>NC_072733.1:186076753-187465913 GCF_026930045.1 Uloborus diversus
TCCCTACTACGGTCGGCATTCATGTAAAATGTTTATTAGATGAAAACCAATAAGATTCGGCTTCAAAATTTGGATGCTGTGCTCTTCAAGTGGATACCCATATTCCATGGAGATTTCTTCAGGCAAAAAAGAAGGATCCCCTGATGTGCAATTAGGATCCAGAGTTGTAAATGATCTATTATCAGTTTTGACTGACACGTCTAAGCATGAAGTATACTTTGAGAACTTTTTTACATCATATGACTTACTCAGCTATCAAAAAAAAAGTGTACGAGCAACAGGAACAATTCGTGAAAACCGAACTGGCCATTGTCCACGGAAATCCAAAAAAGCCCTTTCTAAAGAAGATCGCGGAAATTTTGACTATCGATCTGATGGATCAGTGTACATGTGCAGCTGGAAAGATAATGCAGTGGTTACAGTAGCATCTAATTGTTATACACATGAGCCACTTGCATCTGTAAAATGTTACTCAAATGCGCAGAAATGCAAGATAGATGTGCCACAACCTCATCTTATCAAGAGATACAATGAAGGAATGGGGGGTGTGGACGTCTTGGATAAACTTTTAGGGAGCTACAGACCTCATTTGAGGAGTAAAAAATGGTGGTGGAATCTTTTTTGTAATGCGCTGAATATTTCAGTTGTAGCTAGTTGGTTACTTCATTATGATTTACACGAAGTCAAGATGAAGCATTTAGAGTTCCGAAGAGAAATAACTCACCTCCTTAGAAAAAAAGTACGAGTGGAAAGTCCTCCAGGGCCTCGTTGTCATTTACATAAACGGTCAAGAATGTCTGACGGACATTATATTGTATCTGCATCCCAAGGACGTTGCGCGGTGTGCAAAAAAATACGACTAAGAAATGTTTCCATTGCGACAAACGACTTCACCAGCAACGCTTCCTTTCATATGATGGGCATTATATATTTCAGTATTGGATTTTCTGAATTCTGATATGTACACAAATGCAATTTAAAATATTATTTTTTCCGCAATAAAGTATGCTAAGATAAAAACCGCATTCAAAACCTCTTAGTTTAAAAAAATTCTCTGAAAAAAAAAACTTCATGCAAAACGCCAATGTTCCAAAAATGGAACACACTGAAAATCATAGTAAAAAATTTTTTTCTGGAAATTTTATTTTATTTCTGTATTTACTAGACATAAATAGACATAATTTAAAAAAATTACTCAAATTTGATCATCCGTCAATAGTTCGGCGGTTAAACGGTTTAACGCATGTTAGTAGTGGAAGGTTTAGACAGATGACTAAAAAGTATGGTGTTTGAAAAATTTTACCGTTGTTCATGACTTCCATTTCTTGGGACTGTGGGGAAGGAAACGTGATTGTTCACAAGTTGTACTGGTGCACTCTAAATCCATTTTAACTTGTAATTGGACTCAATGTAACGCTAGATGCGTCGACAAATGCAAATCTACTTCAATGTGGTTTAAAATCGTTTAGAAATGTATCGGTAGAGAAGTCGCGAGTAATCCAAAATGGGTAGGATTGCTCATTGGTTTGTATACCAGTAGAGTCATTTCAACCGTATCAGCACACGACTACAGATCAGTAATGGAATGCTCTCTTAACTGTGTCCCGTCACAAAAATCAACAAATTTGAGATATATCCTGTTACCATTAATTTTAAAAACCAAAATCTTCCACAGCTATATATCGCCACGGCAATGCCACTAATCAGTGTTTCTAACGTTTGCTTTGCTGATAATATAACAGAAAAGAAATAGTTTTCAGGCACAAGTTTATGAATTACCTGCGCTTTGAACACTTAGTTTTCGCCACCAACCGTCCGAGAATCACCCACAAAAGCTTAATGCTCCTCAGAGCAATAAAAACTACTCAATTTTACAGATGTATGACTTGGGATAAACAATAATGTCACTCTTACTTTGTTTATGATGTTGCCTTAATTTGTTATACTGAGTGGAAATGTGAATGGCATCTTCGTTTTATTTCTTATATTCATAAAGATTCCGTTCGTAAGTACTCTTCAATTTATTTTTTGATTACATATGAGGCAGTGAGAAGCAAGGGGATGTAAGTGGACATTTTCAAGTTTTGAGTAAACCGCGTTTAAAGATAACATCCTAGGTAGGCTTTCATTGATTTTTTTTCTAAATCATGCTGTATAGCAGCAACTACTAGGGCTACTAGTACTATCTCTTGTCCCAAGACAGAGGAGAGATTCACCTACCATGTGTAGTGGTTATCTCCAAATTTTTCATTTTGCCACTTACATCCCTTTGCTTCTCACTGCCTCATATGTAGGGTAACGGCACCAGTAACAGACAAGGGTTCTGTAACAGACATTCATAAGTTTTGAATTAAATAATAAGAATTTTTGGCCGGGTAAAACTGATGTTGCTGTTTCCCATAAATACAGTGCAACCATCTAGTGTAATCAGAGTGAATTTTATTAGCAAGTTGGTAGAGTTACAAGGCAATGTTGTTGGGTTATGAACAGACACCACGAGGTCAGCTAGTGTTTCATGTTCGTTTGAATTAAATAAGGATTTTAGTTCTAAAAACAAAGAAATTTTCACTTTTTGAAGAGAAAAAGGGAGTTTTGTCCATTACTCATCCTTTTCTGATCCTATCTGGTACAGGGTATCATCAGACTTTTCGGTGTCTGTTACTGGGGGTTGGATCTTTTTTCGAAATTGAGCAAATAAAAACAGAATGAACTAATTTAGATCAACCAGAAGCAGCCAAACATTAGCTGAGATATAGTTGAATGAGAAAAAAATGGTTTAAAAACTCGAAATGCATTTAAAGGATCAGAAAATCGAGTTAACCTGAGAGTGATGTCTTAAGCATGTCTGTTACTGGTGCCGTTACCGTTAATGGAATGTCATTCTTAATCTCTTATTTAAAAGAATTCGACAAGCAAGGTGAACACTACATAAATCTAAGAAAAAATTACTACGTAATGGTGGCTCTTAAGCGTTGCTAACACACTTGCTGGCCAATGAATTAGAAGCCTTTGAGAGAAACTTCTTGTCTTACTCGCACTGTGCAAGGGTTTGGGGAGCATCATGATATGGAGCATGCTCTGCTGGCATGGAAGTGGTGCCTTGGAGTTCCTCTAGGGTAAACAAATAGGCATGCGATACCTAGATACTCGGGCAGATCAAGTACACCCCGCAATGTTGTATTTTTATCCTGATAGTGACGGGTGTTTCATGGACGATAATGCAACTGTATATCGTGCAAGAAGTGTTGAAAATTGGTTCGCTGAGTCTGAATTCCAACACCTTCGCTAGCCACCGCATATAACGGACCTTAACTCCATAGAAAATGTGTAGGATATGGTGGAAAGAGGCATCCGACGGCATTTTCTTATTCTGTCTAATTTACAAGATCTGAAAAGATGCATGGTATTCTTTGGATATAAACGCACTCCAGAAGCTTGTAGACTCGATGCCCAAATGAATCAGAGCTGTTATCCGGGCAAAAGGTAGGCCAAAAAATATTGATCTTGGGTTTCTAATTCATTGGCCAGTGAGTGTATTATATTTATGTTTCTTTGATTGACACATAGATAATATAAGCTTCCGGAAAAGATCAACATCATTGAAAATCGTAACACTTACCTTACAAATGGAAGAAAAGGATTTAAGGTCTTTGTGAATAAAATAATAAAATATGGCACGAAAATGGTTGCTAGCATCAGAGCACACATAATCATTGGCAGATAGCCGCCTCCGATGAATTTGTATTCTGTTATACTTTTCGTGGATGTTACTTGAACTGAAAAGAAACCAAAATAAATGTATAAACCGTCAATGTGAATTATTATTATTGTTGTTATTAAAATTATTATTATTTTGCAGTCACTTTTTTTAAGATTCGATGAGAGTGAAATTTTAACCTGTAACTTAAGTAGGTAGTGAAAGAGGATGGCTTTGGGATGTTACTCTATAGATTCTTTAGGCACATTTACTTTATTTCAAATTTAGAAGAGCAGCTGTATATGATAATCAGAAACTAGTAGACTCCAACTATTTATATAATTTTCTTCTTCTCCCTTTTTCATTTTTCTTTTTTTCTCCAATTTCAAATTCCGTTCAGTAATCATTAATGCAATATCGATTTTAAATAAGGAAATAAATTAGTAAAAATAAAATAAATAAGAAACTAAAATAAAACAAATAAAAACTAAATAATAATAATAATAATAAAATAAAAAATAAATAAACTTTCTTAAAGTTGAAGTGAGCTGGAAAATGAAAATAGAATTTCTTTCAGTAGGGGAAAATGGGGTAAAACCGGGAAGTCGGGAGCAAACCGGGTACCCCCTTCTAGCCCCTGTAAGTGATGCAATCACGTGGACAAGAGAGGATTTACCTTCCACCTTGATGAAAAAGTAGTGGCCATAAAATTAAAACGCACTAGACTCGCTTCTTTCGTTCCTGTGAAGAAAATTCTGTTTGAGTGGGTTTTGCTTAAAATTTTTGAACAAAACTAGACCGATTATACTGCAATCCTGTTTCTGCAACAGTAAAGGCATATAACTTTATTTATACAACATTTAATTACTTTCATTATTATTCTAAGTAATTGTTTGTAGCGTTCTGTATAGTCATATGACGGCATTTTTCATGAAAGCTGTATGTGCGGGGCAAAACCGGGTACTAACCGAGGGGCAAAACTGGGTACTACTTCCATACACTGAGAGCAAGATGCAGCCGAAAGAGAACAAGAGAAAAGGAAAAACTGTGTTTTTTTACGGGCTGCCCATACAAGCTTCATCTTCAGACAACACTAGAAGAAAAGAAAAAGAAAAATGATGGAAAGAAGACCAAAGATGGACGGAAGAAAAAACATCTGAGAGAAAGATAAAAGAATAAAAAAAAGGCAGCATTATAGATGCCAAAAAGGAACAGACAGAAAAAAAAAAAAAAGCGTCCAAGAAAAGAAAAACCGAAGAAGCAAATGAGGGTTAAGTTCAGTGAAGAGAAGGACAATACTGCCTGCATTTACTACAATGAGCTTTATTCCAACTCCAAGGGTGGTGAGAGATGGATCCAATGCATCCAATGTCGTCATTGGGCCCCATGAAAGCTGCTCTGGGGCCGAAGAGGAAGATAACTATTTTACTTGCGACTGGTGTCAATAGGCCTTATATTATAGCAAAAAAATAAAGGTAAAGACAGTTAAATTTACTGTCAACTCATCAATATGCGTCTTTTATACTTATTCTAGAATGTTATGACAATAGTTAACATATATGTCACTAAATAAAACTAGAATTTTGTGGAAACTTTTTAAAAAGTTTATTTTCCTATAGCAATAACATGTCTACCCGGTTTTACCCCACTAGTGGGGCAAAACCGGATAAAATGACTTTTTTTTTTTGCAAAAAAGTTGATGAAAAAAAAAACACTTATGGTTTTGAAACTGTGGTTGCATTAATAGATAAGTAGTCATACTTTTACAAAATTTTGTTCCTTTATGCTAAAAGCTGTGATTTCTGGAAGCCTGCAAACCTTAGGGTCCCGGTTTTACCCCACTTTCCCCTATTTACTGCGCGTAAATTTTGTCCATTTTTTTTTCTTTTGAGCATACCTACTTCTTGTTATTCTATGAAAATTAAAATGTACTGTTTGAACAGGGGTGAGGCATTTTTTTTTTCCAAAATTTATTATCGTTTAGGCTCATTTGACTGAAAATATTTTGTCGATTTTTCAGTTTATTCGCAGTGTTTTGAAATGGTTTTTAACCATAAACCTTACTTAAATTAAAACATGAATTTTAAAAAAAAAACCTTTATAATTTAAACATCAAGTTAAAGCCAAAAAACTTATTAAGAGGTTTTTAAAAAATCAAGCATTTGAGGGTTGAAATCAATTAAAACCTACTTCCAGAAGAAAAAAAAAGATAAAATGGCGCTTCAAATTGTTTTGTCTCGTTGAATCTTCAGTTTTTCATAACAATGCCCTATTTTTTTTATGAAAGTCATTTTTGCATTTGATATAGGATTGGCTGTGCGCTGAGCGTGGGGAAAGGAGTCCTATCTGCTGATAAATTTCACATACTCTCCATTTAGTCAATTTCTTTGACCTCCGAGTCATTTATTTTTTAATAAATGTGACATTGCACTACTTGAAAATTGTTGTCTCACGTGATACACTGATAGACAAAGGTATACTCATAATATTTTCATTTTTGTTTTAATCATGATTTATTTCAGTTTAACCTTTTTTTTTTTCATTTTAATAGAAATGAATAATTGCGAAGAAAAAAAAAACAGCTCTTAATTCAGCGTGACTTATCAACTAAAAAAAAAAAAAATTTCAATTAAAAAATACATCAATTTTAATATTTCATCTTTTCGTGAAACCTGAATAAAAGTATAACCTCAAAAGTGAAATTCTGAATTGTGGTACAGCTTTTTTGGAATAAGTTAATTTAAAGCCAAAATATGAGCTAATGTTACCATTTGTGATCTTTGGTTGCTTTATTTTTCAAAATTAATGATAAACAATAGAATAAACGCCTGGTCAAAACTGTTAACTCAAGAAATTTTTACTTTATAATAATTTAGGCCAGTTAAAGGTCACTTTGCTTAAGTAAAGATGAATAACTGAAAAAATAGTTATAATAGTTTAATTAATTTAAAGAAGGCTTTTATAATGGTTTTCAGTTTCGCTCTTTGATTCCTTTGCGGAAATATTTTGATAGTTGAGAGATTCGCGATTAAAAAGTTAAAAGGTGGTGGAAGGAGGGTGAAATTTTAGGAATATAGGCATTTTTGACGCCAAATTAAAGAAATGCAAAAAAAAAAAAAGTCAAATAATCTAATATAGAAAAATCTCATGTCGTGGTGTTTGTGTTTGAACTCCTCCGAAACGGCTCGACCGATTTTTATGAATTTTTTTATGTGTATTTGGCAGATATGAGAATAGGTCGTAAAGTATACATCATATAGACAGGTAATTAGTGTGTCTCTATCTAGAATTGTTTTGGATACCAAATGCCAAAATGACGCGATGCTCTGACAAAACGTAGGAAAGCTCTCAAGGATTTAAAACTTTTGACATTATTTACTTTTACTTTTCATTAGCAAGGGCTCTTTTTACAAAGTCTCTTTTGGTTTTAATCTTGTTGTAAAAATCCTCACAAACTAATCCAATATTAATTTTTCAAGTTAATGATACAAAAGGCAAAGTAATTATCCTAGATAATACTTTCCAGCTAATTATTTTTAGACGTTTTTGGTCATCTGTAATTAAATTTATCTTTTTCCGGGACATGAAGTAAACCGGGCGGGACACCGGGATTTCGTCTGAAAACCGGGACGTCTGGCAAGCCTATGTATTTTCTCAATGCAAAACAAAGATATTTTTGAAAAATATTTTGAAAAGGAAATACTGCGAAACACATACAAATGAAACATTTTTCTTGTCAATTGATAACACGCATTAAATAATTCATTCAACGTGTTGATGAAGGGATAAGAATATCCCAGTTGAGTAATCATTTTACAGAAAGAAGTCCTTAAACAAGAAGACATCTACAAGTTTGTGAAATCTAAAACATACGATCTCGGAGGAAAATTGTTAAATACTTCCTTTAAGTTTATGTTGCAATATTTCGTTCATGCTTTCGTACAAGGGACCAACTAAAATGGAAATTTGAATGCGCGAGACGTATAAATGAAATTCCTCTTGCTCTTTTTGATCAAATTACCTTTACAGGTAAGAATAACTAAACGATAAAATGCAGAATAGCAACTTTCACAATAGCGTCTTTGTCCTTCGAAATTAATTTTCGAGTTGTTTCAAGGATTTTGGAACGTTCTGGTAGTATTTTTGTCGTATTAGGGGTTATTTCTGACACTTTAGTGACTTCCATTTTAAGTAAAATCATTAATTTTGACCCTTTGATCATTTTTGAGGTATGAAGTCACAACAAGACTGAAAATAAAAATTTCCCCTTTACGTTCAGACAAATCACAGGACAAAAGATTCACATTCGACATCGTTTTTCAGCAGTGTTTTAATTCCCGGGAAACGTTGAAAAGTAACATTAAGAAGTTTCACATGCAATTAATTTTATGCTCATTCCATTCTTGGTGGAGGGAGTTTTAGGTTTCTTCTTGCTAACTATGTTGTGTAGGGAAATGTGGGGCAAAGAAAAATGGAGAAGTATTTACTCTGCTTTTAGCCCCCCCCCCCCTTCCTAGTAATATTTTAATTTTGCTGTAACACATTTGGTCTATTCCAGTCAAAAAAAAACTTACCTCTGAAAATCAAAGGATATGATGGTACAAACAGTTTTCAAAAATTGATACTTAAATTGCAGTATTGTGCTGTAATTCAAAAATAATTTTCCTCTTTATTAAATGATAAAATTCTTGCTATTAACATTTTAAATATTAATTGAGACCTACTGATATTCGGTGCAGTATTAAACTTATTGTTTGATATTAAGCTTATTTGTATTTTAAATGCTTTGTACAGTTAGTCCAGTGCACGTAGGGCAAAGTGGATGGTGGAAAGCAAAATAGACAATTTTATTTACTTATTCAATCCTTTATCAAATCACTTACGTATTTATTAATTATTTCATTTGCATTCCATCATTTAATTATTCCTTTAATCATTCATTCATTCACTTATTTTCTTATTCATTCACTATTTTATTCATTCATTTATTTTTTCTCATATATTAATTAACTTATTTGTTTATTACTTCATTTCCTTTTCATTTATTCATTCATTATTTTACTTACTCAATTATTTTATGAAAAATATCTTTATCAATCGAATGAAAAATGTCATTAGAAAAAATTTTATTTTTCACTTTGACCCATGAGAAAAAGAAGTGAAAAATTTCCATCGTTTTCGAAGATACAAATTTACTGCCAAAAATAAAAAAAAAATGTATCAATGCAAATTTTATTTCAAAATACATAAATTTCTTTTTTTTATGTACCGTAATTTTCAGAACAGATTTTCGAGTTGTTCGTTTTGAAAAAAGTAAATTATATTAACTATTTCACTTTGCCCCACATTCACCTGGAAACAAAAGTTCAATGTAAAAAAATCATCTTATAACTAAAAGATGTCTCTGATTCAGAGATGTAGAAATGAAAGTTGATTTACATTATTCTTTCAATACCATAGGTAAAAACTTTTGAAAATCGACGAGCAACCGAAAAGGACGCATGAAAGAATTAACATATAGTAAAAGCAGAGTATTATAGTAGAGAGACAACTGTGTGATATGTAGCACGAAACGACCATAAACAGGCGAATTTTAGTTTAGCTAGCTCCTACTACGTTAGGGTTACTAAGTTAGCTTAGATTCGTCTGATGGCAATGGCAATATGGATAGACATTTTTATACAGGTTTGTACATCTGACAAACTGAAAAATTTTTTTGTTCCTATGTTGTACCTCTATTTTTATGTTGAATATTATAAAATCAGAATCGGCTAACATAATAATGCACTAAAACACTGGTTTGTCAACAATATTTTAGGATGCTGAAGCTATTTTCCAAAGGAAAAAAATTTAGTTTAATTTTCTCACGAAATCCATCTTTAATATTTTCCATTAGTATGCTACATCTCCCTTATCTGTACGAGACACTTTAGAAGCTTTACCAGGTCATTGTAACAGCTCTTTTAAAGAGCATTGCCCTATTAAACAATGCCTTCAAGGTCCAGTTGGAAAACGCAAGTCGAGGCAAAACTTTAGTTTCCTTAAAAATTTCTCACCCTTATCGTTTCTAATGCCTTGAAGACACGGCAATATTATTTGACCTTGCTTATCATTAATCATTAAACTTTCGTGATGAAGGTTTGTGCCTCATGTAATCGTTTATTGTCTTTCACGTAAATGTAATAAAAACAATAATATTTAACCGACGTTTTTTGGGTTCAAAGATATGTACACGCATTTATACGAGAACATAAGGGTGAATATACGTTAAATGAATTTTTTACGTTCCCCAAGAAAAAAATTCCTGTTATTAGTTTAATATTCATTATTTCACTAGTAGCCGTTATTTTTGTGTTTGTAAAGATAAAGGCCAGAATATATTTGAACCTTTTTGAGTTTTATAGGCACCAGGGGAAAATGTGCTGTCAAGGGCACAAAAACTGACAGAAGAGTTCAGTCAGAAAAGTGACAAAATCACGCATAACCTATAAAAACAGCATTACGCGTTCTTTTTACCAGAACTTAAACTTAATCCGTGAGAATGTTTGCACACAATAAACATTGAATTTTAAAAAGGGGCATAAGGGTAACGGTAAAATTTAAAATCATATATTCACCAGTGGGATTACTGCAGCAACTGGCACAAGCACGCTTCGTGGTAGTGCATAGAGATTTGATGCGTTATTTTAATTTTGTAAAACGCCGTTAGCATTCTCTTAACTTTAATCTGTATTATTTATTTAATCTATCAAAGACATTCTTTGGCAGTTTTAATGCTAAATTGCAGTCTTTCTGACATGAAAATATATATTTTTTTCAATTAATAAATATTTTTACAATATGTTTTGATGTTTATTTAGGTGTATGATTATATGGTAAAATACTTTGCGGAAGGTTATTTAAAAAAGAACGTTGAACGTGTTTGTTTAAAAAGTATAAAAAAGGCAAGCCCGGCAAACACTCCCCCCCCTCCCAATATACATTTACAACTATTTTCAGCTATTAATTCTAAAATGAAACAAAGAGTTGATTGTGTGAGCCAAGAAAAAAAAAAAAAAAAACGATATTCTTTAGTGATTAAGCATGTCATAAAAATTATTAACAATAATTAGTTTTACCTAGAAATTTTCTATGCACCATTGGAACTCAATAAGCGTGGGTGAATTATAATTGTAAAAACAAGTTGTAAAATGGGAAAATTCATTAAGTGGAAAAACAAGATAGAAAAAAAATACAGTCAATGCAAATGGTTATGTTACTATAAGCTAACAGAAGTATAATACTAAGAAATAGCGTATATCTTAAAAATGTAAACCCAGAAAAGTGCAAGTAAAAGGGGGGGGGGGATCAAGAAAAGATCAAGCAGTACCTCACCCTGGAGAGAAAGAAGTTTTTAATAGTGAAGTTTTTTGTAGCGAGTATAGGGATTAGCCAAAAACTCTAAAAAGTACCTTATTAGCTTTGGCCTTTGATTTTGTGCTAATCACGTTGAACTAGCTTTTTTACTAATTTTAGTACCAGGTGCCTGATGAAACCGGATTTTTATTAGCTGCTACTGATTTCTATGTATATATAAACACAGTCAAAGTGTATATATCACTCGCTTTTTTTCTCTCAGTAATAGTTAATTGAAGATGTTGTTGTAACATGAAATATGGTTCATATTATGTAAGAGCATTCAAGTGTCGTACAAACAAAAGAAAGGTTATTTTTTCACTATTTCTTTCAACACAGGACTTAATCTGCAACACACCTGAATGACATCATCAAAAATGCAATTAAACCTTTTCTTAATTTGAATTTCACTGCTTTGGAAAGCACAACCAGTCTGCCCCTATGACATGGAGCAAAATCTGGAATGTGCTGATGGAAACAAAAGATAAAACTGGTGCCAGATAGTGGGAATCCAGTTTCCCAGATGACTTGCGACAGTATTTAAGATCTTGAAATTGGATTTCTACTTTACAACAGGAGCCGTCAACGTTCAAATGTGTATTGGCATTCTGTACAAGAATTTGCCTTCCTACTATCCGAGAGTATTTTCAGCTATTTTACATCTGCATATTTAGGATGATACTGCTGTATGTAATAGGGCCAAACTGGCAAGTAATACAATGAAGCTGTTTCCTACGTATTAAGCTTTAATTTACCTACTCATTTAGTTGAAATATAATTTCCATTTCACCATCAATATCTTTTCTTTCGAAGTAGAATCGAGGAATGGACAGGGATTAAATGAGTCATTTAAGTCTCATTAGTACGTTTTAGCATGTTTAAGTTGCATTGAAATAACAGCTGAAAATACAATGAAAAGTTAAGTCATTTTTAATCAGATATGTCCCATAGAATTATTTGAAACGACCAGCAGGCCATTCAGCCTCCAGTATTTGGAAAGGACGCTGTGTGAGTTGTGGTGGAGGGGACGGAGGTAGAAGTGGTATCGATGGATATCACCATGCGTGCAGTGCCAATTACACTTGTAGCGATGGCATGGTGTGGTTAACATCATCATGTGGTATTAAGGAGTATATTAACAATGGTGGTTTTTTGATTACTGCAGAGCAAGAATTTCTCGTACAGTTTCAATTTGGCTGATATAATAATGTTCAAGATAGAAATAAAAAAAAATTTTAGTATTGAACTTTTAGAGCCACATGTACTGCACTGAAAACAAAAAAACGCCTGACTGACTTCAGACCGTTACAATGCTGAAAACCAGGGCACTAGTGATGGCAGCCATGATCTAGGGATCTCCAAAGCGCCTAATACACAAACATGGTGATACTCGGCAATTTCCTGATAGGGATGAAAGAAAAATCGTACTAAGTGACCTTTACTACTTAAATACAATGCTCTAGCCGAACAGGACGATAACGGCCGAGTTGGAACAGAATGCGAAAATCTTGCTAAGTAATAATCGAAAAATCACCATTGTAAATATACTGCTCCGCAACGTGTAACGATGCTCACTGCACCATGCTAATACTGCCACCAGTGATGACATTTATGATCTAGGAAACTCCAAAGCGCTTAGCACACAAACATGGTGATGCTCGGCGATTTCCTGATAGGGATGAAAGAAAAATCGTACTAAGTGACCTTTACTACGTAAATGCAATTCTGTAGCCAAACAAGATGATGTCGGCCGAGTTGGAACAAAATGCTAAAATCTTGCTGAGTAGTAATCGAAAAATCACCATTGTGAATAGGCTATTCCACAACGTGTAACGAAGCTCACCGCACCATGCTATTGCTGCTTGCTGTTACTGTAAATGGCACGAAAAGTACTATCTTTCGATACTATTTCCACCGCCGTATACCTACTTACCACAAATCACACAGTGCACTCTCCAAATACTGGAGATTGATAAGCAGCACTCTATATATGTCCCGATGTTGGCGAAAGGGTGAAACTGCAAGAGATTATTACGTAATGGACAAATGCTCATGAAATCAACGGTTTGTCGGTATGGAAACCATTTGGATCTGATTCCCTTCGAAAGCTGTTGGAATAGGACTGGCAGAACAGTCATGCCAAAAATTATGTCAACGATATTTTTACACCCCTAGAAGTCACCAATTCGTGTATGGCGACTCGAACGAAGTAAAAAATGCGTTCAAAGACTTCTACTTACAGACTCTCCTACTTACCTCTCTTACTCTACTGATGTGAAGCCATAAGTTAAATGTGTACTTATGTTTTGTCTATGTTTCAAAATTATTTGCATAAAACTGTTCACGATTTTTTAAAAATTTGATTTATTTTCAAATAATAATAAAACAAATTAAAGCATTTTTTTTTGGAAATCTCTCCTTCCAATTGTCAACAAAATTTGTAATGATGACGTGGAAGTCCCAATATTGGAGAGCTGTTGTCCTGAGATTCAAATAAAACAAACTTCTTTATGTCGTTTTTAAGATGTACCTCATTTGTTTAATTTCCTAAGTGTATGTGTCTGGAACCAGTTTGTTCTAGACACATACACTTCGTACCATATATAGAAAACTAGGTCAACTTAAAAGTAATATCAAACAAATTCATTGCATTTGCGCCACACCACCCTTTCCGTAAACAGAAAATATATTATTGAATTTGTGTTTTTAAAGTCTATTTTCAGAATAAGTTGTTTATACCGTGATATATTTTTTTAAAGCAGTTTACTGTTCTCTTGATTAAATAAAAAATCTTTTGGATTGAAAACACATTTGAAAGATAATATTTTTGACCTACATACACTATGCTTTAAGGTATTTCGATCAATATTGTCTGCATTATTGCAAAAGGCGAAACGTTTTTTTTTTTTGGAAAAGTTGCTTTCCAGCACATAAAATTTAAGAGAAATGAGGATTTGAAAGAAAGTAGTTAAATAATTAGTTTGAAATATTTGTGAAAATATTTAGTTTATTCTATGCCATTCATTGGCTTGAGCACTTACTGTTTTTCCGTGGGAAAAAGAAGAAAAAAAAAAAACGAAAACTCGTGATTAGTGACGTACTCTTGTCAGATTCTTCCTTCAATTATTCACACCTTTATATGTGGTTCAATATGTTATTTCTATAAATACAAGAGTTTTCTAGAGCTAACTTAACTTTTCTAAAAACTAATCATCGAAACCTCTGTTTTCATTTTAGCGAGAGTTCTACTTAAAAATCTGAAAACGAAATATGTATTGGCAAGGTATGTTTATAATTATTACTATTTTTCATCTTTCGCATTTATAAAATTCACTTATTAGAAACAAACTTGACTATGAGGATTATCCTTTTTATTCTTGGTAGTGAATGTTCAGTTAACATAAAATATAGGGTCTGGTGGGGTAAAGTGGTCATAAAATCGTGGGTTTTCAACTTTGGTGGGTAATAATATACAACAAATTATTTAAACAATACAACTTTTTTTGTTGTTATTTTACATTGCATTTTTAAAGAACGCAGTACATTGAAGTTTAGAAGAAAAAAATTGATTTAATTAGTTTTATAACACTTTCTTTTCCCTTTGTATTTATGACCACTTTACCCCATGGGATGGGGGAAAGTGGTCATAGCATGGGGTAAAGTGGTCATAGTTAAAAATAAATGCAAAACCATATTAAATAACCCTAATATTTGTATTTTTCAGTTATTTTTATGGTTACAAGTATATGCACTACTATATGTGTGTATACACGAGTATATCGTGTAAACACGAGTAAACAAGTTCATATATGAGTAGATACATGTATACATCAGATACATGCAACCACGTGCCTACTTAAGTATATACGTGTATACACGAGTATGTAAGCATGTATACGTGATTACCTAAAGGAGTGTTGACGTGTCTACACGAGTATATATGTGTCATGTTTATATACAGTGGTGGACAAAATTATAGACTCAATTTTTTTTCTTTTGTTTCAATTACAACATGACTCAGTTTAAATTATTTTCATTGAAGTAAAGATGAATAGTTGAAGAAATAGTTCTAAATTTAGTACATCTTATCAATTAAATTAAAAAATCCATAAAATTAGAAAATTTGCAAATTTGATATTTTATCATTACGTGAAACCTGGACAAAAGTATAAACTCAAAGGTAAAAAATCCAGGATTACGAGAAAGTTTCGTTCGAAAATGTTAATTTAATGCCATAGAATGAATAAATGTTGCCATCAGTGATTGCTAAAAGTTTTGTTTTTGGAAATTTATGAGAAACATATAAATGAATCGCTGGACAAAATTATAAATTCTTGTTTTTCTTTTTTTTCAATCATAATTTAACTCAGTTAAAAAACTTTTTGTTCCAATAAAGATAAATAACTGACTAAATAGTCCTAAAGTCAGTATAACATAAACTTTATAAAATAAATAATTTAATTAACAAAAATCTCAACTTTAATATCTTTATAATACATGAAACCTGGACAAAAGTATCAACTCAAAAGTAAGAAACTCTGAAGTTTGGTATAATTTTATTCAAATACTTAATCATTTAATGTCCAAAAATGAACCAATGCTGAATTACAAAATTACAAAGTTACAATACTGCATAAACACAATTATAAGCTGACAAAATTTTATTTATTTATTTATTTTTTTTGAGTTTAATTAAGTTACATTTGCAATTACTTCAGTAAAACAAAAGCATTGATTTAGGAAAATGTAATTTTGCTATTAACATGGATAAATTGAAAAAAAAAATCAATATTTGAAATGTCTTAAAAATTAACACTGCACTAAATCTAGCCATTAGTGTAAACTACAAACTTTTAAAAACGAGTTGGGCCCCCAGTTTTCTGAATTACCTCGAATATACGGCTGGGCATGCAGATTTCCAAGAGTTTCTAATAGCTGCAGTGTCATATGGTTCTATGCTGAAAGTATTGCCCTTTGTAATTCCTCTGTGATTTGGTACTGGTGCCGATCATGATAAACTTTGGGGACCGTGGTCCCCTAAAGATTTTCAATCGGATTAAGATCCGGACTACGAGCTGGACATTTGATAACTTCGATACCCCAGCGCTTGAACCATTCTTTTGTACTTTTCGCTATGTGTACACTCGCGTTATCTTGTTGAAATAACCAGTTACCTCCAGGAATTAGATGAGCAAAAGGTAAGAGATGATATTCCAGTATTAATTGGTAATCTTCAGCGTTCTATCTTCTATTAAGAAATGCCAATTCTGCTTTACCATGCCGAGAGAGTTATTTATCTTTACTGGAACAAAATTTTTTTTTTAACTGAATTAAATTATGATCGAAAAAACGAAAAAAAAATGAGTTTATAATTTTGTCCAGCGATGCATTTATATGTTTCTCATAAATTTCCAAAAAACAAAACTTTTAGAAAACACTGATGGCAACATTTATTCATTCTATGGCGTTAAATTAACATTTTCGAACGAAACTTTCTCGTAATCCTGGATTTTTTACCTCTGAGTTTATACTTTTGTCCAGGTTTCACGTAATGATAAAATATTAAATTTGCAAATTTTCTAATTTTATGAATTTTTTAATTTAATTGATAAGATGTACTAATTTTAGAACTATTTCTTCAACTATTCATCTTTATTTCAATTAAAATCATTTAAACTGAGTCATGTTGTAATTGAAACAAAATAAAAAATATTTGAGTCAATAATTTTGTCCACCACTGTACGTGTCACGTGTATATATGCGTATAAACGAACGTCATATGCATGTATGCACTTGTATCTCGAGTATATACGTGCATACCTGAGTATATATGTGCATAGTAGACGTATGTACGCATATATGTACAAGTGTACATGTGGATACATACATAAGTGTACATAAATGTATGTACGGGTATACACGAGTTAATTCGTGGATGCATCCAATGCGTGTTTGTACATGTCTACTCACGTATATACATGTATATATGGAAGCACAAGTATATAAGTATGTATACGTGTAAACACAATTATATACCTTAAAAGACGTATTTACGTACATTTACGTGTATACACCAGTACATATATGTATACACGAGTATATACGCTTATATACATGTATGCCTACAGAGTGAATCCAAGCTCTTGAACAAAAATCTAAGGAGTGTGAGAGGGGAGGATAAAAAGCAAAGAATAATAAGGAGCTTATGGTCGCTGACTCGCTACATGCACACAAAGTCAGGACGCAAAACAGGTCACAAACTTTTTACACAAAGATGGTTTTACTAAAAATTTTAGTTTTTAAGAAATATTTAGAGCATTTTTTAAAAGTTACGGCCCGTAGTAGTTCTAATACACGCAACGCGACAAAGGCGCAGCGACGGATGAAAGTTTTTTAAAAGTCTCGTTATTAAAACAGAGAGTGCTTTGTGATTGTGACGCATGTATTACAGCTGCAGGCCGCAAATTTCTTCAATCGCTTTAAAACTTTCTTACGACGTAAAATGTTGTGTAAAATTGTCTTAGTGTAACAAATTTGTGACCTGTTTTGCATCCATCAGTCTTTGGCTTTGCATGCATATTGCGCGTCAGCATTGTGTTTATGACCATATGTTCCTTATGATTCTTGCTTCTTATCCTCCTCCCTAAAACCTTTTAAAAAATTTCCCAAGAGTTTAAACTCACCCTGTATATTTGTATATCATATGCTTGTATGTAAGTATCTACTCGATGTACGTGTATATACGTGTCTACCTGAGCATATAAGTTTTCGTATACATACGAGTAAAAGCAAGTATATACGTGTATAGTCGAATGTATATCTGCATAGACGAAAAATACCCATATCGCAGATACCCATATAAGTATTTATTGGTGCATTTATGTAAATACGTTTATATACGCGCATACACGAGTATATGCGTATGCATACGTATATACTCTTATATTTAACCCCATTTACTGTAAGAACAATACATCTTAAGTGAAATTAATATTTAATTTATATATGCCTTATACTTTGAGATTTAGTGACATTAGAAGAACAATATTCGTTAAGCCTAATATTATGACCACTTTACCCCATCTTACTGAAATTGTTCTAAAAAATTATCTAAAGTATATTCAGCTAACTGCTAATGAGTAAGCAATCTTAAGACATGTAGGAAGCTTCCTGTGCCATCAATCTGTTCATAATTCTAACAAACAAAATTTCCCAAAGAAGTTAAAAGAGGTGTTTAGATTTTTAAAATTTTCATATTTACACAAAATATTTTTTTTCGCCTAATAAAATTTTGCCAGTTCTGAAATTTTGTATTCAAAATATAGTTTCTAACTCCCCGAACCTAAAATAAAATTTTCTCATTCCTTCGAACAATTATTTCCAAGCTATAGTCATTTATTTGACGTATGACCACTTTACCCCATTGACCACTTTCCCCCACCAGACCCTAAGTAAATCGTTGCTTTGAGTCGTAAGTCAAAACTTTGAGCTTTCCCACAATTTATCCAATCTTCTACAATCACCTCTAATTGGTTTAACTGATGCTTTCTACAAGCAAATTAGCATTATCCTGAATTTACTGGACGATATGAGGAAGTACGCAGAGAAAAGTTTTACTGATTTATACAAAGATATGTTTCCGAAACAAATAAATTAGATGTAGAGGTAAGTTTTCCCTGATCATCATCTAGGCAAAAGCATAACAGTAACGTAACCAATTGGAGGACTACTATCGGTGTTCCATCTATACCTATTTCCTCGACGAGCTTATTTCATCAACAAAAGAGCATTTTGGAGACCAATCTAATGTTCTAGAAGGCTTTGTCTTGTGGTTTCCTATGTGGTCATTTTTCACGACTGAAGTAACATATTACAGCCTCTTATAATGTTATAAGGAGGGTTTTCACTTATTTCTTTAAACCTCTAATTACGAATAAAAGAATTAATTATTAATGAAGAAATAAAATCAACGCTATTCGGCCGTGGGCAGGTAAACGGTAGTATCTACATAAAATGATTTTTTCTTAATAATTTTAGGTCTTTTGAAGAAAAACGTGTTTGATTACCCACAAATACTAGTAAAATACTGGAGTTAGACTTTCTTCTCATGCCTCATTTTTAGCGGAAACAAAATAAGCAAGTAGTTGGAATAAAGCTGAAGTGAAATCCATGGAAAATAAGCAAAATAAACAAATAAATAAAGGCAAAAAAACTTGCAGACTGCTGTTTTCCTACCCAGGGCTGTATTATAATGCATATTATTTCTACTTAGAGAATGAAAGAAGAGACACAGAAGAAATCTCTTTCAAATGAGGAAATATCACGCAATTGCTGTTTTGTCACTTTTTTCCCCAGTGCAACTTGCAATTATTTCCCTGATTGGTGATTAGTAAGGCTGTTCAAATGACTAATTAACGCTTATGAAAGAAATTTCAGTGTTTGTTTTTACCAGTGACATAAGTTGTTTTGATATTTTCGTTCTAAGAAATGACAAGATTTAACAGCAAGAATCTCTGATAACACGTGTTGATTTCAAATGAATAGTAGCCTTTACTCCGAAAATTTTTGAAAAATTGCTTATGGTTTTTGCACCTGCGTGATTGGATTTTTAACAAAGGTATAATTATTTGGTAACGTGTTTCATCAGAAATAAATGTACTTTTGTAAAATATTTTGAAGAAAAAGAAGATAAATAGTTAAAATTGTAAGTCTTTTACAAATTTAATGAAATTCTACTTTGAAGTATATTTAAAAGAAAAACTTTAGAACCAATTATCACCAAATATGATATTAGTTTACGGAAATTCATGGGGTTTAAGAAAAAAAAAAATACATCCAACCACCGCGGGATAAGCCTTGTATGCAAATCATGTATTAATGGAGTAGCAAAGACATCGGTTTACAATGCTTTTAATCATTTCTGAAACTTTTTGTAGGGTATATCCAATGTGAGCTCCACCATTTTCTGAAACAAGTTACATCAAACAGTTACGCTTTTAAAGGGCCTCAGGACTCTTAAAATGTGAACGCGACACGACAAACACCCATTCTTTAAAAGCTTGTAATAAAATTTCTATCCAAGTTGTGAAAAAAATTTTAATTTTAAGTGAAAATTGAAAATTTGAGAAAAAGTACATGACACAACATATATTTAAACAGTACAACTTTACTGTAGAGAAGTAATAAAATTTACTTTTTTCTCAATTTCAAAAAATAAAATGTTACAGCGCGCTCTCTCTCTCAAACTGTAAAATGTATGTATAGCTATAATAATTAATTTTAAATTGTTGCCATATACTTCCCTCGAGATATAAGCGTAAATTTAAATTCAATTTTTTTTTCTACATTTGTATTCTGAAATTTTAAAAATAAACACAAAAATTTATCAAAATGTTTTGAGAAAACATTTTTAAAAAGTGATTTTTAAGTAAGATTAGATTCAGGTCATAAAAATGTATGCCACACAAACAAACATGAAAAGTTTTACGGAAATATATAAAAAACATTTTGAGATATGATGCGCACAAAACGAGAAACAGACTTCTGAGAAAGACGGTTTTAAACAGATTCAGCTGGCAGAAATCTTGCTAGAGATTACACTTTACGATACGTTTCTTTTTCCGTATGGTAATAAATAAGGTATCAAGTTGTTCAGAATTAAATTATGCATAACGTATATTTCTTCCAGAAAATCGAAAATTTGGAAGGTTAAAGGTCCTTAGACACTTTTGCATTCCTGAAAGAATGTTCGGAGATGTCCGTATAATTGCGTCTGCTAATTGTGCTAAATTGTTTATTTTAGAAATATAAACTGGCTTCAAAAACCATTAAAACATTTTGCACCCGATATTTTATTTCGTTTAATATGTCAAAAGCAACAGCAATCCCCCATGGTCGTGACCATTTGATTTTTTTTTTGCTGAAATGAAAACATGATTCTGTGCTAACTATCAATTAGTTCAATGTCATTTGGTTTAATAGTTTTCCCTTCATAACCACTTCAAAATGGAACGAAATTTTTAAGTCCCTCTATATTATGACAAATTTCAATTAATAACTTGCTGTCCCAGTAAGATCAGAGCACGTGAAGTTGAATTATCAGTCTTATCACTAAGCCTTTTATTGTCAACTCTACTTGTGGTAGGATTTGTATCTGTCTCACCGCAACAGCATTATTACTTCCGAGTATTATAAGACTGCTAGTTAAATATCCAGTTTTCCTCTGACAATTTAAATTCCAACATTGCTTTACAATAAGCCTTGTTTAGATCATAAATTTATTTTTGCTTACAAGTAGCCGGAGGGTTGGTTGCAAAAATGATGACAATATGTTTCCGCATCTATCCGTAGTCCTAATAACACATATTAAAGTATCCGTAATGCGTGTATATGCATAATCCTTCGTAATCTCTTTGAACACTAATCTTAGTTCTTCGTGCCTTGCAGGCATCATGAAGTAGTTTTAGATGTAGCCGGAAGGATGCATTTTAAAGTGAAAGATAAGTGGGGTTTCTCTGATATGTGTCTGTAGGTGGAACTTTCGAAAAACCGAGCAATGATCAAATTTAGATGATTTTACAGAGGTGACATTATGTGCTCTTTTAACGATAACAGTTTTTAAGGGTCATCAAAGTTAAAAAAAGGAAAGAAAGGAATGAAATTAAGAAAAAAAATGGAAAAGAAAAAAAAAAGGAAGAAATTAAAGAGAACGACAAATGGCGTGGTAAGCTTTTATGCATTAAAATTGGGTTGTATGATTGTATGTAGAACTGCTCCTGTATTGATGCTATTTTTGAATTTCCGGTTTCAGTTTAATGAGTCAAATGTATAAAATTGAATTCAAGTTCCTTGTATAAATATTAATGAAAAAAGATCAATCCTGATTTGATTAAACTATTTAATCACTTTTTAATTTACTTTGAAGTTGAGTGCCAAGATCTGGGGAAAAAACCGCTTTTATGTAAGTTCGACAAAAAAGGATTTTACAATCTTTATTATCAGCACTTTTTGCACAAAATTATCGAAATGTTACGTAGATTAATGACGAAATGTTATGTACTGATTATCATCGCTGGTGCCTTGAGCTTGTTTGAATTATTTGCTAATTTTTTAATTTACAAACACTACAGTGGCGGTAATACACCTATTGCATTAGAAAGCATCTGTGTTTTATTGTAACTGAAAAGTGATGCATTTTAAATCTTTTTTTAGTAAAATGAATTTATGAGAGGTTTTTTTTTTTTTTCAACGGGAAATTATTATGAAGTATCTTGTGTGAAAAATAATAAACTGATTAATGTGTAGTACAGAGACTAGGATGCCGTCTTCGATGACTTGAACTTATTTTTGCTGGCGTCTACCGATTCCTCAACGTATTAACAACGCCTGATGCGGTACATTACTATCACAGAGAAATCTTTAGTTCAAACTCTTATTAATTAAAATACATTTTTGAACGTGAAATGGTTTTAAAGAAAAGGAAATGTTTCCTATGAATGAAATAATCCATTATGTGATGAGAATTGGTCAGTTAATGATTAACAGTTATTGCAAAGAATATTTTCCTTGAGCAAAAAAACCATTCGAAGATTTCATAAAAAGTGCATTAGCACGCAATAAAAACTCATAAGGGTGGTAAAATTCAGCAAAATTGAAAATTGATTCCTTTGTAACACCCCCTCCCCCCCACTCTCGAATGGATGCTCACTCTGAAAACTTAGTATTTTAAATACAGCATTTTGAAATTTGAAACCAGTCAGAAATTATTGTGGGAAATCCATCATCATAACAAGGGAATGACCCTATCAGCAAGTAATCAAAATAATTTAAGTAAAAAAAAAACGAACAATAACGCATATGTAATCTAAATTAAGTTTTGTAAAAGGTAATTGAAATAATACACATTATACTTGATTTACATGCCTTTAGGAATTTATCTTAAATGCTTATCTGCATTAAAAAAATCTCAATAATGATTAAAAAATGTTTGCCGTTTTAAATATGTTTCTTTGAGTTGTAATATCAATGATAGTACGTCACCTCAGTTTTCTCATTTACATTTTGCCTAACAAAATGCAATGATGTTTTTTTTCGAAATCTTGGATTATGTTTTTTTGATTGATAAAGTTTAATCCGATAGTTGATTAATTCTTGACGAATAGGAATGCAAAAGATAACTTAGTAAAATTAACAATTGAAATTTTTGTTTCAAAAGAGAAAATTAAAATTAGTTTAAAGTTTTTAAGTGAATTTTATTAATTAAAGTTTTTAAGTGAAATGGAACTGCCACTTTTATTTTTCTTAATAATTATAAAGGAATAAGAACGTGTTAAAATGGGGGCATGAATTAAAGAAAAAAGATAATTAAAAAAGTTTTTAAAAAAATCATTTGGTATCAGTTGTAGCTTGTAAAATGGAGAATTATAGCATATCTTTCTTTTCCTTCAAAAATCGGATAAAAGCTATTCCTAATTTTTAAGATAATTAAAATTACAGCAGATAACAACTTCCTTCAATAGATGTTGTTTGTGTGCTACTGATATTCTGCAGTGAAAAGGGAAAGTGCATTGTAGAAATGAGTTTTTGAGATATTTGAAGAAACGAGTTTTGGATTCCGTACTAAAAATAAGGAAATGTTAGAGTTAGACTATTTTTTCGTTCTTTAAACCAAATAAGCAAGCTCGTACAATAAAGCTAAAGTACAATGGGTGACAGAAATGAAAAAAATGAAACTTTTGCGGATACTGCGCTTTACTTTCCCAACGGCAGCATTCATTTGTATAGTACGCAATATTTTTTACAATGAATAATCTTAAATTATTCATTGTTAAAAAAGTCAAAAACTTTTCAAATTCTTCATTTTGCATAAACATTTTCTTTTGGTTTTTAAATAAATAAAAGTAAATGAAGATGGAAGATTGAAGCATAGAAAATGCAGATATTACGCGTTAAAACTAGGTCGCAAAACCAAATTTAAAATAATTGTCGATACGTTTTCTCTCTTTAAAGTAATTTTTTGGCGAATTAATTACATGATATTAAAGAAAAACAAATTGAATTTTCACAAAAATCTACTCAGCAAGGAAAAATTAATAAAATGAAGTGATTTTAAACTGAATTTCGAAACATATTTCTCAACAGTACACCTCGGACCAATAGTAACAAAAATTAAACTGCACACTTATTTGAAATTAATCCTTTAAAATTGAAAATATACTATCAAATTCAACTGATTCATAATGATTAGCGTCGCGGCCTCCGTTGCTCTGAGGCCGAATGCCGGAGATCGTGAGTTAGATTCCCATTGGACCCTGGGTGTTATTCCATCTCTTTTGCTTGCAAATCTTCCCTTTTTTTTATATTTATGAAGAAGTGAACACATATCTTCACAGTGAGTATTAACTATGATATAACAACAATAGCGTCTAGTGCATATATCCGAGCTTTTTGAAATTTTGAGGTAACTTTCAAAGCATTAATTTTTTTAACTGAAGAGCAAAATTTTTAGATTTCATTCATTCTAAAAAAGCGAGTACTTGAAGCATAAACTACTTCAGGTCTCGTAAAACTGCCGGTTTTAAACCGTTTCTCAAACCCGTGAATAATACAGTAAAATTTTGCCGTTAAAAATTTTTTAATCCATGTTTTTGTGTCGAAAACTCTTTGTTTACGGGAGATAACTGTATTTTCAACAACATAATTATGAACTATTAAAAAATATTTTAATTATGAACAGTCATCATCTCTAACATAGGCATTAACAACATCATTTTACGGAGACATTGAAAAAATAAAAGGAAAGTTTAGCGTTGCAAAATGGATCAAAATTAAAATTTTAGCAGAGGAAAGAATTTACTTTTATAAAGCACAATTTAAAACACCTCTTATTAGAAATAGCGTTTAAGTCTTTGAGCGAGCACATCTTTTAATTTTTGTAAAACACTCAAAGTATTTTAGTTTTAGCTCATCATTTGTTACACGAGCAGAAAAAAACTCTCAATAAACTGCTACTTGCGTAAAAAAGAATACATCACCGAATATTTCACTTAAAAAAAAAAAAAAAAAAAAATTCCCTGACGTAAACGAAACTATTTATTTAACTAAATTAACTACTAGAATTAAAACTCAGAAAGTTAACCCGGTTTTTGAAGACGAGTCAAGATCTTAAGAAACTCATATCCTAGATTACTAACCTGCCTCGTGAGAAATGAGAGTAGGAGTTCTCGCATTTATAGGCCACTCTCTACTCCTATTCAAAGGTTAAAAACCTTTATGGTTTCTCGAGTTAGTTTGGATGTAGGTCGGAGGCAAGTAGACCTTGAACTTGGCAGGAGAAAAAAAAAGGTGATGATATATTTCTGCTAGTTAAATTCTAGTTCAATGTGTGGAAGACTGCATGCTAGGAACTTGATTGTGTTATAAACAAATGTTGGAAAGTGATTGCATTTTCAAATGTGACCTGATTGAAATTATGTGGATCCATTTCAGTCAGCGTAAATAATGAGGGAATGCTGCTTTTCTTTCTTTCTTTTTTTATTTAAGATAATGGAAAAGTTGATGTAGAGAAAGTAAAATTCAAGGAATTTTTATGGAGTATTTTCATTTACTGTGCAATCCATTTTGATTGTTAATAGAAAGAAAGAAGTTTTAAAAGTTAGTAAAAAAAAGGCAATAAAAGAACAAGCAGAGTAAAATGGTGTTCATTAGCGATTTTTTAAAATGCAAAATATAAGAAAAGTATTGAAGATTCTCCTTTCTCTGTCCCCCGTGTTTCTGGATATCCGGTTACCCCGGATCAAATTTGCAGAGTTTTAAAAAAGTTTTATGTTCACACAAAAAATAGTTTTAAATTATGATTACTGAGCTATAAATACGCCAAACACTCGCTTTTTACTTTGGTGCCCCTGAATGATTGTGCAATAAATTAGTCATTTAACAAAGTAGGCAATGAGAAGCAAAGGGATGTAAGTGCCAAAATCAAAAACTTGGAGATAAGCAGTACAAATGGAAGGTGAACCTTTCCACTGTTTTGGGATAAGAGATAGTGCTAGTAGTTCTTCTGGTAGGTGCTGCTATACAGCATGATTTAGAAAAAAAAAAATGCTATGAAAACGTACCTAGGACCGCAACTTTAAACCCATTTTGCTCAAAACTTGAAAATGTTCAAATACATCCCTTTACTTCTTACTGCCTCAAATAGGATTACGTATTTGGAGCATCTGTGTGACACCACTGCCGAAGAACTATAAATAATGAAGTATTTATCGGAAAATATCCATTGTAATTGTTTTTAAAAAGCATTGTTTTTTACTGTGAAGGCAAGTTGGTTCATTTCAGAATTTATTTTGCTTATTACCCAAAATTATCCAGATTGACTTTGGTCCCAGTTAGTTCGGGGTTCGGCTGTAATGTATAAAAATATATTTCCCAGTTTCCGTTTCATGAACCGATGTTGGATATTAATCTCATGTTTGAAAATCATTTAAATAGTTGATCAGTTTGCACAAAACACTTCTTTGCAAAGTTCAGTAAAAGTACTTGCACTGAAATTATGGAAAACTTTAAGGCGATGGTTGCTATTTGTACAATCTAACAAAAATTGGATTAATTTATTGGAGTTTTAATGTGATATTATGTAAGTTTGCGATACTATTTTTGTGATTATTTCGTGCAGTAGGTTTTATGTTCTATTACACTTGACAACAAGCACTTTCTTCTGCTTGTCATACTTCAAGATTACATGTTTATCATTATTTTATCATTTAATTTAATTTGTACTTTCAGCAAGCTCGTTTTTTCCATTTATGAGCAATTTTCTTTTCATCAAAGAGAATTACTAAACATTAGCTTGCAAAAAGAAATTTGAAATTTTATTTTCGTCTTTAAATTTTTTTTCCTCATTGAATTTTGAGACTAAATTTGAGATTAAGTTTCAAACAACCCAGTAATCGAAACAAGAAAAGTAACATGTAGATGAGAGGAGACCACAATCGTTAAATTTACTTGAATTATTCAAATAACATTTGTTGCAAATGCTGGCAACTTGCTCTTAAAAACTGTTTTTCCCCTTTATTGCAACTATTGTTCATTGAGTCTATATTGGACTCAGACTTTACGTAATGCTCAAAAGGTAGACAAAGCCGTTTACAGAAATAAATCTCGTGTTTGTTGGAAAAAACCAACAAAAAGGGTTCAAAGAAATTTTATGAGATTTTTTTTTTCTTTTTCTCTTTTTAATGTGTCTTTTCCCTCCTACAAAGATTTGTGACCTTAACTTTGTAGATCGCGTGCTACTTAATGATGGTAATTTGAGGGAAGGAACCAGAGAGAGAGAGTTCGTGTGGAAAGGTTCGAGAGGCCCACCTTTGAGGGACTAACGCACTCAGACCAGAGAATGTCCTGATTCAAGGTTAAGGATGAAAAAAACCAACCGTAAAGAAAAATTTCAGTGATTCCATTAAAACAAGTTTCGAAACATTACGAATGTCATTGTAAATTGAAGATATGTTTGACTGCTTTTTCGCTATAGCGTGTTGAATGTGCAGTGACTGACGTTGAATGACTTATCTACAGTAGTAGGGTCGGGATAAATTGAAACAATCTCTGTTACCACACTTTTGGTGTTTTCAAAATTTAAATATTATTATGGGAAGAGTAGCAACATATAAAGAAGACATTCTGAGAGTTCCACGTGTTTCCAAACAAATGCCCCGAGGATACGTCGGACCCTGTTAACACGCACATATACGTGCGTATGTGTTACGGGGTCCGACATGTCCCGGGTTCCAGAGCGACCAAGAGAATTGATTGGAAATTCGTGGAACTCTCAGAATGTCTTCTTTATGTTTGCAATTCTTCACTCACCAATAAACTGAACTAAAATGTCATCAATTTAAGGGGGTTTTAATTTGATCTTATATAAACTTACAATAATATTTCTATGATAATTTCGCACAGTAGGTTTTATACACTCACTGGCTAATAAATTAAAAACCTTTGAGATTTGCATTTAAATGCGTGCCCTGTGTAAGGTTCTGGATGGAGTAAAATGATATGGAGCATGTTCTGCTGGCATGGAAGTGGTGCCTTGGTGTTCCTCGAAGGTGAGCAAACAACTATACGATACCTAGATATACTGGCAGATCCAGTGCACTTTGCAATGTTGCATTTTTATCCTGATAGCGAAGGATAGTTCATAGATGATGATGCAAAATATCTATATATCGTGCCAGACTATATATCGTGCCAGAAGTGTTGGAAATTGGTTGACTGAGCATCAGTCTGACTTTCATCACCTTCCCTGGCCACCGCATAGCCCGGATCTTAACCCCTTAGAAAATGTGTGGGATATAGTGGAAAGACGCATCCGACAGCACTCTCCTCTTAAATCTAATTTACAAGATCTAAAAAGCTGTACAGCCAATGAATGTGGTTATAAATCTACTTCAGAATCTTGTAGAATTGATGCCCAAACGAATTGGAGCAGTTTTCCAAGCAAACGGTGGTACAATAAAATATTGATCTTGAGTTTCTAATTTATTGGCCAGTGAGTGTATTCTACTGCTTTACAACGCACTTTCTTCTACCTGTTGTACGGTTTAAGATTAAATTGTATTCATTACTTTTATTCAATTAATCAATTTAATTTGTACTTCCCGCAGTGATGTTTTCGTTACCTACTATACGTGAAATTTTCTCCTTATCTAAGGTAATCACTAAGCATTAACTTGAAATAAGAAATTTGGAAGTTTATTTCAATCTTAAAAATTTTCGAGTTTTTCCGATTAGTATTTTTTTATTATTTTCTATTTTTTTCCTCATTGAATTTTGAGACTAAAATTGAAATTAAATTTAAAACTTCTCAGTTATCAAAACATGAAAAGAAGCATGTAGATGAGAGGAGGGTAATATGGGACTTTTCAGTAGATAATTTAGCTGGCCTTTTGGATAAAAATCACCATATACCTACGAGAGCATACTATAAGTAATGAGTTGTCACTTGCATAAAAAAAAACTAGATTTTGTTGTCGGGAAAAACATACACACACACGTGCGTTTGGGAAATGTTTTTCACAATATATATATATATATATATATATATATATATATATATATATATATGGATGCCTCACTTGCCAAATCGATTAACTCCATAAAACAAAAAGTCGCGAAAAGTGATGAAGAAGATGGTGTTATCTAGAGGAGTCAATAAGACCTCGTGTTACATTTTCTGCCATCACATGGTCAGAAATGTACTGAACCAAAACTTTAATATAAATTCACCTGCTAAGCACTAATAAAGCAGAAATAAGGATATTTGTTTTTAAAGTGGAGTTATTCGATTTGGCAATGAGCAACTGAGGCATCCATATATTATTGAAATATGACGATATACTTAGATTACGCAATTGATTTTATAGTCTCCTTCTGTTTTACTTTATTTTTTTAGAAATTATATGTTTTTTTTTTCTGAAATTATATGATGCGGTGCACAGTGTGCGTTTTCTCAAAGGTTTTGAAATTTTTTAAAATTCGGTAGACCATGAACTAAAATATGCTGCGTAATAATGACTAAGCGCAAATGGCCTTTCTTTGTTTCCTTTTCAATTAGTATTAGTATATTTTAATTTTCTCTTTAATGTTATGTGACACAGAAAAATACATTTTTTTTCATCTTTAACAATCTGGTTCAAGGATCTTGTGTCAAACCATTTTCCTCGTCGTTAACATAGAAAGGTAAATGAGATCATTATGATCAACGGGTATTAAATTAAATTACTAGTTGAAATCTTAAAGTTATTTATAATTTAGTATTTTAATCAACAGGGTATAATAATCGTAAGTGAAAAGTTCTTCGTTAACAATTTCTTCGTACGGTTTGGGCCGTTGTTCAAATTATATGAAACTTTTTTTACAATTGTTCTGACCTAAAGGAAAAAATATAAGAGGGTGTGCGACTTGAAAAATTGACTTTCGTTTTTTTTTTTTGGGGGGGGGGGGCGATACCATAATATGTAGAAGAATGTGGGGCATAGCGAAATAGCGGGGCAACGTAAAATGGGGAAATATTTACTCTGCTTCTAGCGTCACCTACCTAGTAATATTTAAACTACGTAGTAACACATGTAGTGTATTCCAGTCAAAAAAAAATCACCTCTGATGAAAATCAGAGAAGGTGTCAAATAAACAGTTTTCAAAAAATGATACGCATATTGTAATATTTTTTTGTAAGTCAAAGTTTATTTTTTTAATATTAAATGATAAAGTTTTTGTTATTATCATTTAAAATATTAATTAAGGTTTGCCAATATCCGTTGCAGTATTTATTTGTTTAATATTAAACGTATTTGTATTTTAAATGATTTGTACAGTTATTCAAGTGCACGCGGAGCAAAATGGTTGGGCAATGTGAAATAGTTCATTTTATTTACTTATTCAATTCTTTATCAAATCACTTACGTATTCGAACATTAATTATTTCATTTACATTCCTTCATTTAATTAATTTCCTTATTTTTTCACTCATCTTATATTTTCTATTCATTCACTATTTTATTCATTCATTTATTTTTTATCATACATTAACTTATTTATTTATTTATTTATTCATTTAGTTAGTTATTCGTTTATTTGGTTCATTTCCTTTTCATTTATTCATTCTTTTATTTACTCATTTATTTGGTCAAGAATACCTTTATCAATCTAATTTCATAAATATTTTATTTTTCACCTTGCCTCGTGAAAAAAAGAAGTGAAAAATTTCCACCTTTTTTTTGGAATTATAACTTCGTTGCAAAAAAAAAAAAATGTTTCAATAAAAGTTTTATTATAAAATATTTTGTTATTTCGTTATGTGCCGTAATTTTAGGAAAAAAATTCCATTGAGTTCATTTTGAATAAAATTATCTTAACTATTTCACTTTTCCCCTCCTTCCCTTACGTAATAAACATAACAATGTACACAGCAAATTGTAAAATGCCTGTTATTGAAAATGTATCACACAACTTTATATTTTTCACTACAACTAACCCATTAAAACATTCAATCTGTTAGGATTATTTGCGGTTTAATATCTTCTACAAAATTTCTTCATTTAAATATTTTAGAATTAAAATTAACCTAGATGAGCTTTAAATGTGAATGAATTTAAATGTTAAATAACGATTAGATTTCAAAATATAATTTTGACTAGTAGCATAAAAAACACAAAAGAAAAAAAAACAGAGCAAAACAAGGAGACGGTAAAATCTATTACGCAATCTAAGTATATCGTCATATTTCAATAATACATATATGTATTTCACTATCTGCAATTTTATGCACCATACCTGCTCAAAACAAAAATGTTATTTCCTTCCCCTACACACATACAGTACCCTCTCCACCCAAATTGTCCAAAGGACCAAATTTGGTGAATCTAAATTTTTCTTCATTAGCTTAATACTGCCGTCCTTCAGTAAGCGCCAACTTTGAAACAGCCTGCTCTTGAAATGCTCGCATTCTCTTCCAACATAAAAATGTTTGTCGCTTATTACTAATGAATTAGTTATTTAACTTTCCTAATACGTATAGGGGAAATCGGGGCAAATGTGAACTATTTTTTTTTCAATTTTTTTTTCAAAAAATATTATCACTTTCTCAACTCAAAAGTATCTCTATGATTGAAACTTTTCTATGTGTCATAGATTTTTTGGGGGGGGATTTTTAAAAACTATATTTTTATACTTTATGGTATTTTTAAGAAACGTCTTCAGTTTTTCACATGTGCCCTAAAGAAGGACACATGTGAACAGGCTTGAGGCACATATGAACACGGGTAAAAAATGCAGGAGAAGCATAACATTTTAAATGAAAATTTTTCAATATGAAGCATATGCCTAAATAACAAATACGTTGAAGGGTTTGTAGCCTATACTGCGTCAGTTTAAATTGTACAACAATTGTTCCACTAAGAAAATATTTTTTTCTGTATATATAACTGCTCACTGTCAAATTCTAAAGCCTCGTAGCCTGTTCTGATCACTGAATAGACTAGAAAAAAACTAATATGACTACATAATACAAAGAAATTTTTATTATGTAAGGGTTAATCTATATGTATTTTCCTTTTAAGCTTCATGCATTATTTGATAATGTATTTAAAATGATTTTGAATTTCAGTTTTTAATTTAATGAAAATATTTTGTGTCTTTTTATTTCCCGTAAGTATTATATAACTCTAAATTATTGACTTACTGAATTAAATTTTTCATTAACAAAAAAAATTTTAAAATAACAAACATAAATAAATAAATAAATAAAACTATTAATAACAATTAACAATAAATTTACAAACTAATTATAGGAAAATAATAATTATAAATATTAAACATTTTTTAACACTTACTATATCCTGCACTAATAATAATATTACGAAGAGCGGCTATGAGAACTGTTCACTTGTGCCCCTAGATGTTGTGTTCACAAGTGCCCCATCGACTACTTTAGAGCTAACTCGCAAAAATAAAGCATTTTTAATTTAATAAAAATATTTAAACATTGTCATAAATTTACTTGAATGTTCATACAATGGTTCATAATACTTTAGTATTGCAGTTAGTTTTGAAAATGTTTTCACGTGAAGAAAACAGTGAAAACTTTTTTTCAACACCTGCTGAAACAAAGTTGCCACCACAGACACATAAAATGGCTCATTGCTCTTAATGTTTGTCCAACAGGTACAACCGGTACTGTCCTTATTTGAGAATGTTTCCAGATTTTTTGCTTGAAGGGATCTTAGAAAAATACACCATGTTCACATGTGCCCCGTGTTCACATGAACCCCCTATTCCCCTACGTTGCAAATATGACATTGTATATATTCCATTTTCGGCCCTGAAAATCTAAACTCTGTTTTGGAAAAAGCAGTTACGTATACTTCAATGTTCCTTTAATAAGACAAGCATATATTGTATCTTTTTATTTGTTTTTTTTCCCTAGAAAGTAGTTATATGTTTATTTTCTTAAAGCAACTAGGGGAATTGATGATGGTGGTTATCAGATTTGTTTCATGAATTAATATTGATTTATAAATAAAAATCTAATAAATGTTTACATAATTACAGCGAAATTCCAACCACGTTTTCTAAAACAAAGTTCAATTTTGATTAACTTAGATTCAATTCTTTGTTTTTATGATACTTTTGTACAATGTATAATGGTAAGTCTCTCTCACTGAAGTGACCGTCTCCCTTAGCGTCCAATATTCGAGGAAGCAAGATGTGGTCGCTTTATAGAGCTTTCCACTGTATATATAATGCAGATATACTTTTAAACGCGTCTCCATGCGTATTTCCATGCTTCTTATTTTACAAAAAAAAAAAAAAAAAAGTATCATCGATTAAAATGGGGGCAAAATAGCGATTAGACTTTAAAAAAATATTTCGCTTGAATGTTTCATTTATTTTTTTTTTTAACGTCAAATCTTCTAAACATTAAAAAAATAAATACGCAACTTTTCTTGTTTTTATTTCTTCCATCTTCCTTTTCATCCTTAGAAATTATGATTTTTTATGGAGTTGATCACTATCATGGTCTTCACACCTTTTACCTTTTCACTCCCCCGCAATTAAGTTTACACCTCTAAAAAATGTCCAGGAGTATTTCCATGCCCTAATAAAAACCCTAGAAACCTCTCTCTTTCTCTCTCTGTATATACATATATAACTATATTCATACAAATAAATATAAACTCCTGTCATTTAGGGGTTAATGGGAGTCACCTCCCCCAACCGGGGCGTTTGAAAATTAATTTAGTTACATTTAAGGGGGCGTGGGTGCTGATTTTTGGTATAATTTACATTCTTTCTGCCACTCCACCTGAAAAAAACTAGAAATAACGGGCCTGTATATAATATTATGACTATATTTTCCTTTGTGCTTTAAATAATTTATTGCCCAATGCTCTCCATAGCTTCTTAACTCCCATAAATCACGCGAAGATTACTTTTCATCCCTTTTGCACTTTTTCGTATCGGTAAGCTGCCCTTTTTAATTATTCTGCATGCGAAAAGGAGACTAGACAGATTTTTTTTTTTTTAATAGGCAATTGGTATAAAGATTACTTTGAGAAAAACTTATGTTATTAAATACATGTAAGCATAGTTAGAATATTTTTAAGCAAATATGGCAAAAACCATCAAAAGGTGTATGATAAATATTTTTAAATTCAAACACATGCGTTAATTTTCCTGTTGCAAATTTTAATGCAAGAAATCTTTGTAATAATTTTCGTAAGTCTTTTTAAACCGATTTAAAAACAAATATTTAAAAGTTGAAATACACTGCTACTTTTCTTGAAATTTCATTTCGCTAGCATTTTAGTAATTTCCACATTTTAGTGTATTATTAAAATTAATAACTTATTGAAACATTTCTCGTTTACAGTCCGATCAAATATAAACTACTTCTTTGTTACTCATATTTTATAAATATCTCAATTTTTGTATTGTTAAATTCCTAAATAATTAAGTATGAAATTTGTATTAAACTTGCAAACATTTAAAAAAAAAAAAAATGACACTTGTTTTAGGCTTACAGAGAATCCCTTTTTCAATGCAAATGAAGTAAGCTAATAAATGAAAAGATCTACAACAAAAGAAAAACTTTTCATTCATAAGTCCATTTCCTTTACATTGAAAAAGAGATTCCTTTTTACCCCGAAACACGTGTATACGATGTTTTGCAAATTTGTGTATTATATACATTGTTAAATTATCTCTTGCATTTTAACAAAGGTAATTTTTTTTTGTACACAATTTTTTTTCATATTTTTCCGTCACTTTATTTCTTTCTATTATAAAAATACACGTGTTGTTTATCACATACGGTAATGGAAATAAACGTATTTTCTGGAATAATAACCTTGAAGCTTAGTGGGCTTTCAAAACTATACAAAGTTGTTATGTATGACTGATGAGTTAATCGAACGAAATGTTTAAAAGTTTAAAATTCGGTTTTATCTGAAAAATTATTAAATTTTTCATTTATTATTAGAAGTTAGTGTTCTCTATGAACGAAAGAGTTAAAAAAATAATTAAATTTTCATTTGAAATACTATATATCATATGAAGTATAATATTAATGTCTCTTAACAACTGCAGTACGAGGGGGGGAAAAACCCTCAATCAAATTACATTTTCTCTCTTTCGGCATTTAAAAATTTAAGTGTTAAATAAATTAAATGATCAGTAAATAGCCAGATCGAGCTTTCGCCAGACCCATAAACATTGCATGACATTTTTCACTTTCCATAAATTGAAAAATTTTCATAATGTATGACAGCAGAAAAAACTTACCGATTGGCCAAGCCATGTTTCCCGACTACAAAATTTGTTGCGAATAGTCTGCTGGTTGCGTTGAAATTAAACGGATTATTGTCTCTGCTGTAAACAGTTTTCCCTAACAATACGCAGAGCCAATGAGATGATTATCTAAGCTGGGCGAGGGAAAGGGGGGCACATCAAGGTAAACCGGATTGGATGGGACTACCAACCGTAACTGAAGTTCACGGTTACGGACGCAGAAATGACTTCGCTTAATACTTTGTGTCGACGTTATGTAGAGTAAACAATGATAGCCTTGTAAAATTATGAGATTTGGCTTCATATTGAATATGATGCTCTATTAGAGCAGAGTTTCCGATTTCGGCAGTTTGGCACCACTTGATGCTATGTGATGAGAGAGGATTACTATGGGAAGACAAGTTACGGCGGATTATTGGCAATTGGCATGGAATTCAATAGTATTTTATGTGTTGATTATGAAGGAGAACCGGAGCAAACGTTGAAATTTGGTCATAAAAAATTCCTGCGAATGTGGGTTTATTATTTTATTACATTTTCTCTTAAAATAAAGTACGAAGGCAAGACGAGATCTGCAAGTATTATTTCAGGGAACGCAAAAATATGCTTAGATTTTTTTTATGTATACACGCAGAAATACAATAGGAGAGAAGTAAATTTCTTGCTCTGTTCATTCTACTTAATTAAGTATAATTGCAGATTCCTTTTCCATAGTGATAATTTTAATTCTTCCATCTGACGAGGAAAGAATAGCAAAAAGATGTCTCGAATATTTTAAGCTAAAATGATATAAAACTGCTTGTGTTAATCGGTCGACGACAGGTAAAACGTATTCTTATGTTAATTAGATTTTCTATTTCGGCTGTTTAGCACTTGTTGGGAAAGCCGAGTTATGGCGGTTTACTGGCAATTGCATGGAATTCAATAGTATTTTATGTGTTGATTATAAAGGAGAACCGGAGCAAACATTGAAATTTGGTCTTAAAATTTCCTGCTAAGATGGATTTTATTATTTTATATCTTCTCTTGCAATGGAATGCAAAGGCCAAACTAGATCTGCTAAACCTAAGGCTGCAAGCTAAGAGGTAGTATGTTGTGGAGAAAAGACTAGACCTGTTAGAATTATTTTAGGAAACTCAAATATATGCTTGGATTTTTTTTCATACATACACCAATACGAGATAAGGAGGGAGATTTTTTTCTCAGTTTATTCTAGTTAATTACGTATAATTGCAGGTTTTCTGTCACTGCAATAATTTTATTTCTTCCATGTCAAGAGGGAAGAAGAGCAGAAAGATGACTGATATATTCAGCTAAATGGATACAAAATTACTTATATTAGTCAGTCGGCAACGGGTAAAACGTATTCCTATGCTAATTAGATTGATTTGAGCTGTCCAATCTGGCCCATTCCTCGCGACGGTATAATTCAGACATATCCAACGCGACCCCCGGCCATCAGCTCTGAGCTCTGAATGTCTATTTCTAAGTTTTCAATCTGAGCTCTGCAAGAGTTATTTTGATAAGACCGCTTATGTCCGCCTTTTCCGAAAAATAGTTAAGAAAAAGATATATAAATGAATAATAATCACCTGCTCAGTTTTGCTTTGATCAGATCAACAAATTACCTCAGCCCAAATCAGCCACAAAGAGAAAAAAAATTGCAATGAAAGTATACATATCTGGAATGTAAAATACGTATGCGAGTGGATTAAGTCATCCTAACATAGTTTCGAGTAATTGAGGATTAGGTAAAATCAGTAACCAAATAATCATGACTGTAAATGCCTCGCATTTAAATTATAATTTCAAGTGTTTAATTTGCATTTAAACATACGTAGAAGAAAATGTAGCGCATTGAAATAGGTTACATTTTTAAAAATAAACAATTTGGAAGTTTTGTTTTTAAAATAACAATACATAAAGAAAGAACAATGTACTTTACTAAGTAATAAAGCTTGCATTGAAACATTACTTTTTATTTTTAGAAGTAAATTTGTACCATCAAAAATAAGTGGGTTCACTTTTTTTCCTATGGGATAAATTGAAAAGTAAATTTTTTAATGAAATATTTTTATTTGATTATTAAAAATAATTTTGGTCGAATGAATGAGTAAATAAAGAAATGAATGAATGAATAAATGAAAAATAATGAAACAATAAAGAAATCAGTAATTAAGTTAATTATTTAACGTTTGAGAAAAGAATAAAATTGAATAAAATAGCGAATGAATAGAAAAATAAATAAATAAATAAACGAATGAATAAGTAAACTATTAACTACTGGAATGAAATTGAATTAATTATGAATATGTAAGTGATTTAATAAATGATTATATAAGTAAGCGAAATGAACTGTTTCACTTTGCCCTCACGTCCTTGACTTATTGTACAAAACATTAAAATAAAAAAACTTAATAAATTAAATAAGTTAATAACACACCAAGTATAAGCTTGTATCAATTAAAATTTAAAGGCTAATAGCAAGAACTTTATCATTTCATTATAATACAAATAATTTTTAATTTACAACAAAATATTAGAATATGTAAGATGATCAATTTTTGAAATCAGCTTGTATTATCATATGATTTGATCCCCAGTGGTAACTTTTTCCTGACTGGAATAGCCTACATATGTGACTACATAGTTAACACATTACCAAGTAAGCGGCGCTTTTAAGCCAGGGGTGCCCACCTAGAAGGGTCGTGGCGCAGACTGGTCCATTGAAATTTTTAGGGAGAGGGAGGGGGGTATTTTGACGGGTATTTTTCTCATTTAGAGGTGGGGTGTCTTCGCGATATTTAGAGGGGTGCGCCCTTGCTCTTACTGGGCGGGAAGGCACCCCTGTTTTAACCAGAGTAATTTTTTTCAATCATTTCACTTTACCACACATTCCCCTACTTTTTTTAATGTTGCTCTAGCTTTTATCGGAAGTTACTTCTAATTTGTTTTAAGTTACTTTTAATTAAAACTCTCTCATTCTACATTCACGATAAGTTTACTGAATTAAAGTTAAAGGACTTATTAAGTGAGAGATGTTATCACTAAAAGAAAGTTGTGACTGCTGGCACAGCTTTCAGAAATTGGAAAGTGTGAGTTAAATACGTTGCTCTTTACGATTCGTCTAGTAAAATCACATTTAACATTTTTCATTCCCAAATGCAATAGTGAAATCCCGTCACAACGAATACCAATACAACGAAATATCCGTTTCAACGAAATAAATTTTCAGTCCCGATTCAATCTCCATTACATAGCTGAAATTCCGGTACAACGAACGAACTTTTTGGTCCCTTGAAGTTCATTGCAACGGGATTTCACAAATTTCTTCGAAGTGGCTTTCGGATAAAAAGGCAAGTTGAATAACTAGCTATTTTTCGGGCAAAACTTAAACTTTGGCTTAATTCTACATGTTCAGTTTTTTTGAAAGGATAGTATTGAGGAATATAACTTACCCAGTTTAACAGATAATACACTTGTTCCGGAAAGTATGCAGGAGCTTATTATTTTAGGTCGAAAAGAAATATCTTTAATAAGTAAAACTATCTCAATTTACCGACGTAAGATATAATTGCAAAAATAACGTGGTTTTTTTTCTTTGTAAAGAACAGAAAGAAAAATTGTTTCGCATGTGCAAATTTTATTTATTATTTTAACACCGGAATTTTTCCTCATATTTGGAGGAATCGGCTGTTTTCACTTTTATTATTTCAAACCTCTTTTTTGTTTCACTTTCAAAAATGATGTTCAATGATTAACTTCATACTTTGAAAATTCATTTATTATACACTGTCATAATTATTTGTTGTATCTTTTTCTGAAACATAAACTTTGTTGCAAAATTTTCAACCATTTCTATATTTATTTTATTTACTATCGCAAGTTACATGCCTCAAATACTCTTAAAACTGGAGGCCTATTAATTTGCACCTATCATAGCAATATTCCTGCTAAAATGAATTAAGTTGCTATTTTCCAAATTGCTTTCAAAGTAAGTACCGTAAAAGTTAAATTTGTCTATCAGAGTGTTTGCAGGTTTTAATTAAAGGAGAGCAAATACACAGTTATTTCTTATATATTTAATTTCTTTCTTATGTCATAACTCATTAAAATATCATGGATTCTTTCTAGGAATGGATATTTCCTAATTATTTTAAATTAAATGAAAAATATCATTCTTAATTTTTGCTTATTTTGACTGATAATACCTTTAACGTACTTTACTGAGAATAAAACATTCCACTCAATGCGTCTAGAAATCATATTAACCTCATTAACTTCCTTTCACAGCTTACGTTTTCGCAGTCAATTTCAGAAACTTCGCAAATTGAGTTTTTTTTAAGTTTATGGTATGTAAGTTATGTGGTGCATTCTTTTCCTTTTCTATTTTTTTCTCCAAGTAAATAAATGACATTCTTCAAAACTTGCCCCACGTCTGAACACTGTTCTCAAATGTTGAATGAAATTTTGTCATTTTTAATTTGATTCCTTTTTAGGTCAGAAATATAATCATTTAGCTCAACAATTACCCGAATTCAAAAGTTTTTCAACATGATTTCTTGTTATTTTCTTAATTGAGATCAACGAGAACTAGTTTTACTTTTAAAAAAATAGTGTTAATATTATCGCTTTGTTCTCTAAGCTTGAAATTTTCCGTATTATCTTTTGTACAATTAAATATAGTGGTTCTCAAACCATTTCTCCGCTTACCATTCAAATCAATTCTAAGTCAGATACGTATAACTGAACTATAAAATGTTATTAAGCAAGACCAACTGTGAGCAAATGCTGCGTTTTCTCAAATTCAGTGTTGTTACCATTGTAATTTCCGACAGTTAGATTTCGAAGTGAATTTTTTTGTGAATCGTTGCTATGAATAAACGATGAATTTTGTTAAGAATTATTGTTATGAATAAACGATGAATTACCGTTCACCGTTGAATGATAATCTTGTAGTTTCAGCAAATTATATGACAAACGACAAAGATTTGACCAAGGATCTTAGTTAAATATTTTACTATTCATTAATACATTTTTTTTTTTTTTTTTGTATTTCATTTTTCTCAATGAATTTTGAAACAATTATCTTTAAAAATCCTTCCATTCGACTGTTGATAATTTTATTAACTCTTGATCTTTGTATACTACTTGTATTTTAGTTGCATAAAAAATTAATTCGTGCATTTAATGATGTTGAAATATGGTTTGACTCTTTATTAGACGTGAAAAATCGAGTTGCAACTGTGCTTGACCTCATGCGTGTCCTGAAATGGACTCACTCCTTGGAATGATGAGTTCTTAAGAACTTTTATGATTGTAAGAGAACTAATACTGTGCATTTTTGCCCATCAGAACCGCTGTGGATCTTCATGGTAGGATCTTTTAGCATCAATCTGACAGTCGAACTAATTGAGATGTAAACCATAATTGAAATTGGGAATTGAACTGAAATTGGGTGGTGTTTAAAATCGGCAGAAATTAGTAGAAAATATGTTTTTTGGTTAGCAAAACTCGGATATCTTTCTGAAGTTTTTATGCTTTATGATGAATGTTTAAAATTTCATGCATTTTCTCTCAAGTTGGAGAAAAAAATCTGTTAGTTTAATCAACTTACAATACAATGCCGTGCACAATCTCCAACATAACTACTTTGATACCTTATACAGCATTTTTACACTAGTAAGATGCTAAAAAGCGTTAATAAAGCAAGTACAATACCAGAATAGTTTATTGTTTCCATCAACAGTAGAAGATTATAGTATTATGTGCTACTTTGTGCCGTAAACGATTGTTAAACTACGTTAAAATGACAAGCTTTTTATTGACGAAGTTCCGCTGTGGTAACAATTTACTTAATTATTAGCTATACTTAAAAAATAACGTTAATAAATATTTTAGGTAAGTGCAGCACCTAAAATATTTAACATTCATTTTGCATGATATTATTATTATTTTGTATCGTCCATTAGCCAAATTCTTCCGAAATCTTTCAATGCAATACGCGTACCATGCATCAAGAGCCTTTGAATATAATTTAATTTTTCAAATACTTCAAAGAGCGAAAGTGACTTTGCTGCTTTCGGCTCCCAAAGCATCGGATTTGGTTGAAGTTATAGTGCTTTTTAAATAATAAAAAAACATTGATAATAAAGATCTGTGGTAGTACTTTCAAATAGTTTCTAGTAGTACGAATTTGCATGGTTTTCATTTAGGGATCTCTAACAGAATCACTGAAAGTGATTTGCAGCATTGGTAGTCTTAAAGTAAGAAATAACAACGTTAAAAAGTACAAATGCAGTAGTATGAAATTTGTGATTTTTGACGTTATTATTTCTTACTTTACTTTTCTGCACAAAGGTATTTATTTATTTTATTGGTAGTGTTGTTTACTTGTAATGATACACCTATTCAAAATACCTATCACATCTTCAAAATGCTTCAGATTGAGAAAGAAACCAATAAGCTACAGATAAAAACTTTCTCAACGCATTCAATAAGTGAGCAAAACAATTATAATAAATGGTCTTAATTAAAACTTCCTCTTTAATAAATGCGTAGTATTATCATATATTTAAAGGAAAAACTACGTTTGCCATTTTCCATTCCAGTATTATTGCATTCATTTTACTCTTATACAATTTTTTTTTGCAGACTTAATGTTCAATCTACCATCAGGTAAATAAAAGATAAACCGCAATTTAAATTTAAACTCGAAAATTACTTTCACTCAGTAGCTTTTTTTAATAACCACTTGAGCTAATTGTGTTTTATTTTAGTACTAACGAAGAAAATTTTTCTTTAACTTCGTTCTATCAAATGATGTGTGCGTGTTTTTCATGCAAATGGAAGCATCTCCATCATAATTACTTTATCCTTGATTTTTGTCAACGGAATGTGACCTTCTACAACACAGTCGATGGGTCACTCTGCATAATATATATGTATACAGAGGTATAATTTTCTTATGAATAAATGATAAGTAATAAAAATAGCTAAACAGTAAATAAATCGAATGATAGGGAGAACTGTTCTTTATTAGTTAATTAGTTTCTTTCATAAAATTCATTGAGATATGTAGTTGTAGTAACAGAATCCTGAGCTTACTTTTTGTATAATGCGATAATTTAAATAGGACTGAAAATACTTTTCAAATCTGTTTTTTTTTTTTTTTGCCGTGAATAGGTATCGCGAAAAAAAATCGAATTAAAAATTCGCCTAAATCAATGGGAATCAATAAAATCAATGGGAGAGAGAGGAATGAAATTAAACAGTACGGTACGTATAGTAAGTAGTAATAATAAAATGCAGCACTGTAATAGTACTGTACACGGTACAACAATTATATTTGACGCACTTTTTAGATGATCAAGCATATAGAAAATCTTTACCTTTTCCTTATTTGTCAGAAACATTCTTTTTTCTTTCCATTTTCTCAAGATTTAGATGTACGGTGTGCTGAGGTAAAATTATATTTTATCAACTTTATATTTAGAATGAAAATAATAAATGAAAAATACGGAGTGGATATTTGTTTACACAAACAAAGCAATGTGTAGACTAGTACGATGAGGGGAACTTCCAGTTTCAATGATCCCAAAAGGAAAGTTCAGTCACGAAACCAATAATAAGTAGCCAATAACGAGAGCAATACTTGAACCCGCGAATCCCTTCCGAAAGTTCTCGTGTTGCGGGCGAGGAATTCACGTTAGCTTTACAATTCGTCACGTGTGAAAAGCTCGCGTTATGGCCATTTTGCGTATAATCGCGTTGTAGCGCCAGTCTCCTGTATGATTGTTATATAGACCAGCTCGTGGCATTGAATCATTCTACGAGCTGTCTACAATATTGACTTTTTTTGGAGGAGGGAGGGGGAATTAAGGTAGAAGTTTACCTTATAGCCTTGTAGGGAGAAAGCAGTACTGGAGCGTGTAGTTTTTTTTTTTTTTTTTTTTTTAAAGTTCTATTGTACTTAAAAATTTGCTGTGTCGCTAAGGTAACCCGCATTACTCAGAGTTATCACAAATGATTGTACTACGTTTTTAAAATGTAAACTGGGTCACAAATTTCGGCTATCAATTATAATCAACCCAGCTGCATTTTAATTACATTTAAAAATTGAGTGCTTAAAAAGTCTTTCAAAGGAGTAAAACTGTTTAACAATTTTCTTGTTGTTTTTGTTTTTGCTGTTGTGCAAATGGGGTGTTTAACTCTGTGCAAAAAAAAGTAAAAACATCAAAACGAAGTTTAAAGCCCAAATATCGATTAAATTACGCTCACTTGTTTCAGAGTCATTTTAGGTTCCCCTTTTACATGCAAATAAACGAGTTTTATGTCGTCTGAAAAGACTTTTGTGAAATATCTTTTTGTCCAAGAGTTATTTTCTTTGCGTTGACAAAGGGGTCAGTTACTTGTAACTTTTAAGCTCGTTCCTGCAATTAATTTGCCGTTTGTGAATTTCAAATAGTGCATTAACGTTTTAAGTTTAACTATGTAGTGTTCACTTTTCACGAGTCTTGTACGTACAACTATGTTTGTGGAAAACAGTGATTATTTTTAAAGACAATTTTGTAGAAAACACCATGATTCTGTAATTATGATAAATATTTGAGTTTGAATTGGCTTATTTAAGAATTTTCATATTTTCTACAGCATGTGCTCCTGTTATATGATATTAAATTTACATTTTGAATACAAAAGGTTAAAAATAGAAGAAACTATTGTTTTATAACAAAATGCTTAAGAAGTTTTTAGAATGTACTTTAATTTTTTATTTGCAAATGAAACACGTTCAGGTAATTTCCTTACATAATTACATAAATTTTAAAGCTTGCAGCAAGAAATGAATTTAATAGATTAATAATATGTGAAATAATGGAATAATCTTCCATTATTTTAAAAACAAGATAAATGCGAGCTTTTTCTCTAAATTATAGTTTATTTAAGGTACAGAGCTATTTCATATTTTTTTCTAGAAAAAACTTCATGAGAGAAATGTGACGCATATTCAATATTCATTTCATTCAATAACTCCTTGATTCTGTAGATGCATTCAGTGAAAGTCCTCTTATCTGAATGAGTTGGGAAAGAAGATTGATCGGATAAATGAAGCTCCGTATAGCGAGATTGAAAGGGAATTTAAAAACCAAAGGAATGCATTTTTGAATATTGCTTGCTTATTTCCCTACGAAATTAAAAAAAAAAAAAGCAAAATAACAAATTATTAAATGATTAAATAAAGCACATGAGTATGCTTCTTAAATTAAAAAAATGTGTTCAACACGCTAATTTAAAATATCGATTAAAATGTAGCTGTAAAATTCAAAAAGATTGAAATGCAAGTTGGTCATAAGTCTTTGATTGTAAGAAAACTTATTGTACAAAACAAATATCAGACGGCATATGCTTGTTTGTGTAAACTATAAAGACATTTATAGAGTTTTCAATAAAGTTATATGAGTCCAAATTTAAATGTGTGTAACTGAGAAAGCTCGAAGATTGTCAAAATGAGTTTAATTACCCATCATTTGAAATATTGCTCTTATCCGATATTACTCTCCTACTATTTTTTTTTGTGTGGGGGGGGGGGGTACACAGAGGACAAAGGGGATACAATACGAGCTTAAGATATCGAAACGCTGAAGGTCAGGAGCACAAATGATCCGTAAAGCACTACAACCTAAATATCGAACAATACATAGCGATAATCAGAGTACCGTATTTGACATTCTTCGAACTACCAAGGAGACTCGTATTGAAAATTACTGACAGAAGTAATTTCATTATAAAATTAAAAAATACCTTCACACTATATCGAAACAAGTGTATGTCTAGTGATTATTTTTCGTATAATAAATGTTTATATTCAGTTAACGCTTTTATGAAAGCCTATGTATAATACTGTGAGTGGTAAAATTTTAATTTCAAATCGAAACAGGGAAAATACCGAAAAATACTCCTTTTTGTTTTATTACCATGAGGCATGTGCTTATATCGTGAGTATCTTTAAAACATTGAAAGGCTCACTTTTACTTCATTTAGCATTTAATATTCATGGATTAATATCCATGAATATTAAATGCTACATTATTATTATTAATAATAATGTAGTATTTAATATTCATGGTTGTTGCATTTAATAAGATTTATATGTCTGCAAATCTGTCACAAATAATGCGAACATTTATGTCAGTTTTCTCATGATACATTTTGGATAAGATTCGTGATCTGCTTTTGCAGTATTGACTTAATGTTGAAACGTTTCAAAAAATATTATACTCTTGTCTCACACACTTTATGACAATATTTTCAAAGTAGCCATACCATACTATCCAATAAAAAATGAATCGGTTTTTATCTTTACAAAATTTTAAAATATAGTTTTCTAAACCTACGTTTGAAATAACCAATAAGTGTCATTGCACTTATACGCTTATTTTACACAATGCTTACTCATATTTCTTTAGCCAATTGTGCGGCAATTCAATAGGAAAAAGTATTTCTTCATATTTTGTTATAGAAGTACGTACCCGCTTGCAAAGACAGAATGAAAATGTTTTGAAAACATCGTAAAATAGAGCATTTAAGAACATGGTTGGTCAAGCGGAAACAAAAAGTGAAGTATTTAAGTCTCTTCTGATGATGTTGCTCTAGTGATCGCATTTTTTTTTTTTTTTTTTTTTAGATTTCTTCAAAAAAGTGGGAAATAATTTTCAACCTTGGAAACTTCCTCCATATAATATTTTTGAGTTTTGCAACTGTGACTCATGTCAAACGTTGCAATGCTATATGGATAAGTAGTTTATTTCTGTTATTAAATATTAAAGCATTTATTTCCAAATTCCCTCGTATGTATCGTAGTCATTAAGTTATAACGTTAATAATCCTTAGCTTTGTGTTGGCAGTTACTATCTACACTGCTTGACAATTGCTAAGAAACAACTACGTTTTCTGGAATAGTTAAGAATAGACAATGATTAAACACACAGAACTAAGTATATAGTTAGGAGGGAGGATGTGCCTTTATTATAAGTACAAAATAGTACAGATATTACTGCATCAATGAAGTAAAAACTTGGAAATTAAAAAAAAAAAAAATCCAACTTAAGATGATTTCCAAACAACAACAAAAAACTGATCTAGGTCATAATGATGGAGACATGAGTACTTTAGTATGACGTGTGATTACCATGGACACTAATACACATTTTGCATCAGTTTTCCATACTCCCCACTAAACTATCAAGGAGTTCTTGGGGGATATTTTCCCACTCCTCTCTCAAGGCGGATTTTTGTTCTCGTACTGTTCTGGGAGGGATGGTTCTTTGCGCAACACGCCTACCAAGACCCTCACAGGCATGTTCAATTGGATTTAAGTCGTAAGAGAACGCAGGCCACTACATACGGAGAATGTTTTCACTTTGCAGTGCGTCTGATACTTTAATGCTCCTGTGTGGCAGTGCATTGCCGTACATAAAGAGAAAGTCTGGACCTACAGCCCCCACTAAAAAGACGAACATAATCCAGTATAACTTATCTGCAATACCTTTGCGACGTAACGCTTCCTTGTTCAAAAATGTGAAGCGCTGTTCCGCCATTGTGCATGATGCCTGCCCGCACCATCACGCCTGGGCCTTACCGATCACGTTCACAAACAAATTTTTTGCATAACGTGTTCCACGCTCTCTCTACAGTAGCTGGTGACCAGATTCACTTGTCACACTGAAACGAGATTCGTCAGAGAACATCACGCTAGACGTATTTTTAACGATCCCAACCAACATGTTCCTTACAGCAGCGTAATCTCTCTCGACGATGGCGTGGTTGAAGTGGGATGCAACGTACGGGCTTCCGTGCATACAATCCAACATTTTTTAATCGCCATGAGATAGTTCTTGCAGAAACATGTGCACCGGTAGCTGATGTAAAATTTGCAGCTATCCCTCCAGGAGTGGATATTCTGTTCCTTTTTGCCACGAGGGCTATATAGCGATCTTCTGAAGGTGTGGCATTTCTACCACGACCCCCGGCATGCTTTCGCAAAGCATTTCCACCTTCAGCGGCCTTCTTGAATCGCGAGATGACACTTTTTGTTACACCCATTTCAGCAGCTACAGTGGTGACACTTTGACCTGCTTCCAGTCGTCCAACTGCTCGTCCACAATTGTTGGTTATCAAATGATGTCTTGCTGACATTTTACTCTTAAATATTTCAAGAACCAAACAGAATTTCAGAGAAAAAACTTTTTCAGCATCCAGCACTATTTTTGTTAAACACCAAACAGCGTGAATTTCCGTACGAATCTTGATTTGTATGCACTGTTTTTTTATGCAGATAACGAGCCTTGATCTACCATGCCATCTGATCTTGAATTTATTTCCATTGGTCAGCTGTCTGAGGCACGAATTTGCATAAATCACTTGTTCCTTAGCAATTGTCAAGCAGTGTAATAAGGTAACTAAGAGTAGTTGTCGCATATAAAAGTAAGTCATTTATAATTGTTTTGTTATAGTTTTAATTATGATTTCGTAAATGTAAAGAAAATAGTTATTTTCTAGTAAGTGGCTGTGCCGAATGAGGCCATGAAGAGTAATAAGGACTCCCTCCACTCCATTGTTTGATTTAAGATAGCAGAAATTCACTAGATCGTGGTTTTATTGTCATCATAAAGTCTAACTGATGATAAAGCAATGGCAGCAAGCAGTTTCTTATCAATAGGAAGCAGTGTAGCAACTGTTATTAACAAAGAGTCTTGTCAAAATTGCCTGATTTTATTATACAGTAAATTTTATTTCCTCATGGTTCAATGTAGTTTACTGGTAAGGTAAGTGCGTCAAAAAAGACTAGCCTAAGGTTTAGAGCTTAATGTATTACTTATTTATGATTCAATTGGCTCCAAGTCTTCTATATTTATTAAATGACATTCATAAAAATAAGAAAATATATTCCATGCAAAAATTTAAGTGTAAATTAGCTTTCTCAGTAGTTTGATGAAAAATGACGAATTGGCCTTATTAAGAGCATGCGCCTCAATAACTCTGCAAAAACGCAGAAAGTAATGTCAAATTTAAAAAAAAAAAATGTTGTTAATGTAAAAGCACATTAAATCTTGTTTGATTCACTCAAAAACATTATCAAAATTCCGTATTTACTTCAATGGAAAGAGAAAGATCAATCGTCACAATCGAGGATCTCATAAGGTGTTATTTTCTATTTTCCTGATCACTTCTTCGCACAGTTCGTGCACATAAGTGCAACATATGCAGCACAAAATCATTTCCTCCACCTGATCTTTCGGTGTCTTAATAAAGACACCAGAATCTTAATAAGGCCAATCATGGAATTAGTGTGCTACACTCTACTGTTCTAGGATTATCAAAACACAGGAAAAAGTGTCGGTATTCAGCAGCATTTTTCTTTTTGAATTCATCAACTACATAAATTAAGCTTTGTAGAACAGTTGAAAACTTTTTCTAATCAAGTAAACTACAATGAACCACGAAGAAACAATTTGCTGTAAAAAAAGATCAGGCAGTCTTCGCAGAACTATTTTGTAATAACTTCGCTACACGTTTGCCTGTTGGTAGCAAATTGCTTATTGATAACGCTTTATCATTATTTAGGCTTTTTGAAGAGAAGACGATATAATCACGATCTGGCAAATTTTTTCTATCCTACGTGAAAAAATATGAGATTGGTTTTATTAGTTTATATAGCCTTATTTTCTGCACTCACTTTATGTTTTTATAATCACCAAATTTTGAAGTCTTAGATGAGTATCATTTTCTAAAACGATTTTTCAACGAAACGATTGAAACACGATTTTTTCCTTGCATACAAGAATCTCTGTATTTGCTTTAAATCACACATTTAACTAGACCAATCTCTACGATACGATCAATCGAGGCCAATTTTAATTTAAATCACACGTTTATAAGCATCGCAGAACCACGTGAAAGTTTTACTTATGCCAGCCACTAACTAGCCAGATCAATTTTTTGGCAACGAAAATTGAAGTGAAAGATTCAAGGACTACAAGTATGTCTTATGTTTTTTCTTTTCATTTTAGAAATTCATAAAATTATAGTTTCATTTAAATTTAAGGAAATTCTATTTTCAATTCCGCGAAGAAATACAAATAGTGCCACCAAACGTTTCTGCATAATTTCTCGACCCTTAAAAATTTGAGTATATAGGTAAGAATAACATCAATATATTTTTAATTAACTTTGCAAAAGTTCAGCCAAAAGGTATCATGATCAGGTTTCGAAGCTCTGGAATCCGGTTCTGTCATAACAGTTTTAGTTATTTAGCAATAAGTTACTACCCCTAAGCCCGGATTAAGGCCCGGGCTACATGCAATATACCAGACAGCCCGGTTATCACAAGTTGAGACTTTATCTACCAGTTTGTTGGCACTATCAGCTTCAATGAGATGACATCTGCCTCCAGTTCGGTTATTCACTATTCCTGACTGAGGAGTTCTAATAACAACGAAACTGCAGTCTCAGGATGTGATAAGCGTGCTGTCTGGTATATTGCATGCAGTTTTAAAAAAAGTCATGTTTTTGCGTTCTCCTTCGTTTACAACTAAGTGGTATAACGTTTTTAACGGGATTATTTTATTACGTTAATCAAGCATGTGATGAAATATTCTCGTTACAGTAAAACTTACCACTATGTGTAATTATTAAATCTTCTAATTGTGTATGTTAAGCTGCTTGATATACATAACTAACGCAATCTTCACTTAATTGTTTAAGACTTCTCTGATGGACCTTACTTGAAGTGTGAACCATTTTTAACCGACTTCAAAAAAGGAGGTTTTGATTTCGTATTTCGGCTTTTTTGTGTGTTTTCGAATTATTTCAACACTATTGCACCGACTTGAAAAAATTTTTTTTGTTTGGAAGGGTATACTTCCCAGATGGTTCCATTGTAATTTGGTCTGGATCTGATAAGGGGTCTCGGAGAAATCCAAGAAACTTTAAATTTCATACGTCATGGTCACGTGGTGTTGCTGTGATCGGTGTATTTTCACACCTAAGCTTTTGGTTTTCTCTTGAACGATATTTAATTCTCATGGCACATGGATGATTAATTTTCTCAACGCTGCACCGCATGATAATTTTTTATTATAGGTGTTACTAATGTATTTATTACTGCGTAGCAAAGCAGTAAATTAAATATATTTTGCTACTTTAATAGTTGAATCAATTACCTTAATATTTTATTTACTAATAAATAACTTTATTTAGGCACTAAAAATATAACGTTTAAACTGCCATGAATGAGTAGCATATCTCTGCAAGACCTGCATTTCTATAACTTAATATTTCGCTGTCAGAGAGCAAAAGTGTCGTATTTGCATTGTCAAGTACATTTTCGAAATGTTCTTTTCAAGAATGTCACATCTTGGGCTTTGCTCGATTCATTAGATATCATACATATGTGTCGTTTAGTGAAAGATATTATTTCTTCCGAAAATACTATTACTCACGAAAAAAAAAAGAGCATTTTTCATTCTTATTTTTATTCAAGAACGCATTATTTGCATTTATGTCAGTATTGTAAGGAAACAGTTAGTAACAATAATGACATATTTTGAGATCCTTCAAACAGTGTCTTTGAAATTTAGTGTAAGAAAGTCATAAATTAAACGCAACTTTTTAAAACTTTCTTTTTACACTTCTTCATGAAGCAAAAGAAACACGAGATTTTCTATAAAAAGACCTTATGGGTAAGAAAAAGGTCAGTCAGTGGCCTGAAATATAGTTTAACTACATGATATCGTACTTTTAATTTTTAAAATCTCTCTCCTGAAAATCACGTTTTTTTTTTTTTTTTTTTTTTTTTTTTGAGGCATGACGTTGTTGAAAGGAGTGAACGACATATTCTCTGAAATAAGCTGTGAAACAAAATCCACGCTTGAGGTTTTATAACAAAAGTATAGTAAGCTGAAACACAACACGAAATTTTAGTAATTAGCAGATTTTTATTGGCATCTTATGCAAAAAGCGAATAATAATCAGAGCCAGACTGACGTGAAAGTGATTGCGATTTTCCGTTTATTAGTGCATTGTAGTTAGAATCCCATTCCGCATCAAGCCATTTGAACGCAATTTCTTAAAAATAAATCCTTTTAAATTTTTTTAGCAGGGTTAAAAGAACACGCGTCCCATCCTTAGCGTGCACCAGAAAAACGTTTTTTCTCTCTACTGTAAAATGCTTATAATGTGACTTATGTTCCTCTGGATCTAAGGTACACTGCCGTGTGCAGGTAAACGACAGTATCTGCAGAAATGAGTTTTCGAGATATTTGAAGAAATGTGTTTCGGATTCAATATTAACCATAGGGAAATCTTGAAATTAGACGTTTTTTCTAGTCTAGTTTTCTTCGGAAACCTAATAAGCAAGCTTGTGCAATACAGCTAGAGTACAATAGATTACAAAAATGCAAAAAAAAAAAAAAAAAAAAAAAAAAAAATGAAAAATTGGCAGTTACTGCCCTTTACCTGCACACGGTAGTACAGAATGAGAATCTGCACGGAAACTTTGCTATGAGTACGCAAAATATACCCATCAACAGGAAATATGTAAACAGTAAGAGCAGCCACTTTTTGAGTTACTTTCAGCTTGTTTGAAGTCCAAAAAAAAAAGAGTTCCCTCCATTTGCTTAGCTTTAATAGAAAAATAAATATTTTCATGACACCTTTTTGCTTTAGTGCTACTCTGTGCGAAAACTGAAGCAGTGCAAAGGCAAATATAAAATAAATCTCTGTTATTTTTACTTCCTTTTACAAAAAAAGGAAGTATTGTATTCGCGAAAAAAATTTCGCTCAAAAATCGACCTTAATTTCCATTTTACTCTGAGTTTTTTTTTTTTCGACTCGACCACACGTGGATAATTGCCTAAGAACGTATAGACACGCGAAATATCCATAATGACGATTCCCGATTTAATTACAACGAATTTTCTCGTGACGTCTGTATGTACGTATGTATATGCTTATGTAAGGATGTGCGGATGTATGTCGCATAAGTCAAGAACGGTAAGTTCTAGAAAGTTGAAATTTGGTACGTAGACTCCTAGTGAGGTCTAGTTGTGCACCTCCTCTGTTGGTTGCATTTGGGTGTTTCTTAAGGGGTCTTTTGCCCCTTTTGGGGGGGAAATCATTGTTAATTTTGATGTAAACTCAAGTGGTGTTATAATTTGGCGGACACTTGGCGATATATCGCCAGTCTTCTGGTCGCCAAGTTTTGTCGCCAACTTGGCGGCAAATTTGGCGATTTTTTTTAAATTTTAAATCTGTTTCAATTTGGTCACTGTTGGTGATAGTTGGAGAGCAAACTATTGAATCACATTAAAATTGCCAATAATGGGGAAATGACATTAAATTGGAGTAAAAGGAAGTCATGTGATGCACACATCAGCTCGTTTTTTTAAATATAAGCAAAAACTCTGAATACGTTGTCGTCAACGAAATCTATCATTCTAGTCTATTTTGTTTTAATTCTAATGGACCTCCCTCTCCTCCCAAGTTCCATTGTTCTCAGACTTGCTGGAAAAAAAAAAAGAATCTCTTTTTAATCATGTAAAGTAGAAAAGTACGTATGACAGCTTCTATAACTTTAAGAGTGCAGATGGTGCAGGAGTATTCAAGTCAGTGTTAAGATTTGGACATCAATATTATTATTATTTTTTTATTGATTTAATTGTTTGTTTCAAGCACTCAGCGTGCATTTATTTATGAAAATTTTTCTTCTTTATTTTATATGATTAGGTGGAAAAAGTCAACTGAGGCATACATTTTTTTGCTGTGTCTGCATTGGATATGCTCAAAATGCATATTTTGTACGATTTCAGTTCACATGTGATTTATTAGAATTCCCGCTGTTCATTATTTTTTTTTTTTTAAGAATGTAGCTCCGTAAACAAGAGTTGTAACATTGCAACAATAGTTTTTTGAATCATTTGTAAAGCAATGATACGTTCTAGGACAAATTTTTACACAGTTAAGAAATTAACAGTTTTATTACGCGAACTTAATATACAACAAAATTTCAAAACTGAGTAACACCTTCTTAAACTTTACACAATGGTTTTAAAAGATTTGAATAAAAATTGGACGAAGTTAAGTTACTTCAAAATGCAACAGCTTTTTCTCTTTTGCCTCACCATAGCTTACTTGAGTTAGTGAGATAATGAAAGGTCGCAGGTACAAATTAGAAGATTATGATAACGGTAACACACATAGCTGAAAAGAATTATTAGCTCTAGTTTCCTATAGCAATGTTTTCTATAAGTTTGCAATAGCATATAAATCCTCAACAATATAAAATGCCCACATACTAACACAATTTTAACTTTTTGTTGACTTTTGCTAACTGAAAATGATGTTTTAAATCATTTCGTGCTTTTTTCAAGGAATATTTTTTTTTCAAATTTAATTTTACATTGCAATGAATATCTAAAACGTACAAAACGAGTTCGGTAAGTGAAAAAATTGGTAATTCGGAAAAACAGGAAAATATATACGTATATATATTATTTCTTACAATTCTTTATTTCATTACATTATATTTTTTAACAACTTTTTGTTATCCGTCGTTGCATCACTAATGATTTAATGGTACTAATTAGTAATTTATTTTTAAAACGTTATCATTGAAAAAGTATTTGATTTCCCAGGAACAGGAAAGTTATCTACTTGCAACCGCATTCCAAAAATTAAAGCAGTATCATAATATAAGATTAAAGATTTCATTCTTTCATATCACGAAAATGTAAAAGATAACTCAGTGTTATCTGCTGTTCAGAAAGCTCGCCCATTTTCTTCTGTTTGTGAAATGAATTATCGAAAAACGTAGATTTCGTGTCTTTCTTCAATCAATCGTTTATATTTTGTTACGAAAAGTTAACGTATGTTATGATTTTGGTTCATTGTTGCAATGGATGAAAAGCTGGAACCGGAGCCAACTGTAGAATTGGGGAGTCTTAGTACCATGAAATCGGAAGTTTTTAGCTATACCTGGACTGTTGAAAACTTTGCTGACTTTGTTGATAGGGTGTATGAAGTACTCAGTCCGATTTTTTGCTTTGATTACCGTTCTGAAGTTAAATGGAGACTTGCCCTTCATCCGGAAAATTCATATCCCAAAGGTGTTCAAGTAGCTTTGTGTTTAATGAAGGTATCTTTTGATGGTAAAACGCAAGGAGTGAGGTATAAAATTAGTGCTATCGATGAGGATGGTAACCACATCCTGCTACAAAATCGGGATAAATTGTTCCGACATGTCAGAGATTTCGATAATTGTCTTTTGATGCCTCACAAGGATTTAGTCACGAAAAAACTTTTGCCCGACGGTGCGCTAGTCATCCGTTGTGAAATGGACGTTTTATCGTGTGAAAGCTCTTCTGGTAGTGAAATAGACTGTACTTCATTGCTAAACGAACAACTCCGGGACTGCAATGACTTTAACAACCTTTCAGTTGATTCTCTTTTAGAAGAGAATGGACCAAAGTTAGTCAAACAATGTGGTTCCATAGAGTCTTTTAACATTTCAAAAAAAGATTTGAAACTAGAAAATTCCTTATGCAAGACTGATAAGCAGACGGGCTCGAAATTAAACAGTGACTTTTGTAAAGGTGATGCAGAAATTGATGCAAAACAAAATAGTGACTTATGTAAGAGTGATGTACTGATGGGCTCTGAATTAAATAGTGACTTATGCGAAAGTGATATCCAGTTGGACTCAACATTTGAGGATGATTTGCATAAGAACGATGTGCATACAGACTCATTGAATTTTTTATCTCAAGATTTAAAAAATCTCTACACAAACAAAAAACAGTGCGATGTAAAAATTCGAACTGCTTCGGCGGAAATATGTTGTCACAAAATAATTTTGACGGCGCGGTCAGATTATTTTCGCAAAGCATTTGAAGAAAATGACGACGACTCTTTGACGATAACTGGTGTAAAAAGTACGACCATGGAAGCTATTTTGTATTATTTATACACAGGAAAAATGAGAGATCTGACAGTTGAATTCGCTTTAGATATTCTCTCAGCTTCCAGAAAATTTGAGCTTTTGCATCTTCAAAACATTCTAATTGATTACCTTAAACGTAATATGAACATAGTGAATGTTACTGACATATTACAAGTTGCGGAAGATTTAGAACTGGAAGATTTGAAACGTGATTGTTTGAAATGTGCTTCTTCCCATCAATTAGAATTGACTAAAACAGCAAAATGGGATTATTTACTTCAAAATAATCCACAAGCTGCTGGAGAAGTATTGTTGACCATTGCTTCATTTCAGAGAAGAAACATTTTCTGAATTATTTAAATGATTCTTTGAAGAATTTGTTGAGCGTTTCAGATCAAATAATAGTGATATATTAAAAATCTTTTTTATAACTAGTTTTATAAAATAAACAATTTTATGTCACACATTTTTCATGTGACTATAGTAAATACGACTTATAATTTTCCTCTAGTAGTAACGTGCTTTAGTTTTACACTTCCAAAGTATTTTAGTACATTCATTAATTGTTTTAGTGGATCATTCATACGATTGCTTTAAATCCATTATTTTCCACATCAGTTACATTTCTTTTCTTCTGTAGTTTCATTACATAATTTGGTAATTCTAATTTAATTCATAAGATTTTCTATAAGATAAACAATTTTTCATGTGTATACATTAATTTGATAATAATCGATTTTTTCACTTCTCGGTATGTAATCATAATTGCATGTACTATTGCTCCTAAGATTCCATATTGCTGCTTTGAAATTAATTGCAACCAGGAAACCAATTTATCAGCTGCTACTTTAATTTATAAATCGTCATTGCTTCATTTAACATTTGATTAAAAATATTTTCATGTTATAGCTAATCTCTTTTGTAAAAAGTAACTGGTGTAAAAGGGACGAACATGGAAGATACTATTTTGTATTAGATGTATGCAGGAAAAATGATAGAGGGTGTGATATAATAGTTCCATTTGTCTTATATAGAAGCAAATGCGTCTTAAAAAGTTCTTATATTTGCCTGGAGACATCTTCTGACCCAAAGTTCAAAGAATTGTGCTTTGGTGAAGGATGCCTTGTTAAATGATGAGTACATAAAACAAAAATATTTTAAATTAAAGTCAGACAGAAAGTAAGCAGAAAAAATTTTCAAAAGTAAAGCAGCTAGAAGCAAAGGAGTGTAAGTGCCAAAACTATTTTTGTTTAAATGGTGGGGGAGAGACTCTCATCTGTTTTGGGATAAAATATGGTAATAGTAGGCCTGGAAGGTGCAAACTTTTCAATGAAAGCTTACCTTGAGTTTGAACTTTGCGCACGTTCAACTCAAAACTTAAAAAAGTTCACTTTTATCGTTTTGCTTCTATCTGCCTCAAATGTTATTCATCTTTTCGTTTCTTCTGTTAAAGTTATTCTGAACGAGAAATTTCTATTTCAGATGTGTCTAAATGTCAATAATGAACGTGGTGAAGAAGCGAAATCACATTATTTTTCTCTCAATTATACGAAATTGTATGTTTTAGTGGCACGATCCTTGAAACGTGCAGAATAAGCGAACTTTAAAATTAACCTCTTTGTCTTTTTCTAGATCTTTCTTCGATCAATTTGGTTTAAATTCCTTTTCGCTGTTGTTTGTCTTGAAAATACTATTTATATATGCTTTTTCTCAAAACACAACTTTTCTATCATTCCCTTGCACATTTTCATCATTTTGACAGTTAAAAATATTACCAATGTTTTGTAAAATCTTCTTCAAATCTAATATTTCGAAAGCACTGCTGCGCGTTTATTGATATCTCTCAGCTTCTGCAGTTTGCTATCTTCATGAAATGTGTACTTGGAAATACTGAATTTATTAAGCCGTCCTACTTTTTGCGTGGAGAGTGGCTTTTGCCTGAACACCTGTGATACACAACACATACATAATTTAGCGCTTAAAAGTTTTTCGCCAAAACAAAGAGAAGCGATTTCCTTGAAAAGAATTTTGGTTATTTATTTAATAAGAGTCTTGTATTTTCCACAACAATTTCAATAATTGTAAATTAGAAAAGTAATTTTGAATACCTTAATGGAATAATTGAGTTTTCGTAGATTAATAGTAACTTATAAAAGAAAACCAAACTTTTTCTATTAAAATACTTTTACATTAATTTGAATGTTCCAGTTACTTTAGTGCGGCCGTTAAAACTAGTTTTTTGAGTTCAATGCTTCCGTTTTTAATTAAAATACCATGCACGCGTTGAATGAAACTATTGACCGTTTACCTACTTACTTAAATTATTAAGTTTATCTTTTTGGTAAATGAGAAGAACAAATGAGGCAGTGAGAAGCAAAGGGATGTAAGTGGTAAAATTAAAAATTTGGAGATAACCCGTACAAATGGTAGATGAACTTCTCCTCTGTCTTGAGGCAAGAGATTGTAAAAGTAGCCCTGGTAGGTGCTGTTTTACTGCCACAAATGTTTCTTACATCTTTGAAAAGGGTCATTCCATGTCAAGTGTGTGATCCAAAATTAGAGAAATTTTTTTTCCTCACCGTTTTGTATTTATTTGAAATTTGGCTCATCGATTGTACCCCTCGAGGTAATCAAAATTGATAATTTTTAGATTTTTATCTTTATTTTTTTACTTATGAGACTTTGATTTTTAGAAAAACCCTCTATTTTCATTTATGCTTGAACATGAAATAGATGATAACTCAGTACAAAATTTAGATAGAAAAATTTGGTAAAAAGCATTTTAAAGTACATTACTTGCTGTTTAATATGATATGCAACATGACTAATTTCAGAAAAGTTTTCCTTTTCAAAAAATAAAATTTAAATTTAAAATTTAAATTTCTCAGAAAACGTATCATGATTTAAAAAAAAAAAAAAATTTGTGTGTGTTATATTTTTGTTTGTGCCAAACTTCAAATTGGGATCTCAATGGGATCATACTTTTATGAATTTTTGAATAAAATTTGACTTAAGAAATGATGACATTTTTCAGATTCTAATTAGTTAAATATGGGGTTCTCTTAATAGGGATGGTCTAGTGAGTTGTAAGTGGAACATGGTTATGCTTTAAATGAGCTAGCGCAAACTTGTAGATTGGTAAGCCTCCCCCCCCCCCCCCGCGTCACCACTTTTAATCTTTTTTTTTTCAAAACTGTTTTCAAAATGTAGAAAAACAAATAAATGAATAAAATAAAACAAAATGAATAGAAAACGTATTAAAAGTTCGTAAATGTTTTTCTTTAAAGCAAGACGAAGTAAATTATCCTTACCCCACCCAAACATACGATTAACACTATACTAGTATTACGCCTCACCTGATGCTTTTTTTTTTTCAAACCAAGTGTTTTCTTTTCAATCCGAACTTCACAAAGAGTACTTGATTAATTCAATATCTGATAAGGAAAGTTATGATTCATTTCATCCCCTACCCCCCTGCACCAACATTCAATTTTGGAGGGAGGAAAGAAATCGTTTGCCCCAAGATCATAGCAAAATAGTAGTGTTTCCCCCCGTGTTGTTTCAGTGTTTTTCCATTCTTTTCACATTAAACTAAAAATTATTCTAAGCATCAGATCATATGTCTGTCCACATAAAACTGTCTTTCTAAAACATCTGGAGTGCCTCTGTTTTTTTTCTTTTCTTTATTGCTAGTTATCTTTTTAATTTCAGTTGTAAAGGAAAGTATAATGCAACGAGATCCATTTGTACATATATTAAAAGCAGTTATAGATCAAACACATTTTGCTAATTTGAGCATAACCTTCCATGCTATTAAACTTCATTCCATATTGCCCCCCCCCCCTCCTCAACCTACCGTCCCACTTTCCGAAAGAAAAAAAAAAGCTGCAAATGAGTGTGGTTCAATTTGTCCGTTAAAAATTTTCTGACTTTTAGTTCCTATGACCCCCCCCCCCCATTTATAAGCCGAAGTCACTAATGATGTTTAGCAGCCTCGTAGTTTGTTATGATTATTACTCTTACGTGCCAGCTTTTTTTTTAAATACAGTTTTGAAAAAAAAAATACTTCCTAGACTATCCCTATTAAGAGAACCCCATATATAACTACTTAAATCTGAAAAATGTCATTATTTCAAAAGTCAAATTTTATTCAAAAATTCATAAAAATACGATCCCATTGAGTTCCCAACTTCAAACTTTGCCCAAACAAAGATAAGATACACACAAATTTTTGAGATATAAAAAAAAGTCATCATACGTTTTCTGAGAATTTTAAATTTAAATTTTATTGTTTAAAAATGAAAACTTTTCTGAAATTAGTCCTGTTGCATATCATATTAAACAGCAACTAATGTACGTTAAAATGCTTTTTACCAAATCTTTCTATCTATATTTGGTGCTGAGTTATCGTTCATTTTATGTTCAGCATCCGTGAAAAAAAAGAGGGTTTTCGAAAAATCAGTCTCATAAATAAAAAAATAAAAGAGATAAAAATCTAAAAATTTGGACTTTTTATTAACTTTAAAGGTACAACTGATGATCCAAATTTCAAAGAAATACAAATAGGTGAGGGAAAAAATGAGGGAAACCCAAAAGAGAAATTTCTGTGTTCTTTATGCGATGTGTTCTGTATCTTTTTGCGATGACAGTCTATATTAATGCACAATTGGGTTTTTCCACAAAAGTACGACTAGCCTTTTTTTGCAAGGAAAACGAATAATGGTAAACGATTAGAGGCATGGCTCGTAAAAGAAAAAAATATATATATTTCATTGAGTAAAAATTAATTAGATTTCTAATGGGAATAATTTTTAACGTTTGAAACTATTAATGGACAATGAATAGATATTGGTCAGACTGTTTTTAATCCTTATTTACATTCTATGTTTTTATGATTACCAAATTAAAAAATTTCGAAAAGTATCATCTTCTAAATAAAAATGACAATTTTTTTGCCTTCAAAAATCTCTGTATTTGCTAAAAAGCACATACTCAAATAGGCCGATTTCTACGATATGATCAATTGAGAAAAACTTTTAGTTGGCCTCGTTTCGGCCCTCATTTAAAAGGTTTTTACTCCTAAAGAAATTACTTAGTTTTTATGATCACCAAACCTTAGAGCTATAGAAGAGTATCATTTTTTAATTAAAAATATTTCTCTTCTTGCATTCGAGAGTCTCTCTATATGTTTAAAAGCACACATTCAAATGGGTCAATCTCCACTATACGATCAATTGAGCCCAATTTTAAATTGACCAGATTTTACCCTCGTTTTGGCCCTTATTTACAACGATTATACTCCTTACTAAATTTCTTTGCTTTTATGATCACCAAACTTCAAACATTTCGAAAAGTATCTTCTAAACAAAAACGTTTCTTTCCTTGCATTCAAGACTCTCTCTATTTGCTTAAAAGAGCACATTCAAATAGGCCAATCTCTACGATATGATCAATCGAGGCCGATTTTTAATTAAATCACGTCCATAAACATCGTGGAATCACGTGAGAGGTAAGTAAAGCTCTAGTGAAAGATGGCAAATACTGCTGTTTCTACACTATCGGAGTGATTGTCATTCTTCTCCTAGAAAATGTGTCCGCTTCTTATCTTAGTAGACACTTCTCAGCTTGTATTTAAACCAATGTTTGGTCTCAAGCGATAGGCAAAAATAATTTTATCGTAGTGTTGCAAAATCAAAACATGGAATTGTAGTTTGATTTATTATCACAGCTGTTTAATTGAATATTCTTTGAATAGAGAATAATAGCGAAAAAAATGTTATAAAGAGAGTGAGAGAGTGGTGAAGTTGGTTACTCTAATTCATCTTCCAAATTATTATTTACGCTCTTTAAATATTTTTTGTATTGTTGCCTTAATCTATTTTCAAATGCTTTAGTGTAAATAATTAGCGCATGTTGTGAAGCGCCCAATGATACTTCAATTCCTTTCCAGGATTCACTGAACTTCAGAAGAAAAACAAATCAAGGCCAAAATACTGATTTATTTGATTTGAAACTTTAAAAAATATAAAAATAGATAAAAATGAAGAAACAGCTGCTGTTGTTTAATTTCACAAGCTGAATTTGATTTAAATAATTAAACCCGTTGCTGCCCAATTTATAATTCCCTGTAGAAAAAATATTTATCCGCACAAGATGTAAAAAAATAAGGTATTTAACACACAGAAGAGTGGGGGGGGGGGGGTTAGAAAAAGTTTTATGTTTTCAAAACAGGTTTGTGACTCTGTAACTGAAATATTGCCTTGTTGTCAGAATCAATTATCTAAATGTAAAGCAGTCACACAGTGACCACTCAAGTCACACAGGTCAACAAAGAAATAACGCTCCTATAGGGATATATAATGATGGAATTTGATGTGATTTGTGACCTCGGAGTGACGGTGGGCCGTAGAAGGTTAATACAAGTATATTAACTCCATTTATGCATTAATACAGAAGATACGTAAAATCAATAAGTCCTCCAAAAATCTTTATGTATAAAATATTTTTGGAGATATAGTGATGGAATTTGATGTGACCTCGGTGTCACGGTGGGCAGTAGAGGGTTAATATATTAACTTGAATTATGCATTAATATAGAAGCCACGTTAAATGAACAAGTCCTCTGAAAAGCTTTTAATATATTTTTTCTTCGAATTTTAATGCATTAAAAATTGGTTTTTTAAAGGTATTTTTTGTATTCCTATATTTTATCAAATGTGCTTAAGTAAAAATGTTGTTCATGTATACATTTATTGTTTTGATACTTTTATATTTATTTATTCATTAAATATTTTTTTGAGGTCATTTCGTGTCATAAAGCCATACAAAACTTTTGTTTTTAATTTAATCTTACATCCACTTCCTTGCTGTTAAAAGCTTTTTTTTTTTACATGTTTCGAAAATATTTTACAAAATAACTATGTAGTTAATTTTTGTTAAATATCATACTGTGTATTTCATGCCAAAAAATCAGCCTTTAGAAAAACGCTCCGCTAGACTATGTCCAATTTTGATAAAATTTTGAGATGTTGTAGATATATTCTTGAAACTATGTTTGAAAAAAAATTTATCTTGAACAAACTAATAGTCTTTGAGCTTAGAAGACTCTGTGTCAAGACATTTAGGTGCAGTAGGAATGGTAATAGTTTAGTCAATATTCAATGCCCCTTCCAGATGTATTCGTAGCTTCTTAATATTTTAGAGTCTTGAAAACTCGGCACTCGATAACCTGGTCGATTTCTGAACTTGGTTACACACTTTCGCAGGGTGAAAAGAATCCCGCGAGCAATCCCGATAACCCATTCACAAACTCGGTCACTTTTCGGTCCCCAGTAGGCGAAGTTTTCGGCACTGTACTGCATTTTATGAGCCACAGTAGCTTAAAACATTGATATGCGAAAAAAGCTGTAATTTTAGTCAGCAGCAGTTTGTATTATATTCAATCCATATTTTAATCATTTGTTAATTCTACCATAAGATCTTTATTTCTCAACCCTTTTTACTTCCTTTTACAATAAAGGAAGTATTGTATTCGCGAAAAAAAATTCACTCAAAAATCGGCCTTAATTTCCATTTTGCTCACCCCCGAATGAATGTTGTGTTTATCTTTCGACCCGACCACACGTGGATATATGCCTAGAAACGTACAAACGCGTGAAATATCCATTTTGACGATCCCCGAGTTAATTACAACGAGTTTTCTCGTGACGTCTGTATGTACGTATGTATGTGCGTATGTGTGTATGTATGTCGCATAACTCAAGAACGGAATGTCCTAGAAAGTTGAAATTTGGTACTTAGACTCCTAGTGGGGTCTAGTTGTGCACCTCCCTTTTTGTTTGCATTCGAATGCTCCAAAGGGCGTCTTTTGCCCCTTTTTGGGGGGAAATCATTTTTTATTTCAGTGCTAACTCAAGTGGTGTTATAATTTGGCGGACACTTGGCGTTATATCGCCAGTCTTTTGGTCGCCAAGTTTTGTCGCCAACTTGACAAATTTGGCGATTTTTTTTTTAAATCTCATTTCAATTTGGCCACTGTTGTCCACCAAATTATAACACCACTTGAGTTTACATCGAAATTAACAATGATTCCCCCCCCCCAAAAGGGGCAAAAGACCCCTTTAAGAACATCCGAATGCAATCAAAAGAGAAGGTGCACAACTAGACCCTACTAGGAGTCCACGTACCAAATTTAAACTTTCTAGGACATACCGTTTTTGAGTTATGCGAGATACATACACACATACGCACATACAGACGTACATACAGACGTCACGAGAAAACTCGTTGTAATTAACTCGGGGATCGTCAAAATGGGTATTTTGGGTGTCTGTAGGTTCCTAGGCATATATCCACGTGTGGTCGAGTCGAAAAAAAAAACCCAACATTCATTCGGGGGTGAGCAAAATGGAAATTAAGGCTGACTTTTGAGTGAAAAATTTCGCGAATACAATACTTCCTTTTTTGCAAAAGGAAGTAAAAACGCTCGTTCACTCTTTGGGTGCATTTTACTTTCCGTGATGGAATCTTCAATGAACAATCTCATCACCAAACTGGTCATTCCCAACAGCCGTACCCTAAACAATCCACGGATAGGCTTCATTGTTCAAGATCTCAAACTTATCGTTGGCTTCTTTGTCAAAAATTCAAAGATTAGAGCCCACAGATAAATCAAACTTAAGAATGTGTCTGTGGTTCCCAAGCAATAAGCACATTCGAATACCAGTCGGATATTTGGAGCTTGATTAGTCATTCGTTGCCATGAATTTATCAAAACAAAGACCTCAATAAATTTGTATTGGTGTCTTGTGGATCTACGGTATGGCTCTGGTAAAATATGGTCTGATCTTGATTGTGATTATTTGTTCTTGGAGAGTTTACTGAAAAGGGGAAATCTAACTAGTACGAATTTCAAATGGATTACAGTCACAGTACTACAGTGGTCTGCGTGAAGTCAGTATTGACGCTCAACCCAATTCAACTCAGCGTCAATAACATTTTCCACTTTCAGTAAACTCGCTGAGAAGTAAACGTTTTACATGTATACAATAACACTTTTACGTGCACACAATTTTGTGTTTCTTTTATTACAACTAAGATACATTGTTTCGATTTTTCTAAGTAAAATGTGTCCCTTTAAAATTATCTCAAAAGCCCTTTAGTATTGCTAATGTAAAAATTAATTTCTTACTACAAAACAGTTAGTAGTGTTTTACGTGGTTTTTACCGAAAGGTTGAAATAAAATGCTTCGGACATAAACTAAAGGGAACCCGCGTTGTAATCAGCATTTTTACTTCCTTTTACAGAAAAGGAAGTATTGTATTCGCAAAAAAATTTTCACTCAAAATTCGGCCTTAATTTCCATTATGCTCACCCCCGAATTAATGTTGAGTTTTTTTTTTCAAACCGACCGCACGCGGATAAGTGCTTAAGAACGTATTAACACCCGAAATATCCATTTTGACATTCTCCGAGTTTATTACGACGACTTTTCTCGTGACGTCCGTATGTACGTATGTGCGTATGTATGTCACATAACTCAAGAACGGTATGTCCTAGAAAGTTGAAACTTGGTACGTAGACTCCTAGTGGGGTCTAGTTGTGCTCCTCTCCTTTTGGTTGCATTCAGGTGTTTCTAAAGGGATCTGTTGCCCCTTTTTGGGGGGAAATCATTGTTAATTTCGATGTATACTCAAGTGGTGTTATAATTTGGCGGACACTTGGCGATACATCGCTAGTCTTTTGGTCGCCAAGTTGGCGACAAATTTGGCGATTTTTTTAAATCTTTTTTCAGTTTGACCACTGGTGGTGATATTTAGAGAGTAAACTATTGAACCACATTGAAATTGCCAATAATGGGAAAATGACATTGAAATTGGAGTAAAAGGAAGTCATGTGATGCACACATCAGCTCGTTTATTCTGCTTTTAAAAACAAATTTTATATAAAAAAAATGTGTTTAAATATATCTTTAGAGCAGTTACGTTCAAAATCCATGTTCATATCGTTTTATTTATTGATTTATTTATTTATTGTACCGATGAATTAAATCTTCTACACTGCTTTGACTCCTGGGTTGCGAGTGGGATTTTTTTCAAAACCTGAGATTGGGCTTTAAAAAATTCCGAAATGCAGGTAAGAAAACCCCAAGATCATGTAACCTTATAATTCTTAAAATGTATTTCCTTTTTTGAAGTTCAACTATTTTATTTGGTCGATTAGTTGTGCTAAAAATGATAAAGGAAAAAAAATTGACAGTAACTTCTGAAATCTACGTTTGTATATTTATTTCTTACAAACAATTTCTTCAAAAATGTCACAAAAATAGTCTGCTGCAGCAAATAAGTAAATAAATAACACAAAATAAATCAATCTTAAAAAAAATAAAGTGAAATAAATATGTACTAGCTATCCCGTGCGAAACATTTGCGCTAGACAGAAAAAAAAATGCAAAAACCCGTTTTTTTTTTTTGTGTGTGTGTGTGTGTGTAAGCAATTTTATGAATAATAGCAAAAATGTGACTTGTGTGTTTGTTTAATTTTCGCTGATAGCAAAAATTTTTTTATCAGAATTCTGCTGAAGAAGTTAAGTGATTTAAACTATACTATTTGACCTCTTGGGTTTCGATCTCACAACTTTCATGTTAAAAGCACGACGCGCTAACCAACTGAGTCAATGAGTTTCCTATTGCGGACGCTAATCATTGAAGCAAAACGTAATGAAAAACAGAAAGAAGTTTTTTTTTCAACAAAACAACCACATGTTAATTAAGATAAATAAATACCTTTGTGCTGAACAGTAAAGTAAGACAAAACAACGTTAGAAGAAGCACAAATTTGTAAATTACAGCAGACACGTGTTTCGGCGTTACAGGGAACGCCTTTTTTAATGCAAAAAATAATGAGCTTATGGATGAAAAGACATCCGACAAAAGCGTTCCCTGTAACGCCGAAACACGTGTCTGCTGTAATTTACAAATTTGTGCTTCTTCTAACGTTGTTTTGTCTTACTTCACATGTTAATTGTCTCTTTATTTTGGGCTGACTACGATGTTTTTTTTTATGATGCCTTACTTTTGATGTTTGATAAAGTATTAAGCAGGATATGGTGTTGTCACAGAAAAACACCGTTGAGAAAATATATATAATGATAAAATGGAAATCGTACGAAACTACCCAATTCTCAACATAGAGAAATTACATCCAGAGGTAGAGCGGGGAAGATTTTTTTTTTTTGCAAAACGCTATCTTTATATAGTCACTGCATGTGCATAAAAGAAACCTCCATTCTAGATTGCTTAGCCCAAAAATATTTTAGTGAAAATATGTATCATCGTTAAAATATTTTTAATAACTGTATTTTTTCATCACCAAAACACAAAACACAATAAGTTTAAGCAAAGTCCCAAGAACTCTTGAGAAAAAACCCCAAGTTGTGGCAGCAATACCTTTTTACTATTGACTAGCCGTACCCGCACGGCGATGCCCGTGCTAAGAATTTAAAGGATTTCCTTTGAATGAATGAAAATACCCCCCCCCCCTTCGCACCATTAAAAAAAAAGTATAAGTTCTTTTTAAATTTAAACTATAGCTCCAAAGAAATAAAAAGCATACAATTACATTAACAGTTGCTTCAAAATGTCTAATTATCCACCATTGCAATTGCTTATTACCTATCTCGCCAAGTGACTAAGCTACCGAAACAGAGCCGGATGAGCGAGCGAAGCGAACTTTAATCAGTTAGCGATTCGATCTTCTTGACGAAAACGCAAAAACAAAAAACCTGCTATCTCCTCTTCCCTTCAATTATGAAGGTTACACTAATTTTAAACCTTCGTAGTACTTACCTACTACATAAACAAACGTTAAAAGAATCAAAACAATAGGGTAGACCGGGGCACGTTTACGCATGGGGTAAGTTTACGCAGTGCCCTTTTTTCAAAACGATATATAAATGGAGAGTCAACAGTCACACCAGATTCACTCTACTCCCTAGCAAATATTCTCACACGTTTTTAAGCATCAGTCGAGCTTCGGTTTAGCATGCGGTTAAAAAAATCTGTTTTCTACCGAGCCGAGTAAATTTTGTGTTGAATGTTTTGAAGCTTATTGTGAATAAATAATACTTTGTGAAAAACAAATAAATATATAAAAAATAGCAGAATTTTATCCTTTCTTTGAGAATTGTATATATTGACAGAAAAGTTATTACATTTTGTTGCAAGTTAAAAATAAATCTAAATCTGCCGACGGGGCACGTTTACGCATTTTTATCGGAGCACTTTTACGCACATTCTTGCCTGTGTCTTACTACTCTATCTTACATCTAAACGGGCTCCGAACGCTTTTTTCGCTTTGTACTGTCTCGAACCTTTAATATTTTCAGGTTATTTAGTTTTTAAAATCACCAATGATTTTTAGTTAAGTAACAGATTCGTATCTTATAGCTTAAAATCATATAGTGTTGTCTTCGTGCCTCTTCAGCAATATATATATATATATATATATATATATATATATATATATATATATATATATATATATATATATATATATATATATATATATATATATATATATATATATATATGTGTAAGAACCGCCGCTCGGTTCTTATTACGAATCTTGGTTTTCGCAAGTTGCAGTGTTGTGCCGTGATAATCCACCACGTAGGAAGAGGACAAGGCTACATTCACAAATCACATCTTTATTTTTATATAGAACATAACAGCAGGAACTTCTCTTAACTAACCAACTTGTTTAGTGGTGCCACGATTTTTATATGGGGAATATTATTAAAAGATTTCAGATAATTATCCCTCGATCATGTGATATCACGTGATCTACATAGGAGGAGCAGATTGCAATAACGAAATATTATTGGGCTTTGCACCGCAGACAGAGGCTGGCTTAAGTCTGGAGGGAAAAATAGTGTCTGCTAGGCACTTTAAGGGGAATCTCATCTGAGCCTAGAACCTAACCATATATGGTAAGAGAAGCATTTAAGTGTGTAATAAATAATGTCTGTGACTCATACGCGCTGACATATTAGCGAAGAGAACTTAATATGGAAAAGGCCTAGCAAAGGATTTTTCATATTATATATATATATATATATATATATATATATATATATATATATATATATATATATATATATATATATATATACCAGCATTTTTATTATGCGTAAACGTGCCCCACTTGATGCCTAAACTTGCCCCGTGTTCGGGGCAGGTTTAAGCTACCGACTTGGACTCAAAAAACATGTTTTTTATGGTTAAAGACACAAGCTGAGCAACCACTGAATATGCAAACTTTTACTTCATTAATTGCTTTATTAAATCACAAGGTCTAAAATTTCTTAGGTTGAAACATAAAAATTAGAAAATTCATTGAAAGAAATCCTCGTAAACGTGCCCCGGTCTACCCAATATAAAAATACTACGCAATTTAATTGTGTGTTTAGATAAGTACCTATGATAATAAAAACGTTATAACGCACAATCACAATAGAATAATACGAGAAATCAAGTTATTTACTTTAAATTCAACTATAAGAACAAAAACAAACGTTGAAGAAATAAGGAAAACAAAACCCAATAAAAAAAATCTTAAAAAATCAAATTATGTACCTGAATATCGAAAAACAACGAATTTATCCCGCCATACATTAGGAATTCATAGAACTAAAATTACCCCACCATCTATTGAGAATTCATAGAATTAAACAATTAATTAAACATTCAATTAGCAATTTCAAATATTTCGGTCAATCTGACTTTAAAAAAAAATAGCTATAGCCTCCCTCCGTAAATGGACAAAGACAACACAAAAAGAATTTTTCAATTCGAACCAGTAGTTCCTAAGATTAGCGCGTTCAAACAAATGAACTCTTCAGCTTTATATTATCAGTGAAGATGATAGATTTTTACGCACCTTAATTTGTCTTATTTCGGATACTTTGCTTAGGCAAAAGCTAGTTTAATATTTTCTGAAATTTTAAGACAGTGGTAAGGAATATTTACACACCCTAATCTGCCTTATTTGGGATACTTTGTTCTGGCGAAAGCTAGTTCAATACTTTCTGAAATTTTAAGACAATGACTGAGTTCTAAAGTGTAGTTTGACTTTATTTTAAATTTCTACAGTACAAGAGTCATTCGTGCAAGTAATGTAAGTAGTCCACCGCTAATCTATAAATAAATAACGAATCAACATTTAACAATGTTTATTAATAACTTACAAATGGTCACATAAAATTTAAAAAAAAAAAAATAATAAAAAAAAAGAAAGTCGGGTGTCTTTATCTGATACTCTTGAAAATAATAGCAAAAAATAATCATTAACATCACTGCTAATATTTTTTCCACAGTGATGCAAGCATTTCATACTTATTCATCAGAATAATCAAATTACTATATAAATAAATGGCACTAAGCTTTTGACGATGTTTCTACAAATAAACATGCAATGACATATGAGTTAATTAACATTAAAAAAAATATAGTAAGTTTGATCTAATAAAACTCTGAACTCTTTTCCTTTCTGTCAATTTACAGGATCTGATCTTCTGCCACTTTGCAGGTCTTTTTTCCAGCGAATTCCATGCTTCTCGAATAAACTTGCTTTCATTTGTATTTCATTAGAATGAATCCAGCACTATTTGTGATTGAAATATTGTAATGTACTAGTAATAATTCAATTTTTCAACTTGATCCGTTTCATTTAAATTAGTCCATAATTTTCAAAATAAAAATTAAAACTACGCTCAAATTTTGTGTTATTTTAGTATAAATTAAATACTATTTTACTTTTGATAAGTAAAACATTCTAGGTTTTTTTTAATATCTCAAATAGAGAGAAAAATTAGTTGATGACAGCATCAAGAACCTGAAACTATCATGATATATACAGTGAAAAATACTGGGACTGAAAAAATGCACTTAAAGTTCAAACCAATGAAATTGGAACGATGTAATGCAAATAAAGCAATTAAAAATGAAAGGTAATGTGATGATAATACGAAAAATGAGGTAAATAAAAAAAAATCAAACCAATAATAAGTTTGGGTTTTGAAAAACATAAACATTAAATAAAAACTTTGGGATGCTGCAAATGGCCTTATTTATCATCACTACTGCTTTTTTCGTTAGCTTCACTCCCTTCGTGATTGGATTGCGTAGTAGCTTCTTTCCCTACTCTTTCCTCTGCGTCTTTCACTACAACATCTATTTTTTCGATTGCAATTCTTTCGGCTTCTTTATCGGCATCAGACTTTATATCAACTTTATCTCCCTTCTTTTTTGATGACTCGGAGGATTCCATTGATGTTTTCTTTTCAGTCGTAGTGACTTGATCCTTCAAGTCCTTAGCCGCATCTTCATCATTCTTCAAGTCTTCAAGTAACTTACTCAGATTTGTATCAACTTCAACATTAGCGACATGCTTTTTGGTTCCATTTCCAAAATCAGTAGCAGCCTTCTTTTTTGGCTTTCCTCCATTTTTGACATCTTTGGGAGTAATTGTCATGGTTTCTACTCCATCAGACATTGTTTGGCACGTACTGTCACGTCTCAGGAATTTTCTTACTTCAGGTGCTGGTTTTCCATCAATCTGCGTAAAGAAATAACATATAAAAGTAATACACGACCATAATAAAATACGAAATTTTTCAATATTCAAAAAAGATTGTCAAACTTTCAAATAAAGTTAAAAGCTGAACCCGAAAGGAAAATTGAGATTTTGTGGAACATGTTCTCTTTTGATCAACAATAAAAAGAAGAACCGTGTTTTCTTTTTTTAGGCAACCCAAAATGATAAAAAGACGACAAATGAAAATAAAGGTGCTTTTTAATTACCAAAAAATAATTGTATGTGACCTTGTACAAGGCATACTCGTATTAAATCAAATTCATTTGGGGTGGGGGCATTGAAATCGATTTAATATCAATTTCTGTACACTTTAGGGTGAAAGCTCCAAATATGTGGCACTTTCTGTTTTGCCGCTTACATTTTCCATCATAAAGAATGAAATAATAATATTGAGCATAGAATGAAATTTTTGGTTCTTGGTTTAGGATAATGTGAGCTTAAACAGATATTTTTATTATAATTTTTTTCACAAAAAATCGGGAATAGGTTTGCTAATACAGGATAGCTCCTATTATGGGATGTTTGTATTTCTAAAATATTCGCATTTCTGAAATCAATTATTTGCACAGCAAACTAATATATATCCTATCTCTCTCTCTCTTTTTCTTTTTTTTTTTGGATTACCATCGCCCGAAGTCTGTGAGTATATTTGAGATATTTTTGACACCGAAGCCACTATTTACCCCCCCCCCCGCCCCCCTGATCATTTGAAAATGACCCTGTCCAATGCACGAGCTCAGTACTCCGTACTCCATATTCTGCGCCTCGCCAACTTAATTTTCATTCGTATACGGATGCTGCAAGTTAATGACCGTAGCACCGTAAAATTACCCAGAACAAGAAAAGAAGCAAACACTTAAAAACTGTGCAACTACAGCACAGATCACTGCGTCCTGTCAAAACATAAAGCATGACATCGTACATAATTAGTTCCAACATTCTCTGGTAAATCCGGATGCGTTCATAGAAAAACCGTTACCCCACATTAAGAAGTGTACTGTTAGTAAGAGACTTTATACACTACTGGTCAATTAAAAATAAATCATAAGCAAATTCGATAAATTGAATTTTAGTATATAGTATGTACACGTTCATTAATCACTTTTGCTTTTCATTGAGTCGGTACCCCCATTGTGTTGTGGAAAGTTTGCACTACTGCTCATTTAGGATTTGAAACGTGGATCATCTTCTGATCAGAAATTTCTGTTTTCACTTTTGCCATAACGAGAGAGAGAGAAAAGTCCGGAGTTGCACATTTTACGTACCTCAAAACCTCCAAAATGCTGTATTCCTTGTCTCACTTATCAGATGCAAATCGTAGTGTATAAATAATGTGACCAACACACCAAATCCAATCCCCGCCCCTCCCCCCCCCCCCCCAAAAAACTTCATTCATTCATCGTAAACGTCATCATTGCCGGGGGTATACTTTCCTCCTCTGTTGTCTTTAAAGCAAAGATAAAAAGTCGTCAGCAGAACTTTACGTTATATTCTCATCATAGTCATTCAATTTCACATGCTATGTCCCTGAACCTTTGCATGGACTAGAAAAACTGAACCCTCCAATGACATCCACTATAATATTAAAATCTGTTCGCGTCCGTCTGTCTGTCTGTCTGTGTGTCTGAAGATCGATCTCCTCGAGAACCGCTGTGAATCGAGAGTCGAACGAGATACCGATCAATTCGAAATTTTCCAAAGAAAACAATAGAACAAATCTCGTAATTATACGACTTTAATTAGCGGAGATATTAATTAAAACGTTAATTAACATAACGTTATTCAGGAATTTTTATTTCTTTCCTGTTGCCATTTTGCGTATGAGCAAATAAAATTCTAATAATTGTTTTAAAAGAGATTTTTTTGGCTGCTGTCCAAATCTTAAAACAACGTTTCCATCCAGAATTTCATTTCAAATTAGTTTAAAATTGGTTGCTCTATTCGGATATAGCCTTTATTTTATCGTCTGTCCTTTTTTTATTTTTTACATTCAACGTATAAAAGTCGTTTCTTTAGCTATGTTTATGGATTGTAGTGTAAGTTTATCATTCACCGGCCTCATATTTTGATACATTTAGGATGTGCGACTAATTATGTTTATTTTGTTGAACTTTTGCCCGTTACATGGGTGAGTTTTCGAATTGCAATAACTTTCTTTTTCTTTCCTGTTTTTATTTTTGAAATACAGTTTGTATCGTTAAAAGAACATGTTAAATTAAGATTGTTTGGATTTCTTTAAGTGAAACAGAGTTGAACAAAAAAATTGTTTTTAAGGATTTTAACTAAAGCTATCTTGGAATCTGATGACTTGGTATTTAATTAATGCTTATTGGTATTTATTTAGTCTTGGTGCTTTAGTTTCACATAATCAATCAAAATGTGTGTGTCATTTTATGTAAAAAGATGATCGTAATTGTACATAAATATTTCAGATATAGTCTATCAGATTTAATTCAGTTTAAAGTGACCAGAAATTATAGTTGATAATGCATATATTTTCATCTTTTGTGCTAATTGAAAATACTCATAACTTGTATCATTGATAACTATGATTAACGTTAAAGAGAATTTTGACAAAAATATGCTCTACTGGTGTTTTACAAACCTTGCATTACGCGTATTTATTTACTTCTTAGCGCTTTAGAAACTGATGTCAGAGTAATACAAAAACATCAATTGGACATCTCTTTCCTTTTTTAAGTAGCCCGTGCAACGCCGGGCACGCAGGCTAGTTATGATATATAAATCACCAGCTTTTTAAACATCTCGATATTGTTCTTAGCGAACTTCGTTACCTGGTGTTATAAATTTGGATTTTTAAGTACAAAGTAACAGCCAGAACATGATCTACAATAACTTATGCTGATGAAAGGTATTTAAAACAAATACATGTTAGACAAAGTGCACACAGACTAAACGTATTGATTTTGTCAGTCAGAATTTTGCAATTATGGCACTCATAAAAGAAATTAAATTAATAGTTTTAAAATATACGCCATAATTTGAGTATAAGCTTGTATATCACGTAAATATGTTTATGTGCTAAAAATCGTTACAACTTACCTGGCTCCCATTCTGAATCTGGGCCAAGGAAAGTTTTCTGATGTCTATTTTCGGTTCGTCAGCAAGTTCAGTCTCTTTTGTTGAGTGCGTCTCAATAATGATTTGCATGGAAAATTGCTCGGCTTCATGGTAAAAGGTGAAGAAGAAACAACAGAAAAAGAATACAAGTATCCATTCTGATAAAGCACTTTTTACATAAGTACCACTAGTGTCAATTGGCAACTTGAGACTAGCACCCATTGTAGGAGGATAAGGCTAGAAAAAAAAGAAATATTTTAATTCATGAAGTTATGGTTCATTCAGTTCAAAATGACGGGTTCTTCTATGAACCGAAAATTACGAAGCAAAGTATAGCACAAAAAAGTGGATATGTTGTTGAAGATAACTCACAGAGTGACAATGGTTTAATAAAATAACTTCTTAAATGTTCCACACGTAGTAATTCGATTGTAACTGTTTGCTTGTTTTTTGTCGTTGTTGTTCAAGTTACAGCCCTTCAGGGTAGATATCCTTGAGGCGGTTCGAATAACTTTGCACCATTTCATTTTTATAATGTAGAGTATTTTAAAATCATAAAAAAACGGAAATTTGAATTTAAGACTTTGCCAGCAAGAATACTTTTTTTTAAAAAGTTAAATCAACTAAAAGAAGAAAGATGGCGGAAAGTTATCCAGACTGGCTCAAAAATACTTTGAATATCTTTAATGTAACCCTGAACATTTGATGAAGAAATTCTTTAAAAAACCGCAGTTTTTATTATTCATGTCACTAGAAGAAAGATGAATTCTTGTTTAAAAGTACTGTAAAAACCATGCTTTTTACCTTCACCTGAGATATAGGAAAAAAAAAGTATGAAACTCAGAGCAATCAAAAATATATCTAGGATACATTGGCATGAACCAGTTTTGAAGACAAATTCAGCGTGAGAAATGACCTCAAACTTTCCTTATTGGGGTCATTCTCACAGAAAAGGTACAAATAGACCAAAAAAATTCTTTTAACAAAACTAAGTAAAAAAATAATAAAAATTGCATAAATGTTATCTTTTGTTTATAAATTATGTCCCTATAGTAGTGGTTAAGTTTTCTATTTTATTTTTAAAAAGATTTCAAATATTTTAAATCCCACCTCGTCCACGGAGGGGATACAATAGTCAACGGAGGATATTTTTTATGTAAGAAAGTGTCAATAAAGGTTGTTATGAAAGTAAACATGCGTTTTAAAGCTATATGAACTATTATATGACTCTTACTTAACATTAACAAATTAAAATGTGAAGGCTTTTGAAACAAAGATTCAGGACCTCGCTCTTTATGAATATCCTATTTTATTGAAAAAAAATCAACATTCTAGCATTTGTAACGAAATCAATAAAGTGCAACCTAATTTAGTTGGAAAAGAAAATATCGAAAGTATGTTCTTAGTTTCATTGATGAGTAAAAAAAAAACCTAATAAATCAAAAGATTTTTTTTTTAATTAAAAAAAAAAAAAAAATCATTTTCTTTTTTTTTGAAGAACTTGCCAAAGGCCGATTTAACAAGCTTCGCGGGCCGCTTCTGGCCCGCAGGTTATAGGTTGTGCATCCCTGCTGTACAACAACATAATCATTGATTTTTGGTTTGCTTCTTATCCTTTCTCGATGAATTAATCCTAAATGGTAATGTTTACATTGATCACCACAACTTAGACAGGTGAGGTATCTTGCTTCCATATTTATTTGGTCTTTTTTAAATACAAGTTCATGAATTTTCATTGTTCCTGGAAACGGTGAAATATGCTTTGGAATTTATCTACATCACTTATAAAACTTTCTTCAACTTTTTTTTTATTACATTCTTACAGTTTTTTTGAAGTACCGAAATTAAAGTTTCACAGTCTGGGATATCTGTTTTCTGGGCAACTAAATTGTCAGCTGTTCTTTTTATTGCTGCTCCAACTCCATCTGGAGCACCTTTTTCGTGAGAGCTTTCACTATAGTACCAGTGAATTTCCTCCACAGTAAACTGAGAGGATAACTATCCACCTATTAACTGAAACATTGTTTTGTTTTTGTACTGAGCACTGGGACCATCACTGAGAAAATGATTTTTTTTAAATCAGGTATAAGAGACTTTAAATTATCTTTGAGTGAAAGCAAATGATCAGTAACAGCTGATGCATCATGCCTATTACATGCACTGATTGTTCCATATGAAATAGGACTTTCTTTTATATCTTTATGACAAAATACAACACAATTATGTATAGTTACCTGTGGCTTTGAACCACCAAAGTGGGCTGATTGAATTTCTATGTGAAACTTACATACGTAATTTTCGGAAAAATCAATATGCATTAGGATTTTATTCCATTTCAAATTTGTTTTTATATCTGAAATCATTTGATATTGGTGTACAATGTTAGATGTATGATTAAAAAATTTGATGATATCAGAAAAAAAAATAATTTCACTAATTCTTTTTTTGTACTCTCAATATCCACTTTCATGGTTCTATGACAAATTTTTGTTTCACCTTTAATCTTCATAGTAACTTTTTTTGTTAACCCATTTTGGAAGTAGCACAGGTTCATCTAGAAAGTCATTTATTTTAATTTATTTTAATTTGCAGGTATCACATTTACGATTTAGGCAAAGTTCTCTCTGAGGATCACAACATGTTGCTTTAAGAACTTGAGATATATTTTTTTCATTTATAATAATATAGACTATGTAGTTTTACTATTAAAAGCTTTATGTTTTCGTGAACTTTGCATAAACATGTCTCCCGATCGGAAACTTTCGGAAATAAGATCCAAAAAGGTCGGAGACGACAAAAAGTTTGATAACTAAGAGTTTGATGTTGTGGGCATTCCTTTATAAACATTTTATGCAAATTATACATAGTATCATTTAAATAACGCTTTTTTTTTTCCTTTTCTTCTTGTAATTGTTTTTTTTTCCCTGGGCACAAACGACTTGCTTTGTCAGATTCTACAAATTTCTGAACATTTAGCTGTGTTTCTTCTGTGAAATCTTTTTTTGACACAGTTTTGTAAGTTTTAGTACCGTAATTGCTAAGCATTTTGATTGAGGTTATTTTTTTTTACCTTATTGAGTAGTCGATACTTTTTCATAATTTTACCAGACAAAACTTGTAGCATTGTCTTTTTCACTTTGTGAGATTTTTGGCTTTTAAAGTTAGTTTGTATTTGTCTGCCAATAGCTTCAGCAAACAATAATTTTCTAAACACATTGGATTTGCTTTTCTATCCCTACTATTCAATTCTCTTCGAACTTTTTCTCTTGGTGATTCATTTTTCTTTTCTTCACTTTTCTGAGATCTGCTGAATCTTTTTTTATATTTTTCAAGTCTGGTATTTAATTTTTTGTTTTTCTCTTCTAATTCCTCTATCTTCTTCTTTAGTTTATAACGGTTTTTTCTTATTGTTTTTTTTCCTCTCAAAATTCCAGAATTCTTGTTTTCCTTGGCACTGTTACTATTATCCAATTGAGAAGAGGTGTTTGGAGGTGTATCTATAATTAATTATTCAGTTCCTTCCAACTTTCTTTGTTTACGATATTTCCTTGCTTTTTCTTTGCAAAGTTTTCTTATTTTTCTTTTTTCACGTTCATTCATTTCTTGAACACATTTAATTTTTCCACTAGCCTTTCTTTGGTAGTAACGTTCTCTCTCTTTTTTCTTACTTTCTTCAAACATAAGAGGATTTTTTTTTTAATTTCTGTCCAGCTCGTCTCATGCTAAGTTTCTTTTGTTCCCTCCTCTTTTGGATTGGAACGTCTGACTTCTTTTTACTTTTTGGTTTTGCCATTTTTTTCTACTATCAAAATATATATATATATATATATATATATATATATATATATATATATATATATATATATATATATAGTATATATAAAACATTACAGAAATCATTTAACAGAAAAACTGACAAAATGAACTTCTTTAAGAGTCGAATTTAATTTCTTTTCTATAAAAAATACAAAACAAAATTGCCCTATATTTTGTTTAGCAAACTGAAATTTATCATGATTTTTTCTAAGGCTTTGTCTCTTCCGTGGACATGCCACGTCCACGGAGGGGAAGTCCACGGAGGAGACAAAAGTAAGCTTTAGAATTTTTCAGAGTTTTGATTTCAAAGTTAAAAAAATGGAATGCTTCTTTTTATCAAATATACTACTTTTGCTATCTAAAAATGATGTTTCAAATACAAAACAGTTTTATTTTACCTTTTGTATGATGACCACTGATAATACACTAAGAACTTTGCCAAACCAGATTTAGACACAACAATCCAACACGTGTACAAGAGAACTAAAGTTGATCACTAGAAAACAAAATGGCTAAGTATCCTACCTTTTACCTTATATGGACTTGACTTTTGCTGCTCTCTATTATGTATTTATTAAGTTATTTTAAGTGTCCACGGAGGGAGACTTCAATCTTAGGGACAAAGTTTATGAGTCATTTTCTTTATAAATACAATTTATTTATTTTTTAAATTTTATTTTAAAAACATCTTAGAACTCTTAGCTAGTTAATACAATCAAAGCTATTTAAAACCAATTTAAACTGTTTGAGACCAATTACAAATTGCTTTGTCTCACAGACTTAGGGACGTCCACGGAGGGGATTTTAAAGCAACATTTATTAAAAAATAAAACTGAAATATTAAATTTATTTAATTGTCATGCATAAAATTAATTAGTTCAAAACTTGACTAAAACACATGAAAAAAAATATTAAGGAATATACTGAAGTTTTTATGATTTATTACTAAGGGACTGTAAAAGTCACCTTTTTGACCCATTGCTGATTTTCTTACAGCGCTCGGTTACTTGCTCATACGCAACCAACCTTCATTTAGTTTACTTTTGCTTATTAGCAAATATTTGCTGATTGTTTTCTCTTCTTTTTGCTCTGAGGAAATGTAAAAAAGCCCTGTATCCTGAAACCTGATTTCATTTACGTCACCAACTACTTTTTTTACGCCTCACTATATTTTTTATACTAATCCCACGAAGGTTTTATCATTCCGCTCTACAATGCGTTTGGAAAATATTACTTTCAAGCCTAACTAAATATCGAAAGCCACAGAAGCGTCAAGAGACAAAGATTGGAGACAATTGAACAATAAATGAGCGCTATATTAGGCCCCTTTATGTTAGTCTTTTTTGGAACACTTACCTCATAAGCTAAATTTAAAAGTTTAAAGGATTTTTTTTACTCCGAATGAACCGCCCATTTGTTGCGATTACTTCAAAGGAGTACTCCTACTACATGGAGTCTAGTCCTCAAATGAATTTCCTAGGTCATACTCCCCCTCTCCCCTCCCCACACACACACACACACACTCAAAATTCTTGCTTTGAGACATTGTGAATTTAAGATATTGAATCGTGCTTACTTACCCATGAACTTCACGGACCCCCTCCCCTCCATCCCCCCCCCCCCGCGCATAGAAAAAAATGATTTGACACGGTTAAATCTTTTTTTTTTCTAATATATTTTAACGCTTTTTTGCCGTAATATTTATCTATTTATTGTTCTGTATATTTTTCAAAGCTCTTATATGGATTTCATTTCTTACATTATTATTTTGAGTTATGGAAGTAAAATTCTTTTTGAAATTCTATTAGGAATGAAATGTTATCACCAAATTTCTTCAACAAGTTTAGTAATAAAAATGAACTTTTGAAGTTAGTGAACAAAACACTGTTAGTCTAGTTTAAGTGTGTTAATTTCTCATATGACTTGTATTTTATGGCGCATTAGGATTTTAATTATTAAGTATGGTTTGGGCAAACCTACCCTGGCAGCGTCGTAATGCTGTGTAATGGATGAGTCTTGAAAATTTTGGAGCAAAATTTTTATTTGAAGTATAATATATCAGCTGTAAAAATGTGCCTCAATGTTTGCATTTTACTTAATCTAGTTTTATAACAATATAATCTTCGTCATGTACACAAAATAATTTAATGTGTAGTGTGTTTTCTTCCAAGAGTTTCGGAGGTTGGGGAGCGCTGCTGCGTCCTGCATGTACTTAAGCAAGAACTTTTTATTCCTCATAAATGCGCTGTCTTTTGAATTAAATTATCGTTACTCGTTCTTCAATTTCAATTATATTTTACGTTTTAGCTGGATAGCACCGCGGACCCCCTGTGGTCCGCGGTCCACAGTTTGGGAAACTCTGCCGGGCAGGGAGAGCAGATAAATGGCAGGGGACTGTGGGGCAAAGTGGTTAAGATGACTAAGCTTTTTCAAATTGAACAAATGGAAAATTTGCTTTTGAAAATTGCAGTACATAGAAGGAACATTGTATTTTAGAATAAAAATTGCATTGAAACATTCTTTTTTATTTTTGGTAATAAAATTGTGCCTTAAAAAAAAGTGGAAATTTTTCACTTTTTGAAAATGAAATATTTTTCGAATGAAAAATTTTCTATTCGATTGTGAAAAGTATTTTTGAATAAAATAATGAGCAAATAAAAGGATAATTTAATAAATGAAATGAGAATGAAACAATAAAATAACTAATTAATTAATTTATTAATTAATACATGAGAAAAAATAAATGAGTGAATAAAATAATGAATGAATACGAAAATAAGTAAAAGAATGAACTAATAGGTGAACTATTAAATGAAGGAATGGTAAATAAATTAGTTAATAGATAAATACGTAAGTGATTTAGTAAATGATTGAATGAGTAAACGAAATGAACTATTTCACTTGGCCCCATCCACTTTGCCCCGCATGCACTTGACTAAGTGTGAAAAATATTAAAAATACAAATAAGCTAAATATTGGCTAACTAAATACTGCATCGAATATTAGAAGGTCCCAATTAATTCTTAAAATGTTAATAACAAGAACTTTATCATTTGATCGTATCATAATAATTCTTGACTTAGTGCAAAATATTACAAGTTTGAGTATGAATTTTTGAAAATTACTTGTATTATCCTATGCTTTGACTTTCAGAGGTAATTTTATCTTGACTGGAATAGACGACATATGTTACTACATAGTTAAAATCTTTCTAGAGGAATGGCACTAAAGGCGGAGTAGAAATATTTCACTTCGCCCATATTCCCCTACTATCTACGGTAAGCAGAATAAACACTGAAATCATATTTTTTCTTATTCAAAACCATAATTCAGTATTAATTTCCTTTTTTTACATTGATTTTACGTTTGTAATATGTTGATTTCTTTATTTTACTACTGCACAGTGTAGTTTATTGCAACAACGTATAAATTTAATATAACCAAAATTATTGAAACAAATTCTTACCAGTAATGTGGTATCGTTAAGGACACTTTCAGTACTGTTGATGTAATACTTGTGCGAAATTCCTCCAAAATTTTCCGGTACCGTGATCATATCTTATTATTCTCGTCAAGAACATTTTAATACTATTCTTCGCACATAAATATTACAATTTAATTCATATTTAATGAGGAAAAACAGCATTTAGTAACATTTACAAATTTCAATTACGAAAAATTATTTTTTTAGAAAGTGAAATTATGAGTCAAATATAGCTTTTGACAGTTTTAAATTAGTTAAGGAACCTTATTGCATAAATCTTAACTATAAAAAGAAATTAAATTGATTTGAAAACAAGGCAACATTTGCAATCACTTAGCGTTTCAGTTGGCTGCAAATGAGGCAATGAGAAGCAAAGGGATGTAAGTGAACTTTTAAAAGTTTCGAGTAAAACACGTTTCAAGTTCAGACTTTAGATAGACTTTCATTAATTTTTTTTTTTTTATCATGCTATATAGTAGCACCAACCAGGGCTACTAGTACCATCTCTTGCCCCAAAACAGGGGAGAGGCTCCCCTACCATTCGTACTGATTATCTTCAAATTTTTAATTTTGGCACTTACATTTTACCTCTTTACTTTACCTCTGCTTCTCACTGCCTCAAAACGCTGAGCATTGTTCATCTAAGTCAAGTATTTAGGGAACTTCCAGTAAACTGGAATTTCTTCGTAAAAAATGCTGTGTCTATTCATTAATAGAAATAATGAAAGCTAAGCTATAATAATTATATTTTTTGTTTTAATAAGCACCATGTCAACGGGAATGATGATTTTTAAAAACAAACTAGGCTTTTTCTTTACTAATAATAAAGCTGAAATTCTCTCTGTCTGGATGTCTGTAGGATGTCTGGATGCCTGGATCTCTGCGATAGCGCACAGACCGTTCGGCCGATTATCATGAAATTTGGCACAAAGTTAGTTTATAGCAGGGGGTGTGCACCTCGAAGTGATTTTTCGAAAATTCGTTGTGGTTCTTTTTCTATTCCAACTTTAAGGACAAAATTATCATAAGATGGACGAGTATAAATTACGAAATTATTATAACGTGGAACTGTAACATGGGTACAAGCTAATGGGCGAGAAAATTCACCATACATTATTTGTAAATATACAGGCGAACCAAAAGACCTTTTAATTTTTCTATTACGGGCAAAGCCGTGCGGGTATTACTAGTCTGTAAATAAATGTGTACTATAAACTGAAACTACGTTAATTCTTTAAGCAGAATAATATAGATAATCCGTGTTGCCTAAGTGTTTGTAACCATGACTGGAGAATAGTTCCTCGATAGTTGTTTGATCACAATGACACAGAGAAATAAAACCGTGCTAGTAATGGGTCATTCTCGCGAAAATCGTGAAAAGCACGTCTGAGACTTTGGAACTGTTTTTATCAAATTAAATAATTGCCATTAATTAGTCATATTTTTAAAAGTGCTGAAATGAAACAAGAGTGTGAATGAGCAGTTGTGTTATGACTTATACATAAAGTTACAACACAGTTTGAGAAGAAAAAAAAAATGTCACAGAAAAAAAAATGATTTTTATTAATCTCAACTCGATTTTCTTCGATTTGATCGAATTCTATCAACAAATAGCGTAGCGAGAAATGTCTTTCTGGGAGGGACAAAAGAAATTTCTGACTGAGTGATTGTTAGATACAGTTGATCTTATTCGATTCTATCAAATTCTATTACAGTTGAATGAGCCATTAAGCTGTCTTCCCGAAAAGTAAGTATAAGGTTTCCTTAAATTTGGCTTCAAAGTGAAAACTTAATTTTGTATTACCTTTGTATTTTTTCTTGAACTGCTTTTTAAGTCAATATAGATCCTGAATATTGTCCGTCCTTTTTATTAAAACCATCCTAAATTATACAAATGTTCTCTGTTAGATGATATAAATTTAAACTTAAACGCTCATCTACAACAAGATTTATACAATACAGAGCTTTACATAACTGCATTTATCTGCCTTTGAACTTTTAGAATTTGATTTTTTTTTTTTTTTGGTACGTTTTTATTGAAGCAATAGTCAATTGCAGAACTTATTTTAAAAAAAAGTTGGGTGATGAGCAGTAGGATATTTAAAAATTTTCAATTCTGTACCTCAGAGCCAGACTACAGTAAGTAAAAAGCAGCTATTTTCAGGTTATTTCTTCATTGCATATAATTCTATTCCTCATTGGGCCATAACAACGTAATTCTATATATATATATATATATATATATATATATATATATATATATATATATATATATATATATATACAGTAAAACCTGTAAAGTTGACCACCCTTGTAAGTTGATCACCTATCTATCTTGACCACCAATATGCACCAAATTTGGCTGTGAATCATATAACAAACCCTTTGTAAGTTGACCACTTGTCTAAGTTGACCACTAAAGCAGTGCACCGCAAGTGGTCAACTTACACAGGTTTCACTGTATATATATATAAAGCTTCATAATTATTTACGAGTGTTATAAGAGCGCGAGTCCAAACCTTTGTATGGAATTCACTAACGCTTTTACGCTCTCGTGAAAAATAATAAAAGTGTGACTTACGTTAGTTAGGCTTTGACACAGACTTACGATAAGTCTAAAAAAAAAAAAAAAAGAAACGCAATTATACTCTGATTCTTTGCGCATTACGTCATTCATCATTATTTTCGTTGACATGTTACGATGTACTCATAAAGCGCAGAAAAAAAAATCTGTAAGGGGGAGGGAGAGTTTGTGTTGATTTTATTTAAAAAATTATTTCCACTAATTAAGTTACTTAACTGATTATCGCGTATCACATTTTGCACATAAATAATGCTTATAACTAATTTCGAATAATATTCATTTTACAAAAACTCAATTTTAAAACTAATCAAAACGAAATCATAACTTTTTTTTGTGAATTTGTGTAATTTATGCAATAATTCCTTTTAAGTTACGAAAAAAATCTAAGCAAAAAATATATTATGTCAAAATTTAGAACCATGAACACCAGCGCAGTAATATATACAAAAAATTTAAATACAGTCCGTCTTTGATAAGACTGATCCAATGTGCGAAGAATTCATCGATTCCAGTTGCAAAAATAAGAGTGAGAAAAACCGGTTTGCTTTGCTACTAATGATTACTGGCATTGTGCTGATATCAGAATTTCTCCTTTTTCAATCAAAATCTAAATGAACTTATCCAAGATCGAGCGCCTTGTTATCAGAGTCTTACTATGCACGAATTTCAATTAATACTTTTTAAAGAAATATAGACATAAGAACTACATTAAAAGGATACGATAAACAAATGCTGCCGTGCAGATGAAGAGGATTACAACTCGAATGAATAGTGTCGAATCTCCTTTTGTCCTGAGGAAAAGTGTAAGAACACATTGGAATGCTATATAAAGTAATCCCAACGCAAACAGCATAACTCCACCAATCATGTGCGGCAGTCCAACATCCATGAGCTGAAAAAAAAGAAACGCATTATGCACGTCCCTATAATTGAGTTAATGGATATTAATAATGCGAACATTGCCTGCAGCTTTCAGCATTAAGCAAGCATTTTAAAAACTTCCCTTCACCCATTGTTAATTGAGTGAAACACACACAAACACACACATTTGCATCACACACAAAAATAGAAAATTGCTCCTTTTTTTTCATCAAAATTTGTTTAATTGAATGAACATAAATATGCTTTAGAGTGTATGAATGTCCCGTGAAAACAATAAAACTGCAGTTTGCTTGCAAAAAATTTATAATTCTTTTAGTTTTGCTCAATCTGTTTCCACAAATGAGACATTTTTACTTTCATATTTGCATTTCAGTTTTGGAATTTTTAAAATATGGCAGTTAAAAGTTTTTGAAACGAAACTTTTTATCAGAGGGTTTTGAAATTCTGATCCGTAACCTTTTTATTTGACGGCAGTTTTTGTTTTTGTGTAACGAAAAGTCACACATGCTCCCTTTTCGCGTTCTTTCTTTCTCGTTGTCCGTGGTTGTGCGTACTGCGTTCAGATTGAGTACAGCTGTTGGTTATCAACAGAGTATCAATTGAAACACGTGTGTTTAACCAACGCATTTCGAGTATTTCTTAGTGTTCTCGTTGTTTATAATGGATTTTCTTCACTAAAATATACAATTTTGCTGGGAATATGCCAAAGTCAGTGACGGAGAGGATAAGAGCGTGGCTTGAGAGAAAACGTGCGGGTGAAGTAACAGTTCAAAATCCAAGAAACCACACTTCATGGAACAATTACTTATTTTACTTTCATAACCCGTAAGCATAATGTCTTCTTAAGAACTAAGAAGATGATGCACAGCGACTCATGTATGAAATTTTATGTAAATAAATGAATGATAAACAATCTATGTTACTCAAAAGTGATTGATTGATAATTAAAAACTGTTTCCTGTAATAATCCCCCAAAAGTTTCACTTCTATCGTGTGTCTTGACGACACGCACTATTTTTCTTTTCTCTAAAAAGAAAATTGTATCAGTAAAATATGTAAATGTTTATATATATATATATATATATATATATATATATATATATATATATATATATATATATATATATATATATATATATATATATATATATATATATATACTGCTGGCAATAAAAAATGCAACAATATAAAGGAGTAATTTAATCCGTATGAAGTTTGTACCATACATACAACAGGTTGAGACATGCAAATGATTCAATTTTAGCGCAATCATACATCATGTGGGACTGCAGCGCACTCCGCAAACAATATACAGACAGAAAAAATTGTCGTTTTGGCACACGTTTCGAATTTTGTGTGATTTGTATCGTGTGCAGCTTTAGTATGCTTAGGAGAAAGTTCGACCGAGGGAGAATCACTGCATACGAAAATTGTGGTTTTTTCCGCCCGAGAAATCAGTCATTGCGTGGGACGTAGCTAAGTCATTATAATCCGAATATGGGATCAGAGGGTGGAGGAAGAATCGACTGATCGTAATATGTGTGTATGTAAATGTATCGGCGCACCATTTTACGAGAAGAGACGCACATTGTGCGCATAGCGCTAAGGGACGTAGTGCCACGTCTACCACCATATCACAAAGTATACGAACTATAGCACAATAATCGGTGTCCGCACGAACAATTCGATATCGTTTCCAGAGTACACTAGACTGTCCAGTGCCCTTTACGTGTCAACTGTTTCGTTTGTCCTCGACCTTGAATCACAGGCTTTTGCTTTCGAATGTGGCACTGAAAGGCGGAGACTCTTATCTAATTTATTTTGGCACTCTTGACTTCTTTAGGAGGTTTTCCATCTCCAGTTTAGTCACTTTCCTATGCCGGGCTGATGAGTGCTAATAAGCACGAAACTGCAGTCTTGATGAAACAGAACTCGGCTGGAAATGACTGAGCTGGCCATGTATTTCTGCCTTAGCCCTGGCTAATGGGCGGTAATTTACTGAATGTAAGGTATAAATAGTTTTTAGCAGTTGTCTTAAAAATGCATGCTATTCTAAATATCTAAATAAGAAATAGTGAAGAAAAACGGTACTGAAATGCTCAAATACAACTTAGTGGATATACATCTTTAGCAGCTTACCCAGATATCTCTGTTACGGTAAAAGTTGACTGGATATCCGGTAACTAAGGTGATTCCAATCATAGAGAGGACACCAACTACAAGACTAAGCTTGTTCACTAAAGTCACTAGGCTACTTTTTTCACGATTAATTTCCAGAACAATCATATACCTCTGAACCATAAACGCTACACCTGTAAAGACAAAAATGTTAATTGACTTTTTTACAACTAGGTTGAACAATGAACAGTAACATTAGTCACTTGGAGTACCATTAGGAGAATTTACGTAATCTAATAAAATCAAGCAACTTAATCAACTGAACTTATGGCTATAATTTTACATAAGCCCTGGGTGTACGCTGGTGGACTTCCTAAGAACCTCTATTTCGTTACTATTTAGGCAACACATTAAGGGCCAAACTGAAAGTAGAAAATACTTTGTGGCTTATGCTCGCATTCAGATGATGTAAAAGTGTATGAGCGATGGACTTAAAGCAATAGTGAGCACTTGCATTTCTGTTTTGTCATTTTAACCCTTTTCTCTCACCAAATAAGTGTTCCTGATAAATGTTCTGAAAACAATGAATTTCGTTTAACAATAATGGTCGGGAGTAAAATTCTTCAGTACAGAGAAAACATTTCATTGTATTAACTACTTAAAATTAACAGACTATGTAAACCTTAAACTTATTTTAATTATATTTTTAATGGAGGATCTATAGATTTATGATAGTCAAAAGATGAATACCTTTATATAATAATACTTAGTAAACAATCTAAACACTCACCAAACATGCCTCCCAAGCAAACAAATGTCCCAAAAAGACCATTTTGAGGGGGAGAACCAGCAGCGTCACTAAAAAGAGAAGAGTTGAATAATGAAAAGATTAGTCAATGTTTTCAGCAAACAAGATTGATACTAATTCCAAATGTATGACCAAATCTTTAAAAGAGTAATATGAGAACCCTGATCCTGTAAATTAAAATGACAGCTACTAATTGATGGGTTAGTTGAAATGTGTGACGGATATTTTAAATAAAAGATCGGATCATTAAGAATAAAAGTGATCATATTAAACGATCCTGTTTGAATGAATGATGATTGGATCTTAAAGGCATTAAATGAATGGATAGATCAAAAAAAGCGAAACTAATATTGAATAAATAATTTACAAACCACTGCGCTGGAAAGACATGACACGCACATAACACGCTTTTGTCACATAATCATAGTGCTGCTCATAGCATAGTCATGCATAGACATAATCATATGCTCAACGCATAGTGCTGCTTACGTCAGTTGGCAACTATCACATAAATAGGAAGTTAATTTTTGCACGGAATGCAGAACGAGGGGTCATTGTTTCAAGCTATTCAAATCTCAGGCTAACCTGGAAATTAGGAAACACTTGGCACTTGGAACAGCTTACCGGAAGAGGTGGTAATGAGCAAGGAGGTGGATAACTTTAAGAGGGCCATTGATCTTCATTGAGGACCAATAAATTGACTAGGACCAGCCTAGCTGGGCCCAGAGCATGTTGCTGGTCGTCATATTTGTATTTGTATAAGTACGTGGCACATCGCATATTAATTATTGTGCCTTGTTCTGTCAAAAAAAAAAAAAAATTAAATGCCTCACGTTCTGTCAACAGGAAAAATTTAAAAAATGTAATTATTTATTACGGTTAAAAAGTTTCAAGTTTTGTCAAGCATTGAGAAAGAGAGCTTTGAAGTTATCTATAGACAAACGGGATTGGCAAGCGTAGATCCTAAGTCATACATAAAAATTGTTAGTCTTGGTTCCGTCTTCGATGGTAGCCGGTCAAAGACGCTCTGGGCTCACTAAGGGTGACTTGAGCACGTTTAATACGCCGTGGTCCACAAAGTCCTCCAACTTTCCATTCCAAATCAGTGCCTCTGAAGTGTTGAACCGGATGTTGTTCAGCCTCCGGTTTGGATTAAAATGATTGAAATGTTTATAGATAGTGCTTCCATCGATCGTGTGCTTTCAGAGCTAAATCGGACTTCCAGCTCAGTGGTGCTCTGCAAAACGGAAGTGGTACCTTTCTGTCTCATGCCGGGTAGCATTGCCAACTAGAGCTTTGACACTCGAGTGGTTTAAGCAATAACAACATACTTGGATTTCTGACTGAGATCAATAACGCAATATAAACTTCAATCTACAGGCCCATTTACTATGTATGGGCAATAATAGAACTCATAAAACCGATTTTTTCAGCAGAAGCACTGTTAACTTGAAGCGCAGACGTGATTTATCCGTTGTTTGTAAGTTATAATAATGTGGAAAAAATTAATATTAATATTGTTTCATATTACAAATGTGAATGAAAGAATTGATTAGATGAAAAAAAAAGAAGCACTGCTTTTAGAGCATAGGTTTTAAAATTTCAATTAAAACGAGATGCATTTTAAAATAAAATTTAGCTGTTTGCTGCCGATAACTTTTAAAATTGCTGAAAATCCTGAAATTTCAAAATAGTTGCATACGTTTTGTACAATTCCACGAAGATCTTGGTTTAATGGGTTCAAATGTAGAATATAAAATGAAAGAAAAGAAAAATAAATGTTAAGAACTTCAAATTTTCAGTGCGATGAAAAACATAACAAAATATTTAGCTAAGGTTCAGAAAAAGTTTTGCATATTTTTACATAAACTAGTATATGGAACCTAATTGTCAGAAAAATATTTTTTCTCTTCATGAAGTATACTGTTTTACTCTAAATTTGTATAAAAGTACTTTTTCTTGGAAATAACGATAATATACAACGTCGTATTCTCATTTCAACTCTAAATTTTAGGCATTTTAAAAAAAAGTTAATTGAACAAAACTATAAATGGTTAGTTTGAGAACAGTAATGATTTAAAAGTAAATATTAAAATAAAAATTTTCTATGAGTTTTCCCAAAATAAAGCATTTTATGTAAAAAATTGAATTTTGAAGTTGACAAGTTCACAATTGGTATTTTCAGAGAAAGGCATAAAAGGTTTGTGTATAAAGTACATAACTTACGCCAAGGAATTTCTACTATATTTAATAAGAACTGATACGTGTTTAAGAATCGTCTGAGCTATATATTAACTATAAAAATTTATTTGAAGTGCAAATTAATAATAGTAATAATAAACTTAATTAGTTAGAGTTTTAAGTTTTTGAATTCAAACTATGTTTTTCGCAATCACAAATCGCGATAGGGTCCTACTCGTTCGGTTTCTTGCTTCTACTAATAGCTTTTACCGCAACCATAATTTAAATTCAACATTTCTAAATTCAAATGAATGCCTGGGGCTGTATGTTATGTGTTGAATGCTGGATTTTATGTGCCGGTTGATGCATGTTGTGTGCGGGATACTATTTTCGCTTAAGAACTATTGTGTAAAGTCGAGAAGGTCGTGAAAAATAATTCGATTCCGAGGCACATGGCCGCCTGCATTATAAGCATAGAAAAATAAAATCGAAGGACGAACGTTATTCAACGGTCAACCGAAAACAATAAGCAATTCTTGATTGCTCAAAAATCTTACTGAGGTCAATTAAATGTAATGACATTTGATTTTTAAAAATGTATCCTCAAATAATAACCCTCGTATTTAATTTAAGTTTACTTTATTTTCAGTGATATTTGTATGAAAACCTATCTAATGCTTTGATTCTGACGTCTTAGTACGATCAAAAGTACTCAAATTATCTCAGCTTACCAAGCAGGAGACGAGTTTTCTTGCAAGTAACCCTACCCAAGTGTGAATCACCGATTAGAATAAAACTTTTCACATCGTTAGAACTGTTAAAAAAATTGAACCCGTGATGGTTTTTTTTTATTATTATTTTTTATAAGCAACAGACACTTTAATGGGGTGAAATTTACTCCTAAATATTGGATAATTGGAAATTAAGGGTAAAATATAGTTTTTTATTTTAAATTTTAATTACAAAAATTCAAATAATGATTAAAAATTTGAAAAAACTAAACAAACTAAAGTTGGCGTGTTTTACGATTTTTCTGAAAAATCTATAAATTGGGGTAAACCATCCTTCGTAATATTACCCCCGTCACGTAAATGACCCCAAAACTTTAAATCTATCATTAAAAGGTCATGTTTTATGTCAATAGAAAGTTCTATTTTTTAGCTTTATAATATTTTCTGAGCTTTCATTCTACTTTAACTAGGTCAGAAGTTACAGTCATTTGTAAGAACACACTTTTAATTTTTTCCGCACATTTTGAATTTTTTTACTTACTTATATTTCGAACAATTTTCAAAACAGAATATAAAAATTAGCCGAACTTTTTATCTTGTCCTATGTGTCCTTCATGCCAAATTTTATTGAAATCGGAAATGGTAAGATCAAGAAGGCGATTTTTCTGACATGGAATTGCTCATATGCATAGCCACACGACGGGGTAAGATTGCAACGGATAATTTGCTCCTATAAAAAGTATTTTCAGAAAAGTCCTGAAACTTGTCACCGTTAGTTTACTTAGTTTTTTCAAATTGTCAACCAATATTTGAATTTTTGTAGTTGAAATTTAAAATAAAAGAATATATTGTATATTTTCCAATCATCCAATATTAAAGGGTAAATTTCACTCCGTTAAAGGTGTTTGTTGCCGATATTTAAAAAAAAAATTGAATTTTTTCATCGTGAATTCAAATTATGATTTTCGCAATCACGAGTGTGTGTGTGTGTATTTAGGCGTGTTTGTTTGTGTGCGGGGGTATGTGTGTGTGTTTGTGTGTAAGGGGTATGTCTGCGTATGTGTAGGTGTCTGTATGTGTGCATGTGTTTGTGTGTGTATGTGTTTGTGTATGTGTGTGCATGTGCGTGTATAATATATATATATATATATATATATATATATATATATATAATCTATATATGTGTGTGTGTGTGTGCGTGTGTGTGTAGTTGTGTATGTATGAGCGTGTGCGAAGGATATGGATGCAATCTGGAGAAGGTTTTCGCTAGAGGAGCAGCATCGTGAGGAGCCGGTCGACGTTGATGCTGCAGAGGGCGCTGGCGGGAAAATAAAATGATAGGACATCAAAACAGTCAAATGAAAGGAATAAGCAATCGTGATTGCTCAAAAAAAAAAAAAAAAAAAACACTGGTTCTATATTTTTGAGGGTTCTATCGATGTGCCAAGTTTTATTCCAATCAGTGTAACTTGGATAGGTATTTGTTAGACATTTCCCTGTATTGGTTGAATTTCATTTGCGGCGATAATCTCTCTCGCTGCTCTGTTTTCACTTATTAATCCTCACTTGCGACTTAAAATTACTATTATTTTAGACTGTATTGACTTCAATGGCAATTATACTATTAATTTTAATTTTTAAGAACTATACTCTTCAATTACGTTGTAGGGAAGACCGGGGCACATTTACGAGGATTTTTTTCAATGAATTTTCCACATTTTATGTTTTAACTTAAGATATTTTAGACACTGCGGTTTTATGAAGCATTTCATGGAGTCAAAATTGGTATATTCAGTTGTTGCTCAGTTTGTGTTTTTAATCGTTAAAAAAAATTTTTTTGAGACCAAGTCGGCTGCGTAAACTTGCCCCGGACACGGGGCACGGTTACGCATATTTCTTTTGACGCCTGACGCAGTTCTGTTAGTGTTTTGAACATAATGTCTTACCATCGTTAAAATAAATCAAATTTATTACAGACTGAGTAGTGTATAAAGTAAAACCTGAAGGGGCATAAAGAGAGCACTACATGATTGTAAGCTATAAGAAACGAATTTGTAACTCAATTAAAAATTAAATGGAGATTTTCAAAACTAAATTGCCTGAAAATACTAAAAGGTTTGAAACAGTTCGGAGCGAAAAAAGCCTCATGGCACGTTTAGGATCAAAGGCACAGTAAGAACGTGCTTGAAGGTGCTCAGACGTCAACGCGTAAAATTGCCCCGTCACCAACTTTGGATTTATTTTTAACGTGCAAAAATATTTAATAACATTGCAGTTCATACAAATATAATTCTTAAAAAAAAAGATAAAATTTTGCTAATTTTTATATATTTGTTCCTTTTTAACTAAGTATTATTTATTTACAATAAACTTCAAACCGTTCAACTTCAAAATTTACTCGACTTGGTAAAAAACATATTATTCTTCCTGCATGCTAGACCGAAGCTCTACTGATGCCCAAAAATGTGTGAGCCTATTTGCTAGGGAGCAGCATCAATATGTTATGACTGTTGGCTCTCCAGTTATAATACATTTTGAAAAAAGGACACTGCGTAAACGTGCCCCATGTGTAAAGGTGCCCCGATCTACCCTATACTTTTACTTAAATATTACGAAGCAAAATTGTCAGAAGTTCAAAACCTTTTTGCACTATCGAAGAAACCTGTATAAAATTGATTTTTTCCTTACATTCATGATTGCATGACTTTAGAAAAAAATACTGCTATCGCCCATGTCAATCTAGGCAGGGGGGATACCTTTAAAGTCACACCAGTTTTTGTATTCAAGACATGTTGGGAATTCATAAAAAAGTAAGTTACTGGAATAGTTTTATTTTTCTTATAAAAACTCCTGGCCCGATATACAGTACTCCAAAGATAACAGCCTGAGCTCCATTTCTCATTTGCGATTTTCGAGAATTTTTTTTTAAACTACTTTATTTCCGGTACGGTGCAGAATATTTTGTTGTTCTTTTGTTTTCTTTCTTTTTTTGAAAAGTAATACATTTTTTCTTTAAACAATATGCCCTATTTGGAAATATGTTCATTTTTTTTTCTGTTAGGGCCTTCTGAAAAAAAAAAAACATTCAAATTATTTTTTAATCTTTTCTCAAAACCGCCAATTTCAAAATTTTTATTTATTTATTTTATTTTTGTTGTTGATTAGTACTATTGAGCACTACATTTACTGAAGAGGAGAGCTTTCACGTTTGAGTTAAACTTGTTTAAGACGCATTTAAAAAAATAAGGATTTTTCAGGATGTAAAGGTATACATGAAAATTCAAAATTTTGTTTTGTAGCAAATGGTCAGAAGACAGTTTTAATTTAATTATGTAGCTAAATTTTCATTTTAAGTCGCTATTTTATCCGGGATTTTAATTTTTTTGAAAACATTTTTTTGGCACTAAGCTAAAAGGTTGCGTACGGAGACAAATGTCGGCATTATGGTTTCAGCAGGCAAAGCGGCCAAAGACTACGTTCATGTTTTCATTTTTAAATAAAATTTAAATTTTTTTTAAATAATTTAAATTTCTGGATGAAGCTGCGAATTAAAAAGGAAACGATTGCTATATAACTAAATTAAAAATGTGTTCTGGTCACTTGCTACTAAATACAGTTTTGAATTTTAAAATCTACATTGTTATATACAGTGCCTGAAAAAACCATTCTTTTTCAAATGTATCTAAACCAATTAAACTCAAAAGAGGAAGCTCTCCTATTTCTGAGATTGTAGTACTCATTGATAATGATAAAAACATTTTTTTTTTTTTTTTGATTAGCTATTTCGGAAAAATAGCTAAATTCCTTAATATTCAAAACTTTATAGATTAAATTTCTTTTTAATTACAATAAAATTTGAGCTTATATTTCCAAATGGTGCATATTGCTTTGACGATAGAATCCTTGTTTTTTCAAGCAAAAAACCGCAAGTAAATATAGTGCACCGTTCCGGGTATAAAGCAGAAGTTTTGTTGAAAATCTCAAGAGAAATGTCACCCAACTCAGGTTGCCATCCTTGACGTGCTGTATCTCGGGCCAGGATTTTTTCTTTTTTTTTTGGGGGGGGGGGGCAAAAAAGAAAAATAGGTTTGTAAATTGGGTCTGTCTCACTAGTTTTTGAATATTAACATTTGTTAAATGCAAAAACTTCCATGATTATGAAGGCAAATGTTTTCTTCACCTGCTTTAATCGACATGGACTGTGTAATGGTGTTATGAGAGCATCTGTTAACAAAAGGACATGCACTTCATAAAGCAAAAATACAAATGCAACACGAGTTTATACAATGTCGAAAAGGAAAGCTTTGTTTGTTGACCTCATAACAGGTGAATGCTTTTGTGTATTTTATGTCTCAGAAATACCTTTTGGCCGTAAAAAAAGTAATGCAATTCTCACAATAAAAAAGACCCTTTCAATAAAAATTATAAGGAAAAAATTAATTTAAAAAGCATGCATTACCTGGTGTAAATAGACAAATACGTCATGATGTTTGCAGGATTTAGATTGACGTCAAGATTAGTCTTCTTGAAAACTTGAGGTATCCTTCATGCTTCGACTTTTCTAGTTTTATAGATACCGTTTTTATAGAACTTTCTTTTAAAGAATTGGTTTAGTAAGTTATGTGCAAACGATCATCAATATAATACAATATGACTAGTTGCTCGTCATTAAAAACAAAGGAAAATTTTGCAATCAGTTTTTCCAAGTCAAGTTTGTGAAATATGCTCCAGAAAAGTTCGTCGTAATATAGCAAACTTACCTAATTAAAGGAAGAAATGGATCAACATTTCCTCTGGATACAGCGATGATATAAGCTAAGGCGCATCCAAATAAAATAAATCCTCCAAATAAGAGGGAAAGGTATCCGCCATGATTTATCGTCCATTCTGTCACCTTCGTGGTCTTTATCAATGCATCTGAAAGAAAATGTTACTCTTTACTATCAATTGTCCAACATTTAGAAAATATATAAAATAGATGAAATACACCACCAGCTCAGTCATTTCCAGCCGAGGACTGCAGTTTCGTGCTTATTAACACTCATCAGCCCGGCATAGGAAAGTGACTGAGGGCCAAACAAACTGGTAGCTAATATAGAATTAGCACAGACCAGACGAGTGACCGAAGCAATGGTTCGGTTCAACTCGAAGGCAAGGCATGGTATATTCAGTAAATTATCGCCACTAGGCATGGTATATTTATTAAATTACCGCCCACTAGTAGTGGCGGTAATTTAATAAATATACCATGCTTAATCAGCTACCAGTTTGTTTGGCCCTCTTGGCTTACTTAAGAGGTTTTCCATCTCCAGCTCAGTCACTTTCCTATAGTATCGACCGCCGCACTCAGCCGTGCGGGGGGCCCGCTACGCGGACCCCCCGGGCGGTGGAACCTAAGGCCTACGGCTAAGAGGTGGGGTGCGTGCGGAGAAAAGTCACTTTCCTATGCCGGGCTGATGAGTGCTAATAAGCACGAAATTGCAGTCCTCGGCTGGAAATGACTGAGCTGGCGGTGTATTTCATGTATTTCTGCTTTAGCCCTGGCTAGTGGGCGGTAATTTACTGAATATATAAAATAGAGTTGTAAAATACTGCTTGCTTGACTAGTAACCCAGTGAATACGTATTTGGCTCGCACCCAAAAGGTCCTGGGCTCTAATCCCGGTGCTAAAGCTGCTGTTTTAACAATTTCTATTCGCATCGTGAGTTACTTCTCTAGGTTCCAGATTGGAGAGAAAATGTTGTGTACCCAAAACCGAGTCAAGGAAACATCTCGTTTTATTGAACGGCACTAAGAGTGGGGAGTTATTCTTGAATGATCCATGAGTGGAATTGAGATTTACCCACGAAGTAATCTCAAGCCAACCCAAGTTTGTGAAAAACAGTGTGAGAAACTGGTACTGAAGTGAATGTTGTTGCCCCCGGTATAGAGCGTTAGCTTTTCCTCCACTGCACTAGCTACCTCAAACATCACGCAGTGAACTTCGTCAGAATATTTGAAACTGTTGAAACATTTAACAAAGCAAGGGGGAGAAATCAAATAAGATCAAAGTGCTACTTAATAGACTAATTAAGTAGAGTTGGCTCTCTATTTAACGACTTTCAAGCGACCACAAAAAATCGTTCTTACGTAGAATGCGTCCTTAAATAGAATGCTTTTAAAACTACAGTGGAGCATCCGGGACGGTAAAAAAGTCGTCTTTAAATAGAAAAGGTCGTTAAATAGAGCGTCGTTAAGCAGAGATCCAATTGTATTATCGAAATTTTTGGTTACTAAAGGAAAAGATAATTTTAAAATTGAAACAACGAAATTAAAGATTTTTTTTTATTTAGCAAATTGCAAACGATTTTTTCCTTGTTTATGTCACAAATTTTAAAGTTATGAAAACAAAATAATTAGTGTATGAATCTATATATTCAGACTATGTCTCGTCATAAAGTTTTCTTTGGAAATTGTAAGGAAAAAAAGCTATCACATGCGATAGGAAATAATTAAATGTGTTTAAAAGAAAATCTTCCTGATTAAAAATTAAACAAACTCTCACAAAAATATTTTCCATAAAAACAGTGACGTTTTTCAAATACGTAACTTCCCACTATTTTTACCACAAGAAGCTGCAAAAAGCGACTTCTTGACGTAAAAAACGACGCGTGAAAAACGGCGATCCATCTGATCGCCGAAATCAGCTATTTGTCAATAATAGAATCATGACGAATAAAACGAAACTCATTTAATTGGTTTAAAGCGTTTAACTGAGTGGCAAAAAATATCAAAATTAAATGTTCCTTTAAAAAAATAAATAACTAAGTAATAGGAAAAAAGAAATTGTATAATGTCTTTTTCCTTCAATGAGAGCTGATGTTGTGTCGAGCTATCAGTGCAATGTTTAACCGTTTTCCTGGAGTCAGGAAACTGAAATCTGAAAAACAGAGTCTCATTTGTGCTCTTCTTTCTTGTCAGCAGTAAATCACAGTCCACTTCTCAACGCAGTAGCGTAGACCGGGGCACGTTTACGCAGTGTCTTTTTTTCAAAACGAATTATAACTAGAGAGCCAATAGTCATAATCGATTGATGTAATCCCTTGCAAATATTCTCACAAGTTTTTGAGCATTAGTCTAGCTTCGGTCCAGCATGCAGGAAGAATAATCTGTTTTCTGCAAAGTTGAGTAAATTTTGTGTTAAACGTTTTGAAGCTTATTGTGAATAAATAACACTTAGTTAAGAAAAAACAAATATGTAAAAATTAGCAGAATTATTTCCTTTTTTGAGAATTGTATTTGTGTGAACTGAAATGTTATTAAATTTTTTTGCACGTTAAAAATAAATCCAAACTTAGTGACGGAGAGAGTTTACGCATTGAACGTCGGAACACCTTTACGATCGTTTTTACTGTGTCTTACTTAAACGTGCCCTTGACATTTTTTTCGCTCCAAACTGTCTCAAACATTTTTAGTATTTTCCAGCTATTTAGTTTTGAAAATTACCATTTAATTTTGAGTTAAGTTACACATTCGTATCTTATAGCTTACAATCATATAGTGCTGTCTTCATGTCCCTTCAGCTTTAACTTTATACACTATTCAGTCTGTAATAAATTTGCTTTATTTTAGCGATGGTAGTACATTATGTTCAAAACACTAACAGAACCACGTTAAGTGTCAAAATAAATATGCGTAAACATGCCCCGTGAGCGGGGCAAGTTTACGCAACCGACTTGGACTCAAAAATATTTTTTTTAGTGGTTAAAAACACAAGCTGCGCAACAACTGAATATACCAATTTTAACTCCATTAACTGCTTCATAAAACCGCAATGTCTAAAATTTCCTAAGTTAAAACATAAAAATTAGAAAATTCACTGAAAAACATCCGCGTAAACGTGCCCCGGTCAACCCTAAACATGTCTAACTATATTGCAGAGTTATCATCACAAACTTGCAGATCACCGTATATACTACAGTTTTCTAACTTATTACCGCATCCCTCTAAGCACGATTCTGTATAATGGCATTGCTAAACGAAATGAAAATGTTAGAAAAGTTCAACTTGATTAAAAAACAAATTATTAATTACATTTAGATATCGCATTATTTATTATTTTTATTCTTTATAACACGTTTAAAAATGCTGCATAGCTAACAAAAAACGTGAATAAAACGATGTTTTCGAGGTCATAAGACATTGACTCATTTTTAAATGTTACGCTTAGCTTTTAACATTTGCACGGCGTGTTAAATAATTGCGTTCAATATGTCATCTGATTTGAACCCAATGGAAAATCTGCGGTTATTGCAGATATTGTTTTGTTTTTGTGATTTTAATGCACTTCTAAGTTCTGTCTTTTTTGGAAACATTTTAAGCCCTTTGACATGCTAATTAAATGATTTTCAGTTATGATAATTTTGCGTTAACTTTAATCCGTGGAATACAATAACGTCAGGAAGTGTTATTCATTTCAGTTAACATTATAGGTTCTTTGACGCATCTGAGACGTAATTCTACTTTAAGAAAAAGGATATTATTACAATAATCTTCATTATTGTATGCCACAAATATTGCAAGCTGTCCCAGTTCCTAAAAATTATTCTTTTAGTTAATTTTATAAACAGAGTGCTGGAATGTTGAATATATGTAGCCATATCGCTGTTGCGCCTCAAAATCCTGCTATGTGTATGTGTGTTGGGGATGTGTCGTTCATGAACGAACGGGTCAAAAAGAACGAATCCTTTAAATGAACGAATCCGTTCGTTCACCTAAAATATGAACGACTGTTCTTTTGAACGGTGAGCAGTTTGGAGCACTGAATTGATACACTTGTGACAATAATCGCTTTTTATTTTTGAACTACATTCAGCTTCAATTTTTAAACTCTTAATCATCCTCAAGTTTCCTTTTTCTCAGTGCATTACAATATAATTATTCATGTCAAACTTTTTTACTTTCTGCTTTATTTATAATTTTTCTTTAACCGTTGCAGTTCATTAGCAATTTTTCAATGTATACACTAGAAATGTTTTTTTGTTTGGGTTACTAACAAAATGTTTGAAATTTCCACTTTCTGTCCACAAACCTGCTAAAATCCTACCCACGCTTTCTGTCGCCAAAATTGTTTCTAAAGATACCTTTAATCACTTTTCTAGCGATCCTTTTGTCTTCTATAACATCCCTGCTATCAATTACCATCCATATTGGTCTAGGTTTGACCTACCCTCATCGAGTTTCCTAAAATTGTGACCATATATGAAGAGTAAAAGTTGTAAATAAAACTTGAAAGTAAGAATTTCTACCTCTTTCAAGTGAACTAATCGGGGTTGGCAGGGGTTGAAATGTGCCTAAAAATGAGTAATTTACCCTCATCGAGTTTCCGAAAATCATTATCATAAAAAAAGAGTAAAAGATGGAAATAAAACGCTAAACTAAGGTTGCCTACCTTTTTTTTTTGGCTCCCTAATCAGGGTTGTCAGGGGATAAAAGGTTTTCAATGAGGGAGATAATCTGCCCCTCATCGAGTTTCCGGAAATTGTTGTCATAAATGAAGAGTAAAAGCTATAAATAAAACGTAAAGTATGGTTGTCTACCTGTTGCGTCTGAACTAATCAATGTTGCCAGAGGCTGAAAAGTGCCCAAAAATGAGTAATTTACCCTCATCGAGTTTGCAAAAATTGCTGTCATAAATGAAGAGTAAACGCTGTAAAGAAAACGTTGAAGTAAGGTAGCCTACCTTTTTCCGGTCCCTAACCAGGGTTGTAAGGGGCTAAAAGATGCCCAAAAAATCAGTAATTTACCCTCAACGAGTTTCTACATAAGTATTATAAAAAAATGTTGGTAAAAATGTTACAAAATCGATTTGTATAGGGTTGCCTAAGTAAAAATGCTCCGATCATAGGGTTGCCGTTATTCAAAGTTTCAATATTGAAACTTCGAACAACTTCCGTCTTTTACTCTTCGTTTATGATAACGATTTTCGGAAACTCGATGAGGGTAAATTACTCGTTTTTAGGCACCTTTCAACCCCTGGAAACCCCGATTAGTTCAGGTGAAAGAGGTTGAAATTCCTACTTTCACGTTTTAGTAACAACTATTACTCTTCATCTATGGTAACAATTTTAGGAAACTCGACGAGGGTAGGTCAAGCCTAGTGGGATCTCGCCCTATATTGGTTTGGCTTTATTTTTAACTTGACGATTTCCAAGTTGCTTATTTTACATTTAATATCCAGAGATTTTTAATAGGATTAATACTGTCTCATTTTTCTACCATTTAAAAAAGTGTTGCGGTTTTTTTTTCTTCTGTTCTGGTTGGTGCTGTGAAATAATAATTTTAGAATTCCCTAATATTTAGGTGAGTCTCTCTTTTTTTTAAATAAAATTGGTTACCAATATATGTGTTGTTACTTTTTTCGCTATTGGTAATACTACATGTACGTATACAGTGCTGTAGCTGGAAAAAAATATTTGAAGGAACGTACCTCTTTTTTTTGGGGTAGATGTCATGGTTGACAATGTTTTTTTTTGGGGGGAAGGTCAGTTTCAACAACTTACGCTAGTTTTCATTTAAAAAGCAGACGTTTTATGAAACAATATTTTTGTTAAGTTTATGTATATTTAACGTACGTAGTTTTAATAAACATTTCTCTATTCTCGTGTTTTATACTACAGTCTGTTTCTTTTTTTTTCTTTTTTTGCAGTTCTCTTTTATTTATTTCGTGAATTATATTTTTAAAAATGTAACTGAATGTATACATTCAAAATTAGTTTTTGTTTTATTTTCGCCTGTGACCACTTGGAGATATATTTCTATTTAGAATTAGTGCACTATTTCACGTAAGTTCAATTTTGCAAATTTTGTGACATCACAAAGAGTTTGTTTATTTTTCATATAGTAGTAAAATTTAATAACTTAATTTTGTTACTTGCTGAAATGGAACCTGTGATTTTTGGAATGGGAAACCTATCTTAGCATTCGGTAACTGAGAAATGAACTATAATTGCTTTATACCTCTAAACCTGAATAAAGTTTTTTTCATTCATTTTTCTTAGGCATATTTTCTTACTTTTAGATGTGATTTTACTAATTTTTCCTTCAAAGAATATTACTGATCTAATGAAACATTTCATATGTACGTGAGTATGTCGTGCAAAGAGATCTCCTGCAACAACTTTTTTAAAAATGAACGAAGTCGTTCAAATGAACGAGTTAAATGAACGGATCAAAAGAATGAACGAACCTCTGATGAACAAATCATTAAAAAGAACGACATTGCCCGCCTCTAATGTGTGTACAAATTTTTCCGGAAGAAAAAAATGCTATAATGTTAAATATTCTTAATTTGAAACTTCGGTTTCAATTTTAATTTTCGCACATACTATGAAGTTAAAATTTTAATTTCAATTAATGTAGAGAACTTAAAAATTTATTTTCACACAATATTTCATACATTTGTTTTCACTTAAATGGTTTAGAAACATACTTTTTTTATTTTTTGTAAACACATTGCGGAATTTGAATTTTTTGGTTATAGTATCAATGTACTATACACGTAGAAGGGTTTTCGGGATCAATAAGCTATGTAAAGTTGCTCCTGAATCAATAAAATAAGTTAAAATTTTGATTTACTGCATAAAGTGGGTTTTAGAGGCAGTGACAGTATTTTTCTTTTTGTAATATTCTATCTGTTTAACGAAAGTAAAAAGTTTCAACAAAACCGATGTCTTTCTTTAGAAGTTATTGAAAACTTGCTAATATTTCTGCGAGTAATATCTGTTTACTTCCTTTAAAAACATCTTAATGTTCGTTTCCATTGCATAATAAACCTTGACCTTTACTGCTGCTCGTCTCTAACTTTCGAAAACTTTTTCTGTTCTAATGGTCAGAATGTAATCAATAAATATTGTATTAAGACATACTTTAGCATATTAAATTCAACTATATTGATAAAAATTGGCTATTCTAATTGTAAGTTTCAAAGTACTTTTTATTTTGTTGCTAATACGACAGCTCATAAAAATTTATTTCAATAATTGCTAAAAAGATTTTAACTTGATTACGATTGATGTTTAGATTTTTGAACTGGCTCGTATGAAGGCTGAATCACTTGGAACCTTTTACTTTTGCATCCAAGATTGCATTAATTAAAGCGTAGCTTAATCACCCATTCATTTCGATTGTTTTTTAGCCCTATGTATCCCATTTACCCCCCCCCCCCCCATGTATCCCATTAATTTGAATTGAGGCAGTGAGAAGCAAAGGTATGTCAGTAGACTTTTTCGAGCAAAACGTGTTTAAGGTTCAGATCCTATATAGGATTTCATTGACTTTTTTTTCTACGCGATTCTGTACAGCAGCACCTACCAGGATTGCTATTACCATCTTTTTCCCTATACAGAGTAGAGATTCTCCTGCTAGTTGCACTGATTATCTCCAAATTTTTAATTTTGTCACTTACATCCCTCTGCTTTTCACTGCCTCAATTAGAAAAATCGGAAAATAAACTTAAAAATAGTTGTTAACGATACAGTTTTAAAGACATCAAGAAAGCACTCTTCCACTACACATTTTTCTAATTGAGGCAGTGAAAAGCAAAGGGATGTAAGTGGATCTTTTGAAGTTTTGAGTCAAACGCGTTCAAAGATAAAGGTCCTACATAAGCTTTCATTGAAAAGTTCTTCTAAATTATGTTGCATAAAAGCAACTACCAGGGCTATATCTCTCGTTTCAAGACAGAGGAGAGGTTCACCCACCATTTCCTCTGGTTACCTCCAAATTTTTAATTTTGCCACTTACATACCTTTGCTTCTCACTGCCTCAATTGGGAATGGACTACGAAGCAATCTTGTAAGTTTAAGGGTTCCACTAGCCGACAAAGTATTAAAACTACTGAATTTGAGCATCGGCAGCGGTGTATTGCTTTTCTCGGGATAATTGCTAAAGGTTTTCGCTCAAAATACGACTTCTGTGACTCCTCAAAATGTTTTATAAAAGTGCACTAAAGTGCTTATGAAATTGAATAAAAATGACTGATTAGAAAATCTCGTTTTAAACAAAATTCTTTCTTGAAAATATTTCTTCAATATCTAGATTTTAAGGGTTCCACGAGTTGACAAAGTATTAAAACTACTGAACTACTACTATCGGCAGCAGTGTATTGCTTTGTTGCAGCCTGACCGCTACAAGTTAAATAAATGTCACTCAAAATATGAATCCTAAGTGTTTCATAAAGTTCTTAAGTTTTTAAAAAATTGATTAAAAGTGATTAAGTAACACATATCGTTTTTAAGAAAATATTTCTAAAAAATATTTCTCAATATCGAGATTTATGTGTAAAGAAATAAATACCTTCACTGTAAAGGCTTCAATAAGTAAAATTTCTCAAGGATGGAACTTTAAAAAAAATAATAAGTTTGACGATATCTTGAATGTATTTCACTTTTTGTTGTACATTATCTGTCATTGTCATATTAGTCCCATTCTTAACTTCTTTGTCGTGGAGTCCTTATTTTAAACATGAATTCCAGACATAAAAGTTGTTATTATAACCCATATATCATCTTATCTTTAAAATAAAAGAGATTGCGGTATTGATGTCGTTTTAAACTCATTTCCTATATTAGTGACTTTTACATTGATAGACGCAGGAACACAGTTGAAACAATATGAAGGTATCGTGTCCAAACTAATTCTCCCTCCCCTCTCCCCCCTCCGCTGAATAAAAAGTACTTTATTTTTGAATAAAACAAACAATTTTCTTTCTTTCTTAAGAAAAAAAAAAAACTCGCTCGAAATTATTTTGGAAAATTTTTTAATGCTTTAAATATTTGTTTTATTTAAAAAAGACAGCCGAAACTTTTTTGGGTGTCGGTGGTAGTAGGCTTGAAATTACACAAATGTATCAAAGAAGATAAAAATGAACTATACAAATAAATCTAAGAGGGATACAGTATCAAAATCCTACTTGAAAGATTTTGGCAATCTCAAATGTTTTCATCAGAAAAATTTTTCAAATATTTCTCCTGGTTTGATAATATTTTTTCTAAGGAAAACTTTAATTATATTATTGGTTCCGAACCACAACTAGGAAATTACAAATCTGAAAAAAAAATAGAAGGTGTCACTTTAGTTGAAAAATGTTTTTCGAAGGAAGTCGTAAGTACTTCCAATCAAATTTGAAATTAGAAATGTTAGTTTAATAATCTTTAAATCAAGTCTTCACATTACCCCAAAATCGTGAAAAATATGTTAATTTCTTGAGTTTTCCCTGAAGCAGTATGAAAAAAACTTATTTATAGCTACATACTAGTAGTATTCACCCCACGATATGTAAAAATGAAGTTTGTCAATCAAAAAATCGGTATACTTAAAACACACATTATGAGCATGAAATTCTCTAGTTTAATGGAATTTGTTCCTCTACTGTTTAAAACCATTTATCAAACATACAAACAGAGGCGTATTGAAAGGGGAAGGGGGGTAAAACACCACTCAAAGGTGGGTTTTACATTTGGTGGGTTTACCACTGGTTTTTACATTTTTGCTAATCCAAATACTGTAATTCATGCACATGCAATAGAGCATATCGTCGGCACCATCAAATGTGAAAATTGGCACTTTTCAGGAGAGCAAAACAATATTTTTTTCCACCTGACGCATTTAGTTATTTTCAAAGTTTTAATTTTTATAGATAACTTTAAGTGTAAAACTTATAACCAGCAGGTAGCCCTTTTTGAATATTATGGCAAAACATCGAATTTGAAAAACGCTATTCGGATATTTCACATTCTGTAGTTTAGCATGGTACCAACGATATAAATATTAACAAAATTTTATGTAAAAATTAACTTTATATGAAAAAAAACCTGCATAAAATTCAGGGGGTGGGGTAGGGTTTTCAGTGTCAAAAAAAAAAAAAAAAAATCAATTTTTTCATGATTTTTTTTTAGGAAACCGGTTTGATTTAATTTATTAAAATCTTTTATGTATGGTTTTAAGAATATTCTATAAATTTTTGATCAAAAAATATCCACAGACAAGCCGGTGACAGAGCTTTTCCCAGAGCACCTTCGGAGAATAATGGTTTGCGGTGCTCATTATATCTCAGCTGACACTTATCTGAAATCAAATTCTAGTTGAATTTAGTCAAAGTATTAATTAATCCTCCCCCCCCCCCTACGTTCCCAAATCTTTGGCTTTAAAATTTTTGGCGGCCATTTGAAGTTAAAAGTGTTATTTTTCACGAAAAATTCCGCTATTTTGTTAGTAAAGAGCCCATTTAAAAAAAAAAACCCTCAAATAACTTAGGGGGAGGTTTTCTACACGCAGAATGTGTGCACTAAATTTGAAATTAATAGGTCAATAGGTTTTAAAATGGGAGTGAGCACAGACTTTGAAAAAGTGGTTTTGAGAAAAATGCGTTAAAAGTTTTAGAAGCTAAAAAGCATCAATTCCAGCTCCATAGAGTATAGTCCCTGCAGCAGCTTCGACCTCCTCAGCCTATTCGTTTTTCATTGTTAAGTTATATCATATTTAACTAACCGTAAGCAAACAGCACTGACATTCTGAACATCCGCAGCTGTCGAAACTGCTGCGTTCTTCGGCAGCTGTCGGAGCTACAGTTCAAAGGAGCGGAGACTGAATACTTGATAACTTTGAGAATTTTGCTCGAAACGACTTGAAATTTTGGAAGTATATTTTTGAAATGTTTGACTACCAGACGAAACAAAAAGGAAAAAAATCACTTTTTTGACACTGCAGAACCCTACCCCCCCCCCCCCCTATATATATATATATTTCAGATGATAGCATAGAAGTTACAAAATTTCACAGGGTTATTCTTGGTCTCTATATAGACAATGCAAAACAGTTATAGTCTCATTTAGAAACGAAAAAAAAAATCCTGTTTTATAAAGTCTAATCGTTTGTTCTTCTCAAAACTTAAATCGATCTTCTCGACCTCCGGTACATGTATATTATATTTGCAAATGCTTCCTTTAAGGAAATGTTTCAAATCATAAACTTTCCCAGAGTCCTCGAAGAGCAGACAATGACAAACAAATATGTCCTCTCTTTCCCTGTCATGCTTGTGTCACTGAAGTAATAATAACGAGCCTTGGAGGAAGCTCAGTTTTGCAAGGACAAGTATGAACTGACCAATGAAATTTTCATATTTCAGTTATATTTTTCCCCTTTTGTTTTACACACACACAAGATTAGTAGTATACACGATGGCAAGACGTGTTATGATGTTTACTTCAGTGATGATTTTATAATTTACGCTCTGGCTTGTGAAATCTGTTTGCACTGGTGTTGGAAAGCTTAGTGAATTCACATTAATATAAATATTACGTATTTTTAAGTCTAGAAACATGCAACTGCAAGGAGATTTTCTATGTTAAATAGTTATAACAAACAGAGCAGTGTCTGAGTCAAAACAGATAGTAATGTTGATGAAATTCGTTTGAAGTTCGTTCAGTATTTTTCTTAACGCCAATCATTTTCTTTTATTTTTATAAAAGAAATAAATCTTATACTACTGCCTGAATTAAGATTTGAAGAAAGAAAAATACAAATATGTCTTAAATAAACAGTTACTCAAATGATTATTTGCCATTCTCATTTGATTGCCGCAGCAGAAGAAGATATCTGTTGTAAACATTAACTTAAAAATTAGCGATTTTATCAGTAATAAATCAAAATTATTTAAACAATAATAGGAAGTATCAAATTACAGTATGGCCCCTTTATTGCGGACACTAACGGGACAATTTTTTTTGTCCACAATAGAGGGGTGTCCGCAAGACAGGGGTTTAATAATGTTATTTGCCTTGGAATCGGAGAATTAAAAATTGTCCACAAAAGAGGGGTGGCCGCATTTGAGGGATGTCCGTTAAGAGGGATTTCACTGTATTTGGCTTTTTCCAGTTGTAGTTAGAAAATTGGACAAAATCCATTTTTTGCTAATCTATTTTTCATTAAAAAATATAAACATTTCTCATTGTCAGTGTTTGAAAGAAAGTCTGCATTTTAAAGATACGCAATAAAACTTGAAGAGCAACACTCTAAAAATAATTTTGCTTATTGTCACCAAGTTTTACTGTATTTCTATTTGATAACAGAGGAATATATCAATTGCATTTCAGTTGACGTGCTTTAGGAGCGCACGCTTAAATTAGCACTTACGAGTTTAGAGTAATAAAACGAGTATCCCAGGGGTTGCGACGATTTTGAAGTTATTGACACGACTACAAGGCGACAAATAGACTGCATATCTCGTCTGGAAAATAATTGCTCCATCTGCATAACTGTAACGTGAACCTATTATACATGCATAATTAACTTATTTTTCGGCTTCTCCTTTTTGCTAAAAATTGTCTGCATAAATTTCTTTTTTGTACTCGATTCAAAAAATCTTCCCGTAAAAAATAACCAAAACGCAAAAGCTCTTGACGAATTCAAAAATGCGCAATTACCTATTAGGTGTCTCATCCTTATTAAATAGCGTGACTCTAATAAGTGGAGGCTTCACCTTGACAATGCTTACGCTTTTGGGGGGAGTTCAGTGAAAAAGGAAGTTGCTATTGACACGGATATGAGTTGGAATTATTTCACAAAACTAGTACAGAAGTTACCCAACTCAATTCAGTACAAATCACCTTACTCCAAAAAGAAGTAGACATTGTCAAGGTCAAGTCTCAATTTTGCTAGACCATACAGGGTTACAAACGTAAATGTTTCATATTGGTCATAGAAAATGTTTGTTGTCAACTTGAGTCAGCGATATCTTTTGTTCTCATTTACGTAATGTAAAATAAACAAAAAAAAAAAAAAAAATCAGCCTGACAATCTCAGATTTTCATGAAACTTTCAGAAATCTGACTAAATTTAGATATTTATATTTTTAAAATCTATCATTCATAATAGATGAGTATTTTTTTTTCCTTTTTTTTAACTTGCCGGCGGTGCTTTAAAATGTTATAACTCAAGTTTTATGGGAGCTAGCTCTTTTTAAAGACAATTACATTCACTTTAATTTTAAATGTAACTTGAATGATTTCGTGAAGAAACTTTTTTTCAAAGGTTAAAATTTTCAAAAATTTTAAAGATAGACCCTTAAAAATTTTTGAAAGAAACATATGATTTTTAATGTATCTTAATGAATGCATAAAACATTTCAGAGAGGGAACATGGATGGATCAACAGTTGCAGCTAATAATATGGGAAAAGTTTTGCTATATTTTAAACTTTTGTTTAAAATTTTGTTTTTTAATTATTAATCCCAATAATTTTATTGGAGATAGACTTGTGTAATTGCTCATTTCATAGAGCATTACATGCAATTTACTGTGATGTGTAACGAATTATTTTGGTGAAAACAATCTTTTCACAAAATTTTGAAGTTTAAAAATGTAAATATTTTTGACATACTGTCCATTGAAAATTTGATATGTTTTAATAATTAATATGTTTTTAATGAATACATCCAACAATTTTTAGTGATACCTCGATGGGTTCAGAAGTTACAGCAGTAACTAAAAATGTTTAGCAAAAGTTTTCCAACATTACTAACTGTACTGCTATTCACGGTCCCACTCTGAAAACTTTAGGATGCATTCATCCAACTACATTAAAAATCATATTTAAAGGACACTATGTTAAAAATTTTTGAGTTTTTAAAAATGCAAATTTTGTGAAAAAAGTTTGCCGAAAATTATTCAAGTTATGCATCAAATTAAAGTGTACATAATTGTCTTTAAAATTAACGATTATACACAAATCTATCTCTCATAGAACTAATAACATTTTAAAGCACTACCGACAAGGTTGAGTGCCTTGTTGAAAACAGCGCGGGGGGAGGGGGTGACCGAGCTTTTGATCGCCTTTAACGCATTTCAATTATTTAAGATCGCAAGGATAAAATTATTTGCCAGTAAACACATTCAAACGGCTACGCCAGAAACGACTATCCACCGAATATCTTCTGCTGTCAAACTCCGGGAACTCATCAATTCACGTGTTAAAAACAGAAAATGTATGTTGAATTGAAATGTATTAAATGCTTTGTCAACCTTTAGCTTGGAAGGCTGTACATTCAAGGTGAAGGTTGTAAAAAGTTATGAGGTCAATTTTAACCGAATATTTACGTGATTGTATTTACGATATCACAAAATTATTCCGCCCTGGGAAGGTAAACAGCAGTATCTAATTTATCTTTTTTTTTTTTTTTTTGCATTTATTTTATAATAATTTTTTAAACATACTTACTTATTTGGTTACCGTTGAAAATAAAGCGCGAAAAGAGCGTAATATTCCAACATTTTACTGTTTGTGGAGAATTCCAAACACGTTTCCTAAAATATCTCAAGACCTCATTTTTGTAAATACTGCTGTTTACCTGCTCACGGGGCCTGATTACTGAATAGGCCAGCTAGGCCGTGGCTTAGAGCCCAAACTCTTTTAGGGGCCCCCAATGGCTAAAACTGTTTTAGCTGATGGCTTAAATGGTTTTATTTCATGAATAAAACCGTAATGTTTGAATACAGGGGAGGAGGCCCTTGGAAAAGGGTTTTGTATAGGGCTCCTCGATATCTTAATCGGGACCTGCTTGCTCACGTCAGCATTGGTGTATAATGTTTTTAATACATTTTTTATCAAAGGTTTCCATATTTTGCGGTTAAAATTTTATAATGTCTTGGTCTTTAGACGATTTGTGCAGCTTGCAGTTTGTGTGTATAGATGCAGCTCGTACAATGGCGTCGCATTAAAAAACGTATTAATACGTTTAACGATATTTTTAAATAAATCTCAGGAGTAAGAAAATTACATGTCAATATGAGTTGAATTGACTGTCATTCACTTTATTTTCACATATTTATTGATATGATGTGTTATATAGACTGTACTCTTATTGTTATGAACCCCAATATCAGGTAGTCTGACTAGCAAATAAACACAAACGCACAATTTCATTTTCAAAAATTTACAATACAATTTAAGCAATAACTTTTGGTGCATGATATTAAAATCATTTTATTGTTATGTGTATTTATTAAAAGATTTTTTAAAAAATGCGAAAACATTTTCTTTAAATTCTAATGTATATTTTATAGGGTTTAAATGAAAAGTGTTTCTGCACCCAGTAATTGAACCCGAATCACTTGCGTTTTCACCAAAAATGGTTTAATCGTTTCCTTTTCAGAATAGTGAACAAGAAAGTTACTGATGTCGATTCAAAGAAAGAACTTTTTTAAAAGAAAGACAAACTTTACTGGGGTGAGTTCATTCACTAGTCAGATTATCCTACCTTTTTTCGCAATATGACAACATCTTCATGAAAAGGTTCTGATTAACGAAGAATTTTTATGTAATAGAATATTATATGTAATCACGATTCTATTTAAGATTTCGAAACATATGACTTCATAATGGTAATTACATTAAATTTTACGTCATCAATGATTTAATTGCTTATGGGTATTCATTTACCTGCCATGCTTAAGTGTACTTTTAGCGCAGTTTTGTAACAAAATTAATCTTCAATATGAAGCGTATAGCTGTAAAAGTAAATGTCTCCATCTCCACCTTTTTCGCTTTTTTTTTTTTTTTTTGAGTTCTTTGATTGTAATACTTTGGTATGCCAACAACCTGAAGCAGTCAAAGAGTTTAAAATTGGAACCCAAAATGGTTGAAACTACACTCATGTCCAAAATTAAGGCCCCAAACAAAAAAATCTGCAAAAACTGAAAAACTCTTCGCTGTGTTTCTACGAGATTTGGCACAGAGGTATATTACGATGACATAACATCATGGACACAGACATAACAACATGGAAAAGATTTTAATTAGGTCTTTAGAAACAGGGTATATCAAAAAGTGTTAAATTATGAATCAAAGGTAAAGCATTTACCTCGGGAAAAGCCTGTCCAATATGGAGTGTGACCACTGTGTGTACTGCTATACAACCTTCACAACGAGCTTTCACACTAATAAGAGTCAATAAATTCTTGGGGCAACAATGCCCACTCTTCCAAAACTCTTGGAGGGTATTAGGGGGGGGGAGGTCATGCTCTGGAATTGCTTTTCATAGTCCATCCCAAACATGCTCAATAGGATTGAGATCCGAAGACCTCGAGGGCTAGTCCATACGTCGAATATTCTCTTCCTAAAAACTTTTGTGACCTTAATTTTGGTTATGAGTGTGAATAGGAAAAGTTATTGTAACATACCTTTTTGTTGCGACAGATATGATTTTTCCCCTTATTTTTAGATACATACCAATTTTTGCAGCCATATGCTTCATATAACGACTAAGCATCAATGTCTTTATAAATACAGAACAGTAAAATAACTTATTTGATGGAATTACCAACTTTATATGTGTCTAAAATTACCCCCAGAACATCGTGTTTCATTGCAAGTTGACGGCGTGTATAATGCATGTTTTATGTACTTCCTATCTATCCACATATCCACATTAGTATGTCGCCTTCGTTTACAAATTTCAAGAAACGTATAGTTTGTTGTAGTTTACTAAAATAAGATATTGTAACTAAATTTTAAATTAATAAATAAAATGGAAGAAATAATTTAAGCGAACCTGTACACTGAACGTAAAGAAAAATGTTAAACAACATATTAAATCTTATTAAAGACTACACAAGAGCCTTTTCATCAGTCAATCTGCTAAGCAAAACACTTTTAAATTTTGTGTGAAAGTGACGCGGAATAAAAATTTGAATTGGCACTATTTCTGTATAAGGTCTCAAGAGTGCAGAAATGCAAAAATAAGGCCTGAGCTAAATGTGTATTTACTAGCTTGATATCATAAAAAATGTCTCCTATTTAAAAGGAATTAAGATTCAAAAAACTCTAGTGGAAGTTAAGGGAAAGTGGATTTCCTTTAACGCAAAGAAGATGTCCTTAGTAATTTTTAAACAAGAGTGAAATTACAAATGATAAAAAAGAACAATTTAGAAAGAGAGAAACTCCGTTTATATACGTGAAAAAATCTGAAACTGATAAACCTTCAATAGTTTAATTGCAGCATTTAAATCGAAATCAACTACTCTCTAGTTAGAGGAAAAAGTTTTCATTACAGATAAGAGCATAAGAATTTCAATGTTTCCTAACATGAAAAAAAAAAAAATCAAAAGTTGCGAAGAATAATAAATTACATACATGTTTTCCTTGTATTAAATTCATTTAGATGCACCTTGCGTTTATTCTTCACGAGGCTCATATAAAAGAGAAAAAAAAAAGAACCTTCAATGTAATGACAGGTAGCGGTAATGTGATATGTTTTCGTGTGTTTTTTCTTGAAGCTAAATGGTTATCGAAACTGCATGAAAAAGATATTTTGTTCTATATCATAAGTAGAGATATTCAGCGATGCAGTTTTTATAATTACTTTCGTGTCCTGAATTGAAAAAAAAAACATTGTTGGTGAAATCTTTTTTGTTTTGGATGAAGCAATCAAAACATATATGAGGCGCTGAGAAGCAAAGGGATGTAAGTGGCAAAATAAAAAATTTTGTACGTAACCAGTACAACTAGTAGGGGATTCTCTCCTCTGTCTTGGGGGCAAGAGAGAGTACTAGTAGCCCTGGTAGGTGCTGCTTGGTAAAATCATTCATTCTTGTAAATCATGCTGCTGTACAGTATGATTTAGAAAAAAAATTCAAGGAAGCCTACCTAGCACGATATCTTTAAACGCTTTTTACTCAAAACTTGAAAATGTCTACTTACATCACTTTGTTTCTCACAGCTTCATATGAGTTAAACCTGAGATAATATTGAATTTCAAGAACATTTGACTCATGGCAGTGTGCTATGCTAGTTTAATTAAATCAAATATCGTTATACACTCGCTCAGCAAAGTTTGTTTTCTTTCGTGCTTCGTGAAAAGTGTAAGTGTTTTAACCTTATAGGCATAAATGGTATGATCGTTTTAGTTTCGTAGCAGGTTTATTTTATAGAATTACATTTTAAAAATTCCCGAAGACAATATAAGTCTTCTCGTTTCAGAAACAAATCGGACGTTTTAGCGCATTAGTAATATGTTTCTTACAACTTCTAATTCGATTTAAGGGAGTCCAGGACACATTTTGAAAAAGGAAATATTAAACAGAATTTTCAAAATTTTCAAATGTTTTGCACTGATTCACCATCTATTCAATAAGCAAAATTATAGCATAAACATTTTTAAAAAAATTATAACATAAATATTTAAAAAATATATAACATAAATATTTTAAAAAAAATTATAACATAAATATTTTAAAAAAAAATTATAACATAAATATTTAAAAAAAAATTATAAATATTTTTTTAAACAATTTTAATTTAAATTTAATATGTTTTTTTTTAATGGGGTTGCTTTTAAATCGCTATAACTCAAAATACTCTTGGTCAATTTTCAAATTTTTTTTCATAAAAATATTCACAAATATCTAAGCTTTAATTTTTATTCGAAGATTTAAAAAATATTAATTCGATAAAAAATAGAAAATAATTGAAAAGTTTCAAAAAATTCGAAAGTACTTTTTTTTTTTATTTTTTTAAATATCGTATTTTTTCAAATTCGCCGAATAAAAATTAAAGTAAACTGTTTGAAAAAGATTGCTCCAAATTTCATTACTTTATCTTTAGCAGTTCTTGACTTATAAGAGTTTGAATACAAAAAATCGGGAAAAATTGCATCATGGAGATAAACGCGTTTAAAGTTTTAAAATTAAATATAGTATAAGTAAAATGCATGCAACAAAAATAATTATATCTTTCGTTCTAATTAAGTTAGAAACAAGATTCAAAACGTCCTTTCATGCAGAAAAAAAACGGAAAGGTTTTTGAAATAATAAAAAATAATTGCAAAATTTGACGATTTTTGTGTCCCGGACCCCCTTAAATTAAAATGTTTTCTTTTGGTAGATATGAATTGGGATGCATAATAATCGTGCTGCGGTTGGGGGGGGGGGGTATGTTGCAGCCAAAAAAAAAGTAATGATAGTAATAATTATCGTGTGAGTACTTTTTTGAGACGGCATTTTGTGCTTTCATGTACCTCTTAACTTGATACAATATCCTCCAATGGATTTTGCTAAATTTTATTCTCTTAGTATTAAGCAAAAAGACTTTTTCTTTAAAAAATACATGAAACACAGTATATACAGCCAACTCTCGATAACTCGAAATCTCAAAGGACCGGCTAAAGCCTTTGAGTAATCAGTTCCTTTCCTACCCTTCTCAAGAATAATTTTTATTTTCTTTTTCAGAAATAGTGCATAATGGATAGAAATATTTAAAAATTAATTTTATCCACTTGTAGGTTTTGATAAAATTAATTATTAGTACTACATAAAAATATCATTACAGAGAATTATTTTTGTTAAAGTACTTCGAAAAAGGAAGTAATTTTTGACTGTTTACATTTTTTATCGCATCTTAAAACTTGATTAAGTTTGCATGTCGTAGGCCCAATTTCTTTTCTTTTGATTTCAACTTGTAATGCTTCTAAACGACTTTTTGTCCTAAAAGGAGATTATTTAAGTCATCCAGAACAAAAAGTCTTCTTTTTCTGTTTTTGGCGTAATTTTAAGTCTCTCGACGATTAGCAAGTAATAAAATTTGAGGTCGTCAACCACGGTTAAAAATTTGCCCAATCGGCTACTGCTCACGTAATCTTGCAACAGTGTGCATAAGGTAGCACTATTGTAAATAAATTATGCTCATAACACAAGCTAATAAGACAAAGCGATATGTTTAAGGGGGAAAGAAAACTTTTTTCTTATTTTGGCTACATTTTTATGCATAAACTAGTAACAAAACTTTCGTAAAAACTTTGACTTAAAAGGAGTACACTCGAGATATAGAGACAACTTCCTGTTGAAACCACTAAAATGTTTTGGGGACCGAACTAAAACTTCGAGATAAAGGAATATTCGAGGTATAAAGCTTCGAGTTATCTACAGTCGACATATTTTCTTTTTCTACTTGAAGAGACATAGGATGGGATGGTGTGAATTATGTCATGGTGAATAATGTTGAAGCGTCCATAATTAACTCAATGCAATTTGCTAAAATTGCCCTCGATTTGATCGTAGCAGTTTTTTATTCAAAAACCATTATTTTTGAAATTGTCGGAGCAAAAGAAAATGTCCTACAAACATTTGATACTGGTGAATAAAATGCATGATTTTCTAACTCCGGGGAGTCATTTGTGTTTAAAATGGGAGCAATGTTTGTAAATTACTTCAAATGTAATGTCAAATTAAAAAAATTACTGTTAGAAATTTAGTATTAATCTTATCGATTATATTTTATTTTCAACCTCCACAACTCTTTGACTAGTAAAATTAAATTCCATTAAAGTTGCAGTAACTACAAGTTAATTAAATACCTTTGTGCTGAAAAGTAAAATAAGTAATAACAACGTCAAAAAGCATAAATTGCAGATTACTACATATTGCAGTAATATATATTATACTATATATACTGCATATTTGCAGTAATCTGCAATTTGGGCTTTTTGACGTTATTTCTTATTTTACTTCAGTAACTAGTTCCAAAAATAAGCAAAAACAAAATCTAATGCTCAAATTAGGAAGGGAAAAGAAAAAAAGGGAAGAGAAACGAAAAAGCGGGAAAGGGTTTGAAAAGATAAATTTCAATATCAGTATTTTATAAGATGCCGTTTTACCTTGTCATTTCATGAAACTCGAAACTTTTGCGTAAAATACATGATTTATGTTTAAGAATTTATATCTAAATGGAATATATATATGTATCATTACTATTTATACTAAGTTGCTATGTAGGATTACTGTAAATTTTCACATTTTATGCTTTATTTCAAGTAAGGATGTGCCACCCGGTTCTCCACTGAAAGTTCTTATCCCCTCTCTCTTTTTCTCTTTGTGTGCTTCCCCGTTCGTCAATCTTCCTTCGGTTAAGAGCAATGGAAAATGTAAATAATTGGTCATTGAAAAGTTTACTTTTTGAGTTAAGTATTATATCTAAAGGTTAACTTCATTAACAAAATACATATAAGAAATCTGGTACACACAGGAAGGTCAACTGATTCCGCCCATATAGGTAAACATTGCTAATGGTTGATTAAACGAGCTCTTCTTAACTAGAACCATAGCTAGTACAGTACGTCACAACAAACTATTTCATTTTAACTACCCTAAGGTTGTTATGAACCTCTCAAGTGCTACTTTTTCTACTAAACTTAATTTTACTTTTATCTAAATTTTAATAATCTACTTTTGAAAACCATGCGTAACAGTATGGACGACATTTAAGAAATTTGAATCTTTAATTAGGGTGTAAATTGCACTGTTTGTACTAAATGTAGATTTGTTTCTTCTTGTCTTAGTTTTCTCAAGACGTAAATGGAATGCTTTCTATGTATAGATTTTTTGTAAAGGTTCTTCCGAGCTGCGTTCCTCAATTGGGGCTTTAAACTCATTCAATTATCCTCCTATATATAATTGCGAATTCAGTGATCGAGTAACGCTCCTGACGTCACCAACAATGAAACTCGCGCCACGACAAGATAATTTGATAATATTTTTTGCTAATGTTTGACATGCAGGAAAATGCTTTATTTTGACAAGACTGAATTGGAGCCGGCAACTTAACTGTTTTACTGGTAAGACTCATTTTAGGAGGATGAGGAAACGAAAAAGTGGTCAACCATGAACGCTATCTACTGGAGTTTAGGGTTAATCAACTGGTGTTAGGGTTTACAATTTCAACTATCAAAATATCACCAAACAGGAATTTGCTTCATTCAAATACGAGCGATTTTCTAGTTCCTCTATACAGGGTGTCTCAAAAGGTCGTTTACAAACTTAACATGCTGGTCTGTCATATCATGATGAACAAGATTTACATAGGAACATGTGTTCGCAAACGCAAAGCTGGCGCACTCCATGCACACAAAGTCAGACACTAACGGATGCACAACATGTCACATATCTATTATACAAAGACGGTTTTATACAACATTTTAGTCCTTTAGGAAAGCTTAAAGCAGTTGCTAAAATTTGAGTCCTGCCAGCTCTCATAATCACGTTGCAACGACAACGCAGCGATCAGAGAAATCTTGTCAGAATGGATCGTTATTACGACGGTCGGTACTTCGTTCGTTGCGACGGTGTCTGACAGTTAAAGGCAGCAAATTTCAACAACAGCTATAAGCCTTCCTTGAAAACTAAAATGTTGTGTAAAATCGTCTTTGTGTAATAAATATGCGACATGTTCTGCATCCGTTAGGGCCTGACTTGGTGTGCGTAGTGCGCCAGCATTGGGCTTGCGAACGTATGTTACTATGTAAATCTTGTTCATCATGATATGGCAGACCAGCATGTTAAGTTTGTAAACGACCTTTTGGGACACCCTGTATTTTGATTTGAGTTATAAACTAATAAATAAATATTAGGAATTACTATAAAAAGCACTTGAGCCTAATGTATTCTTATCAGCATTATTCATTAACATAAAAAAAGAAAAGAAAAACATTTATTTGTGTGTAACTCTTTGGTCATTGTAAGGTTAATTTTATAGTGTAATAAAACATTAAAGTTTCTACTGCTTTTAGTTAATACAGGATTTTCTTGACAGAAATGATGCTCAAGGTGATAGTTGTTTACCCTATTCAAAATAACAAATGATATTGCTTAGCGAAAGTTCAGTTTATCATTCCCCCCCCCCTTTTTTTTTCAAGTTAAAATAATTAAATTAAATAATAATATAAATAAGTTAGTAAAGTCAGTAAAGTCAGTAAAATGGTACTAAGATAAATAGAATGTATGCTGTTACATTAACCACAGAAATCAGCACCAGTAATACACTGAATATAAATAACCACAGAAATACACTGTATAGCCAAAAATAAGCGGGCACTTTCAAAACTTGAAAAATGTTTCAACTTGTAGAGAAATACTCGTCGAATTTTTCTGTAACTTTTGTCAAATAAAGGGTGGTATTTCAGCTCGCAATTCCCAGTTAAAGTTCAATAGTGCATGTATTTACGAAAGTAACAAAAAATTGAATTTGTTTTTTCCATCCTGCATCATAACATTTGGAGAAAAGCTGTGAATTTCAAATCAGTTTTTCTTTCTACGTAGGCGAATGTGGGACAAAGTGAAATGATGAAATATTTACCTTGTTTTTAGCACCACTTAGCTAATAATAATTTAACTATATATTAACACATGTAGGCTACTCCAGCCAAGAAAATAATTATCTCTGAAGATCAAAGCATACGATAATACAAGCAATTTTCAAAAAAATGATACTCATGTTGTAATTTTTTGTTGTAAATTAAAAATTATTTTGTTATCATCTCTACTAATAATAAAGCTGAAACTCTCTCTGTGGATTTCTGTCTGGATTTCTGTTTGGGATTTCTGTCTGGATCTCTAAACGCGCATAGCGCCTAGACCGTTCGGCCGATTTTCATGAAATTTGGTACAAAGTTAGTTTGTAGCATGGGGGTGTGCATCTCGAAGCGATTATTCGATTTCGTTTCTTTTTCTATTTCAATTTTTTAGAACATTTTCCGGTGAAAAAATTATCATAAGATGGACGAGTAAGTTACGAAATTATCATGACGTGGAACCGTTACATGGGAAGAGCGAATGAACATAGCCAATTGGCGCGAAATTCATCATCCATTATTTGTAAATATACAGGCTAATCAAATGACCTTTTAATTTTCTACTACGGGCAAAGCCGTGCGGATACCGCTCGTAAAATAATAAAGTTCTTGTTATTAACGTTATTAGTATTTATTGATACTTACTAATATTCAGTGCAGTGCTTATTTAATTGAAATTAAGCTTATTTTTATTTTAAATGTCAATTAGTCAAGTGCATGCGGGGCAAAGTGAAATAGTTCATTCCGTTTACTTATTCAATATCATTTATGTATTTATTTGGCAGTTAATTCAGTTAGATTCCTTCATTTAAAAAGTCGTTTCTTTATTCATTCATTCGCCTATTTTTGTTTATTAATACCCTATTATATTCACTTCTTTTCTTATTCTCACATTCATATATTAATTAGTTAGTTTACTTATTTGTTCTTTAGTTGTTCTAAACGGTCTAACGATTTCTATTCATTTACTCATTTATTATTTTAGTTATTCATTCATTTGATCACATTTTTTTTTTACCAGAATTTTTTTTTCCCACTTTGTCTCATGAAGAAAAAAATGCAATTTTTCTACCATTTCTTTTAATGTACAAATTTACCACCAAAAATTAAAAAGAATGTTTCGATGCAAGTTTTATTACAAAATACATTGCTTTCTCTTTGTGTACTGCAATTTTCAAAACCAATTTTCAATTTATTCATTTTGAAAAAGATTAGTTATCTTAACTACTTCAGTTTGCCCCACATTCCCCTACAAAATTTATAGACTTTCGTAAAAAGTTTCGTCTAAATACGTGAGGTATAAGCAATTCTTTCAAAAAAAAAAAAAAAACCGTGTCCTTTGTCACGTTTTGGTTTATGACCGGTACATATTCCCAGAAATGTATCCACACTTTCATAAAACTTGATACAAAAGAAATATAAACTGAAATTTGAAATAAATGTATTGAAAATTTGATAAAATATGAGCATTAAAAGGAATTAAGTTTTCACTGCCCAATGCGTGAAATATAGTTAGTTATACTGCCGTGTGCAGGTAAACGGCAGTAACTGCAGAAATGAGTTTTCGAGATATTTGAAGATATGTGTGGCGGATTCAATACCAACAATAGGAAAATGTTGGAATTAGACGCTTTTTTTCGCGACTTTTTTTCAGCGGAACCCAAATAAGCAAGCTTGTACAATAAAGATAAAGTACAATAGATGACAAAAAATGCAAAAAAATTAAAAATGAAAAATTTGCAGTTACTGCCCTTTACCTGCACACGGCAGTATAAGTTTCACAACTTCATAGCCAGATATGTGAGGCGACTTATTAAAAGAATACAATTGAATGGCGTAAAAATTTAGGAAGACATTGGCAGTCCAATGAGCAGTATTTTAAGGATTCTCGAAGAGGCGACAAAGTGTGAGGAATTGTCCCGAAATCAGTCATTCTTGTCTGTAATTCTTAAGTGATGTTCTGCTGGAAAAGCGTGATGCAAACAGATTGTTATGGGTACCATTTACTTTCTGAGAATCTTTAAAATACAGTTCCTAAGATGGCCGATGTTCGTCTAAATTTTTACGGTATTCAATTGAATTTTTTCATAAGTTGCCACATACGAGCACCCACTCTACAAAGTTGTGATCGTTATAAATTGTCGTCTTTCACCCAAGCGCAGTGAAAAATAATTTCTATAAATGTTGAGATTTCATCAAAATTTTCATTATTTTTATTTCAAATTTCAGCATAACGTTTCTCTTATATGTAGTCAGCTGGTCTGAAAGTCTGGTAGTTTCTTGGAAAACTCTGCCTGTTATAAGCTAAAAACTTGCGAGAGAGATTGGTATTTTTGAGAGAAATGCTTATATCTTTATAAATATAAGTGATACTCTTATGAAAATCCATAGCATATTGTGTTCAGGGTGGCATCACCTCAGAGCAACGGGTAGGGTATCTTGCGTTATTCTATTATTATGCAATTCGGTTATTCTGAAGCTCAGATAGCTTGCTGGTGCTCAGAAGCGGCTATTTATGTTTCATTTTAGCATTGAAGTAGTAAGTTAATAACTAAATATAATTTAAATACAATTTTGAAATGTTTAAATGATTAAAATGTCAATACCTGGTAGTAAAAAATAAAGAACGCGCTATTACTAATGTTAGATATCATGGTTAATTTTATAACAAAGCGTGAAAACATAATCAAAACGAAACCTTAAAACGTGAAAGCTTTTTAAAACATCTGCTTATCTTTATTTTGTGACGAACAAGAAGATTAAGAATTATGTTCCTCAATTTCAATTTATTAAAAAATAAATACTATTATAACATATGATATAAAATACTCATAATTTCAAAAATGTTATGTACAAGTATGAAACATTTCTCTAGTTGCAATAGAAAAGAAAATTCATAAGCTTGTTTTTTTTACAAATAATAGACACTTATGCTCATTTTTGAACAGTTACAAATGAAGTACAAACACTAAATATAATTAATGCATATACCAAGAATTATTTATGCTTTTAATTTTTACTACATTATAAAAAGTAAAATGATAATTTTTTCTAATTTATTAACTTTATATAATAATTAGCTGTACCAGCACGGCTATGCTCGTGCTATAAGGTTAAATAAAGATTTTCTTTAAACGTATGAAATTTTCCTCCAAATTTCGTTTTGCAGTATGACTGTTTTACATTTAGGTTGTTGGAACTGACACGCAACTTAATATTTCAGCCACCGAGTCACAAAACAAGTTTCAAAATATAAAACATCCACCTTATACAACTGTGCTAAGTGCAAAACTCGTATCTGCAGACAGGTTCAGAATGAGAAATTGCCTCTTAAAATATTGCTCATCCATGTATTTGATTCATACGCAACTTTTTCAAAGTTTTTTTTTTTTTTAAATATTTCTTCCCAACTTACCACAAAACATTGTATTTAGGTGAAATATGTGATAAAGGGCCACCTGATGACCGGTAACTCAATTTTGATTTTTAAAAAAAGTGCAGATACGACTTTTGGGATTAGCGCCACAAAATATATGCGTTATAAATACTTTATTCTCTCTTCTTTATTACATTTACACTCTATGCTTACAAATATTTTTTATACGAGAAATAATAATTTAGGCATTCGAGTGTTTATCAATGCAATTTTTAAAAAAAGGGGTCCAAACCAGGGACATGACAACTATCAAGGGGCACAGAAATTCGTATACCACTAATCTAAAAGAAATTAACAGCTGTCTTCCTGCGGCTGTTAAACGTTTTTTAAATAATTCATACGTTTTTCCTTGTACTAAAAGACACCCTGCGGTATCCTGTGAGATATTGAAACATGCTGAAGAGCAAGGCCGAAATGTCAACACTTTAATTTATGCTCTATTTGAAGTGAACGCGTGCAGGTAAGCGACACGATTGTTCACGAACAATGCAGTGAGGTTTACGAGCAATTGAGTTTGCAAAAGGATGTAATCTTGCCAACACGTATGTCGGATTGCGGTTTCATGACAAGCATTATAAGTTCCTTAAAGACGTGTCCGAATGAAACTTAAGTTAAAAACTTTTACCACTAGTTCGCAATGAAAATTTTCAAGCATTGAAAATGGGATAGCTATGTGACAGCTTTGTAGAAAAATAATACTTTTCAACCTCATCACTCCTTGTGCTCCAGAACAAATTTGTTTTTCATCAAAGCTTCTGAAATTTTCCCAGTAATGGTTATGAATCGTCATTTCAGATTTCTGATTCGTAGTTAAAGCACAAGCGAATTTTCTCTTAATAAAATAATTTATTCTTTTAACCTCAAGAAATGAGGCACTGAGAAGCAAAGGGATGTAAGTGACAAAACTAAAAATTTCGAGATTACTAGTGCAAAGGTTAAGAGAAGCCCTTCTCTGTTGTAGGGCAAGAGATGGTGCTAGTAGCTCTTGTAAGTGCTGTTACACAGTATTATTTAGAAGAACAAAAACTCAATGAAAGTCTACCAAGGATTCTAACTTTAAACGCGTTTTACTCAAAACTTAAGTCCACTTACATCCCTTTGCATCTCACTGCCTCAAATTTACTTTGTTACTGGAATACAAAAAGGGAGGGGGGAGGGGAGCTTAAAAAGACATTTTGCAATTACAAGCTTTCAAATTTAAAAATATCTATGAGTACAGTAAGCTTCCCATTATCCGCAAGTCAATCAACAATCAGGAACACTCATCTTCGCAGCAAAAGGCTAATACCGATGGATGTTTTTTTTTTTTTTTCAAAAAATTGTAAATTTAAACTCGGTTGCTTTTATTTTATTTATTTTTTGCTTATACGTATATTTATTTATTTATTTATTGTGCTTTCTTTGTCGTACATACACTTGTTTTGCTGTTACGTTCTGTAGTGAAAAAATACAAACATTTTTACTGTACTATTTTTACTGTTTTGCAGAAAGTATTATGCATCAGTGCACCAAATTCTTGAAGAAGAACAAGTTTCACCTTATTTGTCCCTCATTTTAGCCTTTTTGCGGTTTATCCGCGGCGTTCCCCCTCCCCATTCCGCGGATAACTGGGAGTTTACTGTAATCGCTATAAAAAAAAACACATTTATGAAATATTGCAAATAAAAGTTTCAATTTGATTTACGTTATCTTATTGAGCAATACATTGTTTCATCAAATACAGTTTTATACCCGTTAAGTAAGTCTGTAAAATACTTTTTGAAATCCTGAACAATTTGAATTTCTTGAATAAGGATGAAAAAATACTTTATGTTAAATAATGAATAAAAATGAAATTCAAAGAAAATGTAGAGGAGGTGATACCAAACAGGAGTGAAATACCAAAGATATTCTTTTAATTTTGCTAATTAGTAGAGCCTTGAGTATGTGCATATGCAATGGCATATTTTTGCTCCTTTTGACGTTAAGGCATATAAATGCATATAAGCGACACAATTTACAAATGAGTATAGCCCCGATTTAACGATTGTCAAGGGACTGGAAAAGGTTACCGTTAAATCACTTTCATTCGTTGAATCGAGAAGCTGAGACATTCAATGCAGTCAAATCCAGACCAGCAAAATGTATCATTAAATTGAAGAAATCGTTAAATTGGGTGTCGTTAAATCGAAGTTATACTCTAATTGCGTTTTTAATTAATGCGTTTTTCAATAATTTAAAATTTTTCAACTGCAAAAAAATTAGAAATAAACATTTTGTTCTTTACAAAGAAGAAAAAACAGATACCAATGGAAACATTTATGCAAATAAAGGCTGACCCCTGATTTCCAATAAGAAAATTAAAAATATTTATTGAAAATTAAAATTATTTATTACATTAAATGACAAGAGGTAAGGACTAAATGTAGAAAACATTGAACAACAAATTGTGATTTATTGTAGTCAAATACATTAATGAGCATATCATTTTTTGTATGAATAATTGTTTTATATATATTTCCGCCTTATTAACAGAATCCAGATATAGAATGGGACGTTATTTTTCATTTGACTTTTGGAAAAAATTTCAATATTTAGGTGAAAGAATTATAAGTGCACATTGTAAATATTTTATTGCATATTTGCATGCATATTTTACTGCTTTTTCAGTGAATACAATCCGAATTCTACGAAGAAGTAAACAATTATAACCTACTTAAACATATATAAAGAAATCAGCAGTGAAATATCAAAATTCTTCTTTTATTTTAGTTTGTTTAAACTTCCCTAACATTTTTACGCACATTAGCAAATTCTTTAATTAGTGTTTTGAGCAAAAATTTACAATTTTATAAAATCAAGAATAGAAGAAACTGAAAGTAATTAAAATCTTTATGAAATTTTCAAATTTTTCAGACCTTTCCTCCTACCAAGTACTTAATTTACTGACGCTATTACATATTTTCCAAAATATTTTCGAAAAGTGCGTTCTTACCTTATATTTTTAAGTTTAAAATTGATATACTATTTTCAATCCGAAATTAATAAATTTATCTCCTAATGTACTATTAAATATACTTATAGCTATAAAAAAATCACTCTAAAGATACTTTAAAAATGATTTCATTACCTATATTTTATTGAAAAGAAACGTAGCTAAACTATTGATCCGAAATTTAAAATTTCTATTCTACTTGAATTATTTCCGGTGAAACAGTAAAATTAAAGTATACCTAAGAAATTATGTCATCAAATAGGTATATTAGAAAATATTATTTTTATCGCAATAAAATGTCCAGAAGAGAAAAAAATTTGCGTGACTAATCAAAAAATGTTTTCATTGAAATTATTTACGATGTAAATCAATAGATATTCAGTATAAACTGTTTCATTTATCGCTTAAAAATTCATTATTGAACTTGTTACTAACGCGAGTTTTCCATTGATAATTTTATTTTTTCGTATATTGAAAAAATTAAAATACAAAGCAATAACAGTGATAGATAGGCTTCCTGCTACTAGAAAGTGCACAATATATTGATCAATAATGAATGGCTTAAAAATGTATAAGTGTAATTTATTACCTTTGCACCCGCTATATTTGATAACAGATTCAACGGTGTCAGGTACAAATATGTAATAGAAATTGCATACATGGGTTTTGGAGTTTTAAATTTCAGAGTTTCTTCAGTTCAAGAAAATGGAGCTATGCAAGAAAAATGTTTCCTCATGTAAGCCTATTTTTCTGGCGTAGCTTCTTGCATTGAATAAAGAATTTCTTTTAGGTCTAAAACATGTGTAATTTAATTTTCATTCTAAAATTTGTGCAAAACCAGAGACTAAGAAGTGAAGGTGTCCTCGTCACAAACAGCAAACACATAGAAAGTTGGTTTCAAAACGTTAGATTGGTTAATGTGTACGGTCGGTTCAAAAGTTATCATTTACAACTTATTTAGCTACAAAGGGTCTAATTTTAATCTTTAATTGCATATAATATTTTAGTTACTTTTTATAATCACGAGCAACTAAACGATTTTTGATGACTGACATTAAGAAAATGAAAAAAACAAATCAGTAAAAGCATTGAATTTACAAAATGAATTGGTTTAACAAAAGAGAGTGAGGGAGAGGGAGAACCCCCCCCCCTCCCACACACACAGGTATAAGCTACAAAGTCCCAGCTACAGGTAAATGTGCTCAACAGTGCCAGTATAAAATGCTTTCCTATTTTTTTAATGTGAAACAAAAAGTATAAATTAACTTTTTTTTTCTTACAGAATTTCACCTAGCTATTTCAAATTAAAGCAATTATTTGTAGGATGTTAAAACAATGAGATACGAGAAAAGGATAGCAAATGGTGTTGAAAATACGTTATTTAGTTTAAATTCCAAAAAACGAATACTAGAGGACTAAAAAAAAATGTTTTATCATTACGGGCATGCCATACAGGAAAAGCACATTTGCGTCATTTCTAGCGTTAAAAAAAAAGTAGTGAAGTTACAAAATATTTCTTTGACAAATGTTAATCAGTATACGGCTCATACTTGGGTGCATGGTTTTTAATTTTTGGCTGTAAATTTGCAACTTCAAAAAAAAAAAAAAAAAAAAGTGGAAATGTTTCACGTTTCTTTTTCTTGGAGCAAAGTGAAAAATAGAATACTTTTCTAATGAAATAGATTCTACTTGATTATTAAACATATTTATTGTCATCGAATGAATAAATAAAAAAGTGAATAAATGAACAGATAATGAAAACGAATAAATTAAATTAACGAATTAATTTTTGTATGAAAAAAAAATAAATGAGTGAAAAAATTAGTGAATGAATTTGAAAATAAGTAAATGAATGAATAAATACGTGACTTATTAAATGATGGGACGAAAATGAATTAATCAACAAATCGATACGTAAGTGATTTAATAAATGAGGGACTAAGTAAAATTGAACTATTTTACTTTGCCTCCTTCCACTTTGCTCCTAGTGCCCTTGACTAATTGTATAGAACATTTAAAATAAAAATAAGCTTAATATTAAATAGATTAATACGGTATCAAATATTAGTAGGACTCAATCGATTTTTAAAATATTAACTGCATGAACTTTATCATTTTACAATAACAAAAATAAAATTCATCGCCAGCTCAGTTATTCCATCCGAGGACTGCAGTTTCGTGCTTTTTAGCACTCATCAGAATATGAAGTAACGGAGCTGAAGGCGGAAAACTTCTTAAAGGAGCCAAGAGAGCCAAAAAACATAACTTATTGCAAAATAACAAAAATAGTTTTTGACTTAGAACAGAATATTACAATATGAGTAACAACCATCAAAAATTGTTTGAATAGGGAAATGCCTTGATCTTCAGAAGTAATTTTTTCCTAACTAGAATAGCCTACATGTGTTACTACATAGTTAAAATATTAGAGAATATGTTGCGCTAAGCACAGAAACAATATTTCACCATTTCAGTTTTCCCTACATTTCCCTACTTCACTCAAATATTCTTCTGAAAGTGCAACTTTTCTTACGCATGTTTCTATTTGAACATTACAGTTTATTAACTTTTATCGTTTACAAACATGCTTAAAATTGTTAATAAACATTTGAAAATAACTATTACAGTAAAATTCACAACAGTTTATTGACCGGATATGAAAAATTATTGCTGCAATGCAAAGTTCTGTAAAGGTCAAAGCAGAAAATAATGAATTAAACCAATTGAACTAATCAAAATCCGTTCACACACGCATAAATTAAAATGTCGATCCATATAGCTGAAATGTCAAAACCTCCCTCCACTTTTCTGTCTCACACCCTCTTATAACTTCTGTTTTCGTAAAGTCGAACAAAAAAATTCTGTTTTATTTTTCTAAATTTAAGAATCATCCTTAAACCTCAAGTAAATTTTTTAAGCATTAAAAAAATCATCATCTGTAAAAGAACTGTCGTTATTGAAACTAGAGCATGAAATGTGTGTCACATAGAAAGCGTCACCAAAAAATTATGTTTATTATTTTTATTTATTTTTCATTTCTGCACTTATGTTGAAACTCTTGTAAAACAGCATTTTTTTCACGTCGAAATTTTGTCATTTGTGTGAGGCTATACAAAAAAAAATTATGTTTATGTGTAAACATATATATATTATTCTGTTAGATATTCCTAAAAAGAAGAAAAACAGAGAAATCTTAAATAAAAAAGCATTACTTATATCTCAGTAAAGATTTTCTATTTAATTGAGAATTAATGATTGTTGCATATAAATTTGACAGAAATTTTGTCACACTTTCGTATCAATTAAAAAAATTACTTAAAGCAAATTAAAATTACTTTATTTTTGTGTATAAAAGTTATGTTAAAAATAGTTGTATAACTTATATTTTTAAAAATCCATTACTAAAACTCGACCATCTGAAGCAAATACACGTGTTACGCATTTTAAAACAATCTTTGAAAGCACCGGTAGCTTGATGGAAAATCAGATGCAAATATATTAGTTGCAACAAGTGAAGCGTTTAGTTTAAAAGTGGGGCAAGTCCATTAAAAAAAGAAGATAATGGTAATTATAGATAGAACTTAATGCGAACTTTGAATGTGTAAAAAAATAATAAGGTCTAAAAAAAATTCGGAACTTAATATTTGGGAGAGATAAATTTTAGCTCTTCATTAACAAAACTGATTATAGAAATGCTGATCTGTAAATGCCTAGCAAAAGCAAAAAAAGGACTGCCTCAATTTAAAAAAAAAAAGCTCCTGTGATTAATAAAAACCGTTTCGTACTGATCTACTAGTAAGAATAAAGCATATTTTATTTTTTTAAAAACATTACATAAATTTATTATTCGATACAAACACTTTAAAATCATCTATATTTACCTCCAAAAATCATAAGCATTTTGTGTGATTTTATGGGGATTTTTGAGTTATTAAGAAAGAGCACAAACATAAATTACTATTTATAGTTAATATAACGGTACATTACGTTACATTACTCTATAATAAATTATATAATCGACAAAAAATTTACAAGTCTCCTTCTGATTTTTGTTTTTATTGTTAAGAAATTGAATTTCGTTATTAAAAATATTAGTTGTTACACAGAACTCATAGCCGTCGATTTAACTGAAGAGTTTTATAAATATGATCAATACGTACTATGGAAGGCTGAATTTCCGACAAAAAAAAGTTTGGGAGCTCTATAGTGTTCAGAACTTATTTTTATATGTAAAAAGTCTAAAATCCCATCTAATTTGCAAAAAAACAAAAAGCCATAAAAACTAAAGATGTGCAATAGCTGAGCTCACGTGAGCTCCCATGCAAATTGAACCCTAGTACTATCAAAAACAGAAAAGCATATCTTTATGTCACGAAAGGTTTCGGTCGCGTGAAAATAGTAGTTATAATGCCTTTTAGAAAGTTATCGTATCGATTAATATGCATATTAATCAAGAAAGACTTACCGTTTCCTTTGCTATCCATGGTTGCGTCAATTGTGGTACTGAATCCGTGGTGACCAGTGAAAGGGTTGTTCTAGCACTGAAGAAGGAAAAAATGAAGATCGGTCACAAGGCCATTGGTACCTACCAGATAGAGAGGGAAACCTGTTTTCCGTTCCTTAGGCAAGGCCGGAGAAAGCGACTGGCGTCAATAGGCAAAGTAGAGTGCTTGACTTTCCGAATTCGTTTTCTCCACTTTCTGACTTCACGCGCACCTTTGTGTGGGCAAGGTCGGGATAATATCATCGCGATGTTTGTTGTGCTAGCCGACAGAGCGCGGACTTTTTGAAGCTTCCTTGTGTTTCAGAGGACAGACGCGCGTTTTTTTCCTATCGGTTAGGTCTGATTTTTTTTTCTTTTTTTTTTATGCTTTTGGCAGAAAGTAATTCTTCTCAGGGGTTGGTTTTTGTAGCAGATTCTCTTAACTTGCATATTTTGCGTTCGTGAGGAATGCTTTATGAAAGTATAAAGAAATTTGCGAATTTTAAACGGTATATACGGTTATATTTGTAAACAGATTTCTTTCCTTGGGTCGAACTATTTCAATGGTATGTCAATAATATGTGTATCTTTTGGTTGATCGTATAGTTACACATATAATTAAAGGAATACTGTGAATTAGAAGAAGAATTATTTACACACACACAAACATGTCTGACACTATAAGTTAAATAAAGATATAATATAAAAAGCCACAAGAGATTCGTTTCCCACTCAGCAACAAGAATTCTTTCTTTATACGTAAATTGACAATAGATCTTCAACCTCTCTCTATCTGTTATTTTTGAATACCGACCACTTTTTTTTCTCTTTCCATAAGTCAGTGGATGCTTCAACACGTATTTTATCGCTCCTGATAACATGGTAATCTTCCAACATTTCTGAAATCCGCAATTTGGTCTATATTTTGTTCTAAGAAAGTTAAACCTCAGGGCGTTTCGTGAATTTTAATGCATGAAACACAATATTTAATGACTTGACAAAATAAATGACATGCATGCAAAATTAAAAGGAGTCATTTTTTGCATAAAATCAGTCAATTAAAAAAAATCGTGCTTAATCTAGAGAATTTCAACTGTGGAAAAATGTTAACAATGAACAGCAGCTTGTTACTTTTTTTTTCCCTTTGTTATTATTTTTATTACTTCTTATTTTATAGTTCGATACATATTTAAAGAAAATCAAACAAGAATAGCTAATGACAAGATTAGTTTTTTCTTACTATTCTTTCAAAACAGAGTTCATGAAGAAAAAACCTAAAATTCAGTGTTTCATAAGAATTATTATTTTTAATTCATATTTTATCGTCTGTCATTAATATTGCGAAATAAGGGTACTAAAAGCAACTAATGGCAACATTGGTTCTAACATTACATAATCTTTTTCGAACAAATATTTACCGCAGTTTTGAATTTTGTACCTTTGAGTTTTATATTTTTCTCCAGGTTTCACATAATGATAGGATATTAAAGTTGCAAATTTTTATTACATTTATTGTTTTACTTAATTAATGATTCATGCAGAATTTAGGACTATATTTTTCAATTATTAATCTTGATTTTAAGAAAGTAAAGCTTCACGAAGTTAAACTATGACTGAAACACAATAAAAAATTTAGTTAATAATTTCGTCTAACATTGTATGTAATGATATAATTACAGAAGAAAAATATCATTTTCACTTATAAAACAGATACATTTCATTCAATAAATCACTACTATCATTCTATGGATGCAATGAGACGCACAAGTTATTGAAAATAATAGTTTCTCATTCTCCTATATTTATTAGATGAAATTGAAGTAGCTTAATTAACGTTCACGTGCGTAGGAGAATAGTATACGTTTCAAAATAATCTGTTACCATGTGTTTTTGCGAATTGAACTTGAAAAATTACAAGGAAACTCATTGACTCCATAAAATAATTTTAATGCAGTTTCAAAGCTTGAGATTATGTTAAGTGGTGACTTCAGGCGCTATTCATTTGCAGCATTTTAAGAAATAGGTCCTATTGAGAAAATTTTGAATGTAGAATGCGGGGCAAAGTGAAATAGTTAAGATTACTGAGCTTTGTCAAATTGAACAGATTGGTAATTTGTTCTGAAAATTACAGTCCATAAAGAAAGAACATTTTAAATGCAAGTGTTATTTTATAATTACACATTTGCGTTTAAAAAGTTTTTTTTTTTTTTTTTAATTTTTGGCAGTAAATTTGCGCCTTTAAAAAAAGTGGAAAATTTTTCACTTTTTTTTCATGGGGCAAAGTGCAAAATAAAATATTTTTCTAATGAAATAATTTCTATTCGATAAAAATTCAATTTTCTTTTCAAATGAATCAGTAAATAAAAGACTGAATGAATAAATGAAAAGATGCTGAAACAATAAATGAATAATTAAATAATTAGATATTAATAGTTAGTATATGAAGAAAAATAAAAGAATGAATGTATGAGAAAACAAGTGAATTAATGAATAAATAAGTGAATTACTAAATGATGGAATTTTAACGAATTAATTAATTACTGAATACGGAAGTGATTTAGTAAATGATTGAGTGAGTAACCAAAAAGAAAAAAACTCTGTCACTTTGCCCCATCCACTTTGCCCTACATGAACTTGACTAATTTTACAAAATATTTTAAATACAAATAAACGTAATATTAACACTGAACTAAATACTAGAAGGTCTCAATTAATATTTCAAATGTCAATTACAAGAACTTTATGATTTAATAATACCAAAAATTATTTTCGACTTACAAAAAAAAAAAAAAAAAAAATACAATATGAGTGTCAATTTTTGAAAATTGCAGGAATTATCATACTTTATGATTTTCACAGATAATTTTTTCTTGACTAGAGTAGACTACATGTGCTACAACCTAATTAAAATATTACCAGAGAGGTGGCGCTAAAAGCAGAGTAAATATTTCACCATTTCACTTTGTCCCGCTATTTCACTTTGCCCCACATTCCCGTATACATGGTCAAAACTCCCGTTACTGAAGTTTAAAAAAAAGTCTCACTGAATAAGTCGTTTTATGGATATGAACTCTAAAGTTAACTAATTCAATTTTTGTGTGTAATGTGTTTTGTAAAATAGGAACTAGAAAACTAAGTAAATAGTTGATCACAAACTAAGCAAACCTAACTTCTCCTACATCAACATCGATTTTGCATCAGGCTAATATCTCACAGACACTAAATACTTTGATTTTTCTTTAAAATTTGCTAAATATTTAGTGGTGTGTTTTCATCTTAGAAGTCAGTTTTCATTCACAGTTAAAAAATCTATTCAATTTGTTAAAAAGGTACGTAATTTCGAACCAAATAACTATTTTATGCTTCTTTTAATGCCAATTCCTTATTTACGAATATTGCGAACGAGGGTTCATTGCTATGCCTTAGAAGTAAACTTTCTGAATTTCATTTTACTTTTAGGAAAATTGAGAGTTTAATTTTCCTATCTCGCACCTATCTAAAACAAATGTTCTTTTGTTTTTAGTGGAACATTTTTTTCTATGTCAGGTGATTTGCAAATGAGAAACCCACTTAACCCCGTTCTTAGGGATATTTACTCTCATTATTTTGAAGTTAAGTTATTCCGAAAACTACAGTTTAAATTTTATGTTTGCTATGCTGATGACTGTTTTGTTCTTATGAACTAAACTCAGGTCAGCATTAAAGAGGAGTTATCGATTTTAAATTTCATTGATCCTCTCATTCAATTTTCTAGTGAGAAAAAACAAGATAAATGCCATCTCTTTCTCATTATTATTTCTCATTCTGAGTTCGAGTTTGAGACTATGGTTTATAGCAAACGTTTTGCTGTTTCCTTACCTACACATGTATTATCGTCTCACCCACCTTAATAAAAATATTCAGCTTTCAACACATTTGTTTATCGTGCTATAAATATTTGTTCATCATCACCTGAACTTCCTAATGATTTTATACGTTTTTAAAATTGATTTTATCGCATTTTGGGTTTCTTTCGCAATTTTCACTTTTTTAAAACTTTTCCTGGCTTTCTTCTAATCCACTTTTTGTGCAATTTTTCCTGATTTCATTTTAACTTTCACATTCACGGCCATTTTGGCTCACATTTCTTATTCATTTGAGTTATACAATTTGGCACAAAATTGGTTGAGACCACGGGGGTTTCTCTCGTGGCACCTCACTCCCGTGGTCATCCACTCAAACCCGCATTTTCTTTTTCTTTTATTTCATTTCTGTGTGAAACTTTCACTGAAATTCCCTATTTTTGACTTTGGGAGAAAAAAACTCTTTTCACCCTTTAAAACTGTATATTAATCGAACTACAGCACCCACATTTATGTCTACAAGTAATCAAAAATCATATTTGTGTTATGCCTCCGAGAATAATGGTACTAGATTAAAACGGAAAGAGATATAAGAAGATACACTATACATAGGCTTTCAGGTTCCGGTAAAACATAAATTTGATTAGAGATGACCAAAAAAATCTTAAAATAATTAACTGTGAAGGATTATTTAGAATCATAACTTTGTCTTTGCTGTACCTCAGAGCCAGAATGACGTAAGCACAATTCTGATTTTCTGTTTATTACTGCATTGTATGCAGAATCCTAGTACACATCGAGTCATGCAAACGTAATTCTAAAAATAAATTTAAAAAATCCTCTGTAATTGTTTACCAGTGTTAAAAGAGTGCGCATCTTATCCTTCGCATGTGCCAGACAAGTGTTTCCCTATCTCCTGTAAATTAGCGATTATGTGACTTACGTTAGTCAGGCTCTAAGGTACAGATTTGTAACATTGACCTGTAAAAAACCATATCGGATTAGCTTGGGAGGATTTTCACTAAAAGATTAAAAACAAAAAAGTCTTTCTAAAAAAGTCCTGACCAATGCAAAGAACATGTAAATATTGATTAAATTTTTATTCCTCATTCAAAGTTTCTCTTCTTACTAAAGTAACTTAAAAATATTAACATGTAGGAAATAAAATGTTGAATATATCTGCTTGTTTTATTTATTACCCTTAGTTTAGGCTCATAATTAGTAACCATTTATTCATAGCGTTGAGAATGAACTAACCTCTAAAACACTCTAAAAAAGAACCAGGGGTGAACCCAACCCCTTTTGAATACTCGCTAAGATGGCGGGGGGGGGGGGGGGCATTCCGGTGTCCCGGTTGAACATTTTAGAAATCTTACAAGCCTAACTATACACAATTTGTCAAATTTTAACCACAAGCAATGCTAAAATTAATTAATATACGTCGTTTTCTTAATTGCTTATCTAAAGTACAGAAAATAGTAAATTAAAAACGCTGAGCAAAAATAGCACACTAAATTTCACTAAATGCTCGAATTTTGTTTATAAAAATTGATGGTTTCTTTGAGCACTCGCTACCGAAGTTAAAAATATTTGGGGGTTACGGGGACACTAGAGGAAGGATTGAAGCAAATAAAATATTTGCACTCGAAATAAAAAGGAAGTGAGAACAATTCTAAGATGTTTCTTCTTTTCTTTCTTTTATGAGGTTAAAATGTTTGCTGTATTAATTACTTTAAAAAATTCCGAAGCATAACAAATCAAAGGTTTGGAAGCAGAATTTTTATTTAGGTATTTATTTATTGAAAATATTCCAAGGAGAAAAAAGTGGATCGTATTTGAAAAACCGTAAAAACTTTGTTAGAAGATCATCATAAACAATATTCTAATGATATTATTAACTCTTTCTGATGGTGCATTGATTTTTCGTTTCTGGGCCTCAGGAGAGGTCATGCAAAGAAGAGCAAAAAATCTGTAAAACATGGAGAAAACATGAAATATTTTTATATACCAAGTTCAAATTTGTTTGTTTTGTATTGTCAATATCAAGTTTGTGATCAATGTTTCAGGAACACCATCAGCCGATTCTCAAAATAGCGTCTTCCAAGAGCATCCCCCCTCCGCCTCCCTACATTTTTTTCAAACATAAGTTTCATCTATGTTTAGAAAAAATACAATTTTCTTTGCATTTAAGTTTTTGAAGGGTTTCCTTTTCAAGGATCCTGACATTGTTGTTGTTTTTTTTTATCAAATATCATATTTTACTCTTAACTTAAACTTCATACAGAATATGAAAATGAATTTTAAAACTATTTTAAACTTCAATTTTTAATTAAATAAAAATACTATAACCTTTTTATTAGTAATACATAACGCTAAAATAAGAAGAAGAAAAATAAATAAATAAATAAATGTTTAATAACAATAATAATAATAACAATTAACAATAAATTCACAAATTTATTGTAGCAAAATTATACTTATAAATGTTTACACATTTTAAATACCATACATTGATATTAATATTACGGAGGGGATATGGGAACTGTTCACATGTGCCTTTTTGATGTGTTCATAAGTGCCCCATCATCTACTTTAGAACAAAAATAAGAAATTCTTAAGTAAATAATTAAATAAAAAAAACATTGTCATCAATTTACTTGAAACGTTCATACAATGGTTTGCAATAATTAAGTTTAGCTTATAATTTGCTTAAAATGTGTTTTTACTTGAAGAAGACAGCGCTAAAATTACATCAGCATCTGCTAAAACAAAGAAGCTGTCGCCAAGAGAAGATAAACAACTGGCTCCAAACTCTAAAAGTTTGGCCAAGAAGTAGGACTGGTACTGACATTACTTGAGAATTTTTCAAGTTTTTTGCTTGACGTTATCCTAGTAAACTTTACCACGTTTACATGTGCCTTCCTTTCCCTTATATATACACTGGTGTGCAAAAATTAAGGACGAGACGGTTTTTTCAATATAACTTTGTACAAAAGCTTTCCAAATCAAAACATTTAACACCGTAAGATCCCCAATACGTAAGGACATGTGTAATGTAAGCAACAATTACTAAAAGAGAAATCAGAGGGATAAAAAGAAGCTTTATTGAAAAAGTAGCATGGAGCGCAATGCGACTGAAGGCCGAAACATCCCTGTGATGGGTGTCCAGCAAGAAATATCCGGTCTTTAGTAGGGGATATGATCTCCCCCGACTGCTAGGCAGGTTTCACAGCGTCTGCCCATGCTGAGAATGAGGGTGTCAATGAGTTGTTGAGACATTGCTGCCCATTCGTCTTGCAGCGCCAATCGAAGCTCCCGAATCGTTACTGGTGGTAAGATACGAGCTGCCAAGCGTCTGCCTAGAAAATCCCATACATGCTCGATGGGATTGAGATCCGGAGATCGTGCCGGCCAATCCATACGTTCAATATCCTCACTCTCTAAGAGCTTTTCGGCAACTACTGTGCGATGACATGGTGCATTGTCGTCCATGAAAAGGAACTGCGGACCCATAGCGCCTCTAAAAAGACGCACATATGGAAGAAAAATCTCGTTACAAGAACGGGTCCCGTTGACTGAACCTGCGTCGAAGATGTGAAGGTCTGTACGACTACCAAGCATGATGCCTCCCCAAACGAGAACACCGAGACCTCCATACCTGTCCCTTTCAATGATGTTCGAGGGATGATTGCGGTTTCCCCGCTCTCTCCAGATGAGTATGCGATGAGAATCGCTACTCAGGCTGAATCTGCTCTCATCTTTAAAGAGTACTCGTCCCCATTCATTGTCTCTCCAAATCCGGTGTTCCCGGCACCACAGAGAACGCCTTCTCCGATGGGCAGGCGTTAGAGGTACACACCGTATAGGGCGTCGTGCAAACAGACCACTACCGTGCAGTCTTATGGCCAAGGTAAAACGCGATATCTGTCGTCCAGCCGCCTGTGTCGTGTGTCTAGCGATTTCTCCCGCTGTCTGCCGCCTGTTTCTTCTGGCCTGTAAGACAATATACCGGTCATCTGCGGGTGTGGTTCCTCGTGGACGACCACTATACTGAACCCCCGGATAGCTGTTCCTGTAGTTTGAAATTGTCTCCAAAGTCGTGAAACGATGCTGTGAGCAATTCCGAACTCTGCATCCACACTTGTCACACTGCGGCCTTCCTCCAACTTCCCAATGATTCGACCTCGGGTAAAAGCATCCAGATGTCGTCTAACAGATTAATTATTCGCCATTTCTCGCTGAGGCAGCAACTCGGTGTGATTTTAACTGCTATATGGCGTGCAATCTCTTTGCCAGAAATATTGATCTTACACCGACAACATGCTTTATACTACTCAGACACTCCCCCATTACGTCTGCCATCGTCTTACCATCTGCGCATGTGCTACCGTACATCACCTTACTTAATCTCCTGATTGGTCTTTCTGTCCGCTCTGCCTCTTCGTTCAGCTGATATGCTAATTTTTCGACTTCGTCCTTAATTTTTGCACACCAGTATATATATATATATCTATATATATATATATATGTATATATATATATATATATGTATATATATATATATATATGTATATATATATATATATATATATATATATATATATATATATATATATATATATATATATATATATATATACACAGTAGGCTCTCTGTTTAACGACTTTCAAGGGACCACAAAAAATCGTCCTTAATTAGAATGCTTTTAAAACTAAAGCGGGCCATCTGGGACCGTGAAAAACCGTCGTTAAATAGAGCGTCGTTAAACAAAGAGCCAATTGACACACACACACACACACATATATATATATATATATATATATATATATATATATATATATATTTATATATATAGCCGACCGATGCACCGACGTCGATGGTTCAACAATTGAGCCATCGGCATCGGTGGCCGATGCTAACTTGCAGGAAACATCGGCCCATCGGCCTTAAAATGGCTCCTATTATTCGAAAAATAAATCAATTCAAAACAGAAAAGGAAAGCATTTTACAGTCAGTGATCTACAATATTTTGCAGAAAGAGTGAGGGATGATAGTAGAAGAAAGTTTGAGGTGAAATTCTTGAAAAAAGCACTTGTTTAATAATATGAGTGGCTACGATATGCAGAGGAAATAGAAATAGTTTACTTTTTATAACTCGATAATTTTAGAAGGATGTGATCTATTTTAAAATACTGAAAAAAAAAGAACAGATTTTCAAATCCTCTAGTAATTAAAAATAAAAAAAACTATGAGGGGGAAAAGAGGTTATCGATAGAAAAAATTGAATCTTATTTGTTGCTTTTACTTTGTGTAATTTTATTTGCAAATTTTAAGGCTGTTAGACATTCGGTCTTATAGATGCTGCAGAAAAATACTATCGTAGGAAGTGCTGCAGAGTTGCAAGCGTCAAAAGTTTTTGTTATTTCATGTACCACAGCTAGGATACACTGAAGGTGTAAACTACTTGAACAAAAAACTAGGTAGCACAAAACTGTTATTTTGATGCTTAAAATCAATCTTTATGTGCGTTTTTGTATTTCCCTTGCTTTTAAACATCATAATTAGCATATTAAAACTAAATTTTGTAGTAATTTTATATATGGTCTATTATTTTGGGGATCCTCATAGGCTGAGGTGTCCCTGGTCTATCCCTAATGGCGAAGAAAGCTCTGCATTTGTGTACACGTATTTGTATGTTTTACTGAATAATTCTGTTTTTTTTTTAAGGATAGACAGGAAATTTAGAAATGTCAGTTAGTTTAGCTCACCAAGCTGTTCTAATTACTCTAATTTTATTATTTTAGTAATATTTTTGAAATCAAATGCCATATGCCGAAAGGTTTTTCATTATTCCTTTATCCCAATTTAAATTTATGAATACTTCCTTTCGCTTTCATCAAATTTACCTAGTTGAAATAAGACGTAGACACCCAAAGTATCTCTTATGTAACTTATAAATGAAATAATAGTGCGAATCAGGGATGAATTTGTAAAAGGTTTTCCCTGCAGAAGCGTCAGTGAGAACTAATTAAACATTGAGTCGTGGCTAATTCACCCGGTTTAAATCTAAGGGTAAAACTTAGTGATTTTGGGGTTTGTAAAAGAGATTTAAATTTTAAAGAGAAACAATTTTTTTTTTCAGTTTTGATGTATAAATTATTTTCTTTAGTGTGACATGAAATTACTCCATTATTTAAAAATTTTGGCTACAGATTTTGGGCCCCTGAACTTTTGATGCCCAGGGTCCGTATCCCATGTGCCCATGTCTTAATCTGACACTGTTTTCAGGACTTGGATTTCGAAATAATTCAGGAGTTCCCCCGAACATCTCCTTCCCCTAATATCGTCAAAAATAGTCAAAAGTTTCGTTTCTAGGGCTTTAATTACAAAAAATTCTCGGGGAGAGGACTCAAACTCCTCCCCGTAACATAGCCGAGGGTCGACTAAATTCAAGTTTTAAAACTTCGAAAAATTACCGGTTCCCAAACTTTACCAAGCGCGGCCTATACCTACAAGCACGCTTTCAAAACTTCCAGTTTGGAAAATTTCCGGGGGAGAATTCTAAAATTTCTCCTCTCCCGAACAAAATCGAAGATAAGCTATGCGTTAGTGGAGTTTTCATTTCAAAAAATTGCTGAGAAGAGCATTCGAATCGCTCCTCCCATTAGCATCACCAAAAATTATCTAAACTGCGTTTTCAAAATTGCACTTTCGGAAATTTTCAGTGGGAAAAGTTCCCGAACCTCCTCTTTCTAAATAAATATATTTAGGATTAAGGTCATATTAGGAATTCTAGGATCTAGTATAGAGTTGCAGTAGGTAGAAGAAACTCAAAATGTGCCTGAGAACAACTTGTAAGACAAAAACGGTTAAGTCATATGCTGCTCTGTGTTAAGTTATTAAAAACACCTTCGACGAAATCCTCAATAAAAAAAAAAAAAATTACATTGCATGCGCGGATGTGTGATGTGCCGATTGATAATATAAATCCGCAGATATGGATCATTCGTGTCTAGATCCGCGGATACGGATACGGAGCTGAATATTTTACCCAATTTATTCCCGGTATAAGTGTAAAATTTTGATGGAAGGTATTCTCGTAAGGTTAAAGCACAACTTCCTTAAAAACGATCCATATAAAGTGAAAACATCAGGAATATGATTTATTCGTAAAAAAAGTTCAAAGAAGAGTAGGAGACAGTTTTTTTAAAAAACTTTTCCAGCAGATGTAGTAGATTAGAATCAATCAAAAGTCCAAAGCTGGAAAGCAAGCATCAACTGGAAAAGCAAGAAATTAATTTTCGCATTTTATGTCGGCATAAATGCTGAGCTGAACCATTCCTACCGACGAAATTACTCAACTGGTAACATCTTTTCAAACGGTAAACGGATAATTTAGTCTCATTTTTTGTGAAGAATGCCCAGAAAGTCAAAATGGGGAATAATACAATACCCAAATAAATAAAATTTGAGTGTTTATAATTGTTGAAATGATATCTTAATAGCTAATTTAAATGTAATTTAGAACTTTTTTTTATAGTTATACCCATAAGCAGAATTTCAAATGTGTAATAAAATTTAAGACTAAAAGATCTGTTTAAGATCCGCCAAATGTAAAAGGGATACGGGTACAGGTCTTCCCTCGAATATGCGCAGTTACGGATACGGATATCCGGCAGATCACTTATATTTATATCACATTCAGTGTCGGACCTATGATTTTGCTGAATCGGGGCAAAAACTTGAAACTGCCTCCCTTACCCATCTTCCTTAAAGGTTTTTTTTTTTTTAAATCTAGATTTAACGGGTAAAAAAAGCTCGCTAGAAGTTTCCACCCGGGCAAACCCTTGGCTTTTGCTCTGCTCTAGATCCGATGCTGATCAAATATGCGCTGTCAAGGAGAAATATAATAAAATTAATTTAACTTCCTTCTTTCTGTTCGAATGCGTTAACCCAAATGTTTCAATTTTAAAATTACGTATTAAATGTTTTTGTTCACTCATTTTTATTTAAATATACAATATATGTATCTATATATATATATATATATATATATATATATATATATATATATATATAGGGTATTCCGATTTAACTTGTAAGACCTCTATTTTCGTAACCGTTAGTCCTAGATGTATACTTGCAATTGCAAAAATGTTCGAAATTAGATGCAGATTTAAGATATTGAAAGTTTGAAGCGAAGATTAAAATGAGTCAAAAAAAGAACTTAACGTTTTATACGGGCCCTAGGTCCCCTAACTTATATTAAGGAAATACTCTCCATTGAAAAATAATTCCAACACAAAAAGTTTAACATTTGTACGACCAATATTCACCAAGATATGAAACGCAGCTTTGTGAATAACACCTAGAGATGCAAAAGCCCAGTTTTTGCCAGCCGGGATAAAATCCGGGAATTTTGGGGAATAAACCCGGAATTTTGGGGAACAATGCGAAATTTGAATGTAAACAATCACAATAATTTTTCGTGTATTTGTTATGTAGGTCCGTAAATTAGACAATTAGGGGAAGGTATTTTTCCTTTTATTTTGATGCTTTTTTCCTTACTGCATTGAAATCATACCTTTTCTACTCCCTCCGCCTCCTCTCCGGAAAACTTTGAGATGACGGGTCTATTGCTATGCATATGCGTAAAGAAAGACTGGTTATTATTTGAGCTAAAAATACAATTTTCGAAACAGCATTATTATAAAGTGTCATTATCTTTGGAGCTCTTAAAAAACAAAAATAAGTGACGCTAAAATAAATAATTTTATTTAATTTTATTACTTTGTAATAAAGTGCTTTTAGATACAACAAGCAACAATTAAGGTGAAATTGCAACCAGTAGGAGGGAATTTGTGATATAAATTGCTGTTATTAATTTTCAGACTTGCTACAAATTACCTTGGTTTCGATACTTATCCGTCTTTTATCATAAATTCTAGAACAAATAACTTTTCGTACATTATTAAAATATTTTAAGAAATAGTAAAGAGGAGATGAGATTCACTGAACTTTTCTGGTAGAGCTGTACTACGATAGCCTCTGGTAGAAAAAAATCTAATTGTTAAAAAGAATGTCGAAATCAAATTGCTTAAAACTTTGAAATTCTCAAAACTCCAGGGAATTTTCAAAATTTCCTTCCCAAAAATCCCGATATTTTCCCGGGAATAAACAGGGTTTTTTCCATCCGTTGCAGCTCTACTCATACCACTTTACACTCGCCGTCAATATCACTTTTTTTTGCAGGGGGGGATATAGTGGTTAACAAGGGTTTAAAATTATATTTGTGCATAGAGTGTGGTTTTTCAATTTGTTCGAGGTTTTGTAGTGTTTTTTTCGTATCATGGCATAACATTTGCATTTATATTTGAACAGCAATGAAAAATGGAAACGTTTTCTGGAATGTATGCTTATTTTCGCAAGCATCAACCGGTCGACCTCGGTTAACCGGTGACTAACCAGATGTATTCTAATAGAGCTACCAGTGGATTAAAACTAATTAAAAACATCCCATGGACACTCACCGAGAGCTTGACGTCATCAAACCAACCAACCAGTGCAATCTGGAAACCGTATAATAGAGTCCCTTATGAAAACGGTTGTGAAAACCACTATGCGAACACAAGCTACAATGTTGTCGTTTAGCAGGATGCACTGAATGAAACTAGCAGCATAAGACGAAAATCATGTTCTAAAAAAGTAATTTAACAAAAAGGGCACTGCTCCTTAAAATTTGCAGCATTATTAGTTCAATATTTTTATTTTTGATATCAGCCAAACTGACTTTCGTACTACAACATTTCCACTCCATGGTAATAAAAAAACGAGCCAAAATGAGAGAATTTTATTTGGCAACACCCTTCAGAAGCGATGCGATCGTAAACATTGTCATCGGAAACCGCTGATCTCTCGGATCAGAGTAGAAAATGTCTGGAAAGATTTAATTTTAGCTCATTTTATCTATTCAGCAAGGATAAGGAGAATTGCTGAAAAATCAGAAATGATGACTTGTTAGTATTAAAAGCTGTTGAGCAGTTATATGAGCATTTATTAATCAGGCAAGGGAACACAAGAGAAAACAAGGTATCTTTTTCTGTGTCGGGCCGGTTTTTTTTCGCTTTTGAGACGTTTCTTGTTTTAATTGAACAAACGAAAGGCAAAAAAAAAAAAAAAAAATCTACATTATTTGTCATTTACTAAAAAATAAATACAATTGGGATGTTTGTTAAAATTAAAATTGGTTAATTTTGAAATTAATTCTCATCTCATTTTTGGTAACTTTCTCAAAACCAATTGTTTGTTAAATGGTTGTTTTTCAATAAAGTAAAAAATTGCTTCATTTGCATCAGTATGCCCGATTCAATTCTATTCGAGACATAAGTTGCCAAACCATTAAAGTCATAAGGCCTTCTTAAACATAAGTTGTCAAGCAAACTGGTGTAAAGAAAGTCATTTTTTTTTAATTGATGGAGAAAACTTGCTTCTTCTACTTGCTATCTGTTAGCCAGCATAAGCCTTTATTATTATTATTACTAGCCGCCTGCGGCGACCAGCTGGTCCGCCTTTTTACGCCATTTGCCTTTTTGCGCCAGAGTTGCCGCCTTCGGCGGCTGCTTAGACAATTTAGCGACGGTATTAATCAATGTTTTTCTCTTTTTTTCTCAATATTATCATTCGCCTTTTTACACCGATGTTGCCGCCTTCGGCGACTGCTTAAACAAATTTCGTGGCGGTATCAATCAATCTATATCTATGTATATCATTAGTAGTTTGAAAAAAATATTTTCTAGATCTATCTCCAGTTCCGTCGTTTGGAATATTTTTAAAGGAGGGGGAGACACAAACGACGTACTCTTCATGCAAATTTTGTCGAAAAATAACAAAAAGCACTTCCACTTTTATGTGAAAGCATTGTTTTTTCAAAGTCATGGTGTGTGTGGGGGGGGGGGGGCTCTGGCACCCCGTTGAAATTCCTTAAATGACGGGCATGCCTCTTTCTTGCTATCCATCTGCTATATCAAACTCTATATTTGTCTATCTATCAATCTATACGATCTACGCATATCTACCTCCTGACAGTACAATCTTTTTTTATTTATATTAGTATTAATTCGAAAACAAAAATATTTTTTGTCCACTCAACCTCTATCTCTGTATCTACCTAACCTAACCGCCAATTCGTAACAGAAACGAAGATCATGCAAAAAATCGCGGGCTTTATTTATTTAATCAAAATAGCCCTCGAAAATAAAGGCTCTATGTTCCCCGTAGTGTTCAAAAAGTAGCGCTTGCAAAAAAAAAAAAAAAAAGGTGAAGAGAAGGCAAACGATTTCAGTTGGATCACGTGATGAGGTAAGCTGGGAATTCAGCCGGCAAGCGAACAGCTCGCGTTGTGTTCTGCCATTAAAAAAATTGTAAAAAAAAAAAAAACTATTGAGTTTTTTCAAAACTTTTTTCTTCTGAAGGGGGCGGAATATTTTTACTATTACCAACTAAAATTTTAGAACTGAGGGTTTAATACTTGTCGCAGGATGGGTTTCGAAAAAAACTAAACCCAGAAAAAAATGTTAAATAAAGGTTTTTTCAAAAATCTGTAAAAAATACAAAAATTTCTCTATTTTCAAAATTTTTTCATTCATCATATTTAAAATTAAATTTCCTACACAATAGTATAAAAAATATCCGTCTGGCGTGATTGGTTCAGGATCTGTGAGGTCAAAAGTACTAAAAAGTGCTAAAAATAACATAAAACATTAAATAACTTTTTTTCTAATTAAAATATCAAAAATCGGAGCCCGAGGTGCACAACTTCAGCAAAAACTACACCTGTATACCAAATTTCATCTTTCTAGGCCTTACCGTTTTCCCGTGATGCGCGCCACAAACACACACACACAAACATCTTATTTTATTATATGTATAGATTATTTACTTTGAAAGATGTATTAAAGTTGTAAATGTTACGAATTTCCCGAAATAAGTTTTTTTATTTACTAAAGTATATGTAAAGAATGCATTGAGTAGAACATTTTCTACCAATTGGCAAGTTTAATCGACTGCTTAGGATGGTAGATTGTTCTGGGTCAAAAACCAAAATAATAATAATAATATTATTATTATGCACTGTTCAATAATACATACATTGGAAATAATATGGATAAAAATATTGCAATTAATATAATGTAATGAATCATGCCAATGATTTTCATGATCAAAATATGATTTCATTCATTAAATATTGATATTCATGTTCACCACAGGTGCCCACGAGATACCTAACCAAATGAAATTATCAGGGACTAGTAAATTTTAGTCTCATTTGGTGGAGGGACCTTTTGTCTTGGTTGGGTCTAGAATTTCAGGGGATAGGTCAATCATTCTTAGCGAGGATGGATGCCCCTGTAATTTGGTTTTTATTTTATAGTGGTTGAACTATAAGAGATATAACTAATAAGAGTCAGTGATGGAAAAATCTATTGTTGCTAGTTTAAATTATTTCATTTAATTGAAGTACATAGGTTTGCTTTGCTCTACACTTTTATCTAAATGTATAAAGTATAGAAATTTAGCTAAGGAGGTCCCCAAACTTACTCCTCTTCTTTTCTGTTGAAAGAGGTATATTGCATTTTAGAACTTCAATTTCATAATTTCAAGAGAATATTTATTTCTGACATTGCACTTAAAAAATTATGTATTTTCAGATCAAATGTCAATAACTAGCTACGGTGGCTGATATCACCATGAAGACGAACGGTATTTCTAGGTCACCCGATTCTAATGAACCTGTTATAACGGTGCATGATTGGGAAAGTTACAAAATCAAAGATGTTTTTGATGATGGAACAATGACTTTCTTTTGGTAACACCATTTTTGCTTTGTTCTAGTTGTAGTACAAAATGTGGAATTCAGTATGTTTTTTCAAATAAATGTTTTCTTGCAGATACTCAAAATAACGTATACGTAGTCCTTCTGATTTTGCAGATGAATTTCCACAGTAATTTGGTGTATTGTTCAACAGTAATTGGTATTTTATTCCATATTAATTTCACTGTATAATTCTGGTTAACCAGACTAAAGTAGAAGTTGTTTTGTATGAGGATTTGCTCTGTTAAGCCATGAAATTTCCAGTCATACAAACGAAAGTCGGATGTATGCAAAGCTCTTGTTATAGGCTACACATATTATTCTAAGTGTTTGTCCCAGGAATTTTTGGGGCAGCAGTTCCTTCTTTCTCTTAAAACAACCTTCAATACGCTTTACCTCCTTTTTCTGCATCTCTTATTACATCCTCCATGCCCCCTATGAAGTTTCAAACACACAATCATGAAACCAAATCTTCTGTTTTGAAATGTAAAATTTCACTCCAGCCTCACTATTAGACATATAACTTCCCCATTTCTCGTGTCCACATAAATGGCATGGAAAGATCCTCCCCCCCCCCCCCAGTGTCTTTCTCAGAAACAAAAAGGTTGCTAATCAGAAATCCTCCTGTAGGAAGACCTATTTGCTAAGAAAGTTAGAAACATTTTGGGGCAAATGTTTGAAATAGACAGTTTTTAAGGAAGAAACACTTTTTTGTACCTTAAATGTGAAATGAACATACTTAAAGTTATAAATAATCAATTTTCATGTTTGTATGCAAATAGGCTTCATTTTTGCGCTTATGATCTTCCAAATGGTGCATTTTGAGATAGCAAATTTTGTAAATGGTTTGTTTTTGCGATTACAATTTTTGCTAATCATTAATTTTATTCTGAATTGCCAACAATGTAATTTTGCTTTCTAATCTTTTTGTAACCTTATAATCATTAAAATAACCATTCAATAAAAAGTGAGCTCATATTTTCCCTCATTTGGATACGTAAGCTTTCCTGTGCCAAAACATCATGTGTATAAAATTAAAAATTTCACCTGTTTTCTGATAGACCAGTGTTTATTGTCGTGGAAGAACGAGAGAGAGAGAGAAAAAAATCTGCAATTGCTTTCTATTTGCTTCCTGAGCCTATTTGCAGCCGAGATTACATCTAAATTGTGTTTTTAAAGCATGGAGACCTATGTTTTAAAACTTTATTAATTTTCTTTTTCCGTTAAAGTTAGTTAGATGTTAATATATTTTTCTAACTTTTCTGTGAAGACTAGAAAAGTAACTGTGTCTGTCTTCCTAGAACAAGTATAAAAATAATTAGGTCGTATTTTTGTGTAAAAAACATGCACAAATTATTCTTGTAAAGTGGTAGACAGAAAAAAGAAAATTTTAAAAAAAATTTCTCAACCAATAGCAGAAACCTCAGATCCTACATTGTTTTCGATTACGTTGTATCAACAAACACTTTCAATGTTTTAGAAAGTTATTTTGCTTCCAATCATGGAGAAAGCAGAATGCTGCTAGCCTATAGTTAACAGCATTAATGATGACTATCTCACATCAAAAACAAAAAGGTAGTTGATCTTTTGGTAAATAATTCTTTCAAAATGTAAATTTAATCTAATTATGATGATGGTGCCTATTTAAAAATTGCGTTGAGAGAAAATTATATTGATGAAATTTAAATTAATTTAATTTGTAAATCTGAATGTGAAGGTGCTTGGAAATATAAGAAAAGGATCAATTAATTGATTTTGAGTTTAATTTTAGTTAATCAAATTCAGTGTCTATTTTGGTAAGTATACAGTGGTGGACGTAATTATAAGACATCTATCTAATGTGACAGATAGTTAAAGAAAAGAGTCAAAACTTTAAAATGTTTTATCAAATACATCAAAAACATCAGTTTATTCTGTTAGCAAATATATATATTTTATAAATATGATATTTTCCTACAATTTAATGAAAAAACTGAAAAAACATAATGGATAAAATTATAAGGCACCAACCGTTTTTTTTCCAAATACAGTGGTCAATATAGCTAGCAGGCACTAATGATCTAAAAGGAAATCCTCTAATATAGTTATTCAATATTTTGTGGAGTCGCCATTGTTTTTAAAACATGAAAGATGCGATTTGGCATTGAATCTATCAATTCTAACAAAGTATTGCAAGAAAGTTCTTCCCAAGCATGTTTCATAGCATTCTTTAGGTCTACAACACATATAAACTGACTCCCATTTTGGTAAATTGCACGAGCTAAGATCCACCATGGGAGAACATAAGTTACTTTGCTCTGAAATCCACTTTTTTGTTTCGTGTGATGCATGAATCGGAGCGTTTTCATGGTGGAAAGTAGTTTTCGCCACAAGAAGTTCACCGTATATGGCTAGTTGATCTTCAAGAAAATTCTTATACTTTTCGGAATTCATTCCTGAATGTACAAAAAAAAAAAAAAAAATATCCATTTTCCCTTGAGCCGAAAAACCTGCTCAAACCTATATTGAGCCTACACCCATTTGATGGCTCATTTGTACATTAGGAGACTTCCTTAAATCATGCTAATAGTATTGAAACCTGTCAGAACCATCCAGGTTTTCAGACTCTCCTTGCAATTTTTAAAAAGCTGACTACCAATTAGTTTGATTACATGTATAAAGGCCTACTAATAAGAAAATAACTCATTGTGGAAACCAGCTGGCTTGATTGTTTATTGAACTTTTTTCAACAGCTACTTACGCCGTCACCAAGTTTACTTGTTTTTTATCTTAATTTAACTGGATAGTAACTGTCAACAGTTTTGTTGCATTAAATTTTCTAAGTAATCACTTTAAAAAAAATGTATTTTTTACCTCAATATCAGTTATAGAATAGTAAAAAGAATATATGAATTGCTGGAGCAAGTCGGGAAACTTCTGAGGGTGCTTGGTAAATTCAAATAAGTGTTGGTACGAAAGCGCGAATCCAAAAAATCCGATAAAACATTGATGTTTTTTTTCAATCTGAAGACTATATCTATTAGCTTGGTTCTCATTAAAAAGTACAAAATAGAATCAGTATATGATTAATTGGTTGCAACACTCAAAAATTGCAGTTAATCTTAAAATTTTCATATTTTAAGATCAATTCTATAGCTATCAATAAAACTAAAATTAAAAATTGAGCCAAGAAATTAAGGTATACGTAGTAAAAGCTACAGGGTTCATTATGAAAGTAATGAGCATTTACTGGCAAAATATATTTATTGATCTTAATTTGTACAAATGTTCAATATTCTTCAAAATACATTTCTCCTGCATCAATACACTTGCGGAGAGGTGTTTGCTACGCCTGAAAGGCACCCTGAAACTCTTCCAAGGGAATGCCTCTCAGGAACGTTGCAACATGGTGTTGGATGTTTCCTAAGGTTCCCCAATGTTTTCCTTTCTTCTCTCTCTCTCTTGAGTCGCGGAAACAAAAAGAAGTCACATGAAGCTAAGTAGGGACTGTAAGGTGGTGAGGGATCACCGGGGGGGGGGGGGGACATCCATAACGGGGTTGGTCGGCGACCTCCTTCCTGGCTCTCTTTGAATGCCTTGTGCCATTTCCCAGACTGTAATCTTGAAATGCAGTCGTCCTTGAAGGCTTCTTGCAGCATCTGGAATGTTTTGGTTGCATTTTTTCCAAACCTCACGCAAAACTTTATGGCGTATCATTGTTCAAGCGAACGCCCCATTGCGTTATGTTACAAAAGTTGAAAACATACTTCAAGCGGAGGCACTTATGTCCGCTCACACTGCTCGAAAGCAACTGACGACTAGATGCATTGAAAGGGCATATCCCGCACCACATTTCCCAGCCGGTTTTACCGTGCTGCCATCTATCGTCGCGTCACAATAACATTATGCTCATTACTTTCATAATGGACCCTGTATATACCGCCGCATTTTGTGTAAAATTTGCTCCAGATGTACATGTAACTGACCTCTACCTGCAATATAGTGCAGTACTTTCGTTGAAATTTTTGAGATGAAATTTAAGATTTATTATTCAGGAAATTTTTTTAGAATTAAAGTATTTATATTTTTATAAACTCTGAAAATAATTTGAGGTGTCGTTTTTTTTTCTTCTTACAAGTACAGCTCTAAAAAATTGAAAGCACAGGATTAGATCAACATCAATTTGTTAAACATTTAAGGGGAGCAAATTAATTCTTTTAATTTTTTTTAAAATTAGTTTTTAAGTAATCTCACTTTTAAAATTGCAACTATTGGATAATTTGATTTTCAAATTGAATTTCTAACTTGTATGCATGTTAGTATTCAACTATTATTAAATATCTGTTTAGGGGTTTTTCCCCCTTCCCATGAGGGGAAGGGATTGGAATAAATAAATAATTAAAATTGCCGGAGTCAAAGTCGTATGTTTCAAAATCCAAGAGTCAGAGTCAATTTTTCTTCTGACTCTTCAGCCCTGGTTCTGACGTTATAACCAGGGCTGTGGAGTCGGAGTCAGAGTCGGACTGATTTTGGAATAAAGGAGTCGGAGTCGGAGTCGTTGGAAAACATGCCGACTCCGACTCCGGGCTTCTTTTTTTCTTTCCTTTTCACTGACTCTCCTTACATTTTTTAAAAATTGATTACCAATTAGTTCGATTACATGTATAAAAAGATACTAATGAGAAAATAACTGCCATTATGGCAATCAGCTAGCTTGAATGCTTACCGAACTTTCTGTAGCCGTCCCCTAGTTTGCTTGCTTTTTAACTTAACTAATAGCAACTGTCAGCAAACGGTTTTGTTGAATAACATTTTCAAGTAATCACTTTCAAATAAAAATAGAAATATAGTGTTTTGTTCTATCTCAGTTTAAAATAGTAAAAGAAACGTAACAAATTAGTAAGTCGACGCCTGTAGCTAAGGTTGAAACGTTTAAGTGTGATCGGCAAATTCAAAGAAGTTCTGGCTCGAAAGCACGAATCCAAAAGATTCGATAAAATAATCTAATGTTTTTTTCTTTATTAAGACTATTTCTGTAAGCTTGGTTCTCACTAAAAAGTATGTAACAAAATAAGTGTAAAAAGTTTCTTGATTACAACACTCAAGAATTGCAGTTAATCTTAAAATCTTCATATTTAGGTTAATTCTAAAGCAGCCAATAAAATTTAAATTAAAAATTTAGCGAAGAAGAAATATAGGTATAGTAAAAGCTATTCGTACAAATTTGTATACCGCCGCGTTTTGTGTAAAATTAGCTCCTGACGCATATGTGCCCTATTTTCGTTGAAATTTTATTGATGAAATATAATTTAAAATATATTCGTGAAAATTTTCAGAATAAAAGTATTTATATTTTTTATAAACTCTGAAATTAACTTTGGGTGTCATCTACTAGATGGATGTCACCAGGGGCAAACCACTCCCTCTCAAGAACTTGGATTTAGAAAAAAAGTTTTTTTTCTCTCAAGTTACAGCTTTCAAAAATTGAAAGCACACGATTTGATCAATATATATTTGTTAAACATTAAAGGGGGGCAAATTACAGATAATCATTTTCAAAATTTTTAAAAGGGATTTTTAAGTCATCTCACTTTTTAACTCGTAACTATTGGAAAGTTTGATTTTTAAATTGAATTTCTAACGTTGTATGACGTCTTGGGTTTACAATAAAAAACAAAATGCTAAATTTTCATAAAAAGGAATTAATATTTCAATCTCTGTTAAGAGGTTTTCCCCCTTCCCTTGAATGGAGAGAGGGAGTTTAAAAAATACAATTAAAAAAATTAAAAAAAATCCGGAGTTGGAGTCGGAGTCGGGCGTTTCAAAATCCAGGAGTCGGGGTCGGAGTCGGCCATTTTCATTCCGACTCCGCAGCCCTGGTTATAACAGTGTGCAGAAGATTTGCATATTGCACATTATTTTCAAAAAAAGTTAGGTGTTTTAATTAAAATGTTAGGGTGTCTTATAATTTTGTCCATGGTATTTATATATTTTTTATTAATCCCTATTAAAATATCATTTCTGTAAAACAATTACCTGTGGCAACAGAATAACTTTGTTTTTGACTTATTTGATAAAACATTTTTAAGCTCTGAATCTTTTCTGTCACTAATTGTCAAATTAGATATGTCTTATAAATATATCCACCACTGTAGTCGAACCTTAAATGAATCAAATTTCCACATATTGAAAGTTTTCAATGTATCAAACTTTTAGCAAATCTCCATGTTCCTTGCTGCTTGGTTGGTTGGTTTGTTTATTTTTAATGGTGCAAGAGCGCTTGAGGGCTATACTGCGCCAAATGATTTTTTAGTTTAAATTATTTACATAAATATAATGTCAGAATATGATAAAAGTAAACGTGTTTTGAGGAAAAAGGTATAGACATCAGTAGTTTAAAATAAGTAATAAAAAACATGTAAACATTAAAAACATTTAAACAACTTATGGAACAATATGTTGCCAAAAAACGTTAAAAAACAAGAAAAGGACAAAATCAGATTTTGACGACACAAATACTAAATTAAGAAGTATAAGCCAATCTCCTGGAGGAAGGAGTACAAACTGCAAGGGGGTAGGTCCCACTGCAACTCTTTTAAAAGTGGATTAAAATCTTTAAAATATTTAAAACTTATTTGATTAAAAATTGGGCAGTTACTTGACATATGCAACACTGTTTGATTTACATTACACGTAATGCATGCTGGAGCTGGATTGTGGCATAAAACGTATTTGTGGATGAACCTGGTATGCCCAATGCGAAGACGAGCTTATAAAACTTGTTCTCTCCTGGTAAGTTGTAATGATTTGAAACCTGTTGTTGAGGGCTGGATTGAATGCAATTTATTTTGTGTCTCAAAAATTCCAGGTTCGCTGCCAATGCGTGTTAAGACGTTCAGATATTGCGTTTTTAATGTCATCAAAAGGGACACTATCATCAGCCAGGCTATTTGTGACTTTGGCAGCTGAATTGGCGGCTTCATTGCCGGCAATGCCCACGTGACCAGGGATCCTACAAAAGAGTATATGAAAATTATTTTGTATAAGATTTTCGTATAAATGATATGACTGAGCGACTGTGGGGTGGTTGTTATTATTGCAGTGAGTGATGGCTTCCACTGAACTCTTTGAGTCAGTGTGTATCACTCACTTTTGTGAACGGATTGGGCTATTGATTGTAGAGATAAAAATATAGCTTTTATTTCAGAAGTAAATACCAAGCAAGATGTGTTTAATTTTTCTGCCTTAACTTGACTATCAACTGTTATGGAAAAGCCAACGTGATCGTTTGCTTTTGATCCGTCAGTGAAAATGTCTTTGTAATCAGAATACTTGCTTTCGATATCATGAAAGATTTGCTGATGAACTGTATCGGCGGTAGTTTGTTTGGGGAATTTAGAGATGTCATTGATTATAGAAGGTATTACTTCGCACCATGGTGCAATTAGTTTTATTGTGTTGACAGTTTGGAAATCTGATAGCTGCAGGTCTGAGAGTACCTGATGCATTCGGATCCCGAATGTTGAGGTCATCGAAGGACGATGTAGAAACAAAACAACATTAGATGGTTTAAAAATATGCAGATGTAATGGGTGATTGGTGCAGGGTTTTGTTTTGAAGTAAAAATTTGAAGAAAGTTTAAGACGTCTATTGTTTAGAGATTGTTCAAGTGCAGGAATATACAGAATCATGTTCAGAAGGTTCCTGTGCAGATGCGCAGTGTCTGATTATGTATTGGATCCAGGGCTTTCAGATAACTTCTCGCCGCAGAGCCATGTTCCTTGCATAGAAAAACTTAACATTACAAAAATCTCTTCATATCAAATTTTTGTTCGACTTAGTGGCACATTTTATTTGGCTTTAGAACATTTGCTGCCATAAAAATTCAAGTCTGGAGAAGAAGAGAGCTTAATGATTGCCACTATGATTCTTTCATGTCAACTGAGGTTAAGAAGTGAAGGAACAAATGGAGAAACTTATGAATTTTAGAGTGAAACAACCAAGTTATTTTCTATTTTATGTTGCGACTTGTCTTGTAAAACCAATTTCTAGCTATTCTTCTTTTTCTGATAGTTGTTGTTCATCCAGTCTTTACCAAACTGTTTATATGACGTTTCATGGTAAGCAAGTGCTTAATTTTTCTCAGGTGTTTACAGTATTATTATTATTAAAAAGTGAATTAAAATGCACTTAAAAATTGTAAATCTGTTTTATAGAATAAACAACTGAACAATGTTCAGGGACCACAGGTTGAGAAATAAAAATTTAGAAAAATCACAATTTTGTCTTTATTAGTTTTGTTACATGATTGATTTTGTGAGCTTCAGTTTTCTTTCTTTTTTCCAGGAAAACTCACACTCTGAGCGTTTTGTTTTTCCTTATTTGTGCTCTTGTTTATGTGGCATTTTTTGAAGAAATTTCAGATGATTCTGAGTATAATATCAAAAGGTAATTCTTTGTTCTGATATTTGTTATTCCTGTTAATTATTACAACTAAAGATGGATTGAAGTTTCGACCATTCATCAAAACATTGACCTGACCAAATCATGAGCTATGATTTTTCCGCTTCAGCCTGAAACAATTTATGTTGTGAATTTTCTTTTGCAATTATTATTATACGATAATCCAAAATTGTACCTCATGATAAATCATAATAGAAATATGTATTTAGTTTAAAGCCAGATTTATTTATTTTTAGCCAGAGTTAATTTAAGAATCAGTAAAACATTTATTAGCAATGTATTCTAATGAACATTATATTACGTTACATTTAGCTTATAGTTTTAATTAAAAACTTAAGTTTTAAAATGAAGCTATATAAATGTATTGCATTAAATATTCTTCAAATATTTATAGCTTTGAAACTTATAACAGTGGTGATGTTATTTACAAACACAAGGGCGGATATGCGACTAATGGTCAGCATTAAGTATTTTGTTTTAAAATTATATTTTATTTAATAGTTATTGGTACCATATTTTAGTTTTTTAAATAGATGCATTAATCTGTCAACATATTTTAACTTGTGACATTGTTAAATCCTTCTCAAAAAATAAATACTAAATGATAGACAAGTAGGAAGAATGCATGATATTACTTTTACAAAGTCATCAGAAATGTAAACATTTTGCATAAAGAATGTTTCAATATTTACACTAATATTAACACATAATCTAAATAGTAGGTACTTTATTATTGAATAATTCTGTGATTTAATAAATTGATCGTATCAGTTGGTTATTTTAAGCATTAATTTAATTGTAGAGCATTCTTTTAATATTCCAAATAATGCTTTATGTTACTATTCTACCAGTGCAAACAAAAGTAAAATCTTAACTGGTGATATGTATTAATTAAAAAAAAACACACTATAAGCTGAAAATGTTGAAAAAAACAAAGAGTAGTAAAGTACTGTGGACTCTATTCCAAGCACTCATGTTCAGATTATGGGGGTGTTCATTATAATGGAGACTGGATAATGTACACTGGTGTGCAAAAATTAAGGACGAGACGGTTTTTTCAATATAACTTTGTACAAAAGCTTTCCAAATCAACACATTTAATACCGTAAGGCAGGGCGCACACCTAGAGGATATTTGTCTGAAACATGCCCGCGACGTTTGTCTTACCTGCTTCACGTCGGCGACAAAACATTTTTCAGCTCACATTTGACAGACAACCAGCGGGGAACACGGTATCAAGCGCGCATGCGCAGTGCTACATTTATCAGTTGTCAACAAGCATGGCGACGTTTCGCGGGTGAGATAACGATTCATCTGATGATTAAGCTTTGTTTTTATTGTTACTTGCAGTCGAAGAAGAAATTAATATAAATTTCAGACTGAGTTTTTGTTTATTGATGTTTTCATTTTAAGTTTTTTAGTGTTAAGTACCTAAATTAAACTTAATCAAAACCTCTTGTAATATCCTATGCATTTTTAAGAACTAATCAATTGTGTGTGGAATATGGGTCAAAGTGAAATAGTTGAGAAAACTTTCAAGATGAACAAATTGGAAATTTGTCCTGAAAATGGCGATACATAAAGAACGAACAATAAATTTTACCATGAAACTTTCACGGAAACATATTTTTTTTAAAATTATTCTTGGCAGTAAATTTGTACCTCCAAAAAAAAAAAAAAAAAAAAGGTGGAAAATATATATATTTTTTTCTGATGGGCAAAGAGAAAAATTTAATATTTTTCTCAGGAAATGTTTTTTTATTTGATTATTAAAGTTATTAAAGATATCTTTTATTAAACAACTATGGACATAAAAGAATGCATCAATAAATGAAAAGAAAATGAAACAGATGAATAAATAAATGAGTGAATAAAATAGTGAATGAATGAATAAATAAGGGAATTATTAAATAAAGGAATGTAAATGAAATAATAAATAAATACGCAAGTCTAACTGTACGACGTATTTAAAGTACAAATTAACTTAATATTAAACAAATAAATTCGGCACCGAATATTAAATATTTGAAACGTATTTGATAACAAGAACTTTATCATTTGATAATAATAATAAAAATGTTTGACTTACAAACAGCGCAATACATTACAATTTGAGTATCAAATTTCGAAAATTGCTTTTACTTTACTGAATTTTCAACACTAATCACGCAATTCATTAAAAGATATGGAGGTGCTAAAACGTTTAATTTTAAAAACATTTAGGACAGTGTTATTAACATTTAATTGTTATCCATGTAAAACCATATCAGTTATCTATTTAAAAAATATTATTATTCAATAATACAATGATTTTAGTGGAAAAAAAAATAAAAAACATAACACTTCTATTATATCATCATAATTTTTTTTTCTAAAAAATTGAACTCGGTGCATTCTCATTTAGCACGTTTTGACCAATTTCTTCAAGCGCCTCAGACTTTTTTCAACAACTGAACTAAGTTTCAACTTTGAATGTTCATAGTTTAGTAGTTAAATTGAATACCTCTTAAAATAATTCATTTCATTACAGAAATCATTGAACTTACTCATTTATAAGTGAACTACAACATGCAAAATGGTTCCAAAAGGCGTCAAATGCATAAATTTTTGTATAAATTTTACATTATCACAGACCTCATGTAAAGCTTAGAATAAATATATCATAAATCCAAAAGTAATGCAAAAACATTAACAATATTATCATAGTTCTTAGTTTTTGAAATGTAATTTTCCAGTAGAATTTAGCTTTCTTCCGACATTATTCCACTCTATCTCCATTTATATTTTGTTCAAACAATCCAACGATAGGTAATCAAATAATTTTTCTTTTTGTTTTCAACATTTTTGATAAAAGAGATACTAAATTAAGCGCTTTCTAGCAACACAACACTCATCGTGCTGTTTTGTCGTTTATGACGCGGAAGCGACAGAAACAAATATCCCTCCTGCTACACTTCGAGAGAAGAGGGTAAGACGGAGACAAATGTCGTACCCCCGCCCTGTCGCTTAGGTGTGCACGCTCACTACAGAATAAACTGGTTTTTCGGACCGATTGTCTGAAACCTGTCTGCGAGATGTTCGTGTCTGCTAGATGTGCGCCGCGCCTAAGATCCCCAATACGTAAGGACGTGTGTAATATAAGCAACATTTACTAAAAGAGAAATCAGAGGGATAAAAAGAAGCTTTATTGAAAAAGTAGCATGGAGCGCAATGCGACTGAAAGCCGAAACATCCCTGTGACGGGTGTCCAGCAAGAAACATCCAGTCTTTTGTAGGGGATATGATCTCCCCTCGACTGCTAGGCAGGTTTTACAGCGTTTGCCCATGCTGCGAATGAGGGTGTCAATGAGGTGTTGAGGCTTTGTTGCCCATTCGTCTTGTCGAATTCGTCGTCAATCGAAGCTCCCGAATCGTTACTGGTGGTAAGATACGAGCTGCTAAGTGTCGGCCTAGAAATTCCCATACATGCTTGATGGGATTGAGATCTGAAGATCGTGCCGGCCAATCCATACGTTCAATATCCTCACTCTCTTAAGAGCTGTTCGGCAGCTACTGTGCGATGACATGGTGCATTGTCGTCCATGAAAAGGAACTGCGGACCCATAGCGCCTCTAAAAAGACGCACATATGGAAAAAGAATCTCGTTACAATAACGGGTCCCGTTGACTGAACCTGCGTCGAAGATGTGAAGGTCTGTACGACTACCAAGCATGATGCCTCCCCAAACGAGAACACCGCAACCTCCATACCTGTCCATTTCAATGATGTTCGAGGGATGATTGCGGCTTCCTCGCTCTCTCCAGATGAGTATGCGATGAGAATCGCTACTCAGACTGAATCTGTTCTCATCTGTAAAGAGTACTCGTCCCCTTTCATTGTCTCTCCAATTCAGATGTTCCCGGCACCACAGAGAACGCCTTCTCCGATGGGCAGGTGTTAGAGGTACACACCGTATAGGGCGTCGTGCAAACAGACCACCACCGTGCAGTCTTCTGGCCACGGTAAAACGCGATATCGGTCGTCCAGTCGCCTGTGTCGTGTGTCTAGCGATTTCTCCCGCTGTCTGCCGCCTGTTTCTTCTGGCCTGTAAGACAATATACCAGTCATCTGCGGGTGTGGTTCCTCGTGGACGACCACTACTGAACCCCCGAATAGCTGTTCCTGTAGTTTGAAATTGTCTCCAAAGTCGTGAAACGATGCTGTGAGCAATTCCAAACTCTGCAGCCACACTTGTCACACTACGGCCTTCCTCCAACTTTCCAATGATTCGACCTCGGGTAAAAGCATCCAGATGTCGTCTAACAGATTGATTATTCACCATTTCTCGCTGAGGCAGCAACTCGGTGTGATTTTAACTGCTATATGTCGTTTTGCCAGAAATACTGATCTTACACCGACAACATGCCGACTCCCCCATTACGTCTGCCTGCATATCTGCGCATGTGCTACCGTACATCCCCTTACTTAATCTCCTGATTGGTCTTTCTGTCCGCTCTGCCTCTTTGTTCAGCTGATATGCTAATTTTTCGACTTCGTCCTTAATTTTTGCATACCAGTGTATTTATATGTATTCTATTGTGTTATTGGACTATGTTCAGTACTTTGCCCAGTGAGCTTTTCCAGTAACTGAAGTAGAGGGGTTGAATCTTGGATTAGTGGATAGTGCAATGTCTAATTCAACTCAGTAGGATCTAAGCTCTTGCATTTATTTATTTATTTTTTAGTTTAAAAAGTTTAACATAACCTTCAATAGTAAAACATTACAATACAGCTCTCGGTACTACACCTGAAAAAGTAAAAATGGTATTTTTAATCTTTTTACATTGTGTATCCTCATGAAAATGTTTCCAGGTGGTTCTCAGCCACTGCTTAAAGGTAATCATACTTTAAAGGTCTTGAAAACAACTTGATACAATGGTTGAATTCTTGAAATATAGTTCAGTGGCAGAAACTTCAGGCTCATAGTGCTGGGCTGAATAATTTCGTGTGATGCAATAATATCCAGGAAAATAATTTTTCTTCTTCCTCTATCCATTTTCTCTTCAGCCATTCAATCAGTGATAAAATCGTGAATGTATTTTAGGCTTTCCAATTTGATTCATAGGAATTCCCGATTACTGATTGTGAATATTTTCAGTATACAGAGAGGTGATGATTAATGATGATTGAAAATAGCGTTCAAAAATACTGGGGTGTTCATATTATACTGTATTCAGAGAGGTCAGCCTATGTTAAGTCTATTGAGTTTCGCTGGGACCATCAAAATGTGTTCAGAATGGGTGTTCTCGTTAGAGAGTGTTCAGATAGAGGGAGTCCACTGTATATGGAGAACTACAGGATGTTGTATGCATCCCTTGTTAATTTAAATGCTAAAACTCAACATAAAGAGTAGCTGAAGCTTTGGCCACCGGTTGGCTGAAGCTTCGGTAATTGGTGCTTTGGCCAAATTGTGCCTCATACCACCTCTAATTACAACGTAATGCATCTTTTCTGTAATTCTTAACTTATCATTTATGTGTTTTTATTAATATTTTAACTGTAACGGTAAATAAAGTTTGTAAGAAATAAGTTCTTACTTATTCAAGTTTTAAATTTACTTCCTTCCAGGCAAGAATAAAAACATAGTTTTATTTTTTTGTGTCTTAAAATACCAATTAAAAATAGAAACCAAGTTTAAGAATTCATGAAACAGCTGTTTATTTTTTATGTTTTCATTTAAATATTTGTATGAAAAAAGCACTGTGATTGGCACTTATTTTTTTCCATGTTAATGTTTAAATTTGTTTTATTTTGTAAATACTCAGTTGTTCAAGTCATAGGCATATATAGAAAGATGTTTTCGGTAGGGAAAAAATTAGTTGACCAGTGTGAAGTATTTAAGCACCAGTGTAGGTGCCATGTTTTTTATTTTTTTGTGGTAGAGCAAACACCTGGTCTGAAACTGCTGCCCTTACCCATCTTCCGTTAAGTTTTTATATCACGTTTTAGTTAAAAAACAAAGAAATAAATAATATGAAATTTATAAAATTCAAGATAAGTTTATGCTGATAAATTCTTTAAGTGCAATTTAATGTTTTAAAAGATAGGTACCAATAGTTATTATTCCTTATTATGCAATTTAGGCTTCCTTTAATAATGTCAGAGACAGTAAGGAAGTGTAGGATCGGAGGATCTTCCCCGAAAATTTTAAAGGCAGACCTGTCATTTCAAATTTTTTTTGCCAATGGATATGTACTTAAATTTAATTATTTTAAGAAACAGCAAAATCATTATGTCAATTTGTATGTAAATACATAAATTTTCTCAAAGCTGGGAGGCATTGCCCCTTCTGACCCCTTAAATGACATGCCTGCCTGAAAGCACAGCTTTAACACATCAACTGCTAGGGACAAGATAATTCATCCTCCAGAATTATGCTGTATGCGCTAGGGACGAGATAACTCATCCTCCAGCCAACACGTTGCTATATTTTTTCAGTGGGTTCCATTGGCTTTCCTGGCTGTTCTGCCGCACATAGACTAACATTTAGACAAGGTTCAAAAGAAAACACAAAATGGCACCACTACTGCGTTTGCTGTGAAAACATTTTCTGATGCAAGCAGGCGTGCGCGCGATCAAATGAGATACCATATGTATTGTCCTTTGCTTTGAAAAATATCACAGTGTAGAAAATTTTTAGAAAAAAATGTATAGGATTTGTTTTGGACTCTGGAAGCTGTTCGACTCGCTATGACGAGGGTTCTAGAAGCTTTACGGGTTGCTGACTTCCAGGGGGCGTTCAGGGACTGGAAAATCCGGTACCAAAGGGTTATCGACTTCCATGGGGACTACTTCAAAGATTTCTGGAGAAAAAGTCGGAATTTTGCCAATAAATATGTTTTCTAAGCTCAGTCCAGTTACTTTTAATACAAACCCTTTAGTCCCCTAGCCTCCCCCCTTTATATGCACCCTTGATTCAAGTACAGTAAATAGCCGAATATCCGCGAAATCGGGTGGCACAAGTGTCACGAATGAAAAAAGTCGCAGATAAACTGCAAAAAGGCTAAAATGATGGACAAATAAGGTAAAAATTGTCCTTCCTCAAAAACTTGTATTGATTCGTAATAGTTTCCTGAAACAATGAATATATATATACAGTACAATAAAATGTTTTGTATTTTTGCACAACAGAGCTTAAAATCAATAAGGTACAAGTGTATTTACGATGAAGAAAACACAAAAAATAAACAAGTAAATAAAACAAAAGCAACAGAGTTAAAATTCACAATTTTTCGACAAAAAAAAACCAGCCATTGGTATTTGCTTTTTACTGTGGAAATACTGACCCGCGAATAACCAGGAGTTTACTGTATTTTATTATGAGGAAATTTACTGACAGAGAAACGTTCAAGGCATTATGAATTTCATCAGAACTAAAATTTAGAAACAAGAGTCTAACGATTTTCTTTTACTCCAGCATGCTCTGTTTTTTTTACTTATACGTCTTATCTGTATACTTTTCTCATGAGTTCTTAAAAACTTTGGTTGATCATTTTTTTAAATTTCTTTAATTTAAAAATTGATGTTTTCTGTTTAAAAAAAATTTTGGCTATGCAAAAGTTTGCTCTTGGCAAATGAAAAAAAAAACTTCTTCAGGTTTTTGTTTTCTTTTGGCAAAAAATACGGTTTTTTAAAAACATGTTTGGTATTAATAAGGATTTTTTTGAATTTAGACTTACGCATATGTAAAATGATTATAATGAATCTCCTGGCTATAAAATGAATGCTGCTTTTGTATACTCATGTTCTCATTTAAACTTTTTAGGGGAATAGTTGCATGCGTTGTTGTTTTTTTACTCCTTGGTGTCACTCAAATTCCTGATGGACCGTTTTTTAGACCACATCCTGGTAAGAATATGCTCTTTTAGCTACTCTTTTACAATTTTTTATTTATATATATCTTCAAAATATTAGAAAGACTAGCCACCTAGTCTAGCGTTGTGATCATGAACATTGCACTATCCTTAACAAAAGAAAAAGCAGTGAAGTTACCTGATACGTACCCTAAAGTGATTCAAAAAAAAATTTTTTTTTTTAGCTAGAGTCCAGGACACCCTCTATTTTTATAGGCTTACTAATAGTATTCTGCTGTAAAAGTTTTAGCTTCTTACTCAACTTTTAAGAGGGAACTCAATGCTCCCTTAATTTAACATTAGCCGTAGCATAGAAAATGCCACAAATTTAGATACCTTTAATTTCCTAAGCTGTATTTTTTTTTTTTTGTAAATAATTATTTTATTGCAATGTGTATGCATATTACGAGTGTATATTATAATACGTAGCATTGTTTTTTCAGTTCAATGTATTTTTTTAACCCCCCATGGGTATGAAGTTTGGGGGAGGGGGTTGAGCACCCTCTTTCAGTTGAAAAAGAAAGCTAAAATTCTTCCAGTATATTACTATCCACAAGTCTAAAAATATTATGGGGTGTCCTGTTATGTAGGAGAAACTTTTTTTATGTGTATTTTTGAACCACCCTAATATACCCATCATTCTTTCCTAAAAAAATACAGACATTTCATCAATAAAATCCCTGACAGAATGAAGACAATCCCTTAAAATTCTCCATAAGATCTATTGACAAAGGTTTCTTAGAGTTCCCATTCAGGTAATGACAACATTCTTAAAAAACCCATATAAAATATTATCAAGTGTTCCAAAAAATCAAAATAAAATAGATCTTGCAAATCAGACATTTTTCACTTAACATACTGATTTTTTAAAAAAATTACATACAAAGAAAATTTGTTTTTATACAAAATGTTGCAGATTTTGTTATTGATTATACATACATATCATTACTAAAAAAAAAAAAAAAAAACTTGTCATAAAAAGGTATTTTTTCTCCCCTTCAATTCTTTCTTCCTTTGTTCTACAGCTCACACAAAGTGAAATGTTTTCTACATTTTTAGAAGGTCAAATTTTCTCTGTTACAGTTTTTAACAGTATGTTAAGTTAACGCATGTTTATTTTTTTCTCATATTATTTTATTTCAACATTATTTCTTCAGTTATATTTTTCATGTATGGAAACAAATCACAAAAAATGTAATTTATACTCATACATCTGTGTGTGATACTTAGATATATAATTACTTTTTGTTTTCTCTAAGTAAAAAAGGGTTCAAAACACAGACATCCAGAAATTCAAATCATAAGATCAAAGTCTGCTGACCACTTTTAAACTAATTTCTTTCTTAAAAAAAAAAAATGGAGGAAGATGAAATTGCATTTAAACAAAAGGTTTACTCATAAAATAGAGGTTTGTGAAATTGTCTCTCAACTAATTGCCAGAAATGTGAATGAAGTGGGTAAAAAAAGGACATCGAATGGCGACTTTTGCATTGTGATAAGGTCTAAAAAAACTGAAACAGACTAATAATATTGCCACTTATTTACAAGACCTCTCAATACACACATGAAGCTTAGAGCTAGCTTCCTCTAAAGAAATTGAATTTCACCTCCTTTAAGTATTTTACAATTTTTCAGTTTCACTTTTATTGGTTAAATACATTATTTTTTATGCATATTTGTATAAAAATTAAATTTTTAACTAAGGCAGTTGCTCTGCATAAATAAAATTTAGAAACCATGATTATACATGTAAAAGATAATGTCTAGATCACTTTTCTAATGTTTTGAAGTATATTAATACACAACCATAAAAAAAGCATTCTAAATTAAAACTGAAAAGCTGTCAAAAGCTATAATGTTGTTAAACTGCGTTGAGGTCTTTTATAATATATGATCCTAACCTGTTATTTAGTTTTTTTTCTCTGCAACATCAAATACTACAACCCTAGTAAATCAGCAAAGACAACACCTTGAGCAATGTTACCAATGGTAAAAGAGCTAGAGCCCTTTTAATATAAGCACTGATGAATCAATATACCTACCACAGTTTGTAAAAGTTCAAAAATAAAAGAAAAATGTTTTCCCCCTTTTTTGCTATTTGAATTCAACATTTTTTTTTTTTTTTTTTCAATTTAAATAGTTAATGTCATTGGATATTATATCATTAAATTTGAAAATTTTCATATTTGAAATTTTTTTGTCTTAAAATATGTTGCTGAAATTTTGGATGAATGAAAGAACCCTCTTCAAAAATGGTTTGTCGTAATGAATTAGTGTCAGATACTGGATGTGTACGCTCTTTATAAAAGTTATTTTCAAAAGCCCTTTAAACGTCTTCTCTTTAGTTTTTTACTTCTTAAAACACCTCAATTTTTTAAAAAAGCTTTGTTGATGGCCATAGCTTTCCTTGCTACTCATTTAAAAAATACTACCCCAAACTTGACTTAAGTGCTCAAAAGCTTGGTAGAGCTAAATACTGCTGAATATCCAAGAGCTTCTTATTAGTTGGGTTAATTGCAGTTATCCCTCTTAAGGCATAAAACATTATTTAAAAAAAAGAAAAAGGAAGAATTATTGAGAAAAAAAAAAAATTATTTTTGGAGAAGAAAGCATTAATTTAGATAGTTTTATTGTTACTATTGTTTTACTATTACTATTGTTTTTAATCTTGTTTTAAATTTTTATTTTGAGAAAGTACACACCTCATTGTCATTGTGTGTAAGAGTGCAGATTTACTAAATGAATAAAAATTATCCATTGATTCATTACTGCTTGTTAACTGAATGGTAGAACAATAAAAACTTATTCTTTTTATAAATTAATATATTAACTCAAATTTTTTGCCATATTTTCATTTAAAAAAAAAAAAAAAAAAGCCAGATATGTGCTTGTGGTTCACACCAAGAGCTATTGTCTGTACAGTGAATTTCAACCATATCAAGAGTACTTGCCATGTTATCTTAAGTACTTATTATAACAAATTTGTATATCAAAATGTTGATTTTGAATCAGTTATACTTTTGTTTTATATCTCTTTTCCAAGGGAAATTTTCCAATTCTATAATGCTTGTCTCAATGCTGTTGCTATCACTCAATGTGATCTATCTAGTGTCCTAAAAATTCGTCTGTGGAGCAGATATGGGACATCATTGGATGACATGTCCTGTTTCATCCTCAACCAGAATTGACTGTTGGTGCTGATTTGAATGGCCAGGTGCAACATTCGGGTCACACAAAATGTCATAACGCTGTCCTAGTTCAAAACTAAGGCATGCTGAAAATTGCTATTTCAAAAAAACACATTTCAGCATTTATCATTTAGTTTCTATTCTTTAATTCAAGAAATGTTCCAAGGAAGACACACTTAGAGAATGTACAAATTAGAATTCAATGTTTCTCAGTACAGAACTAGATAATTGTTTGATGTTTAAATTTACACATGTGTATATGAAGATTTCATGATCAAACTTTAAAAAAAAATCTTAGTATTGAGCTGGAGTAGGCAATATAACACAAGGGTAGTACAAGTCATTCAAGTTTACCCACTTGCATTCAAAATCACTGCAACTGCAGAGGCTATTAATATGCTATTTTTTTTATATAATTTCAAATGGTTCTACTGAAACATACTTTAACCTATGACTTAAAAAACAGCCAAATATGTTACCTAAAAAACTTTGCCTAAAATTAGTTCCTCTAAACTAGGATTTCATCTTGGTGTTGGGATTTTGTTTTCTTTGGGTGTAGTTACTACTTTGTATTTTTATTAGTATTTTCTTGCATTCTGTTCGTAATGTCTTAAATATGCTGCTGCTTTCTTTTTTTTTCTTTCAATTATTTAAAATTTTTCTCTTAAATTACTTAATTTTTCTGTAGCTCTTTGGCGGTTTGTGTTTTGCTTCAGCATTGTCTATGCACTCTGCCTCATATTTATACTTTTTCAGGTAAACATTTTTATTCACTTCATATTTCACTCATGAAATTGCAATACTTCTTCTATATTTCTGGTTGAGTTTTGATAATTTGTGATTCTATTAACTTTGTTTGAAAAAGGTGTAGTTTTCATCAAAAGTGGCAAATTTTCACTTTTTACAGAAAAGAAATTTATTTTACATGAGTTTTAAAAGCATTTTCAAAGTCAAACGTACGTCTATTTTCTTTACACGAATGACTTATTTTCATAATCTGGCTTCAGTAGAGTTTAATTAATATACAGTGTAACCCTGGGAAAAAATTAATATTGAATCGGGGATATCCTTAAATCGAGGAGCATAAACATTCAATGCAGTCAAATCCGGAACAGTGAAATGCATCATTAAATTGAGGAAAGTGTTAAATCAAAGTTATACTGTATTCGTTTTTTTTTTTCCCCCATTGTTTATCAAATACAGATCCATGGGAGTCATTGCCCTTAACACCACCAGTGCCTAAAACCGCTTTGGGGGCTTAAATACCAAAAAATTAACAGGGGAGTGCCCCCACCCCCATCAATGCTTAAATATTACACTTATGATCTCCTCATTTGTGCTATAATGTTATAAAAATAACTCCCCCCAAAACCAGTAGCTGGATTGTTTCTTGTTATTGGACCTAGAAGTTTTTCTTCTGGTGAAATAATACTTACTTTAAACTGTGCTTACTAGTCAAAATTATGTTAAATTCATCCAGTATTATCATTTTATGCACATTCGAGGCAATCATTGCCATTGTCAGTCATTGTCGTCAACCAATGATTTGGTTGCATTTTATAGCAGGCTACAAATGTTTTAATTATTTGTCACATCATGAATATTGTTTGGCTCTCTTGGCTCCCTTAAGAAGTTTTCCGCCTCCAGCTCAGTTACTTCCTATTCCAGGCTGATGAGTGCTAAAAAACACGAAACTGCAGTCCTCAGATGGAATGACTGAGCTGGTGGTGTATTTTATGTATCATAAATGTGTTTTAATCTTTTATTTTTTTATGTGTACAATTCATACAAAATAAGCTGACAACTTTCAATTTACCAACAAGCCATTCCCTAATAAGTATTCAGTTCGGTTAAAATCAATGAGAAAATATTTATATTATTTCAAATTGTAATTGCCTCTAAAAGGAAGAGATTTAAATTAAAGAAATTAGTCGTGTAAAATAAAGCATTTGACTGGGAATACATTTAATAAATAATTAAATCCGTTAAGAGAGATTTGGTAAAATAGCAGATTTTTACTCTTTTTAAAAAAATTGTCTAGCTGTTTCAGGATAAAATTATGCCCTAACTTTTTCAGAAGTTAAGAAAACAGTTCTTCGGCCATTGTGCTTGATTTGTATTTCAACCTGTTCTGTGACGACACCTCACAGCTCAATTCGTTTAATTTCATTTTACTGCTAACCTTGGTTATATTCTCAAGCCAGCAGCCCATACATTATTTTGCAATAGTTCAGGCATGTTTCTTTACTACAGTCAAAAAAAGAAAAGAAAAGAAACCAAAAACTTTTCTCAGTTTTCACAGAATTATACAGTATTTTTAATTTCTTCATGCAACTGCAAATCAGTAGCTGCAAGTACGTGAAAAACTATTTGCTCAGTTACAATAAGATTATACCACTCAGAAGTGGCTTTTAAATATGATTTTACCATAAAAAACCAAATGCCTGTGATTGATAAAGCACTCTTTTTTCCTTCGTTTTACTGGAATCCCTTTGAGGTGAAAATGCGGAACAATCACTAACCCTCCCCCCCCCCCCATCATGAATTATCATTGCCAATCAAGACAAAATGGGAAAAAATCACAATCACTAAAATGAATTCAATAGACTGTCAGAAAGGAATTAATTACAAGAAAGAATCTTAAGTTAAAAGTACTTTTGTATCCAATTCAAGCATTTATATGCAATTTAACAAGAAACGTCTGATATTCAGAACTTTGTATTTAGTGTAATCAAGAAAATGTTTGCCATTTTTTCTGTCATTTATATATTGGGGATGCAAAATAATGAATTTAAAATGAAATTCTTATAACATGAATGCAAAGTAGATAAGCTTTTACTGTACAATTGTCTTTTACTAATCCTGAATTGTGTACTGAAACCACTCGTTTACTTTTACCCTTTATTGGTGTTTTCAGGAGTTTCCTAGACATAAAAGTTGACGGAGAGCTTATTATACAGTACAATGAACTATTATTGAACTTGCAATACTTCGCTCCCCCCCCCCCCCCCCCAAGCTCCGCATGTGGTCCTCGTAATTTCTGTCCCATCCCTAAAACTAGATTGACTAGTTAACAATAGGGTGTATTTGAATAGCTGATAAGAAGATAGGGTCCTTTTTATTCTGTTCTGTTGATCCTCTTGGTAATGAAAGTGTAAAAGCATAGTTGCAATTAGTCCCTTTTTTTTTTTTTTTTTTTTAATGCTCTGCATGTAAATCAAGTTATATTGTTATACAGGGGTATTTTTCTTCCAAATTCTCTGAAAATATATAAAAGCCATTGAGGAGACATAAAATGCAAATCATCAACTCTAACAAAAATTGAAGCAATAGTAAGAATGTTGCCCCCCCCCCCCCTTTTTTTTCTAGCATTAAAGTCATTAGTTTCAAATCAAGGAATTCATAAAATCTTTATATATGTATATTTGCAGACACCTGATGATGCAAGACGATTGTTAAAGCATGTTGATCCAAAATTAGGTACACCTTTGTATGAAAAGAAATATGGTGGAAATTGCCTTTTATATGACTCTTCTCATCCTTCAGATCCATTTCATAATATATGGGTGAGTAATTAGTGATATGTTTCATGCAAAAAAAAATAATTACATTAAAATCTATTATCACTTACTAGTATAATAATTGCTTTTTGACTGAAAGAATTACAGTAGAATCTTTGTTGAACTTGAATGAATGAGAAAATTGAAATGTCAGCTGTTAAGTCCTAAATCATCATGTGTATGAAACTGAAGAAGTAGGTACACACACATGTAGTATTTAAAAATGTTATCAGCTATGCATTTTATCACTATTTGTTTTAAAAATATTATCATTGATATATTTTACTACTATTTAAATTGAAACAGTGCACTCATAGGCTTTGACTTCTTCCATAGCTTTTCAACAAATTATGCTATATAGATTTATACAGATTAATTTTATCACACAAATGCTGTTTTCCTTAGTGTCCTCAATATTCATGAAATGTTTTCAGAAAAACCAGCTTGAATAATTTTATATTCCACTTGAGTGTAAGGTCATCTTCTACTGTGAAGTGCTCAGTCCTCATAACAAATTATCATTGTCATTAAATATCTGGCTAGATTCAGTATCCATACTGTTGTGTACCACTTGTTGTAGCCGGGAAAAATGCACTCAATACTCCAGAAAAAATTCGAAATCAGTCCTTATTGTTGGTGGAGCAACAAGGACGGATCCAGAAAGTGTTTAAGGAGGGAGCGGTTGATTTTTTTTAACTGACCTCTTACTATTTATCCGATTTATACATGCTGGGGGGGGAGGGGCATTTATATATAAAACTACTAGAATATAGAAATTTAGCCAAGGAAGTCCTCATAATTTTTTTCTTCCTTTCCCGTTAAAAGAGATATTCTGAAATTGTGTTTTCAAACTTCAGTTTCCTAATATTTTTGGGAGAATTTTTTGGAACCATTTCCCCTTAACTTTATCAAAAGTCTTCTACTGCTTTTTGAAACTTCAATAAAAAAACTACCAAAGGATAGTCCCTGAACCCATTCTTTATCCTAACATTCTATTCCTTTTCTTTACATTATCTTCATAGATCCAAAACTGTTATCTCTCCAATATGTTCTCCGTGCAGCTCTAGAGAGTTGATAGACTTGGCACATCTTTCTTCAATGCCCTACTCTGTGCAATACTTCTCACTGATTGTTACAGTGAGGCAAGAGATATGTTAGATTAATGAACTCTGTTTCAGCTTTCTTTTTTGTTTAGAGTCAGGTGGGGTAAAATGGGTAGTCAAAATATATGGTTTAAAAAACAAATTATTTTAAATTAAATTTGCATTTTTTTGAGTTGGACATCATAGTTGGCTGCTCTGAATTCTATTTCACAAAATATAATTTTTAGTAGAGTGTTTTTTAGTGAGTGGTAACACTTTAAATTGAAGTAGATAAATTCAAGCCGCATGTTGTCTGCTTAAACTTCTATCTGCTGCTCCTGATTTTTGAGGAATTTTTATTACTGTGTCATAATATCTTGAGTTGGACATTTTTGTTGCTGCTTTATTTTACAGGGAAGAACAAAAATAACTTTTTCTATTTTTAATCTCAAATTTTGAAATGGGGCAAAATGGGTATATGGTTAGGTTTATCATTCCAGCAAGTTGTTTAAATAGATAGCATATTTTTCTTTAAATGAATATTAAATTCATTTGTGGTAAATTCAAAATGATTGAAACATAAAAATATGCAATGGCATGATTTTATAAAATAAACTTCACTCCATCATAATAAATAAAAATAAGCCAGAGGTATACTTATTCTATTGTTTGTGTGCCCTTGTACGCAAAATAACAATTTCCTCAGAATATACTGGACCAGACTAGCTGAACCCAGTCTGTTGCTGGTCGTCACATTTGTATTTGATTGCAATTTAGATGCTACCAATTTCTCTAATGTACCTTAAAAATTCTCAGAACGCATACTCGTTTCAATCCGAAAAGTATAGGTCACAAAGTGTAATTTCTTCACCTTATAAAAATTTCAAATGTGCAATATTGTTGACAATTTCAACAAGAACTTTAGATTTGACCTGCATGGAATTATTTAAAACAAAAACTTAAACGTGTGCAGGCAAATACAGGAAGTATTGACAAAGATGTTTTAGAAAGGCTAAAAGTTGAAAGTGAAAAACATAATGAATTAAAACACAAGAAAATAAAAAAATAAAGGAAAAAGAAAGTTTCCATTCAGAGAAAGTATCTGGAATAGAAACTGCTGAAATATTGCTTATGAAGCAAAGTTTAACCACAGGTGCTTGGGTATAAGTATTATACTTAGAGGAAACAAGAAAGAAAAAATTTATTGGCAAATATATGGCTGCGGAGGGAATCACTTACGAGGTGAAATATTTTTAAAAAATCCAAGATGGGAGATTTTTTAAAAATTTTTTTGATGTAGACGACACATACTTCATTGATGTACATCATATAATAAATTTTAACAATAGAAGACATTACCTTTTTTAAAGAATGACAAGTATGGATATCATACCTTGAAAGAAACCTTATTAATATTTTGTCAAATTTACTGTTTGCACTATTTTTTTAAATTAAATAGTTAAACTTTGTGAACTGACTCTTAAGTCTATACTATCACACTGCATTGAACAAATAGTATTCTTTTTTTATCACTTCTTAGACTTTCATACCCATTTTACCCCACAGGCTACCCATTTTCACCTGCATGGGGTAAAATGGGTGTACAAAATATATAGTCATAAACACTCCTCTCAAAAATAAATTTCTATCAAATTATATGTGAAAATCATTTAATTTTACTCTCAACATGTGTAATGTATACATAAAACAAAAAGAAAAAAGAAATAGAAGCAAAATATTTTGACAAAAATACTTGAGTGAAAATCCAAAAAGTAGGCTACATTCCCATTTTACCCCACCTGACCCTATTCTATGTTCTTTATACTTGTTTTTCACTGTAACTATTCAGAATCTGCCATTAGAAATTAAAAAAAAAAAAACTTCTGCAAAAACTCAATAATTTCTCATCTATATTTTCTTATTTGCCTACTCATGGCTATATGCCGGAAGTTTTACATATTTTTCTTAAAATCCTGATTTTGTTTTTTTCTGCTTTAGTGCCATATTTTGTATTACAACTTTGTTTAGTTGAAAACTTTATTAACCTTCCAGCATTTCCAGATTCTTGGAAATTGCTAGCAGCACATTATGCTTGTGAGGGTTTTATTGCAGCATATTTAAAAGTTCTGAGACATTTATAAGTGAATTCTTAATATCTTTCTCCTGAATCTGCTTGAATAATCTGGACAGTCCAGAATACATTTTAACTGTTGAAGTTATTTATTTACTAACAGCTTTTTCTTACTTGGGAGCTAAGTGTTTATTGTGTTACAATGTAGGTGGGGTCATTCATGTCTTTCCTTTTACTTAAATATGAAATATCAGAAACGAAACCTATAAATTTTAGACTAAATTTGGCTATTGTTTGTCTCACTCTTTATTCTGTATTAGTCTTTTTGTGACTAGACAACCTCTTTTGCAAACAAGCAAAGTACAGTTAAGTATTTTCAATATTGATTGATGATTTTATAAATGATCTTCCACCGTTGCTTTGTTTTGGTGTTACCTTTTATCTTACAACTAGCTGTACCCGAGGCGCGTTGCTACGCCAACAAAAAAAAACATCATTATACTGATTTTCATGACAATCGGTTGAACGGGGCAGAAGTTGCTACTCTGCAGTGCCACCTGGTGGCGAGTGGCTTCAATGAGCATATTATGCACCTTCTCCGTGGAAAAATACATATATATAGCAATTTTCATAATAATCGTTCCAGGTATCAAGTGAAGCCGTGACTATACTCAAATTTTGTACTCACGCAGTTTGCAAGATCAATCAATCGCTAAAAATATCAAATAGAAAAAGTTTTAAATCCCCCCGTTGCATGAAAAGCCATAAAACAATAAAGAAAGAATTTATTTGTTCAAACTCAAGAAAAATGGCAGCAGCTAACTTCTTATCACTGAGATCTTTCACACGAATTAATTTCTGCAGCCGATAGTTTTATTCGTATTTATCCAATGGATTGTGACTTAAATTGGAATAAAAAAGGAACTATCAATCGGATTTTTTTCGAACTGGTCTATAAACATTCCCAGTACCAAAAATAATAAACAGTGAAAGTTTCAGCCAAATCTGCCGGGTAGTTTTTGAGTTCATGGATGACATACAGACAAACATTCATTTATATATATATAGATATATTTTTTACAAAAATTAGTGATTTTTTAACAATTTTTGTTTAATTTCAGATGAGTTTTTAAGAAATAGTCCCTTATAAAATCCTTTATATATATATATATATATATATATATATAAAATTAAGCAAACAGAATTTCAAATATTAAACAAATTATATATAATTAATGATGATAAAAAGGAAAATTGCAAACAGCTATTAAACAGGAAAAGATAAAGTATGAATCCAGAGCTCATCAGCCGTGGAGGATTCATAAATTTTTGGTCTTTTGACCATAATTAAACTATGAACTAAAAGAGAATGTTTAAGCTCCAGTACATGCAATATAGAGTAACAATGGGCAAAAGCACCACTTGCTAAACTAAAAACAATAAACTAGAGCTCAAACCTAAAACTGAAAGCAGGGGGTTTCGCCTCGACTATTTAGGAAAACAAGTTCCGATAATTAGCCATCCACGGGACAGTACCTGCCTATAACAAAATTATCTTACCTTGAAATCCATGTAAACAGAGCCAATTCCATTGTTCAACCTGATAAAAATCCTTTCCAGTTGTCAACGTAAAAATAAAATAAAAATAAAATCATATGCAGGAGATAAATCCATAGACATACCAGTCGCCTGTTTCCCACGTGTAAAAATTCATCCATCCTGGTGATTCATAAAAAATGGTTTGTCACAGTTGTATCATACATTTACACAGTTAAACAGTCTCAAAAGAAGGGAAATGCTCATCGAAGGCTATACTTAAGCAAATGTTTTCAACTAGATTTTTTGGGAAGTTATTATTAAAAAGTAAGTTTTTGAGTACTGAAATTTCTTGATTAAATGCAGAAATGGTATTGCAAATTCTTTTTATTCTGATAGCTTGCGAAGCAATGATGCCAATAAAAACCTTTTTACTTAAGCAGGAGGAAAAATCTTGTAAGCTGTTAACTGTGAAATTAAATTCGCGCCTTTTATCATAAATTGTAGTGGAACAATTTGAGTCAATTTGTATGTTGATATCCAGGAAATTAAAGCTATTTTGATTAGAACTAGTATTTTTGAGCGTTAATGAACTATGATAAATAGTTTTACTAAGTTCAGAAAAATTTGGAAAATTTATACACAAAAGGTCATCGATGTACCTGCAACAAAGAGGTGTAGAGGAAGGATTGTCAATTAAATATTTTCTCTCATAATATAAAAGAAAAAGGTTGGCTAATGTAGAGCTAAAATTAGCTCCCATTGCAATGCATGAATTTGTAGAAAACATGAATTGCCATTTTTGAAAAAATTATTGAAGATACAAAATTTAAAAAGACCAAGAAAAAACAATTCATTAAAATCAAGGGAATCCTTGACCGAATTAAAAATTTCTGACACAGAGGAAAAAAGTTCAATGAGTGGGATATTGGTGAAGAGGTTTTCAAAATCAAAAGTTTCTAAGTTATTTATATCAGGCATATTAAGTAAATTGATCACTTCAACACTATTATTAACAATCCAAAACCAATTCTTTTGTTGAAGTTTAAGTTGTTCTAGAATTTTTTTGAGAAACTGTTCAAGTTTTACACTCAGATTTTTTCCGATGGTGTTGGTGGCAGAGCATATAAAACGAAATCCAATAGGTGTTTTATGAAATTTTGGAATTGCATATAAGTAAGGTAAGTTAACAGAATCAGGACGTGGCAATTTAAGAAGTTTGTAAGCAGCAGCAAATTTTTTGATGATGGAGGATTCATTAAGTTTGGACAAATATAAGTGGTGGTTTTTTCTAGTTCATTTTTCAAAATATTAGCATACAATTTTTTGCAGCAGATTGCGTAATTAGAACTGGCTTTATCAACAACTGTAAAGACAAAGGCTTTTTTAAACTCATGAATGGCATTATTTTCATCAGCAATTGAAATCACGTTTATGTGATATTGTCAACGCAGAATCTTTATACTTCCATCTCTCTGCTGATGAAAATAATGCCATTAATGAGTTTACATATATTCATACTTTATCTTTTCCTATTCATACTTTATCTTTTACTATTTAATAGCTGTTTGCAATTTTCCTTTTTATCATCATTAATTATATATAATTTGTTTAATATTTGAAATTCTGTTTGCTTAATTTTATATTTACTTGGCTTTTTAGTTTTGCTGCGTTGCGCATCTATGGGCTTTTGGTGTGGTCTTTTCAATATTTTTCACTTTTATTATTATATATATATATATATTGTCCAATCAAAACATACTTTCTTTTACAGGACAAAATGGACATTTTTGTTCCTACACATTTTTTTGGATGGTGGATTAAAGTAATTATCATTATTGTTATTATTTTTGCTGTTATTATTATTAAATTAATGCTTGTTATAATGGCTAACTATTTCTTACATTTATTTTTTCATGCTATTGAATCAATAGTTATATCTGATGGCAATCATTAATTTTATGTTGTAGACATTGATGCTACGAGATTGGTGGATCTGTACTGTGATGAGTATCATCTTTGAAATTCTTGAATATACATTAGAGCATCAGTTGCCAAATTTCAGTGAATGTTGGTGGGATCATGTAAGACTACTTTTGTGCTATAGCTTTTAATGGTTGAGAAAATGTGGATATTTAATGTTCTGAATTTTAAAACTGAATTTATGAAAGAATTACTTAAAAATATTTATCTGTTATGAAATAGTTGAAGAATGTCTTCAAGTGAGCTGTTCTTTTTATCTTCCTTTCCTAAACAAATTAAGGATAGTCTGTATTAAAATCATTTTTCTAACTCTGGCACATAAATTACTTTAGCCATTTTTGTATTAATATTTTTTTTCTGAAAATGTTTGCTAAGATGGTTCCTTAAAAATATGCATTTTCTCGTAGTTGACATCACTTTTTTACCTTTTTCCTATATCATTTGTACAAACTTTTGTATTCCTACTGGCCCTCAAAAGCCCCTATTAAGGCGTTATTTTCAAATATGTTTGTAGGGGACCCTCTAAAAAACCATATGTAGTCATCAAAAACCCTAAAAGTAGATCAAAGGTCCTATTTTTTAGGATTTGACAAACCCTTCGACCTTTAATAAACGGCAAAAACATTTGCTAAAAAGCTATAATCTAACTTACTGATAATTTGGAGCATAGTAGACTTAACAAAGAATTTTACTATTTATTTACATGCCCATTGTTAAAAGAGCATATGATTTGAGGACACAGGTCATTTTCACGAAGTTTCAAAGAGCAAGGGAGCTTACAGCAAGGTCCGACAGTATGCCTGTATGTTTCTATGTACATGTTTATAAGCAAAACTCTTTTTACCTTGAAAAGTTTCTTGTTGCAACACTGGCGTGAACTGGTACTGTGCTGTTAAAATTGTGCCTTAAAAAAGGCCATATGAAGACCTTATTTTTAATCTGCTGGAAGGGTGGGAACCCTGTATATACAGTATTCAAATTTTGTTCCTTAGTATGATGGCCATGTTGGTATTAAATTTGTTTTATAGCATAATTTTGCTAAAAAATTCATACATTACCCACTACATGAAAGCATAGTTTCAGATAAAGAACAAAACAATTGGAACTCCTATGAAAAAATGAAAATATTTTACTAATAAGCGTTTGAGCCACCTTTTGTCCGAATGAGAGCTTGTATTGGTAGTGGATTGACAAATAAGGGTTTGGAATCTAGTTCATTAGAATTCAAACCCATTCCTCATGCAAGACTGCCTTGAGTTCATATAGAGTGCGAGGAGGAGGAAACAGCACACAGACTTTATTCTCTAAAAAACTCCACAAAGACTCAATGATGTTCAGATCAGGGGACTGGGGACACCACATTAGATGTTCCACTTCATCGTTATGCTCATGTAACCTTGTTTAAATTCAATCCAAAAGAAGTTTACTGGTTCATTTATGTTATTTTTCAGTTGAATACACATTAAATATGTTGCTATCATTTTCATAACTAAAAAATTAATTGAAACAAAAGTGCATTCCGGGTCATTCATAAATGCAGACTGCATGTGGCCTTCAGGTTGAGTATCAGTGTTTTATATTGCTTACAGCAAATTTGTAATTGTATGAACTGCCTTTAGGAAAATCAAGTTTCTGCCCCCCCCCCCCCCCCAACCTCTCTGCACAAGTTTCGAGGTTGGCAATGTCCAAATTAGTTTTCCTTGTGTCATTGTCTTTCAGAAAAATTAACTCCCATTATTGTATCACAAAAACTGCACAGAAGTTAACATTTGACCATTTGCTCCTCCATTAAGAAGGAAAAGGCTACAAAATTTAAATCCCAAGAAATATACTTTCCTTAAGAAGTCATTCACAACTAGGAAAACTGAAGTATTTTTGCTCTTTGTTACGTATGACATGAAAGAACAATGCATCATTGTAATAAACTCTAGGAAGATGTGAAAAGTTTTACTAATGAAGGAGTGTCTAAAATGGATTGCTAAATTGAAACTAAATGTCCATATTTATTTCAGTACTTGTTTTCTGTTTATATGATTTCTATTTTCATCAATGTTTCTGCTCTTATGTCATACAAAAGCGAGGTTATCCAGACATCAGCAAAATGCTCAAAAATGTATGTAAAACTGAATTTGAAAATGCGATTTTCAATTTAAAAATATTTATTTGTATTTTAGAATTTATTAGCATTTTCTTGATCTTCAGTGATCATTGGCAAGAATTTTTCTTATTTATTATATAAATTAGTTTTTTTTTTGATAATATCCGCATTACAACCATATATACTGCCCTACATACTTGACTACAAAATTATGAAAGGTTAAAATTGCTAAATTTTGCAGATTTGTACTGAAAATTAATTATCAGTGATGATTTATATGAAAAAAGCATGGATATATATATTTCTGGAAATATAAAGAAGTCTTTAAACTCAAAAATTGTTTCTTAGTTTTGTCTTCATAACATTCAGATTCTTCCGTCGTAATGCAATGTCATTTTCTGAAAACTAGACAAACTACAGTAAGAATAATAACAGTGCAATCAGAATATAAAAATAATTAACGTTTGATGAAATACAAATATTTTTACCAAATGATGTTTACTTTCACAAAGATATTGGTCTATCAAATAAGTTTAATGTTATTTACTTTAAATAAAAAGACAAATCAGTAAAGGGTTTCTTCATACAGTTAGGGTCTATCAGTAATAGCAATATAATGTATTTTATCTCAAAAGAGCATTGGTTTTCACAACAATTTTGTCAATTGTTGTTATTTTAAATCAATAACTATGCAATTTTACTGTTTAGTTTCTTGCAACAATATGGCATTCATTATACTTAAATGAGCCCAAATTTTCAGGAGACCTCATATCCGGAAAATTCGCAGATTCAGAATTTGATGTTCTTGTGCTTTCTAGAATATCAATAGACTTTTTGATTGATTAATTGTCTACAAGAAATTTTGCTGATGCTTCACTTTGTTAAACAACATTTAGTAAAGATGTTCAAATTTCGTCAAATATTAACACTATAATTATGGAAGGGGTCATTTTGACCACAAGCAAATTTTTTTGCTAATTGCTCTTCTATATTTTTACTGATATCTTAATCCTTTCTTGACTTTTCCTTAATCATTGTGCTGTGTGCTACTATATAGATTTAAAGAAAAAAAATTTTTTTTTTAACCCTCAATTGGGAGGTTATACCTAGAATTACGGGAAGTGTCATTTTGACCCCTTTGAGAAAAAAGAAATGCTAATGCATTTCATCGCAATATATATTTTTTTCTGTAAGCTATATTTGTTTTTTCCAACTATGCAACAAACAAAAAATAATATCAAAAGGTGTCTGCATAACATCACACCTGCCTGTCACGTGATTCGCAATGCTCCAATTTTACTTTCTAATTCAAAGAGAACAGTGAAAAGATATTATAGGCATAGATGAATGATTGTAGGTTCTGCTAGATGATTTGTTTTCCTATTCATTTTTGACAAAATAGTTTTATTTACATGACTTTTTGTTCTTGAAAAAGCATATTATTGTTTCATAAAAGAGGGCTAAGGCAAGAAGAAATTGTAAAAATGCTGCAAGAACTAGACTCTCTAGATCAAATGGGAAGGAAGTACTCCCTAAAATTTCCTCACGCCTCTGGCCAGTATATTATATATCTTCTACAATATTTTGGATTGAGCAGCTATAAGTGGCTGAATTTTGTTCAGGACAGGTACAAAAAATAAAAGTATCAGAGGAAGGAATTTTTAATTATGTTTAGCAGAAGGAGAACTTATATACCAAGTGTAAACAAACTTGTTCTAGCTGTGAGTAAATTTATGTAGGTGCAAGATTCAGTGGAGTGAAAAAAAAAAGAAATAAATGTCAAACAAAGAAATGTAAGGGTAAAAAAAATGCAACTTTGTGCCATTGTAAGATATCTGTATGTTGATTTTGTGCATAGAAGATGAAAGATTAGCTCGCGCGAAAAAAGCTGCACAGACGAAAATCCTTGTAAGTACTATTATTTGTTATTTTCAAGTTTAGAAAAAAAATAAATAAATAAATAAAATACCATTAATCTACTTAAATATTTGGGTTCAAAACTGTTTTCTCCAAAATTTTATAAAATATTCACTTAATTTATTGTAGATTTCTAAAATGCTCTTAATGAAACCGGAACACAACGCTAGATATTTCAATATCATTAAAAAAATATTTTTAAATACTTCATTATATAGATTTAAAACTTCTCTACCCTCAAAACAAATAGAATTCTTGTAAATTGGTTTATTTTAACTTCATTAAAGAAATATATATATGACTTTATGTAGGAAACTACACCGATTTCTTTAGCGGGGGGGGGGGGGGGGGGGCAAAATGACCCCCGCAGTATTTCTAGGTATAAAAAAACTGCCGTAATTCTAGTGTTAAATCTTTTTACAATATGATTGCAGGATATTGTTTCTACTGTTGTTTGTCAAGTTTTTAAAAATGGAGTTGCATTGCTGAAAACTTGAATATTACGTGCAAATAACTTATAAACATTTTGAAGATTTTAAATGAAACCTTTTCATCTCTATGAATATTCATACTAGTCTCACATCAATAAACACTAAATTGGTATGCACTATCTATTGGGATGAACTATTATTATATTGACTTAGCAGGTACTTGCTCTTTAAAAGTTGCAATTTCTTAAAAAATATATTTTTGAATTTATAGTGGATAATGGATGCTTTGATTTGCAATTCTCTTGGGATATACTTAGGAACAGTTACGTTAAAATATCTTTCTATGAAACCATATCATTGGAGAGGGCTTTGGAATATTCCAACTTACAAAGGAAAACTACAAAGAATTGCTGCTCAGTTTGGGCCATATAGTTGGATCGAATTTGATTGGAAACCTACATCATCGTTCACTAGATGGTTTTGTGTCCTTGGGATCATAATAATGGTGAGTGATGAATATCAAAGACATTCATACATTGCTTTTAGCATTCAAATTTAAACTTTCATTTAAGCTGCCGATCTTTTTCTCTCCTCAATTTAAAATTCTTTCCAATTATTTGTGCTCAATGAAATGAACTTGTGCTTTAACCAAATTGATCCACTAATGAAAACCATTCAACATTTTGTTTCATTTTACAATTAAATCCCCCCTCCCGCCTCCCCCCCCCCCCTGAAAAAAGAGTGAAATGGAGAGAAACTACATTGTACTTGCTGAAATTCTAAATTTTATGATATGTTGGCATTTGTTTCAGATGTTTTTGTTTTTCTAAAAAGTGCTAAAATTCTACTACAAAAGAAAGGGATTTTACTGTTTTGATCTACTATATGAAATATTGATTTTGTGATTCTATTGCTTTAAATTCGTGCATATCACCTATGAATGTTAAATCTTATAGATTGGGGTATAAAAGCTTCTTGTATCAATAATCTGCCTTGCTTTGGTTGCATAAATCTGGAATGACTAATCATAGTAGTTTGGAGTTCAGCTCTGTAACTCAAATAAAAGCAGTAATAGATGAACTTTTGGTGTTGCTTTATTATTACTATTAAAAATCTAGCCATTTTGTTTTCTTGATGTATAAATTATTTATTGTTTGATGCATATACATTTATTTTCAGTCGTTGCTCTTGGAATTGAACACATTTTACTTGAAATTTGTGCTGTGGTTGGAACCTCCCCATTTTCTTAATGTTTTGCGTTTGATATTAATGGTGTTTGCTGGAGCAGTTTCAGCCAGAGAATATTTTCAATTTTTGGATGACCCGTAAGTAATTAAAAAATCTTTTAAAAAGTTTAATAGGACTCTATATTGTGAAAAAAATAGAAAGTTTCTTTGTTTACTACAAAAGTTCTTTGATCTGTACATTTTGAGTGACTAATAAATGAAATTCTTGGAAACAATATCATATTTTTAATTTTTTGTTCCTATTTATCTATTTTGTTCAAGCAATTCAAAGTAATATTGCATTAACTCATTTTTTGATGGTAAAATCTAAGGAAAGATTCCACAATATTTGACTTTATTTTAGAAATGTATTTAAATTTCAAGTATTCATTCTATTATGTTATGCATTATATTTTTGCTCAGTATATAACTTGTAGAAGTCAAAAATTCAAAATGAAAAAGCTTTCTTAAGTTTTCTTGCATTAAAGTTTAGCTCGACTCTTTCAATTAAGTTGAACCAAAGTTTTCAGTTTATTCTGCTGTGTAAAGTTGTATCAAAAGTAAAGTTAAATAAAAGCAAGAAAAAAGTATTTTAAAAAAATTAAATCCAGAGTCTTTTGTTTAAAAATATTACTTTGACTATTAACTGTGTAGATTTGCTTCTTAAATTAAATTGTGAATACATATATGAAGTGTAATGGTAAAAGGAAAGTACAATCTTTGTGGTCTATTTCATTTCCTTTTTTGAAGAAGCCAATTGAAATGTTAATTAAAGACAAAAAAAAAAAAAAAAACCTTAGGAGATGTATGGTTATTTAATGTTTTTTAATAATCAGTTAAAAATGGAGATCTTGAATGAAAAGCATTAATTCTTCAAATGCTGCATTTATATCATTGTGTGAAAACATTTGAAAGCAAGAGTCAACAACTTTCGTTCATCAACGATTTTGTTGAAACTAGCTGCCAGGGCAGCTAGATTGACCGCCTCGACCTCACATCTATGGTGGCTCGTGCAACTCGCCTGTTGCAGGTTGGTGTACTGTGCGAAAAACGGTGTAGTAGCAAGAAAGTACGAAGGCTTCGACCTTTGTTGCCAAATGTCGCAGTACATTAATTAGTGAGCATTACGCTAACTTTTGACCCGACTTACCTCTAGAAGCATTCCATTTTCCAATTAACTCGAATTCTTCAATCATTTCTACTTTAAACAGAAAAAGAGAGAGAAAATATAAGCCGTAAGAAAAGACATTAGCAGCACCGTTCTAGCAGCTTGTTCTAGCTGCACTGTGCACCTCTAAAACCATTCCGTTGCCAGTCCTCCACACCTCTTAACCATTAACTCGAACTATTCAAAGATCAAAACAGTTTCACTTTAAGTAAAAAATGAGAGAGGAGTAAGGACCACACACACACACAGGATAAAGAGGCCATAATTTTGTTGAAGGGAAAGGTGGCCTTGGGAAGGAAAATCTCAGTAATAGAAAACTGTCACGCTGCCAACAAGACTTTAGAAACATCTTTGAGAATTGATGTTTTAATTCATTTCTCCGCTAATTAAAGTCGTAGAAAAACTAAAGTTTCGTAAACATGATGTCTGAGAAATTACAAATCTATCAATTCCTGGTTTGATCATCAATTCTCTGGTATTTAGAAGAAATTAGAGTGACATAGATATATACACGGACTCATACACTCACTTATTAATAAGTAAGAATGCACTTGCAATGGTACCTCTAGTTCACTCTTATGTGACACTAGCAGTACCTGCATGGCGATGCCCGTGCTATGAAGTTAAAGGAAGTCCATTGCACAAAAAAATTCCATTCCCCCGCCCCCCTTCTGATGTTAAATGATCATTTTTCTTCAACTAAAATGCGTACACACCTTTTCAAACAACCTATTAAAGTATCTCTGGTATTTAAAACTATTCGCCAAAACCCATAAAAAGATTAACTGTAGCTTTAAAACTCAAAATAATCCTTCAACTACATTGCTCATCACTTAAGGCGCCAAGCAACCAAGCTACCATAACCCTGCCCTTTAACAAGTCAAATGGTTTTTCCCCCTGCAGTTTAAAGTGTTTCTTCAAATAAACTATGCTATAATAAAAACGTTATAAAGAACAATCACAGTTGAATAATATGACAAATCAAATTATTTACTTAGATTTGTAACTGTCTTCAACTATAAGTACAAAAACAAACGTTGAATAAATAAGGAAAACAAAACGCAATAGAAAAATCCTACAAAACAAATTATGTTCCTGAACCTCGAAAAAAAAAAAAAACACATTCAAAATTCTGTTCGCTGATCACAACTGCACAGCATGGGCATGGTTCCTTGCAGCAATCGACACTGTTGGCCAGCGCCCTCTCGAATAGTTAACTTACCATACCATTTATTAGGAATTCATACAACTAAACTTACCCCGCCATCTATTAGGAATTCATAGAACTAAACAATTGATTAAACATTTAATTTACAGTAACAAATATTTCGGTCAATCTTGTTTAAAAAAATAACCTATAATAGCCTTCCTCAATAAATGGACTATTCAACACAAAATGGATTTTTCAATTGGTACCAGTAGTTCCCAAGATGAGCGCATTCAAACAGACAAACCGTTCAGCCTTTTTAATTAAATAATAAGAAAAATAAGACCCTGTTACGTCATTTTTTTACAAATCATTTTTAGCATTTTTTAGGATGTTCTCTAAAAAATACCTTCAAGATTTGCCTCATGGCTGACTTGAACTTTGTAATCTAGTGAGTGTAAACTCACTAGATTACAAAGTCCGCACTTTCAGGTTGAGCCACGGTTGCTACGCATGTTTTGCATTCCAAGTATTTTATATTATAATATAAATTTTCCCATTTTCATATTATTTTTTCTTGATGCTCCACTCCTTTTAGTCATAGCCTGATGTTATATAGCCTATAGTCTTCCTCAATGAATAGATGATTCAACACAAATAGAATTTTTCAATTCCAACCAGTAGTTCCTGAGATTAGCGCGTTCAAACAAACAAACTCTACTGCTTTATATTATTATGTGACATTTTGCTGAGGTTGATCTTGTTTTTTGTTCCTTGCTTTGTGCCGTAAGAAAGCTTTGTGCATTTTATTGATTGAAAAAGTAGGACACTTTCATGGGCAATCAAAAATATTATTAGCTAACTTTCTAAGAAATGTTCTATTGAACGAATTTCTGTGCCTATTTTAATCTAATCTTGGCATCAAGAATCACTATGCAAAGTATGTCTTTGTCAGAATTTTAAATTCACAGTTTGTAACTACATTTTTCCAAATTTTCAAGGTTTTGTATCACTTATAAGCTAAATGCATTTTTTCAAGAATTTTTCCTTTTTCAGGAATAAATCATACAATTTTTCAAATTCTGGAGCCCCCAGCAAAGCGGGAGCCCTAAGCTATAGCTTGTTTTTTTTTTATAGTAAATCTAGCCCTGGTTATGAAGTATAGCATATAAAATCATTCTTATAAATAGTGAAAAAATCCACTACTTTTTCTTGCAGAAATAATCTTATAAAAATCTTAGTGGATGAATTTTTGATAGCTTTATGTAGGTATATAATGGAAATACTCATTTAATGTAAACATGAAAATGGGTGCATTAAACTAATTAATGAAGACTCATTGGTTGTAATAATGATGTTATGGTAGTAAGTAGTTGTTTAATGTCATTATTTTTTTAGTGAGATAATCTTTAGTTTTTAAAATATCAGTTTCTATGTACCTAGTTATCTTTAAAACTTTTAAAATTATTTTTGTTTTCTATTATAGGAATTGTAAGACATTTGGAAGGCAATCTTGGGTTATGATCGCAATCATTTTTACAGAATTTCTAGTCATAGCTAAGTTTGATTACGAGACTATTACAAAGCCTCTTCCTACACATGTTGCCTATTTTTGGGTGTTAGCATTTTTTGCTGTAGGTATTTGGACATTTTGGAAGTTTTTTTTAAGTTCTAAGCTTTTGAGTCAGCTAAAGAAAAAAGAAAGCTACAAAAATGTAAGTGACAATACTTCTTCCACTATAAATCCATCAAGTGATCAGAGTGCAGAAGATAATACTGTTGATGATTTATGCTTAAAGACATTAAAACAAGAATAATCATTTGATATAAATGAAAAATGTAATGCCAACTATATTATATTCTTGTGTGTGAAGTTTGAGAAACACTAATTTGAAATTATATCTCTAACAAATTTTGACTTGGATATGCTTAAAATTTATTTGTTTACATTTGTCGTTTTTTTCTTTGATGTACTTGAAAAATGTACTTTTTCTTTGTATATTCAGGTTCATGTCATTACTGTAATGTCCCATATGCATAAGTGTTGAATTTTGCCTTTCAATATTTTGAAAGCCACAAAACTTGAAAATTTTCAAAGTATAGTTTATGTTAGTACTTCATGATTAAAATGTGAGCAACTGTTCAATTTCATTTTTTCTAAAAAAGTTGAGAACCATGTATGCATTACATTGTTTTAGATGTGTTTTCACTAAATAGAGGGATCATATAAAATTAAGTTTGCCATTCTGATGAGTTACTTAGATTTACATTTTTGATAATTTTTATTGAAACATGAAGCAGCACTTTCTAAAGTTGAATAGTTTGTTTAATATATCAGCAATAATTAAATCAAAGGAATTTTTCACAAATAATCATCAACAATGCTCAGAAACAGAAAGAGGCAGAAAACAATCTGTCCGCTAAGCATTAACTTCTTTAACTGAGCTTTTATTTTATGAATACTTCATGTTAAAGTTTCTCTATTTCTGATAAAAGACAACTTTCTATTTCTTTACACATATTTTTATTCTATGGAGTTTTTTACATAGAATTTCAAAAATACATATCTTTGCTGACACATGAGAGAGTTTTAGAGTTTTATCTTGAAAAAAATCCATGAAAAAGTTAAAAATTTCAGTGTTCATTGTACTGTCATTGCTATAGGCATTAAATATATCATAGGAGTTTCATTTCTTAAACAACTTTGTTTTGGAGAACAAGTAGTTTATAAAAGTAATAAATAAACTGATGAGCTTGGATAACTTTCATTGCAACTGAAATACTTCAACCTTAATATTATTACTGGTTTAAATAACTGTTTTCTCATTTTATTAAGTGAGTACACATAATCAATTTGAATGATTGTGATAATAAGTAGTGAGAAGCAAAGGGATGCAAGTGGCAAAATTTAAAATTTAGAGATAACCAGTACAAATGGTAGGTGACCCCTCCTCTGTCTTAGGGCAAGAGACTAGTAACCTGGTAGGTGCTGCTGTACAGCATGTTTTAGAAAAAAAAATCAATGAAAACCTACCTAGGACATAATCTTTATATGCATTTTTACTCAAAACTTGAAAATGTCCACTTACATCCCTTTGCTTCTCACTGCCTCATATGAAATTGTAACATTTGATTTTGTAGCTGAAAAAAAAGGTACAATAGTACTCTTGCTTTAAAGTGAAAGAAGTGTCTCTGTCTGTTCTTCTTTCTGGTTTGAGGGGTAGTGAAAATTTTTTTTCTTTTTCTCTGGCATTTAAGAATAGAGTTTTAAAGAGATCTATTTATAAAGGAGTGTTATCTCTTACATAAAATTTATACATGCTTTTAAAATCTTCTCAGATATGAATATTTTGTCTTGAGAAAATTTATCTTTTACTGTTTTTTTTTTTTTTTATAAGAGATGAGTAAAATTTCTTTTTTTTTTTACACAAAAGAAATTTGTAGTAGGAAAAATTAAAAAATATTTATATATACATGTGTACAAATATTTGTTATAAATAATCGTGCTAATTTAATATATATTTTACTTTTCAAAGATAAGTTGCAATATTTTAATTAATTTATTGTATGAATGTTTCTTTTATTAAGTACAAATATTATACCTAATTTATTGTATTCGCTATCAATCTAATACATTGTCACAGTTTATGAAGGCAATGTGATATTTTTCTGAATGTGATAACACTTCATGTTTCTTGAAGTATGAATGTATGTGAATAGTGATTTCATATATTAGTGCACTCGAACTAATTTTTTTGCTGTCTCTTTAATGAATTTTGCATTTAATTAATAATTTTTCAAATTTTCATTACTTTCTCTGTAAGTTTATCGTAAGATACTTGTTCATTATATATGATTAGTTAAAAAATATTATTACTGAAATGAAGTCACTGAGAAACATTTATATTTTCATGTAAATATTTTGTATGTTCTTGTTTTCCTACATAAGTTCCTATTAACCACTTAACTTTTTTTGATAAACAATTTTGTATTCAAATCAATAACTTGAACTGAAATATGTAGTAAAACATTGTATTTATTAACAATGTATTTTTAGATAGTTTCAAACAACTGCATGATTTGGAATTAATACTTTACAGGAGTAGATGTAACATACATTCGTTTTTTAATATTTATATTTTTATCACACTTCAAAACTTGACTTTTGAACATCTACAAACAATTTCATTTTTTTTTACATAAGTGAAAAGCAGTAAAATTCTAACCTCAAAACTGATTTACTCCATTGCTAAACTGTAGCCATTAATTAAAAATACTGTAAACTATTTTAAAAAAAAAACTCTTGCAACCCCTGAATGGTGTTCCACAAAACTGTTAAGTGGTTAAATTTGTCCATGCATGTGTTCAAATCTTCATTGCGTTAATGCACTTTATTTATTTTCACAAAATGTATTTGTTTTTTTCATCTAATATGTTTACCTGAGTTATTCTGGTTGTCTTTTGTAATGCTAATTCCCTGTTTTCACTTTTTCATAAGATGTGCCCTAAATAGTGCAATGTTTTGATGATGATCACATTCTTTTCTAGTCAAATATTGATTTTTATAACTCATATAAATATTTATCAATAACATTCAAAGAAAGTTTGATAGAATTTTACATTAAAAAAAAAAAGCCCACGTTTTGAGGAATGAAAGACTGGCCACTCCAAGCAATCAATGTGCCAAATTATCTGTCCTGTTTTGTCAATAAATTGACAATATTAAAATATTTGGAGGAAAAACAGTCAAATGAAGTTTTGAAAAAAGTTTGAGGTATTTTATCAGTTTCAGCTGTTTTTTTTCTTTTAAAGAATTATGAAAGAAATATGGAGATGAAGCAGTAACAATATAGGTCATATACATACACACACACACAAAATGTTTAGAAAAGATTTTATGTAAGTAATGCTGAATAAATGTTAAAATTCACATTTTACATAGTGTTTTAACATTAAATAACCAAGAACGTAAAATAATAATCAAATTACTTCATAAATGCAACTTTCTGAATGTCAATATTTGTTTTGAAAGACTTGACTCACTGTTTGCTACTATACTTATTCAGAGTTTTTAGTATAAAATTTCAAAAAATAATTATTTTCTGACAAACTTGAGGAGGACCAAAATAAAGTACCTTTTCCTGAAGCAACAATAAATTACCTAAAATATAATAAAATATTTTTCTAACCATAATTTGTGTACGTCACTTAGAAATGGTTTTCAGTTTTTATATTAAAAAATAATTACAAGCATACTATACATTCAGATTATGCTTCAAAATACTAAAAAAAAACGAACTTTTAATACATTTGTATTCATGTACCTTATTCATCAATGAGTCTAAAACTTGTATAAACTTTGAAAAAAAAAAAAAAAAAAAAAAAAAGATATTCAAGTACAAACTTAATTCTTCCTGATTGAAAATTTTTAGAAAAACAATTTCCTTGTAAAGGAGATCCCAATTGTTTAGTTCTAATCAAAACATTTAAATAATCCTAAATTTATTTCCTGTTGTAACTGTTCCAATTTACGTTTTGAAAATGCACTTTCAGCATTTGAAGAGAAATATACTGTGTATAAACCAAACCCTGTGGTACGACAGCCCGTGAGGGCCAAGGCCTACTGTGCCCAACTCAGTTTTCTTGACCAGGGACATTGGGGTGCAAGGCAGATATTCCAGTTTGGTGGTCAGCCTAACACGGAACCTCCAGTGTTTGGTTCCTAAGCATGCTTGCCACTCGTTTTATCAACCCACTGAAGAGATGAATGGCTCAGTCAACCATGCCCAACCCAGGAATAGAATCCAGGCCTGTGATGTGGCGGCAGAAAGCGCTACCACTGAGCCACTGGGCTTCATACTGTATATAAATTGCTCAAATTTCAGTATGTTGCATTTTTTTATTTTGCTAACAGCCGATTGCTTTTGAGTTTGCTGAACCATCCTTCAATATACTTTCATGAATAATGTTCTTCAAAGGATTCGGCAGTGAATTAGTGCAAGCAAAGAGTGGGTATTTTAACCATAAAAAATTAAGCTTCCCCCCTCCCTTTTGTTTTATTTGGTCAATTTACACTAACTGTATCACGTATGAAGAAAACATATGTAAAAACTTTTTTATTGAAAATGGGGCATTGATTTAACCTTCTCTTGTATCTCTGCATAAATAACATCTTGCATTTTTCGATATTGTGTAAAATACTTGGAAACATTTAGAAATATATACCTTTTTTTTGACCAACATATCAAAAAAAAAAAAAAAGGTTAAATCCAACAACCATAAAATGAGAAATTTGCTGTAGCTTCTAACTATATAATTTATAGCTTCAAGTAGAGCTTCACCTCCAGTGCCAAATTGGGCATCCATCTGCCATGCTTCAACTTTCTTATATTCTACATGAGAATAAAGGTCCGATATAGTATCTTGCTAATGTCATTCCTTTGTTGTAACTGTAGATATTCCTTGGTAGATTATATATATTGCTTATGTTTTTAAAAATGAAAAATATCTTTTTCCGAAGGCAAAAGCTTTTGGTTTAACTACAGTAAGCTCCTGTTTATCCACATTCGGCTTATCCACGGCCTTTCACACTAAAAAAAAGGCAACTAAAAGTAGATAAATGCTCACATTTTAACTTAATAAGTGCAAAATCTATTTTCAGACATTCCCTATTTCTTTTTTCTTCTTCCCTATTAATGACAACAAACCTTCAAATGTCACTGAAATTCGACATGTTTGAACCTGGATTTTACATCTACTCTACTTTACTGAAATCTACACTACTTACGCAAGTCAACAAGTGACCAGACTAGTCTTGAAAAAATTCTTCTCCTGTTCCCTTTCATTTTGGTCTAACTTAGTTTGATGTGTTGCAAATAATCTGTTTGTGTATGCTTTGCTCACATATGTGTGTAATCCATTTGCAATAATGAACAACACATACACAATTTTTTACAAACATTTTTGTCATTTTAGCTATAGTTTAAATGTATGCGAGTGCTATTGATCTTTTAAAGCCATTTCATCCACTAGCAATTCTTTTAATAACATGCCTGTTTTCCATGTGTTATATGTTATGTACAATGCAATAATTTTTACCCCTCAAATCTTTTTTTTGGTGGGGGGGGGGGGGGTATCCACATTTTCCGTGATCTGTGGTACCTGTGACTCCCGGTTCGGTGGATAGTCGGGAGCATACTGTATTCATTTGTTTTCGTTTTTTAGGGTTGCTATGTCACTTGTTGAGCTTGTGAAAAGAAATTCAGAATACAGTCAATTCGCGATAACTCATATATTACTATAACTCAAAATTTTTTATCAAGTCTTGATCCCTTTGCCTTTAATTCCATGCTAATTATTCTCAACTTAACTCAAAAAATTTTCCAAGATGACTCGAAATTTATTTCGAAAGAACGAAAAAAAAAAAAAGAAAGAAACATGTGACTATAAGAGAGAAATTAATTTACCTTCACTTGCAATTCCTGCACTCTAAAGCAAGAAGAGAACCTGTTGAGCCAATGGGCAATAAAGGCACATGCGGAAATGAGTTAGCTTGTTTTCTTTTGTTGTACTGTACTACTGTTTACACTTTAAGATGTTGCTGGACTATGAATTTCTTTTAAGCTGTCAAGTTGTCAAGTCAGCTGATTGTACCTTAAGTCAAAGGCTGATCTCAGTTAAGATGTGTTCCCCTTCAATCTGTAGTTCAATTATTTGCTGATAAGTTTCTGAGAGAGTTTTCTTTACTATTAAAGACGTCTAAGCAAGTACTCTGTCACTATTATTAAAAGAAAAATAGAAACTTCTAAAGTGGTAGAATCCATGAATCCAAATTTCAAACGAATGAAGATCTGCACCTTTCCTGAAGTAGAATCAGCCCTTTTCAAGTGGTTCCAGCAGTATCGAAATCAAAACCATGCTTTTGATTTTTTTTCTCTCAATATTTTTGATTATACTTTGCATATTGAACTTAAAAACTTTTAAGTTCTGTTATTTTGTGTGTTATATGTACATATTAGTTAAAATATTCAATAGTTTTTAATATTAAAAGGTCAAAAACGGAAACTAGCGGTAAGTCAAACTTCCAATAAGTCGAAGTTTTTCGTCAGTCCCTTTAGATTTGAGTTATTGCAAATTGACTGTGTATTGTTGTGATATTAAAACTAAAGAAGCTCGTTCATTTGAGTTTGTAAAAGCACTTGACTTTTTATGTAGTGGTAGGGGAGAGTTGTACCTTGGAACATTGCTAATTTCTAAGAATCTATTTTTAGCAGTCATTTTTTTGTAATCTGTAATAGTAACCTTCACCTCTAAATGGTGCCATAGTAAAACTCAGCATCAAATGAGTAAAATTGAGGATGTTGTGAAAGAAAGAAAATTTCATGACTCCATAGTGAATATTTTCTTCATTTTTATTTCAGTTTCTGTCCTTTTATTTGTAAAACTAAACAACTGAATTTTATTTTGTTATAAACAAGAAGTACTTTAAATATTTTGGTTAGGATAAAATAATGATAGTGCATTAATATTGACTGCCATTTAGGTTTTCTTAAATCAAGTGGTAATTGTACCTTGGGGCAGCCAAACATATTGTACCTTAGGACATGTTCCAAGGTATAACATATGCATGGTTCTTAATAATTAAGATATGTTTGGGAACCTGGAACAAAGTTCTAATCTTATGTAGTCTTTTAAACACATTTAATGTTAGATAATAATTCATTTTCATAGTTCATTATTCATGATTTAATTACCATGAAAAAAATATTGTTTTTTGGTGCAAGATTGGTTTAAGTATATGGCTGTTTCCTGAATGATGACTTTCCCAAAGTACAACAGGACGTGTCCCAAAGTACAATAGCATGTTGTACCTTGGGAGAACTTGGAACTCTTACTTTAAATGGCGGGCAATATTTTATTTTCAAACTATCTGAATTAAAAAAATTATATATATTGCATAGGAATAGATTGGGGTATTTTAATGTGACTTTTAGATTTTAAATTTGATTCAAATAATTGACATTAAAAATTAAAATATGAAAAGTGTTCCCAAGGTACAACACTCTCCACTACATATTACTGCCTAGTTCAATTCTGAAATATGCTAAAAATTGCTGTTTTATGAAAAACTCATTTAAACATGTACTTTTCTCTACTGTATTTCAAGAATTGTGAGAAGGAAAATGAAATTTAGTGCTGTACATAGGGGGGAACAAGCCGGGGCCCTTGCCCTTAGCAGCAACCTTCTGGAGAAAAAAAAGGGTGGCATTTTCAAGACTTGCCTTGACTCAGGAAATTTGAAGGTCTGCCACGAATGAAATTAGAGCATGAGAACTAGAATTCAGCATATCTCAGTATCAAAACAGAAAAAGCATTAATTGCTACTTATATTGATATGGAAATAAAAATTACTATCTTTAAAGATGTCTTAGTTTTTAAGTGCTAATTTGAGAAGCTTCAAAAAGTATGGTAAGAAACCCATGCAGCCTAAAAATTTATTCAATAGTTACAAAAATATACACAATGCAAAGGTTCAGGTATTTCTCTACCTAGCAACTATTCTTATCTACACTTTTCTTCCAGCGGTACACCAAACCATTAAAAACGGCATGGAAGAAATCATTGTTAAAGTTGTGAAACTCAAGACAGCTTGCTAAACTACAGTATCAGTTCTGAAATGCCAACTTCCCAAATGTTTCTTCATAGATCCAAAAAGATGGAAATGACTTGGTGCAAGGGCAGGATAGGAGGCGGGTCCAATACCTCACACCGGAAATGCTGTAGCAAATCATTCATAAGGGTGGCTACATATAGTCAGGCATTGTCATGTAATAACAAAACTTCAATTATGGAAGTTCATGTTAGTTACAGCAAATTGCCCTATTGACTCAGTATGGTACAGTAATTAGCAGCATTTATGGTGACCATGATTCTGTCAATGCTGCCATCTTCTAACTGGCATTTTGTCCTGTTAATGAACATCCAGTTCTAATTATTACTGGAGGAGTTGAAACTCTCTGATCATCCTGGTAAGCTTCAGTGGGATTTTAATTCATAGAGAGAATCTGTACATCTGTCAAAGCTCTTGTTACCTTACTTTCTGAAACACCTTCGTATTTTTTTTCTTTTAAATTAAAATATTGATGCCAATACATCACTTTTTGTTTGATTTGCTGTTGTTTTCTGAAACATGCTTTCTTCAATCATGAGCAACATTATCCATGTGCAAAAACTTCACTAACATTTTTATACTGTTACATAAATTTGAATGCACTTTTCTTGTGAAGCTATACTATCATACTTTGTCTATACTATTAATTTCTTAGTTTTGCTTCACTATTACAAAGCAATGAATTCAACCTGGAGGCTAATTACAAAGAAACACCAATTAAATCAGAAAAATGTGCTATCTAGTCAATTATCTTTTTGCTCAAACCCTTTTTAAGTGGAATGTATATTATAGCATTTTTTTACTAAAAGAAAAATCTTTTGTGTTTTCTTTTCTCCTTATTGTGCAATCACAAAATCTTAGACATGAATGGTTTGTATGTTTAAATTTTATTTTGTTTTATTGTTGTAATATTTTTTCAACATTATAGATTTTAATTAATGATGTTTTTGAGCTGTACTTTCATACGTAGCAGTCAGATAGGTGCCATGTATTCCTCCCCCCCTTTTTTTTGTACAAGCATTGTAGTTAGAGCTATTTATATAAATTTACAAGAATGTTAATATATTGAATTCTGCATCAATTATAATGGATCAATCAAATGGATTACTGCTTGTCAGGAGTGAAAGTTGTCAGTCTCTTGACAGATTTCAACCTTTAAAAAAAATGAAGCGGAAGGAGATAAAAGTTAAAAACTAATAAATAATAAGTCTATGAGAAAGTCCATGAGTTTGCTTTTTCATTAAATTTGTGCTATAAGATTGTAATGCAAAGAAAACTTCTACTCCGTATCTGATGATGTAAAATCAAGTATTCTTGAGCAAAAGAGGTAATGTTATAGTTTTATTTCTCCATAAATCATTCTAATTCTTCAGTGTGCTTATTTGCAGTTTCTATTTTGGAACACTTCTTATGGAAAATAGGTTTTTATGTGTAGTATCGAGTTCCGCATTCAGCAGTTTTACTTCCCAAAAGCTAAATTTGGGACACGCCTTCTTTTTCTTTTGAAAATTTCCATTTTGAGAGTTTTTGCAACTTTCACCCCTGCTCCTTGTATTAAGTGTGATAAATGCTATATTCATTAGATTGCTCATTAATGTAAATATGAGCTATCTGTACCAGAGCTTTTGTTTCCGCGGATTGTTGTACTTTTCATTAAGACCCATTTGGTTTGTGATATGTGTTATTGACAATGTCAATAAATTATAAGATCTGATTGTCTTTTTTGTGTGTGTTTTACTTAGTTTTTGAAACTAGCACTTTTCAATGACAAACCTTCAAAGGTATACAACTAAATTTCATTATTTCTCTTTCACCCCTTTACCTTTCCTTTTCACATGCATTCCAAAACAACTTTTATGTGTTAGTTATTTCTTTGGCAACTGTTATTTAATTAGTGAGTTAGTATTTGTGTTAATTGAGGGTGGTAGAAAGAAAGCGATAGTTGTGGGGGAAAAACCCGATACAAGGACATTAAACCAATTTTATTAAAATATAGATATGAATAACATTTAATGAACAAGATGTTTGAAATGCCTACTGTCCCGACTATAGTCCTCATTTCAGTGTCATGTCACCACTGCATGCACGAAGTGTACTACAACGTTGTGGTGTGCAATGTTTTCGAAGTGGATAATTGGTCTGATATTCTTTGAAGGTATTATCACAAAAGTGAAGTATCAAGAGCTGCTAGAGCGTCACTTTGGCCCTAAAATGGGCTATATCAACGTGCCGATGCTGGTTCATGCAGAGTGGAGTTCGTTACTATAGAGCCGCTGTCATCTTCATGTGGCTTGAAACTATGGTGAAAGCTTAATTCCACTGGGCGTAGGGAAGTTCACCGGTTGGAGGGGAGACCCCCTGATAGAGTGACGCTCATACATTCTGGACCTAAAACTTTACAACTTCTTTTAATGTTACATCAAGGATAGGAATCCCCTTGATTGACTGGAGGACCTGAAATCAGTCTTTAGTTTTGGTTTCGACACACTCCAGCGTGTTATGAGAGTTTCTGAAGCAGCTTTATAAACACTAGTCTGGGAGGGTAGACACTTCGAGCATCTTGTATATGAAATGTCATACATATCTCTATTAAGTAAAAGGATTTTCATGTTCTTGCATGTTGTCCTTTTCCTACAACGATCGCTAACTTCTATCTTGTTTTTCTTTTTTTTTTTTGGAGTACCGGCTGCTTCAATGAACAATTACCACATCATGTTTGCTGCTGTAATTAATCAAAGTGTTACTTATAAAATGTTCACAAAAAGTAGCAAATAACGTTCAAGTTCACAAATGGCAATTATAATTTCAATACATGGTTGCAAGGAACCTTTTTTTCAGTGCTAAAAATACCTTTATTAATGAAAAATCATCCAACAGAAGCGATAATTCTCTAATTTCCATTTGTCTCCTACCTAAAGCATTAGTCGTGGTCATAATTGTATAGTTAGTAGGAGATAAGACTACTGACTTATAGTTTTTTCATAGATATATCAATAATCTGAACTGCGCAAAAGAAATATTCCTACGTTTTACTTATTTATTGAGCTCAAACACTATTGTTTTTAAAAATATTTGAATTTTTTTTTAAATGTTTGGGTCAAAAAAGATATGTATTCACCATGAATGTATTATCGAGGATTTTAGAGATAGTAAAATCAAATTATTTATACTTGAACCTTTTGAGGCATGGTGGTTTCATTTGAAGCTGAGATTTTACTCAGTCAATTGTGGAAGTCACTGTGTCAGTTGGCAGAAAAAATAAAGGGTGCCTTGCCTCAAAGGGTTAGTACAATGAAGATACCTTACCTGAATGATGTTATGCAAGCAAGTTTTTCGTACAAACTTTGTGAAATGAAATGTACTTTGTAACAGTAGAGAGAAAAAGTTGCCCCATGAACTCATGAAGATATATTTTCTCCATATTGTAAAACCAAATCTTAAAGTTCCCATCCACTCTTAAAGAGTTACACGTATCAGAATTATTTTCAAGAAGTGGTAAATCGTTTTTCTCTGGCATCTGGTAAACTTTCGACAAGACCTCAAAAAAGGGAAAAAACCTTCGATTAATTTTCAAAGTTTAATTTCTGTTGTATATTTTATTTAATGTTATTTTCAATGGATATTTGAAGTATTTCCATATAAAATTTCTTATGAAAATGTATTGAGTAATATTGAGTTCCTCAGACCTATTTATCTATTTTTTTGTATGTCCATGGGTACAAAGGCACCTGTCCGCGGGATGAACGGGGTGCTGTACCCACGGACCAAAAAGATGGTTTTTAAGAAAATTTTTATGAAGTTGAAAGCTTTGAGATTTTTCATTGACAAAAATTGCCAAATTAGATAAGTTGTCGATTCTGCCGGAAAATTTTTCCGATCAATTATTCATTCCCAGAGACCAGCAAAAATTGAAAAGTAAATTTTATCCTTACTTTCTTTTTTAGTTTTTTTGGATTATCAGAATATTTATTTGCATCACTAATTTCATAGCACTACTTATTTTGTGATTGACCTCAGAGTCCTTATTACTTCAGTATTTTTCCGAATGTCGCCTACAGTTTCACGTGCATCCATATTTTCCTAAACCATTAAATTTCAAACTTGAGACTTCTTGAGACTTGGGAAGCGGACTGGCAGAACATATTCATAGCTAACTCCAATTATTTTACTACTGGTGCGACGCGGGTAACTTTTCTAGAGCACGGCTAACCTTTTTTTTTTTTTTAATTTAAGCTCTTAGAATTTCATTTGAAAAACTACAAAATCAAAATGGTAATAGCAAAACGGGAGGAGGCTTATTGTCAGTTTTGATGGGCGATCTCCAGATCCAGCTATTTATTCAAGTAATTACTGATATTTCGCCCTAAATGTCATAAAAAAAAAACTACGATCACATCTATGTACGCATAGGATGCCGCTCCATCATCCAAAAGTTGCCCCAAAAACGCCCCTACGTCTATTTAAAATCAATAGTTTTAAGAACAACGGATAGATGGCAACACCAACAGAAAAATCAGGTTCGTTTCTGTGTCATGGAGAAAATTATTTGTGTATAATTTTGAATGCGATCATCAGCGCAAAAAAAATTGCGACAAGAACACATTTTTGAGTTCTGATGAGAAAGAATTTAGATTTTATGCTTCGGGTAAACATGCCGAAAAGGGAAGGGGGGGGGGGGTTAAGGTTACTTAATTTGTTAATTTTTAAAGCTGTCACCGTAACGAATCTAATATCAGTTTATGAGGCAAAAAGCGTAAAAATACTTTGATAAAATGCGAGGGACAAAAAGACAACTTTATAGTGGCTTGGTGTTAGCACCGTTATAGTGCCTCGTTTATTCGCTTTATGATTGGCACACAGCCGTCTCATAATATAATAATCTGTTGCTTCGTGCGATCATTTGCATTGGCGTCGTCAGCTGAAATTTATTGGGGGGGGACCATTCTGACTCTGTCATTTTCAAGTTGCATTAAGAAAAATTCGTATATATATATATATATATATATATATATATATATATATATATATATATATATATATATACTAGTGTTCGCCCAGTGGTCGAAATTCGACCATATTCATAAATGAATATTTGTAAAAATTTGTATGAGTTTAACTATTCCAACTTTTTTATTTTCCCGTTACTTATGTGACATGCTTAAACACATGGGTTTTAACCATTTTTTAAATAATTTGGAAAAAAAATCATATTTTTTGACAATGGGGTCGTTTCGAAAATTTTAAAAGTATTTTTTTTTCTAAAAGAGCATGCTTAAAACATAGAATCTGACCATTTTTTAAATAATTTGTGTAAGTTTAATATTTTTAAAAACATACTTAAATCGGTGAGCTTTTGTTCTTTATGCTTCAGCCGATGACATCACAAATGATGAAATGTCATTCAGAGTTGCCATTCACAGAAGAAATATTTAATTCGCATCTTTACTCACGTGCATTAGCAGCGATATGGTTGATAGCCAGCGTAGAGTGCAATATTTAAGACGTTTCTTGATTATCCTGACGTGGAAACCTGGTAAAAAGATGCGCCAAATTGTATCGTTTGTGACGTCATAAGACCACGACTTGTTTTCAAGATCAGAAATTTAAACAAAATGATTTCAAAATGATTGTTGGGAAAGTGAAAGTATTTTCTGGGTCCATGCTATTTTTTTTACTCAATTTATCAATTTCAGTGACTAAAAGTAGTACTTTTGACTGAAGGAAACAACCCCATTATTTTAATCGGTGCGCAGATTGGAATTAATTTTTTACGCTTCTGCACATGGCATCAAAAGCTATGAAATGCCACTCACTGATGCCTTTAGCTCACAGTTCAAACTATCAACACCTGGAAACGCGGTTGACAACAAAGCGTAAGCATTATAGCGGCAATGGAGTAGCGCGCCAAAGTACATCACTTGTAAAGTTATGAAGAGCATGCCGAATTTCCAAATTTGGACAGTTAAGAAAATTAATAAAAAAAATAACTGTAGGGAAAATAAAAGTTCTTTTCTGGCTCCACGTTTTATTACTTTTTTTTTCGCTTATTCTATAAATTTTAGTAACGAAAAGTAGTACTTTTGACTGAGGGAAATAACCCCGTAGAGAAACTGGTGTTTTTACAAATTATTGGCTTGAAATATATTATTTTGGATACCATGTTGCTTTGTGCTAACCTTATGCAAACAGATTTTTCTCTACTCTTTGTTTACGTATCCAAAGGAAAAAAATCTTTCGCATTGGCATTGAAAACAAAAAAATTGACGCCGATGAATAAAAATCCACAATTATCCAATTTTTGAAATCTTCCTGTGCGAAAAGAAGCATCAAAACGCAGTTCTGTGCCTCAGAGTCAGAGGAACGTAAGTCACATTATGATAATTTTACAGAAGATAGGAAAAACTTCTCTCTGGCCTATGCAAAGGATGGGACGCGCGCATTTTCAAACCTGGTAAAAAATCGAAAAGGATACTTTTTCAAGAATTACGCTTGCATGTTTCAATGCGGAATAGGCTTCTAAATAGAATGTACTAATAAATAGAAAAATCAATTTCTGGAATTACGTCAGTCTGGCTCTGAGGTACAGAGTTTATACGTAAAACTTCTGTGTTAACAGTATTGCTTACAAAACGTCTACTATTGTTGAGCAAAATGCTTTGACATCGTCATTAGAAATATAAATTCCCAAACATAAAATGAACGAACTCTACTCGTGCAAACATATGACTGTCGATTCGAAAACACTGGACGACGCAATAATAGTACAATTTTTAAAAAAGGTTGTCTTGTAGTGATTTGTTTATGGTTATGGGCGGACATAACTTATGTCGTACTTTCCAACATTTTCGAACCTCTCCCACCCTTTGTCGCAAAGTTTCGCACTTCACCATACCCCCTCTTCCCTTTGTCACATGTCAAGCTGTTTTTTTCTAAACGTTCCTATTTAAAAAAAGGCTTGTTGACACATATTCGACATCTTATGTCCTTCCTGTCATTTCTTTCCTCTCCCTTGTCCCAAACTGTTACTATTTTGTGAATCCCAAGCGGGACTTCATTCGCGGACAGCCAATGTTTTGTGGTAACCATATGCAAATATATATTTGCCTACAGGGCCGTCCGAAGAGCTGACGGCGCCCGGGTAGAAAATTTCCTGCATACGCTAATACCCCCCTGCTATGCATAGTACAAATTAAAACGCAAGCAATAAATTTGTTTACCGGACGTCACAATAATAATGCAATTTTGTTTAAGAAAACCGTCTTTGTGATATGTTTACAGTTTAGGGGATAACTAACTAATCCACTTATTAAAATTTATGATCCCTCTTCCCTCTGTCGCAAAGTTTCACACTTCACCATAACCCCTTCCTTTTGACACAAAGTTTCACACTTCCCCATACCCCCTCTTTCCTTTGCCATATGTTACATTGTTTATCATAAACGTTCTTATAAAAAAAAAGGGCTGATGTCATCACATTCTCCCTATTGTATGTCCCTCCTGTCATTTATTTCCTCTTCCTTGTCACGAACGGTAACAATTTAATGAACCCCACCTTAAAGAGGGATTTAATTCGTAGTCAGCTCCTTGCAAATTGACATTTCTCTACTCTTTTTTTACAAATGCAAAATAAAAATATTTATCGCCCTGGCATTGGTGCCAATAATTTGACACCAATGGCTATAGTTCGCCAATTTCACAATTATGGAAGTCTTCCTGAGTGAAACGATACCACACAACTCTTTTAATACGTAAAACTTCTGCACAAACAATATTCTTTATGAAAGTAGGCACATAGGCGTAGGAAGCGGGGGAGCTGGGGGATCTTGAGCTCCCTCTATAATATTTCAGACCGGCTCAGCTCCCCCTAAAAAATTCTCACAGTATAGCTTTTTGCAGTACATTGTCTACCTCAAATCTGATTTCAAAAATGCGATCTACCTTTTCTAGGAATTTCCATATAATAACCGACAAAGAAAGGGGAGAGATGGAGTGGTTAGTATGATCAGTACATTTGGGTTTCCCTCTTTTCAAACTTCTCGATTCCCGGAAGTAAAAAAGTATTAAAGACAAGTTATCTACATAGGGCTGTTTTCCGCCCTCTCCACTTCGAGCTCGTCTTTCGCACGTGTATTACACATTACACTGTAGCGTAGCTCAGTTTAAATGTTCTTAGTTTTGCATGCCATTTGTATCTCACACTTTCGCTAAAAAGAGATAATTGTGAGTCAGTTTGGCATTGAAATATGAAGGTGCTCCAGACATGTATCAAAAAGAAGGTTTCTAAGGTAAACTTACTCAATTTTAGCTTTACAGAAACTTATCTCATTTTAAGTTATCTGAACTCCCGGACGCTATTTAAAGAATTTCCAGCGAATCCTTTTAGATTCGTTGATTAAAATAAACTTTGCAAAATATGACACGAAAGTGAAACTAAAATACCGAGTGATCATATAATATTTTTATGTATTGCAATTATCAAAAAAAAAAAAAAAAGAAAGAAAGAAAAGGAAAAAAAAGAAAAGAAAAGAAAAACAATGCAGAGAGAGAGAGAAGAGGGGGGAGAAAAGAAAAAAGCCCAATGTACAAACATATTTATTTAGCATTTTTTATCCATCGTTTCTTTCTCTTTTTTATTTTTTTCATTTCTTCATAAAAAGTTCAGCCCCGACCAAAGAAAATTCTTTAGCGAGTTCTCAAAAGATTAGCAATGTAGTTTTAGAACAAAAAATAGTTCTAAACTAATTTTCGAGGGATTATGATCGTATGTTTCGGGTGTTAAATTCCATGTTTCGATCAAAAGATACGATCAGATAGCGAAAATATCATTGTTCGATGGTCTATCGAAACCAAAAGTGATCTTCTGACAGGGGGCATAGACTAAAAGCCTGAGATACAAATTCTTCGAACAAATTTTTAAAATTCTATAAAAGTTACATTTATTATTTTTGATTGTAAATATTGTCAGAAGAAACAACCTAAATAAGTGACATACCCAGAAATTACTTTTGCGGATACATATCATTACTGTGATTAAAAAAAAAACACACACACACAATTTCCAGAACTATCCCACGGTAAAAACTAAAAAAAAAAAAAACTTTTTATCCATTATTTTGTTATATCTAAAACCCTGAGGGATTAATTTTTTCATGAAGTTAAAAATTTGCAAAGATAAATATAATTTAAAGAATTCTAAGGTACTACGACACAGAAACAAAAATTCTCACTAATCAAAATCGGTGAAATCTTCATTAGAATATTTTTTAAAAAAAACTTGTAACACTAATAAATAATTGTAAACACTGTTACGATGTTAAAAACAGTGCGAGTTTATTGAAAACAAAATTTTTTTGAACATTTAGACTTTATGAAGTTACATTTATTCTCCTTTTTTGCTTTCTCAAAATTAAGGGGTTTTTTTGTCACAGCTATGTTTTCATGCTAAAAAAAATGCATGTGGAAGAGGGCACTCGAGCACCCCTCAAAATATTTGAGGTTCTGGGAAACTTTTTCATATCCATTTTTACGATTAAAAATTTTCCTTTTCACTTATTATTGTTAGAAAAAAGCACCAACAATATTTCATAGTTTTTCTGAAGTACTTTTACTAACATTTATCTGAACTATACAACGAACATTTTATTTAAACACATTTCAGGCGCACTGTTTCTCTACTTATTCCTCTGTTTCTAGTTCTCATAAAAGAAAATCTTCTAAATGCTACGCTGCAGAAGCCCTCCCCTACCTCCTAAAATTTTAAAAAGCCTTGCAACATTTGTTTTTAGAGAGCTATTTCCTGAAAATTCCCGGAAGAGAACCCATGACTGAATACCTTGACCTCCACAATATGATAGATTATATAATATTCCCTTCAATTTCAAAACATTGCTATGCCTCTAACATTAACAAATATGATCTATCTCGAATAATTTTCGGAGAGCGACCCCCGAAACTCTTCTTTCTGATATCAAAAAAGAAGGTTGAAAATTCAGTTTTTAAAACTACAATTTCTAAAACTTTAAGGAGAAGGAATCTTTTCCAATAACCTCATTGAGGAACGCTCTCTAAGACTTCAGTTTCTAAAAAATTCCAGAGAGCCCTAGAACCTCCCCCTTTCCCTGACATCATTCAAGACTGTCTTCAATTGCGTTTTTAGAACTTCAATTTTGAAATATTGGGAAAGAGATGTAAATCGATCGGAGGACAATCCCTGAGTCATATCATTTTTCCTAACGTCATAAATATGGTCTGAATTCGCGTTTTAAAGACATAAATTCGAAAATTTTCCAGGGAGGGCATTCCAACTTTTTCTCTCCTTAACACTACCAAAGACCGTCTAAAACTACGTTTTTAGAACTAAGATTTCAGAAATTTTCTGGGGCTAAAGCCCCAGGACCCCCCTATTGATACGTGCGCATCTTCGAGAACTGACCGACCCCCTTCCAAAAACCAGAAGTTTTATTACCTCATTCTCTCCATATACAATTGAGGCAGTGAGAAACAAAAAGATGTAAGTGGCAAAATTAAAAATTTGGAGACAACCAGTTCAAATAGTAGAGGGACCTCTCCTCTGTCTTGGGGCAAGAGATTGTACTAATAGCCCTGGTAGGTGCTGCTGTACAGCATGATTTAGAAAAAAAATCAATGAAGGCTTACTTGATACGTTTTACTCAAAACTTGAAGTCCACTTACATCCCTTTGCTTCTGACTGCCTGAATTTATATATTAGATATGATTGGAAACATTACTGGAAAAGAGAGAGGAAGACGAAAGGATCGACAATCATTTCAAATAAGAAAATTTTTTTCAAGTGCTCCAACCCCAAAAAAAATCTGGTGGTGCTACTGCTTCTGTCCCTTGGATCCCTATCATGAGCCCCAGCTCCCCCTACTTTTATATAGTTCCTACGCCTCTGAGTAGGCATGCTCTCTGCAGTTAGAAATATAAAATTTCCAACTGTCAAATGAACGAACTCTACTCGAGGCTACTTATAATTGTCCATGCGAAAGCAAAATGTTTTATTAAAAGATAAAAATCGCTAAAACATAATCAAAATGAAAACATTTTAAATGCCCGTAGTTACCTGAAAAGCCTCAATAATAAAACCAAATGCAAAAATTTCATTTATTTACGATCAAGCGAGAAATGGCAACACCATAATATCAAAGACAATATTTTCCAGCAATTTCTTCACGCTAACTATGTCGCGTGAAAAAGTAAATAAAAATGAATTTTTATTTGCTTTTGATGAATTTTCGCTAACTTTTAATTGCTTCTAGCTCAAATTCTAGCCATCTTTTCGGGATCCCATTTTGTGTTTTAAAGCATTTTTCGCGATCTTTCCAACGATACCAAGCTCGAAGCATTAAAATGCACATTTCGTGTAGAAAAAGCGGTTTAAAAAATCAATTAAAACTTAATGTTTCACGCTTCCAACAATGAATTTCAATAATGGAAAAGAGATAAAATTAAAATTTTTGAGTTTCACTTACTAAAAAACGCTTATAACTTTTTTCTAGTGGATTTAGGTTATTGGACCTTGGGCGCCCTGACAATTTTTTCGTTAGGCGTATTTTTTAAAGACCTTTCCAGGCATATCAAATTCGAAAAAAAATGGACCATCCGATCGCGTAGAAAGAGCCATTTAGAACGAAAATTCGTTTTTTATTAATATCTCCGTTAATTAACGTTCGATTTCAAAAAAAAATTATTGATAACACTAAAACTCGGCAATAGCTACCGAACAAAAAAAGAATGAAGGAAATCGGTTCACAAACAGAGGAGGAATCGGTACCGAAAACAAACGGCTTTCCTATTAATATATAAAGATATATGAGACAAAAACTTGACATCAAATAATCAAATAGAAATGGATTTACATTTAATACAATACTTTTAAACGGGTACATCTTGATTTACATATTACACAATAAGAAAAAAGAATTAAATACCAAAAAATACATTTTTTCTAGACTGCACATGGGATACGAAATCCGTGTGCGTGTGTGATTTTTGTGATGAATTTCGTCCAAGATGTTTTTGGCGTTTTGCATTGGCGTCGTTTACTTTGATCATTTGCATTGGCGTCGTCAGCTGAAATTTATTGGGGGGGGGGGGGACCATTCTGACTCTGTCATTTTCAAGTTGCATTAAGAAAAATTCGTATATATATATACTAGTGTTCGCCCAGTGGTCGAAATTCGACCATATTCATAAATGAATATTTGTAAAAATTTGTATGAGTTTAACTATTCCAACTTTTTTATTTTCCCGTTACTTATGTGACATGCTTAAACACATGGGTTTTAACCATTTTTTAAATAATTTGAAAAAAAAATCATATTTTTTGACAATGGGGTCGTTTCGAAAATTTTATAAGTATTTTTTTTTCTAAAAGAGCATGCTTAAAACATAGAATCTGACCATTTTTTAAATAATTTGTGTAAGTATAATATTTTTAAAAACATATTTAAATCGGTGAGCTTTTGTTCTTTATGCTTCAGCCGATGACATCACAAATGATGAAATGTCATTCAGAGTTGCCATTCACAGAAGAAATATTTAATTCGCATCTTTACTCACGTGCATTGGCAACGATATGGTTGATAGCCAGCGTAGAGTGCAATTTTTAAGACGTTTCTTGATTATCCTAACGTGGAAACCTGGTAAAAAGATGCGCCAAATTGTATCGTTTGTGACGTCATAAGACCACGACTTGTTTTCAAGATCGGAAATTTAAACAAAATGATTTCAAAATGATTGTTGCGAAAGTGAAAGTACTTTCTGGGTCCATGCTATTTTTTTTACTCAATTTATCAATTTCAGTGACTAAAAGTAGTACTTTTGACTGAAGGAAACAACCCCATTATTTTAATCGGTGCGCAGATTGGAATTAATTTTTTACGCTTCTGCACATGGCATCAAAAGCTATGAAATGCCACTCACTGATGCCTTTAGCTCACAGTGCAAACTATCAACACCTGGAAACGCGGTTGACAACAAAGCGTAAGCATTATAGCGGCAATGGAGTAGCGCGCCAAAGTACATCACTTGTAAAGTTATGAAGAGCATGCCGAATTTCCAAATTTGGACAGTTAAGAAAATTAATAAAAAAAATAACTGTTGGGAAAATAAAAGTTCTTTTCTGGCTCCACGTTTTATTACTTTTTTTTTTCGCTTATTCTATAAATTTTAGTAACGAAAAGTAGTACTTTTGACTGAGGGAAATAACCCCGTAGAGAAACTGGTGTTTTTACAAATTATTGGCTTGAAATATTTTATTTTGGATACCATGTTGCTTTGTGCTAACCTTATGCAAACAGATTTTTCTCTACTCTTTGTTTACGTATCCAAAGGAAAAAAATCTTTCGCATTGGCATTGAAAACAAAAAATTTGACGCCGATGAATAAAAATCCACAATAATCCAATTTTTGAAATCTTCCTGTGCGAAAAGAAGCATCAAAACGCAGTTCTGTGCCTCAGAGTCAGAGGAACGTAAGTCACATTATGATAATTTTACAGTAGATAGGAAAAACTTTTCTCTGGCCTATGCAAAGGATGTTACGCGCGCATTTTCAAACCTGGTAAAAAATCGAAAAGGATACTTTTTCAAGAATTACGCTTGCATGTTTCAATGCGGAATAGGCTTCTAAATAGAATGTACTAATAAATAGAAAAATCAATTTCTGGAATTACGTCAGTCTGGCTCTGAGGTACAGAGTTTATACGTAAAACTTCTGTGTTAACAGTATTGCTTACAAAACGTCTACTATTGTTGAGCAAAATGCTTTGACATCGTCATTAGAAATATAAATTCCCAAACATAAAATGAACGAACTCTACTCGTGCAAACATATGACTGTCGATTCGAAAACACTGGACGACGCAATAATAGTACAATTTTTAAAAAAGGTTGTCTTGTAGTGATTTGTTTATGGTTATGGGCGGACATAACTTATGTCGTACTTTTCAACATTTTCGAACCTCTCCCACCCTTTGTCGCAAAGTTTCGCACTTCACCATTCTTTCCTCTCCCTTGTCCCAAACTGTTACTATTTTGTGAATCCCAAGCGGGACTTCATTCGCGGACAGCCAATGTTTTGTGGTAACCATATGCAAATATATATTTGCCAACAGGGCCGTCCGAAGAGCTGACGGCGCCCGGGTAGAAAATTTCCTGCATACGCTAATACCTCCCTGCTATGCATAGTACAAATTAAAACGCAAGCAATAAATTTGTTTACCGGACGTCACAATAATAATGCAATTTTGTTTAAGAAAACCGTCTTTGTGATATGTTTACAGTTTAGGGGATAACTAACTAATGCACTTATTAAAATTTATGATCCCTCTTCCCTCTGTCGCAAAGTTTCACACTTCACCATAACCCCTTCCTTTTGACACAAAGTTTCACACTTCCCCATACCCCCTCTTTCCTTTGCCACATGTTACATTGTTTATCATAAACGTTCTTATAAAAAAAAAGGGCTGATGTCATCACATTCTCCCTATTGTATGTCCCTCCTGTCATTTATTTCCTCTTCCTTGTCACGAACGGTAACAATTTAATGAACCCCACCTTAAAGAGGGATTTAATTCGTAGTCAGCTCCTTGCAAATTGACATTTCTCTACTCTTTTTTTACAAATGCAAAATAAAAATATTTATCGCCCTGGCATTGGTGCCAATAATTTGACACCAATGGCTATAGTTCGCCAATTTCACAATTACGGAAATCTTCCTGAGTGAAACGATACCACACAACTCTTTTAATACGTAAAACTTCTGCACAAACAATATTCTTTATGAAAGTAGGCATGCTCTCTGCAGTTAGAAATATAAAATTTCCAACTGTCAAATGAACGAACTCTACTCGAGGCTACTTATAATTGTCCATGCGAAAGCAAAATGTTTTATTAAAAGATAAAAATCGCTAAAACATAATCAAAATGAAAACATTTTAAATGCCCGTAGTTACCTGAAAAGCCTCAATAATAAAACCAAATGCAAAAATTTCATTTATTTACGATCAAGCGAGAAATGGCAACACCATAATATCAAAGACAATATTTTCCAGCAATTTCTTCACGCTAACTATGTCGCGTGAAAAAGTAAATAAAAATGAATTTTTATTTGCTTTTGATGAATTTTCGCTAACTTTTAATTGCTTCTAGCTCAAATTCTAGCCATCTTTTCGGGATCCCATTTTGTGTTTTAAAGCATTTTTCGCGATCTTTCCAACGATACCAAGCTCGAAGCATTAAAATGCACATTTCGTGTAGAAAAAGCGGTTTAAAAAATCAATTAAAACTTAATGTTTCACGCTTCCAACAATGAATTTCAATAATGGAAAAGAGATAAAATTAAAATTTTTGAGTTTCGCTTACTAAAAAACGCTTATAACTTTTTTTCTAGTGGATTTAGGTTATTGGACCTTGGGCGCCCTGACAATTTTTTCGTTAGGCGTATTTTTTAAAGACCTTTCCAGCCATATCAAATTCGAAAAAAATGGACCATCCGATCGCGTAGAAAGAGCCATTTAGAACGAAAATTCGTTTTTTATTAATATCTCCGTTAATTAACGTTCGATTTCAAAAAAAAATTATTGATAACACTAAAACTTGGCAATAGCTACCGAACAAAAAAAGAATGAAGGAAATCGGTTCACAAACAGAGGAGGAATCGGTACCGAAAAAAAACGGCTTTCCTATTAATATATAAAGATATATGAGACAAAAACTTGACATCAAATAATCAAATAGAAATGGATTTACATTTAATACAATACTTTTAAACGGGTACATCTTGATTTACATATTACACAATAAGAAAAAAGAATTAAATACCAAAAAATACATTTTTTCTAGACTGCACATGGGATACGAAATCCGTGTGCGTGTGTGATTTTTGTGATGAATTTCGTCCAAGATGTTTTTGTGAACGTAACATAAAGCAACGTGATTCAACCGCTTTTGTGTCATAGTCGACCGTAGATACAATTTCAGCATTCTCAGCGCACTGAAGCTTCTTTCAGCTTTACACGACGAAGGGCGGCACACCAAGAGTAGCCGCACCAAATTTTCAACATTTTGAAACAGTGGACAATTGAATTAACCGTTCTTAATGAATGAAATCATCAAAAACGAAATCCAGCTTTATTGAATCAGCAGCTTTATGGAATCAAAGCTGTTTAGTACAAAATGTGATATAACTCATATATATAAGCCGCGACAACTGTATAATTAAATTTTTATATTACATAGTGATAAACCCTGCAGCAGCTCTAAGTTCTTGGCACAAGTTGCATTCGAAGGAGTTTAATTTGCTGTTTTTTAATTAAAAAATTAAAGCATGTAATTCACCATTATGACATTCACGAACCTACGAAAATCACAACTACAAAAATAAAATAAGACACAAATAATTAAGCTCTCATGATATCATATTTTAATAATGCAACCTTTTAAAGTATTTTCTTAATTTTTTCAGGTGTTTTGTAACAAATGCACCAAAATTTTGCTTTTTTGTTGAATCCTCCATACACTCAAAGCATATGAAACCAAAAAACAGCAAAAACCATACCCATATAAATACATTAATTTCTGATTTCTGAATGTCAGCAGGGAAAGTGCCCCTCCTAGTACTGGCCTACACAGAGAACAAACAGCATTTGGTGTATAATTGAATTCTGATGAGCGGACGATGGGAAAGAGATAGAGAAATGAACTGCTTTTTGCTGACACGTGACAATAAGTTTTAAAATGGTTATTTCAATAAAATTTGTTCAGTAAAGCAGGATTATTAATGGATAATTTTCTGTTAAACTTTATAACTAAAAGGAGCATTGTGGCCGTGGTAGCCTGATCGGTAGGGCATTGGACTCGGGGCCGGAGGGGCTCGGGTTCGATCCCCCACCGTCGTCATTAAAGGGGACTGGGCGACGTTAAATATGCTCGTGGTCTCAATGTCCTCCAAGTGAAACGATACCTCTGGGGGTGCTAGTACCAGGTAGCTATTAGCTCTTGGACTAGTTCTAAATTCTCATTAACTGTTCGATCCGGTGATGGTGCTGCCATCTATCGGTATATAAAATAATGGAGGCAAGGCACTAGTATGCAGTCCTCGACATAAATACAGTTGTAGTCAGTTCTGACTCTTGAATAGAAATAGAAATAGAAAAGGAGCATTATTTATTCCATTAAAATTTATAAAAGATGAAACATTAAAAAAAAGGGAGAGAAGTTGAACGCATTAGCTCCGATAGGACTCATAATGTCAAAATATTGACTGTAAAGCATACCTGATTAGCAGGCATTCAGGGGCTACTCGATAGGAGGTCACTGTGAACTTTCATGAACTTTCCTTTCCCAGAAAATCTTGTCTGACGAGTCTTCAAATTTCGAGTAGTTTTTTTGGGAAATATTGCATTAAAAAGACATTCTCATTAGATGTAGTGATGTGGGTAATTAGGAATTTCATTCGGAAAATCGAGAAGTAATCCCATCTGAATAGTATAAAACGGGGAGCCCCTGTATGTAAACAGAATGGTACTTACCTATCACGATCTTTTGACTTTTTGAAGACGGTTCTGTGGATGTCGATGATGATTCAGTAGTTAAAAATTGCTCAAATTCATTTGATGTAGAAGGTTTGTTACATTTTCCCGTTTCAAGCCACCTCTCCATAGCCATAATCAAATATGTAAAAAAAAAGTATAAAATAGGAGCGCTCTTCAGGTCACCTACTCTCAAGGAGACCAAAAGACCACATGAAATTATTTTCATTTTTGTCGGAACGTTTCCCAATAGGGAAGCTCCTTTTATTTCTCTTTTTTTTTTCTTTCTGGTCTTCTTGAGCTTCTTTTTTCGTTGGTCTATCGGAAGTGACATCACAGTATCCATCGTTACGCTGGCTTACGATTTGCTTTTGAAATTGCACGTTAATTTTTAGACTCCTCTTTTTTTTTTTTTTTTTTTGTAACGTAACGCTTTTTTGGTCAAATTTGAGATGTCGCAAACACATTTGAGAAACCGCGCTTCGGTAAAGTACTTGGAAACCACGTGTTGAATAATGTCAAACACATGACACGTCTCCTTTCCCTTTCTACCCCAAACTTAACCTATGACCAGCTAAGTGGTCTTCTAAATTTTTGTGCATCTTTTGGCCTGGGTGTTGTTGCCAGCAGCAAAAAACCGCCCAAGAGGTCTGGTGTCTCATTTTTTTGGGTAACATCGGGGTCGCTATAAATTGAATCGAATCGGAGAAAAACACTGCAAAACTCGAAACAGAAACATGGCAGCGCCGAGAAACGAGATAAGAAAGAAAGGGGCAGAAACTCAGATCCCCGTCTGACTTCTGTTGACTTATTAGCACGAGAGTCGTAAAAAAAGGGGGGGGGGGAATTGTCCATCTAGTTTCAGTATCTCAAAGTTGTCCCGTTGTTTCCCCCTAAAAAGCAACAAATACGATGGAATGACTTTCAAGCTGGGGAGGCCGGCGACACGACTATGGATGGTTGACATTGCACTCGGGAGAAGTTGTCCCCTTTCTAGCATCCTCCACTGAAGCTAGTATGCGTAGAGCAGATCAATGGTTTGTCATTGGAGTTCACTTTCCGACTTTCCGTTCACTATACACATCACCAATTTTTTTTTTTTTAATTCATTATTATTTTTTTTTTCGATGTTCATTTCGTTTTATTTGATATGAATTAAATATGGTAAATTATGTATTATGCAACTTTTTAAAGTCTTCAAAGCAAAAATAATTTCCCCAAAATAATGAATTTCATCTTGACAATTATCGAGGGGGTCCGATTTTCAAATATTGAGGGGGTCCGGTCCTCAAATATTGGGGGGGGGGGTCCGGACCCCTTGGACCCTCCCGGCTGAGACGCCCATGATCATTTGTAGCGAATGAAACTGAAATTAACCGATGTCATGTCATGTCATTACGGTGAGATTTGACCCCCCCCCCTTTTTTTTAATACCTTAAACAAAAGCCACCCCGAATGAAATTCATAAGAGGAAAAATATCGCGTCTATGAAAATAAATATCAGCTTTTTTTCTCGAGTAAAAATGGTGTGTTTTTATTTTCTTTCTTTTCATTTTAGCAATTTTGTTCGCGATCGCCCAGAGATTTGTGGCTAGAACAGCGGTTTCCAACCCGTGGGCCGCGAACAGCGTGTTACTGGGCCATGGACACTTCTCGAGAATATGAAATATCAAGATAAATCTTGGAGTCTTAATTTCAGTTTTTATTTCTTTTTTATTTATTTATTTTTTTGCGAAAATTCACTAATTAGATGTACCGTTACTCTCACTCAAGAGCCCTGGCTCATAGCCAATAAGGAACTTAAAGACTAAGATTTTTCTCATTTCTTCCCCTATAATTGAAGATGAAATCTAATGAATGAAACTCCTTTAAAAAAAAAAAAAAAACTGCCATAGAAACCATTGCATACTTTTACATGCAGCTTTAAGTGAAAAATATTCTGATATTGTTGAATCAATATAATTGTTGAACTTGCATGACTAACCAGTGAGTTGAGATACTTGAGGGGCTTTTCGACAACCTTTTAAAATTATTAAAAAGCTACCTGATGGCGAATTTTCGATTTTTTTTTTTTTTGCAAAATCTCATTTGCGTGATCTACATAAGATGTACTTGAAGTTATATTCTGATCAGTCCAGTAGAAGCAGAGGTATAAGTCTTCCGGGTACTGCCCGTTTAATTTTATTCACCACATAACAATAAATAACTGAATGCTTAAAAATCCGGCAGTAACTTGGCTGAAATTTTTCAATTTGTTTTAAACAATTTCAATTTTTCCTTGTCCAGTTACTCTCAGTGACTGACTGCTCAAAACTCGAATCTTACATCTTAGGTAGAATATCATGCTGTTGAGTATACGGATTTGAGCTTTTAAAAAGAAACTATCCCTCTCTGACACCGAAAAGACTGTTTGCTGACAATTCTTGAACATTAGGGTTTTATTTAATTATTAAAGTAGGGGAATATGGAACAAAGTGAAATAGCGGGGCAAAGTGAAGTGGTTAAATACATACTGTGCTTTTAGCACCACCTATCTAATAATATTTTAACTATGTAGTACCACATTTAGTCTACTCCAATCAAGAAACAATTGACACTAAAAATCAGACTGAGATAATACAAGCAATTTTTTAAAACTGATACTCATATTGTGATACTTTGTTGAAAGTCAATTTTTTTTTTGTTACAGCAGGACGCGTAAGGAGGTGTTTGACACCCCACGAAACTTGTTGTTGTTGTTCGAACTTCATAAGTTCGCTTATTTGAAAATGGATCAAACCTGGCGTAGCTGGTTGCTGGTCTATAAATCACTTGCTACGGGGGGGGGGGATGTTTACTGTGGACAATTCACACACCTAAAAAGTAAGTGATCAGATTATAACAATATTTTTCGGGTTCATACCCATTTACTAAGTGGTATTAAAAAAAAAAAACAAATTTTCACCCTCTAGCTGTTGTAGTTTTTTGATATAAGGGGTCGAAATTTTAAAGTTTTGCTTCACCCGCTCATACTTGTCTGATCATAACTCTGAAACAAATCAAGTTAGAAACTTGAACTTTATATATTTTGAAAGTTTACATTAAGAGCTTTAAAATGATATATTACATGATACAAAACTACAATTTTTCATTTTGAAGGTCATTTGAATTGACCTTTGACCTTGAGTATTTCCAAAAGTTATAATTTTAAAAATCTGAAAAAAATATATATATTTTGTATAAACTGTTATTTTTCTCCATTTGTGCCAAGTTTCATGCTGGGACAACACTGGGATCGTGCATAATTTAAACGTTAATTTGACTCCGAGTGGCCAAAAATCAATTGAAAGTCAAATATGTGTGCCCAAATGTGTCATAATCATGACATATTTGGGCACATATGATAATCCAACATTAGAAAAATGAAAAATTCATTCAATGAGATGTACAATGAGTACATTACATAAAATAATTATACAAGTTATTTACGCAGTCAAACTTGACTTAAGAGTTATATACTTCTTCACGCATATAATGTTATGGCAGATGAAAGGGATTACAACTAGGTGCGCCCCGATGGAAGGTCACGGGAGGGCAATATGAGCTTCCAAAAATGTCCTTATTCAACAAATATTGTCTGATGATTTAGCGAAATTATCATAATTCGGCAAAATTTGGAGTTATTTTTTGGCAAAATTGTGATCATTCGGCGAAATTTAAAGTTCCATTCAGCAAATTAAGAATATCTGACCTCCTAAAAATTAAAAGTTTGGGTCGCCTTTGCTTACAACAGACTAAAACTGCAATTCAATCAATGTTCAGGTAAAGAAAGTTCTAAAAGCACTTTATTACTTGTAGCATTCTATTAGGACTTTATAAACACGAGGCGGTTTGTTGAATCAACTTTTCAAAACAGTTGCTTGTTAACTCATTGGCTGGAGTATTCCATTGTCTTCACACGCGGCAACTTCGTAAATTCAATTGTTCTTCTAAAAATACCCCACAACACTGTTAAAACTGAACAGAGTTCATTCAACAAATTGACTCATGGGTAGAGCGAACACTTGGCAATGTCCCGAAGAGTTGAATCAACTAAACGATTTGATATGGAATGATCTGTGTGCATTCCTAAAGCGGTTTTCTGGAATTCCATACATGGGATGTAAAGCACCCCTTGCGCGTCCTTGTGATTCTCTTTTTAGTCGAAAATGTCGCGCTACCTGAAATACGATGAGGATATGAGACATTTGCTGAAATTGTTGTATGAGGTTTCCATTAATGATGAATCGATATATGAATCTGATGAGGAGCCTGGTAATAAGGAGACATTATAGTTATCATAATTCTGATAGCGAAACCGAGGATTTATCTGAGGATGACGAAATTATTGGTTATAAAAATGATATATTCTTCATCGGAAAAGCTGTTCAAACAAAATTGATGAAAGGAAAATTTCTTTCCAACTTAGGAACACCAGAACAGAACATTTAGAAACTTCTGGGTTTACAAATCATGCAAGCAATACCTTCAAAATAGTGGTACATTTCAGAAATGCATTTTGAATTTTATATTCTACTGAATACTTATATTGAAAATATTAGATATATTTTTACTCGATTTTACCCGGGCTACGCCACTGTCAGTGAAGCATTTATTTTTTTAATACAAAGCTTAGTGTTTGAAATGTTTTGTTCAGTTAGCCAAGTGCATGGGGGGTAAAGTGGAAACTGCAAAGTGAAATAGTTCATTTTATTGACTTATTGAATCTTATCAAATCACTCGCGTAGGGTAGACCGACCAGTGAATGAACAGTTAAGCACAATTTCATTTTTTTAAAATCCTAGTAATTTTAAATTCTATACTATACAGATCGTAATAGTTAAAACATTTTAATCGATATACAGTTAACTCCCGATTATCCACGGGGCGGATTATCTGCGAATCAATCTACAATCAGAAACATGTATTTTCACAACAAAAAGCAAATTCCAATGACTTTTTTTGTCGAAAAATTGTAAATTTAAACTCAGTTGTTTTTGTTTTATTTACTTGTTTATTTTTTGTGTTTTCTCCATTGTAAATACACTTGTTCTTTATTGACGTTATGTTCTATTGTGCAAAAATACAAAACGTTTTTACTGTACTGCATATATTTTCACTGTTTGAAGAAAGTATTATACATCAATACAGCTAAGTTTTTGAGGAAGGACAATTTTTATCCTAGTTGCGGTTTATCCGCGATTTTTATTATCCGCGGCACCTGTGCCACTCAATCCCGCCGATAATCGGGAGTTTACTGTATGTAAATATCTCTAAAAAATCGCGGGAACTTAAATGGTACCGCTTCCGACTTTTTTAGGTGTTTAAAGAAAAAATGGCACCACGACCCAGTGAATGAACACCTCGAATTAGTAAATGAACACAAATTGGTCCAGTGAATGAACATGATAAATTTTGATTAAAAAAGAAACTAAGTTTCTTTGAGATCTATCTATCTATATAACTATCTATCTACTTATCTGTATCTATATATTTATCTATCTATGTACTTATCTATATATCTACCTACTTATCTATCTATATACTTATCTATCGATCCCTATTTACCTATTTATCAATGTACTTATTTTTTTATCTATCTATCTACTTATTTATCTAGCTGCTTATCTATCTACTTAAGTATATATATAGTTAGATAAATAGCTATATATATATCTATCTACTTGTCTATCTACTTATCTATTTATCTGTCTATCTACCTAACTATCTACCTATTTATCTGTCTGTACGTCTAAATATCTACCAATCTATTATCCTAATCAATCTATTTATCTATCTAACTGCTTTTTTACCTGTCTATCTACCTACCTCTATAACTATCTCCTTATCAATATATCTACCTATCTATATCTATCCACCTATCTATGTCTATCGGTCTATCTACCTGTCTATCCATTAACCACTACCTATTTATCTATCAATAAATCTATCGATCTATCTATCTACCTACCTATTCTATCTCTATATTTATTTACCTATATATCTATTTACCTCTTATTTTTTATATATCAATCTCTATATCTTCCTCTGTTTATCTATCTATATACAAACATACATATCTACCTATCTATTCTCTTTGTATATATACTTCCATTTCTCTATCTCTCTATCTACCTGTCTATCTATCTATCAAGAGAGATAAAGATATAGAAAGATAGATGTAGGTAGGTAGGTTAATATACAGATAGAGATATAGATAGGTAAGATAAAACTCAGTAAAAAGGGCATTGTTTGCAAAGACAAAAATAAAGAAATAAAATATATAATGAAATACACAAATAAATAAGCATATCAAACTATCTGCATTACAAAAAAGTACGAAAATATCTCAAAGAAACTTCAAATTTATTTTTAAATCAAAAGAAATTTTGCCATTGTTCATTCACTGGGTTTTCGCAATTTTTCGTACCCAGTGACTGAACACCCCTCTACTTGAAAATCTACGCATTCTGCATTGACTGAAACAATTCAAATCCATAGCCTAAATATGTATACTTAATTTTTCTTTCGTAGAGTTAAAAAATAAAATTTATCGATAAAAATAATATGTATCAAAATAATTGCTAGCACGAAACTTCTTATTATTTTGAAAGAGAGAAAGAACGATTCACGGCAGTAAAAATTTCAAATTTTTTCCAGGAAAATAATACGTATCCAAAGTAACCAATCAGGCGTCAGATAGCTTAGAATATCAATAAAGAACGCTTTTGTAGTGAATTTATTCAGAAAAAATTTTTTGGAAGCATTTTTTTTTTTAAATGACGCGCTGTTCATTCACTGGGTGGTGTTCACTCACTGGTCGGTCTACCCTATTCATTTATTATTTCATTTACATTCTTTCATTTAATAATTCCTTTTTAAATTGATTCATTCACTTATTTCCTTATTCATTCATTATTTTATCTCATTTATTAACTTATTAATTCGTTTATTGTTTTATTTCCTTTAATTTATTCCTTCACTCATTCATTCTTTTATTTACTCATTTATTTGATCAAAAATATCTTTAATTGAATAGAAAATATTTCATTTTTTAAAAAATTTCATTTTTCACTTTGCTCCGTGAAAAAAAGTGGAAAACTTTTTATTTTATTATTTTTTTTTGTTGAGGCGCAAATTTACTGCCAAAAAATACAAAAAAATTTCAATGCATGCTTTATTACAAAATGTATTGTTATCGTAATTTTTAGAACAAATTTCCAACTTGTTCATTTCAAAAAAAGTAAGTTATCTTAACTATTTCACTTTGCCCCACATTCCCTATTTAGCGTTTGATTCACTCCGTTTTATAAACAAAGTAAGCAATCGTTTTTAAAATTTAAATGCCCTATGAAAATAGTCTGAAGTGATGTTTGTGTTTCAATTTAAAACATAACAGTAAAATATTCAAAAAAGATCAGAGAAACATTATTCACAGATAAATAACATTTTATTACATTGTATAATCAAGATGTAAATTGCTAAAACATTCCTTAAAACTAATTATAACTCAACACATAAGTTTAAATGAATAACAAGTCTTGATTATTTTCATATAAGATACAAAATGTACATATCAATTCATAACGCAACATTTTCTTTTCTAAAGTAAGGAAAGTAAATGTGTGTTTTGACTATTCAACAAAGCTTCATAGGAACGTCGTAAATTTTAATGCACTCGTCATTCAAAAAATGTAACGAGAGATAATCACAAATTGAAACTACTTGAATATATGTTTAAAATTCATAATGTACAAGGCACAAAACAAGGACTAAACAGTTTCATTATGATTCAACAAATGACTTGATGGGAAAACTAAAACACATGACAAGTTCGAGTGGCAAATTTCCTGAAACCATTTTCAAGTTTAAAACGCAGAGTTTAAATACTCTTAAAAAGCACTTTTTAAGGCTTCAAATATATAAGAAGTTATTTCATAAACGCTTTAATTGAGCACAACCAATAATAAATAGCTATAACTTGATATCAATTAAGTTGGGAACATCATTTGACATGATATATAACCAACATGCACATTCTGCAACAGATTTAATACCAAATACATTTTGGACTCTAGCATTAAAGTTTATGGAATTTAGTCATACTTTACCCATAAACCCATGCACCCTTTAGACATTGAAAACGAGAAATCTACATCACTTTAAATGAGTATACTACAAATAATACAAGGAGCGTGCAGAAATAACTTCGGTGTAAAAACTTCAGTTAAAACTTCGGTGAAACAAGAACACATTGTTCTGTTTAAGACTCTTGGAGAAAATCTTGGATTTTGAACATCGCTGCAGAAGCCGCATACCAAATATTGTTAACAGATAGGATTCGCGAGAAAAATATCTTCCACACTCCTATAGCAACCAAGAAGTGTGTAAATTGGGATACAAAGTATCTCCTGAAAGAAAAAGTTAAAAATGAGAATTAATAGCTAAGAAATATTAAGAGCTTGAAAAATATGCGGATCTTGCCAGAAGTCACAGGAAATCTACGTTGGATAATTTTAAACTCTTCAAGCATATTCTGTAGATTGGTCGGACATTCAAAAAACTATCCCATTTAAGATGGAACACTATGGTGTGTCTTCCACGAGAAAAGCTCCCGCCGTCAAGTCTGAGCTCGTCTACTGCCATAGAAACGGACTTCGTTCATTTTCTGCAAGGGTTGGCAGGAAGGTTTTTTTGGCGTCATTTGTCTTCGCCTTTGTGCAGTCGTACGGTTTTTTCCAACACTAAGCTTCCCTTGGAAAAGTGAAACGCGCCTCGTTACTATAGCAGTAGACAGGCGCAGACATTTCGGCGGGGGCTTTTCTCGTGATAGACAGATAGTAAGTTAGACACAAAAGGAATGAAGAAAAATAAAAGTGAACACCAAGAAATGTTTTTAATGCACGTTAGGAATAGCAGGTAGAATTCTTCAAGTTGTGTGAAAACGAATATTCAAGACAAATCAGGAAGCTAAGTCTGGATTGGAAACAGCTTTGTACATTTCAAAGCAAGTCAGACGAATCGGCCATTTAACAAATTTCTGTGTTTCTTAATTTACATTGAAAATAGGTTTGCTGCTACTTCAAAATTAGTTCAAAGATAACATTTCAAAATTTAAGTTTTTAAAATAGGGATAAGGTAAAATTTGAAATTCTTTGTTTACGAATTTAGTTCACGCTAAATGAAGACATTATTGCAAATGATATTTTTCGAGTGGCAACACTATGATGATTTATGCTGTAAAAACTGAGCAATATGTTTTCTCTAGATATTAATGCCATATTATATTGTTCGATTCCTTTACAAATTAACCGAATGATTGTGGGGATAGAAAAGTACATCTGCGATATATAAGATATGTTATAAAAATATCAGACTTTTTTTTTTATGGAATACCTCATGGATATGAATCAATCACACTTGCATGAGCTGAGCTTGAACCTTTGTGTAAACGCGCGAGTTTTCCCCTTCTATCGCATCAGTTGGCAAACAGCTTTTGACAGAGGTAGTGTATAGCGTTTTCGAGTTTTATTTATTTATTGTATTTTCAAAGAAAAAGATGGAACGACTGAAACAGCTCTACTGCATCAAATTTGGGCAGAAACTGGCAGCAGCCAAGTTCAAATCCTTTTGGGAAGTGCAGACTTCTTTTGGTGAATATTTTCCAACACATTTTCTCCCACTTGATTCAAACTGTTTGTCAAAAACATACTCCTGATAGTCTCTCTGCGACTTTCGTCTATTCCCCAAAATTTAAGAGACGGTTAATAGGAACGAGATTTTAGACAAGAGAGGATTTGTGGCGGAAATTACAACCGAACTAAACGCCATTCTGGATCAGGCCTTTACGGAGTGCTTTTAACAATGGCAGCACCTCTGGTAGAACTGTGTGGTTTCCCAAGAGTATTTACTGACTAATTTGCGGGTTATTGGGTTTCCAATGGTTTACTAGCAATTTTTCTTCGGCTAAAAGGTCAATTACTGTTTTAACACGCCTTTTATATGCTACAGCCAAAAGTTTCCGATGAATAGGTCGATGTTTCAGATACATTATTTCCATTTGTAATAAAGTTTAAAACCTATTCAATTTCGGGACTACGTCTATAAAGGACGGATGTGGCTCGCATCTCTTTAAAAAAAAAAACTTGTTTCAAAGTTTCTTAATCGTTATCCTTCTTTGAGAATTCCCGAATGCATATTTACCAGAAGTATTCCGTTTAGATCATTTATCTTCATTCCGTTGAAGATTTCTGTAGCGTGCTCTTTAAAATTTCCAGAAACACGTTCTTGCTCATTTTACAGCCAGAGTTGAAATTTTAGGAAAATAATTGAAAAAATATTTTTTTTAATGCTTCTTATTCGTATGAAATAAAATTGACTGATTAGCATTTCATTTAACAAGAAAGCCCAAATTGATTGGCATAGTCAATCAAATGTGCGATCTATTTTGAAAATAAAAATTCAAATTATTGATAGATTTCCAAACTAAGCACGATAATATTACCGAGGAATAACCCTACTACAAATATGCATTTAAAAATAAGTATTTCATAGATGCACATACCTTCTTAAACTTTTCCTTGCAGCAGGTATCGTTGATGGGTCCTCTTTTAAAATAAACTTCCGACAGCCAAGCACGTGGTTTTCCCAAAAGTAAGACCAGTTTAGCTCACGAATGTCAAAGAAGAACCTCTGAATGAAAAAAAAAATATATAATGTTATATTTTTAGTTTCAGATTATACTGACATCTGTAAACCCTCTAAAATAATGTATGATTTCAATTTGAATACCCATTTTAAAGCGGCTGTTTTGTCTACCTAAATTTACCGCCTTTTCCTTCAAGTCCGCAACGAAAATACGAAATAAAATTCTCTTTCAATTGTCGAACTAATAGTTCTGTCAGCGGCACTTTTTTTACGTATGAAACGAAGAGCGAATTCGTTAGTAACTTGCTTGCTATTGATGCCGATTCAAATAATTTGAAAATGAAATTAAGTTTATGAACGAATCAATAACATTAGTGATAACTTTGAAAGAAAATCACGCAAGTTCATATATTCCCCATAAGACTCGAAGAAAAAAAAAATCGTATGCTTAATCGTAACTTAATTACACAATTCAAGTAAAAGATTGCGCAGTATTTCAATAATTTTGCTTTGGAGAGCTGGTTGAATTTTGGTTGAACTACTCTAGGAAACCTGGATGGTAAAATATGATTTTACGGATATTTATACAGTCGCAAAAAAGGGGAAAAATTTAGCAAATAAAATACCCAGTTTCAAACTTATTTGTTGTTTTGTAGCTTGACACTATGATGTATTTTCGAAAATTAATGTAGCTTCAAAATTGATCGAAAACTAAATTGATCTGAACGAGCTGCGTACAGATATTACAAAATGTATTACATTTCCTGAAATTTCTTTTTTTGAAGATGGTTTCTGCGATGTACTCTGCTCAAATCAACAAGAACTATTGCAGAAACAATGAAAGTTAAAGCTTTAAGTACTTGCCCACAAATAATTACACGAAGAAATATACTTTGGCTACATTCGGAAACAGGCACCGGTCACACTGGTGCCACCGCAATCGTTCGGAAACGATCGAGTCCCAGTACGTTTTCAATTAGGAGTTCAATCGTTTCGACCGCTTGCGGTGGCACCGGTGCCTGTTTCCGAACGTAGCCTTCGATTATGAACGTAATGACCCATGAAAAAATGATCACCATACACTAAAGCGCTTTCACGTATTTTTTAATGATTTGGTAGATGTTTTAACTTTCACAAAAAAAAAAAAAAAAAAAAAAAAAAAAAAAAAAAAAAATCTGCAGTTCGATTTTTTTAAACTGTAGATTGTTATAAAAGAGATTTCTGCATTGCAACATTGTTTTTTATATTTTTGAACTTTTTCTTACATTGAGCATTGAACTAAAAGTACTCAGAATTATTGCCAAACTTTATGTGATGCTCTAATTGATCTAAATTCGTTTCTGGACCCTAATTCACTTAGTTTATGTAGTAACAGATTTTTCATTTTCTGAAAAGATGAATTTTTAAGGAATAGATAAAGGTCGCACTAGGCGAAAGTCTCGTAAATTTTTTTTTGTCAGTTTACTCTAAGCATTGTTCTTTTTAGCTAACGCCCCCTCTTGGCTGTTGAGCCATTAAGTGAAGCGCCGACCGATAAAGACGAGCCTCTCGAAAAAGTTTGTCTAAGAATTTTTTACTGTGGTTCAGAACAGAGCAAGTGTTTAGTGTTCCGTTGCCGCATAGCTGGAACACTCGAAGCATTGTTTTTGTTTGTTTTATGTTGAATTGTTTCTAACGAGCAAGGAACTTATTTCTTTTTTTATGGACATCAATATGACTTAAATGTGTTCGTATGCATTTAGTATATTTTTTCTTGAGTCCATCTATCTTCCAAAATATCTAATAAAAGCGAAGATTTTATCGTCTCATGACATCACTAATACTTATGTTCTGGCCCCGTTTAATAACCCAGTTTTGGTGAAAGCCTCAAATATGCGATTTTCCCATGCATTTTTTTTTTTAATAAAAACATTACTCGGTTCCCTAAACCTTCAGAACTTGTGATTAATCAACGACGAGGCAACCTTTGATTGAAAAAATTTACTATTATATCGCACCCCAGCAAGGAAAGAGACAAAGTCAAAAAACAGCTTTGGAGAAAATCAAGGTCTTACGCAATAGTAATTTTTAACGATTTAATCTCAAATATTACAATACGGGCAAAATAATTATGTCTACTAGGTGGTATTTGTTGTCTATATTACTAATGCGTACTTAAAGTTAGAAAAATTTTCTTCTTAATCATAAAATTTCAATGATGTGTCATTATTGATTACATTGTTTTTACGCCACCAAGCACAAGTTATGTAAGCTAACATGTGCGAGTTTTGGGACAAGAAAAGAGCATTAAACTTATATTTCAAATCAGTACGTTTTTCCCATATTTTGAGTTGCGTCGCTTTCTTTGTTGGGGTGCGATATCTGAAACTTACCTGCTAAATGCAATGTTTTTGAATGCTCATACTCAAAATTAAAAGCTTTCCAACAAGTAAAATGTGAAAAAATACCTTTTTGTCTTCTTTGGAGAGTGCATCGTGCAACATAAGTACATTATCACAATGAAATTCCCAATCTCTGGTGGTAAAGAACTGCAAGCAATCTGTAGCCTTATGGACCTTTTGATAAACTCGCATCATCCTGCAAAAACAACACCCGCTCTAGTACTTGCCTTTTCCGAAATTAAATGCTAATTTAACACTATTACATACCGTTTAATTTTAGAAATTAAGAAAATATTAACAGTTGTATACTAGTTTTTATAAGTTCTCTCTTTTCTGCCTAAGAAGTTCTTTTAAGAAATTTAGTAGCAAAAAGTCTCCCCCCCCCCCCGCCTTCCCCCTCACCACCGGTCAATATTTTTTTTTTTTGCTTTGCTTTGGTTAGCCCTAAACTTAAAACTTAGTCTTTGAATTTGAAGACTTACCATTGAAAATCTCTCCCAGAGCACGAAATTGAAAGTTAATCGTTGAAAGGCACTTACCTTGAAAAGATGCGGACAAAGCAGTAATTCAAGGCATGTGCCTCCTTCCCTACTTCTTTAAAAATTAATCGAGTTTATAAGTTGTAAAAAAAATTGCTTCACATTTCTATCCGATGACAGATTAGACAGTTGTCAAACTAATGTGATTTTTCAATCACATTAGTTTGACAACTAAAAAAACTTAGCGGCTCTAAAAGTTTAAAACTAAGTTTAATTACATCTTTCGTTTATTTACTATAAGCTTTGGGAGCTAGTATTGTTGTTTAACATGATTTTGAGGGAAGAAAACAACTGCATCTACTCTGCAAGTTGCCACAATTGCCAAGATTAGCTTCATTGTAGCTCCAAAAATTTTAACATGGCGTGGATCCTGGAGATCTAGAAGGCATGGAAATGAAAGCAGTTAAATTTTTACAACGTGCTCCGATGGAATCTGAACTTTAACTATAAGACTAATTTTTTTTTTTAATTTCCAATGGCACTATAAGACTAATCTTGAAGATGTCATTCAATTCTTGTTGGGGGGGGGGGGACTCAATAGGGAAAGAAAATACGAGTCAGATAGAATAGATGGATAGAATTGAGCAGCAAGCAGTCTCGTATGAAAATGGAGAGTTATAAGGTTTTCAAACCATCTTTCTATGAATATTTGAGAAACAATAACTGATTAAGAATCTCGATAGCTAAATTTAAAATTTAAAGGAAGTTAATTACAAAAAAGTAATTTTTTCATTCAACGAATAGCCAACGGGGGGGGGGGGGGGGGGGACACAGAATCTAAGTTTCAGGAGCGTACACGGAGGGGGGGGAGAAGGGACTCATTAAAAGTGATTTGTGAACGGGCCCCAAAATTTCAGTGCACGCTCCTGCTAAGTTTACTCATAGGAAAACAATCGCCCACATGAATTAAAACATGAATTTCATATTATGTTTAATTCATGCCCCTGTAACCTCTTGGTTTTATAGATTAATGCATTTTCTGGTTTACGGTACGAGGTTGTTGATTGAAGGATGTGTAAACTTCGCTCGCTTAACTAATCCAGTTGTGGTAGATGTCAGAGTAGGGTAATGCTATTGAAATTTCGTAGGTTAAAAACTTGAATTTGTTATAATTAACAAGTTGCGGCCAGCGTTTATCACAGCAATGAACTACGCTGGTTTCGCATTTGTTTGTACAGAATTTACGTAATAGCAGAGCGAAAAATGTTCTCATTTACGTACCTAGGTTCATTCTATACTCCGATTAATACATAAAATATAACGCACGTGAATGTGCTCATCCAAGACTAAGGGCTTGGACATCTTACACTATGCCATTAAAGATGAGCTCATCTCGTTTCATTCTATTCTATTAAAAAAAATAAGATTAAACATTTGAGCCGAGCCCCGTCTTCCAAATAAAAGTGTCACCGATGAAAAATGTTTTGAAGAATAATTTTCAGTTTTTTTTTTATTTTTTAACGTTCGTTATACTACATAAATCCCTACATAAATCCTAATGTAAATTTTAAATGAGCTCTGGCGCTATTTGCGGCCTTATTTCAATTTCGTTCACCTATTAATCAGTTCGATAACATCAACAATCGTTAAATGTACAATTACACTTTTTATTAACTTCTTAGACAGTAAAATAGTCTGCTTCGAAACCAAATAGGTACCATGCGTAAGTACAGGACACCCATCCTCAAGCAGGGTCCACGAGAGGTCACGTCAACATAGTCGGAAACTAGGGGCCCGGTTCGGAATTAGTAGTACAAATTGAAGTTTTATAGGGGGGAGGGACCTATCCCGGCGACTAATCTCGGCGGCCCTGTTCATAACAGCAATGGAGCATCCCTTACCCAAAAAGGAGAGCCACATCCCAAAAAAGAGACCCTAGAGACCCCCCCCCCCCCCGCTAAGAGCATCCAAAAATTTCAATGGTGCACTCTGCGCTTCCCTCCCCTAATTGATGCGTATCCCGATAAATATCAGTATGGGTTGATGATTGACACAAATCTGCCATGATTTTATGACGAATAAATGCCCTCTCTCTCAAAGCAGTTGCCATGCAGTCCTAATATTTAGAAGTACAATAAGTTCCCGATTATCCGCGGAATAGGGTGGCACGGTAACCGCGGATAAGCGAAAACCGCAGATAATCCGAATAATTTAAAAAAAACTATACTTAGTGTATGCAATAGCTAAAAAATACGAATAACACTCACACATACATTTAAATTATAGCTAAAAACATTACTACATTGCATATACTAACATGAAACGGGAAAAATATACATATGTATAAACTAAAAACGAACAGTAACACAATCATAAGTTTAAAAAACATTTAATGACTGTTGAGAAAAATCGTGAAAATACCCGCGGATAACCCGAACCGCGGATAAACCGACCGCCGATAATCGGGAGTTCATTGCATACTTCATTGTTTAAAGGAACTTACCCAGGCTTCTGGAAGAATATGTATGCTAACAGGTCGACGAACAACGCTGGCAAATAATGCTGAAATGCAATGCAGACATTGTTGACATATCGATTACGACGAAAGCTGCCTTTGGGGTATCGAAACAGCTCGGCACTTGGGTATTTGAGCAACATTGGGTATGTGACAGCCATGATATCGTTCCAACTTGTTTTATTCAGTGGTCCAGAAACGCAGTTATAAACCAGAGTTTTCTTTGGTCTGAAACAAATATAAATTAACTCCATGCGCACTAAAAATATTGCTTTACTTACACAAATACAAACGCATATATACTAAAAATTCATTTACATAGCAGCACTAAATTTACAAACATTTTTATAATAAAAGTTTGTAGCTCTGAAAGCATATTTTTACTTAGGAAAAATTACTTTAGAAAAGACGAACAAAAGCACAAGTATACAATTATCTTGAGAAATAGTCTATCAAAAATATTGAAAAACAGTATTACTCGCATATTTTTGAGTTATAAGTTTTTCTGATAACATATCTTCAGGAAATCAACAAACTACTTTTTGGAAAGCAAAAATTAAACAATCATGTTGCTAATCAGCTTTCCACATTATGGTATGCCACTTGAAGTACTGAACGAGAAATGGGTTTGTAGTGCTGTAGTTTTAAATATTTCAGGGACAGCGCCCCCCCCCCCCCCCAACTACACTGTGGGTATCATTGAGAAGGGATAAATTGGAGGGAGTGAAGACTCATTCATGAAACCAAGACCTTAAGTCACGTGCTAGACTTTACAGCAAAGTATTGGAAGAAATCGGTTTCTTTCGCTTGTTTCACGCACAACATGCCAACCATTCGTCATTGTAGAGTCGCGTGACTTGAGGTTTTTAAATTAGCTTTTGCTAATCCAATGATTGGACACTTGCTCCCTCCATTTTAATTCTTGCTCTATGAGTAATGAAACTTAAATACTAATTTCATTTTAATTTCTTTCCAAAAATCAACTATTTTGAAGTTTGAGGTGCAGCTGTTTTGAGCCATTTTTGAATCTCCTCAGTTTATGAGATTCAATGCATTTACTAGACAACCTGTAATGTTGCTTAATCTGATCAAATTTGAAGCCCCCATATGATGTCATTTTGGCTCATGAACTCTTATGTATACTTTATAATCTATCACCCAATGACCGAACACCAAAAGCTTCGATTTTAGGCTTAAAGGGCCTAAATAAGCCTTGTTAAAAAATCTCACAAACAAGTTGTAAAATTAGACAGCCTGAAATAAAGGCGGTTTAAATTTACAACTTGTTTGTGAGATTTTTTAAAGCTTCAATTCACATGTCACAAGACCAGGGGCGTTCACAGGGGGATGGAGAGAGGACACCAGTGGGTCCGGGCCCCGAGATTTTTAAAATAGGGGGCAATATATACGTATTGATGTAGGGTAAACAATATGGAGAGGGCCCATAAGTCATTTGTGATGGGCCCCAAAATTTTTGTGCCCGCCCCTGCACAAGAGTTAGTGAAATACCATGCATAGAACAAAAAGTTATTATACGAATAGGGTACACCGAATAAATACACGTTATCGCATAGAAAAACTCCCTATAGTTGTGAATAGAAAGGAAATGTTTAGATTTTTTTTACCTTTCTTCATAAATAATGATTTTCGTTGCAATTTCTTGACAGCGGAAATACAGACAATTTTTTTTAAACACCTTTTTGAGCATATTTAAAATTTCAAACTAAAATTACCTTTTCACTGCCGTGTACCACGCTACAGCAATCATGAGATTTATGACGACATCAACTGGAATGATATCAGCTACAACTTCGCCATAGATGATCATCGTTCGTAAAACACCTTTGCCACCCTTAAAGTAAATATGTTTTAGTAATCAAAAGTCATTATATTACACGGAAAATGGAAGTCACAGATATCCAGTCAGGATTATCTATAGCGCAAACTAAAGTAACACACACAAAACAGCAGTTTTCTCATAATCACGGAATAATTGAGCTAAAAGTTTTAAACAATTCCATAAAAATAAGGTATATTTAGCTGAAGCCAATTGGTTGTTTCTTTTTAAAACGTTAAACATTTTAATTTATTTAAAAAACGGAAAACATCGAAGAAGTGGGAAAACTGTTTCTTATGGTTTTGGAATCTTTGTAGACATAAATGTGTAGTAAAGCTAAAGCTTGACCACTGAGAAAGCGGATGAACTTGAAGCAAAAATATAATTTGTATCATTTGTAATAGGTTGTTTGTTATTATTTGTAATAGATAGGATTAGCGAGACCGTGCCTCTTACTAATCGGGCGCTTTCTGGTAGATTCTATTACAAACGATGTTCAGCTTCAAGGTCATCCGCCATCTCTCCGCGGTCAAGCTTTAATAGGAATTTGTACTCGAACAAAAAGATAGCGACTCGATTTTATGAACATTATTTTGAAGTTAACAAGTGCCAGATTTCTGTCAAAATTTCAATTCAACACTTAACTTTTGCAATCAATATCGCTTTATTGATTGCGAATGTTTTTTAAGAAGTAAAATAGAATTTTGCGACATTAGTGTCCCGCTAACAGCATATGCATTCAGCTGTATTTTAATCAGGAAACGCGTCACCTCGCTTCTATTTTTACAAAGGTAAATTCAAAGATATCACTATAGTAAGAACTTACTGCGACGATTATTCCTGCTGGTCCATTCAAATTGTCTATCCAACCCTGAAAAATAAATATTTTAATTCATAGTATCAACATGTATATGGTTGTCACAGGGCCGCTGTAGGACATGAACAAATGTTTTACTGTTACTCCGAGACGTACATACATAAAAATAAGTTTATATTTTTAATAAAAATATATGTACCTAAAGGAAAACTGAAAAAGTAAGCATGATAAGTTATGCACTCCGATCAAAATGTCGATATGCACTCCAATTTGAAGTTTCTCCTCAAAGTCGGAACAATCGCATCATGCATATATACAGCGGCAGACAAAACAGCATCTTTTCCAAAAATTCGCATTTTAACCAATTTCTCAAGAAATAAGAGAACAAGTAACATTTGACACATAGAAGGTATGCTTCAGCTGACATGTTTAAAAAAATGAAAAACCCATGCATTCAGGGAACCAGTAACAAGTTGAAGAAATCTAAACGCTTTTTGATTATTCTTCATGGTCAATTGCCGGGAATATACTATTTGCTATGAATTTCGGCTATTAGCTTACTTCCTACGTACAACAATTTTATATTTTCGTGAAAGTATCACTTATACTACATGAAATACACCGCCAACTCAGTCATTCCAGCCGAGGACTGCAGTTTCATACTTGTTAGCACTCATCACCCCAGTATAGGAAGTGACTGAGCTGGAGGTGGAAAACGAACTCGTTTACAAACGTGTTCCACCTCCAGCTCAGTCACTTCCTATACCGGGCTGATGAGTGCTGATAAGCACGAAACTGCAGTCCTCGGCTGGAATGACTGAGCAGGTGGTGTATTTCATGTATTTTTGCGTTAACCCTGGCTGTAAGGCGGTAACTTACTGAAAATATCACTTATATTCTCGAATATATAAGAATTTCTTTTAAAAATTCCCATTTTTTGCAAGTTTTAGACCCATAATGAGCAGAGATTTCTTTCAAGCTCGACCAAATTTTCCAAAAACTTGAAAAAATACAAGAAAATTATAATACTAAAATTTGAAATTTTTTTTGAAAATTTGATGAAATGCGAATATTTAAAGCGATTTCACATTGCGCATGCCTGACAAATTGCAACTTTCAAAATCTCTTAGCCAAATAGATTTGGTAACTTGGAAAAAAATCGAAGCTGAATATCCTGAAAACTCAAAAACATATGTCATGAATCGTAAGAGATCGTTCGCAAATTTGCAATTGCTCAGTGTGATTCGGAGTAAAAACAAGATTATTTGTGAACGACCTTTTTAGGATTCCCACGAATGATTTCGGATTACATTTGGAGGGTTCAGCTGGTCCCATGCGACCTTCGAGGTCACAGATAAGAGTATTGTTGGTGTAGAACTTCTTAAGCTTCCAAACTGATGGCATATAATGCGATTATCTACCTACATAATCTCATGGGGGGGGGAGGGGATGGGGTGTTTTTGTTTACCCCCTAGTCTCTGGGGTAAAAGGAAACATGGTTTCATTCGCTATAAAACATACAGTCATAAAGCCAAATATTTCATACCCAGATACTCTCAGAGCCTTGGAGAGGATGCAAAAAACTTGGTGTCTGAATTCATCCACAAGAAGGGAAAGGATCTAAATTTGAAACATTGAAATTCCGTTTCGCTTTCCCCAACTGACCCTACATTTAGCCAATTGAACTCTGTAAAATGATTCCAAGAAATTCATTTAGTTCATTAAGTACTGAGAATTTAGTGTTTGGTATACTTCCATTATACTTGGTACCAAATGATCCAGAGGGGTGGGAAGAAGAATAGATTACTATGGACAGTTAAAAACTTGTTGAAAAGTATTCCTCCCACAGCCCTAGAAAGGTTTTCCCATTGTCCGCAGGAACTGAAAAAATTTCCGAATCGAAAATCTTAGAATATCAGAATAACATTGAAAAAAATTTACAATGTTACCAGCTGACTTGAATCTCATTATCTATGTCCAAAATCTAGCAACTTTGTTTACCAAAGGGGTTCCTTGTAAGCCCGAAAATTAAGTAGAATAAGGACGAATGGATGCACTAAATTACTGTCGGCCATTCGCTTGGAAGAAGAATATTTTGTTCTCAATTGGAATATCGCTAAAACGTTTTGGTTCAAGTTGAGACAAAAGGTACGTTCTAAATGAAAATTAAAATTGTAAGCATTCACAAACTGAGAGAAATTTTGTTCGATTTATTCTATTGTAAGTTTTCATTCAAAAGACAATTCGATTACTAAGTTGAGATCCCTCTCTCATGAATATTTTTTTTTGTAAAAGTTATAGCATCTATTACTGAACTAAAACGAGTTTAATGGAATTATAAATTGAAGATTTTTCTACTTGATAATACTAACTGGAAAAGGTTCCCTCCAGGATGCGCTCACAATTGATGGTCTAACGATGGCAACTGGTAAAGTTTCAGACTCTTCAATTAGGAGATTTTCGGCTAAAGCTTTTGTAAAAGTATATGTATTTGGTCTGTTCCCAATCAATTTTGGAGTGATTGAATCCAGCAGTTTTTCCTCCATCCATCTGGAAAAAAGAAGTAATTAAGAAATTTGCGTAGTGAAACTATTTAAAAATCAATGTTTAAGTCAAGGTAATCCTGTTACTCTAGAATGAATCAAATTATACACTGTTTCCAAACTAGAAAAGAACGCGTATCAACTTCCAAGTCGCTTCAATCTGCTATTCCGTTACTTAGGACATGCGCAGACGAACTTATGCAGACTTCCCGCATTAAATGCCCGTATAAGTCTCAATCTAGCCCCTACATAAGACAGGACGACGCAGTCGCCATTTAGGATCCGAGAGAACGTTAGAATGGTTTTTTCTTTCTAGAATGGTACCGAATTCCGGTAATCTTTCAGTGTGACATTGTCTCAGATAAAGAATTAAATTTGTATGCCTCGTTTTTTTTCACACAACATTTGAACTAAGTAAAATCCAAGCTCAGTAAAGCATGAACAGTTAAAGACTGAATAACCTGTCGTATTTTAGAATAAAAATTAAAACTTTGTTTCGAAACGTAAGAATCTGATTCACTAATTGAATGGTACTTAAGTAACACAAAAACATGATTTTGTTTGACCACTGAAGACCCCGTTCCGATTTGAAAACAAAGAATAAGTTGTAATTGCTAAACTACGTAGGGGTATGTGGGGCAAAGTGAAACGATTAAGATCACTTACTGTTCTCAATATGAATAAATTGGAATTTTGTTCTAAAATTTATGGTTCATAAAGAAGGATCAATATATTATTTTATAATAAAACTTGCGCTGAAACATTTTCGGCAGTAACTTTGTACCTCCAAAAAAAAAATACTTTCACTTTTTTTTTTTCATGGGGGAAAAGTAAAAAATGGAATTTTTTCAAATGAAATATTTTTTATTTGATTGTTCAAGATATTTTTTATCAAATGAATGATTAAATTAAACAATGAATATATAAATAAATAGAAAAGGAAAATTAAAAAATACATTAAGAAACGCGAGAAAAAAAATAAATGAGTGAATAAAATAGTGAATGAAAAAGATGATATGTGAATGAATGAATAAATAACTGAATTATTAAATGAAGGAATGTAACTGAAGTAATAAGTACGCAAGTGATTTGATAAAGGATTGATTAAGTAAACAAAATGAGCTTTTTCACTTTGCCTCGGCATGCACTTGAATAATTGTATAAATTATTAAAAACCCAAATAAGCTTCACATTAAACAAATACTGCACCGAATATTAGTAGATCTCAATTATATTTAAAATTTTAATAACAAGAACTTTATCATTTAAAAACAAAATTTTTGACCCACAAAATATTGTAATATGAGTACCAATTTAAGGGAATTGCTTTTATTATCATAATCTTTGGTATTAGAGGTAAATCTTGACTGGAATAGACTTACTGTGTTGCTACATAGTTAAAACATTACCAGATGGGTAGCTCTAAAAAAGGAGTAAATATTTCACTTTGCCCCGCATTCCCCATCTTGGTATATTTAAATAATCCTTTAGTTAAAAATATGTAATCATCCAAGGAATTGCTAAAAGTTTGTAACTTATAGTATTGTTTCTCGATTTTCTTTAAGAAGATACTATATAGTTCAAATAAATAACGTCATTCCAGAATACATTTAGAGAAAAGAATTTCTTCTATGAAGACATTCTGGAAGGGCGTATTAAGAGGATATGATCCCTAACAATAAAGTTACATCCTTCTATGATGGATGGATGTCATTCCAGAATGTATTCATGGAACAAAGCATTTATTCATAGAAGAAATGCCAGAAATGTATTCATAGAAGAAATGCCTTCTTCTATGAATACATTCTGGAATGACGTATTAAGAAAACGATTTTATCCTTTAATAATAAAGTTTAATCCTCCTATGATTTTTTTTCCTCTAATCATGAAATGTCTAATTATACATTTTATTTTAAATGCAGGGTGGTCGAAAAGAATCTTCCCTTTTATACGAAGCCCTAGTGGCCTATCCGTTCAATCAATCGAACCAAAATTTCAGACACTTATTTGAAGGTATGCGATTGAGATTGTGATGATTTTAAACAACTCGGAACTCACAGTTACAGTGAAAGACTCTTGACGTTTTTGAATAGCAACACCAGTTTTTCTTCCTTGCGCAGATTGATCAGAGCATTGAAAAGTCGCAAACGACCTTTGACGAAAAATACTAGTTAGCACATTCGTACACCTGAATGAAAAAGCACTTTCTACAGTGTATTTTAAAGGTTCTCTCTACAAGCAATGCCTTGCACGTGGTGTTTTTAGATAGATGTGTCTACTACTGACTAACATTACGAGTTATGCGAAGTGCGTTGAAAATCCCCTTTTATTTTGTCATTCGGCCTAAAAAAATTTATTATTTGCAAATGCTTTAAACCGGTTATTTTGCCGCTACCTAATCGTTACAAACGCCATTTGTGGTCCTTCATTATGCTAATCAATTTGCGCCAGGAAAAAAATGGCTGTTTGACATTCAAACAGATTTTTTCACTGTAACAGTCTGCATAAAACCTGCTTTTAATTCTCCTTCGAAAAACCTGTACTGATGTCTGTAGGAAATTTTCTAAGTTCAAATTATTCTCCAGTGACTGCATCTACCTGTCAAATCCCTGTGTTGTTTTATGCAAAGTTAAATTACCCTCCTAAAACCTGTTTATTACCTGCAATGTCCCTGCATTAAACCTGTATCCAAGTTTTCCCTTTGAAAAACTTGCATTAACCTTCCTAAAACCTGTAGTTCAATGCAGGTTTTATGCTGACATTTTTTCCTGGGTGAGCTCCGTCTTTTTTAAAAAATCCTCACAATATCTTTAAACAAGTATCTCTGAAGTTTTCGTTTCGAATGGTTGAGAGGGTAGGCAGCTAGGTTTTCATATCTGGTGTTCAAATAAGTTTTAAAGGATTTTTAAGAGATGGCGTCACTGGTATTAAATCTAAACGGACAATGTTGCAACTAACTTCATTTTATAACCTCATCGTTAGGCTTTCATTTTGAGTTCGTGACATTTCGCTGAAGTGGAAAGAATAGATTTTCTGTGCTCTGAATATGTCAGCTTCTGTGCCGACAAAACACAATTTGCGGGAAAACTTACTTCTCTGCTTCCATTTGAGGAAAAGTGCGGCTGAAGGCAATCGAATGCTGCAAGAAGTTTACGGGGAACATGCTTCATCAATTTCCACATCTGAGTTTTAGTATAGACGTTTTAGAAGCGGCGATTTTGATGCCAATAACAAAGAGTACGATGGACAGCCACAAACGTTTAAAGATGCAGAATGGGAGGCTATATTGGACACAATATAAGGAGAGACACAAGGTAATTTCGCAACAAACGCTCGGCCACACGTTGCGCAACCGGTCAAAACATACCTAGATAACCTGAAATAGGCAATCCTACACCACCCACTATGTAGCCCAGACATAGCCCCTTCCGAGTGCTATTTGTTTTCGTCGATGACACGTGCTCTTGAGGATCAGCACTTCTGTTCTTTTGAAGAAGTCCAAAATTGGATCGATTCCTCGATTGCATCAAAAGACGCGTCGTTTTTTCCAATAGGCATTCGAAAATTGCCAGAAAGATGGGAAAATGTAGTAGCCAACGGTGGAAAAAACTTCGAAAACTGAACATAAAACCATTTTTTCACAATAAAGCGTCCAACTTAAAAAAAAAATCCTTTAAAACTTATTTGTATAGTAGATACATAGGAGGACATTCTTTAGGACCACCCTGTATTTAAAAAAATTATCTAGTTTTAATAATACAAACGTAACAAAATAGCAGTCGAGTTCGAGTTTATAAGGGAAAAATCTTACTCTGTAGCTTCTATTATTTGGTTTGGCGGAATGGGTGCAGGATAGATGACTTCATCCACTTCTTTTCGATTGCAGTTAGCATAGGCTGTCGAAACATGAACCACCGCCTGAAAAGTTGGACGAAAATATTACACTCTTTAGTATTCAAAAGTAAAATTCTAAGTTGCAAGGAGAGAAGCATAACGAGACATAAATTGAATTGCAAAGAAGTCTTAATAAAATCTATGCTTCACCATAATATAAAAATCTATGAAAAGTTAGTAAATCCGTAGTTCTGAGCTTGTCAAATTAAATGTATAGTAAATCACAAAAGTAGTTGTAGAAAAATGTTAATATAAAAAATAACTAAAGTTGCATTTGGTTAAAAGTTACTCAGGTTGACAATCCATATTTTTCCAATACTTAACCAGTGTTACGCGTTTTATAGTAATGCAATTATTCCAATTGAACAAGAAATGTTGCATTTGATCATTCCTAACGTAACATATCGTAAGGAGGGGAAAATTGTACTTCAAATATCACGAAATTATATTGCTTCCTTACTGATATCAAGTTTACCTTTTCCTTTCTGTATTACCCTGACAACAGCTGTTCAACACTTTTGGTTGTTATTTAAGTCTGTTTTTGAAACTCGAATTTCTTCCGGCTGAATTTTTCAAGTCAGAAATAGTTTAATTTTTCAATGGCAGAAAGTTCTTTTTTTTCAGTAATTGCAGAAAAACTTAGCATGCCACACTCAGAAGGTAGAAAGGATAGAAACTGCTAAGAAAATCGGTCGAACAGTATGAGAAAAACGCAAGAAATGGATTTATAAGACTATATTTACACTCGCGATCATAGACACCAAATCATGTTTTTCTTCAAACCTTGATTCAAAAGTATAAACGTTTAAATTTATGTAATAAATGTAAATATGTAGACACTTTAAATAATTTTCTTTTTTTTTTTTTTGCTCTGTGGAAGGAAAAATGCTAGGTGGAATACGAAGTCCAGTCACCTCCTTGTGGTAGGTTCTGGGTTGTTAATCTAATAAATTGCAATTACATTATAAGCAAAGTGCTGAACAGTATGCATGCGCACGTCGTAGAATGGTTATAAACCGATGTGCACGATCCAGCAACGTAGTATACACAGAGCAAGCACCTTAGGACAAGCAACTTAAGTCTCTTTCGGAAGTAACACAGATCTGTATGAAACAATTTCTTCATTTGTCTCCTTTGGAAGAAATCTAAGAAGGTACTGCTTCCAGTAACAGCGGATATTACGTAGCATATTTTCTCGAGCATTTTTCAGGAAAAGGTTTGGTCTTAGAGGTACACCTCTGGATGTTTTTTTGCGTTTCAAACAACAAATCCCGTAGAGTTTATCCGTTCTTAAAGAGGCACCTTGTGTTTTTCGAAAACAAAGTTAATGAGAGACTGAAAATTACTTTCATGCTTTAGTTATTTTCAACATCCTGAAGTAATTGACTGCAGTTTAATTTTTCATCTAGTTACCAATGTAAAAATCCTGCACAGTTCTCCATTGTGAGTTGTTTTAAAAGTAGGGATAAACTCACTCGGACAGATTTGTAACAGCTTTTAGAGCAGGAAAAATCAAGTTTTGTAAAACAAAAATGCATCTTTTTAGCATAGAAAATCTAGTTTCGGAGCAGAAAATAATTTTTGTATCTAAAAAAATAAAGTTTTGCAGTAGAAAAAAAAATATAGCAAAGATGTTTTGAGTTTTTAAAATTAAAAAAAGAAAGTTGAAATAGTTACAATTTTTTTTATAAGGGTCATTCTCCAAAAAAACGTAACTTTTGAACGCAAATGTTTTTCAATTTTGAAATATTTTGTTTTCTTGTTTTTTATTTATTTTCATTCATACATGAAAGTGTTACTAGAAGTAACCACAAACAATGGCCCAACTAAGTTCCAATTACTCATAAATTTTAAAAAAATAAATGCCTTGTTCACGGAAATGAAAAAAAAAAAAACTTAATATTTAAATATCGAGACCAATTTAATATCGAAGTAGTAATTTTGTTAATTGTGCAAACAATCTGATATTTTAATGCGGAGTGGGAATATAATATTAAGCTCTCTAACAATAAAGTTGATTTTTCTGTGTTAAGTATAATATTGTACAATGTGATACTGGAAATCACAAATAAAAAAGTATGAAGTCTCCAAAAGTATAGGCTTTCACAAAACATGACTAGAGACGTGCCCGTGCTAATTTCAATTGAACTTGCCATACGTAAGTAGCGTTTGATCAATAATATTCTACAAATTATCGAGATTGAACGGCATTATAATTAGCTCAGGAATTGTAAAGCTGGAGAACTGTCGATCTGGTAAATCAGCGAAATTATTGCGCATGTCTCATTTTACAAAGTCAAACTCGCTCATAACGAGTGCAAAGAGACCACGATATTTGCTCGCTATAACAGAGTGCTCGTAAAAAACGAGTTCGCAAAAAAAATCATCATAAATGCTTTTTTTCCTTATTTTTAATCACAGTACAGTACCAAAGACGTTGGTTACTTTGCTTTGAACTGTCTGGATGGCTCTTATGTCATTGACCTTGGGGAATACACATATACAGGGTGTTTTAGTCAACTGTTTCAGAACTCCAAAGAGGGGAAGAGTGCACCGTGACGACTGAAAAACATAAGCAATGTGGGGTCAGAAATGCTTTCCCGACGCGAGAAATTTGAGATATGCCGGGAGTATTCCAGACTGTTCAGATGTCCAATCTCCGAAGATGTGAGGTGTGCATTGTAGCCGGTTAATAAAACTTCAAACGTTTTCGTGGACCCATGTACCTTCTGCTTTTTGACATGTATTATAAAAAATATTTTTCACTTACGGCCTCTTTTTTATGTTGATTCTGTGTACATTACTGCTTTAGAAAAGCATTATTGACTCCGCATTGGAAAATTACTTCCGAGTCGTTAGGATGAACTATACTCCTCTTAGGAGTTTTGAAACAGCTGAAACACCCTGTATATAATTTTTAAATATTTCTTTGCTCCACAAATTAAAAAAAAAGTGCGTCATCGCGTGTTTTCAGGATTTATGATTTATTACTAACTTTGGTTGACTTTTGAATGTTAAATAAAATTCACTAAAAAAGACAAGCTGAACTGGAAATCAATAGAAATTTTATGAATCCCAAAAATATTCCTCGCTTTAAACGGGATTTGCTCGTTAAAGGCCAGTTATGCTCCCACAGACTTAACATTATACCGACCAAGTTTTTCTGATTTCCTCGCTAAATCCGGGTCCTTGTTAAATCAGGGCTCGTTAAAAGATAGTTCGACTGTTGTTCTGAAGCATTCAATTGACATCGCGATAAACTTATTTCATATCTTTAAAGCAACAAAAGCTAAACTTCAAGCTTTTTTTTTTCTTCTTTCTCTTTTAATCTCGATGCATTTGCACTCTTTGCTGGAGACATGACAAGATTTTATAACAAAGCCTTTCCGTGAATGTCAAATCTGACGTATCACGTTATTTTTGTTTTTCACAGTGGATAGCATAATTACCTTTTAGAAAGGAAAAAGCGACAGGTGAGTAATTTTTATTTAGGATAAACGATTGCATTTTTTTACGATCTTTTTTCTTTTAATTTTACAACTTCCTATACAGGAACATTTGACAGCATCTTTCTACAAATTCTTTCTCCCAATCAATAACCATGACCTCCAAAAGGGCAAAAAGTGCACTTTGTGCAGCGATCCGTGATTAATAATGCACGAAACTTTTCATAAAACGTAACGGAAGAATTGAGTTACTTATTTTTAAAAATTATTTCACATTAAATTTCGAAAGGCAGCTGGATGCATAATGAATGCTATGGAGAGATAACGGCATGTAATACTGCCGTGGGAAGGTAATGGGCAGTATCTGCAGAAACGAGTTTTTGAAATTCGAAAAGAAACGTGTTTTGGATTCCGTACTAATAGGAAAATGTTGGAATTTGGACGTTTTTTACGTGCTTTATTTTCAGGAAATATCCAAAGCAAAAACCCAAGTAAGAAATCTTATACAAGAAAGCTACAGTACAATACATGATAAAAATGCAAAAACATGAAAAATGCAAAATTTGCCGATACTGTCCTTTATCTTCCCACTGCAGGATACGTAAAAAAATTTCGATGGCTTAACTTTTTTTTCATAAAAATGTTTTTGATTATTATATGGGGGAAAAAAATACCCGAAGCTGAATACCATTTTTACTCTGCCAATTCGGCGACTAGTTGGCTCACTATTTTTCTGTGTTTAAATTGCTACTCATTTCTTGCCGCCCCCCCCCCCCTGGATCGTAAAATCGTCATCACTATTTAAGTTCATACTGAGGTTATAATTATCAATACTTTGAAAGTTCCATTGTTGCAAAGCATAAACAATATACAAAACTTAAAATAGCTAAGAAAGATATTGGTTCTGGAAGGAAAAAATGACTTAAGGAGAGGGTTACGTAGAATGAAATAACTAAACAATTCTGTTGAGTAATTGCATACTAAACTACAATGAAACAATCGACTCGTATAACAGACAGACGACCCAAAATGTTTCCAAAAACCTGAAAAATAACTTGGTAGTTCTCTATCTTTTTGTGAAACATACGAAAATCCCACAAAATTTTACGAAACGTAGACATTTTTCAGTAACTGTTGAAATGTATTAAAATCAAATTCAAAAATATAACCATATAACAATTATTCCTTTCTTAGCAATATTTTGGCGTCGATTAAATATAGAAGGCTTTTTAAATGGTCATATACCGGAATATTTTTCGTTTCAGCATTCACGAAAACGTCTCTTACTTGCATCAATCCTTCTATTAAAATACTTATAGTTAAAAGAAATACCATTTAATTTTTTGGACCTTTTCAACATTGTCTCTACGAGCATTTTAATCATCTGCAGTGTTACTAAATCGAAATTGAGCTGATAAGAATAATTATTAAAGGCGTTTTAACCACCCTCTGAACTTCAAATGGAATCCATTCAATCTTGTTTTTTCGAGGGGGGAGGCATCTATGTGGTATGGAATGTAAATAAGCAAAAATTTCTTCGATTTAATGTTAGCAAAGTGTTTATTAAAGTATTGCTTAATTTAAATTAAGAAAATACATTTTAGCAAATTTAATCTAAGGTGCTCTTCTTCATGCTTGGAAGTATTTTTGTACCATATTTTATGGCACAAAAGTTTGGAAATACTTTTCTGCCATGTTGCATGGAAATCAGTCGATTGATCTTGAGCCCTTAGCGAAAACGCGAACTAGAAACAGACATTAATTTGATTAATAAACTGGTAACCGATGCTGTGTACAATTAAACACCATCTCTCTCCCACACTCTGGCATCATTAGAACTTCGGCTAGAATCTTCCAAAAATTTATTTGGCGATATTTTTCAATGATAAATTTTACTTGCAATGTAGTGCAGTTGTGTGCATTTTTGCTGTGCTTCATGCCGTTGTGTGACATCACTTTATTGGCAGTAATAATAGTAATGGAAAAACTGTACATGCATTTCCGGGATTTTTTTTCTGTCGTCAAGGTAATTCACCAATGGGACTTTTATCACATCTGTTCTTGATACTGTAATTTAGCTGAACCTATGTGGAAGATCTTCATAACTACATAAACATCTAAATTTATCAGATTAAAATGAATCACCAAAATGTAAATTCAACACTTTTTTAGAGATTGACTGAACAGTTCGCCAAGTTGGAAAAAAAAAAAACTATTCCTCTAGCTCGGTGACCTTCAGTCGCACTGTTGTCGAAAATTAAAATTTTGCATCAGAACAGGGTCAAAAGTTGTACCATGATATTGAACATGTTTTTATTGCCATTGTCAGCTATTTTAACTTTCTTTTTACTTTGCAGTCATAGGAAGGTACCTACCCTTAAACGTACCTCCCGTTGGTAACAGCCGTGCTAGTATGTAGTGGAATTGTATTTGCAAAACCTGCATTGTTCTATTAGCTCATTATCATTTAGAAATAAACGTAATGTCTACACGAATTTCATTCTTGCTCTCCAATCGAAATAGTATTTTTCACGTCTAAGCATTATCTTATTTCACATAATTGAGGGGGAAAAATCGCGACAAATTGTGTTACGTGAATAATACCAAAAAAATCAATGTAATTTATACGATCATAAGGGTTTAAAATCAGTACAAGCCGCGCATTTCCAGAAGTACGTCTCCTCATATTTAAATTACTCTGAAAATGCAGTAAATTAAATAACGTTAGATATAAGTGATAGTAAAATTTTTAATGTTGGAAAACATATAGGGAAGAATAACTTACCACAAGATTAGGTAACTTGTGACAGAGTTCAATCATTCTTCTCGTTGCCAAGACATTCATGTTTACTGCTTGTCTGAAAATGTAAGATTTATACAAATTAAATATTACTTTTGCATATAAGATGTTTTCTTTTAATGGGAGTATTCACTTGCATTTTAATCAAAATGTTTAAGATCTTATGTCTACTACGTGTTATGCATTTGAAACTTAGTTGAAGCGTTAGCCACTACTAGAAATTTAAACACCTTCAGAAATTTTTTAATCCCAAATAATTTCTTCCCAAGGCGTATAAGTAGGCTTGCCAGATTTCCGAAATGCTCAACCGAGACACCGGAATACTAACTTATCTCGCCAGCGTAGAGAGTATTCAAAAGGATGTGTACCCCTGATTGTTTTTTAGTGTTTCAGAATTTAGAGGGTAGTCCATTCTTAATGCTATGAGTAAATGGTTACTAAATTTGAGCCTAAATCAGGGGTAATAAATACATTACGCATGCAGATACATTTAAACATCTTATTTCCTGCATATTTATATTTTTAAGTTATTCAAGAAAAACTTTGAATGAGAAACAAAAATTTGAACATTCATATGTTCTTTGGATTGGCTAGGACATTTTTTAGAAAGTCTTGTCTTTTTCTTGTTGTAAAAATCCTCACAAGCTAATCAGATTAATTTTACTGGTCAATGTTACAAATCTGTACTTCAGATCCCGACTAACGTAAGTCACATAATTGCTACTTTACAGGAGATAGGAAAAACATTTGTCTGGCGCATGCAAAGGATAGGACGTACGCTTTTTTACATTGGTAAATAATTATAACGGATTTTTTTTTTTTTTTTTGAAATTTTAGAATTACCTTTGCATGGCTCGATGTAGACTAAGATTCTACATACAACGCAGCAATAAACAGGAAAACGCTGTTTTTGGACTAACTTTAGTCCGGCCCTGAGATACAGAAATGACAAAGTTATTTTAAATGATCCTTGACAATTATTTTTCGACTTTTTTGGTCATGTGTTATCAAATTTCTCTTTTACCGAGACGAAGTAAACCGGCCGGGACACCGGGATTTTGTCTGAAAACCGGGACATCTGGCAAGCCTACGTATAAGAGGGATAAGCCTGCAATTTTATGAACACCTAATCTATAAAAAAACACCTCCAAGAACACTTACTCTATAAAAGTTCCGAGTTAGACACGAAGAAATCGCTTTCGCGTAGAAAGTATACTCCGGCTCTGATAAGTTTATTTCTGATCAGCTGAAGCTTTATAGATTCCATTTGTTAATATACTGGTGTGGGAAACTGCTACTTGGTTTTAGACTTAGGTTTTGCGTTGCAGAATTATTGGCGTTGTGCCAAGCTATTCGATTTTAACCCAGACATAAATGAATGCGCCCAAGCCCACGCATCTGTTTACTACAGACCACAGACCTTGTATGTATAATTTGAGGAACATAGCTGGAAAGAAGAATTCATTCAAACATTTTTGCATGAGAGAAACTTTCGGAGTAGTGAATCTTCGTGAATGCTGTTCACGTTATTACGAAGTTGCTTTCAACGTCCCAACTTAACGAGTAACACCAAATAAAGCTGCTACTTGGTAATTTGAATAAACATCTCAAGATATTAAATTCAGCATGATGTGACAAATGTAAGAGTCATGATTCAATATTGTAACTCATGAGAAACCGTATTCAAAAACTATGGATAAATAAATACGCAACTGAATGTTCTGTATTTTAATTACGACGACGAAAGCAGCATTATATTTTTGATAGACATTTAATGAATTACAAGCTTCTTTAAAACCTTCATTTGAAATAAAGTCTCTAATTTAAGGTAAAGGCACTCAACGGCACAGGTGGCCGATCGTCCTTTATGCACATGCTCCAGGCACCGACACAGTGTCTGGAACAAGCTAACTAGAGAGCATATGACGTAAAGAAGTTATGTGCCAAGATCGAACAGGACGTTCTCTTAAGACCAGAGGCTGGACAATGGACATCCTATAAGTCAAAGTTCTTTTGAAAAGGTCAGTGAAAAGCTTTGGAATGTAACTATAAAGTAACTAATGATAAGTATTTAAGTTACCAAAAGTTTTTTTTTTAAATTCTTTCCTACTTATAAAACTGAATGTCAAAATATTGATAATCAGGAAACGTCGAAATTCCCAAAAGCTACGCCCATTGCCCATTACTTGTATAGAATGTTTCATAAATACACCTTTAAAAAGTGTTATTTGCAAAAAAAAAAAAAAAAAAAAGACTAGAATTAACTGGGTTCTATTTGTAACAATAAAATGGAGAACATTTTAAACGTGTTTGATAAGTAATGTGGAATCTATTTATTACTATTAATCATGATACTTTTCTTTTTTCAGTAAGTACACTCACCCATTTTATTTTTGAAGCTATATAGAATTTCCGGAGTTTAATCTACATGGGAGTTTAGTAAATTTCATATCGTATGCAAAAATATTAAATTGCATTTCGCCAAACCTGCAACAGCCCAAAGACTAAATTACGCGCCTAACCATACAATATTATATTTTTTTTCGGTTCAAGCAGTTTTAATTTTCATCAACCCGAAAAAAAAAAAAAAAAAAACGCATTCATTATGCCATCAAATTGCCCAACTTTGAACAAAAACTTTAAAATAATAACAATAAAATGCGATGAATTTTTGTTTGAACGACCGTGAAGACATTTTTTTTTCAAGGAAAGCAGAAGCAATCTGGTAAGGAGCAGCTGAACAAAATCTGCCCCCCCCCCTTTTCTTTTTTGAACAAATAGCTCCAAATAGTAGTAAGTTCACTCTTATTTAAATGCCTATGAAAAGTTTAACTTTCAAAACGTAATTAGCCCTTTAATGTTAGCTATTTTTTTTAGCATTGCACGTAGCGCTCCCCACCCGTAGCAATAGTGTAGCACACCTGACACTTCAATATAACAGCACTGAAGAAAATCAAGGGTTTTTTAGCCCGAAAATACAATTACTGTAACTTTTGACGTTATGTTTATTGGTTGTTTTAGTAATTCAAATTAATAGAATATAGTTGAAGAAGAAAACAAATTTAGTTGTGAAATTTTAATGATTTGCCACTATTAAGTACATCGCTTGCATGCCAATATGCACCAGATCAGTAAACTACCTTTTTTGCATGAAAGATCAAATGCAAATTTTGAATCAAGATACGTTTTTTCAAGTTTTTGAAACGTGCCACTATTGCTGTCTATGAGCAGTTGTTTCCATCATCGAAAAAAATGTCTTCATGCTTTCAAAACTATTCACGCATTTCACAACTTTTTGTTACAATTATTTTTGTACTATCTTCTATTCTACGAGTGCACAAAATATGTGAAATTATCAAGTATTTAATTCGTTGAACCAATTAGTGATGTGCCGGATCGTTAAAAAGGAGATCCGCGGATACGGATACGGATCATTAGTGTCAAGATCCGCGGATACGGATCTCGAAAATTTTTTACCCAATTCAACTATCCGAGTGTAAAATTCGTTACGGAAGGTATTCCCGTCAGAATAATGGCAGTTTCTTCAAAAAATGTCAACTGCGGCAGAAATATAATCAAGACTATGATTTACTCTTTAAAGAAATCTTCGTTAAAATTGAGGGAGAGTTGGAAGGAATGGGTCAGCTCTGCCCTAATGCTTAGATGGAATGTGGAAAAATATTTTTAGCTTACTCGGTAGGTGTAGGATACAGGAGCAAGAGTGTAAAGCTGCTACTGGGCAAGTTAGAATTAATTTTTCCCATTTTATTTCAGCATAAATGCAGCGCTAACCCATTCCACCGAACTTCTCCGACCGACGAAATACAGAGCCGGGAACACCTTTACAAACAGTAAATAGAGAATTTAGTTTCACTTTTTTTAAAGGATGCCGAGAAAAACAAAAATGAAGAATAACAGAAACCCCAAATCAATAACAAAAACTAATATTAAATTAAAAATTAAAAAAACAAAACATGTCCCAGAGAGCCGACCTCATATTAAGATGAATTTCGTGCGTCAGAACACACATTTGTTAACAAATATGAACTGACAGCAGGTAAAAATTTTAAATCATTGAGATTTTTCTCCTTATCTTCCGACTATGAAATCGCTACCAATCACGCGTATAAAGGCTTAGAAATGCATTTAAAATTTACTTAGCAAGATATGGATACGGATACCGATCTTTATTTTCCCTCGGATATCCGCGGATACGGATACGGATATCCGGAACATCACTAGAACCAATCACAAAATACAGAAGTTATTGGCATTAATTCTAATAACCTTCGTTACCAAGTGACTCTTCTACTACAGAGAAATCCATTTTTTTTTCAAAAAAAAAAAAAAAAAAGCTGTTATAATGAGCGTTCATGATTTTGTGACAAATTGAAATCAAGTATTAGGGAGAGTAATATATCATACTTACTTTAGTGGCTCGTCAAACTTGACAGTAGCAGCTGAATGGAAGACGACAGATACAGACTCTGCCATTTTGATCAGATCTTTGGATGAAACACCTAATTCTGGTAATGACAAGTCCCCCGTTATACCAATTACTTTTTTAGAAGCTTCGGGATGTTCTTTTTTCAACAGGTCGAAGACCTAGAAATCAATATTTCATATTGTACTCTTTACGTAAAACAAAACAGTTTAAAATATTCAAAACTATTCGTATAAACTAGGAATAGACGTAAAATTCATTAAAGTATATTGAGACATTCCCCCCCCCCCCTTTCTTCTATTTTCAATCTCTTCTTGGTGTACTTTGCCGTACATAATGCATTGCTACTCAAATTTCATGAACATATATTACGCACTACACTTCCGTGGGACGGTAAAGCGCAGTATGTGCAGAAATGAATTTGACATATTTGAAGAAACTAGGTTTTGATTTCATGGACTTTGATGCTTTTTCCTTGCTTTATTTTCAGCGGAAACAAAATAAGCATGCTTGTACAATAAAACTAAAGTACAAGAGAAGATAAAAAAGCAATGGAAAAAAAAAGAAAAGTTTGCATTTACTGCTCTTTACCTTTCCATGACAGTATAAATATTTGGTTGGATATGAAACATGCATAATTCCACATTCGTGGGAGCCTTGGCTAGTGAAGAATACGATACAACATACGTAACTGTAATTTCACGCTCAAGAAATTCCTTCTTGCTGAACGTGATCGCGTATTCATAGGTAAAAGGTATATTGTATAAATTAAACCTATGCAGACTAGGAGGATAGAATGAGATTTGCAGAAAAAGGTGGTCTGTTAGAGAAGAAGTAAAAACATTCTATAAAGTAAAACCATAGAAAATTTATTTATATATTTTTAAGGACGTGAATTTGCATTCATGAGCTGTCATTAGGGTTAAAGAACAATTTTAAACAGTTAAATTGTACAGAGACTTAAATTTAAACTAATTATGAGTTTATTTCACTTGACCTATTTGAAAGCTTGCTAAATGTCAGTCAAGGAAAAAAAAAGTCAATCATAACCAGTGCATCTTCTGGCTTTTCAAAAGATTCGCCGGCAATAAAATAACTCTAACCTGTCAATTTCTAGCATTGCCCCTTCCTCACGAATACGGTACTTCACTGCTATATGCAATAGATATTATTTCATGCGTAAATCTTTGGAAGCAACTACAGTTCACTAATATATCTGAAATGCGAAAATAATGCTACACATTTAGAATCTTTATTTTAACTACAGAAATCACTTGAGCCAATAAAGTAGTCGAGTCTGTACAGGGGGTCTGTACAAAGGGTAATGTGAAACATTGCTTGTGTAGTTTATATCAGTTATATAATTTCTTACCATTAAAAACAAATAGAAAACTCAAACTTTTCATTCTTACCTTTCTTAGACATATAGAAAAACACATTGTAATAGTCAAACAAAAACAACGAGTATCGAAATAGTAAAAAAAAGGTTCTTGTTGAAATAGGTTTAAAAAGCATCAATGTATTTTTTTTTTTTTTTTTTTTTTTGCATGAATCGGTGATAAAAGTATAAAACTTATTTACTTTCAACCATCATTCATGCTATAAAAATATCATTTACCACAACACATAGAAACCAGCCACTGATGACTAATATCCTTTACGAAACAAAGACTAAGTTTTTCAAAATTATCTTTCAAAACTTACCTTGCAATTCATCAGTTCTTCTAATCTTTGTCTTGGATCCTTTCCCCTTTTTTCTCGCATTAAAATGTACACATTTTTTATGCCAGGACATGATCTCAATAATTTTTCGAGTAAAACCTGGAAGAATGTTAAAGTTAAAGTATTAAACGGTTGGTTTAATTTTTACATAAATTATATCATTACTTTGATGAACCTTATCATATTCTTAGCAGAGTTACGTACCATGATAAGCTTTTCTCAAAAATTGTGTCCTTAAAAACCCCACATAAAATCGCTTAGTAAATGCCAACTTCGTTCGTGTCTTAGAGATTTTAATGCAGTAATTAAAGTTTAAAAAAAACTTGAAATTTGATCATATAAACGTCATGATCGACATTCAGCGGGATAAGCTTTGGATCGCAAATAGTTATTTTTAATTCAAGCTGTTAAATTTACGAAAAAGTACTTTCGTCTCATAATGTTTTCGTTTATCTTAGCAACTGAAATGATTTTTTTTTTACTAAATACCAGATTTCACTTTCAAACGAGCTGATGTGTGCATCACATGACTTCCTCTTACTCCAATTTAATGTCATTTCTCCATTATTGGCAATTTTAATGTCATTCAATAGTTTACTCTCGAAGTATCACCAACAGTGGCTAAACTGAAACCAGATTTCAAAAAAAATCGCCAAGTTTGTCACCAAGTTGGCGACAAAACTTGGCGAGCAAAAGACTGGCGATATATCGCCAAGTGTTCGCCAAATTATAACACCACTTGAGTTTACATCAAAATTAACAATGATTTCCCCCCAAAAAAGGGGCAAAAGTCCCCCTTAAAAACACCCGAATGCAACCAAAAGAGGAGGTGCATAATTAGACCCAACTAGGAGTCTACTTAACGAATTTCATTTTTTTAGGACATACCGTTCTTGAGTTATGCGACATACGTATGCACATACAGACGTCACGAGAAAACTCGTTGTAATTAACTCGAGAATCGTCAAAATGGATATTTCGCGTGTCTATACGTTCTTAGGCACTTATCCACGTGTGGTCGAATCGAAAAAAAAACTCCACGTTCATTCGGGGGTGAGCAAAATGGAAATTAAGGCCGATAGTAAAAATAGGAATATTCATATTTGTAGTCATTTTACAATTTCGGCTGAATTTAAAGGCCCATTCAACGTATTGATTCAGATCAAATGAGGGGATCCGCCCCCTGCTCGCTTCGCCCGTCAACTTCCGTTCGCCGCCCTTGGCGAAACAATGCCGCCTGCAACGAGTGGTACATTTACCAATTCATATCTCCGGCCCCTTAAAGTTTAAAAGGGCGAGACAGAGTGAAATGGTTTTTCCCGGATGTCTTGCATCCAAAGCTAAAGTGTTATTTTTCATTTACTGCACCTAAACTGGAAGGGGTTACGTTCTTTAAACTACGGTTAAAAAAGAGAGAACGAGAAGAAAACCCCTTCAATTTTACTTCAATAGAAATTACGTATTTTTAAATGCCAAATGAACACCAAGCAAGGCACTTTGATTTACGTATTTCATAATTCTCTTGACACGTTGTTTATCAATATTTGTATATATTATATGTGTATTGTTATATATATATATATATATATATATATATATATATATATATATATATATATATATATATATATATATATATATATATATATATATATTATACTCAATATTTGTAAATCAGACAAAAAGTCAGAAACGTCAAATTTAAGTGAATAAAAATGAAAGAAACATAACCTAAAATCATCCACTATTTTTGAAACTTTCAAGAAGCTCTCATTTATATGAAAAAACCACCCGTAAAATCAATGTGGAGCATAAATCACAAATCAAAAAATTAGAACAAATAGCAGCATTAAAGTTATGATAGATATAGAAACTGCTCAAAGTTGCTCTATAGAAAGCTGTGAATGAACGTGAAAACAGTCAAGCTATAAGTTACCGTGTTCTTGACAGATAAAAAGGCACTGTAGTCGCCTAAAAATGACTATTTGCAGGGTTTCATTCTAAACACGATTTGTGCTCTGTTTGCACAAATTGCATACATATTTATAAAGATTTTTAATCAGTGTAACAATATCCATGTTATATTAAACTACTACAAATATGTGTGCTTTTTGCAGTCCTACAAGATGATTTCCTATGAAACCACCCGCTCTGGCCAATAAACTTATAGCAAATTGTCTCGTTACTGGTAAACATGCGTGAAAAGTCAGTGTATGTAAAATTTAAAACTAAGCCTTAAATTTAAAAAAAAAAAAAATAATGAAAAGTTTTATGCACCTTTACGGTTTTTAAACAAATTTCACTTTAAGTCCCACTATAAAGTGAATTGACCTAAATACTAAAAGGAAGAGGGAAAACAGTGCTTAAATAAAGAAACGCGTAACTCTTCAAACAGATAGTCGAGGTTGTTTCATTATGAACGCTCAGATTGAAGAATCATTTGTTGTAGTGTGTTGACAGCTGTCCAACAATTCTGTCAGAATTTGTTGCCGTGTGTCATTCAACAATGAAAACAATTTTAAAAAGAATACCCATTTTATATATTCAATACTATTTTATTTTCAGCTTTTTAATTTACATTAGCTTTCTTGCAATACGATTCAATGCAAATATGGTTTCAAGTTTTTTTTCTTTTACCACTTTATTGACGCAAGTCTTTCACTTACAAATGCAACCAACTTTTAAATGAATGTTGTAAATGAGTAGATTCATCGAGTAAAGAGCATCTGACACGTTGTACGAGATAACTATTGCACTTGAAATTTACAATAATTTGTAATGTAACCACGATTGCATGTATGTTTCGCAAAAGTGTTGCTTCAAAATAGAATTTCGTTGTGATGAGCAATTGTTAAAGGCGTTAATGCATTTTAAACATAATAAACTCTTAAGTTTTATGACAGCGGCTCCTCAAGGTGGCTTTGATATCTATCCTTTGCAAGAAAGTTAATAAGAATTATAATATTTTACCTGCTGAATTTTATCTGGTTACCAATTAAAAACTTTTAAAATGAGTGTTGGAACATTGAAAAACCCATCTATGAGAAGTCTAGTTCTGTATTTCTGCTAAAATTTAGTGTTTTTTAAAGTTAGTAATTAAATTCGGATATGAGCTTTCACTCTACTACCAGTTTTCGACAACAAATACTTTACTAAAGGAAGCAAAAAAAAAGTACACACTTGAGGGCGATGAAAGAAAGCTTTTAAATGATGAAGGGTGCAACAATAATATTTGAACTTCGAAAAAGGAGTGATGACATTCCGTTTTGAAAAGAAATTGAATTTTCAACCGTCACTCTTAAAAAAAATTCCTGTTACGACATATGCTCGAAGTTCTCACGTGCTGTAGCGATGCTGGACACTAGGTCCAGCAACTAACAGCACTAATTACCACAACAGTGTCCGAACACAGTTTAACTCATCAAGTTTATATGATTGTAGAACTCTAATGATGTTAACTTCGAGTACCTGTTGTAACGTCATAAACTCTTAATTCTTCATGACATTTTTATAAATCATGTTCAATCAATGTTTTTATTAACTCAATCTTGCACATCTTTCCACCACTGCTATCATTTTTCCTTGACGGTTCAGGATTTGAGTTCTAATAAAAATTTCATTCTTTTAGGCCTTCCCCTTTACAAGAAGCAACTTAGTTGAACCAACTTTCGAACGGGCTGTTATCAGGATATGTAACTAGGTAGAAAGTGAAATCGCCCGGCATCCTTCACGCGACAGACAGTCAACTCATCAGGCACATGTGCCGCTACCATTCTCATCCCGATGAGGTGAATCAACTGCAGCTGATTCACCTCCGAGTAAACGAGTTGAGTCAACCCTTCAGTTTTAACAGCGTTGTGGAGCAGCTGCTTTAATAAATTAGTCTTATTATAAGAAAAGTTAATTTCCACTAAGTTGCCTCGTGTGAAGACAACGAAAAACGCCAGTCAGCTAGTTGACAGGCAACTTTTTCGTAAGTTGATTCAACTAACCGCCTTATGTGTAGGAGGTCTTAGACGTTATCTACCTCTCCTGAAAGTAACATATCAGACACCTGTATAAGGCATACATATTGTTCATTAAAATTATTTGGAAATAGTCTTCATTTCAAGTGGACACTTTAAAAAAAGTGTCATGTTAACATAAAAATTATTTCATTGCGAATTTTTACATCCTTGTAGCAGTCTTGGTAAGATTATTCGACCCATATTGAAAATTTATTTTAGTTTTCTTCCACAATGTCCAACTGCCTTGTGTATAGTTTTGGTATCATAATTTAATTACGTACTTTCATTTCTATCCTAGTTGTATATCTATGTAGTTAAAAAAAATTTTTTCGTCTTTTAAAACACATAGTGACATAGTTACACAGAATCTAATAAGACTAAACTGTTTAAACAAAGTCACCAACAAGTTACCGAAGCAACTGCTAAATGCTGTTAATACAAAAAAGCACGATTTTAAGTTGAAATGAGTTCAATCATCTAGTCAACATTAACTTTTTCTGTTTCACTCGAAAAACTAAATAACAGGATGTCATTTTGTGCTGTGAATGTTCATTGAAATTTTTAGCTGCTAACACATTGTAGTTATCAGAAATCAATTTGGTACATAAACTTTAAAAGATAATTACAATCATTCTGCGATTTTATTTTACTGTTGCTTTAAATTAAACTTCCGATATTTGAATATTTTCCACGTGATAAGCAAAATAACAATTGAAATGAAACTGGCACAAGTGGAGTTTGAGCAACAGCTCATTAGTTTCTTTTTAAATTCAGTTTCCAAAATTAGTTTTCAGGAACTCATTTTCTAATTTAAGTCTAGAAAGATCATAATATCAGGCTTACCTTTCCGACAAATCCTGTAGCCCCTGTCACAAACACGGACCGGCCTTCATAAAAGGCAGAAATAGTAGAATCCTCAAAATTCATAACAGAGTTTGCAAGGCTTCACAAGTCGTTTTTTACACCTGAAAGTAAAAAGATATTAAAAGATATTTTACATTGGTGAGGATCTTTATTACAAACTCTTTATAAGAATTCAAATAACGTACAGTTATAACGAATTTCGGTTATTTTTTAAAGGCTTGGGACATCTTCAAGGAAGAAGTACATTTTATGCAAGTTTTATCAAATTTATTACATTCTTTCGTGAATCTAAATGAGAAATCCAAGTGAGTTACTAATGTGACATGGCAAGAGTATCCAGGCACGGTAAATAACTTTTCCAAGTAACTTTCTACATTAAATGCATACAGAGACTGTAATAACTTTAGGGATAACAAATCTCCAGTGTTAACCACTTTCACAGGCAAAAGTACACGTACGTCTAAAGAGTGCATTTAATTGTCTATTTACTTGCTAATACCGTTATATTATTACTGTTGAACGTTTCTTATGAATTTCATTCTCAATACATTGTTCCGTGTGTGTGTCTCGAAATGTAATAGCTTTCATGAATTACCAAAACCTGTGGAGGTTCAAAACGAAAAAATTGTTATTTCTTGGAAGACTTCCAGTTTTTCCCGGTTAAAGTGAGCTCTTTATCTTGTACATTATATCCTTTCTATTTTTTAATCTTTTAATGATTAATTTAATATTTTATTATTTCAATGCACCAAACAATAATTTTCAATGAATTCATCAACTCTAACGAGAGCTTTATTATAACAATTTTATGTCATGTTGTTTTAAAACTGTTTTTATATCTTGTGTACTGTACATATTTCAACCTAATAATATATTGTCATTATATAGTTGATTTTTATGCGCCTTTTCAATGTCTTCCGATATCCTATGCTCCCACTGTGCTCCCCTTTGCGGCATCGTGGTACAACTTTATTATCATTTGAATATCCCCCCCCCCATAGTATATATTGAGAATGAAAAATTTGAAAACACACTGACGTTTACTCTGAAACCTAAAAGAAGCAGGAATAATGATCAGTATTTAAACTAAAATTAAAGAGATAATAAAACAAATGAAAGTTGTCCTACTGGTGTCTCTCATTCCCCTACAGCACATCGTTAGCGAATTCATGTCAATAGCATCTTCACGAGCGCATCACGCATTTTCAGAGCTGATTAATCTTGATATCCTAAATTCAAATTTTACATCCCAGAATCGCAATGCAAGCAATATTAGCAAGAATATGGCCTGTTTCACAAGTTCTAATGATGGGAATTTTTATTTTAGTGCAGTCACATTAGCATCACCTTTTAAATTTTATTCTAGTACAGCCAAATTAGCATCACCTTTTAAATTTGATTTCTAAGTAAGACATTAAAGCTCAAGATTTCCTCCTTATTGATATTTTATTAATGAATGAAAATTACATTCCCTCAACATCTGCAGATTTAGTTTGTGAAATGTTAACCAATATTTTTGAATGCATCAACGCTAATTATTAATTAGTATATTTATGTACCTTCCCAATGTCATTGGTTTTAAACTGTTTTTAGTCATTCCTACAATTTTGGAAATGATTCAAACTTGACGCTATGCCTGACTTGAAAGTTTTCGATTGTTGATATAGTAAAGATTGAAGGGGGCTGGGGAGAAATATGAAGAATAATGCTTTGTACACCGCACATTAAACATTGAGATTCATCAAAAGACGAAATTTTTGCGCCTGTCTGCTGTGAGAAATAAGAAATAGAAAGACATTTTAAATAACCAACGAATCAATGGGAGAGAAAACTCGGTAAAAATAAACTCGACCTCCTGACTTTTTATTTAGCCTGCGATTGTAAACATTAACGTTAAACAATTTTTCCATTACAGCATTACCCTATTTCTGTCAGTTATAGTTAAACGCTTAGTTGGTAGAGAGAGTTTAGAAATACAAACTGGCTCACTGAAATCATATTTAATCAACTGACCTACAGTGGTTTGTCTGATGTCACAAAGAAAATATTCCCATTTCCTGGTCTGCACCAAAGTGAGCGCCTCTCTGTTTTGCCATCAAATAGGACAAATAGTTGGTAAGAAATGGGGGCTGGTTAAAGAAACTTGCCATTTCATCACTTCCACGGCCTGGGGGTGGGTCAAACGAAACCGAGAGTTGCTCACGTGAGTCAACGACTTTTCCTGGTATAGAAGAGAAAGTGGTTTGAATCCCCCGAAGGGCGATAAGATTGCCTGATGTCCCAAATTCTCCTTGTTGAGCTTTTGTTCTTTCTTTTCGCCACAGAATGAGACCGATGTGCGGAAATTGGTTGTGTCGGAAGTAGAAAGTGCTTCTTCACTCCTACAGATCTAAAATCGCGACGAATCTAGATTCTGAAGTTAATTCGGCAAAGGCATTAAAATGTAAATTTAATTTGTTCATCCACCATGCTTTCTTTGGAAAATTACTCTAGTTTCTGAATTGTTTAACTTCATCTTTAAGTTGCATTAAAGTTGGTGAGAGAAAGATTACTGTCACAATCATTGTCTACGGAGGTGGCAAAAGCATTTGAATATTTTTCTTATAATGCTGAGATGAGAGAGATATAGTGTCCTCATTTAAATCATTAACAATAATTGCACCAACCACCTTCACTCAAGCCTTTTATTTTATCTCCAACTCATACAACTTACCTGTCAAAATAGTAATTGCTGCCTCTCTGAAAACTTAAGAGTAACATCTTGTTCTATGAGAAATGTTAGTTCATCTTGTATTATGTCAACATTGATTGTAAAGTTAGGTGTTCCAATATAATTATTGATCGAGTCTGAAAATGTATACTTGTAATTATTCATTATTTTCAGTAAGGAAAACATGAAATTCGGCTCTTAATTGAAAAAGGAATTATTCAATTCGATGGTAGACACGAAGATTTTTTTTTCAAAAACTACAAGTTCATATTAACAGGACATTAATCTTACAGAAAAAGCAACATTGGTTGAAATTTGAAAATAGTTCACCTTCCACGAAGTTCAGAGATGTTTTATTTTGATTTATCAAAATGTTGATGTGGAACTTGGAACATCTTGCGAGTAGCGATTAATACCAATATACCGAATACCGGTATTTTGAGCCATTTTGCAAATTTGTAATGCCGGTATTTTCGGTATTAGCTGCATGTAATAAATAATTTTTAATTAAAGAATTTTCAATTTAACTTATCGGATACCTACTTTTATTTTAAATATACATTTCTTTTTCGATGAGACTGTACACAAAAATATCTATTGATGTAAAAGTTTGGCTTCAAGAACAAGAATTAATAAATAAAAGTTGCAGAAATGATACGAAACATTTTCATCAATAATAGGGTGATAAGTCGCATTTCTGCACGTTTATGGGCACGTTTTTATTTCTTTCATCATTCTCACTTCCCGTTTTGTAAAAGTTAATTTCAAAAACAATTACAAATGTATCTGCGATATGAATAATTTATTCTAACCATCAATTGCGGCAATATGTTACTTTTCAAAAATTTATCTCAACTGCACTGAATTTCGAGACGAACCTTCACTGCTAGTATGTAACAATAACAAATGCCAGTTTGTTGTCACCGCACCGGTATTGGTTTGTTGTCCTGTCGCGCTATTTAGCAGCATTCTTGCCGAGATCTAGCAATGAATAGTGCGCCTTTGAAATTTGCGTGGAGGAAATGTATAGTGAACTGGAAAATATACCCAAATATTTACATAATTATTAATAATTTTGAAAAGAAAAAATCGAATGCAAGTTATACTAGGGGAGCCCATGACTCTAAATAGCGATTTACTCGAGTGTATCAGACTAACGTAAGTTCAAAAATTGCAATTTCCCTTTTGTTAGTGCATTGTATGTAGAAGCTTATTCTAGATCGGGCTATGTGAACGTACTTCTTAAAAAAAAATCCTTTTCAATTTTTTACCAGGGTTAAAATAGCGCGCGTCCAATCTTTTGCATGCGCCAGAAAAAGTTTTTCCTATCTCCTGTAAAGTTGCGTTTATGTGACTTACTTTCCTTCGACTCAGGGGTACAGACATTCGGTTTTGCGCTTTGCGGCCCACCACCCCCACCCCTAGCGGCTGACTGACACCTATCACCCCCCCCCCCCCGCTTCTTCATTGAAAAAACAGAAGTTAGCATTATATCTAGTAAACATCGATATGATAGAAAATATACATTTTAATTTTAACTGGAAGTAAAATGTATCTAATAAAGCCATTTTATCCAATCACTTTCAAACTAAAAGAGAATAAATAAATGAAAGGTAAAGCTCTCAAAGTTTTTCTTCTCTTTCCAAAAAAAAAAAAAAACTGGTAGGTATTTGAAGGGAAATATTTAAGATCATTAACTTACTTTTCATACACAGAAGTATTACATTTTATGAAATATTACTTAAATTTTAATCTTTAGAAATTAAACTCTGGCACTTAAAATTTAAGAAATTTAAAAACTCAAACTTGGAAAAAATAAGGAAATATTTCCTTAAGTTTGAACTGGGGATTGAATATGAATTTCCTAAACTTTGTTTCTTTCTTAGCTTGTGATTCCATGACTGTTCCCTTAATCTGTTTTGTGCACGATTTTAATTTTGAATGTTCCCAATAGTCGATGTTCAGTTTGTAAAGGGATCAATCAGTTTTAAAAGGTTTTTTTTTTTTTTTTTTTTGGATCTTAAAATATCAAATGATGCACTGTACCCAAACATTCTATTTAATTAAAAGCAATGAGTGTAGTTAGCAATTAATTGTATTGAACAAGATTAATGAATCATTTAAAATATTTTTAGATAAAAAAAGTACAGGATTAAATGTAAAATTCGGTGTATGAAGTAGAGACATTTTCCGGTTTTGAATTTTTTTTTTACCCTTTAAGTTTCGACTTATAAACAAACTTCAAATTTTTTGTGGAAAATATCGTTGACCAACAAAAACGAATTAGAAGGCGCTTCTATGTAAAAAAAGTTGGAATTTATGAATCAAACAAATCATGTTCTAATACTCTTGTTTACAGTTTTGCTTATTAGTTTCACTGCGTAATGGGTTTGAAGGTTTTTTAAAAAGATAAATGCATTCAATATGAAAAACTACCAAAAACTATTTACGCCAAATAATTAACAATCTCAACAATTGAAACAAAAGTTGTCAGATAATGAAGAGGCTGTGGTCTAGAAATAGTTATTTGTAGTTTTATTGACTATTTTTGCGTTAGTTATCTTAATAATTAATTTTATTCATAAAAGGTAATAAAACTGAAACATTAAGATTCTTTTTAGCAATAGAGCTCTTTCATCAAGAGATGACTGCACACTTACATCTTATAAACAGCTTAAGAGTTTTAAAATTTAATAAGTAAAACATGGTTTAACCTTTTCATTAGTATGTGTGTGGAACTTGACTAACACTTCTAGTATCCCTATAACACTTGATGTCTTTAGAAGTGAAATGAAGAAATGATCAGAAAGCTACTTAATACAAAAACCCAAAGTACTAAGTATTGAAGTTTAATGTAACTAATTAATACTCCAGGTTACCTATATATAAGCTATAAATTTGCTCAAAAATTTAAGATTTACGTGAACTTTTATAAGCTAGAAAATAGTATGAGCAAAACTTATTTTCTGCTCTTTCAAAACTTACTTCCAGAGATGAATATATAACTAGGGGGCTCTCTCTCTGCTCGCTTCGCTTGCCAACCACCGTTTTTTACCTGCGGCGGCTCAATGCTTCCTGTGATTTATAACGATTTATGATTTTAATGCTTTTCCCCCTGGATGTCCGGCCCCATCAGTTTTAGAGGGCTGAGATAGGGCGACATTGCTTTCCCTAGATGTCCTGTATCTAACGGTATCAGTATCGACCTGGTGGACATTGACTGTCCGGAGGAGACAGGGGATACATACGCACAGACAGACGCGCATAGGTTTTAATAGTATAGATAAGTATGAAATAAGTAAAGCTCATGCTTATAACCAAATCTCATTTGTTTACAGTATGACAGTTGAAACATGTCAGACAACAGTTTTTACAAATAAGTGCTTCTGCCCTTTGCAAAACAAAAAGCTTGTGTCTTTGAAGTTTCGTGCAATTCTTCATACTTCAAAATGATTTACAAATTCGAAACAATTGATATAAAGTATAATAGAATGATATTTAGATGAAGCATTTTCCTTAAAAATAAGATTTCTAACAGAGTAGTTGCGAAAACTAAAGAAATACTCGAACCTCAACTTTTCATTACTGAGATATTTGTAGGTTAACCGTCCTTTTTCTAAGATATGTCTACACTCAAGCGTTCATTTATTACAAAAACAGTATGCAAAAGTTACTGTAAAAGTATTTTACTACTCAGGGTTAAGCTAATCCAAATAGATGGCATAACGTAATGGCAAATATAGTTCAAACAGTGTTTAGAAAATTTCGTTGTCACACTTTCCTTAACTTTTCTTTCGCCGTTTCAGAGCAGATATGGCAGCGAAAGGATTAAAAATGTCTTTCTCGTTCATGATGCTAAAAAGCGGGAGATGAGTTTGCTAGTTCATCTAATTATTTCTCTCACACATTGTTTAATATTGTCATTAACATCTTTTAGAGCCATTACAGTCGAATTGAATCTTCCATACGTACAATTAAATGTCGAAACAAAAAGATATCCATAAAAGTTCAGAAATTAGTTTCAATATTGCAGCTTGCAGAGCAAACTAGCAAAGTAAATATTATTAAAATAGAAGCTGTTCTTGTATTGTGGATTAAAGATATAAGAAAGAGAGGCTGTTGCCCCAAATTGAAACGTTATAAAAGAAAAGGCGAAGCAACCGTATTTAAAAATGCATTGGATAAGAATAACGATCTGATCATGGAGCATAAATAATCCTTCTCTTCATTTCTTAACTCATAAATATTATTACTGTATCTACTGTACAGTACTATTATAGTGCAGCATTTTATTATTAGTACATACTTTGCGTACCGTGTTTTATTTTATGTCTATCCCTCCCATTGATCATTCATTTTGTGCAAAATATTTCATTTTGAATAAAAGTTTTTTTTTTATTTTTTAAATACAGTAAAAGTTCAGTTCTTTATTTAAGAAACTGTAGCGTATAGTGAAGGAAGGTTTTAAAGCAGTTTAAGGGGTGTTTTAAATGTCTAAAAGAATTTGGTATGCTTTTAAAAAATTGGTATACATATATTTTTCCACAACACGAAATTTCGACTTACGCGAGTAGTCTTGTAACGCATCCCTCGTGTAAGTCGGGACTCGACTGTAATTTGTTTTATTTTCTAGTCATTTTTCAAGATCGTAGTCTCGGGTGATTCGACTCAGGAACGTATACCAAGGCATTGTAAAGAGCAACATACGTATTCAAATTCCAATATTTAATTGAAATATCTTGTAACTCTAAAATACGGATCCAAAGTCTTCTCCCTTGGAACTAAAAAAGATTTTTTCTAAGATAGTTTTAATGCATAATCGAGATTAAAATGTTGCTTCCGTTGTTCGGGTTTTTTCCCAGGGTTGTTTCCGACAACGTAACGAATCCTCTTTAACTGCCTTTAAATTTTGATTACGTGAAGGTCTGGAATATTCCAAGGTCGCTTTAGCCGAAGACCGTTTGAAGCCGTCTTATGATTATCTTGAAACCACTTTTTCAACCAGTAGCTGGATGATATCCGAGGCTTTCCGAACTAACATGGATCAAGTATCTTTGCACTTAATCCACTTTACCTCTGAAAGCGGCATACATGAACGCAACATTTCATTTCCGAAATCGAGTGCGTTCAGAACTAAAGTGAAGCAAATTGGTATGGACTTTATCTACTTTAGCTCTCAATGCCTCATATGCTAAATTATGTTAAAGTGTGAGTGCTCCAACCTCTTGGAAAGATGCAGCCCGAAAGAGGTTTCCTTTTTATCAAAGGTTAATTATTTTTGAATCTTCATGAACTTGTAATATTACGTTAATTTTGCTCCCAGTCTTTGTTGTCACATAGAACCATATTTTAGCACTATCTGTGTTTTAAGATGGATGTGATAAAATTAGTAAATCAGATAGCAAGTTTTCAAATTCTGCCCTGAAGCAACAAAACCACCTTTTTTATTATGCTAAAAAGGCAATTGCAAAACTACGAACTAAAAGGCCAAAATGTATCACTTGTCGGAAATTTAGTTACGGGCATTTTGATGGCGTTTTTGGAATAGCAGTTAAATACTATTTTGTCTGAATTTATTAGAATCTGGTAAAAACCTGAACAAACTTTGAGAAATAACATCTTGTTTCTTTTTGTTAGGTAGCTAGAAGAGAAAACTAATTATACGAAACTAAAGCCCTACATGTTTGGAAATGTTAACCCCTTCATTAGACCGATTGGATAGAATGACAATCAATATTTTTCTTTCTGAAAGATCCCGAGAAATATCTTTACCATTCTAAACTTCAATACCGAAAATACTAATAGGTGAATTAAAACTTAATTTATTGCAAAAAAAAAAATGGTGTACATTGCCTGAAGTAGGTTGAGCTAGTTGCCTGCCAGTCAGTGGCGTACCAAGACAGATGGGGGCCTGGGGCGCTACTCGAAATGGGGGCCTACCTGGTATTAAAACTGAAGTTTCTCAAACTATGTGTACGTACCATATATTACAATAATTATTTTAAGTGGTACATTTTTACATATTTCAGTAGTGTTGGTTTGATTTCGGACACTGTTATAAATACCACAGCAAAACACATGGTTTTAAGTAAAATTAAGTAAATACTATATTTTTAATAAAATTGTGCTTTGTCAGAAAATATCAAAAACAGAAAAAAGTCCTAAAATTATATTGTATCTTAAAAATTTATTGCATCTGAACATCCAAGTACAGTGAAGAGAAACGTTTAGGCATTCCAGATTTAATTAATTTTAGGATAAAAATTTTCTTTTACAGAAAAAAACCCCTTTACTATTCCTTTGAGTAAGACACCACCAGTTAACTATTTAACTGATAACATCACCTAATCTCAGAGAAAAATATTTTTAAAACATGCTTACCTAAATAAGGATGAAATTCACACGTTCAGTCTAAATAAAATTTTTCTGCTAGGTCTCACTCACAAAAAAAAAAAAAAAAAAAAAAACTCTTTATGTTCTTCAGACAAAAAAACTCTGGTGTGACCCTATACTTGCCTGGCGCGTTTGATTGAAGTGGAGAAAACGCTCCGCGCGGCTTCGCTGGTAGAATTAAAAATATTTAATGTTCGACAGAAATTAAGACAAAAAAATTTTGCGTATGTGTGGGTTTAACTAACTAATCCGATTTCTAAAGCGAAGAGCGTAATTTCCCCCGATTAGTAGTGTATGAATTAAGACTAGACCATCGTAGTCTTAATACACAAAACAAAACATAAAACAGATATTTTAGCTGTATACTGTAATGATCAAAAATTATAAACGTGCATCTGTTATGCATTAGTTTTTTTTTATAAATTGTTTGAAAAAAAAATGCATAAAACTTTGCTGAAAGCACTTAACAAAATAAAAGCAAATGATTTTTATAGGTTTAGTTAATTTAAAAATAAATTTGGGGCCCCCATTAAATTCGTGGCCCAAGCGCTCATGTACCTTTGTACACTAGGACGGGTCACTGAAAAAAAGTCATATTTAACAAAATTTATGATATATACTCGCATATATAGGTAACTGATTAATATTTCTAATCATGATGTATATGACAGATCTACTGGAAAAAATAAGATACAATTTCGGGGCTTATGTCAAAGCGGGGCCTGTGGGACATAATTTGCCCTCTCTTTGTTTAGGCAAGAGTCACTGAGAAAATATTCATTCTACATAAAAAGTCAACTTTTTATTTATCTAAACCATGACATAAGGCACGTCTGGCGAAAAAGAAAACGAATTAAAATTTTGGGGCCTATGTCAAAGCGGGGCCTGGGTATCATAAACCCTCCATTGATCCCGAAGAGGTATTGATTGTATCCCTGAACAAATATTTGGTCTTTAAAAAAATTATGATTTATTAAGCCAACTTGTTTAAGCATTCAAACCAAGATATGCGACAATATTGGTGAAAATCAAAAATTGAAATTTGGGGGCCTATGTCAAAGCGGGGCCTGGGGCGGACCGCCCCCTCCGCCCCCCTTCGGTACGGCACTGCTGCCAGTTGAGCTAATATAAGAAAATGGCAGCTACAGGTGAAAGCCAGGGGTATACTGTGGTTTAGCCGAAGCAAAATCATGACTAATCGTGCAAAGATGTTTTCTACCATAATAATCCACCAAGTGCTTCTACCACTTGTGGATCTTTATGATACATCTGACAAAGTTTCTGTACACGGTAATAGGTGATATTGTTTCAGCTAACCACAATACACGCTGCGCTTTTTCCGATGTAGTCACCATTTTCTTTTGTTAGCTCAACTGGCTAGCAACTAGCAGAACCTACATTGAGTAGTTAATGCCAGAAACACTTTCCAAGTTTCATTATTTTTCAGAAAGCTGCATTTAATTGTACTTGTTAGTGCTTTTATTTTCTCGAATGGTAAAGATCTATCTCGGACACTTTAAATTTTTTATATGGAATCACCGGTGAATGTGTCTAGAAAGTTCTGATACAATGACACATTGAACCGAAAATTAACTTCGGTATTAATTCTTTAAATCCACATGTTAAAAAAACAAACTTCTATCTTATATAAAGATTACAGTTGTTAAAGAAGTCATGCATTATGTGTCATTTTTTAAAAAGTCACAGATGCTCCTGTTACTCAACGGGTTTAGGCAAAACGTTTTTAAAATATCATCAATTGATTATTCATGTTAGTAGGTTACATAAAATCTTAGTTTTCTTAGGAGACGTCTTTTGACTCTAATGACTTAAGTATGATTAATGAGGTGTGCAAAACTTTTGTTCACTTTACGATTATAAAGTTTACAAAAGTCTACACGTTGCTTGGGTGCAGAGAAATTTATTGTTTAATTGACAGTAACACTTTAAATAATATCATTATAAGTCATTGAATTATGTTATTGTGAGCCAATATACGGAAAGTATTTTTTTTTATTAACTGCCTAAAGTAGGTTCTGCTAGTTAGCAACCAGTTTTGCTAAAAGAACGGCGACTACACTGAAAGAGTAAACATTCACAACTTTAATTTGGTATCACTTCATGTACTTATACTTGAACTGACTACATCTGTATAAGAATCTTGATGTAGGTTTTGCATAACATTATGAGTTTTTAGACCAGTCACTTCTTAGCTATAACCCCCCCCCCCCCCCCCCCGTAACGGAAAGAATCAAATCTTACTCATCTACAGTTTTGCATTTTATTGTAAACTACTATTAATAATCTAAATGAAAGTTACTACAGTATAACTAAAACTTTGAGCATATTTCATAAGGAACGAGTCATCTGCAATAAACTTACAGAAGATGTGCCAGTTATAACTAATGTATAATTATAGTTGTTGATTTGAAGAGATTTCACTCGACATCTTTTGTTATCTATTACGTTTAGAATCGTTAGGTGTAATAGAAGTGGACAAACAAATCTGTAAAATTGATAGTAAATAGCAACGAAGAGCAAGAGAATGCAGCAGTGCACTGATGACGCTGCAAATTTTATTTTTAATCAAACGACTTTAAAGGTTATGTAATTGTGAGACATCAAGAAAATCATTTCGAGCATATACTACCGTGGGTAGGTAAACGGCAGTATCTGAAGAAATGAGTGAGATATTTGAAGAAACGAGTTCTGGATTCCAAAAAATACTAATTATAGGGAAATTTTGGAAATTGACGTTTCTTTATCGTTTTTTTTTTCAGCGGAAAACAAATAAGCAAACTTGTACAATAACGTAAATAGATGACAAAAATGGAAAAATGGCAGTTACTGCCCTTTACCTACTCACAGAAGTATAACAGCAGATTATTCATTAGCGCTATATAGTAAAACATAAACCATGATTTTGTATTCATTGAAAATTCAGCACTTATTTATAATCTTATTCTGGATAGACAACTAAGGAGGGTAAAAACGATTCCTTTGGTGCCCACCCATTTGCCAAAATTGATTCAGTAAGCGTCATATTGACTAAGACATTTTAAACTAAAATCTAAGCATGGGCTTATTCCAATTCAAGCGGTATGAACTAAATATAAACATTACGACTCCTGTTCTTTAATTTCACAAATTGAGATTTTTGCTTACACAGAATTGCGATTTCTAAGGCTTGATTTGCCTGTTAAAAATTTACAAAAGCATTCTGCGGGCTAGTTTTAACTTCTTTTGTACGAAAAAAAAAAAAAAAAAACAGAAGTATTAAAGAACTAACATATAGGTTGATTAAAAGATTAATATGATTTATTTGAAATGACATGTAAACGTGATTAATGCATTTATTATGCATAAGTGAATAAAGCCTTTCTGAAAACGCATAGAAAATTATGAAAAGAAGCTACAAAATTACTGTAAAAAATATCGTATAAATGAGGAGTTTACTTTCAAAACAAATTATATTCACTTTCGAAAAAAAAATTTCGTTTTCAGAATCTCTACTATAAGCCCTTATCGACCCATAAATTAATTTCTTCTCCAAGTGGTTTATATCTTCTGTTAGGAAATGCGTAAACATTGGTTTTACTACCAAAACAGTGTATATCCATCCCCTTATTTCTCGCCAGCTCTTTTACAGCAAAGTGGAACCTATCCCTTATTTGCCAGTATCCACTCATTCACTTTCATATCAAAAGGGCACATATCCTAATTTGAATTTGCCATTTCTAATTCAAGAGTAGTTCACAAATAAAATAGCGGAGCGAAGCACTGGCTGAGTATTTCCAATCAAGAATGATATCTGTCAGTATTAATAGATCGCAGCACCTTGCGCAAGCCTTATCAATTAGGCAAGCGTGACCTCAAATTGTGATTAATTAGTGATTAAATTGTGATTAATTGAAAAATTGTGATTGTGATAAAAATGTGATCTATTAATACCTACAACGCTGTTATTTGAATCGGTTTGGGTGCTTTCATTGTTTATTCTTAATTGGATCGAAGGTCCTTTTTTTCTTTGAAATGTCCTATGAAAAGAATTAAGTACGAAAGAATAAAGTAGAGTAAAAAAAATAGGCTAAAAAAAGTTAAATATTTTGTTTTAATTTTAAAGTTTATTTCTGAAGAAAATGCGTGGTTTTTTTGTAAAAGGGATGATATCCACTGTTTTACACCAAAAAGAAATGTATCCAAAATAAAATTGGCAACTTAGGGCTGATAAAATTGGAGACAAATTCCTAGACTTATGCCAATAGTCACTTGTATTCTACCAAAACATTGTGAAAATTTCGAAATTCTAACATTTAGCGTTTGTGCGTAAAACGTTTTTTTTTTTTTCCTTTTTCCAAAAAAATATAAAACTGGATACAATCTGTTTTAAAAGTAAACTCCTCAAATATATTTCATTTTTTAATATAGATTTTTCGTACGTGGACCGAACCCCCCGACCAACGGTTGAGAACCACTGGTCTAGATTAAGATATATTTAGCTCTTTAGGAATGTAGCTTTGAAAAAAAATATTATATCATAGCTTTTTGATGTTAAGTATTTTACCTGATACCAAAAATTATGCAACGTGCTGATGGGATAATCAGATATTAGCAATATTTTAAATACCAGGTGCAAGAAAAATAGCTCTATCAATAGTAGCTGATATTATTCAACAAGTTACGTAAAAAATCGACATGGAAATTAAATACTTACACATTTGAAAAATGTCTATTATTTTGTCTACTAACGAGATATCATTTCGTCTTCCTTTCCTCAAGGTTAAATTTCTCATCAAGCAAACTTGTTTTAGTCTAATAGCTATTTTCCCTGAATCCATAAACAGAAAAAGTAGGCACAAAAAATAATTTCTATGCAACCTGATTGCGAATAAGCAATTATTAGATGGAAGCATTTATCATATTTTATCGAAACAATTTACATAAACTTCTGTAGGGATTAGGAATCAAAAGAAGAAGCAATTAAAATGTACATGTTGATAATGCAGCACATTGCTTTTCTTGAAAAAAAATATTTGGATTTACTTACCATAGATAGAAGATAGCCCCAATTCGTAAATCAGATCTGAAATAAAAGACACTATGTCAGCTGTTTGTACATCATCTCAAAAAACGTTTGTTTTTCTTGCAAAAGTATAAATTTAAACGTCATTGGAAATTTATATGTGCAATAAACAGCAAGTACAACGCTGGATTTCCCAGTAAACTTTCTGAATACTAATAGTCCGAAAAATTAGCCAACAGTTCTGTTTCAATAGCGTAAAGTAAACCGATTGAATCCTCGGGTTCTACGTCCAGTTTCTACCGAATGTTTAGACTGTAATAAGACTAGATTTGCATTCAGACTACCTTGTCGTTTTTACCTACAGGTCAAGGTTGCAATTGTACTGACCTTAAGGAATATCTAGAACGCTATCTTTGATTCTCATTGGCATTGGCCCGATTACGATATATTAAGAGATAAAAATAAAAACATACTATGAGTAACGAATTAATGAGCGCATACGTTAAGATTCTATAAATGAAGTATGAAAGTAACATTTTTACACTTCCAGATCAATCAAATTTAGTTTGTCATCAGGTAATTGAATCTCGGAAAAGTAAGTCATGCGTTAACCCTTAATTGTTGAAGTGGCGTGTCTTACACCCCGGAGGAATTGGACTAAGGCATTCAAACCTTTGGTAATGTTTACATATATGGCTGTACATGTAGGGGAAACAGTGGTTTGATCCAGCCTGTCCTTTTCATATTCAAACATTACGCACAAACAACTGATGGAAAATCTTATGGCAATATGGTACCGAGTTTAATCAAAAGTTGTTTCTATTTTCTAGTTTCGTTCTGAAGTAGAATAAAGGAGCAACATTATGTGATTTCTTTTTCCGGCAAAAGCTTTTTTTTTTGTTAAAAGTTCATCTCTCTTGTACTATCAGTCATATTTTCAAAAAAGTAAATGCAATTATTTTTGTTCTCAGGTTGATATACTAAAAGATTGCATACTTATTTTTTACTTTCATTTTTTGTATTAATGTGTTTAATTTTTTTCCTACAACGGCTATTAAGAGGGTTGACCTACATCAATTCTGGGAAGTTTGACCCGGATCACACCTCCCCATTTGGTTTGTAAATTGTATACAACATTTAATTAGTCTTAAAATGAATTGTTTTTACTTCAAATGAAAGTTTTTTTTGTTCTTAACTTGTAATCAAACCCTTAATGTTTATTCAAAGCACTTCCTGTTAATGCATTATTCTGATCAAACTAAACACAACTTAACCTTGCTTTTCTTATTTTTTAGCAAACCTATTAAGATACTCCAACCTTTCTCAATTATCAGCTAGTCTTTATTTTTATTATAACTGATGTAGCTTTTATTTCATAATATGAAAGTTAATAAAAACAATAGTAATGTTGTAGAAAAGGTACTAAATCATGGATTTTCAAAGATACCCGTGCCAAAGCTAATGTCCAAAAGTTGCGCAATATGAAAAGATATGAAACATTTCTAAAAATTAAGAAAAAAACTAGGAAACAAACAGAGATAAAGTTAGATTTGTCTCCAGATAACTCTGAACCAAAACAATTTCATATCCTACGTGATGTAGGTGATTTTTTCAAAGACTTCAAAACAACTGTTGTTTCAGAAAGTAGATGGACATTAATTTCCTATAAATATTCTTAGAAGATCTGTTGTCTTCAGTTTTATTTGGCCTCAAGAAAAAGATGTTGCGATAGTGTCCAAATCAGGTGTCATTAATCATCCTCGTCCAATGATCAGTATAGGCACAAAAAGACCTTTGAAAAGAAAATTTGACTGACATTTCTAGCAATCAATCTCTATTGATTCAAATTAAATTTGTTTAACAAGTTATGGTATTTCTTCAGATGTAATTATCGCGGGTACCTTGTAATAGCGTCTCATTAGACATTTATTATTTCAGCATTATTTTTTCAACTTGTAATCTGTGTGGGTCAAACTTGGCCACTCTAGAAAAATTACTAATAAAAAAAAAGTCGGCAAAATTTAAATGCAAAATTGCAATGTTAGAAGTTGCCAGAAATCATAAGGAAACAAATGTCAATTTGGAAATTTTCTAACTGCTAGAAAAAATAGAAAAATTTGTTATTTGTAAAATGTGGATCAACCCTCTAATTTCCCCTACTGTGTGATTTTCTCAAGTAAAACTTACAGCGAATTTGCGCATAGACGAGGTCTTCTGATATATCAAAATTAGCGTGATAGGAGAGAGCAATGAAAGAAAAAGTAAATAGAGGCATTTTGAATCATATTAAAAGAAGTAACAAGAATGCGAGTTGGAAATAAAGTTCCTTGGTAGCAGTTTAATTAACCAAACTTAAAAACAAGAAACTGATGCTTGGGGATGAAAGTAAAAACCTATTGGAGTCTGATTTTATGTAATATAAGAGAAGCATACGCGCATGAAAGTACTGAGGTGAGATAAACTTTTGAAAAACAAGGAACAACAAGTTTAATTAAAACTTGAAGAAAAATCCCAACCATAAAAAATTCCTTTACTTAAGTAACTTTAGATAGATATCATGTCGCAAGACCACACGTTTTATAATTTGAGATTAGTAAAAAGTAAAATTTAAAATAAATTAGAGTGTGATTAAACTAATATTTGTATCTTTTTTTCTGCTTTGGAATCAAAATATGCAAGAATAACATTACATAAAATACACAAAAACTTGAAAAAGCACAAATAGAAGAAAGAATTGCAAATACTTGGTTTTGAAGGTTTAGGAACCTTGTTTTCATCTAAAAACTCATTTCCTTTGTTTTGATAAAGGGCTTCCCTATAATCGTGACACATGCGTCTGCAGTGTCTAGGGCTGCGTTTGAATGTTTACAAATTACATGAATTTAAATCTATTGTTTGTAACATTATGTGCTCAAGAATCATTTTCTTATTAGACACTGTCTTTCAGTTTGAATTACGATCACTATCATCAGTCACACCGAAATATAAAACTTTGCCTTAATTTAAGTTCACAGCTGAAGTTTTTAGGCGATAAAATTTTAAATACTTTAATTTGCATGGTAAAATGTCTATATATAGCTTAAATGCTTTACGACAGTTTCTGTTAAGTACATCGAAATATTTTCGTTACAACAACTATCTAAGCATTAAAATCTAACCAAACAAGTAATTTTACTAAACAAGCGTAGCAAATGGAGTGCTCATTAGTAAAAATATAACACATAACAAAGCCCCATTCATTTGAAGAAAGATTGAACTTTTTTACCGTATATTATTGAAAATATTTTTCGCAATTATGCTGAGTTAAACGTTATGTAAACCAAGAGATAACTTATTTAAAGAATAAAACTATTCTCTGTTAGTTTGCGTACGTAACGGGAAAAATGGGTTATTTTGCTTGAGTAATGAAGCAAGTGCAATACTTCTATTTAAAGGTTAAATGTTGACTGAACTTCAACGTGCATTACGGCACAAAAAATTGTACAAATTATTCCTAGGACACCTTACAAAAATGTGATAAGAACATTTAGTGCAGGGGATCCCAAAGTGGCATGCCGCCCCCTCCTGGGGTGCCGCTGGGAGAAGCGAAAGGCGCCACGAAGTCTATATATGGGTGATTCTCTAGAAATGTGGAATTTTCCGTTCCATGTTAGCTGCAACCTCATAAATCTCATTTTAAGTTATTTTTATTTTGAATATTTATGTGTTACCTTCTACCGAACAAAATAACATGGATTTGACAGTGATAGACAATACCTATTTTTGTAGAAACTAAAAATATATACTAAAAAGTCATTACCAACCACTGTCCCTCGACTCAATGTTTGTCTTTTATGATCCAACTATACTGCAAATAAAACTAAAAAATGCCATGAAAACATTTCTTCATAATTGCCTCACATAATCAAATTCAAAACAAAGTTTTTTTGCTTGATTGAAATTTTAGTGAAACAGTTTTAATTTGTCCCTGACATTTTGCATCTTTACCATCTAACAGTTTTTACTCTTTCATAACCACTTGTTGGTACTATTAACCCAAACAGTATTCAGTTTTAGTAGCAACCACCTTATGTTTGTTTGAAAAGCAAAAATTTATCTAATCCATCTATCAGTTTTTACACTCTTTCATAACCACTTGTTGGTACTATTAACCCAAACAGTATTCAGTTTTAGTAGCAGTCACCTTATGTTTGTTTGAAAAGCAAAAATTTACTTGTGTGGAAATCTTCATGCGTCTTGCTTAGATGTGTAGCTATCAAATTAAGTAGAACATTTTTTTATTGCTGTGATTACCATCCATACTTATTGATAGATATTGCAAAATTTTTGGAATGCTAGCTACAGTTTAGCTCATGCCAGGTAAAATAAAGTGAATATCATTACCATCCAGCACAAAGTATAAAGATTTGGATGGTAATGACAGACTGAGGATAGAATAAAGTATTTTCTTTGCTGTTTTAATTATAAATATTTTTACCTTCAAATTCAGTACATTGAGTTATTTTCAATATTTTAGATGCATAATTTTCTTATACTGTCTTTTTTTCAATTATCTTATATAATAAGTACCTGTTGGGCAGTGCTGTTATTTTTAATGGTCGAATGGTTCTCAGTTAACTATCATTTTGCAAAGTACATTATATTTTAAATTGATTGGTTTTGAATGTAATTTGTCATAGGATGATAACTAATTCAGACCTTAATATGCAGGTGTTGATTCAAACGAAAGTAATAGTCCGAGAATCCACTTTATGTCCAGATCAAAACAAAAAAGTAATTTTGTTGGTCCAGAGAAGGACAAGCACCAGATAGCCACAGAACACTTTTTTGTGTTATTGAAGATCCTCCTATACTGATTTTTCATAGATATTTTTGTGTAGCAAAAGCGGAACATAATTCGGTAGAGAAACTCACAGCATCTGTATTTAATGCTAAATACATAATGACGTCATAGTATTGTTTTCAAAAAAACATAGCATTTTGACATTTTTCTTACTGTATGTTTGATTTTAAGTTGTTTTAAACATGTATACGTTTTTCCAACTTACCATGATCATCCTTCCTGAGTCATTACCGTCCTTTGCTACAGAATTGCTTGTCCTCAAACTATTAATGTTCAATTTTTTTAATAAATATATTTTAAATAGTTCTAATTCGTATTTTCGAAAACATATTTACTTTAGGTTATAAGACTTAATTTGAACGAGTGAAAATGAATGATGTAATGCATTCAGTTTATTTTCATATTAAAAAAAGAATCTCAAAATTATTTTTAATTTATTAAAAGACTTAAAATGATATATTTGTTCTTTATTTTCTGTCAGGCTATTGCTGGTACTTAATTGTAAACCTTAAAATCACTAAAAAAAATTTTTAAGAATTTCTCTCGATTTTTTAACATGGGATGGTAATGACACGTTGTCCTTTTTACAAACTAAATCATCATTATCTGCAAAATAAATGTACATGTTTAATGAACTATTTTAGTTTTGCCAAGACACATTTTGTCTTTCAAAAAAAAAAAAAAAAATGCAAAACTGCATCCTTCCTGAAAAGTTCAAAAATTAAAAATTCAGGATTGTAAAATTCCACATTGCAGGAGAATGACCCATATATACATATATAATGGACTAGGAGGCCGTGAGAAAATTCTAATACTTCAATGGGTGCCGCGAATCAGAAAAGTTTATAGGCCCCGATTTAGTATGTTACGAATTCCAAAAAAAAAAAAGTTACTAAAACTTGTCCCTTTCCATGAATTTTTAACGCACCATATACAGTGAAACCCCTCCTAACGGACACCCCTCAAAGGCGGACACCCCTCTTATGCGGACAATTTTTAATTCCCCAGTTCCAATGCAAATAACATTATTAAACCCCTGTTCTGCGGACACCTCTCTACTGCGGACAAAAAAAATTGTCCCGATAGTGTCCGTATTAGAGGGATTTTACTGTACTTGTAACCACGGTTTACAAAAACTATGAAAGTATCATTTTGAGACATTTGCGATTGCAGATTGAAATAATTTTTTTATAAAACAAATCACATACTCTCTTTGCTACAAGATTATGTTGCAGAGTTCTTGGGCGTGTTATATACTATGAAAGTTCTATTAGGGTAAAGTTTTACGAAAACATTGCGCATTTTAGGTACTTAAAAATTAACATTACTTAAATTCAAAAGTAATGCTTTTGAATTTGTCTTCATAAGTCTCTAATTATAATCTTCTTACCAATTCAAAAGTAATACTTTTGAATTTATTTGAATCCAGACCTTTAATGTTTCATGTTTTTACTTCCTTTTACAAAAAAGGAAGTATTGTATTCGCGAAAAAATTTTCACTCAAAAATCAACCTTTATTTCCATTTTGCTCACCCCCGAATGAATGTTGAGTTTTTTTTCGACTCGACCACATGTGGATAAGTGCCTAAGAACTTATAACACGTGAAATATCCATTTTGACGATTCCCGAGTTAGTTACGAGTTTTCTCGTGACGTCTGTATTTACGTATGTATGTGCTTATGTATGTCGCATAACTCAAGAACGATATGTCCTAGAAAGTTGAAATTTGGTACGTAGACTCCTAGCGGGGTCTAGTTGTGTACCTCCTCTTTTGATTGCATTCGGGTGTTTTTAAGGGGGTCTTTTGCCCCTTTTTGGGGGGAAATCATTGTTAATTTCGATGTAAACTCAAGTGGTGTTACAATTTGGCGGACACTTGGCGATATATCGCCAGTCTTTTGGTCGCCAAGTGTTGTCGCCAGCTTGGCGACAAATTTGACTATTTTTTTTTTTTAATTTCGTTTCAATTTGGCCACTTTTGGTGATATTTAGAGAGTAAACTATTGAATCACATTAAAATTACCAATAATTTGAAAATGACATTAAATTGGAGTAAAATGAAGTCATGTGAGGCACATCAGCTCGTAATACAATGCATACTTTTTACAACTAGAACTTAATAAACAATTTTAAATATATTTTACTACACCTCAGTGCATAACAAAAAAAAAAAAAAAAAAATACATGAGAAAAAAAATAATCGCAAAATTTGTTTTCCTGTACGATTCCCTTCCAAACACTTTCCTTTAATTACCGAAGTATCCAAGAGATGAGAATTAATACTTCCGTTACAATACGATTTTCTCTACAGCTATTTAGGAAAGAGTGGAATTTACTTAAAGAGAAAGTTTACATAACTCCAACGATGCGTTAAACGGTTGTGTCAAACATAACATTTCCGTAGAACTCTTACGTCATTAGGATTTTAGTAAGTTCATCGGAAAATCCGTTTGTATCTAAAGATAAGGAAGTGTTTGTCCGGACAAACAATTGAATATTTGATAAGTCTTGTTAATTCATTTTGTGTTTCTCCCAAGAAGATTTAAATTTCATTACTACTTAGTGGAGAGTGATATGCTGTCAGAGGCTAGTGTTTTCTGCAAAAACGAGCTCCTATTTCTATGCAAAGAAGGAGTATGCGAATAATACGGACTTCAACAAAAATAAAACAGAAGATGTTTCTCAGAAGCGTTGCTACTACTGCCATTTTATTTTACTACATGAGCTTGTATTTACGTTTCACACAACCAGTCGAGTTTCTAGTTTTTTTTTAAATTAAAAAAAGGAAATTTAATTTAGTTCTAAGTTATTGTTTCGATTCAACTATTGCAATGCATCGCATTTTGAAATGCTTAATGTCGGCATAGCTAAGAGTTTCTTTTTCCGGTGTGTGTGTTTTAAAGTGAAATTATTTTACAAACAGCAAAATCCTAATTTGAAACACTCGGTAAGTTAACTGATTTGTGCTTAGTTTAAATCCAAAGCTGCGACAATCAAGGAGTTAGCAATTTTTTTTTGTTGTTTCAGTTGATTGAAATAGTCTTTAATAGCAATATCGCTATTCAATTCTGTGAATAATCTTGAAAAGGTGAGAGGGTATCCACTTAGTAAAGACAGTCAACGTTTTAAACTTCAAACCCGCATAGGAATTGCAATCCCGCAAATTTTTTTATGTAAAGGGAAACATGTGTGCCGGCTTATGGCATGTTGTAGGCTAAGGTAAACAATATTTTTAGTATCGTTTATTCATTAAGGCTCTTAAGTATCACCAATGCTTTTGTAAAACCGGCTATGTGCACATTTTTTTTTTTTTTTCAAAAATGAGTCAAACTACAAGGAGCAGAGTACTGACTAGAACTGAACTTCCTAAAAGCTAACTGGATGTTGAGAGGCCGAGTTGGGGTAAAAAAGTATAACAGATCTGTGACGTACATTTCAGCATAAAAATATTCCTGCCTGAAATAAGTTTCTAAGAACTTGAAAAGATTCTACTTTTTTGTGCATTTACATAGTTTCACAGGTTGTAAGAAATAGAACTGCCATAATGTATCACTATATAAAGAACATAATATGAGAAGATTTGTGTTCCTTAAAATTGCCTGTGTTTCACAAAGCAGCTTTACACAGGTAATAAAGATGACATGCATTTTTAAATGCATCAGTGAGTTTACTGTTCCAAAAGTTTTGTGCCGAGGAGGTTGTCTCGTAACCTCGTGCCAAATGATGCCCCCGACTGAAACAATGCCAACTTTAGAATAAGCAAAAAGATTAATTATTTTCCAGAAACGCAAATAAACTTAACGTTCACTTTTGACTAAAATATACTAGCTTTTGGTAAGTTTTGATCATACAATGTTCGTTTATTGTGAAGTGATCAGTAAATAGTGCTGCCTATAACCATATTTAAATTGATAAATGTGCCACAACTTTACACATACAAAACAAACTGCATCATTATGAAAAATTATTTGCATTAAACCTCCGAACAGCCTCTAATAAACAGTTAGTGAAGTCACTAAAACTATATCCTTTTTAAATTTTTTTTAAGATCCGAATATTTTTTAACTTTTTAAAGTTAAATTCCTATATCCTACTTTTGTATTGAAAATGTACCAGAAGTTTTATGATGAACTCTATTTATATCTAAGAAATACGTCTAAGATCAGTTTCTTAAAACTACTCTATGCACAAAATTCAGCAAGTCAACTAGGTCATGTACATGAAATCATGATGTCATGGTCATGATGTCATGTACATGAAATGCAATTTCAAACAAAAAAACTAGAAATTGTTAAAATAAAAAGGAGAAAAAGGTGAGAGTAAGAACTTCAAGCGTGCCAAAAATTAACCCAATAATGTGTGATAGCTCATGTTTTTCAAACTCTTTTCCTTTAATTCCTTGAACAAGCAAATGATAATAAAGGTTAACAGGAAATTGAATGTTCAATAATGGAAATTGGATATAAATGTACACATAAGTATAAGTAAAGTTTTAATCTAACGATCAATTGTATTTAAGAATAACTGCCGATACGAATTCCGAATGTATTCAATATTATACAAATATTGTACATTCCAGTTCAATACCACCAAACGTTCAAATTTTTAATTTTTTACTTTATGGTGGTTTTACCCTGCAGTGCTAACATTTTAAATTTCGAAATGAAATACAGTCACAAGTGATAAGTTTAATGTATATGCCTAATTTTTAAGTTTAATAGCATTTCATTTTCAAGTCTAACATGTTAGCTTTGCAATAGCGCCATAAAAATCAAAAATCGGCGGTACTGAACTGGATTTGCGAAATGAACCATAACACTCAACAGCACGAAAAGCGAATATCGATATTTAATAAATAATCGTCATCTTAAAAATTCCACACTTTCGATCGAAGTTTTTACAAGAACTTAAAATTAATCGATTCAACCTTTTCAAATTTCTGGAAACTTAGCTTATCGGAACATGAATGATCAAAGTAAGAGCTATTATTGCAACACGTGCGCAAAATCGGACATACCAGGAGAAAAAATCCAAACTTGAAACACACGTGCCAAAAATAACTTTCCAGATAATGATCCAAAATATTCTAGCAAAGACGAGTCTTTTTATAAATTTCGGCAAGGTCAAGGTGTCTGGAGAAAAAAAAAATCCCAAAACCAGCGCTCCGGTTTTTCCATACTGAAAGTCCTAATGAGAGAATTTCCCCTGAAAGTTGAATGTCTTACACATATGAAACAAAAAAGTTGGGTGACAGGTTTACTTTAAGAACATGAAAAGCCAATGGGTTTGGAATTACTTGGTTTTAAACCGACTTCAAAAAGGAGGCGGTTATCAATTCATACCGTATGTATTTTTTTTTTTTTTTTGTTTGTCCACTCATAGCGTCTCACCTAGTGAACCGATTTTGATGATTCTTTTTTTAATGGATAGGGGATGGCTCAACTTAGGTCCCATTACTTTGTTTGACCATATTTGTTCTTTAGAAAAAAAAGTTATGGGCAAAAAACAGTAAATTTTATGCAATTTCCCTATTAAATGATTTTGTAGCGAAGTTCTCACTTTTCATCCGTGGATAACGGTGGCTCAGTGGTAGAATTCTCGCCTCCCACACGAGCGACCCGGGTTCAAATCCCGACTAGGACAGAGTGAATTTTACTAAAATTTCGTTTCTACTGTTTCCCGTATTTTCTCGAATCTTCTATTAATTTCTGTATCTTTCCAAGTCTGGAAAGTTCCAGCACTTTCTCAAGTTGTATATAAGGAGATGTAACGTTCATTCGTGGTTCTGAATAAAGATCTCGAGTTGAGACAACGAGTATTCGCTTCATTTGGCTTTCACATTGTCTTCGCTATCTTCATCTACGCGACAATAGGAAACTCATTGTTATAAAACTTTGGTGCCCTATAACAGTAACATTAATAATAATTGTAATGATAATTTTGAATGAAGGCTTCTCTGAAGTAAGCATCAAATTTCTTCAAGGGATATTTCGATAATGGGGAATCTGACGCTGTCGTCTCACTTTTGGCGTAAATAATTTTATTTTAGTAACCCTGCTGATTTATAGTAACCCTATGTGAATTATCAAAATCTTCCTTTCTTCAGTGCTATTGCTCCATAGTAGGGGTAAACCTAACCTGGAAGCGAGGTGATGCAGTGATTAGGACTCTGTAGTATTTTTATCGTTATCATCTATGCCGATAACAGATGATCGGGGCTAAGTAAGAAAATACAAGATTGCATCATGAGCAACTTAGATGCTGTGGAATGTAAATTAGTTAGGAAAAACGTAATACTTAAATGGTTATAATTAAATTAACTACGCATGATTTCCAGAGAGGAACAAAGATAAGTTTTTAGTGCCAATCGCTTAAAGTTTAACGCGTGTCAATATTTTTTTTTTAGTATGGAGCATTTTTAAGAAAAAAATGTGAAGTTTCGTGATGGTAACTTCTTATTATTTCTGAAATACTTACATTTACACTAAAAAGAATAAAAAAAATTTTTTTTGAAAAAAAAAAAAATAGAACCGACTTCAAAATTGCTCTAAAAAGTGCAAAATAATTTTATTCTTTAAACACCATCGATAATGCTTTTAAACATAATTTTTGAAGTTGGCGCAAAAACGATAGATAAAATCATTCACAGCCATAACTCAAATACAACTATAAATTTAACCAGGACCAGTTTCTTCACTATCACATACATTATGCATTGATGATAGCATATTTGAATAGCGATATAAATGTTTCGTTCGTAACTTTGGATGCTTTTCTGAAAAAAAAAAAAAAAAAAAAAAAAACATGAACGAAGCATGGTTACACTGGATTTTACGTTTTGTTTTTGCGCCAACTTCAAAAATTATGTTTAAAAGCATTATCGATGGTGTTTAAAGAATAAAATTATTTTTCACTTTTTAGAGCAATTTTGAAGTCGGTTCTATTTTTTTTTCAAAATTTTTTTATTAAGTTTAATCTTTACGGGTTTTCTTTTTTCTAACAAAGTGTCAAAGCAGTATACCATGAGTAGATTAAATGCACTTGAGATCAGCTAGTATCTTGAAGTCAAACATAATGATATAAAATTCCTCGAAAGTACATCAACTCAAAATGAAACATGATTCACTTTCATATTCAGTTAAAAAGAAAGTGAACATGGAAATGCGTCATGTTTCATGTTAAACAAGTTAATGATTCTACGGTGTGAAGGTAAAGCGAAGTACCTGCAAATTTTTCCATTTTTGTCATCTATTGTACCTTAGCTTTATTGTACAAGCTTGAATATTTGGTTTCCGCTGAAAATGAAGGCCGGAAAACTCGTCAAATTCCAACATTTCCCTATTGCCAGTATGGAATCCAAAAAGTTTCTTCAAAGATCTCAAACTCATTTCCGCTGATATTGCACTTTTATCTTATCACGCAGCGTTGTTTTAAGGAATTTTATGTAATTGTGGGTGATTTAAGAAAACTGGCTGACCACAACCATACTTCTATCATTTGGCAAAATACTGCGAACATATGCATGACATGCGCTTCAAAAGGGAGGAAGGGTGAATGTCGAAAGCGTCAGTATCATGCAACTTTTGGGGGAAAGGGGTCTTCAGTACCCCTTCCCCTATGTATCTTTAGTTCTACCTATGTTGTGCAATATTCATCATACAAAATAACATAAAAAGCGTAATATAGCAACAAGAGTTTAAAAAATGCTAAATTTCTAAACTGCTACTTTTTAGTTTCACTGAAGAAAGTTTTACAATTAAGAATAACGGGCAAAAATTAAGTGATGAATCTGAAAACGTTGTTTTTTTTTTAAATTTTAATTTACTATTTTTTTTAATCGGAGATCATTTGAGTGTTTTCAGTTGACATTCTCATCACAATAATTTCAGTACGCTTAAAAACGACATAAAAACCAAAATTAAAGTAATCACATTTTTTTCACATGCGGCCATTGAATTAGCGTAATATAGTTCCATAAAATTAGTTACTCGAGGACTATATCTAGTTTGCTCATATAATTTCGTTCTTTAGCTTTAAGATGCATCTCGACATTATAATTCACCTATAAGTCAATTTATTTGAAATTGAAATGAAAGATCAATCTTGATTTTTAGAAAGCTGCGCGTTTCTAATTCAATGATCTGCATCGCAAGCAGGAAAATTGCAGGACTAATGAATGCACGTGCTGCAAAACTCGAAAGAGTTACGCGCAACCGATTCAATACAAACGCTAAAATATGCATTAAATAATAAATAGGTAAAAAATTTCAACACCATTTCATAACTTTAAACGTTACTCTGGATGAGTGTTCAGTGTCCTAGGCTCCAAAATAAAATTTGCTAACATTAGAATAGTTGGTGACAAGTGAAGGGGCGGCGTTCGTCTACATATGGGGTTAATATTTTATTAACTAAAAACTTTATGCAGGGTAAAGTATTATTGAATTATAAAGGAAAGTATTATTGAATTAAAAAAGGCAAATATCTTCGGGATTTGATTTATTTCTTATAAAGTATCAGTGTATTTACTGGTAATTATTAGACAGAACAAATGTTAAGCAATGTGCACTAGAGGTATTTTTGCTAGAATTTTGCACGAAGGGATATTTCTCAAATAGACGATGATATAAACTATTTCAAGTTTTATTGTTTGAAACTTTAATGCGCTTCAGCTACTGAGCATCCTCACAGTTAGGTATAATGAAGGAAATTATCGATAATCATATTTAAAAAAAAAAGATAACGTACATTCGAGATATTTTCTCTATAATTTTATGCAGACCCATTAGAATTTTTGGATGTCTCACTATTGAAGACCTCTCTTTGGGGCTTACTTAAAATACAATGGATACGTATTAGATAATGCTAAGACGTAATGTGGGTATTGTAAATATATTACCTCAAAACTGGGTCTAATATAGAAACATTCAAAATTTTGGTTATTATGAGGAATTTCAAACTAATATGTATCGTATTTTATTAACCTAAGAGGAAAAAATGGTAAAAAATCATATTTGGTTTTGCGTAATGCACTTTTCACTGAAAAACCAGAAATATGAGAAATGAGAAAAATTATGCTATTTTTTGTCTGAATACTATCATGGAAAAAATTAACAATAATTTTAAATAAAATTCAAGTTTACAAAATTTCAAATTGGCCGATTTAAAAAGTATTTGTAAAACATATTAAAGAATTTTTAGATGAATGGACGATAACACTTTGCAATAAATGTTTTGTTTTTAAACTTTTGATACACATAAATACATATATAAATTTCTGGTGTCAGTAACCAAAATGCAGATAGTGCGTTGAATTATATTGAAAATAATTTTATATGTTTAAAAATATCTTACTATAAATCAAATCATATAGTTACGTTAAACAGAAAATTTTAGCGCGTTTAATCCGATCATATGAAACCACCAGCACCACAATTCAAAACAAAAAGAAAACACTATACCGTTATGAATAATAAATATAATCCCTACCAGAACAATTTCCTCTTGAACTTGATCACCAACTAATAGCGAGCACGATTCCGTCTATTGCTTTTATTGTCCGCGAAACGAAGTCGTTGGCGACTACATTGGCGAAGTTCTCGCCCTCTCTCTCTGCAACTAGGCCATCCCAAATTCTTCACTTATTCACTTGATGAAACTTCCGTCATATTTTGCTTTACTCGAATCATACTTTTTTTTTTCAATCGGAAGACAATTTCCGATTATTGAATTCTCATTTTTTTAAATTTTTATGCAGAAAGTTTCAATTTTTACTGGAATTTCAAGAATTTAATAATGCTAAATTATGCGTTAGAACCTTCTGTAACATGAACACTTCGTTTGGTTATCAGTCAACTATTTCATTTAAAATGTTATTTATTCACTGAACAGCAGTCAAATTACTAAAACAAGGACTTAGGAAAAAATACTAATGCATGCAGAGTAAAAAATAATTATTCATTTACAAATGTTAAAAAACTGAATTTTTAGTTTAATTTATTTAACTTGTTATTATTATTTTTTTATATTTTGCTCCCCCCACCCTCCTTTGTTTTATAAATTAAAAGTGTTTAATTTTTTTTAAATTGAAACGCTTTTTTTCTGACCACTAGATTTCACCAAAAAGTAATACAGTTTGAAAGCCTGCAGTTAATAAATGCACTGTTAATTATTTTTACATTATTATTAATTATTTATTTATTTTTTATTTTTTTAACTTGTAATTTTACTAAATATTGGACAGCAATTTAGTGTTATATAATATTTACAAGAAAAAAAAAGACTAAATATTTTCTTTTATCTAAAAACTGAAGTTTAAAATAATTTTTAAATCAATCATCATATTCTGTGTGAAGCTTTATCAGCTTTGTAGCTGAACTATTAATTCTTACTAGGCCATCATAGTTGTCTTGTATTTCACTAATACAAATGTTTCATCAGAGTTGCTTTTGATTTTAAAATCATCACTACAATGGGGGGACCCACTTACCCCTTATAGCAAAAATTTACGGGGTAAGTGGGATCCCTCTTCTTAAACAATTATTAATAATATTTTATGCAAAATTTTTTGTTGCTGTATGAACTTTAAGTTAAACTATACACAAAAGTTTAGTGATCATAAAAAAATAAGAAAAACTAGACGGAAACACGTTTTTGAAAAATATTGCTTGAACTCGCAAAAAAAATATTTTCCAGATTTTTTTTTTAATTAAGTTCTATGACCAAGAAAAGAAATCCACGAAAAAAAATACACAAAATCAATTACTGTGATGAAATATGCATGATTAGTGCAAAAAAGTATACAAACCACATCCATATTTCAGTTTTTTTTTGGGGGGGGGGTGACCCACTTACCCCAGTGACCCACTTCCCCCTACCAACCCTAAATAACAAGAATAAACATTGCATGATAAAATATTCTTTGTATTGTTTAGTCTTATAAGTTTTTTTTTCTTATCTATTCAATTATTAGAATATGCTACGAAACTTTAAAATTTGAGTGAGCAGAGTTATATAGTTTGGAAAAAATAAAGTCTTTATGAAAGTTACTGTACAGTTTAAACTGAAACAGTATAAGTTACGAACCGTTCAATGTGTAATTTTCATTATGGTTTATATTAAAGAGTTTTTCGTTGAAATATGATGCTTGTCCTGCATTTTTCCATCGTATTCATCATGTGGCAAAGGCTTGTTCACATGTGCCCTCGCTTCCCAAGAAGGGACATGTGAACAATTACAGAAAGTTTTTAAAAACTACGTAAAAAAAGAAAAAAAAAATCCCCATGATTGAATAGTCTTTTGCTTTGTGTCATATAATTTCTTAATGTTCTTTAAAGAATTATTTCCTTACTTTATGATATTTAAAAAATGTGTTCAATTAGAGGTGGGCAATGTTGTTATTTTTAATGATCAGAGGATCGTTCATTCTTTTGATCCGTTCATTCAACTCGTTCATTTGAACGACTTCGTTCATTTTAAAAAAAGTCGCAGGTGATCTCTCTGCATGATATACTCACGTACATTCGAAATGTTTCATTAGATCAGTAATATTCTTTGAAGGAAAAATAACTAAAGTGATCTAAAAGTAAGAAAATAGGTCTATGAAAATGAATCAAAAAAACTTTATTCAGGTTTAGATGCATAAAACAATTATAGTTTATTTTGTAAGATATTTCCGAATTGTAAGATATGTTTTCCGTTCCATATATCGGAGGTTCCATTTCAGCACGTCAAAAAATTAAGTTATTTAATATTTTCAGCTATAGCACTGTATATACACATGTATAACGAAAAAAGTAATGTATCGGTAGCTCAGCCGGAGTACCGGATAGCTTAATTTAAAAAAAAAACAACTCACCTTAAATATTAGAGGGCTTTAAAATTATTCCACAGCACCCGATGAGAACAGAAAAAATACGCAACCATTCTTTAAGTGGGGAAAAATTAGACAGTAATAATCATTGTTAAAAATCTCTGGATATTGAATGCTGAAGTTAAAAATTCAAAGATGAATGTAATTAAAAAATATGTCTTTTTATCACAAGTGTATCAATAGAATGTTCCAAACTGCTCACCGTTCAAAAGAACGGTTGTTCATTTTTTAAGTGAACGAACGGATCCGTTCATTTCAAGGATTCGTTCTTTTTGGCCCGTTCGTTCATGAACGACACATCCCTATTTTCAATTTTTCACCATGTGCCCCTACAGAATGGCCCATTCGAACAATCCTGGGGAACCAGTGGCGCAACCAGAAAGAAAAGTTTGTGGTGGGGGAGGGGACAAAATTTTTGATCTGATAGGGACGGGAGTCCGGTTAAGTTTAAAAAAAGTTTAAAAAATGTAATTTTAAAAACGCAATTTTAGACTTTATTTGCTGATATTAATGGGAAAAAAGTCGCGATTATGGGCCATGTTTACTGTCCTTTGGGTAAGTGATGGAGCTCAGAGACTCTCCCCGATCGATTTTTTTATTTTTTAAAAACAAATAGATCGAAATCAATTCCTCCTCCCCCCGGTAAATTTTCGAAATTGAAGTTTCAAAAATGCGGTAGACAACAAACTTTGAAGTTTTTACGGGAAGGTGGTTCTGGAGCGGGGGTGGAAGGAATTGTTCATTCCATATCACCTATTTAATTGCGCAAGCGACAGGAAGAAGAAGAAGAAAGTTCTGTAGCGCTTCTCTGGAAAAAGTTTCAAAATTCCTAAAAACCTAAACAATGTTTTATATTTAGGGACAATTTTTTTAACCCAATTGTTTGCAATATTAGAAAAAAGGCGGTATGTTGACCCTTGCTCGAATATTTTCTGAAATTCAAGTCTTAAAAACGTGATTGCAAGACCATATTTTTTAATGTTATGGCCAGTAATTTTCCAAAATTAAAGATCCGAAAACGCAATTTTCAGCGGTTTTCGATGTTATTTAGTATTTGGAGGTATTCATCTGAAAATTTTGCAAAATTGAAGACTTGTAAAGGAAATTTCAGATGCTCCATAATGCTTTCAGTGTGTGGGTCCCCCACCCACACACGAAGCCTTCGGAGGAGCAGCATTTTGAAGACTTTCTTATTTTCAGACGAACCAGAAAAAACGAGAAAAATGAAAGACATAAGACGGGGAAGGGGGGGGGAATAAGCTGATCATTATGCTGTAGCTATTGAATATTTTTAATTCAAAGATTTCTTTTCAAAATAAATTAAAATTTCTCCCTAACATTATTATAATTTTCTTATTAACTTATAATTTTCTTATTCTTTTAAACTTATAACATCCTCTTGCACTAGTATTTATATCATGGAGAGGATATAGGAACTGTTCACTTTTGCCCCAGATGTTATATTTACTAGTGCCCTATAATCTATCTACCTTTGGAGAAAAATTGCAAAAAAAAAAAAAATGTTTATTTATTTATTTTATTTTTTTAAATTCAGTAAAAAGATTTAAACATTGTGAAAAATATACCTGATTGTTCATACAACGGCATGCAATATTTCAGTTAAGCTTATTAGTCAGTTTAAAACGTGTTTTTACGTGAAGAAGATGCTGAGAAATGAAATTACATGCAGCAGCTACTAAAACAAACAATTTATCACCACACACAAAAAAATGGCCTATGGCTTTAAAAGTTTTTCCAATTGGCAGGACCGGTACTGCTATTACTGGAGAATTTTTCAAGATTTTTTGCTTCAAGTTATCATAGTAAATCGCATAGTGTTCACATGTGCCGCCCTTCCCCCTATACAGTACGTGGCCAAATTATTAGGGACACTATTCAAATTCTCGTTTTTCTAGTTTTGGGTCACTTTTTAATGAGACTCTAACGGACCATTTTTTCTCCATTTTCCATTGATCCTGGTATCATTATTATTGTTTTTGAGAAGTAGTAACGCTACCTGTCTGCGTCTTTTAAAAATAAGTGAGGTTATCCCTGTTTTAGTCGCCGATGTGTAGAAACAGCTGTTGTCGTGAGGTCATATTAAATATTCTGGAAATATTTATCTTAAAGTTTTGGTGTCTGCTCTAGTCAATACGTAAGTACCACCTCTTAATAAAGTAATTTTGTAACCGTTTGCGATTGAATTTTAGTATAAGATTTATTATACATTGGTTACGGTTTTAGATCCGTTCCCTAGAAAATGTAAGGAATTGAAATCATTGCCACTCTCCTCCACACATTCCCAAAAAGCTATTGCAAATTTAACAGATGTTTCTAAGTTAGTAGTTGGACTTATCAAAAATTAAAATTGACCAAAGCAAGTAGCTGGAAGTGGATCGCGTAAGCAAAGGTGGAAGAAAACGCATCACAACTCTTCGTACCAGCGGCAGAATCAGTGATACGTGCTCACCGGATGTAATCCTCTCTACAAAACAGTTTTGATGGAATTGCTTCCCCGGGTATTTTAGGACGAAGGAACTTTTGACAAAAGTGGAGTTGACGGAGAAGCACACCTAAAAGACTTTGAAGAATCAAAATAACATTATTATTTGTTAATATCACTTCTTACAAATAGTGCTTACGCAATTCAAATCCTCATATTTTGGGTTGTTTAGCCCACTGAAGTCGCTTTTTCTTCATATCCTCTGAGAAGCGGGGTTTTTTGACGGGCTGATGTCCCATTAGTTTTTTCTCTAACATCTCCTCCGGACAGTTCTGGACAGAAACTTCAATACCCTCCTTGTTTATCATCATGGTGAGAAGAACTGCACTCTTTTTGTGATTTTTAAGATACATATCCCTGATTCCGATGTCAGTACGAGGAGTAGTGTGATTCGATTTGTACCACATTTCTCTACGCGATCTGCTTCCAGTGACTTGTTTTGGTTAATTTTAATTTTGATACGCCCTACTACTGACTTAAAAACACCTATTATGATTGCAATAGCTATTTGGGTATGTGTAGAGGAGAGTAGCAATGATTGTACCGATTCCGAGTCACAACTGACTACAACTGTATTTATGTCGAGGACTGCATAATAAGTGCCTTGCCTCCATTATTTTTTATACCGATAGATGGTAGCACCATCACCGGATCGAACAGTTAATGAGAATTTAGAACTAGTCCAGGAGCTAATAGCTACCTGGAGCTAGCACCCCCAGAGGTATCGTTTCACTTGGAGGACATTGAGACCACTAGCATATTTAACGTCGCCCAGTCCCCTTTAATGACGACGGTGGATCTTCGACCATCGAGGTTCGAACTCAAGACCCTCCGGCCCCGAATCCGACACTCTACTGATCGGGCTACTACGGCCCCAATGCTTGTATATCCATACATTTTCGTGTGGACATCTCTGAAGCCTTGCCCATTCGGAAAAAAGAAGTTTTTAGAATATCACGCTATAATAGAAACCAAATATGGAAATTCAATCGTAAACTGTAGCAAAAGCACTTTATTAACAAGTAATTTATCTATTGAGTACAGCAGACACCAAAACTTTCGGAGAAATATTACTAGAATACTTGGGTCTAAAACTGGAATAAACTCAATAAATTGCAAAATGACACAAACTGGTAGTGTTGTCACTCCTAAAAAACAATAATAATGATAGTACCAGGAGCAATGCAGAATAAAAAAAAATGTGGTTCATGGTTTATTTTAACAAAAAGTGAGTCTGGGATTTAAAATACGGAAATTTGAGCTGTGTCCCTAATAGTTTGACCACCTGCCTTACCTACACTGCAAAAAAAGAATCCGGAAACGTTTCTGAGTATATCGGGCAGCTGCGGTTCATGGAATTTTCAAAAACGTTTCTGAGTATTTCAGAATCCTCTTTCTGTATACCCAGAAACGTTTTTAGTATTTCGGAATCCTCTTTCAGTGATATCCAGAAACGTTTCTGAGTATTTCGAAATCATATTTCTGTGACTTCCAGAAATGTTTCTGAGTATTTCGGAATTCTCTTTCTGTAATTTTCAGAAACGTTTCTAAGTATGATGTGCAGCTGTGTTTCATGAAATTTTCAAAAAACTTTCTGAGTATTTTAGAATCCTGTCTGAAATTTTAGAAAACGTTTTTTGAATATTTCAAAATTCTTTTTTTTTTTTTTTTTTTAAGAAATATAAACCTAAACTCTAATGTTGCGTACTATACAATTTTAATTGATATTTTTACTGCTGAGATGGATAATATTTCATTCCAAAAAGTAAACAAAAATAAATAAATAAATAAATACTTTTAAGGTGTAAAAATACAAAAATATAGTTTTTAAAAAAATCCTACAGTTTCTTTTGTTATTAGTAAAAGTAGACTCATAAAAATAGACTTATAACAAAAGAAAGTGGAGAACTTTTTAAAACAAATAATTTTGCATTTTTACACCATTATAAAAGTATTTTATTGATTTATTTTTTGTTTACTTTTTGGAATGAAATACAATGATCTTAGCAATGAAAAATTGAATTGAAATTTTTATAGTACGCATCATTATAGTAAAAGATTTGCATTAAAAAGTTACAGAAAAAAGGATTGCGAAATATTTGAAAACACTTTTGAAAATTTCAGAGGGAATTCTGAAATGCTCATTATTTTTTTTGAAAAAATTATGAGCCGCAGATGCACAATACACTTGAAATTTTTTTTTATAAAAGTACAGAAAGGGGATTCAGAAATACTCAGAAACGTCTTTCGAAATTACAGAGGGCAGATTCCGAAATACTCAGAAACGTTTTTAGAAAATTACAGAAAACGGATTCCAAAATACTTAGAAGCGTTTTTGGAAATTACCGAAAGCTCATTCCAAAATACTCAGAACTGTTTTTTAAACTTACAGAAAACGGATTCCGAAATAAATGTTCTTAAAATTTCATGAACTACATCTGCCCCTATAATCAAAAACGTTTCCGATTTTTTTTTTTTTTTTTTTGAGTATATGAGGATCATTTTTCGTATGGTGGACATTTTAAAACGTACGACGAGAAAAATAAAACTGTTTGTGCCACAAGCAATGACTTTAAAAAAAAAATAAAAATAAATCAGTAAATTCTAAATTATGTATCATTGGAATGCTAAAAATGTATATTTGCAAAAAAATACATGCATCTTAATATTCAAGAACAGTATAGTGTTGTTCTTGGTGCTATATTACGCCTAAGAAGAAAATATATGCTAGTTATGTTCCTTCAGATATATTAAATATTAATTATAGTAAAAAAAAGATAATTTTTTAGAAGAAATGTTACATTTATTAAAAATTAAAATAAGAAAAAATAATTTCCAATAACGATACTTAAGAAAATATATATTATGTTTTCCTAAGGCATATGTTTTCCAATTACCCATAAACATAGAGATATAAAGGATTTTCCGACAACATGCAAACAATGAATAAAATCACTAATTATTAGTAACAAAGTTGGGCTTCATAAAAACTAATTTTTCAATAAGGAATAAATATATGTCAACCGTTTTGCTTTTAATACTAAACTTTAGTCTGGAAGGATGTTTTCATACCTTTTATTCCTCATTCATTGTGAACAATTTTTAAAGAAGGCTAAACAGGCCCTTCATTTCAAAGTTTTCCAAGGGGGGAGTGGCAGAGGGTGTTTTCTCTGGAGCACAAGATCGCGTCTTAACCAACTAGGCTAGCGGCGGCGGCTGGGTGGCAAAGGCTCAAGGCATTTTATATTAGCGGGACCTTTATCTAACTGCATCCGAATGCCACCCTAGGACAGGGCCTAGGGTGGCCTACTGGGTAATCCAGGCCTGCTCGTCTGTCACGATCCTTCAACTTCGAATTTTTCCCACTGCAGAGCTTCGCAGAAGACACCTTCCCTAGATTTCTATAGGCTGTCATAACCAGGGTTGGCAAGTTTCTGCCGAGGCGGTTAAAACCACTGGTAGAAACCGGTTAAAACCGGCATGGCAAAAACCACTTTCTGCTACTTTGCGGCAGAAACTGGACAAAACTCGCAAAATGAAAAATTAATTCTTGATATACAACAGAAAATACATGGAAAAAATAATTAATTGTTTACCAAAGTACTGTAATTTTATTACAAAATTATCACAATTCAAAATCAAATGTTAAATTGTTTGGACCCTGCAATTGCCTCTTAGAAAAGGTGGTTTTAAAAATCTAAACAGGTTCTCAATTTACTATGCACAAATGAGAAATTTTAGAATATTCTTTAAAACAGAAGAGCTAGCAGACAATGCTTCAAGGAGCAAGCAATGTTCGTGAAACTTTCATCTATTGTATAACTGGTCCACCATGTAGTAACTGGGGTTGTGGTAAAAATTTGACTGGAAAAATAAGTTATGAGAAATGGGGCCAGTTTGTTTTGCAAAGCTGTGACATTAGGTACAAAATTAAGGCAAGTAAAATTCTGGCACTTTCTTCTTGAAGCACATGAGATGATAATTTCAATCACAAACAATTTAGAGGAAGCATATAAGTGAGCAAATTACAATCAGTATTGCCTGTTTAATTCTGTATGTCACTTCGCTTTCCTAAGCACCCCTGTATGATTTTTTATCCTTTGTTAAATTAATCCAAGTACTACGAGCCTCTGCGATTGGAAAGTTCCCTTTCTGAACTAAATCAAGGGCACTAGCATGGGATTTTATTTTTTTAAATGGTGAAATGATGTTTAAATTTTTAGTTTACTTAAACAAATATCATTTACTAATTACTTGAGTTATATTAAAGACGTTTTTAATTTTTTGCCAATTTCTGCCGGTTTTTACCGGTTATAACCAGTTTTTGCCACTGGCACGGCAAAAACCAGTTTCTGCCGGCAGAAAGCCGACCCTCGTCATAACCCTTGATACAGTGGTCATTGAAATATAACCAAGATCGGCTATTCTGGACACTGACGCTACAGCAAGATCTGCTCCAGTTATCGTGCCTTTTTTCACGTCGGAGAAGTGGAACATAATCACGCTTTGCTAAATACAGACTTTTCCAGTAATCTTCACACACACTGCCAAATGCCCAACCTTCCCTACCACCGCCACTTGGTGGCAAACTGTTGCAACACGAGGCGGTCGTTTATCGGGCGGTCGAAAAAAGATTGAATTTTAACTGGGTGTTCCTATTATTTTGTCCTATACCTGCGTGTGTGTGTATATATATATATATATATATATATATATATATATATATATATATATATATATATATATATATATATATATATATATATATATATACGCAGTTCACACCAAGTAATGTAAGAGAGCGGAGTTCATGCTTAGATGAGAAATAAAAGCAACAACTAAAATACAATTGTATAATAAATGGTGCAAAAATCTGAGAAAAATCAAGTATTTTTATAGTAGACAATGATCGAGTAACGCTCCTGACGTCATCAACAATGAAACTCGCTCCACGGCATGATAACTTGATAATATGTTTTGGTAATGTTTAACATGCAGGGAAAGGTTTTATTGTGACAAGGCTGAACTAGATCCGGTCACTTAACTGTTTTATTGGTAAGAATGTCATTTAAGGAGAGTGAAAAAACGAAAAAGTAGTCAACAATGAACGATATCTACTGCAGTTTCGAGTTAATCCACTGGAGCTAGGGTTAAATTTTCAACTATCAAAATATCGCTAAACAGGCAATTACTTCATTCAAATGTAGAAGTAATTTTCTCCTGTCATATCTTGACGGGCGATTATCTTTGTACAATAGTGGACAAACATTTTGTCTTTTTCCGTATTTTTCATTTCTGGTTTTGAAAATAACTTCTATTTTTGCTCATTAGCTGAGGATTTTTTCAACCCATTCTATCCCACTGTTCTGTTTAAAGGACGGCTAATGGTTTAACTAACCTTAAAAAATAGCATTCTTCTCAAATTTAAGAAAAAAGAAATACATTAGAATGTAGACGGATTGAATTCGCAGACTTTGTAGTTTGTAAAAAAATACTATTTAGTTAAAAATTGATTAAAGCAATTTGAGGGGTGTTTACGATTTCATACGCGTAAGTCGAGACTTGACTGTATGCATGACTGTATGCTAGAAGTCAAGATATTTTTCATTCACTACCTTAAAATATGCTAACTTTTAAGTTTAAAATCTTTTCAGAATTTATTCTTTTCGGATGGTGTATTTAAGTTACATATAAAAATGAAGTTAGCCGAATTCTCTTTAAAAAAAGGCATCATGCATTACAATTCTGTAGCTGCCATAAAATTTGATTTAAAAGTTAAAAGTTTTTAAGCAAAATTAAGGAGCTCCGGGACACATTTTTAAAAAATGTTTATTGAACAGTTTAGAGTTTTAAAAATTTTGTACTGATTCACCATCTATTTAATAAGTAAAATCATAACATAAATATTAAAAAAATATGTATATTATTTTTTTTAATGGAGTTGCTTTAAATCGCTAAAACTCAGATTTTTCTTGGTTAGTTTTCAATTTTTTTTTTAAAAAACAATGCACAAATATCTAAGCTTTAATTTTTATTCGGCGATTTAAAAAATATTAATTCAATACAGAATAGAAAATATTTGAAGAGAAATTTCGAAAAATTTAAAAATGCAAAGAAAAAAATCACATTATTGCAGTAAACTTTTTTTTTTTAATTTGTCAAATAAAAATTAAAATAAACTGCTTGAAAAAGATGTGCTCCAAATTTCTTTACTTTATCTTTATCAGTTCTTGACTTATAAGAGTTTGAATGAAAAAATCAAGAAAAATTGCATCATGGAGAAAAACGCGTTTAAACTTTTAAAGTTAAATAGAATATTATTTAAATGCAAGCACCGAAAAAAAAATTATGTATTTCGTTCCAATTGTGATAGAAACAAGATTCAAGCGTCCTGTTAAGCAGAAAACAACGGAAAAGTTTTTTTTTATGATTAAAAAAAAAATGTAAAATTTGACGATTTATGTGCCTTGGACCCCCTTAAGCAATATGATCTCTAAGGTTCCACTCTGAAAATGCTCAGACATGTTCGTTAAAATACGTTAAAAAACACACATTTTTTCACAATATTCAAAAATCGTGATTTCAAAATTTTTGGAATTTTTAAATTTTAAAGATTTGAATTTTTTTCTAAAGGTATTTAAGTATCATATCAAGTAAACGTGCATCTAATTTTAATTAAAATGAGCTATTACGCAACTCTGGAACTCCAACAAAACTAGTGTTATAATATTTTGAAGCAAATTTTCGCGAAAATTGTTCTACATTATTTGCTGTAACTGCTGATGCATTCACGGTCCCACTTTGAAAGAAATCGGATCAATTCATCTTTGGCAATCATCACAGAACATTGCAAATCATGTAACTGTTTTAATGCACTTTCTCAAAATTGTGTGAATTTTTAAATTAAAAAAATTTTTTCAACTGTTTTTTTTTCCCGAAAAGTATTTATGCTACTCCTCTTCAGCACCATGCAAAACTAACGAATGTAAAAAATCACGATTTTCAAATTCGATGTTTGTCGCAGTACTCAAAACAGTGATAGCTACTTCAAACGATAGTTTTTTTACACTTAAAGTTATCTATAAAAATTAAAACATTGAAAATAACTAAACGCATCAAGTGGGGAAAAAATATATATTTAGTGTTTTGGCTCTCCTGAAAAGTGACAATTTTCACAATCGTTAGTTTAGCATGTCCAAAACACGCAATTTTCTATGTAGTTAATTTATTCGAGATTATGTTATGAATAACAGTAAATATCTAATGCTTGGGCACTACAATAATGTAAATAGGTATATATTTGTTTTATAACATCAATCGTACCATACAGAAAGCTTCGAGTTTTACAATAAAAAGATTCATTTTTTAAAAAACATTTGAATGCAGCAACCGGTCACAAAATGGAGTAAGTAATCATGCATTCTTTTGATACATTTTCGTTATGGTACACCGGAAAGTTTAGCCATATACCCCAGAAAGTTTCACCCAGAAACACTTTGAGAGTATATGATTTTTCATATGCCACGATGCATATTATTACGATTACTACGCGAAAGTAAAATACCCATTTGTTATTCCAACTCACGATGTCTTAGTCAACTGCTTCAACAAAAGAGTTACCTATTATCTGGTTACAGATGCGTTGACAAATTTGTTACATCAATCCGATTGAAAGCTTTTTTTTTTTTAATTCAAAAATTGTTGCGTTACATTGCGATTGAATACTACATGAGCCATAAAAGATTTTTTCCCCCTTGTATTAGAACTCAGGACATAAAGGAAACTTATCCATGACGTAAATCTTTTTACGTATAAATGAAGATGGTGAACACTTTTACGTGGTGTACTAACTTCTCAAAAAAAAAAAAAAAAAAAAACAGATTTTCTAAGGTTCTTTAAACCATACCGTTTTAAACAAACCATTTGTGAATGTAATATCATGATCATCTTTGGGATATTTTGCTTGAAAATGATTTTTGAACTATGTATGAACTGAAGGGTGGAACTTAAAAGCTGTGAAATTTTTTCTTCTGATTTTTGCATGTCTCACCCATTTGTTTGATTTCATTTTCTTTAAAAATGATACATACATGAAAAAATTATAAACAATGTACAAAAATATTTAGAGATAGCTTAATGACGTCAAAGTTTAGAAATTTTGGTGAATATTACGATATTTTGAAACTTAAAAAATGCGTTTAAAATTATAGCGTTAATTTCAAAGTTTTTATATATTATTGTACATATTGACTTTAACTTTTTACTTGAAATTAAAAATGTATTGTCATTGCAAACATTAAAGTTTTTGTCTGTGCTAGCAGGATACTTTGATTTTCAACTCGCTGAAACCAATTAGAACTAAGTCCAGCCTAAAGAATTAAAAGCAAGCTTCAATTGTAATACAAAGTGTTCATAATTTCTAGACACTAAATGAAAGAAAAATATCGAACATTTTAGGAACAGTGGTTAACTCATTCTATGAATGCCACACAAAATGGCTGATTTGATTTTTTTTTTTTGTACTATTATTATAGTTTTACATAACCTAGTAATTTCTTACAGCCTGAGTAAAAGCTATGAGGCCAATAATTTTTTTGTGAATTAAAAGGATTTTGATATTACTGTATTATTAGGTATTAATGTTCATCGGCAAGAAATAACGCAACAAATAGGATTTGTAAAGTATGCAATTACCAGAAAAACAGTAGTATATTCAAAGTTAGTATTTCAGCCTGAGTAAGAACTTTAAGACCACTAGTATTTCTTAAAATATACATGTAGGAGAATGTGGGGCAAAGTGAAATAGCGAGGAAAAGTGAAATGGTGAAATATTTACTCCGCTTTTAGTGCCACGTACCTAGTAATATTTTAACTATGTAGTAACATATGTAGTCTATTTGAGTCAAGAAAAAAGTACCCCTGAAAATCAAAACATATGACAATACAATCAATTTTAAAAAATTGATACTCAAATTGTTATATTTTATTTTTAATCTAAAATTATTTTAATAGTATTATCAAATAATAAAGTTTTTGCCATTAACATTTTTAATATTAATTGAGGCCCCTAGTTTCAAAACCGGATACTTGCAAAAAATTCGATTTTCTTTTTTTCTTTTTTTTTTGTTAATCTTGTAGAGAATCCTAAGGCCTATTTGCCTGCTCAATATTAGGTTCAAAAACCGCTTCTTTCCCCCTTGAAATGGGGCGGGAAGGTCTGCCTCAGTTTCAAAACCGGACTTTTTACAAGTTGAGCGTTTGTCCGCTCCTACAAGTATCCGGTTTTGAAACTAGGGGCCTCAATTAGGACCCTCTAATAGTCGGTGCAGTATTTATTTAGTTAATATGCATACTTCCCAGATGCATACTTCCAAATGCAAAAATGGTCAAAATAAGGTGCAAAGAATTAGTGAACAGATACGAATCTCATAACCAGTGGCGTAGCTAGGGAGGGGCAGAGGGGGCGGTCCACCCCGGGCGGCACTTTTCTAGGGGTGACAAATTAACCCTTTTGATGAGGAAAATAAAACGTATTTTCCATTATGGTTTTAATCTGTTACTGCAGGAAAAAAGAAAATCTTCGAAATGAAAGACTTTTGTATCACTACCGGATTAAAATTACTTTGATACAAAACAAGAGCTTTCTTGATAGCATATGAGTGTACTCCTTGTTTTTCTTTGAGGGGGCGGCAGTGGACAGTCATGGAATCAATGTTTTTTAGACTGTAGAAGTTAATTCCAGGAGGAAGAACACAATGAAGTTTTCCAATTTTCGTTATAAGAACAGGCTAACATTGGGTTTTAAGAGAGTTTCTTAAAAACCTCTTCGTGAAACAAAAACTTACCTTCTTTTTTAACTTCAGGAAAATGGTGACAAGAGTAAGAAGAGGAGGGGGAGGTGTAAAATAGTACACGAAACAATTTATTGCTTCTCACAACGGAGCCTTTATATGTTTCATAGTTTGCGTTGATTTTTCATTCATTACAAGAGTTCTCTACTTCAGAAGAAGTAAAAGGGATTTCTGTTTTCTCGCTTTTAAGAGTAGAAAATCTATCTGACAACTTTGTATCACATGTTAGTCTACTGTGGAAGGTAAGCAAATTTCATTTTTCAACATTTGGTTTGGTCATTGGTCCCTCAATTTGGCCAAACATAGTCTAAAATTGCGTTTAGCGTTGTCAGTTTCAAATAATTCCGGTTGAGAACCTCTCCCACCTCTACTCTGTAGTCTTACAGCGTGAAAGATAGCTTCGAAATGTTTTTAGGCGGGAGAGCTCTCGAATCTTTCATCTTTTTTCCTGACTTCACCAAAGATAGCTTAGAAATAGGTTTTTAGACCTCAATGCTGAAATATTTCGAGGCAAAGCCCCGAACTCTGTCGTTTCCTCAAACGTAGCAAACACAGCCAAAAAGTGCATAGTTAGACATTCAATTCTGAAAAATTTCCTGGAGAAAACTCCCACCCTCCCTTCGAAAGTCTCAACATATAGAATGAAATTACGTTTCTGAAACTTCGATACTTCAATAATAATTTGTTAGAACAACATTTGAACCTTGGCTATCCTTGATCTCCTAACGTGATCAAAGATAGCTTAAAATACGTTTTTAGGACTTCAATTTCAGAATTTTTCCGAGAGAGATTTCTTAAACTTCCACCCCCCTTCTCTTACCTAACGTCTCCAAAGATTAAAACTGTGTTTTGGAAACTTCAATTTTGAAAAATTTCTGAGGAAGGAAAGCGGAACTGCTCACTCCTTTTCCTAACGTCGCCAAAGATAGCCCAAATTTTCTTTCTTGGAAATTTGCGTGGGTGAGAGAGCTCGCTAACACTTTCTTCCCAAAGATAGCCTAAAATGAACTTCAGCTTTGAGAAAGATTTTGAGAAAGAAACCTAACTCTGCCCCCTCTTGCTCCTAACACTGGCAAACAAAGACTAAAGTCGGACGTCAGTTCCGAAAATTTTCCATGAGAGAGCCGCCTGGCTTTACAACATTTTTGGTGCCGTTAGGTGTTATATAACCCTTTAACGTCACCAAAGATGGCCTAGAATTGCATTTTAAAGACTTCGGAGCCGAAAAATTTCCAAAGAAAGAACCCGAACCTTTCCCACTCCATCAAACCACCAAAGATACCCTTAAACTTAATTTCAATTTTTAAAATATTTCAGTAAGAAACCTCAGCGCCAATCTCTGCCCTAACACCTACAATTGAGTTGGAATACACATGCAATTGCGTTGACAAAGATAGCCTAAAAATTGCATATTGCAGAGCTTAAAATTTTCGAATTCAGTATTCGACCACTCCCAATTTTCTTAAGCTCTTCAAAGTAGCTAAGCTGCATTTAAAATTTTTGATTTCGGAAAATTGACTTGCGGTGCATACCGATCCCCTAAACAAAGAAGCACTAAAAGAAGTTTCAGTTTTGAAAAAAATTGGGAGCAAACCCAACTTGCCCTTTTCCCTAACTTTACTAAAAATTGTCTAAAATTGCGATTTTTTTACATAAATTTAGCAATTTTCTCCAAGTGATCCCTGATCTTCCCTCCTCTTTTTTTTCTGCAAGTGCATATAAATTATTTACGTCCTTTTTTCTTCAATTAAATTTCTAGTTTTAATTTAAACACCTTTAACAATTCAATGCATTAGCTATTTCACAACGAAAGGACGGCAAATTGAGGAATCGCTCTGGGCGGCAAACACTGTAACTACGCCACTGCTCCTAACTTATATTTAGGGAAACAATTTCCATTGAAAAATGAAACACAAAAAATTTGACTGTAGTACGACAAATATTTACTAAGATATGAAAGGCAGCGTTTTGTGACTTACACCACTTTACAATTGGAGTCAATAACATTTTTGTAGGGGGGTGAGGGGGGGGGGAATAGCAGCTAACAAGAGTTTTGAATTACATTTGTGCATAGAGCGTACTTTTTTAAATTGCACGAGCTTTTGTAGGGTTTTTTAACTTACCATCGCAATGTATTTGCAATTATTTTTTAACAGCAAGGAAATATATAGATATTTTGTTCTCTTACTTCGACAACTTGCCATGATTCCGAAAGAGCGATAAGTTTCAATCTCATCTTCTGTACGGTCCCTTAAAATTTTGAACTCCAATATCTCCTTGAGTTTTGGTCGCAACTATTCTTCGCAACTAAGTTTTTTGTGTTGAAATTATTTTTCAATGCCGATTAATTCCCTAAATATGAGTTAGTTACTTAGGCTCCGAATAAAAAATTAGATTTCGTATTTTTCATTTATTTTCTCTTTCGCTTCAAACTTTCAATGTCTTAACTCTGCACCTTATTTTATCCATATTTGCATGTGGAAATGTGCATCTACTACGACTAACGGTTGCAATATTAGAGGCGTTGGGGACACGTTGTGTAAGATTACAGCGGTTTAAATGTTTTTAAAAGGGGTAATACTTGACGTATTAGGGCATAACTATACAGATTGATTAAGGGGGGGGGGGGGGAAGGGTTTTCAGTGTCAAAAAATTCAGTTTTTTAAAGAATTTCTTTTTAGAAAATGGTTTGATTAAATTTATTAAAACCTTTTGTGAATTATTATGTGTGTTTTTTAAGAACCTTGGGACACTTCTAATTTCTAAGAATCTATTTTTAGCAGCCACGTTTTTGTAATCTCTAAAAGTAACCTATACCACTAAACGGTGCCATAGTAAAAATCAGCAACAAATGAGTAAAATTGACGATTTTGTGAGATAAAGAAAATTTCATGACTCAAAAGTAAATATTTTCTTCATTTTTATTTAATTTTCTGTTTTTGTATTTCTAAAACTAATCAACTGAGTTTTATTTTGTTATAAAAGAGAAGCACATTAAATATTTTGGTTATGAGAAAATAATGATAGTGCATCTAGATTGACCGCCATTTCGGTTTCTCTTAAACCACGTCCACGTGGTGATTGTACCTTGGGACAGTCAAACATTTGTGCCTTAGAACATGTTCCAAGGTACATCATATGCATGGTGTTTCCTAATTAAGATATGTTTAGAAACATGGAACAATGTTCTAATCTTATGTTGTCTTTTAAACACATTTAATGTTAGATACTATTTCATAATTTATTATTCATAATTATTCATAATTAATAATTTAATTCATTAGCATGATTTTTTTTTTTGGTGCAGAATTGGCTCAGTATATGGCTGTTTACTGAATCATTAAGACTTTCCCACAGTACAACAGGATGTATCCCGAGGTGCAATAGGATGTTGTACCTTGGTATAGCTAGGAAATCTTACTTTAAATGACTAGTAATATTTTATTTTCAAAATGCCTGGATTTTTAAAAATATATTGCATAGAAATACGTTGGAATATTTTAATGTGACTTTTAGATTTTTAGATTTGATTCAAATAATTGACGTTAAAAATTAAAATATGAAAAGTGTCCCAAGGTACAACACTCTCCCCCATTCTATAAATTTTTGATCCAAAAATATCCATAGACAAGCTGGTGACAGAGCTTTTCCCAAAGCACCTTAACAGTCCCTGTAGCAGCTTCCATTTCCTTAGCCTTTTCGTTTTTCATTATTCATTTATATTATATTTAATTAACACCAAGCAAGCGGCACTGACATTCTGAGCATCCGCAGATGTCAGAACAGCTGCATTCTTCGGCAGCTGTCAGAGCTAGTTTGAAGGAGCGGAGACTAATTACTTGATAACTTTGAGAATTTTGCTCGAAACGACTTGAAGTTTTGTAATTATATTTTTGAAATGTTCAACTACAAGACAAAATAAAAAATAAAAATCACTTTTTTGAAACTGCAACCCCCCCCCCCCCTTAAACTGACTTATTAGAATAAAGGGAGCTTTTATGTCTGAGTAAAATGCTGAGTTCAGAAAACAACAATTTTCAATGTGTAAGGGAGAATGCCGAGATTTTTTAAATTTCGGTAACGTTCAAAGATACAGAGTCTGTATAAAAAGTAATGAGACTGAGCTGTGTTCTAAGAATTTATTGCAGATATTAATACTCACGCCTAAAATTCTTCAAAATAAGACTCTTTGGTGATTCTCCAAAAACCTAACATTTTCCAGTCACATTTTTTTTTAAATTAAAAATGCTGAAAAAAAATTGAAAAAAGTATACTTACTCTTTGTTAGGAACTTATTAAGGGGAAAATAGAGGGAACTCACTTTCACTATGCTACACCCTCAAACAGGGGCCAAATTTTCATACAGCAAGAGACTGACAAGCAGCACCAGGATAGTTACAAAATGAATTTCTTCATGGGTTATTTAAAATGTAACTATAGTAATAAAGAAATAACTGAAGCCTAAATCAAAAAGTATGGTTATTAAATAACAAAACAAAATTTATGTAAAACTTCCCTTAACGGACACCGCCCCTTTGTTCGAGTACAAGTTCCATATAGGTTTTTCCATATTATTTACTTTGAATAGCTTACGTTCCGAATAACGGACATTCATTTCAACAAAAAAAATCGATTGCTACATTAAAATTTTTTTTAAGTTAGCCATGACTATGATAAAATTTACAAAAAGAAAAGTGACCTTTTCATTACCTGCGATTCGTTTTATAGTTCAGAAAATACAAACATAAAAAAACAAAAAGGGAATCAGCAATATTAATAACATACATTTTACTTTTAATTTAAAGCAACTGCGAAACTTATAGCAACTTCACTTACCTACTCGAGCAACATTTAGATAAACAAATGTCTAACCAATAAATCTCATTTGGACCGCTTCGTCTGAAAAAAAAAATTATTAAATAAATAGAATTATTCCACTGATACATTTTCATTTATCGTTTGCCAAATTTTCTTCTTGCCGAAACTTTCTTTATTTCAATCAATCTTATTTTCAAACTAATGTAATGGAAATAAATCTTTCTATTTTACGGGATGCATTACCAATGCTCGAGAAATAATGCTAGGAGAGTGATTGTTTTAAGACAGGAGTATGACACTTTTTTAGGACAGGAGTATGACAAGTTCCATGCAATTTGCCGGTTATGTAGGCCATGGATTATTTTAAAGTAAATAATGTTATTTTTCTATTCTAACCTCTTAATTCAACCACACACTATGAGTAGAGTTAAAACTTTTCGTTTATTTAAAACAGAAATATTGTCCAGGAGAATGACAGCAAAAATGTTTCATACCGTATTCTTGAACTTAAAAATTTTAATGAGAACAGCAGACAAATCATATTAACAATATACTCAAGGAATCCAATAAAATGCTGATAATAAACAGTTTTATAGAACAGCAGATTAAAAATTCCTTTTTTTATCTATATTAATTGAACTCATTCCTAGGACAGGAGAATGACATGAAACCCTGGGGACAAAGTTTAAAACGATGTACCTTGATGATTTAAATAATTAAATATATTTAAATAATGCTATTTTACACCTTTAAGTATGCTTAATTTTGTACTACAAATTGAATTTGTACAATGTTGATATAAAGTTTTTAAATAATTTTAGTACATTTGAAAAACGAATGGGGACACGCCAAAAGTGTGACTTTCTGGTTATTCAAAAATTTTTGTAGAAAAAACGAAATGAGTTATTGTTTTAATAAGAGTAGAACAACATCAGATAAGTTATTTCTAACTAACTATTAAAAAAATGAAAACACATTCTGGGTTGAACAATTTTTGTGTTAGGCTACGGGGACATAATATTGTTAGGATTTTGGAGAGTCACCCTCTTGTCCTAGCACACACTTATCCCAGCGAGTGCTCTAAGCTTTGAAAGCTGCTTTATAGCTTGTTTCCAGAATGTCCTTTAAAAGTCTTGTACTAGCGTTTTCACGGCATCCAGAGCTCTATGGTGATGCCTTTTTAGTGATGTTTTCATCTTCAGGAACAGAAAGAAGTCTGCTAGGGCTAAATAGGGACTGTTGGCAAGCTGGGGAGGCGTAGAGATACAATTATGGACCAAGAAGTCTTGGAGGATGAATCAGGTTTCTTTCCAGCATTTCTCAAGTTTTCAGTGATGATGCTGTGAATTGCCATTTTATCAAGTCCAACTTCATTTGCAATCATTCTCACATTAAACCGGAGGTCCGAATTTAGCACAACACGCACACGATCCACATTTGAGTCCGTTCCGCTGGTTGACGGACACCCTGTTTAAAATTCATCCTCGACACTCTCCCGGCCATCTTTGAAACTCTTGTCCCCACCGAAACACATGCGCTATTGACAAACAAATATCTCCAAACACTTGCTTACACATCTCTAAAGTCTCTGAAGCCAAGTTTCACACAACCAAGTACCAAGTTACCAAGTTTCACACAAAACTTAATCGCGTAATGCTGTTTAAATGTTCTTCGCATTTTGGAGCTGGAACCGACGTTAGCAACAGAGGTAAAGTCGACTCCCGCTACAACGCGATTCGACTTACGCGAAATAGCTATAAAGCGAATTTTTCGTCCACAACACGATTTTTTTGGAAGGAAGTATCGGCTTCGTTATTGGTTACTAAATACTGATTTCGTGAATGTTATCATATCCCTTTAAGCATCACTGACAGCGAAAATCCCCCCCCCATAGTCTACGCATCGCGTTGTTAGTGCATCAAATAACCACTCAACATCTCATTTCTTTATTGTTTCATTCAAAATATTTAAGTTTATGAAATATAATGGCACCTTAGTATTACCTTCATCTAAAGTTTGTGAAGATGGGAAGGAAGAGAAAGTTTTTATGATTTAAAAAAAAAAAAAAAAACGATGATTCACGATATGCTTGAACATTAAACAAATTTATTTCATGTTTTGTTCATGTTGAATAAAAGTTTTTATTTTTAAATGCAGTAAAAATTCAGTTCTTTATGTTAGAAACTTTCGTGCATAGTTGAGGAACGCTTTAAAGCAGTTTGAGGGGTGTTTATAAGTGTCTAAAAGAATTTGGTATGCTTCTAAAAAAAATGTATACATATATTTCTTCACAACGCGAAATTCCGACTTACGCGAGGAGTCTTGGAACGCATCCCTCCCGTAAGTCGGAACTCGACTGCACACTATAACGACGATGCTGTCCGCAAAAAGACTCCCAGGCGACTGCGGATCGGAGTGAGTCCCACCAGTACACCCCACCACCGACCTAGCTGATTTGTTTGTCCTTGGGAGGTAAAGTCACATCAGGAAAAAATGAGTCTCATTAATTTTTATACAGACCCTGTGCTTCTTCAATACGTAATTCTGCAAAACGTGCTCTCTTACGCCTTCGTTTAAGGGGAATTCCGTTAAAGCGGAATATTCTGAGTGAAGTATTTTGACAACCTGCTGTCTGAAATGCAACCTTTAATAAAAAACTTTGAAGTCCAACTTAAATACATTTGAAAAACATCTCCAATTTTCTAAAAATTTAGCTTTAACCTAGGTAGCACAAGTAATATATTATAAACTTTCATAAACATTTTAAAACTGTTATAAGATCATTGACAACCGTTTTAACACGCTTATGAAATGAAGTGGGCTAGGAAATATTTTAAAATGTTTGGGAATTGATAAGGACAGTTGAAAAAAAAAATGTTTTCATGAATGATAAAAAAGCTAAAACTATTTCACATAACTTGAAAAAAAAAGTAAAACTCATTACAAATGTACCCTTCTGATGATTTTTCGATTCACCAACCAAATAAAAAAAATTCCTGAAATCATACAGAGAGAGAGAGACTCGTATTTCTGAACAATCTGGGGATCCCGCAAAACAACTTTATTCATGTCCCTGGAAGATAGAACTTTTTAAACTCTCACGCTCACTTAAATCAATATCAGTCATGAAATGATTATTCATTGACAAATAATGCATATGGATAATCATCTTCCATTGAGTAGTAACGCAGAATATTGACAGCTAAGAAATCATTTTTTGTCATATCACTGATGCGAGCATTCAATTTCAAATTTTCGGATACTGTTGCTTATGTAAAATGCATGTGAAGCGGAAGATAAATGTTATTTTAATTATATTTTATACTCTTTGATCTCAAAGACAGAATTTTCTTGAAAAACGTTATGTAATTCACAAATCTTAAAAGGAAAGTGGGCTGTTTCATTTTCTGCGATAAAGTTTCCTTGCGTTTCAGGGTTTGTTTTTCTTTCTGCCAGATACTTTCTTTCATTAATTACAAGTGTAATCCTACCTGATAAGTAAACAAACTTTTCTTTGACGCTTTTTTTTTCTTAAACTCGTGTTTTCAGTAATTCTGGACAGCTATTTGTTCTTTTTTTTCTCTTAGTTTTATATAAACTAGTTTATCCTCCTTCTGCCTGTGTCAAATATCATTCTAGATCATTTCGTCGGTTGAACAGTTTCCTGAGTGGCAGACTTAGTTTAGGATGATAATTAATAGATCAATTACTTTTTCTAAAGTAAACAATTTTAATGACAATTGAGATGCTATTTGTCAACTGGTAAGGTTTACTAAAAGATTATTCGTTTCCAAATTTCTTGACAATTCGATTATTAATATCAAGATATTTTTATCATTTGTTTTCACTGCTTCCTTCATGCATCAAGATTCGGTCAGCAATTTTTATTTTCAGTTGCTTTTTGTCTATAGATTGTTTAGCATATTTCGCCAATTAGTGGCTCTACCGACTAGATTGCATATTATGGCTGCTTACTTAATATGAATTTGACTTGGTTAATTGTAGGACAGATTTTTTTTTTAATATCAGTGTTTGACTTACTAATCCTATAGAGGGAGTAAAAAAATGTACTATGCAAACTGATATGTTTTCAGTTGATCACAACTAATTTTTTTATTCAATGGACATGAAATCCTCGATTATAAGTTAAAATATCCTATTTTACGTCGCATACAGAGCGAACTTGAAACTGCTGCTTACCAAATGAAATGTTTCCCCAGGTTTTACCCTTAGTACAGAGAAAATTAAACTCTGTAATGTACTTGATTTTACTTATACTCTTATAATACGCAAGTTATCACAGCCAGTGCAGCTTTTTCTATAACCAATATCAAACAATCACAAAGTAAATAATACTACTATTCCAAACAAAGGAATAGTTTCTCATGATGAATTAAATAAATATTAATACAAACTTATAAAAAGCTGTAATAATTAACACAGATTTTCCTTAAACAGGGTGTTCCGTTTTAACCTCCAAGACCTTTGTTTTCGCAACCGTTAGTCCTGGATGTATACTTCCAATTGCAAAAATGTTCAAAAGCAGATGCAGAGTTGAGATATTGAAAGTTTGAAGTGAAAATAAAAAGTCGTCAAGAAATACAAAATTTAACTTTTTATACGGGCCCTAGGTCCCCTAACTTATATTTAGGAAAATTATCTCCATTGAAAAATAATTCCAACACAAAAAAATTGACATTTGTGCGACCAAAACTGAAGGAGATATTAGAGTTCAAAATTTTAAGGGACCATATAGAAGATGAGATTGGATCTTATCGCCTTTTCAGAAAAATAGCAGGCTGTCGAAGTAAAAAAGCGAAATATTTATATTCTTCATTGCTATTCAAAAATAAATGCAAATGTTATGCCATGATACACAAAAACAAATGAAAAAACCTCAATAAATTTGAAAACCCACACTCTATGCACATATAATTTTAAATACTTGTTAACTGCTATATTTTCCCTCAAAAGATGTTACTGACGGCGAGTTGCTCTGAGAATACTAGTTCCCTCCATCGAACTGCAATAGTTTCATACTCCCAGAAGGAGTCAAATCCTACTGATCAAACTATTGCATACAGATTGATTAAAATTTAACTATACATTATAACCAAAAACTACACATGAGGCAGTGAGAAGCAAAGAGATGTAAGTGGCAAAATTAAAAATTTGGAGATAACCAGTACATATGGTAGGTGAACCTCTCCTCTGTCTTGGGGCAAGAGATGGTACTAGTAGCCCTGGTAGTTGTTGCTATACAGCATAATTAAGAAAAAAAATCATTGAAAGCCTACCTAGGACGTTATGTTTAAACGCGTTTTAATCAAAACTTGAAAATATCCACTTACATCCGTTTGCTTCTCACTGTCCCACATGCTCTTAAAAGACAACGCTAAAACTAAGTCCCGTAGGTCAGGGGAAGACGGTTTACTGAAGACGGTTATACATGAAGCATTAAAAAAGTATTTTTATGGTACTTACATGAATAGATTTCTCACACGAGTAATGATATAAAGCACACTTTACACTGAACGCTTACATTACGACTTCGTTAGGAACACCCACCAAAGCGATTAACCGATTCATTTTCGAATTTCTCGCAGCTATTAGATTGATTGAGTTACATGTTTGTTGTTTGATGACGTCTGTTTTGTCATCATCGTTTGACGGATGAATGTAATGTTTATTGGGAAGTCACAGCCACAGAGCAGACATCTAGTAGTAGAAAAAGCTCTGAGCTGATATTTCAGCGGCCAAAATGAAAACGTTTTTTGTTTGATTGTCATGTAACTGTCCGTCACGCTTGCTACTTCAATGGATTAAGAAGCTATTTATCACTTTCTTGGAAAGAATTGTTTTGTATGACACAAGTTAATACATTTTAGCCAGTAAAGATCAAAGATTTCCAATGAATTTTGGAAAAGGAAGACCTTTCACAAGACAATGACGAAACTGGTCCTATAGTATTTATTGTGACTTCAAAAGGGAATATTCTATCTTTTGGTATACCACCTGTGTGGTGAAAGCGACCCAAGAGTATTTCGTGTCTCGTTTAGATTAATCCGTCTTGAAATCTTAAGATTCAAAAGGTTATGTTCAAATAATTTTTGGAGATTCCAAATCAGAAAACTAATATGTCGATTATTTTATTATTATTACATTGAATTCTAAAAAAAAAATGATTTTTTTTCTGAAAATTTTGTTTTAAAGGTTCCCTCAACATCTATTTGTACACTTTTAGCATTCTCCTGACATTGGCTGGATCAGTGAGGGTATTTCAGGGTTACTTGGGTTGGTTTTAAGCCATATTGTCTATTTTAACATGGTAATATGTATGTAAAGCTGCTATGCGCAAAACCTCTAGAAGAAAATTCTGTATTTTTATGATTTCCCACGCAGGGGAAAATTCTCACTGCGCAATTGGCTGATATGTGAAGTTTTAACCTGGAGATAATATTTGCAAAAACAGTTTCGAGGAAAATTTGAGTTGAAATTCGAAACGCTATTTATTTTTGAGGTTCAGAAGTGTTTGCGATTAAGAACTCAAGCTGTGAAAGTTCAAATGTAAGCGTAAATCAAGCACAATTGTATGTGTTTAGAAAATATTAACATAATGCCCCTGAAAATATTATTCTTGCCATTTTTTATTTATTTCCTTTAACAACAACAGTAAAAGGAGATTGTTTCATCTTATGCAAAGCGAAAAGGAAACTTTCGAAATGTGTGTTGATTGCATTAGAAAGGTACTGCTTTTCACCAGTCCTTAAATGTTTACTCCATGCTAGGAAAGTTTGGTTCCAGAACTATTGCTTAAAAACATTATTTACAACTCCTTTTAATTCAATGAATGACTGTCCCTTTTATTCATGAGCTTTAAATATTTATTCTCTAGGTGTGCCAACTTATAGCTTTTCGTTTAAAAATATCACTAGATTCTTCGTTGTAGCGTCGAAATAAAGAGTAGGTTTTAAGACATTAAATGTCACACATTTAATAGCAAACCTATCCTCAAGCCTCAAATCAAAGCACCACTTTCACTTTTTTTCCAATAAAACTTGAAGCTTCATACCCAGCAATAAAACACATAGTAAAATACGCATAAAATAAGTTTGACGTGTATATTTACGAATTAATTAGCTATGTAACATGGTAGAAATGGTATAACAAATTAACTATATGTGTGTGATAAAGAAACTTGCTAACATCCGTGTATGAATTTACTAATTTTACGCACGAAGCCGTTTTGATTAGAACTCTATGAAAACAGTGTTATGTAAAGAATTAGCTTGTACATTAGAAATTTCTGGATTGATAATTAGACATAACTGGTAGGGGAATGTGGATCAAAGTGAAATAGCAGGGTAAAGTGAACTGATAAAAATATTTTCTCTTCTTTTAGCGTCACCTATCTAGTACTATTTTAGTTATGTAGTTACACATGTAGTCTGATCCAATCAAGAAAAAATTACTTCTGAAAATCAAAGAATATGATAATGCAAGATATGTTTAAAAATTGATACTGATTTTGTAATATTTTGTTTGCTGACAAAAATTATTTGTGACATTATTAAATAATAAAGTTCTTGTTAGTAACATTTGAAATATTAATTGAGACCTACTAATATTCAGTGCGGTATTTATTTGTTTAATATTAAACTTATTTGTATTTTGAATGCTTTTTACAGTTAGTCAAGTGCATGCGGAGGAAAGTGAAATAGTAAATTTCATTCACTTGTTCAGTCTTTTATCAAATCACTTAACATATTCATTTATTAATTAGTTCATTTACATTATTTAATTGAATTATTCCCGCAATTATTCATTCAATCTTAGTCGTCACTCTATTTTATTCACTCACTTATTTTTTCTCATACATTAACTTGTTGATTTATTTATGTATTCGTTTATTATTATGTATTCGTTACATTTCCTTTTAATTTATATATTCGTTCTTTTATTTATTCATTTTTTGGATTAAAAATATTTTTAATGATCGAATAGAAAATATTTCATTAGAAAAATATTTCACTTTTCACTTTGCCCAATGGAAAAAAAAGTGAAAATTTTCCAACTTTTTTTTGGAACTTATTACCAAAAATAAAAAATAATGTTTCAATGCAAGTTTCATTGTGAAATACATTGTTCTTTCTTTATATACCGTAATTTTCAGAACAAATTTAAATTTTTTCATTTTGAAAAAAAAGTAAGTTATCTTAACTATTTCACTTTGTCCCACATTCCTCAACTATTTACGTTAAAGAAGAGAGACATTTTTGTAATTTTTCCATGAACACTTGTAAGTGGTTGGCGGTAGAAATCCACTTGGCGGTGAATACTTTCTGAAGTTTCATTAACGTCAGACTCGAAAAGTATGGTCTACAGTACCTGATCGAAAAGGCAGAAAAAAGGCATCGACGCGGCGTTTCAAGGGTGAGGGATTGCAAAGACTGACGAAGCATTCGTTACGATTTTCCAATAATTTCAGAAAAATTTATTCATCAAATACAAAACAAAGCACCGTTAGCAATCATAGATCTAGCACCTCATTCCACACCAGAACGATATAAAAACTGAGAGAAAGGTTTAGTTTTGCTGAGTTAGAAAAAAAAAAGAAGAAAACATCACACACCTTAAAATTTATCCCTGTTTTTTGCTATTTTCCGATGTTCCAAAAGGCCCTGTGTAAGTACGAAAACTTAATGAAATGGCTACACATGACTTCCGTTTTTTTTTTTTTTTTTTTTTTTTTTTTGAAGGAATCTGCTGAGAGGAAATTTAAGTAGGTACTTATTTATCGTTCTCTGACATTGCAGAAAGCTTGAACTTCAAGTGTGCACATGTAGACTTAGTTCTATTTCTAAGAATTAACACCTCAAGTTTGTTTAAATTTAATAGAGTGAAAATTAAAAAACAAATGCTAATAGGAGTAGAAGCATACAGTACTGGACAAACTTTCATTCTCTAGTGCACAAAAGGATGTTTCACAAAAAAGGAACTTTGGCACACAACTTGCTTGACATTCAACTCCCAAACCTATTCTTGTAATGTGTTCTAGAATAAAGTGTTTCGTCATTTTATGTTGAAGATGTAAGGTGGCGATTAACTTCAAGATAAGATTTATCAAAACCTTGCCGAAACTTGCTGGAAAGTTTCCTCCTTCTCCCCTTTAACATTGGCTGTTGTTCTTTGAAGTTTCCTGTCCCACATAACGACAGCTCCAAAACCCCAGTTTGGAATCTCGTGATCCAAAGCCACGTGATGAAAATCTCACGTGTGTGGATGAGTTTCCGCTTCTCTAGATTACAGAAGCTGTTTTGATGGTTATTAGATCTACTAACCCAACTTAGCGCACTTTTCTAGACTTTTTTATGTCTTCTGTTTTGTTTTGCTTGTTGATATCGTTGCACTCGAGCTCCTTAGAGTCTTTTGACCGGTTTGAAGTCTTCCCATTTTCGGCCTCAAGTGAATCGAGTCTCTAATCACCGACCTTTCAACTGGGCGAAATCGGAACTTTCACGTTTCGTTTTATGTTTTACCTATTTCTTTTTCGAAATATAGCCTCTGGAGATGTGAAAGTTGTGACTGAGAATAAAGAAATTTATTATAAAATTGAAATCCTTTTCATTTTTTGCAGTTTAAAATTACAGCTGTAGGTACCTATTAGTTTTCAGCATTGTTTGTCGTACTAGAGCGATAATATTCTTCATAATATACACTAAATATTTGGCAGCTTTGAGTGAAAAACAATTTTAGTTTTGATAGATTTTTTTAAATTTTAATCTTGTTGCCTTCATGTTACAAATTTTATAAAAACGTTTTGTCAAATGTGAATTTGACAAATGTGAATAAATATTTTTTGAAGCTAACTTCTTCTCACCAATTAAGGGTAAGTTCAATGTGCCTTGAAAGCATTTTTTGAAGTAAGAGAAAATATGGCTAACAATTCAACACAGAAACCGTCCATTTGAAAATTGAGCTTAGGTTGTTCGCTCGCGTAGCGAACTTTGCAGCCACTTTACGGCAGGAGATTTTTAAACATTAAAATTATTTAAGAAAACAAACAGCAAAACCTGCTAAATTAAAAATCACTATGGAATAAAAATGCAAAAAGGTTTTTTCCACGGTTCTATAATAACAGTATATCATGAATTAAGTGATATAAAGAAAGTTTGAGTTTAACAGGTTTCACTTTTGTAAAGTCAAATACAGTCGAATCTCGATAACCTAAGTTTTAAATTCAAATATTCCTTTATCTCAAAGTTTTTATTGGGTCCCAAACTTTTGAGACTGTTGTAAAAACTTCCCATAAATCGAAGTACCAATATCTCGGTCGTTTCAGTCGGTCCCTTGGGATTTCGAGTTACCGATAGTTGACTGAACAGGTATTGCGACTGTATCGCAACCATTTCGTTTAGCTTCTAAATTCAAAGCCAGTTCAAGGGTGTCAGAAGAAATAATAAAAAATCATTATATTAGAATTGCTGATGATATTTAATTCCCTTTATTCACGCTTTAATATATTAAGACTGATTTCGCAGAAGTAATAAAATTTGAAAAGAGTCAAAGTACAAGTAGACTTTTGTGTGTGACGAGTGAATCGATATTTTTCGGAAAATTGACTCTTCTTTTTCGATACTACGAGTGACACCTCTTCTCCTCAAGTTTTTGACCAAAAAATAAATAAAATTGAATATAAACAAACAAATAAAAAAATACTCGAAGCAGTGCCTAAAACAGAGTTAATTATTTTAAAGCAACTGTACTAAAGATGACCAACCTAATTTGTTGATAACCTATTTGATTTAATTAAGCTAATTTTAAAGAATTCAACTTGAAGTCCTTTGAATAAAGCATGAAATTTTTTGAAAATACAATGATCAGAAAGCATGTAGAGGAAGGACTCTTATTTTAACTCTTAACTATAACTGTGGTTTCGATATTTTAAGTATGATTAGCTTTATGACTGGAATTAATTTAATAATTTTAAACTGTTTTTTTCATCACAGGAGATATTTTTGTTAAAAAAAGAAACATAATAATATGAGCAATTTACTTTATACTAATGTCTCATATTTTCATGCTGAACTAAATATTCATGAGTTCAGTTTTCAACTGCATGAGCAAAAAGGAAAAAAAATTGTTGTGCTAAAATTTGTCAAAAATGCTATGAAAATTAATTATTTTCGGAACTTTCTAACTAGACTCTCATCTTTCTATTATTGACTCTTATTTTCATTTATACTGTTTTAGCCTGAGATTTTTAAGCCTAAAACAAGCATTGCTATTTGTCATCTTTTACCAAATGAAAAGTTATTTCTTCGTCATATTTTTATGGAGTGATTCTTCTCCTACTTTGGCATTTGGAACTCGGGACTTGTCCAATTTTAGACAGATACATCTATTTAACTAAGGATTTTCCTTTCATTTTATTGGATTTTGCATCATAATATCATTGAAAAAAATGAAAAAATGCTGAATTAAATGAGTCAATAGCGAGTTCTTGTTTTCTAAAAATAAAATAATAAAAAAAAAAATAAAAAAGTTAACGAGTTTTGGGATTCTTCTAGTCATTTTTTTAAATATATACTTAGCAGAATCAATGTGTATTTACAAAAAAAGAAGATGACTTAACAAAACATTTCATCTCTATGCTCTTTTTCATTTTCTATAAACTCTGGTTAAAAACTAACCTGTCGCACGATACGAACACAGCATCCACTGTAAAAACAAAATCGCTCTCATCATGATTGAAATTACATGCAAGTTCAAGGAAAATGTTTCCAAGAAGAAAAATAGGTTCGTGTATTCATGTACGAGGACTTTCATGTACGAGACGTCATGTACTCATGTACGTGTATTCATGTACAAAATTATGTTTCCCAAATTCATAATTTTCTTTTTATGGGTTTTTATATAACTTAACTATAGTGAGAATACTTCAACATGCACCGAAAGTTGTGCATTTAGCGTATGGCATCATGACTTTAATTTATTACTAAAGTTTTCAAATCGTATAAAAGTAGCGTAATGTAATTTTCTTTGAACCGACCGATTAAAATCTTTTGGAAATGCTGATAACATGCACTGTAAAAACGATTCAGAAACGCTCCTGGAAAATAATGGGTAGCTGACGTGCCCAATTTTCACCAGTAATATATCTTGCAAAACCAAAAACGTTTTCCGCAAGAAGCAATTTTCGCCAGTAATATATCTTGCAAAACCAAAAACGTTTTCCGCAAGAAGCAATTTTCGCCAGTAATATATCTTGCAAAACCAAAAACGTTTTCCGCAAGAAGCAATTTTCGCCAGTAATATATCTTGCAAAACCAAAAACGTTTTCCGCAAGAAGTCAGTAACCTTCCTTAAAATTATCTTTGAATATTTCTAAAGAACGTGGCGTTTTCACCGGTTAAAGCCAGTCTAGAACCTTCAAAGGAAATTCGGTAAGTTTAATGTAATTGATTAGATCCTTCCAGGGGTACTAAGTAAGCTCCAGAAGCTTCACCGCACCCATGGCAGAAGTGCCAGTAGAAGCCATGCATGTCCCTGGCTTGCAAAGCTGCAGCTATCCAGATACTTATTCGCTCCCATTGGGAGCTTAGTCAACCTGCACAGGCCCGTAACCGAATGAAAGACGATACACTTAATAAATACACCCAGTTGATATTTAAAATGGTAGCTAAAAATATTTTCACATCAGTGCGGAGTTTGCATTTGTACAACTTGAAGCAATTCAGGAAACCTTTTTGGAAGGATACTTGATTTCACGGGGAAATAGATGAAAACCCGTGAAATCCTGCAACGTTCCACGGAAATAATCAGTAACGTTTCATAATTTTTTTTACAGTGTAAAACAACGAATGTTAAACAAGTAGTCTATAAATGATAGGCAAGCGCCCATAATATTATAGCAATTAGAAGTTTTATGAAGAGCTCGAATATTTCTGACGGAGTGTTCTAGGCTGAAGTGTTAACCATTAAATCAATCAAGAGGAGTTCTTTATGGGAAAAGAGAAATATTTAGACCGTGTAATAGCCAATGAAAAACGAGGACCCTGTAGATCTGTCAGAGTGAATTAAAAAACATGAATTCTAGAAGTGTAATTTTAACTCTTGTAGATACTTACCTCGTACCCCCAAAACTTTTGTTGAAAATCTAAGTTTAGGTAAGCATTTTGAAATCTGACTCCACGTTCCTATTCCAAATCAATACCTATAGGGGTATTTGATCAAGGATTGTTAGATTTCTGTTTTGAAAAAAAAAAAAAAAACAGAGCTGTCTTCAGGGGCAGATTTTCTTCCTTTTTTTTAAAAGCCGAAGTGGAACTTTGTAAAATCAATCATATCGCTCGTTTGGAAGAAGAGTGCTGCAGTACGAAATTTTAATTTTTCTCTTTTTTTTCGCTTAAAGGGCTTCTAAGGGCTATTTTTCTTCTAATATTAACCATTGGAGAGCTCAGCAAACTTACTTTTCTTTATGCAAATTGCCTGGGAAGAGTTCAACTTCAAACGCTTCTATTAAATTTCATTTCTTCGTATTGTGGCCCTCTTCTTCTAAATGAGCGATGTGATGAATCATTTGTCAAAAATTAGCTAATTAAGCAAATTTTCTTTCCATTCTTTTACACAACTTAAATAGTGCAAAAGAATGATTTAACATTTATCCGAGCATGCGTAGAACAATTTTTACATCGAAATTCTAATCTCTATTTTTTTTTCCCATTTCTTCAGTAGTACCGTAAACGCGGGCTACTTTGTCCTTAGGGTCATTCTTTGGCCCAAACGGATAAAAAGATACAACGTCCTCTGACAACCTTCAGGGCGCAATTTTTGCAACATATTTTGACATATTCTGCTATAGAGCATCCCCAAGCACTAAATTATGTATACCAAGCAGCTCTATAGCTCTGCTCAAGAAGAAATAATAGTGGTTCTGCATTCCTTGTGCTAACATGTTTCTTCATAACCTCTCAAACTTCTACATGTAAAAGCAGTTCTACAACAGCTAAGAGTTTTTTAAGTACCTATTTACGAGCACTATTTAATACTCAATGCCGTTGTATAGTTATACTTTTCATTTCTGTGTAGGTTAAAAAAAATGACAATGACAACATATCTCTTTTCCTAAAAATTACGACTTACTTTAGTCCAGCATAAAAACCTGAAAAAATCCGCCAGAGAGATTTGGAAAAGTAAAGAATAGCTAAGATTAAGAATCTAAGCAGGAAAAACATACACATAAAAAAAAACTGGAATTCTCGGCAACGAGTAAATAGCGAGATTGCAGACTCAATTCTTCAGGGCTCAGTTACATGGCTTTCATTATGGAAGATGAAGAGGAGTTAAAAGTTGCAGGAGGTTTAGAAAAAGGTTTACTCAAATGCATCTACATATTACAAATATTGTTAAATTTACTGGAAAGTTTATGGAATTCTATTATTGAAGAATGGAATGAGCTCAGGTTTCCAAAGATAGCTGTTGGTGCGAGAGAAGAAGAAACGAATGTTAAGAGCAAATGGAGTGCACCAAAAAGTTTTGGAAGTGACCGAAAATTTAGGATCCTTTGTTTTACAAATGGTGTTGTCTAAGTAAAATTATTCAACCTCCAAGCTGATGAAAAGACGACTGTTCTCCGTCGGTAATTTCTGAGACAATAACTAGGAATGCACACACACATTTAAAAAAAAAATAATAACAATGATTTTCCTTAAAACAAATAAATGTAACTTAAACTTCTTTTAAATGTATTTTTCATTCAATTAAATAGTTTTTCGCTCGAACACACGTATTTCTTTGACTCTTATTAGTTCTACAACGGTTTTAAATAGAGAAAAACACTTTGGGCCAAAGTAATCCAAACGCAAGGGTAACATTGGCCCAAATAAAAAACACTACTAAAGGGTAAAAATACTTGGAAATAAACTGATCACTATTCAAAAATTAAAATAGGAGACCTCTGGATGTGCAAAACAACTTTTTACAGCTTGGAAATATGAATAGTTACAAAATTATTGTGAGAAAATAATGAGAAAATTAAAAATTATGGGCCAAAGTAGCCCGCGTTTACGGTACCATGAAATTATACGTGCGCACACGTAGATAGACGTATAAAAATTTCTTTAAATACAACGTCAAAAGTCAGTTCTTTTTGAAGAAAAATACAAATAATTTGGTTCTAAAACTACAAAATGCAAGAAATACCTATTTGTCATCCTTCTTAGTAGCTACCATTATTGTCTTCTGGATTTTGAAAACGTGAAACTAAATGTTCTATAAATTTGAAAAAATAAAAATTGTATGGTATACACTAAAAATTTAGTAAAATGGCTCTCCAAATTTGGTGTTGAATAATTAAAAAAAAAAAAAAAACCTGAATAAACAGTTTATTTCAAACTAACCTCCAGTCAAGAGTTCAAATACATTTTAAGTTTACATTCATAACCAATACTCGAGAATCCTTACACCACGTTCACACGCACCAAACGTCATTTGCAAAAAAAAATTACCTATGGAAGCACCAATTTTTGCGTGCGTTTAACAAATTTTCTATAGCAACGATTTTTTTTTCTTATGGAGAGTTCTGTGGACTATTTACCCTCAATCTGATGGAGATTTTTAGAGACTATTGTTCTTACACTGATGGGGATTTTTAAGGACTGGTCACTCAAGTAAGAATTTTTAGGAGACTAATGTCAAGGTTGTAACAGGGGTTTTTGGGTACTGTTTTCCTAATTCCAATGAAGATTTATAGGGTCTGTTGACGCCATTCTTATTCTAATGACTTTTTAACCTTTCCCTTATTTTTTCAGGAGAAAAAGACATGTCTCATGGCTCTCGTGTCCTCAATTCTTCTTCTCGAAAGAGATCGATGTAACAATCGAGATGGCTCACGCAACGCCAGACACACTCTACAGGGAATTGGGAACTTTAGGGTTGTGTTAACTTTATTTACGATGTTTCTTTATTCAAATGGGAATTTTAAGAGACTAGTGTCCAAATTTTAAAAGGGAATTTTCGGTACCAATATCATTTTTCTGACGGGAAGTTTTGATTGTTGAACATACGTCACTTCACACGGCTTTCATTTTCGAGGTAGACCGTGCAACTCCGGGAGACGTAGCTAGTATGATACAATCACTTAAACACTCTTACGACTCTTAAAAGAAAAATAAAAGTTTCAATTTTGTGCACAAAAAAAAAAAAAAATAGATTTGTTACGAATGACTCTCCAACGAACAAATACAGGTTTTCCGCTTATTTAGATCAAATCAGCATTAGTCGGTTGTTTCCTCAGAGAACTCTCAATTCTGGAAACGTACGCACTCGAGAGTTGAAGCCCTTGTATTAACTTAACTCTATCAACTGCACCCGGTATCCTTTAAACAAAAATTAATGTTTATTGTTATTAAAGGGTTGTTTTGTCCAGAACTAGTAATGGGTTGCGAAAGACTTTTGCTAACATCTGCATGTGAAAACGACAGCGAGGACTATTATGTCTGTATACATTTCTTGCAATTTAAACGATTTAGGGCCATTCCACCGTCACGGGCGGGACAATCAGACGCTTAAATTTCACCAACATTTTGTCATAGGACTATTATGTCTGTATACATTTTTTGCAATTTAAACGATTTAGGGCCATTCCACCGTCACGTACGGGACAATCAGACGCTTAATTTTCACCACCATTTTGTCATATCTCTTAATATTTTAATTAAACTAGGGTAAGCACATTTTTTACTCTTTGCATTTGATGCAAAGATGCTACTGGCACAGTTATATTTGATTAAATATTTTTGCTATTTAAATTTTAATTTATTTGCATGCGTTACGTGCGGGGCATCCAAAGTCAACCTCTTGTAGCTTTATTTCTGAATTAGTCGAGATTTTTGCTCTATTAATATAGCATTGACAAAATAAATTTTAGATTGGGAAAGCAAAGGTTTCTACGCAAAGGAAACATATCTCACTTGTTGAGAAATAATAGTTTAAACCGTTAAAAAAAAAAAAATATGTATTGGGCCATTCCACGAAACAGTAGTCCTTTAATCCGCATGTGACGACTCATATATTTCATTAAAATAAATAATTTTGAAAGGAAATGACGAAATATTTTGCTGGAGGAATCACACATACATTTGTAATTTGTTAAGCAAAAAAGAAATGTATTACCCTTTTAAATCATTATTTTTGATGAAATATATGAGTCGTTAAGTGCAGGACAAAATACCGTTTTCCGTAGAATGGCTCTTTACGATTCATATTGCATTCTCATCCTGATTTTCACTATTAGAGCCTTTACACATATAAGATATTGTGTGGCTCAGTTGGCAACGGAATGTTTATGCCATTGCAACTGCATTTTCCATTTTAGAAACCTTTTTATAATATTTCTTTATACATGTAGATAAAACATCTTTCATTAGAGTATAAACATGTTCAAAATACCTTTCTTTTATTTAAAACAATTGAAAAAAAATACTTTTTATCTCATGTAAAAAGGATATAGTTTTTTTTTAAAAAAACTTTTCAGATAACAAAGCCGGTTATGCGTTGCGTATTCTCTGACTTCCTGTTCATATTCAAGCAATACCATTCCACAAAAAACGTTAAGCAGGAACATTGTTAAAAATAGTTAAAGTATTTAGAGCAAATATCAAGCTCTTTTTTTTTTAAGCTAAACTTTGCTATGTTACCGTTTCAGTTACACAAGTTTTAATTCAAATTATATCATCATTCACACAGTTCATTTTTTTCTTTACCGTAAATTTACATCATTTCTCAAAGTAACGATGCAATTTGAATGCTTTTATTATAAAATGAACAGCAAAAGGTTTCTTTCTACGCAGCAGAAAAGGCATTTTCATCTTTTAATTAAACTCGAAATGCTTTTCAGACTAATTTCCATGCATTTTAGTTCGCGTTTAAAACCAGTTACTGCTTTCTTAGATGCGTAAAATTGTGGAACTATGGTAATAAATCTCATTTAAAAGCAAGTTGTACACTTCCTTCTAAAGGCTCAAGCTATGTTCAATTTAAGTGCTACTCAAATCTGATTTAATGAATGCTCTTTTTTCCCAGTGTACAGTTACATTTCTTCCACTTAATAGCGTTTTTAATTTTTCATATGGCTAGTTTTCAATAAAATTACCACGGTTATTTCATTTATATTTTTCATTGAAAAGTTAATCCTTTAAAGGATCATGTGTAACAAATATGCAATCTGAAAACGAGTTAAAATATAAAACTATAACCAAAATGTCCGCTGATTTAAATTAATAAACGAAACAAAAAGTCTTGAACCGGAAGAGAATGATTTGTCATGGCTGAAGAAAAATTTTTTCCTCGTAGAGTCAACCTCTCATTTCCTGTTTCAATTTAATCATTTAACTTAATTGTGCTTCAACATTTAAACTTTGTTCAAGAGCAAAAAAAAAAAAAAAAAAAAAACAGGTTGTTTTTGCTCATCGTAGGATAATTTCTGACATACTAATTATGAGAATATTTCTAGTTCAGTAAATACATTCATTAAAAGTTGGTTCATCATTCATCACTTCCAGCGGAAATGATGATTGAAAAGTAAATCACGATCAAAAAATATGTTTTACATTTAATCAAACCATCTTCAGTTGGTTTAATTTTCCTTTGCTTGATCGCTCACGTGTTTCTCGTTGAAACTGAGTTGCCTCCTTATCGCAATACGAATAATTTGCAATGTTGTTGGACTGAATGACATGTGTATTTTTTTTTTAACTCTAATTTAAGTGCATCAAATATTTTCATCACATTTTCTTCTTTGGTCCGATTTAGATCGAAAACGAAGCACAAGCAATATTAAACCACTTTAAGGTGATAAATTCCTATACGTGAAAACTGTTCACTGTTTTAGTAATGTATTTTTTACCCAATTGAGCCTTTATTTCAATAAAGTCAATATTTTCATAACAACTTGTACTTGAATCTATCAAAATCACGAGCATTTTTGCTTTTAACAAGTCATGGAAAATTTAGATACTTTGTTAAACAAAGATATTTATTCATTTCGTGTTGTCATGTATATTGCTTGACTATTTGCCTACTCACAAGGATATCGGCATCAAATAAGATAGTTGAATTGTGAAAAGATTCCTAGAATGCGTGTGTCTGCAGCAGTCGTTATTGTTTTAAATTAATTTTTTAAAGATGAAGGAGAAGTACAGGAAACTTTTTTGCATCATCTATGCAGGGAAAGAGTGGATATAGTGAGACACGAAAATTCAATTACATTTTTATCATTAAAACACGCAGAAATTAAATTCTTTCAAATGGTGCAATATTTGCCACTTTAATAGGTATTACAAGAGTAGGTCTAGAAAAAACTACAAATTCACAAATATTAGGAAAAAAGAAAAAAAAAACGAACTGCAATTGAATCGGTAGTTTGAAGAAGGAAACAAACGTCAAAATTTGAAAGTTTGAATTTTAGCGGTAAAAAAATTGTTTGAAGGTTCAAACAATTTTTTACCACTAAAATTCAAATTTTCATATTTTGTCCCTTGTCAAAACTACAGATTCATTTTTATCTCACTGTTCTCGTGGAAAGTAGGAACGGTGAGACACATATTTTTTGAATTAGAAATTTTGAAAGAATCTAAATTTACCTGAAAAAATATGAATGATTATTGTCGTTTAGTTTTGGTACGAGCCTTTGGGTAGGTAAATTCATGTAGTCTTGACACACAGTAGTGACATCCATCACGCATTTGTTTGGGCCTGAGATCAAATGATTTAGGTGATTCTGGATTAGTAAGTTAACTGAAGGTGTTATCTTGTGATTTAGCATTACATAAGGATGGAATGCTTTCACTGTAGCCGTTGCTATGACAACACCTTCTTTCCTGTCTGTTTCAGAAAATCTCCAAAATAGTTTATCTGACTTCTTTTTTCTAGGCATGTTGAAATTTTGAAATGTGGGAAAATATCAATACATTTAGCACATTAAAATGAAATAATACAAAATTAAAAAATAAATAATTTAAATAGAATAAGTACGAAATGGAAATATTTGTATGATATTATATCGCAATAAAAGTCATAACTCCATTTAAGCATCCTTATTTTGTTGATGCAAAGAGTTCAAACGTATTTTATTATTATTTGAATCAACAGACTAGTTGTAATTAAACTATAATTAATGTAGAATTTCTTCAATTTTAATATAAAAGTATCATGGCAGCAGGGTGCAACGAATTAATGGTTTATCACTGTTTCTGTCTTACTGTTCCCTCATTACAAAACATAAGCTCAAAGGCTGCCATTCTCACTAAAAGAAAATTAACAACACCATTCTACTGTTAAAATGAACGTTAGTTAATAAGTTATTGCAAGATTAATAACACCAGTTTGTAAAGTTTAGTCTTACAGTTTAGAAACAGTGCAACAAACGATGTTGATTTTTTTGCTTCCATGGGTTCAAAATATAATGACATTGTTATTTTCTTACATGATACTTGAAAGCCAAAATTTTTATAATATTGTTCATAGTAGTATATTGACCTGACTTTTCAAACATTTTACCTAGCCCGAAATATCCAAACAGAAAATATATTGCTGTTGTCTCACTGTTCTCCCTGTCTCACTGCACCCACTTTTCCCCTATATGTTCCTTTTATAGATTTTTGTAAAATTTCTATATATACCATAACTCCTTGCGTCCTGGTACGAATAACAAAAAACTGGAAGAGGAAACTATGTGGTTACTTAAAAAAGAGATAAAATATCAACATTAGTTGGCTGAACACCATTTTGTCCGTACGTCAATTCATTGATGTGCTGTTCTGAAAACGTCATTTGAAGCTCGAAAACAAACAACCACTACAACTTGCGCTTTCGGCGTGCTAAAATATCAAAAGGCAATTCTTTGATCTTCTGTAAAAAGATATCAAGTTACACACGTTTTTCATAAAATTTATTTTTTTTTTTAAATTCCGTATTTCTGTTGCCCTTCGCACATCCTCCTCAAATTATGTGTCATTCTTCAAAAAGTGTAAGTTTTCTGCCACACGCATTTTACAGTAAAAACTTTAAGGAACAATTCATTTAACAATGATTTTTAATTTCATCAAAAATATATCGATTTAAACCTGCCAACAATTTTTAATATTAATTTTTATTTTAGCATATTTTTGGCTCACAACATGTGAATTTTCACCTCCGTGGCATGTCACACACCTGTTGTACTTCATAATGATTCTTAATAACTTGTTCAAATAAAACAATGAACTTATTTTATTATAACTTTTTCCTCACAAGTGTCTCAAACACTAAATGCACATGTTTATTTAATTTTTTTTCTATTGTGATTTAATTCGTTTTAGTAGGATAATGAGGTCTGTCACACAAAAAATTCTCACCTCCGTTACCTAAACTCAAAATGCCATCCCACATTCACACGTGGCAGTAATGACATCAAATTTTATTTTCCATGATGCAAGGGAGCCCCCTTTTTTATGTTAGCCACAGTTGAAGTTGTGAGATTTTTGTCGAAAAACAAGAAGATAGATTTTGCTTTAAATACTTAGTGTGGTTATTTTAACTTCTCACCTCCGTGAACTTGAATTTCAGGGAGGTAAATGAATGTAAAAAAAAAAGTCAACATGTTTTCATATGCTTAACATGTGCAGATTGTAGCAACGAAGAAAATAAAAATTTCAATGAAAAGTGTATCTATTAGGCCTATATTAAGGGAAAGATCCTCACCTCCGTGACAGACCTTATCAATGTCATTATTTCTGAGGTGAAAATAACTGATGAAGGGGAAATATATCGATAATAGGCATTCTACCATAGTTATAAATTGCAAGTTTATCCTCAAATTTACTACTATTTTTTAACATACATTTGAAACTACTAATTAAGCCGTACTTTAATTAAGCGAGCTTAACATTATACTCTCACTTATCATTAAAATAGCTGATTTTTTGCACCAATTAACGAAACTACAACTTTGATATTAAATTGGCCTTGATTTTTAAATATTAAAAGTTTTTCCTTTTTTTTTTATTTCCGTGAACTAGGCATTTTTTAATTTTTTTATTTATGAGTAAAATAATTGGAACTTAGCTGGGCCATTGTTTATAGTTACTTCTAGTAGGTAACACTTTCATGTAAGAATGAAAAAAAAAAAAAAAAGAAAACAAAAGGTTTCGAAAATGAAAAATATTTGCGTTCAAAAGTTACGTTTTCTGGAGAATGACCCTTATACGTTTAGAAAGGTACACACACACATTGGGAGAGAGCGACAAAAACTAAATTCTTAGAGCCAGAAAAATTTTTAGGCGCTAGGCAAACTGTTTCTCAGAGTTTATAGGCAAATTTAGTGTAACATGGCTTTGGTTGAATTGGAAATTAATAGAAAACCACAAATGAGTTTCAATCAATAGTTGAAAAATGTGTAGTATCCTTCTTAACTAAAATATATGGTTTCTTTTGTTCGCTTACAGCTTACAAAAGTATTATTACCAATTTCCTCGTGGTTTTGAGCACTATTATGAGCTTATTTTGAGCTTATAACAGGGGTATCTCATGCTGCCCGGCTTCCCATATCCTCCCTATTAGTTATCAAAATCTATTTCAAAAATCATAACTTAGTTGTACTTTTTATCCATTTAAAATTCATATATAGAACGAAAATACTTCTTTCTGTTCTTTCTGAGTTATTTATCTTGCCTTTACTTTTTCTTCAAGCATTTTTCTAGAACACCTCTTTTTAAATTCTCAATTACATCAATATTTTTGATGTTTAGAAAATAAAATAACTATTTTTTAAAGTGTAACAAGACGGCAATGATCTATCATTTACTCAGTGCGATTTAAAATTCATCAACGTCAATGCTCTTTCATGAAAAACCAACATGCACAACATCCTTTAAAAACAGGAATTTGCTTTCCAAACAATGCAGGCATTTATGCGATCTCTGAAAACCTTCGTAATGACGCAGTTTTTATTTTTGTGAGAAATAGATCACCTTCACACTGTAGGGAAGAAAGTGAAAAAATTTGAAAAGATTGGTAATGGGAAAACATAAAGATGCTGACGGTCTAATGGGAAAGAAATCCTTTGCGATTGATTGATATAAATGTGCAATTTCTCCGAGCCTTCTTTGTGCTGTTGTCAAATCTTCGTTTGACGGTTTTCTGTCACGCTGAGATGTGTTATTCTCGCCCTTGATTGCAAGGAAGGTTGCCGATGCTGACGCAAGAAGACAGCATTTGCCTTGAAATCAAAACCAAAAATACAATCGATATATTTTCAAAAAGATATGTGCTGTATCGGAATTTAATAATTATCGTTTTTTAAAAAAACTGGATGGACCTGAATAGCGGTTATAGGCTGTTAGGAAGAATAGTAGATTAAAAATTGAAAAACTGATCAGGCTGCAGGGGGGGGGGGGGCACCCTGATTAACACGCTTCAGTGGGATGACCCCCGAAATGTATTTAAGCGTTTATGAAAAATATAAACATTTAATTTCTAAAATTTCTCGCAGTGTTTTAAATTATGTACAATCTTTCAAACCCAGTAGCATTGCTTGGAAGGGGGTGGATTCCTGCCTGTTATACCGTTCTTAGGGTGACACCCAAAATGGACTAAAGAACATATGCAAAACATCAATACTTCAGTTCCGAAATTTAAAAATACATTTCATCTATCAAACGTTTGTATTTTATTTTTAACTAGCTGCATCGCTCGGCATTGCACGGTCCACCTCAAAAATAAAAGCTGTGTGAAGTGACGCATGTTCAGCAATCAGGTAAAATAAATAAATAAATAAATAAATAAAATTTCCCGTCAATGTGTAGAAAAGAGTAATTTTCTGACTCAAAATAAATTTAGATCTCTTTGTGTAAATGAATTATGTTCTGACAATTTCGGAAGACTATTTAAATACTTTGACTAAAAGTAATTCTAAAACTAACAACATTAACTTAACAGAATTTGGCTAATCTATTGTGTTTCACTAAACCTATTAAAACTGGCAGAAAATGCAATCGATACTTAAAAAAAACAACATAAAAGCTCAATAAGTTATTCTTTTTGAATATATATAAAAAAGTTTTCACTCATTATATTCTACAGATAACTATAAATATGAAACAGACGGTATATGTTATTAAGAAAGATTATATATTTTTCCTTTTTAAAAAAAAAACAATTTTCTTTATACTTATTTACATTTCTTCACCAAAATATCGTCTGCTACAAATCAGAAATTCAACTAGATTTAGTTTCAATTCCGTGAATTGAAACCGCAGACGATACTTTAAAAATGAAGAGAAGCCTCGTTTTAGAATATGAAATCAACTTAATATGAAAAACTAAGGGGTGTTCTAGTTATCCCTGCAACATCATTCATATTGTGCAGATTTTAAGGGATTTAACATGCTACAAAAATCAAACAAATATGACTGTCTTTCGATGAAATATTCACACATTAAGGAATTTCTATAAAACTGGAATAAAAATCTTGGAATACTTTTTTTCTAAATGGAAAATAGCCTACGTTCTTTTCTGCCCCCCCCCCCCCCTTCCGATAATGTTTATAAAAATTTTATGATGTTCAGTTGAGTAGTTAAGGTGCGAAAGAATTACAAGCAAACGAAACAAATACACAAACAAACCCAGTCACTTTCGCATTTATAATATCAGTAAGGATAGTTGTACGCAGTGAAGCATGCATTCCAAATTTGTACGATTCAGAGTTTGCACATTGTAGTTGCCTGCTTTTGAAAATAAAATCGCATAATTGTACGGAGTTTGAACAAACCGTAAACTCCGCTTTAACTTCCAGCTCGAGCATGGTTACGATATTTTGAGTACAAAACTATTTTTGCACATAGTATTTGGGTCATTCTCAAAAAAACGTAACTTTTGAATGCAAATATTTTTCAATTTCGAAATTTTTTTTTTCATGCTTACATGAAAGTAGTACCTTCTAGAAGTAACCATAAACAATGGCCCAGCTAAGTTCCAATTATTTTACTCATAAATAAAATAAATTTAAAAAATGCCTTGTTCACGGAGATAAAAAAAAAAGAAAAAAACTTTTAATATTTAAAAATAGAGGCCAATTTAATATCAAAGTAGTAATTTTGTTAAATATGCAAACAATCAGCTATTTTAATGATTAGTGGGAATATAATATTAAACTCTCTTAATTAAAGTGCGGCTTAGTTAGAAATTTCAAATGTGTGTTAAAAAATAGTATTTAGTAAATTTGAGGATATACTGGCAATTTATAATTTTGGATGAATGCCTAATCGCGGTGCGAGTTGACCAGACTAGCAAGTCCATGCCATGCAAAAGCAGCTCACACTATCATAAAGGTGCCAGCAACTTGCACAGCCTCTTGTTATAAACTTGGGTCTAGGGCTTCGGAGGCTTTGCGCCACTCTCGAACTCCACATCAGCTCTTACCAACTGGAATCTTGAATCATCAGACCAAGTATCTATTTTTCAGTGGTCTGCAGTCCAAGCAATACGGTCAGATTAGAACCTAGGAGAGGCGTGCAGACGATGTCGTGCTGTTACTAAAAGCAATGGAGAAGGTTTTGTGCTGCCGGGACCTTTTGCAGACAAATTTTGCCTCTTTGTCCTTACGAGCATGTCCAGTTGTACGTCCTATATTTGTTCCTTCAGTTACTTCACAATTATCTGTTAAATAGCATTTCAACACACCCATCGCTGGTCTCGGTCGTTAAGTGCAAGGGTCAAGTGGTCACTCACTAAGCTGTCCGTTATGAGTGGTTATGTCTGAAATTAGGAAGTCCCGACAGTCGACACAATCTCGACCATCACACTGTATCTCGGAGAGTTGAATTCTATACGGATTTCCGAAATGGAGTGTCTCATGCATGTAACTCTAACTACCATTTCGAGTACAGTGAAACCTGTGTAAGTTGACCACTTGCGGTGCACTACTTTAGTGGTCAACTTAAACAGGTGGTCAACTTACAGAGGTTGAATTACGTGATATAGATCTAATTATGTGCCTGAAAATAGCAGTCAACTTAGACAGGTGGTCAACTTACAAAGATGGTCAACTTTACAGGTTTTACTGTATATAGTTTGTTAATGTTCTTTATGCGGTCATAATCACATCAGAATTTTTTTCACAGGAAATACTTAAATGCAAGTAAAAGTTCACCAATTCACTGCCCAAGTCTACATTTTGTATGCAGCATTACTGCCAGATGTGCATTCGCATATTGCTTTCCCATTCCGGTTGCCACCTCAGAGTATAATGATCCTCTAATAAGGATCTAAATTTGATTGAATCAAGCCTCTGCTTAAATATTAATAATTAAAAAAAAAAGAGTTTTTTGAAAAAAAAAAACATTTTTCTATTAAATTCATAGTAAATTTAAGACGATCCGAAGTCTGAACAGACAAATACGCGTTTAAACTGATTTTTTTCAACGACTACCGGTAGTTGCAAACTCAAAACTTCATTAAAATTAAAATATCACGAGCGTAGTTTCCTCATTTTGGGTGACGCTTTTTCTAAAAACTGCAAGATGTACTTCTATGTTAATGACGTAACGGAAATTCGCTTTCAAATCAGTGCTACTGACATGGCAGCCATCAAATTATGAGTGAGTAATGGCGGAACAAAAGTCTTAAGACGTCAGCAGGAACAAAGTCTTCTACGAGATGGTGTATTTAAGTTGCAGTTTTCATTCAGATTTTGGGTTTGAGGGAAGTATTTTTAGAACATGATAGTCTCAAATGACTGACAGTAAAAGACGGTGGTGAACTTGAACAAATGTCAGCCGAAAGAAAACCCAGGGGAAAATGTAACTTTTGATATCTAACGTGCAAACTTGAAAAACTAGAAAAGTTTTTTTTCAATTATTTTCATAAGTACATATATGCTAAAAAAAATCCGGGCACTTTAAAAAATTGATTTTTTTTTTAATTTTCGAGAAACACCAGATTTCTAACTTTTGTCATATAAAGAGGGCGCTTCAAGTGAAACTTTGCAAAAAATTAAATGGTTGAAATTTGTCCATCCAAAGCTTGGGAGTCGCAAGTGAAGAGCACATGAATCTCTTCCACCGGCACGTTTTTGAAATCGTAATGTTGCATAAAATATGTAGATCAATTCCTTAAATCTTTTTTTTTTAACCATCTTAATCTAATTTAGAAAATCTCCCGTCACGGTGTTAGTTATTGAACTCCTCCGAAACAAAAATATATTTCATACTGCTAAGCAGAAGTTCCTATCCAAAATTTGTTTGGTTACCAAATGTCAAAATAACTTCTGATAAAACAATGAAAACCCTCAGTGATTTAAAATTTTTATTTGTTGCCATCCTCTATGTATTAACAAAACAAATGTGTGTAATTAATTTAAGAAGGCTTTTACAATGATTTTCAGTTTCAACCTGTGATAATTTCACGATTAAAACATAGAAGAGTGCGGATAGGAGGGTAAAAATTTGCGGATACCAAATAAAAAAACAAAATAGGTCAATAAAAGAAAAAAAATACTAGATAGAGACTTCGTAATTGAACCCCTGGCATTTTCGGCGAGACAAATCTGATTCTTTTTTTTTATGCACCCCAGGTGGAACAAACATCTTTTCTCATTTCGCTAATTCTCGAGCATCTTTTGGCATTGCAGCAACTTTATTGTATGACGGTAGAACTATTCATGCAGAATTTAACCTGGCATGGCACTTAATATTCAAAACCAGACGCAGTGTGCAACAGAAAAAAGCAATTATCCATGGCCACAGTACTGAAAGAATTCAAAATTATCACCTGAGATGAATGCACTATAGCACAAAAACAATCTCTTGACGAACACTGAACAGAACTCTGAACGATATAAAAAACGACAAACTATTCGGCGGCACTCTGTTACTCCTTTCAGGTAATTTCAGACAAATAATTCCCTTATTCTACGCTCAACGTACCCTTGCTTGACCAACGCTTGTTTGAAATCATTGCCACTATATCATAACATGGAAAAGTCGTGCTGAGAACAAACATGTGTGTCCAAATGCTACAAGATCTAAAAGTTGCTGTCTATGAAAACACTGAATGCATAAAATTGCCCACTAATTTCTGCACTATCGTTGATTCTCAAAATGCTCTCATTGACCGCATATTTTCCAATGTACGCACACAATACATAAATTAAGAGTGGCTGGTAGGAGAACCATTTTAACATCAAAAAATGTGGACGTCGAAGATTTAAACTTCAAGATACAGCAATCATTATCTTGCGACTTGGTACCATACAAATCGATCGATGCAGTTTGCGATGCTAACGATGCTGTAAATTATTCAACAGAGTTTTTGGACTCACTGAATTTATCAAGCATGTTGCGGCACTTTCTACAACTATAAGTTGGATCTCCGGTTATTTCACCACGAAATTTGAATTTACCACGGCTGAACAACGCGGAAGGTCACTTAAAAAATGATGAAAAACGTTATCGAAGCCACCATTTTGAATGGTGAATTCCGTGCCAAAAATGTTTTGCTGCCACGAATTACAATGATTCCCACAAACGTGCCAATTGAATTCATACGCCTTCCTTAAGTTAGCATTTGCAATGACAATCAATAAGTCGCAAGTATAAACGATACGTGTGTTTGCGGCTTAGATGTGAACATACCGTGTTTTTCATACGTGGCATGTTCTCGCTTGAGCAACCATCGAGCTTATTTGTGTTGGCTAAAGACGGGCTGACAAAAAAATATCGTTCACTCAATTTCTCCTCGAAATGAATATTGATTTTCTTTATTTCATTGTTATACTTTAGTATAAAAATATGTTACTTTTTTCACACTACGTTTAACTTTAAAGAGATCTAACAATGAATTTGTTCGTTACGTTAATGAAATACATTGTATCGAGAAAATGAGTGGTTGATGTTCTTTGTTTCAATAGGTGATCATCGTCTTCTACAGCGCTTCATTCCTCTTTCCGTGCTAGATCTCATCTCAACTCACTTGCAATACATTTGTTATTTTTTAGTTAACAACCAAAATATTTACTAGAAATAATTCATGTGGTGGAACAAGGTTTGCCGGGTCAACTAGTAAGTATATAACATTAACTCATTGGACGCAGGTTTCAAAACCACAATTTTGCAGTTGCATTGAAATCAGGTGTTCGTACACCTACGACTTTCAATAAAATAGGCCCCTATTCATTGGTTATAATTAATATTTCGGAATAAATATTTAATTATAAGATCTATGATCTATTTTTAACAAAACTACAAGCAAATTTTTAATAAAACATTAAAAGTTATTTTTTTTTAAATCAAAAACCAAGAAGTGCCGGAAATTTTATCTCACAAAAGTCTTTGTACACTTTAAAAATGTTAAAAAATTAGTAAATAATATAATTTTTTACAAAATTATTATTTAGTAAAATATTATGCAGTGTCAACAACAGCTTTTAAACGTCTGGGAATAGATTTCATTATTTTTTCTTTCTTTTTTATGCAATTTCTGAATAAGTGTTCAGCCGCACTTCGAGTCTTACTGTTTCTAGTTCGCTTTTCGTTTCAATGGTGTATTTTCGTAATCTAGCCACCAGATATCTCCAAATATGTTCCATTAAGTTTAAATCTAGCGATTGAGGAGATATTTCTAAGTTTAAGGACAATTTTTGAGGCACCAAACGCAAACGTGTGCTTCTTGTCGTTATCTTGATTTTAAAAAAAAGTTGTTTCCGATTGTCAAATTTTGAGCTAATAGTTTAAAATTGTTTTTTGAAATATTTAAGGGAACAGCATGGTTCATTATTTCATCAAAAAATTTCACATTTCCAAGTCCTGATGCTATTATGCACCCTCACACAAAAACACCTTCACCGTCTTGATTAACTGATCCAGCTAAGTTCTTAAGATTAAACTCCTCATTTTTTCTTCTATTGACAATTATACAACAATTTAACCCAAAATATTAAATTTATTTTCATCTATAAGTAAGGCCTTGTTCTAAAACGTTTTGAGCTTATTTATCATTGATTTTACGACGGAAAGCGTAAGTTTACTGTTTTTCGTACGAACAAGAAAATTTCTGCGGGAAGAGGTTCCCTTTAATCCAGCTAATCAGAGAACTTGGCGAACAATTTTAGGTGAAAATTAAACGTAAAATGTTTCATTCAATTCTGCAGAAACTTTTTCAGCGCTCAAATGTGTATTTTTCATAATTTTTTTAACTGTAAACCTCCGATCACGCTTTGTTAATTTTGCCAGTTGACCTTTTCTTACCTTGTTTTCGATCCGATTATTGTCTTTAAAGCATTTTATCAAGCGCTTCACTATAGAATGGTATAAATTAACTAATTTAGAGACATTTCAAACTAATTTAAGGATACTGTGAGGAAAAAAAACTCAAATTTCGAATCGTGTTTGTTGTTTTCTACGCGTAATTGCCATTTTAAAATAATAAGCAGAATATTAGGGAATAAATAAACAAAAAATTAAAGGCAAATGACTTTACAGTGTCATTCCAATGCAAAAATAATATAAAAAAAACCACACATGGTAATGTTAATTATGAATTTATTCAAAAATATTTCAGTGTACGATGACTTTTGTGGTGTATCTTTTCTCTGCCTCTTCGTTTTGTGACGAATTTCAAAAACAAAATGTGGCAATATTAAAAAAAAAAAAAAAACTACTATGTTTTATTCAGAATGGCATAGGAATAGTGTGAGAAAAAAAAATGGAGCTCATATTCGAATTCAGTTTTGCGTTATTTTGGTTTTACTACAAAATTTCAAGGTGTACGAACACTTTTGGGAGTCACTGTATATTATTTATGAAAGGTGTTTTGCGTGTGTACGTCATAGCCTCCTTAATACTTTGTCAAACTTTGAAAGTGAGGCATCATTAAAAAAAAAAAAAAAATTACCGCTATCAGCGAAAAATAACAAGTAAAGTTTGACCACGAAAAGAAAGCGGATGACCTTGAAGCGAAACATAATTTGTATCATTTGTAATAGGCAGAATCTGCTAGAAAGCACCGAATAGTAAGAGGCATGGTCTCGATAATCCTATCAATTCCAAAATAATAACAAACAACCCATTACAAATGATACAAATGATGTTTTTGCTTCAAGGTCATCTGCCTTCTTTTCGTGGTCAAGCTATAACAGTTGGTGGGCCATTGCACGGGATAGGGCTAGGTGGGAAAGACTTGGAGAGACGGTCTCGGTCAGTAACTGGCTGTAGTACCAGCGAAGAAGAAGAAATAACAAGAGCATCATTTGAATTTTCTCTATTTTACTCTTTTTTCGTTTATTTATTTATTAATGTTTTAGTATTATTATTTCATTCATTTATTTTTTTAAATTTATTTATTATTATTATTATTATTTGAAATTTCAACAGGAAAAAAATGTTTTTTTTTTTTTTTTTTTCAGATTTGTATTTCAGTTTTATGAACAGGTGGGCATTAATGAAATTGCTAAAATCAGCGGCTGGCAACTAAATTATTTTGAAAGTTTTGACCTTAAACTTTAAAAACGAGTTTCGTTATGCATTGATATTTTCATTTTTCTGAACTAAAAAACCTATAAACATAGACACATCCCATAATTCTCGCAAAAGGTGGCGAATAGACTGTGATAGGTGGTTGTTAACGCAAGAGAGGTACCTTGTTTTTGCCATATGCTCCCCTTGTATTTTTAACGTTCATAACCCCTAACACCTATATATGTATCTAGATCTGTCTATCTATCTATCTGTACACACACACATACATTATATATATATATATATATATATATATATATATATGTATATATATATATATATATATATATATATATATATATATATATATATATATATATATATATATATATATATATATATATATATATATATATATTTGTATTTATATGGCACAGTACAAGTGTTCCGTAAGATTTTAAGAAACATAAATCAAAAGTAAATAAATACCAGAAAGCATTATTGTTAAGCAGTAGCGTTTTTAGTCAGAGTGTCCCCGGGGTGTAGTTTGTGGTGTCACATTCCTTTTGGAAAAAAAAAAAAAACTTTTAATATCGTATGTAAATAAGAAGCTCATAGAAGTTTCAGTAACAACTCCTTTTTATTTATGAAAATGAAAGTTTTAATTAGTTAATATGCATTAAAAAACGAATATAAATTTTTAATGCATTTTTTTGTGAAATTTGCATTAGAGAACACCCCCTCATCCCCCCTCTCCTGAAAGGTGTCAACCAATATTTTTTCCTAAACTCTTGAATACATTTTGGATGTCTCACCATAGAAGGGTGGCACCCGGAGCAGACCACTCCCTTAGCTCTCCCCCCCCCCCTCCAGTAGCACTACTGCTTAAGGCAACATTAATATTTTTCTAAGTTATGTACCACATGCCGTGAAACATTATCGAATTTCTTTATTAAAAATAATATTACAACTAATTTAACAGCAAATAGTCCTTAGAAAAATCACCGAACGTTGATAAGGTTAACCTCCTGTTTTAAAATGGACGTATCCTGACTAATATCCTTTTAGGCTTTTATTGAGGCATAGAAGCATGATATGGATCATCCATGATATTTGAGACGTAATGCAAAATAGTTTCCCTCGCTCCATTAACGATTCTTTTATTTAGTGAATTGATTTATTTAGATAGTTCTCTTCTTACCTATTGTTCGTTTTTGTCTTTTCTGTAACAAAAAAAGAAAGAAAGAAAACAATCTCTCTGAGGAATTTTGGAATATTTCATTCAATGATTTCCAATAATTTTTAAAACTCATAAAACGAGTAATTTGACCTTGTTTTCTGTAGTTAGGTTGTTGTTGTTGTTATTATTATTACTGTTATTTTTATTATTATTGTCAATATTACTTTATTGTTTTATTTTTTGCCTTCCAGACAATAGTAGAAGCTGTCATCTGCTGTCCGCCATCAACATTGCAAGTTTTTGCTTGTCCTCTAATGGGTTGTTTTCTAAAAGCAAGTATAATTCTTCCTTCAAAACAAAGTCCTAAAAAATGTGCTCTTGGCATAAAAATATTAGGGCATAAAATTTTTCCTCACATTATTTGGCCAGTCATTATTTCCCTTTGTCAAACACGCGATTTGAAATATCTTTTCTCCTTAAATATCATAAAATAGAAGCCATCTAGGAGCAATTTCCTTGGCCGCAGCTCTTCAGGGACAGGAGGAGGAGGGTCAAGGAAGCGAAACAATGTCGCTACTGGATTTCTCTTTCCTTTCTCTTGCCCGTCCCGTAGGATTAAGCAACCACAGCTATACAGCAAGGACTGCCCGCCGAGCTTCACACCTGAGTGGAATGGGCAATTTGCTCTCATTTGCTTATGGATAAAACTGAGCTGATTCGATTTGTTATTAACAAGTCGCTGGAGTTTTGTTTTGACAACCTGTGTAATGTTGCTGTGGAGGAATAAAGAAATATTTGGATACCACGACAAATTACTAGGTGAAAGGATTTTAAGAATGATTATTCTGTGTGGTGGGGCTCAGGAACTTTAAATATGGCAACATACGTGCGATTACCTGATTAGGAAATCATACACACACACACTCACACGCACACATACTGAGCTTTAAAATACAGTTTTTTACAAAAAAAAAACCTCATCTTATATGCATAATACATATTTTCATCAAAATATAAACATGATTAAAAAAAAAAAACATCAATTGCTGTCTATAATTTTTAAAAGCTCATTCTTAAATTGCTTATAACCTATGTTTTATCTTTTTTTAAATCGCAGCATGTTTCAGCACTTGCAATTCATTCTTCATTTTAGTCTTTGTGGAAGATTTCTCAACATCAAAGCGTTCATCATCTGAGTCATTAGTTCCATTATTTTTCTCTTTTCCTGTAAAAATCTTTAAAATATCTGCTTACTTAAATGTGAAAGCATTTTATAAAATTAATTTCCATCAAAGCTTGAACTTCAGATAGGCTTGATAAGTCCTATCTGAAAAATTGATCCTTTTTTAGTTTCCTGGTCTTTTTTTTTTCCCTTCTTTTTTTTTCCGGAAAATCTTGAATAGGTGAAGCAGCTTCTGATCGTTTCAATCGAATACCAATCTCTGATTTGAAAATTGATAACGTTAAAAGATGCAATGATCAGATAAAACACTAACTTGAAATAACTTATAAATGAATATAGCAAATAAGGACCAAATGATTCTGATAGCAGTAAGCGATTGAGAGCATAAACCGTGAACAGACTAAGCGGAGACCACTGTATATATTCGCATGAACCGTAAGTTTGAGTTTACTATGATAAATATTGAAATGACATGCGATTTTGTTTCCTTAAACAATGGGGAACAAAAATATTATATTGTGCAATATTATAGTAAAAAGGTTTGCTTTTCTTTATTCTTAAATTTAACTGAACAAAGACAGTTTGTGCAACCAATGGTAACTAAGGAAATCATCACTGAGTTACAATATTTTGAATTTGGTGCATTGGCCGAATTTGCGTTCTCGAGATTTTACAGATCACTCTAATGTAATGCGAATAATTGGATATTTATCAACACAAAAAAAGAAGATGAAGAAGATCCGAATGCACAAATGTTTCGTATTCTCATACTTAAATCAAATGTGAAAATCCAAACCATTATTAATTGTAATTGGTCCAGTTTGCAAATACCATCAACAAGCTTCTGCCCGGTAAAATTCTAAAGTTAGGATTAAATATTTCCGTTAATTCCATTACGCAGCGTTTTTTAACAGCACACCAAACGATCTCTCGATTTCTAATGCACTTTTATACAAACTATACCTCTTAAAGAGTGGAGTAAACTTTTGAAAAATAATATGACCTAAAAGAAAAGAAAGGAAGTAAGTTGGTATAAAAACGTTATCAAACTAATTTTCTCTCACTGTAAGGCATCATACTGAAATAAATTTCAATTTCAGTTTTTTTTTTTTTTAATTTTTAACAAGGACATGTTAAACAGAAGATTTTGTTCTTCAATATGCAAGCTGATAGAAAAGAGAGAAAAAATTACGCAAATGAAGTGCAACAAAATTTTGGCCAAAATAAAATCCTATTTGAAAGGGTAAAGAAAAATAATGAAACTAAAAAAAAAAAAAAAAGATTTCTGTTTCAAAAATTTTTTTATTTATTTTATATCGCTTGCCAAAGTCCAAAAAAAATTAAATAAATAAACAAATAAATGAATAAATAAATAATAAAAAAAATACGCACATAAATACATTAATTATTCAAAAAATAAATAAATAAATAAAAATTAAAAATGTTTTTCAAAAATATTTTTTTCTTTTTCTTTTCAGGCGTATACAAAAACAAAAATGAATAGCAACATAAGTTTATTGTGAAAGGAAAGATTTTAGACATCGAAAGAAAGAAAAAAAGTTTGCAGTGTTCTTGCGTCCGAGCTCACTTCACTTTGATATACATACAATATATATATATATATATATACATATATATATATATATATATATATATATATATATATATATATATATATATATATATAGAGAGAGAGAGAGAGAGAGAGAGAGAGAGAGAGAGAGAGAGAGAGAGAGAAACACTATCATATACTGTATTTATAATCTGGACAAGTCAACCAAAATGAACTTCACTACTCAGTTCAATAGGCGCCATAGGCGGCTCTATGATACTGGTAGACAGCAAATTTGATAGCAATATAAGGATTGAATAAGAAAGAAAAATTTCTTTTAAAAGAACGAAAAAATGAAAAAATCCCAAAATACCCTGGGGCCTCATCAGGGGGTACTCACCAAGGGTAGGGAAAAACCATGAGATGTTTCGTGAGTGCCGCTGGCGAAATTGCCTAAAAAAGCAGCACTAGTCCCCGACATCTCACAATACTAGCCATAGGGTTACGGAAAGTCCAGAATATCAGCATGACAAGAAATAAGAACATTGAACCTTTTGCAAACGAAAAATACAAGTTTATATAAAGAAAATCGAACAATATTTAAGCTACAAGATTTATATAAAGAAAATAGAACAATATTTAAACTACAAGAGAACAAAATTCATACCTGAACTCAAAATCAAAAGAAAGAACGTAAAACAATCAAATTCAAGGAACGGAAAATTCAAGGAACTTAAAAATGACCTACCGCCAATCCTCCACAAGCTTGCAAATGAAATTTTTCGTAAGATATTCTGGATATTGGTTTTCAGTTAGGGTTGCAGTTAAAATTCTAATCGCTGTTTTCAGATTTGTTTCATTATTGCATATTTTTTATATCTAATAATTTGTGAAATGATTATATTTTTGAATACTTTTCTACTGACACAACTGTGAAAATGAATTAAAGAATACACTTTAAAATCAAAATCCTGACGTTTATCATACAAAGCTATACTGGGAACTTTATTATTCAGTTGAATATTGAGATCAAGGAAATTGACCGACTCATCCTTATTTGTTTATTTAAGCAGTAGTTCATTTGGGTTAATTTCTTTATGTAAATTGTGAAAATCATTGTTATTAAAAATAATAATGTCATCAATATATCTAAATGCTTCTATACTGTTGTTTATTAAAAAAATAGATTCCTAAAAATGCAAAAATAAGTTTGCAAATGCACTAGAAAAAGATGTGCCAATTGGTATTCCATTGATCTGTCTGTAGAAATTGGAACCATTGTATAAGTAATTCTCAAAAATACAAAATTTAACAATGTTAATCCAAGAGTGTTTTTCTAAATTTATGTGTTTTTCATATCTGTCGAAAAGTCTATTTGAAACATCGATTATGAGTTTGTGGGGAATGTTAGTGAAAAGATTTTCAAAGTCAAAAGTATTAATACTATGAATATGGTATTTACCACTGTTTATGAAATCCAGAACTTTCTGGTTATTCAGAATTATAAAACTTTTTTCTTCTGCAATTTTGGCCAAGATACTTTTAAGTTTTTCGAAAAAACGTAACCTGCTTGATTATTGTAGGAGTATGTTCCACTAGTAACGAATCTGAACTTTATTGGATTTTTATGAAACTTAACCGTTATAAAAAGGAAAGGAAAATTGAAATTGAGATGCCGTGTGTTTAGAATTTTGTCGAAGGCTAGGATTCTTTTCTTGAAACTGAACTCAGTTTCTGTGACTTTTTTGTATGTATTAATATTTGTATATTCCTTCTGAAGCATAAGTTTATAAAAATATTTGCACATGATGGCAAAATTATTTGCCGCTTTATCAACTGTAGTTATAATAAAACTATTTTTTAGGTTCTCTATACTTTTTTTAAGTTTTTTATCAATTATGTTGTTGTTCTGAATCTTCTGAAGATTATAACAGTAGCTGAATTCATCCAAAATATTTTTCTTCCATTCTAAAAAGCCTTCAGTTGGCCAATTGTATTTATAAGCAAGTTTTAATGTGAAAATATCCAATTCTTTGCAAAATACTTTTTTGATCGTTCTTTTATTTATGTGACTCTGCGGTCGATATTTCGAACCCTTTTCCATCAAGTTTTTTAATAATTCATCTTGAATTATTCTCAAATCTCCTGTAATAATATGCCCATGATCCTTATCAATATAGTTTTCAAAGATGTTTTCATTGCAGATACAGTCCGTTTCCTTTATTTGATCAATATTCTTACTGTAAAAACTATAATTGCAGATAAGCTTTTTTAAATTCTTTTCATACCTGAAGACCTTACGTATATTACATTTATACTTAAGTGGGAAACTTCCTTTACGTTTTTCAAAGATCTTAGAGAAATTAATACAGTCAAATATTCTGTTTTTTAAAAGATATTACAAAATTTTCCACTGGCAAATTAGTTGGTTTTTTAAATTGACAAAGTTCATCTGCATTTAATTTGCACTTTATAAGGTCTATTATGGTATCATTTACAGTCTTGTTTTCAAATTTAAACTCTTCCAAATGATGTTTAATAAAGTATTTCAGTGCTCTGTTTTTTGAGGACAGTATCGCAGTTTTAATTAGATTTGTCAGATTAAATTCATCGTAGTAAACAGCTTTAATGGTATCAAGTATTTGCATATTCTGCTTATTTTTGCCTCTCCCCCTACAGCCCCTTCTTTTTGTTCTGTTGAAAATGAATTTCTTGCACACGCATTGTGAACTGGAAGTGTTGTTACTGTAAAAGGAACTGTTAAGCCCGTATGGCTAAACACTATTAAATCTGCCTATGTGCCAACTTTCCAAATTTAGTCTTTTTTTTTAAGTCACTCTCAACTTCAAGCACTGTTATTTTGATATTATTAAATTTGTGATCCTGGAAATGCTCTAATTCAACATCTTTTTTATTTTGTCTTCTATAGTTCTCAATATCCGATCTATGTCCATTGATTCTCATGTTTAATTTATTTCCCGTCTGTCCAATATAATATAAGTTACAAGTTAAACATTCGAGTGCATAAATAATGTTGTAACTTTTACAAAAGCTAACTTCAGCACCGTCATTAATCTGAAGCCTATTTGCTTGGATGCATGTCTTGCATCTCTTATCTCTGCAAGTTCTATAGATTTTTAAAGGCAAAGTACAAATGATGTCAAAGTTTTGCCTGCAATGCCGTGTATTATTCGTATCCCAATTTAATTCCGAGTCCGAGCCTGAATTCGTAACTTTCTTATGTGGTAACTATTTAACCGAAGTCGATCCCACATTTAAATCGACCGCAGGGCCCCTTGTTAACCCACGCGACGGGCCATGTGGTATGCTTTTAACTTGTAACCCAAGTATGCTTGGGTTATTGATAACTCACCAAATAATGAATTAAACACTAATTTAACTAAACACGAAATTAGTCTTTAAAACTAAATCTACTCAGTTACGTTAGGTAGTTGTTTATAAGAGGCCCCGACTTCAAAAGGTTATTAAAAATTAAGATATCGTATATAATTAGTTAGGTATTTAAAATAATTCATCGTATAGTAATTAAAATCAGTGTTTATTTTATAATTGGGTGTTTAGTTTAGTTGATTTTTGTACTGGAATTGTAAAATAAATTCCATTTCTAGTTTTGGTTAGGAAATAGAATGTAAGTGTAATCGGTTATTTTTTGCTTTTTAGTTCCTTGGTGTTTTTTTGAAGGCGGTTTTTTTTATTTAAAAGTAATTTATTTTTTGCTTTTTAGTGGTGTAAATACAAAATAAGTTCGTAGGATAGAGTATGTGGTACATGAAGTTGAGTCCTTTCTTGCGCGCATTTCGAGTAAGAAAACGTCAAACACAATCTGAAAACAACTAAGATATAAACGATAGAAAAAGAAATAGACCACAGTGTCTCGGAGACCTCCGACGACTGTTAAGACAGGCTTTTCTAAATGCGCAACTATGTACAAAAAAATTTTTCGTTCATTATTAGTTCGACTTTATGAAAGTTGGCTTTCCGAAAGAAAATGCACGAGTCACTACAAAAAAACAATAGAAATCGCTTTAAGTTTAAAATTGTAAATTTTAAAATTGTAACATTGTAAAGTGTAAATTATATTTTGACAACAATACGTATCACACAACCCTCGATAAAGTGTCTTAGAGTTAGGAAAATAGAACTTTTCGAAAGGACAAGTATATGCGTAGCTCTCAGCATAGTCAAGACTTGAAGTAATAGCTCGATCCGATTTAGAACCCTTTAAACTTTTAACTAGACCTCATAATGAACGAGCATTAGCAGAAATGCAACAATTGAAACATCTCATTTCTAATGAAAAGGATTCAGTATTTAGTTAGAACCATTTTAATGTTTACGGTTTCCCAAACTACAAATAAAATGTAAATTGCAAGTCGTAAAATTGTAAATTGTAACATTGTAAATTGTATCATTGTAAATTGTAAAATTGTAAATTGTAAAATTGTAAACTGTAGTATTGTAAATTTTAATTTATGTTTCACAAGAATATGTGTCATGTAACTCGTGATAAAAGTTGCATGGTTCTTCAAATGCCCCCATTATAGATGAAGATAAAAAATTCCACTAGAATGAATTTTAAGTTTGCTTCAGAGAATCCTTGATTCAAAAATTTCACTATGATTGCTCTTAATAATAATGTTTTTCAGTACTTTCTTTCACGATGGGTAAAGAAAACACATACCTTTGTTTTATGGCATTTTTTAACTATGAGTTTTATATTTAATTGTTTGTGAGGGAAGATACGTGAAATTTATTGTTTTTTACCCATAACTTTTCTCTAAAGAACAAATAAGGTAAATCAAAGATTTGGAACCTTAGAGTTACGTTAGACCACCCTCTATCCACTAAACAAAAGAATCATAAAAACTGTTTCACTAAGTGAGAAGATATTTGAAGAGTTCCCTCAATTTCATCAAACCAGAGCTTGATTACCTTTAGACCGCCGGGGAAGTATACCGTTTCAAAAAAAAAAAAGAATTTTCCTAATCGGTACAGACAGGGGCCTGCACAGAAATTTTGGTGCCCGTCACAAATGACTTTTCCGGGCCCCTCTCCATATTGTTTACCCCTATAGTTCACTACCTAATTTTAAAAATAAAGGGCCCCCTTCATTCTCAGGCCCGGGCCAACAGGTGTTCATTCTCCCCCTCCCCTTCTGTGCACGCTCCTGGGTACAGGTGTTTTCGAGTATTTATAGAGCATTGTACAGAGAAAAAACTAATCTGACGAGTTCAGAACCTCCTCCTTTTTTTGAAGCCAGCTAATTAGTATAACCCTAATTTCAAATTAAACTGGCAGCATTGTGAAATAGTACATCTAGAATACTGGTCAAACTTGAGAAGTCAGACACCAGTTAAATCATATTATTAAAGAATATAATTTAAATCAGAGGGGGAGGGGTGTTCTGTATTCAATTCCCCTTGGATTGAACACTAAATATGTTTAAAAACTTAATTGTAAAAAAACATTTTAGTGAATAAATTAAGTTATTTTAGTTAAAAATAATATTAAGGTAATTGGTTCAGCTATTAAAGAAGCAAAATAAATTTTATTTACTGCTTTGCTACGTAGTAAAACATTGGTAATACCTATAAGTAAGAGTTAACAAGTGGCGAAAATTAATTACAAATATGCCGCGAGAATTCTCGTTCAAGACGAAGGCAAAACCTTTGCTGTGAAAATACACCGGTCACGGAAATACCTCGTGACCTGTGACGTACGCTGGATTACGTATCCACAACGAGTGAAATTCAAAGTTTCTTGGATTTCTCTGAGACCCCTTATCAGATCCAGACCAAATTACCATGGGACCATCTGGGAAGTATACCCTTCCAAACAAAAAAAATAATTTTTCAAATCGGTTCAGTAGTCTTGGAATAATCGGAAAACATACATAAAAAGCCGCATGACGAAATCATAACTTCCTTTTTTGAAGTCGGTTAAAGACAAAACTAGGAACATAATCAGAATCTCGACCTTTCTCAGAATTTTTGGTTAATTTTTTTTTTAAAGTTGTTAGTATTTAGACAAAGAAAGTTTGAATAACTTCCGCAATCTTAAATGTCATTAAAATTTTGAATTTAAAAAAAAAACCTTTCTCTTACTCTCAAAATGCCCAAAAAGAAAAAAAAAATTTCTACATGTTCTTCGTCAAGATATTTTTTTAACCAAGTTTTATCAAATAAAATCTGCCGTTTACTTCTGGATTTATTGTGCCTGAAATGTCCATGAAGGTGCTAATGTTGTTCCTAACTGTTCAAAATTGAACGAAATATTTCTTGAACCAAAAATGAAATGCCGGAATGAGATGTCCTCGCCGAAATCGTTCGAGAACAAAAATAGATTGTTCTAATCGACTATACGCTCAAAAGCTATCACAAGAAAGGGGACAGATGAACCGACACAAATTCCCCCATTTCCAAGCCCCTATTATTATTATTATTATTATTATTATTATTATTATTTTCAATTTTCATTTGCATATTTAATGCATTTCTGACTTCATTACGCAAAATTTAGCCTTTTTTAAAGCTTTAAAAGTTTTTTCTCCTACTTTTACGAGAAAGTAATCTAAAATGACATCTCTCTTCTAATTTTTGCTATTTTTATTTCTTCACTTTACTTCATCAGTTGTAAAGCTATCTTTTTATATTATTAGGCAATAGAAATTAAGATTAGCGCTTTACATTTTAGGTAGGCAAACACCATGAGAAATTACTAAACTCAAATGCACTGCTTATAACTGAAATTTACTTTTTCGTTCTTGATTTTCTCAGAAGCACGTTTTCAAAGTTTTTATTCGCCAGCTGCTCTAGCGAAAAAAGTATTACCTCTAAAAATTTGAAACTTTGCAAAAATTGTAATTGAACATATTACTGTGATATAAACATTGAAAAGTAAATGTACATGCAAAAGGGGTTTTGAAATAATGATCAATCAAACTTAGGGGGCAAAAGCACGTTTTTCGGGAGAATTTTTCTAACATTTACCCATAAAACCTGTTTTTAGTAATTTGTTTTCAAATTGAAGGGTCATATCACTCTCTGGTATCTAACGAAGAGATAGACAAAAAAAGTTTTAAAAATTACGAAAAAGTGAATGCACACAGGAAGTGTTAAGGAAATTGTAGTTTTTTGCTATAAATATGGCTTTTTTGTTGAAAAAAAACTAGAGAAAAAATTTTTTTTTTCAACAAATAAGTAGTTAAAATGTGTTATTTATGCTATAGTCAATAATCGTATAAAGTTTTAGAAAGGTGCAACGAATATTAAAGAAAAAAATAAATAGGGTGTTCGCCTATCTTAAAATTAATGACTCAAAAAATTATAATCGTACTGTTTAGTAATTTTTAAAATACATCTGATTTTTAAACATTGATTTCGTGATATTATATGCTACTAGTTTTTTTTTTTTGATGAGAAATGACTAATGAACAGACTAACAGCTAAACCAGTCAGTTTATGAGGAGAAATTAGTGACTGTTTTAGCTTGTTTTAGTAATTTCAGCCTTCTTAACAATATTTCAGTTAGGAGTTATTCCGTGAAAAGACAAATAATAGTAGAAAAATTTCATGCTAAATAGAAAATATTTTTTTAAACAGTTACCACCAAAACTTATGGTGGTGAACCCTCATACATCAGTTTTTAACACTTTTGTTTATTATCGGCAGATATATGGAAATTTAAAAAGTGATACGTTTTCCCAATTTCGGCTGCCTTATAATAGCCACCACTGTTTAAAATTGCAGTAACTTGAGAAATAAAAAAAATTTGAAAAAAAAAATAAATAAATAAAACCGACTTCAAATTTGCTCTAAAAAGTGAAAAAAAATTTTATTCTTTAAACACCATCGATAATGCTTTTAAACATAATTTTTGAAGTTGGCGCAAAAACAAAACGTAAAATCCAGTGTAACCATGCTTCGTTCATATTTTTTTCAGAAAAGTTTCCAAAGTTACGAACGAAACATTTATATCGTTATTCAAATATGTTGTCATCAGTGCATACTTTATGTGATAGTGAAGAAACTGGGCCTGGTTAAATTAATAGTTGTAGTTGAGTTATGGCTGTGAATGATTTTATCTATCGTTTTTGCGCTAACTTCAAAAATTATGTTTAAAAGCATTATCGATGGTGTTTAAAGAATGAAATTATTTTTCACTTTTTAGAGCAAATTTGAAGTCGGTTCTATTTTTTTTTTAATTTTTTATTTCATTCTTTTTAGTATAAATGTAGGTATTTCAGAAATAGTAAGAAATTACCATCACGATACTTCACCTTATTTTTTTCATAAAAATGCTCCATACTAAAAAAAAAAAAACTATAAACACGCGTTAAACTTTAAGCGATTGGCACTAAAAACTTATCTTTGTTCCTCTTTGTAATTAATGTGTAGTTAATTTAATTATAACCAATCAAGTATTACGTTTTTCCTAACTAATTTACATTTCACAGCATTTAAGTTGCTCATGATGCAATTCTGTATTTTCTTACTTAGCTCCCATCATTTGTTATTGGCATAGATGATAACGAAAAAAAATACTACTGTAGTTGAGGCAAACCTAATGGTAGCATTGTGAAGGCTAAGCAGATCCTAATCACTGCATCATCTCGCTTCCAGGTTAGGTTTACCCCCACTATGGAGCAATAGCACTGAAGAAGGGAAGATTTCGATAATTCACATATTGTTACTATAAATCAGCAAGGTTACCAAAATAAAATTATTTACGCCAAAAATGAGACGACAGCGCCAGATTATTATCGAAATATCCCCCTGAAGAAACTTGCTTCAGAGAAGCCTTCATTCAAAATTATCATTACAATTACTATTAATGTTACTGTCGTAAGGCACCAAACTTTCATAAAAATGGGTTTTAAATTTAATCATTTAATAGGGAAATTGCATGAAATTTATGGTTTTTTGCCCATAACTTTTTTTCTAAAGGACAAATATGGTCAAACAAAGTAATGGGACCTAAGTTGAGCCATCCCCTATCCATTAAAAAAAGAATCATCAAAATCGGTTCACTAGGTGAGACGCTGTGAGTGGGAAAAAAAAATCATACATACGGTATGAACTGATAACCGCCTTCTTTTTGAAGTTGGTTAAAAAGGTGAACACTTTTGATTCAATTTCTATCAGTTTAGTATGCTGAACCTAAATCTAGTGTTGAAAGGCACTTAACCATTTGTTTTACTATAATTTTGCAAGAAAGATGAAAAATGTCTCCTTGATTACTAACCTAAGAAAAACTTAATAGGCTGTAATAAATAGCTCATTGCATCTTTTTCTGAAACTTAAAAGAAACAATTATCGATACTTGTCATCTTAGTAAAAAGAAAGTTAAGAAGAGTATGTTTCTGAACGATTTTATTTAAACCTACGATATAGAGGTACAAATTGCATATTAATAGAATATTAGAATGGTCCTTAACAATGAACATTTGAAATATTTATAGAGCACCCTCCCATTTTGCTTTATGTCCAAAAATAGAACTTTTATGGCAATTTCAGAATCATAAAACGATTTTAAGAGGTCGCTACCTAGCTTCAAAGTTGTGAAAATTCAACATTTTTTTCAGAAATTTAAATAAATTTAACATCAAACTGATAAATGCATAATAAAAATCAATGCCAACCACTGAATAACTGGAAGGTTACATTTCCCTTTCTTTAAGGTACTCTTAGTCAGCTTCAATATTTAGATGATAATATTTATGATCCTAAGCTCAGAGCGCAAGTCTTCTACATATATTGTATTGATAACGTGTAAAAGCGCAGGGCTTGATCCATCCGAGTACAATGTAAACAAGTCCTCTATTCAAAATCTGAGAATGAGAAGCAGTGGAAATACTGCTCAAGATTTCAAAAATACATTCGCAGCTGATATTATTTTGACTTTACCTAAACCGAAAATTTTTAGAAGACACTGTAGGTTAGGTAATGAAACTGTTTATTGACTGCCAATGATTGTATCAGGAAAAGTAGTTGAACGATTACTTTTGATATCAAAACTTCAATCAGGAACAGAATATGCAATCGCTTCTGCAGTTTAAGAAATAATTAGAATCCTGGTATGGTGTGGCTCTGGTAACTTGATGCATGACCTTGGACGAGATCATGCATGTTTGCCTAAGAAGAGAAGAAGTGCTTAGATCGGTACATCGCCAATAACTGTTATCGCAACTCAATTCGTTTTAACTAGGCGCCCAGTCTTAGATAATGGAGCAGTTTAGTTTAAAGTTTAGTTAAGGTTATTATTAAAGTTTAAAACCGTTTAATTAAGAACCTTTCTGAACGGATCGGAAGTCAACTTATTATAGACTGACTATAAACTAATGATCAAGTCTGTGTTGTGATTGCTACGAAGGAGCATGTGTTCTTTTTGAGAAAAAGATGAACTATGTATTTCTATGGATCGGTAGCTGTTAGAATTTTCTTGAAATTATGTTCGAGGCAGATGTAGTTGAATCCACTTGGAAATCAGCAGACCCTAAAATGTTGGTGATTAAGTTCCAATGTTCAAACAATTTTAAATACAGTTGACTCTCTGTTTAACGACTTTCAAGAGACCACGAAAAATGGTCCTTAAGTAGAAATCGTCCTTAAATAGAATGCTTTTAACAATAATGGACCATCTGGGACCGTGAAAAGCCGTCGTTAAATAGAGCGTTGTTAAACAGAGAGCCAACTGTATTTCTAGAGTTCCATGAATCACAGTAATTTTCATACTGTCATACATCTCATTGGTGAGAAAGGATCACAAGTGCATCAGATTTTGTTGAATTCGATTTGAACAGTTCTAGCCTCAAGACGACTATAAACATTTTTTTAAAGAGACTTTAGAGTTCTTCTGGTGCTACATCGGGTGCTCGATGGATGGGAAAAATCGAAAAAAAAACATAAATTTAGAAATCATTCTGAGTTGTCAAACAAGAAAAAACTGAACAATAAATTCGTAATGCTCGTTTGTTGCACAATATTATCGCAAGTTATGGTTTCAAGGGGCAACTGATTGTTTTGCACCGAAAATTAATAATCAGCTCTTGAAAAGTATAAAAGATATGAAATAATTAGTATGAGGTTTATAACAGTGTAATAAACGAGTTTCTTGGACATTAGTGGTACCGCCTTTCAGAGGAACTTTTTGCCACTGCATTTTTTTTTCCTTTGACGATAATATTTCTCAAGAAATGAAAGGGAAAATGGTGGATGCTTTAAAAACAGGAGAAAATAATTTCTTAACGGTCACCCTAGTAGATCCTCATTTAGATGCTAGTAGATTTTGTTTTAAAAAACGGTCTGCATGATGTTACACGAATAACACAGTGAGCTTATTTAAAACTTAGAACATACCTTCCGAGTTTCAAAAAGGAAAGAAAATAAACAAAATGATAAAATGGAAAGGCGTAGAATCTTACAAGAAAAGTAATGAAATATGTGTGACCGTCTGTGTGGGATGTTCATACAACTCTGATGCACTTACGGCAATGCAATTTGGCTTATAGAAGGGTGAGTTATTCTGAAAGAAGAGAGGCGGAATCTCAAACGTAGAATTTTAAACCTCCAATAAAAGCTATTTATTATATTTTTCGTCCCATTTAGGATGGATATTCAGGGATATTTTTCCATCTCTTACTTTCTGGTGATTACAAGGAAAATTAGTTTAAAATATTTTAATGAATGTTATCATACATTTCCATAATGATTTTGCAAGTAGAATTCTTTAATTTTGTGTTAAAATATGTCGTAGAAAATGTAACGGAATAGGTGCAAGCAGAAACGTAAACAATATTCCTTATGTATATATTTATACGTAAAAAAAGATCTAATAAATATAAGTGAATATGTCAGCAACCTATGATTTTAGCACTTGTTTGAAAGACAGGCTCCTTGACAACGTCACCTCTGCCCTATGGCTGTTAGAAGTTGATTTGACGTGGAAAGAATTTCCATTACATTTGATTACCATGAGCTTGATACGAATGTGTTTTCTTCCCTCTCTCTCTCTTCCTAATTACACTCTGCTATGATTATGTAGGAAATTCAAGGTTAAATGCTAATCATGTCAATCTATTTCTTAAGATTATTTTTCAAAGATTCTAGTGCCCTCTTCAACATGCACTTTATTAGTTCAGGAAGAATCGACTGAAACTGAATGATTGCAACTGAAGATGAAAAGTAAATTATACACATTCACTTTCAATTTGTTGCACAGGATATCATTTATTATGCATAACTTTTAATGCTATTTGTCCTATCAGAGAAGCAGCATATTCTCACGAAAATGTCAGTAGTTTTAATTTTGTGGCCTTTTTACTTCCTTAAATGGAGTACAGGAAGTATTGCAACCACGAATAAATTTTCTTTCAAATTTTGGCCTTAGTTTTCACTTTACTCCTCGCCGAATGAATATTGACTAGTTTTTCCGATCCTTCGGTACGTGTATACGTACTTAAGATCGTATGGGTGTCCGAAATATCTATTTTGACCATCCCAGAGTTAGGTATGACGAATTTTCTCCTGAGGCCCGCATGTGCGTACCTCGAAACTCAAAATTTATAGTTGGTAGAAGGTTGAAATTGTGTACTAAGGTGCTGTTCAAGATCAAGTTGTGAACTTCTCTTTCTGGTTGCAAGGGCTCATTATTCCTTTTTTTTTTGAAAATGCTAATTTCAATGCAAACTGTAGCGTCATGAATTGGTGACCACTTGGTGATATACTACCAAGCACTTTGTCCGCAACTTAGAGACAAAATTACGATGCTGAACACGGTCAACTTAGCTGTGTAAGTGATGTTTGGCGAGATTCGTGTAGAACCCATGTTAAAATTGCCTGTAATTGTAATATGAATGTTTGTAAAAACGTCTTTTCCTTTTTCATTTTATTCGACCCATTTAGTATTGTTGTAATTTGAGATCTCAGATGGCAAAAAAACATTAAATTTGTTTAAACCTGAACGTTCCTTTGCTTATATTTAGCGTAGTTTATAGGAATGAGAAATCAATTAAGAATTCGTTAAAAAAAAAAAAAAAAAAAACTCAATGTTCGCTTACAAACGATATGTGTAAGGAGTATTACCACTACCATGCATGCATGAAACCATGCTCCCATTTCTTTTGAGTTATTAAACATTATCGATTAATTAACTGACGTATGAAGAAAACGTGTGGCGTTCACATCAAATTTTTTCATTTGAGATAACTTTTGTGGTTATGAGTCAGCATTTGCAATTTAACTGATATTTAACTATTTTAGCAAATAATAGTAGTTTTTATGTAAAAGGTAAAACAACTTAAATTGCATCATATGAAAAAATATGTGCATTACATTGAGCTATGGAACTTAAGATAAAGAAATTAAGAATCTACAAATAAAGCAAATATTTTATCAAGTTATACGCTGCAACGAGACGAGTACATAGATAAACTAGGTTTTTTATTAAATTACAACCATCTAATTTCAATGCTATACCCCATTTCAAAATAAAAGGAAATACAATACAGTTAATGAATTCCCCAGAAAAAATAAAATTGTTAGAAATTTCTTTTCATGAAGCAAAAAAATTAACCTCAGTTTGTGTTCAGGGATCAACTATTTCGTTATTCACAGTTAAAAGTCAGAATTTGAAATGGCAAACTATCCCAATGGCTAATTTGTTACAAGTACATTTTTGAAAACCTACATAATTAGTACCTTCATATATAGTTAAAAAATTACCATATTGCCCCATACATAGGGCAATAACGAAATATTTTCTTTTTGCTTATTAAAAATAGTTTACTTCTATTGATTAAATTATTGAATGAATGAATAAGGAAACAATGAACGATTAAACAAATTGATTGGATAATTAATGATGAAATAAATGAATAAATAAAACAGTGGCCTTATAAGAAAATAAGTGAATGAAAGAATAAATAAGTAAATGAATAACTGCAAAAGAAGTAATGGGTGAATACACAAATACTTAATAAATGAATAAAGAAATAAATTAAAGGAATTACTTAGCTTTGATACATTCACTTTGCCCGTCATGGTACATGACGGAATGTACTAAATATTCAAAATCAAAGGATGCCTAAAGTTAAATAAATAAATATTGTACTGAACATCAGTAGGTCTCAATTAATTTCTGAAATGTTAATAACTAGAATTTTGTGGTATTATAATAACAAAAATATTTTTAATGTACCGCTAAATATCACAATATGAGTATCAAATTTTGAAATTGACTTGTGTTATCACATACCTTGATCCTCATAGGTATCTTTCTTTTTATTGGAATCAACTCCATTTCTAATACTGCACACTTAAATTACAGTCAAATAGGTGGCACTAGAGCTACGGATTCGCAGTCGGAGTCGAAGAGTAGGAGTCGGACTGATTTTGGGGTAAAGGAGTCGGAGTCAGGTTTTAAGTTCCAAGAGTCGGAGTCAGTTCTTTTGCTCAAAGTCCGCAACTCTGCCACTGCTTGCAGAGTCGGAGTCCGACTGATTTAGGTGTAAAGGAGTCGGAATCGGAGTTAAGATTCGACGTTATAAGTTCCAAGAATCGGAATCGGTTATTTTTGCTCAAAGTCCGCAACTCTACCATTGCTTGCAGAGTCGGAGTCAGGTTTTGGGGTAAAGGAGCCAGAGTTGAAGTTCTAAAATTTTCGGAGTCGGAGTCGGACATTTTCCATCCGACTCCGCAGCCCTGGGTGTCACTACAAGCTGCTTTATTTATTTTTTTTGCCCCGCTATTTCACTTGCCCTGCATTACCCTTCATATATATTGGTGTTTGTGTGTATATGTATTAAAATTTATTTTTGTAACTAATCAATTTTGTCTTTTCAGAACGTTAGATGGGTAATTCCAGATTGTCTCAGAAACGACTGAATTGTGTTTTTAGGGTTAATGGAATTCCATAGTTTCAGTCAACTTGTGATTACGGAGTGAAAGATATTTAACATCTTAAAAGGCATCATTTCAAAGATTGTATACTAACTTTGCCCACATACGTTGCACAAAAGAGAATCTTTTGAGAAAAAATCGCAGCATAAATAAATCTTACGTATTCTGCCGTGCTAAGCGCAAAAGTCGTATATGAAATGAGAAATTACCAGAAATTTGAGTTCAAAATGAGAAATTGCCGTTTTAAATTTTGCACTTCCATGTATTTGATTCAGTTGCAACTGTTTCAGGCTTTTTCTTAATGTTTTCCATTGACAAATGACTATGAAACATTGTAATTAGGTAAAATATGTGGCAAAAATTCATCTGGAGACCTTAATTCAATTTTGTTAATAAGTGCAGATACGACTTCTGTACTTCGCACCGCAGAATGGTATTCACTCTAAAAGAAAGCAAAAGTATTAACTTTAGACGGATATCGTCAAACTTTGTTTTTCTTCCCATGACTCAACTATTCTCTACAGATAGATAGAGAGAGTGAGAGGGTCAATTTGTTTGAATGAAACGGATTTGCATGTCACTCAAATCTGGTTTTTGAAAGATGTCAGAAACATATTTTCAAAGGGAAAAAAAGAGTTAAACTTCTTTGGCTGAGACATTTAAACGGAAAGAGCGATTTAAATATGTTCGGCGCAATAGAGTTGAGTCTTAAGATATTTTAAAATATCGTTCATAATTATTTAAACATAGAGTCATGATATCAATAGGGGGGGGGACGAAAGTAACATGTTATATTAGAAGAAGAAGAAAACCCTTCACAGAAATATGTTATTGATAATAATATTTGGTAAAATAGAATTAATGAAAGCTGAAAATTTCCAGGAAAGCGAGGTCTTTTTCTTTTCTTAAATTTTTTGATAAAATAAGTTAATTTAGTGTGAGTTTTGCTTACTTTTTGGTTTTTTTCCCATACATTCTCGGCTTAGTGTTCAACAAATATACTTAAATCAAAACGGAGAGCTTTCATTCGTAATATTTTTTGCTGAAAATCAGTCCGTAGTCTAAGCAATTGCTTCGATTGTGTGTTAATATGTAGGGTAGAGTGGAGATACTTGATTCCCCCAAGATACTTGTTCACCCTCTCAAAACTCGACACTGCTATAATGCACTGTTTTAATACTGGCAACATTACTGGCGTTAGCTGACAAGATACATCCCCAAGTGTAATATGGTCCGTTTTGCGTATGCTTTTGAAGTATGTGACTATGTTAGTTTTCAGCGGAGATTTTTTTTTTCGACATCTGATCGGACACGCAGGTGTATCTTATTTATTCTACTTATTATTTAGTAGAAATGCCGTTGCGTCGTTACAAAATAGATCTGAGAGTAATTCCTTTATTAACAGCGAAATCTTTAAAAATTCTGACTTGGGCGAAATTTTACTGTACCACCGCATAATAAAAAATTCCCACGCCAAGCTTTAAAACTACAATTAAGTTAATCGAATGTTTTACGATTTTTCAAAGCCGTTGTTGAAATTAGAAAAAAAAAAAATTCCCTTTTATTGCGAACCACTAATTTTAGCTAACTGCTGGTGTCAATTTTGAAATATTTTTTACTATTTGTGACGTAGAAACCTAATTTTGCTCGTCACTCATAGTATGTACATTAAATGATAAATGTCTTTTTATTACTTATTTCTTAGCTTTCATTGAATACTTGGTCATGACCGATGAAAAATTTAACATGGTTAGTTATTTTCTATTAGAGTTGATTTTTTCTTTTGTTAAATATTGATTTTAAAGTTTTTGTTTTGTTTCTTTTTTTAATTTTGTATGAAAAATTTCTTTTTTTTAAACAAATAAATATGAGGAACAAATCGCAGTAATGAATGTTTGAGTTGTATTTAAAACACTTAAGGGACACTTTTTCTCCCAGTATCAAGGTCTGCAGACCAGGATCATGTCTCCTTTATACAAGGAAAATCCTTTCCCTAGTTTTGGTTTTTCGTATGAATATTTTATTATGAAAAAAAGTTAAAAAAACAGCATAGCGTTTTGAAGGGAAAAACAGTTCCAAACATGTAACGTGAGAACGTGTAGTTCCAATGATTCATATATATATATATATATATATATATATATATATATATACTCCAACAAAAAGGGGGATCAACTATCCCCAGCCAATTAATTTCCTAAAGCATTGCTCTTATTTCGACATCATTATTAAAGAACAAAGAACATTTTTCACATTAGTCATTGTTTTTAATCTTGATTGAACTCTTTTTTGAATTGAATTTTGAGTTAATAGTGTTTATATTTCGTTTATCCTATTTTTTTATTTTTAATTCACAGTTCGCTTTTATCTCTTTCGTTTAATACTCAAGTCATAAATATTAAATTTGATTCTTAATTTTATTACATTTATTCAACTCAACGTTTTCTTTTAAATGTTTTCTTAAAATACGGTACATAATAGTAAGTCCGGCTGTATTTTTCTCGAAATTGATATTTATTTTGCAGTTTCATAAAAATAAATTGATAGTAAAACTCTGTATTCATTTCATTTTAGCTTATTGTTGCTACATCGACAGTATTCACGCAAAGTACGGTGGATATCTTGCTTTGCACTACGAGAATATAAATGTATTAAACGGAAATTTTCAGTATACGTAGTTTTCAGACATGATTTTAAAAATGATTTCATTCCTAAAACCAGCAAAAGGCTGTGTTTGAAGGAAGTGTTACGTGTTTGTATTAAATCATTTTGATTGTAAAATACTTCGGAAAGGGAATAATACTTTTATGAAACCAAAGTATGCTACTTAAAAAATCGTTTTCACAAGTTTCGTTTTTTTTTTGAGCATTTAAAGTAAGAGTAATGAAACAATCATTACTTATTTGTTCATAAAATCGTACCACACATTGTGTTAATTCACCAGGATTAATGATCATGAAAAATTCAGTGTCTTCGTAGTGTTACAGTTTAAGAGGGAAAAAAATGCGTAGTTTACAGTCACGACTTAATATTTTTGAGCCGTCATTTCCATCTCCTCATCTATGATAAACGAAATATCAAACTTGCAAAGTAAAATGTATCTACGTTTCAGTGGATTAAATTTTCATGTAATTTTATATTACTTTAGTTTTATAATTTTATATTAATATCAAATTACATGTCGTCTCTAAAATAAAACTGATATTAGTTTCTATACGTATTTCTCTGATATTTCACAGGATAGTAATAAAAATGCATTACTCTGACTGAATATATGACGTAATAGATTATTTACTTCTATTTCACAAAGTAACTATCAATTATCATGAAGTTTTTGTTCATTTATGGACCAAAACTTCATAATAATTGATATGGTGGAAAAGTGGCGAAAAACTGATATTTAAGAGAAAGCGATATTTAAATGGATTTTTACAAGAGAAAAGTTTTTTTTAACTATGTAGATGAATGTGGGGCAAAAGGAAATACCGGGGCAAAGTGAAATGTTAACGTATTTACTCTATTTTTAGCGTCAACAATGTGGTAATATTTTAACTCTGTAGTAACACATGTAGCCCATTCTAGTCAGAAAAAAGTTAAATCAGAAGATCAAAGTATATTGAAAAGCAAGAACCGAAAATTCATAAATTGTAATATTTTGTTGCAAGAAAAAATATTTTTGTTGTAAAATGAGAAAGTTCTTGCTACATATCAGCTTTCAAAATATTAGTTCAGACCTACTAGTTTTCGATGTAGTATTTATTAACTTAATATTAAGCTTATTTTTATACACGAAGGGGAGTGGTAAAATAAGTTTCCCTATTGACAGCAGTCAGAGTTGTGTATGGTAGTCAAAAAAATAGATTGAGACACTAAAAGTTTGACATAATTTTACTTTTCCACATCGAGACATTTGTCACACGCTTTATAAGATTCAAAACACCCTCCAGGGAAAACGTAGGACTTTGCATACGGGAAGCGTTTAACTGGGCGCTCATTCCAAACAATTCTCGTTTCGACTTCGAGATTTCCCGTCACGTGATCGATGTTGTCGAAAAAATCTCGCAACATTGAATTCTGAACAGCTCGCAGCTGTCTCTCGAAGAGGCGCCGATTTTTTCGATTAGTTTGGTCGGCCAGGAGGTACACGTGACTTCTTCCAACCAATGTCCTTTCAGCGCAGCTAGTTTTGTTTTGTTTAATCCTTGCACGGAAGAGCGCGAACTTTGATGACTGGCACGCTAATGGCTACTCTTCAAAGAATACGTTTTACGTTACAAAGAATCACACCGAAATAATTTTAGATTTTCTTGAAGCAAACCCAGATGTTCTTAAAAATTAATTCTCCGAGAATTTTACAAAATAGTACACAAAGGAAAAATGGCCGAGTGCTCCGGTGCAAAAAGCTTAGTCGAATGGCAAAAAGTAAGTCATATTTTCTGCATATTTCAATATTAGTGTCTAAAACAAAAATCGAAGCGGTGAAAACAGCCAATACATAAATATGATAAAAATTAACCGTAAATTTTGTTGATTTACCCTATAACACCATCTATATTAGTAAGAACATCTTATATGAAATATATTTTTCCCAAGAAACTATAATCGAAATAAAAAATAATGATACTAAAAAAAAAAAAATCTTAACCCTCATAAATGCAGACGAAAAAATACAAATAGTTCGTAATCGTGGACTGAATAATATGTTGTTGCCGTGTCTAATGAAGTGCAGAGTGCGAAAGGTTTAGAGGCATTCAAAAGTCTTGATGAAAAAATCTGCTAATTCAAATTGAATAAAAAAAAACACTAAAATGCAGGGAGGGGGTGTTAGGGCATGGCGCTGACTGCGCCATTGAAATTTTTAAAGGGGGTTGAGGGGTATTTTTTTATTTGGGGGGCTCTTGCTTTTGGAGGGGGGAGTCTACCGGATATTTTGGGGGAGGACACCCCTACAAAATGTAAAAGGTTTGTTGTGCTAATTGAGCTTTTGGGGATGGGAGCAGACATAACAGAATATATAATCTTCCATATTAGGATTAGTAATGTAAAAACCAACCCTCCCCCCGCTCCCAGTTGCAATTATAACAATAATCTCAGTTTCAAAGATATGTTCCAGATTTTTTTTCTCTTCTCCTTTAAAATTATAATTTAATAAGCATATACTAAATAAAAAGTATTACTTCTTCAATATTCCTGTTTTCGAATTCCATTTTTTCTAGGTATTGTTTTCCAAAGATATCCTCAAAACAGTACTTTTCTAGATTACTTTTTCAAAACAAGCAACTTGTACCTATGATTACACAATTCCATCTTTATTTTCAAGATTAAAAAGTCAAAACAGTAATCTTGGTTACAAGAGCAGTTTAAAATAAATAAATACTCTGCTTCTGTAAATGTATATTGAAAAATATTCGTAAAAGGAATAAATTTTTCAACCATTATTTCTCTTCAGCTGATAAAGAACTTTAAAGTTCAACCCAAAGGAAAGATCCTAAATTGAAGAAGAAAAGAAAAAGGAGCATTTTGAAGCATTCTCTTTTCCTTGAAATGCATCATATTACATAGCAGCCAATTTACAAATGCGCACACGATAATCGAATACATGTATAATATTGCTAATTTTGATGTCGGCGAAATGGAAAATCAAACTTTAGAAACAATTCCCCAGAAATTACCAGTATTTGTACTGTTTTGTAATTAGTAAATCAATATCAAATTTCAATAAAGAAAAATAAATTTTCTTACAAATTGAATTCAATTGAAATTGAATATTGACAGTAGGTAATAAATAAAGAATTTAGGAAAAAAAAGGGGAGGAGAATTTTATATCAAAAGAAGACAAAAAAAAAAAAAAAATACCTACGTCAGTGGCGTACCCAGCATGGGTGACACCCGGGGCGATAATTTGTGATGTCACCCCCCCCCCCCCCTAAAACGCAAAAAAAAAAGGGATTGTATGTTCTGTGTAAGTTTGAAATTCATACAACTTTCAGAAACAACTAGTACTTTTGTGAAAAAAACTAAATTTTAAGTGGGATAATGTACAAAAGAAAAATAAAATTTATAAACGCTTTTTACATAAAATTTCCCCTAGACGCATTTGTGCAGGCCGTCGAGCGGTCAAAAAAATAAGAGGGAGTAGGAAATTCCTAGTCCCTTAATTATTTCAAATGCATTATATCTTGAAAATTTGGAGTGCCCCCGATTCCCCCCCCCCCACTCGTACCTTAGTTCTTAAATGATGGGTTTGGTTACTGGAATCAATGGAAGTTATCAACCTTAGCCTAATGCATTGTCATTCATAAACATTTTTTACATTGAAAAAGGAGCTCTTAACACGTGTCTACCGAAACACGTGTCTGCAATTTAAATCGGATGTTTGTACATTATAATGTTGTTATTAGTTGAATTAAGCATTTTAAGCTTTGAAAACTTGTTGTAAAGCGAAGAATTTTGCATATATACCTGTTTTATGTTTGCAGTTATAACCCCCCCCCCCCCCCCCTGCACCATTTTTGGGGTTGGCCACATCCTAATTCGTTTTCCTCGTGCCAATACCTATCAGAAAAACCAACTGCCGTAATTTTATCACAAAAATTCCACGGACAACCACTTTTTCACCCCCCCTTCACTATGTTCAAGGTTCCTAACATTCTAATTTGTTTTCTGCTTACCAATACATTTCAGAAAAACTAACTCCCGTTTTTGTGTCACAAAAGTTTAACGGAAAACCACTTGCCCCCAGCGCGGTTTTAACCCCCTTCCCTCCCCTTCACAATGTTCAAGGTTTGTAACATTCTAATTTGTTTTCTGCTTGCAAATACCTTTCTGAAAAACTAACTCCCGTTTTTGTGTCACAAAAATTTAACGGAAAACCACTTGCCCCCCAGCGCAGTTTTAACCCCCCTCCCTCCCCTTCACTATGTTCAAGGTTCGTAACATTCTAATTTGTTTTCTGCTTGCCAATACCTTTCAAAAAAACTAACTCCCATTTTTGTGTCACAAAAATTTAACGGAAAACCACTTGCTCCCCCCCCCAGCGCAGTTTTAATCCCCCTCCCTCTCCTTCACTATGTTCAAGGTTCGTAACATTGTAATTTGTTTTCTGCTTGCCAATACCTTTCAGAAAAACTAACTCCCATTTTTGTGTCACAAAAATTTAACGGAAAACCACTTGCCCCCCCCCCAGTGCAGTTTTATTCCCCCCCCCTCTTGCCCCCCTGCACCATCTCCAAGTTTGGCAACATCCGAATTCGTTTTCCTCGAGCCAATACCTTTCAGAAAGACAAACTCCCAAAGTGTATCACAAAAATCGCTCAATCTCACCTACTTTAGGGCAGTCGAGATTTCGCTCCGCAAATAAGCGCCCGAAAAGTCACTTTTCCCCTTCTTTTGGCGCTTGGAATTGCTACTTGCGAGAATTTCCTTTCGAGACCGCTTTTTTCCCTATAGCGCCATCTAGTGAGGCGATCAGAACTAATCTCGCAAGGTGAATTTCGAGCTTGGAATAAGCACCCTGCTTGTTTGACTTCAGCATTGCTCCCAAAGAGCCTTCTGCGGACATACTTCTTCAAAGCCGGAAACAGATAGAAGTCACGTGGTGCGAAGATTAGGGCTGTATGACGGACGGTGTGGGCACTCCCAACCAAGAGGAGGCAATTTGGCTTTACGTTGCCGCCGCCGAGTATGGTCTCGCATTGTCATCCAACATCTGAAAGCCAGATCTGAGAAGGTCAGACAGCTTTTTTCCGAATCGCCTGTTTTAATTTTGACTGGTTGTCACAGTATCTCGTAGCATCGTCCATACACAAAGCCCTAATATTTTCCTTGGGGACTTTTTGAAGTTTATCAAGCGATATGACAAATGTGTCAATGTGCGAGGTACTTATGTTGACAAATAAAGTTACGTCGTATCTTGCATGTCTCCTTAAATTGTTTGACTTTCATACTCACCTCTGTCCACCGTCGCCATTAGAAACTCACTTTCATAAAATGTTTTGTACAACTAGTCAAGTATGAGGGGCAAATGGATGGGGCAAAGTGAAATATAGTTCATTTCGTTTACTTATTCAATCATTTATTAACTCACTTACATATTCACTTATTAATTAACTCATTTACATTCCCTCATTTGATAATTCACTCTACTATTTATTTATTTACTTATTTTTTCTTATTCATTCACTCTATTTTACTCACTCAATTATTTTTCTTGCATATTTATAATTAATAAATTTATTTATTCTTTTATTTTTAATGATCTATTCATTATTTTATTTAATCATTAATTTTATCAAAAATGTTTTTGATAATCAAATTAGAAACATTTAATTAAGAAACAACTTTATTTTTCACTTTGCCTCATGAAGTAAGAAGTGCAAGTTTTCTTTATTTTTGTTTGAAAGTACTGAAGAAAGGCTGAAAGAATACTACCAAAATTTTTTGAAGATGTTTTAATGCAAGTTTTATCATAAAATACATTCTTCTTTCTTTATGTACTGTAAATTTCTAATCACATTTCCAATTCGCTCATTTTAAAAAAAAGTAAGTCATCTTAACTATTTCACTTTGTAACACATTCCCCTACTTTAAATTTTCGGACATTATTTGTCAATAAGATTAGGAGAGACTTATTAAGCAGTATATATATATATATATATATATATATATATATATATATATATATATATATATATATATATATATATATATATATATATATATATATATATATATATATATATATATATATATATCATACATACATACATACATACATACATATACATACATACATACATACATACATACATACATACATACATACATACATACATACATATATATATATATATATATATATATATATATATATATATATATATATATATATATATACTTTTTTTTTAAAACTTAGCACGATACATTTTCTTTTGTACAAAAACAAACGTTTACTACGAGCAAACTATTACACTAACACGTATTCTTCTCATGCTTTGTTAGTTTTTATGAACTACTTTATGACTTACACGTGTTCCAATAATAATAATAATAGGACATGCATCATTGCTTTAATTTTCCCTTCCAATTATGCTCTTCATTTTTGTCATCTTAAAGGAAAGAAGTGTCAAAATAATGTTTTTCATTCATACATTTCTTTTCGCTTCGTTGTTTTCTTCAAATATTTAATTGCTTTTGAGACATGTTTTTCTCATTCTTTTATAACACAATGGTTTAAACAGAGACAATTAGCACTAACAGAGCTACAAATCACTACGTTTTTATGCACAAATGTTTTCATTATTTGGTCAGAAAAATGCATAACCTGTCCTTTTGTAAATGGTGTAAAACTTTCTTACTTAAAAAAAAAAACTCGGGAAATTAAAAAAGTTAGTTTCAAATTAAAAGGAAAGGGAAGCAATGAAAAATAGTTCATACCTTATTGGTTATAGAACCGGGAAAATATTTTAAAATGTATCTACGGACATCACTATATCTATAATAACTTATAAGCTAGAGGCTAACAATAGAGATAAAAATAAAAAGGTAAGCTAACTAACTACTCAATATTTGAAATTATTGTTTAATATGCTTATAAACTATTTCCTCGACTTCCTATAAAGTAATAAATTATGTGTTGGGCTCCTTTTCTCTAACGTTAACATTTTTTCACGTGCCGTTTCGGATTTCTTTCGGGGTCCTTATGACGTGTTGAGTGGTAACTCCTCGCGATTGCTACATTTTCGTCATGGTAACTCAGACGTTGTATTTTCGATTTTGCTCTTTATGTAGCGCGTCAACATACGGCTGAATATTCCACCAATAAGAAGATTAATAACAAAAATTATTAAAAACGAAGTATTTTCAATTTATTGACAGCTTTTCAAACGAATTATTTTTTTTTTATCACGAATTTGAAAACGGTTTTTGGACGTCTCACGGGATTTTTATTTATTTATTTTGTCTTTTCTCAAACGTTAGCTTTTGATTTCTTTTTTCGTTTGCTGTATTTGCAATGTGGGTTTTAATTTTCAATTCATCCTTTCAACTCACTGAGTGACAACGCTTGCGAATCGACCAATGATTGACTGCAGCTAAAAATGTCACGTGTTAGGTCTAGCTGATATAAAGCTTTCAAAGACGAAAACTGAAATAACTGACACTGTGTTTAAATTGGCAGATGAAGCTGTAAACTGTATTTTAAATAGCTGACGTGTTACTCAGTTCCAAAAAGTAAATGTGTCGTTCGTAACTTATGTACTTCTCTTAATATCATAAAATTGCTTTAAAAATAAATGTTGAAAACGGTCATTGGAGCTGGACTAAAAACTTTTGTTACCAGTGAGCGAGCTAAGATCTCGTAGCATTCTTTTTGGAACTGCGTCAGGGGAAGGGGAAGGAGCCCAATAGTTGTAATTTAAAACGTGATGTGACGTTCCTTTTAAAGAGTTTAATCTTAAAGTGTCATTCAGCTGGTTGACAATACAGATGCCTTCCTTTTTCTGTTGAAAATGACCACCATCAAGGTAAAGTGAATTATAACTTGTCGAGATTTTTCTAATATTAAAACGTTAAAAATGATCCAAAAATAAAGCAAGCAATTACTCACTCGAATAAATTAAATTTAGGATTATCGGGAGGATATTGTGAGGCTTTGAGAAGTTGAGCTCCGACTCTAACAATGTTTACCTCTGTTTCGGAAAATAGGGAGGGGTAATTGGCGCTCAAATTGAGTAGAGAAACTTTTTTATTAGTTTTTCAAAATTATTCCAACTAAAATCCGAGCCAACAACACGTTTATTTTTCACTAAGCTCCTTTAAAAGAGGTAACCATAATCAAGGTCACAGCTGAACTAACCAGAGCTGCACTATAATTTTGTTGAGATTTATATATTGTTGTCAAAATACGAATAGGTTTTTGATTGAGACCTCATATGAAACCAAAGTGAATTTAATTTACTTTTTATAGTTATTTCATCGCACTTCGAATGTCGTTAAAACTTCAAATATAAAATAGCTTTATCTATTTTTTATTAAGAAAATTGATTAACAGATATGTTTATTAGTTCATTTTAATTCAGCACGTACATTGTATTTCAGTTTATTAGATGTCAATCTCTGGTTTGATATGCGTAAAAAAGAAAAGCATGCATAATTACGTAAATAATTGAACCTTTTTGCCCTTGCTTTTCTCTAAAATTAATCGTTATCTTTCCCGAAAATTAAGTGAACCTAGTTTTCCTCATATCATTTTACTTATATCATAATTACGTATTATTTAGGGTTGATTTCTAAGCGCTAATTTATGAGCAAGGAAACAGGGTTGTAAAACTCCCGCATAGCCTTGAAAAGAGTTTCAAGAAATAAAAAGAAAGGTATTAAAAAACACAATGCAGTTGATTCGCTACAAACAAAAATTAGCTTTCTTCCTTTTTAAAAGAAGTTATTGAATTTATTTTTCCCCGAAACTTTTTCCTTCATGTAATGTTTAAATACTACGGTTGGTATTCTCGTAAAATTTTTCTAAGCCTATTAAGAAGCGTGTATAATGAAAGAAATTTTAGGTATGTCTCCACAATCATCGAATTTTCCGCATCATTAATATATTAATTTATAATGGAGCATTAAAACCTTTCCTTCAAACCACCTTGTTGATTGTGATTTTTTTGAAGTGAACACTTCTTTAGGCACGTTGAGCATTTTTGAGGTTGGGAAAAAACATCTATTTCTCAACACCGAAAAACCGTCACCTCACCAACATTTGGAATACAGCGCGTGCGCAGTTTCTCTCTGCTCCTTTACGAGCAATTTTTTTTTGCTAAGATTGCGCTCAGTGACGCGATCGGCAGCGCGTCAGTCTCAAGAACCGAACACGATGCCGATCGTGAGTTCGACCCTCACCCTTATATAATATTTTTGAAGTGAAAACTTCTTTAGGGGCTTGGTATTTTTTGAGATGAGAAAAAACAATGTTTCTGATATCGGTGAGATATAGTGTGTGCCACTGGCACTCTGAAAATGAATTTCACTGAATAAGTCTTCAAGTGCAATACGAGAATTTCTCGATGAAAATTAATTTATTTACGCTGAAGAAGCTTTTGCATTACTTCAAGATAAAATAGGAAGAGTTTTGAAGATTTGCTACTGATTTTGAGTAGGGATTTCAACATAAACTTTGCAAATGATAAAAATCTACCATTAATTGAATTTTAAATGGAGAATTTAATTTAACGATGTCCAATGATTTCAATCTTAGTACAACGAGATTTAAAACTGCAGTTTTGATTCAGCTTTTAAAAGATATTTAAATAAATTCGAATCAAAATTTTTCATTATCTATTTTAACTACCATAAACCTATGGTATCAGTTTTGGACTATACTAATGATGATGATGATGATCAGGGCGTAAAAAAAATCATGATATTGAATATGAATAACGTGCATAAATTTTAAAAAGAAATTTAAAAAATGATTTTTTTAAATTCAAATCACATTTTTTAACATTTAAATCACATTTTTTTTCTTTGAAAAGAACCCCGAATAATCTGGCATGCCTCAAAATTCAAATTTCCCGGCATGCTGGTCTATCTCATGGCACGTCGGCTCTTTTCGGCATGTCGGCTAAAGAGGGGTAATGCAGTAAATTGATTGCGTGTAAAGTTCATTACGTGTATTTTTTATTTTTTTTATGCATGGAAAACTGAATAACACAAATTAAGAATTTATTTTAAAATATTTCTTACGTTTGCATCAATATTTACTTTACAAACGAACTGAAATAAACCATACCAAAGTGTATATAATTGATGCTTGGACTGCTGATAAACGTAAAAACCAAACTGTTGCTGATATTTTGAATTACAAATTATAAAAATTAATTTTTGAAACTACAATTTTAAATGAAAATTAAACACAACACACACACGCGCGAGCGCACGCACAAACAGACCAAATTTATTTTGTAGTTTTAAGTTTTCACTTCTGTCGGCAGTTCCATTACTAGTTTTTTTTTTTTTTCGTTTTAAATCAAGTTTTTCTGCCCTTTTTTTTTGAACCGTTCTGACTGGAACTTAATTTCATCAATTCAAAAATATTTCATGGAAATTTAGCTCAGCTGATTTTTGAAAAGGAAAGTTAAAATAAGAAGGTTCGACATAACATAATATTTTTATGACCATATATGCAAAATGTATTGCATGTTGCAATTTCCAGCAGTATAACTGTTTAGTGACCTTCCTTCAAATCAACTGAAAACTACGAAAGCAGTTGGTATTCTTATCATGGTAAAGATGGAACACACGTATATCACATTTAAAATGTACAGAGTGTCCATAATTAGTTAAACGACCCTACTTTACAGCTGTCTAGCGGTAAAACTATTGCTCGGAAATTAACGAAATTTTGTGTAGAACATAACCAAAAAATGAGAATTAGCTATCTATCTCTATATTTAGCTATCTATCTCTGTTTATATTTATCACTATCGATCTATAAAAATATTATTTGCTGGAAAATATCTTCTGTTATCTTGATATGATCAATGTGTGCAAAACCAATCTTCACTAGGGTGGTTCTTTTTCAGCTAGAGTTCAGGACACCCCCCCCCCTTTTTTTTTAGACTTACTAATAGTATTATGCTGTAAAAGTTTTTGCTTCTTACTCAAATTTTAAGAGGGTGCTCAATGAACCCTCAATTTAACATTAGCCGTAGCATAGAAAATGTCACAAATTTAGAAACATTTAATTTTTCCAGCTGTTTTTTTGGTAAACAATAATTTTTTGCAAATGTATATGCATATTACTCGTATACAGTCGAACCCGCTTAATGGAATAGCCAATTTGCCATGAAAATATGTTCTAATAAGCGGGATATTCCATTAACAGGAATTAAAATAACTAGTTTCAGCGATTCGGTATTTTGGAAGTTCATTGCATTAAACGAGATATTCCTTTAACCGATATTCCAATAAGCGGACTCGACTGTATATAATAATATGTAGCATTAAATGAAAAATTATCAAAGCAGCATTATCATCTGCATTATCATTGCAGATGAAAAATCTTTGCAGATTTTTCATCTGCAAAGATTATTTGTAAATGTTCTTCGGTTTATGACCTCGATTTCTGGGAAGCTTACCATATTTGGAAAAATTCTCATTCTCTTGTCAATGATTTTTCCAGCACTCCATTTTTTCATGACATTTGGAAGCAATTTCTATAATTGCCTTTCCTGTTTCTTTGGCGTCTCGCACTCTTTTTGTCTCCTGGCTCTGATTGGTTGTCTCTTGCCTTGCTTTTGAGCCCGGAGTGTACATGCTGTTCGCTGATTGGTTGTTTGATGTCATGTTCCTGTATTCTTATTGGTTGGCCCTCTTTGGTATAAATACCAGTGTCCACCTGTTTTTGTCAGTTCTCTCGCAACTTTTGGTTGTGTTGGTGAGCTTTTTGCACTGATGAAGAGGCTCCATTGTAGCCTTGAAATAGCTATATGCTGTATTTTCTCGAATATTTGTGCTTTATTTACGTTGTTTTTTCACCTTAACAATTGTTTTTTCAGCTAGCATTGTTTTTTCAGCTCAATATATTTTTAAACCCCCCTCCCTATACTTATGATGTTTGGGGGAGGGGGTTGAGCACCCTCTTTCAGTTGAAATAAGAAGCTAAAATTCTTCCACTATATTACTATCCACAAGTCTAAAAATATTGAGGGTTGTCCTGCTATGTAGGATAAACTTTTTTTTACATGTATTTCTGAACCACCCTAATCTCCACATTACTTCTATATCTCTCTATGTCTCTATAACTATTCTACAATCCTTCTATAATTATCTACTTAACTACATCTCTATACTTATCTATTTATCTACCTATACTTATTATTCTATACCTCTTTATGTTTCGTCAAAAAATAAGAATGAAAATCTTAGACTATTTCAACACTGTTCCACTAGATTCATAGCACATAGTGATTGTAATACCGGTGATACCTTTAAACCGGTGTAACGAATACCGGTATTAAGAGCTATTTTTCAATTTCGTGATATTGGTACTTACTGAGGTAAAGTATCAGCATTTTTGATATTAGCTGAAAAGAATGAATAATTTTTAATTAAAGAGTTTTCATCTACTGATGTAAATATTTGGCTTCAAAAGAGGACGAACTAATACATTATCAATAATTAAAAGTACCGAAACGAATACAAAACGATATATTCATCAGTAGATGATGTGATGACTCGCATTTTCTTGCGTTTATGCGCACCATGTTTTTATTTCTTAGACTTCCGTGATCATTCATTTACCCTTTTGTAAAAGTTAATATCAAATTTTAAAGCTAAATTACAAATGTATTTGTGCCTTGAAAAGTGTATTTCAATCATCAATTGCAGCGATACTTCATGATATACTTTTCAAATATTTGTCTCAACTGTACTGAATTTCCAAAAATCCTTTTTCTTGTTAATGTAACAAGAGATATTTTGTTATTACCGGTATTGGTTTATGGTCCTGTCTCGCTATTTAGCTGTATACTTGAGATGATAATGTTTAGTAATTACATAGTTCCTTGAAAATTTGCATAGAGAACTGCATAACGACTTGGAAAATATTGCCAAATATTTGCAGAATTATAAAGAATTTTGAAAAGAATACTAGACCCGACCAGCGTGAATTCAGAAAAAGTATTTTCCACTGCAAGAAATTTGCGCATTAACATGAGTTTTTGGCTTACTGATAATTGAAAAAATTCATTGCATTTCTTACTACTTATTGATTGGTTCATTCTTATTATTTATCGATTTGTTCATTCTATTTTACCAATTTATATTCATTGGCAATTATTTTTTTTAACTATTTCATCTTTTAAACAAAATTGCAAAATAGGACAACGAAAAAATATGTTTTTGATATTTTTTTGAGAAAAAAAATTAAAAATATTGAATGAAATGTATTATAGCAAAACACCAGAGTCAGCTTTGATGTACGATTTCTCAATATTATTCTTCTGCTTGCTTTACTAGTTGTTTATTCCCTACATTTGCTATTCGTTTCTTAAAAATTTACAATTTGAAAAATTCAGTTCATCTGTTAGAGTTACGAGAAAGATAGAAAAACATTTGAACAAAGCAGCAATGCATTTTTTAAAAAGACTTACCACACATCAACTGGTCAAAGGGATTAGTGTCAGCGTTTCATCTTAGACAAAATAAAATCATTAAAAGGAAATAATATTTTGCTAAAGTAAAATCTTAAGAAAGTAGAAAGTAATACGGGATAAGTAACTAAAATGAACTTTTGACTTTTACCTGACATATTTGAAGGGAGCAGAAATTAATCGTCTTCGGCGATTAGAAGTGAGTGAAATCCACTGGCTGCAATGAAATGAGATTTTTTAAACTGCGCAATTAAGAAAGAACAACAATTCAATTATTTCGCGTAGAAAAAGTAGATTCACTTCAGTCACTAAATTCTACAAACCCTTGTTAAAAACATCAGCTGAAGCAATCACCATCCAATAAAACCTCTTTGTTTTTTTACATATATATATGTAATATGACTGTCTTTTTATTTCTCCATATGGGTGAAATGATGTATACTTTATATTTTTAGTACTACATGATCATCAGATAAATTTATTTTACCACTATAATTACTTTCTGGAAAAGAAGTTTTAAAAGGAAATATCAGTGGCAGTACAAAATTGGAACAGCTATAACATTCTTTTATTGTCAACCAGAACATATTTATTGAGTACCTTTCTTTTCAGCGGCGTTTTAGGACCAATAACCTTATCAAGGGCATGTCGAGAGCCTTGACACCTATTCAAAGAATGCTGCAATGTTTCTAACGTAATATGATGAAATCAAACTTGATTCAGTTACTTCGACGAAGAATAACGCTTTAGATAACAAAAAAATGTTGCAAAACCTTAACTCCGGTTTACGAGCCATTTGTTTTGATTTATGTGCGTGTGTGTGGCTTTTTTTTTTTGTTTTAGAAATTCAATCATTTTTAGAAATAGTTTTTCCAAAAAAAAGAAAAGTAATTAGTTATGTTGGGAAAATTTATTGCTTCTCCTTAACCGAAATGAAAAAGAGTGGTTCAATTAAGTTTCGTTTATCTTTCTTATACAAGTTGCTATTGTTTTAATGCACTGAGCCTTAGAATTAAACTTTGGTTCATTTTTGGACATTGGATGAATGATAGAAAAGATTTTTAAACTTTACATCATAAAAAATTACAAATACAGTTGTTATGTCACAATAATTGGTTTAAAAAAAACCCCAACGTTTCAAATAATTTTGCAGTTGAAACTTTCACACAATTTTTAACTTCAGTAATAATGTTCAACTCTTTCACACAATTTATAATTTCAGTAATAATATGAAGTTGCACGTTTTTATTTACAATAAATGCAACAAGTCGTTCAGTTCTCTATGTCATGGCTTCTCTTCTGTAAAAAGAAGAGATCAAATATCTTCCTGAAGCATGGATTTCTTATGGATTTATTTTCATTACATGTTGTTTAATTACGGTTAAGTTCCTTTAATTATCATTTCTCACTAGTTTGATCAATAAAACCACTTAATACAAATATAATGAAGATGTGGAATTGTTTTACATCCTAGGTACTTTTCTTATGGGTCTAACTTTGAAAGTTCTCTAAATAATGACTGCACTAACAAATAGAGGAGGGCAATCTCGGTCTTCTTATGATCCGTTCATCAGAGGATCATTCATTCTTTTGAACCGCTCATTCAACTCGTTCCTTTGAACGACTTTGTTCTTTTAAAAACGTTGCAGGTGATATCTCTGCACGACATACTCACGTACATTCGAAATGTTTCATTAGATTAGTAAGAAATATTATTGTAAGAAGATTTGATGGAAAAATAACTAAAATGATCTAAAAGTAAGAAAATATGCCTATGAAAAATGAAACAAAACAAAAATTTATTCATGTTTAGATGTACAAAGCAATTATTGTTCATTTCGTAAGATATTTATCAGTTGCCATATCGTATATGATATTTGCTCCATTCCAAAAATCGCAGGCTCCATTTCATCATGTCAAAAAATTGAGTTACTAAATTTTTCCAGCTACAGCACTGTATATAATTATAGTATTACTAACAGACTATGCATAATGAAAAAAAACCAACAGACCATGTATAATGGAAGAAATAACAAAAAATATATCGATAGCTCGGTCGGAATACTGGATAACTTAATTATAAAAAAAATACTCACCTAAAAATATTTAAAAACAGAAACAAAAAAAAAATGCGATTTTATCACAAGTGCATCAATACAATGTTCTAAACTGCTCACCGTTCAAAAGAACGGTCGTTCATTTTTTAAGTGAACGAACGGATCCGTTCATTTTAAGGATTCGTTCTTTTTGACCCGTTCGATCACGAACGACACATCTCTACCGCCAAAACTTAAACTACATGATGGATGCTCATTAGGGTGGAGTCAAAAAAATCAAAATCTGATAAGCGTTAAGTAATAGTACCGGAAAAGTTGCCTTTTGTAGAGATATTTAGTCATGCAAAAGGTTTTCGACAGAAAAAAATATCTAGAGGTGTCGCTCGCGCCTTGAAGTTGACCATTATTGCATAAAACTGATAAAAGTTACAATAATTTCATAAAAATTGAAAATTTGATAAATTTGATGTAATATCATTTTAGAGAGTTTTTTGCATATTTTCTTTTTTTTTCATTAACAATTAGGAAAGGTTTTCTTAATTTTTGTGGTATTTTATTTTATTTTAATTCTTCCTTTTCTTTCAAATGTTCACCGTATTTACTTTAGGTTGGATTAATTGTGCATATTTTAATTATTTTTCGTTTTCGTTTTGCTGTATTTGCAATACAGATTTTAATTTAAAACATTTTTCTTGTAGGGAGTGCAGAATGATTATTTTGTACAAATTGCATTCCGTATTTGAGTTTAAATTCTTTTTTCTACGGGGGAAGCGGGATTTTATTTATTTTTTTTCTAAACATAACGAGTTTTTTAATTACGTTCCTTTTGTTGAAGGCGAGATATCGGAATCATCGTTTAAAATTTTTCGTTTGAAAGGTGGATCGCTAATCAATCGAAGTTCACTTTGCTTGCTAATGGATTGGATTATGCTAGCATGGTCGCTTGTCGAGTTAGGTGATAAACAGTAGAGTTGGTGCATACTTTTACATTTTAATGCAATTTAATGGCTTTTTAAATTGAAGAAATGTTTTAAACTGCAAAGATTTTTTTTTTGGGGGGGGGCTTTTTAAAGGGTGTGAACGCATTTTAGTTTAAGAAAATGATTATTTTGCATTAGAGGGAGGGGAGGGAGATTTTCAGTTATTCAAGGGACTTCCTTTAAATTCTTAACAGAGCCATCGCAATGCAGGAGCAACTAGTTTCCTGCTAAAAAAGAAGACTCTTTAAAAGCATCAAGTTCTAGGATGGTGGTTTGAGAAAGTCTAAGGGAACATCGTTCAAGCCTTTTGAGTATATTTTGGAAGTAAATGTACTAATATAATTATTTCCATGCATTTCTTTCCGAAAAAAATTAATTTATTTTCAAAAATTAAATATTTTCAATCAATCAGTAGCTTTCGCCATCCACCAGGTGAAAGAAATGTAATTTCATTGGCTTCGTGTCTGCCTAAAAAAATAACAACTAACGGGCTTTGTAATCATTTCTTATCTGTCAAATAACAGCTTACTCTTTGGCAAAATTTCGATCAATCACTGCACCTTTGCGGATACTGTTCACAAAAAACTAATTGACGATTTCAATGGCATGTTTAAAAGCATCCATAATGGCCCAAGCTCGTCTAAAATGTTGAAATAAATCTGGTTATAGACCAGAAGACGCAATTATGTGCAATTCATAAGCTGTCTTTTAAAAAAATAATATCTCTGGTGTCTGCAAGGTAGAAAAGACTATGTGGCATAAAAGATCTTTCCTTGTTTCTACTCTGACAAACGCGAGCACATTTTATTTTTTCAGTATCTGACGTAGTGGTGTCACAACACAAGGCTTTTACTATGTCCAAAAATTTATTTTCAGCAAGTAAGAAACAAACAGCTGCTACTTTGCCGTTTGCACTGCCAGAAGGCAGTTAAAGAGCAGCACTCGATGAGTATTTCACAGGGACTTAAATGTATGAAAATCATTTGCGCATCCTTTGTTTAAAGAAGGTGAATTGATACCTAATATTTCATTTCATTATCTTTCAATCAGATGCATATGATTTTGAAGTTGACCCATTTGTGCAATTTTTAATTAACCACATGCAATTGTTTCATTGGGAAGCAACTTGGCGCAATACTGAAAACCAAAACTACTGACGTCACGTGCGCTGCTCCCCGAGTGATGAAACTATTGAACTAACAGGATATGTCAATGCAGGTAATTTATACCTTTGTTTCAAAACATATTATTTAGTTCATTATGGTTCATAAAACCTTGCTTTATTTTTCATTTAAATTTGAAGAAACGCAGTTTTTTATTTATTTATTTTTATTTATTTATTTTTTTTTTTTTTTGAAAAAATGGCAGTTTTTACAGTTTTTGTGGCACCATTTAAAATTATAAGAATGACCCAATTTTTTTCCTGGTGTTAATTTTAGACCAGTTATAAAACAATGAGTATGTGAGACGTTAGAAAAAACGCAGTTGAAAAATAAGGATCACTCTAATACATACATATTACTTGGCTATAAAATGGTAACTAACACTATGTGATAAAAGAATAAAAGTAATTAAATACTTGTTTTTCACAAGTTGTTAATGATGTTGCATAGTAACATTGCTCATTTATTTAGCATACGTTTATTTCACGCCGTACTTTTCTATTTAGTTGTTAAAAGTTGTATTTGTTATAGTATTAAACAAGAGGTTTACATGTTTGATAGATGAATAAGTTGGTTACAATTCAGTTCAAAAGGACTTTTCAAGAATTATGTTATATTTTTAAAAATATTAAGAAAAGTAATTTTAAAAGAATGAAAAACGTAAAAGTTGGATGCTATATAACTGTCACTCTAACAACCGCAAAAGCATAGTTTCAGGTGTATAACTACTATTTCTTCCACTAGCTGCTCAGTTTAACTGAAAATAATAGTGTCGAACCAGAAATAAAACTTTTTTTTGAAAATTTGTTACGCAGTGTAATTAGCTTGTGTAAAGTTTAATTCTGTTCAAGTCTTATTTCCAATGTGTGTTACATGCATATCACGTGCTGAAAATTTTCTATAGTAATCCAGTTACTGTATGTCAAATCGTTTACTGTTTGTCAAATCGTTTTCAGTTATTTTAAAAACGCCTTCTAAGAGCTAATTGTTCCTAGTTGTGCTCCAAATTCTTTTGCCTTCCTGGTCACTTTCTCCACTAATAAAGCTATCGTTTTCAGTCGGAAATTGCAGGTCACCACTGACGTCACATCGAACGAGCCTGCTCATTAGAATGAGGCTCACAAACGAAAGCCTCTTCCGGGTTACATGCTTGGAGATGCTCGTTTAATAGCCGAAATGGCCCCTTAAGACAACTTTAACGCAGTATTTGTAAATAAACAGGTTTGCATCAATCAATGTGCTCTCTTTTTGCATTTATTGTTGCCAAGTGAAAGAAAAAAACCGCAAAATTAATATATATGTTAAGTGAGGTTTAAGGTACGTTTTAGATGTCATTTGAAAGCAAAGAGTTTAGTTTACTGTTTTCGATGTTTTCGTTCTTAACTGTGTTCGTCTTCCAGCTGAGTGTTCCTTTCCTTAGCTTCATTTTGCCTCTTTGTGTTTGAAAACACTCGAGCTGAAGAATGAAAAGGGCAATAGAGATCATTTTAATATATTGTCATTACGAAGCAAAACCTGTCCAGTTTCAACAAGTTAGCTTTCGAGAAAAAAAAAATGATACGCAGTTTATCAACTGAGATATGCGCATTGTACTGTTGCGCTTCTTTTTTACAAGCTTTTCCATCTTTTTTTCAGTAGTCTGCAATGGAGATTAAAAACCCCAAAACTAGTTTGCAAGGTAGACCAGCATTAGAGTAGTTGTAACGCTTTCTAAGAATCAGCAATAAGGAATGGTTGAAAATAAAAGGCAAAGTGTTTATAAAAACGAGTTTAAAAAATGCTAAAAAGCTTCAAAATAAAATGGAAAACTGAGACACAGATAGCTGCGGGAGCAAGTGCTTTTGACTTCCTAGCCATTGAGGACTCCTGCATAGATTTAGTGTTTCGAATGCACATTTTGGGTTTGACCAACGACGTGTTTTTTTCTTTCTTTTTCTTAGCAACAACAGTCTTCCAAATTATTTATTTTAGGCATTTGCAAATAGTTGAATGCAAGTACCAAAATCAAAGCACTAGAGGGTGCATCATCTATCAAGTAAAGTACTAATCAGTGCACCTCAAATCAATTTAGCAGTCTTCACAGCCTGGAATTAGCAGTGTAAAACTGTCATCACCTACTTTTAGCCGTGGTGAATAATTAGAACGGAAATAAATAAAATTTTGAGAAAATATTCCAAAAATAGAAAAAAAAATATAAAATAACGGAACTATTTGGGATAATTTAGTTTTCAATCGGGAGAGAACTCCAGGTCGGATCATCAGATATTAACGAATGGTCAAACACTATCAAGTTCTCAACGCTAAAATCATGTAGTTTCCTTTTATTTAGTAAATGATACACCAAACATTTATTGTTTCATTTTCTGTATTTATACCAAGCGCGACTGACATTTCTCCCGCGCAAGTGCTGCGTCTTTGAACATAACGTATGCGCCACAAGGTAGGGGAGACTGAGGATACTTGATCCCACAGTCAAAAATGTACCAAAATCATTAAGTAGGGATTTGAAACCAGACATTTATATTAAAGTAATACTTGTACATAAAAACTGGCAACATTTTATTTTTTTCCTATTTTGTTTTAGCTCAAGAAATGATTGTCTGAAAGTGTCAAGGTCAACTTTTTTTTAGGAAAGCATTCTGAAGTTTACATTATCCGTTATATACAACTTGAAAAAAATACCGACGTGTAACATTAAAGTATAGACAGTCTTTAATAATTGAGACATATTTTTAGTAAATTGCCACTGATTGTAACAATAGAACAAGTATGTTTGTAAAAATCGTATGTTAGGGATACTAGATCCCTTCGTTTAGAGGGATACATGATCCCAGGGATCAAATATTCATATGACAATATAAACACAATGAAAACAATATAACTTGTTTACTTAGTTGACATTAACTTTAAACATCCAAAACAATGTTAACATAATAAAATTTATCATAGTATGAGTGATAGATTTAAACAATCACTACAGTAAATATGCTAAACAATTAAAATATCAGTTCTCACTTGTAACCCACATAACACCTCAAACATCTAAACATAAACTAAATCTACTGATGAATTATGTTCTGATCAGCCAAATGAGCTGGAACAAATTGAAATAGATGCAAGGACGTAGCCAAGGGGGGGGGGGGGTCCATGGGGTCCGGACCCCCCCCCCCCCCCCCTTCCCGAAAGACCACTGTCTGCTTTTTCTCGGTTGTTGCACCTCACGACAACAAAAATTTTCCAAAGAGAGAAATTTTATGAAACCCGGTATTTTCCCCTTAAATATTCCCATTTATCGACAATTTTCCCGCGTCCGAGTCAATTCAGAACACGAGAACCTCGTGAAATAACTGCGGGTTCCGAGTTGCCGCCGGTCTCTTCCTGTGTCGCGAAGAATCCGTTCGAAAACGACGAATTTCCAATTCAACCCAACTGACCTTGAAATTCGGCCCCTCTCCCTCAGCCCACCAAATTGCCATCGGCAAAGAAATTGAAAACAAACATTCCCCAGTCTCATTGGGGTGGTTTTCTTTCTTTCTTCTTTTCGTTTTGACTCTTTTCCCGTTTGGACTTGATTTCCTAGACACATGCTACCCGAAGGACAGCGAGAGTGAGGTGCATCCCTAGTGAATTAGTAATTGAAATTCCTATTATTTTCTGTTTTAACACACAGTTTTTTTCTACCACGCGCTTATAGGAAACATATCTTGAACAAAATTGTTATCAGAAGAAAATTAAGTGTACATAAACTAGGTAAGTTGTAGTGTTTCCTTTTAAAGTTTTCTTAACAATACGAGCAATTTATGTGTTAATATGTTTTCCCATTTAAAAACTAAGTTCCGACAGCAACGAAAAAAAAATTCTACACATTTCGTGTGATTGAGGATGAGAAAAAATAAATATTAATTATTAATTTATTTTTGAACTTTATATTTTTGGTATGATTTATTTCAGATTCATTTTTATTCTGATTAATAATCTTATTTAAACTTTTAGTTTATTTTTAACAATAATAGATTACTTATCTCCCCGGAAGCTTACAACTTTTAAACTGTAATCCTGAAAAGTTCGTTTTTTTTTTTTTTTTTTTTTTTTTGAACATAAGTGAATAAATAAATTTGAAGTTGATGCAACGAAATTATTTTTCGCTGTATCAAAATTTTATGAAGCGAAGAATGAAATTGAAAATTACTTGAATATTTTACTGTAATCAGTTTATGAAATTGCAAGTTCGGCCATATTAACACATGTAATTTAAAAGTAATTATTAGAAATTCGTACTTTTAAATCTTACTGAAATGTGAGTCTATGGTCCCAAGAGAAGAGCAGCTAGTCATTTTTAACTGAAGAAAAAAATGTTTCTTCAATGTTGTTCCGTTTTTCAAGAAAAGCATATTTGTATTTGTTTCATTGGAATAAATTTTCTGATTAGTATTTACCGCCTTTTTACTGAGGAATTATTTAATAAGCGTCTATGCATCCATCATTAGTAAATTGCGAAGGTAGCATTAAAGGTAACAAAAAACGGACATGTGCATTTAACTATAAAATTACTAGGTGAAAGTTTCTGCTATTTACTACGCATATAATTAAAAAAAGGTCAATGCGAGGTACATTTTCTTGTGTTCTTCACGTCTATATTAGATTTTTTTTTTAACTCTTAATTTCTTCAAGTTAAAAATATTTGCTATTTCTTGCAATAGAATATCCTTTACTAACATTACATAAAAGAAAGAAAAAAAAAGTCAATACCTACGTTATAAAATATGAAATGCTTTCCAGAATACATGATGATTACAAAATCGCTCCTAGAATGGAAGTTATACCAATTAGAAAATGAAAGAATCAAAAGTGTTATTATTGTTAGATGAATTTTGGAAGGTAGATTTAAATCATTACTGGATTTTTAACCACAATCATTCTAAGATTTTTTTACAAAAGATTGTCTTTAGGCTTTTGAACATCAGATGACTGTTGAGCAAAAAATTTACAAACTGAGGCTATAAGAAACCTATAAGTTTTGATTTAAAAAATTGGCTAGCTTTATGCATATTACATATTGTTGAAAATGTATCTAATTTAATGCTACTGTATTATCGCAATCGCAAACGGGACGAAGATTACCTTAATGATCAAAATTTGACGTTTGACTCCAAATCATGGAATTTTCGAGTCGAACACTTGCTTACTGCTAATAAAGACAGTAAAGTAACCAAGTTATAATCAAATATTGACACGATAATTCGTAATAGAGTATATTGCCATTTTCCCTGTAGTTGTTTACAATTATATTTTTAATTTGAAAAAGACTGATTTGTACAGAAGTTTTTTTTGTATTGGCAGAATAAACTGAACTCGTGTTTGGTGGTGAGATAGGTGGGTGCGATGCCTCCTCTTGATCTTTTAAATGAAACATCAAATTGAAAACATCAGAGGAAAATCGCCAATAATGTTTAAATCATTCATGACCTTATAAAAAACATTTATAAAAAGCAATCATTTGCATTTTTTCCAAAATGTTGTTAAAATAAAAATACATAGATGCTTAATTTCATTCACCATACATTCCACTACTCGACAGGTAAAAGATCTCTCAGGTATTCGTTTGGCTTGACAAAATTAAACCCCTAGTGCAGTTTCGCACCGAAGAGAGCTCAAGTGTCTCCATCTGGTGGAAACTCGGCATCGAAATTTTCTGTGCAGTCACATCCGCGCCTTAATGGTAGCATTTGAAAGACTAGATGCCATATCGGTGGTTCGCACTAGGTCCGAAAAGGCTAAAGCCTCTAACGAAGCCCCATTAGAAAGAAAAAAAAAATACCATAACGGATCCTAAGATAGCTTATTTTACCAATTCGTTTTGCAAAAAAATAATAATAACGATTTAAAAAAAACGGCAATACGCATTTTTTTTTTTTTTTTTTAATGTTTGTAACAAAGGAAGTCTCCATCCATCCTTATATATTATTTCTGTAGCCTGTTTTTGGTTTCTACGGCAGATTTTCCTCAATTCTTGATCGATTTCTTTGATTTACGCCTGATTTTAAAGCTTATGGTGCTGGCTACTGACGAAAAATGGACCCACGGTCTAAAAATTGTTTTTTTCAGCCGAAAAACCTGTTTTAAAGAACCAGAATGATGTTTTCGATTAAACTTATAACTTTAATTTGCGCCATGACCGGCAGAGCTGAATAGCTTGATCGGCAGAGCGTTCTCTTCGTAACCAGGAGAATGCGTGTTCGGGCCCACGTCCGGACAATCTGCAACAAAAAATTAGAGAAATATCGCGTATTACACGAACCCTTAATTAAGTGAATAACAACTATGAAGGAATAGAATAAGTAAGAAGAAAACGCTCCTTGCTGATATGAAAACTTGAAGTGACATTGTGCTAAATTACTTCGGTATTGTACTTTTTTTTTCTTTTTAAGCTTTGGCTCTGGTAAGAAAATTAAAGCATAATGTAAGCGAAAATATAAGTAACAGGTTTAAAATTTCAGACTACAATAGAATTGTTTTTTGTTCAGAAAAAAAATAATAAATCGTATATTGAAATATATATTCTTCTAATGAGTTTTTGACTCTTTGTACAAATAAAAAAATTACTACCTCAATTTGAAGGGTAAAAAATATATTTTTTCTTCTTTTTGCAAAAAAAACAAATAGCTTATCACATTTTTACTACAGTCGAAAAGCTACGCTTAAAAAAGAGCATAGTTTATTTTATTTTGTATTTTAACCGTGCTGTTAAATGATGAACACGTGCTGCCATCTAAGTCATAACGGTTCAAGCAGCCTGCGGTAACATATTGTAAAAATTTTCAAAAATAAAACCATTCTTCTTCAATATCTTATCTTATATATTATTCCCCTTTCATTTTAAAACTTATCAGGCTGGCTAATGACGAAAAATAGACTTACGGTCGAAAAATCAAGTTTTCGAAAACACACCTTGCTGTTTCAAAACCTTGATGCCTGCAGTTCTTATGATTTTTTTTTTTTTTTTTCAGTAAAGTTCTAATGAAGTTTTCCAATTTTTTTACGTCGCTTTCGGCAAAAAAAAAAAAAAAAAAAAAGCCTGTGTGTGTGTGTGTGTGTTCATATTTTAATAAAGCTTAAAAGCACCGGACTTAGTTGTTCAATTAAACTGAAAAGTTTTTTTCGGTAGAGCGTTCGGCTATAAACTATCTGAACTTCGGGCAAGCTTGGGCTGTCCGACATAATATCAAATTTATATTAGTATTACGCATTACATGTACACATAACATACACACGTAATAAAATAAATGCAGTGGGAATGCTACTTGGTGTTTTGACTCCTTTATGCAGGCTGCAGTTATCATTCGGATAAGTTGACTGTTAATCGAAAGGTGTTTTTCCCTTTTTTTAAGCTTTGTCTACATCCAGATCACTCAGCATAATGTAAGCATAAAAAAGTATTAGAATTACCTAAAGTAAATTCTTTTTGCGCAGAAAAACATTTTCATTGTATGCTGAAATGTAGATGTTTCTAATAGCAATGTTCGACCTTTTGTACAAATGAAAAAATACTACGCCAAATTAAAACTACGAGTTTCAGTAAACCTTTAATTTTTTATTCGCGCGAATACGATATAAAGCATTAAAATTACTATCAACTTCATTAGCAAGAAATCATTTTCTACTCCTCTGCTTTCTGCTGAAAAAAAAAAAAAACATTTTGTCTACGTTCGAAAAATTACACTTAAAAAACGGACTCAATTTAACTGGTTTTGGTTCTGAATTTTAAGTGTTCGATTAAAAGAGAAACATGTGCGGGCACTTAAGCCGTAACGGTTAAAGCAACCTTCTATGTGAAATAGTTCAATATTCAAAGATAAAAGCACTTATTTTCGATCTAATTCATTACTTCTCTAGAATGTTTGTTTTAATCGCTATGTGAGATCTTCGTCATTCTTTATTCAAATTCCATGCTTTACGAATAATTTTAAATCGTATCATGCTGGTTAATGACAAAACATGGAAGCATGATCTTATTATTATTATTTTTTTTTTGGCAAAAAGCTTTTTTGTTGTTTTTTACTACGCATTCCTTCAATGAATAGCTTTCAAAAAGGAAGGCGCACATACTAGGTTTGTTGGGGTGTCGGGTTGTTAATCAGATTGGCGCCAATTCGAATCCGTGCCAATAAATATCTCTTTAATGTTTCTTTTTTTCCCGTCAGATGCTCACATGGACAGGACTGGATTTGCCACAACCTGTTTTTTCACATGCACAATTATTGCTTTTTCACGAGTCACTACTCAGCCACACTTTTAATGATATTTATGTTTGCATTGAAAATATGTACGACCAAAAGGTGAGCGATGATCAAATTATCACAACGTTGTATTTAACGAGGTTTTGTTACTGATGTCTTTAAATTACATGCCTTCTCTTCTGCGCTTACTTTTTTTTCGGTTCTTCTTCATAATGTTCTTTCTTTGAAAATTTTAAAGAGCGAAATGTATTATGAAACGATTCGAAGCACAGTGCGGAGTTCCGCACGGGTCGACTAGTCAAAGAGTTAATAGTTTGTTCAAGTTTTTAAATGATGGTTAGAAATGATAATTAGAAAACGGATAAAATTAGAAACTTCATTCAATTTCGTATAATCAAAAGAATTTTATAAAGTAGATAAATAAAGAACTAGTTCAAGCTTTTTAAATGAAACCTTGCTAATATTTTCGTCGAGAGGGTGGTTGAATTTTGCCAGAAATCTTGTTCAAATCGGACAGGGTGGCGGAATTACGTTATATTGCATTCATAGTTATACATTCGACTCGATAGATATAGATTTCTTTATTTTTTTCAAATAAAATGACTTGTACATATTTTGTTGAACTATATTACAAAGCTTTAATATTTTATTAAACTATTACCTGCGTTTTCCAAGTAATCCATACAACAGTTTTCGTTTTCCGATTTTCTTTTATTGTGAACTTTTTATTAATAGGAATTATATCACTCATTTTCAAAGCATCAGAACAGAGGAAGCTTATGTGATGGAATTTTTCTATCCATGTATGAAAACTTAGTATGGGAAAACTTTTAGTTTAATGTTAATTTTATAAACTGACTAATTTTTTTGCCACATAATGTAAAATTTTTGTTAAATATTTTTTTAATAAATGCTCTATCAATTTCAGTTATTTAATTAATTTTAGTTAATTATCATATTTTAAAAATTAGTTTTAATTGGATTTATTTTTTAACGTAAATATGAGCTACTAATTTTGCTTTAGCATGCCTCCTCTTTTGAAGTTCGTGAAACCTTGGACCCCCCCCCCCCCTTAACAAAGTTCTAGCTACGTGCCTGATAGATGTCAAATCTTTGAAGGAAAAAAATGATTTTGCTATAGTAAGATTTACAGCAAAAAAGTGAGTTGCCCATTAAGTACACCCTGTAGCGGATAGAATGCGAAGTTGGATTTCTAGAGTTAGAAATAAGTTTTCTAAAAGGAAAAGATAATATGCTTAAGCAATCTAGTTTTCCTGAAAAATTGGCAAAATGTGTTTAAGCTGCACACATCCAGTTGGGATGAGCGGAACTTTAAGAACTACAGAAAACGAATTGTTTGCATTTAACTTATCAGGTTTTGAAAACATATGCTAGGCTTTCTTTTCTTTTTTGTAAGTACACTGATACTTACATTTTTCTTCCCTCTTTTTAAAATTTAATTCAATTGATAAAACTCTGAATTTCATTATTGAAAGAAGGAAGTAAATAAGTTGATTTTTGTGCTTGTCATCCACTTCTTTTTTCATTTCTTGTAATTTTAGCTTCATTACGCTACTTTAAAAAAAAAATGTTAGTTTTATTTACAAAATATATTGTTTACAACTGTATTGGAGAATAAGTAACTGATCAAAATCATCATAAGTTCATTAAAGTTGTGTACATTTTTTTGAAAATGTCCTAGCGGAATTTAAAACAGTGTTCACATTATTATAATCTAATAAAGAAAATTAGAAATAATGATATTTTTTACAAACATTATGTAGAAAACGAAAATTCATAAATAAATTGTTGATCTAATGAAAAGTCTATATATTCTCTCAATGGGATTAAATATCCCCCATGAAGGGATCATGTACCCCTTGATGTGAGGATACATGATACCTTTATGAAATTATTGAAAAAAGTTATTTTACCAAAACTATGTGTTTAATTTCAACTAAAAAAAATACTGTCAGATAGAGGAAAAAATTACCTTTGTTCGTAAATTTGTTTTTAAAAAACTGATAATTTGCAGCAGAAAAAAAATTGAAAACTAAAGTGAGGATCAAGTATCCCCAGTCTAACGTTTCTGAAGAAAAAAAAAGTCGAAAAGTTTTTATTTTTAATCTTGCCGCTTACACATGCTGCATGTTTATCACTTAATAGCACAACGTGATTTATTTTATCCTATATGCACCATGGGATTTTTAACACAGCTGCAAACAAAATACGGCCTAACTTCCGGGTTTACTGTGTATTAATAGAATATTTGGCATCTCAAATTGCTGTTTTTCAAAAATAAATATTACAGCAATATTTTGAGAGTTTACACTGATTATTATTACTGTTTACTTTTCTAAATCTAAGCTTTCTTTTGATTAAAAAGCAAAAAAAATAATCGGCATTTTTCGATATGATATTAGCAGAGATAAATCAGAAACAAACGCTCAACTATCTTCAGAGAGCAATTTGATCCTTGCAAAATATTCTCTGGTGGCATTCCATAGTTTATTTAAGCGCTCATTTTTGTTTAAAAAAATTAATTTTTCTTTTCAAAATTGTTGTTTACCTGTATTTAAAATTGTATGCATGTCTATTTCAGAAATTCTGCAACTAAAACGAAGAAATCAACAGACAAGGCTCTTGTTCAAAAGAACGAGCTGATGTGTGACATCATATGACTTCCTTTTCTCCAATTTAATGTCATTTTCATATTATTGGTAATTTTAATGTGATTCAATAGTTTTCTCTCTAAATATCACCAACAGTGGCCAAATTAAAACCAGTTAAAAAAAATCGCCAAATTTGTCGCCAAGTTGGCGACAAAAATTGGCGACCAAAAGACTGGTGATATATATCGGCAAGTGTTCGCTAAATTACAACACCAGTTGAGTTTACATCGAAATTAACAATGATTTCCCCCCAGAAAGGGGCAAAAGACCCCTTGCTCAAATGATAGAATATGAGAAAATAAACGCACGAAAGTAATAGAAAGAAGGATATTCAAAAGCATACCGTGATAAAAAGAAATTTAAAGACTAAAGCAGCAAAGTAAGCGCCAGAAAAAATACGCTATAAAAATACAAAACCAGATACTACTTCTTCCACTTCAAGTGCTTCAATTGGGAAGGTAATAAAAATTTAAAAAAATAACTATAATCAAAAGTAAATATTATAACCTGAGAACAAAAAAATGAAAAAAAAAATCCACAACTATCGAGAAAGATCACAGCGCAAACAGTAATAAAGAAGCACAGATTCATCATTAAGGGGGTCCGGGACACAAAAATCGTCAAATTTTGCAATTTTTTTTTTTATCATGTAAAAAATTACTCCGTGGTTTTCTGCTTAAGAGGAGGTTTGAATCTTGTTTCTATCTTAAATAGAACGAAAGATATAATTATTTTTGTTTCATGCACCTAACTAATGTGTACTTCACTTTAAAACTTTAAACGCGTTTTTCTCCATGATGCAATTTTTCCCGATTTCTTGCATTCAAACTCTTATAAGTTAGGAACCGATAAAGATAAAGTAATGAAACTTGGAGCATATCTTTTTCAAACAGTTTACTTTAAATTTTATTCGTCGAATTTGAAAAAAACGTTTACTGCAAAAATTACGATTTTTTAAAAAAAAAAAAAAAAAAGTATCTTCGAATTTTTCGAAATTTTTCTTCAAATATTTTTTATTTTTTATTGAATCAATATTTTTAAAATCGCCGAATAAAAATTAAAGCTTAGATATTTGTGCGTAATTCATTGAAAAAAAATTGAAAATTGTTTAAGAATATTTTGAGTTATAGCAATTTAAATCAACCCCATTTTTTATTAAAAAAAAATAATTAAATTTAAATAAAAAAATTTCTTTTTTTCATATTTATGTTATGATTTTGCTTATTAAATAAATGGTGAATCAGTGCAAAAAATTTCAAAACTCTAAAGTATATAATAAAAAAAATTTCAAAATGTGTCCCGGACCCCCTAAAGAAAGACGGAAGGCAAATTACTTGAGAAATATAAGTGCTCAAAAAAAGTTTTAAAAAACTGTTTATTAACTGGAACGTTTTGCGGAAACAAATAAGCAATATTTTTTAAAGAAAATAAGAGACGAAAAATTAATAGTTATTAAAAGTACTACTTGGAAAATATATTAAAAAGAACAGAATAAATACGCCAGTTGACCCTATGACATCCGATAAAACATTATAACGTTTAGAAAGACCATTAGAAAGATTAATTGGTCATTAATGTTCATTATTAAGTTGCGAAAAGACATACCGTACTTTTTGAACGAAGATGAAATAAGCAGGCTATGTGTGGGAAAGAAATCGTAGAAACAATAACAATTGAAGAGATGAAAGTGTAACCCCCCCCCCCCCCTTTCTTTTTTTGTTTGAACGATTGGGTTCTACGTGTAATAAAACTTGTGTTATGATGAAGAGACAGGGTCATTGTTTATGTTTATGCGATGCCTGATATTTGCTAATAATGTATCGTTAGTTGTAGAGAATTAATTGTGTAATATTGTCTTGATGAAACTTCTGAGTCAGACTTCCCGATGAAAAGAGAACTGACTGATATATCATTAATTTTTATTTCGGGAAAAAAAAAAATATTAAAGCGGAAAGTTTTTTGTTTTCATTTCAATTTTGTTCCATAAATATAAATGAGCGTTGAGTGTGAATTTGAAAAATTAAAATAATCTGAAATTCATTTAAAAACATTTTTTTTTTTTTTTTGCTTTCTCATGCTAACTAACAAAAACAGAAAGAGTAAGAAAGGAAAGTTCTCTGTGGGTGATTTATATTTTTTAAACGTGAGAAAAACATTTTTTAAATATGTATGTGTCATTTTTTGAGTTGGAGCTAGGAAATTTTTTTAACAAAACCTGGTAGCAATGCTTTACTGATGTAAAATGCTGTCAGGTTAGTACATGAGCCTCTAGACTTTCTGGTCCTAGAATTTTTCCAGAATTTTATTTTTTCTTGACAGTGAAAATCTGCATCTAAAATTACGTCTGTTCCGCATTTGAGAAACATTTGTAGCGTAATCAATGGATTGAAATTTACTCGACACAAACCCAAAACAATTTATAAAGCTTTCACTTATGAACGGATTCAGAGAAGTATTTGTCCTTGAAATTTATGTGTAGTAATAGCATAAAAAATTGCATGATGTAGTCTGACGTAGATTACACTTTAGTGTCATTAGACCCAGTTATGGTTGACCAAAAGTTTAATAAGCAGAAATGAACATAAAGAAACTAGAGATGCCTTTGAAAATCAGATTCATCGGACTTTACCGAGTTTTTAATAAAACTCGAAAATCAATTTATTCATGAATTATGTCTCCCCAATGAAATCTATTCCAGATAAGAGTTTCCTAAGATGCCTTGCCGTCATCTAAGTCATAGTGTGGTTATCTGAAATGAAATCAAACGTATGAAGACAAAGCCGGGTATTGGGTTTACACCGATTGCGACAGTGACGAAATCTTCATTAGTCATTGGTTACATGGGAGCCAATGAGTTTCGGCGAAAATCATTGATTTCCTTATAATTTTCTAAAAACGCGTTCGTGTTGCAAATGTCTTACTGGTTAACTGTTAAACTGTTGATAATAAAAAAATCAGTTCTTACCTGAGCGTTAAGAACGTATTTTTCGGCTGGTCTGAAGTCGAAATTATTTGATAAAAATTTGTATTTGGGTAGAAAATGTATTTATATTGAGATGAAATGTATTACAGTATTTGACAAATGCAGATGCATTCTTTAAAAGTATGGTACCCGGGCACGTTTACGCAGTGCCCTTTTTTCAAAACGAATTATAACTGGAGAACCAACAGTCATAACAGATTGATGCTACTCCCTAGCAAATATTTTCAGAAGTTTTTGAGCATTAGTCGAGCTTCGGTCCAGCATGCAGAAAAGAAAATCTGTTTTCTACCAAGTTGAGTAAATTTTGTGTTGAATGTTTCGAAGCTTATTGTAAGTAAATAATACTTAGTTAAGAAAAAACAAATATGTAAAATTAGCAGAATTTTATCCTTTTTTGAGAATTGTATTTGTATGAACTGAAATGTTATTAAATTTTTTTCGCACGTTAAAAATAAATCCAAACTTGGCGACGGGGCAAGTTTACGCGTTGAATGTCAGAACACCTTTACGATCGTTCTTACTGTGTCTTACCGTGCCCCTGACACTTTTTTCATTCCAAACTGTCTCAAGCATTTTTAGTATTTTCAGGCTATTTAGTTTTGAAAATTACCATTTAATTTTTAATTAACACATTCACACACTAATAGCTTACAATCATATAGTTCTGTCTTCATGCACCTTCAGCTTCAACTTTATACACATTCTGTCTGTAATAAATTTGCTTTATTTTAGCGATGGTAAGACATTATGTTCAAAACACTACGTTAGGTGTCAAAATAAATTAGCACAAACGTGTCACGTGTCCGGGGCAAGTTTACGCAGCCGACATGGTCTCAAAAATAATTTTTTTAACGATTAAAAACACAAACTGAGCAACAACTGAATATACCAATTTTGACTCCATTAAACCCTTCATAAAACCGCAATGTCTAAAATTTCCTAAGTTAAAACATAAAAATTAGAAAATTCATTGAAAAAAAATCCGCGTAAACGTGCCCCGGTCTACCCTACATACATTTTGAATCTGAAAATATTAATGGCACAATTTCAACTCATGCATTTAGGTTTTAATTTTGTCCGTGCGTTTTTTCTAATGTCCAAGGCGTCATGCGTTTCTGCTGTCTTCTTCAAATGCCTCCGAGTGAGGAAAAGCGAAAACCCGTCAAGAGAAACCCGAATGAGGTCGTCTCTCCAAGGTTAAGAAACGGGAGTGGGAGAAAGTGTTTACAAGGAAGAGTTGAGCAATCATTGTGGGGATGAGATTCCGAAATCAGAAATAGGCCACAATTATTTTTCAGTGAAAGTCTTTCAAGAGCAGGGTCAAAAGATGACACCGGTTGGGGCCCGAGAGGTGCTAAAAATCTTTCTAGAAAGTTGGCTTAAAATGGCTTTAGGGTCTGAGACAGATTAAGAAATGACCAAATACTTGGGAGTAGTTTCACGACATACTCGAATTATCTATATTACATTCCTCATGATAATGGTCACTTTATACTTAATGCAGGGTTATCGTTACGTCATGAAACAAGAAATTTATTTCATACTCATTGTGAGTTTCCTAACAATCGAATGTCATGGAGCAGTTTTTAGATTCATTTGGACTGATTTAAGTTTAAAATGATTGCTGTAGTTTTGACACTGATAAATAATTAAATTTTTACTGTTTAAGAATTGAATTTTTGCTTTCCACCGAAACAAATTGTGAGTGACTTATATCCCTCATCATAGTCCCAAAAAGTTTGAAGCCTTCTATAGATATCTTCATATTAACTACAAAAGTCTAATTTCGATAATTTACAAATCGGTGAATCAGTCAAATTTTACGGCGTCGCCATTTTCTGCATTTCTTATATTCGTTCTTAAATGTAATAATGACAAACTCCGATTGACTAATGAAGGATTTCCTAATTGATAGCGTGAGAGGGTCATCTGTGGAATAACTAACTGATAATAATGGAAAGCAGCTGTGAAACTGTATCACAAAAGTGAAATTTCGGAATGTTTCAATTTTTCCTTCCATTACATGCTAAATACTAACTGTGTTAAAATTTTCAAGCTTGTGTGACTGTTAGAAGTGCCTTTGATTTTTGATGATAATGTCAATGACATCATCTTTCGGTGACAAAATTCGAGAACTTCGACTGGCAATAATTCGTATAAACTATAGTATAAATGGAAAGAAATTTTAGCTCGCTATTGCGTGCTCTCTTCATTACAAAACATTCAGGTTTCTAGCTATGTCCACAACGAAGTTACAGGGAGGTCAAAAGTGCCGTGAGTTGCTTCGAGAAAAGAATGATACGGCTGTGTTTTTGTTTGACTCGACTTGGCTTGCTTTTTATCGACTTGGCAGGGGCATTGCGGTGCACCCAGATAACATTGCTTACTAAAAAAGAAAAGTTCGATTTCAACAACTCTAAAATGCCTATCAAATGATAGCTTCAGATTCGTTGTGTTTGACAAGTTTCGGTGTATAGTTTAGTGAACCTTTTTCCAAAAATAAAGAGGAGAAAACTGATTTAATATTCTTGCCAACAGAGTATAGTACTGGGCTTGCTACTTTTTTGGTTCAAAGTTTCCCTGTGAAACGATGTCTACACTCACGCGTTTTCATTTTTCTTCACATCTTCCACATGACGGAAGGGAAGATGAACGAAAGGCATGCGTAACTGCATGCCTTTTACGTGTTGAATCAACTGAATTTTCTAGACGCATACCGGCATACCAGACATAGATAAAGGGATCTTTTAAGATCAATGATGCCACAGCACATGTGTTTTCATCACCCTTTCGTCATGGAGAAGAGGAAAGGGAATCACAAATAATGATAAGTGAGTGTTAAACTGGAGTAGCAGTGCGAAGATGGTATTTGAGCTGCATAACTATAGACCACTATTTGAACTGTTCGTTCTAGTCTGCTCGCAAACCGAATAACACCCTATAAGAAATAAACCCCAAGTTTGTTTGTTTCTTAAAAATCTGTATTTATGAAACAATTTTACAAAACTATTCGTCCCCATTTTGAATCAAATTATTTTATCTATCAAACAGAAACCTTGAAACGAGTGCAACATAGCAATAAATATCCATAATTAAAACATGTAAAATGCCATAATTTGAGGTATTGTAAAAAGGTGCCTTTCATTGAATATTTTGAAAAACTAGTACACGCAGCTCAAGTTTAGTGAGTATTTACTTTTTTTTTAAATATCTTTCAAAAGGAAAGAAAATTGTAATCAAATTATATTGACAGTTCTGTTCTTTGTATAAATACAATAGGTTCTTTAGTGTCTCTGAATGTCAATTTGAAAATACTAGAATTTTTACTATAACAAGATTTTATTTTTTTAATTTTTTGCTTTGACAGTTCAAAAATTTGACTACAGTTTGTAAACGTACTCGTATCCACTGAAATTAAATGATATTACAACTTGAGATATTTTTAGCTGCTACTGTATACGTAATTGTGTTTTAAAATATCGACGTTACAAGATATTGATATATTTTTAGCGATGTATCATTATTATCAGTGTATGGACCATGTACGTTTTGAAACATCAATGTTTTGCGATATACATTTCGCACAATATTAGCATGCCATAGAAATTGATTACAGTCTGAAGGCATTCGAAAAGGAAGATTTAGTGACGCTTCATGTAGTATAATGCTCTCCTCATACAAGCGGAAGTAATAAAACTCTAGGCAATAATCACTTAGTCTAGGGATAATACCTAACATGCGTGAGTCATTAGAATATTTTACCTTTTCATCCGTTTTAACTAGGGGTAAGTGGTGTACCTCGGACATATGTGTACCTTGGACCTAGGCTGATTATAGCTCTGCTTATTAAAATATTTTAATAGCAATATGTGTAGTTAAATTATTTACCACTAGACGTCTCAGTGTGTACCTTTCTGTTTTGCTGAAAGCTCATCTGATTGAAGTACCACACCCTATACTAACTGGTGGATCTGAAAGGCAGCTCGAGAAGTTAACATTTGGAATTGATTTATCCGATTACAATCTTAGTTAGAAATAAGTGTAGCTTAAAAAAACAATCTTCAGTATTGTTTTCAGAAGCTAGAGCGTCTTGTTGTTTTGTTTAAGAAGTGAACCGCAATAAGATAATAAGATCTAAATTATTATTTATCTTGGAAACAAATAAAAATGTATTTCTAAAATTATGTGTGGTTTATTGATTGATAAATAGTGATGTTCTTACTGAAAATCATGTTTTCTTTACCTGTTAATCATTAATCCAAGGTACACCATCCCAAGACCCAAGGTACACCACCGGTGGTGTACCTCGGTACTAATTGCATTCTTCTGTTTTTTCTTAAATATGTAATTGAAATAAGTTAAATACATTTTTAAAATAATTATACGTTGTGTAAAAAAATATAAAGTTTTAACCAAAGGTATTTGTATTTAGATTTGGCAAATAATTATGAAATTAAAAATTGAAAAGTAGAAATAGGTCCGAGGTACCCCACCTTCCCCTAAATAGGAAAAATTCCTGATTCAAAGTAAGTCACCATCATAAAAAAGAATTACCTACAGTAAATACATTTTGAAAGTAAGACAGTACTGAAACTAAATCTCATCTTAGAAAGAAAAAGAAGGTTTTTTTCGTTCTTACAAAATTCTGAAAATACCAATTGTTTCAAAAAAAGAAAAGAAGAAAAAAAAACAATAAGAAGCTATAAGTTTTTCAATCTTCCGTTTTTCGAGATTTCTGCTTAGTGAACCCTCAAAATTTAAAGATTTAATGACTTACAGTTATTCATGATAACTTCAAACCATATTTTTATTGCTTTAAACTTCATTATGCGTATTGTAATAGTTTTATTGTATTTGTTGATATAAAATAGAAGAAAAACTCCCTAAAGTACTCTATACTTTTATCTTTATCTTTAACTAATAATAAAGCTGAATGTTTGTGTCTCTAGATCTCTGTATGTCTAGATGTCTACTGCTGGGTGCAGGTAAATGGCAGTATCTGCAAAATGAGTATTTGAGATATTTGAAGAAATGCGTTTTGGATTCAATACTAACAATAGGGAAATGTTGGAATTAGACATTTTTGTCTAGCCTTTTTTTCAGCGGAAACCAAATAAGCGAGCTTGTACAGTAAAGATAATGCACAATAGATGACAAAAATACGAAACAAAATTGAAAAATTTGCAGTTACTGCCCTTTACCAGCACACGGCAGTCTAGATGTCTGCATGTCTGGATCTCTGTTACGCGCATAGCGCCTAGACGTTTCTGCCGATTTTCATGAAATTTCGCAAAAAATTAGTTCACAGCATAGGGGTGAGCACCCCGAAGCGATTTTTCGAAAATTCGATTTTGATATTTTTCTATTCCGATTTCAATACTATTTTACCGAGCGAATTACCATAACGTGGACGAGTAAATTACCATAACATGGACAAGCAATTTAGCATGGCATATTGGCGAGAAATTCATCATCCATTATTTGCAAAAATACAGGCGAACCAAAAGACCTTTTAATTTTCTACTATGGGCAAAGTCGTACGGGTACCACTAGTACATAATAAAAAGAAAGAATAGGGTCTGGTGGGGTAAAGTGGTCATAAAATCGTAGGTTTTCAACTTAAAAAAGTGGATAATAAATACAATAAATTCTTTAAACACTTCAACTTTTTTTGTTGTTATTTTACATTGCATTATTAAAGAACACGGTACAGTCGAGTCCCGACTTACGCGAGGGATGCGTTCCAAGACTCCTCGAGTAAGTTGAAATTTCGCGTTGTAGAGAAATGTTACGTATACAATTTTTTAGAAACACAACATTCTTTTACACACTGTTAAACACCCCTTAAACTGCTTTAAAGTATTCCTCAACTAGACATTAGTTTTTTACATAAAGAACTGAACTTTTCCTGTTTTAAAAAAATAAAAAAAAATGCTTTATTCAACATAAAATACTTAAAGTTGCACAAAATGAATGATCAATGGTAGGGAAAGACATAAACAACACGGCACGCACAGTATGCCGCACTATGACACTGTACGGTAGATACAGTAATAATATTCATGAGTTGAAAAATAAAGATGGTTATGATTTATGCTCCTTGCTTTTTCAATACATTTTTAAATACGGTTGCTTCGCCTTGTCTTTTATAACGTTTCCATTTTATGACAACAGCCTCTCTTCCTGAACTCTTTAATCCACAGTACAAGAGCAGCTTCCATTTTCATTATACATATTTACTTTGCTTAGACACTATTCTGCAATTCAATACTGAAACTAAGTTCTGAAGTCTAAGTTCTGTTGTTTTGGCTTTTAATTGTACTTATGAAAGATTCACTCATACTTATTTTCATGCTACCGTCGACGTTTTGTAGTTGTTCAAGCATATCGAGACTATTAATCTTTCTTTTTTTTTGGCAGGAACTTTCTCTTTCTTCCTATCTTCAAACTTTGGATGAAACAGCGCACGAAGGCGGCATTCTATTTCATCAGCTTTAATAATTAGAATGAAAAAAAAAAAAAGAAAGATGCTGAGTGGTTATTTGATGCACTATTAACGCGATACGTAGAGTAGTTATGAGAACTTTCGCTGCTGTCAGTGATGCTAAAGAGATGCAATAACATTCACGAAATCTATATTTAGCAGCCAATAATGAAGCCGATACTCGATACTTCCTTCCAAAAAAAAATCGTGTTGTCGACGAGGAATTCGCGTTAGCTCTAAAATTCTTTACTCGTGAAAAACTCGCGTTATAGCCCTTTCGCGTAAGTCGGATCGCGTTGTAGCGGGAGTCGACTGTACATTGAATTTCAGGAAAAAAAATATTGATTTAAGTATTTTTATAATACTGTCATTTCCCTACGTATTTATGACCACTTTACCCCATGGGGTGGGGTAAAGTGGTCATAATATGGGGTAAAGTGGTCATAGTTAAAAATAGATGCAAAACTGTTACAAATAAATCTAATATTTGTATATTTCGGTATTTTCATAGTTACAAGTATATGCACGAGTACATGCGGGTATACACGAGTATGTATGTGTCGTGTAAACACGAGTAAACACGTTCATATATGAGTGGATACATGTATACATCAGATACATGCCTGATGCACGTATGTTGAAGTATATACGTGTATACACGAGAAAATAAGCATGTATACGTGATTACCTGCAGGAGAGTATACGTGTCTACACGAGTATATTACGTGTAGAGGTGTAAAATTTCCGGAAATTTTGAAGTGGTGGAAAAAAAATCTGCTTTTTCCGGAAAAAATGGAAAAATTGATTTTTTTATGAATAAAATAGGGTTTCTTAATAGCTCTGTGTTTCTTGGAGCATATAAAGGGTTAAGTATTAAAAAAAATGTATGCAATCCCCACACCTTCTTTTTCTGTTTGACAAATGTACACATAAAGGAAAGTTTAATAAGAAAAAAAAGCTTTTTGTTTTACTGAGAGCTTCTGGTCAAAAACCAGCAATTTGTCGTCATTCAACCAATAACATTGGGTAAGGTGTTTCTAATCATAACAATTACGTTTTCTTCTTTCGCTTGCCTTTGAAACTTGAAATAATAATTGTAATTTTTGACTTTCAAACATGATTGATACTATCTGAAAGAAAAATAATTATGATTTCCCTTCCTTACAATGTAACTTAATTGTCTGAAAACGAAAGCTATTGAGTTTTGATTTTTTCTACTCCAGTCAAAGTCAAAACTAAATTGGCTTTTCTTTTTCTTTCCGACAGAAACCCCAAACCAAAACTGCGAAATTGTCTCTAAAGCTGAACCAAAACTTAAACTGGAGTTTCAGTTCATTCATACGGCCGTGCTAAGCACAGTAGTAAAAGTAGTCATACCTGCACTTTTGAACAAAACTGAGTTATTATAACCAAGTTTTTCTCTGATTCGTATTTTACTTAATGAATAAAATGCTTTACTGTCATTTAATCAGGAACTGTTTTTTTTTTTTCTAATTCTGAAAAAAATTACATCTGAATCAAATATATTGAAGAACCAAACTTCAAAACACAATATCTCAGCTTGAGCTCAACTGCAGATTCCACTTTTGTGCTTAGCACGGCAGTATACATGGTGCGGCAAAAAAAAAAAAAAACCCTCGGACAAAGATTGCATCATCAAATGGAAGTAAAGTAATTTCATTTTAAGGAGTTTTATTTATTCCTTCTCTCTCACTTGCTGCTTCAAGTGGCTTGGAAATGATAGTCGATGTCCGGAAAGTGTACAAAAACGAAGAGTGAACATTTCAGTTAATCATTCAAAAATGAGTTCAATGAAATCCTTGGGTTCCACCAGAGAATTTGTTTGTTAGGGGGAATTTATGACCGATAAGTGCGACTAAAGGCAAAAATAGCTACAAAAAGAAGTATTACGAGTTTCAAAAAGTTAAAGCATTCGTATGACTCTAAAGGTGCTAAAAACGTTTGAGACGGGCCGCAAGTCCATGCTGGAAGAGATACCTTTCATTGATTTACCGTGCAACCAGCTCATAACTCCTAGAACAATAAGATTTGGTCTGTAGACACTCCAAGCACCTTAGAAAATATTAAACATCGTCAAAATCAAAAGTCAAGCTTTGTCTGTGATGGAATCGGCACAAACGACAAAAAATCTCTGGTTTTTTGTGGATGAGGGCCATAAAATGAATCAAAAAGGGTACCAGAAGGATATTTTAGAAGCTGTTGTACATCTGTGGACGTAAGAGTACTTCAGCAGAGCAAGGTAGATTAGACATTTCAATTTGACTTCACACCAGTTCATACGGCGAAAAAGACAAGGGTGGTGCAGGGCACATTGTTTTTTCGATTTGATATCATCTTTAAAGTGAACGCTCTACTCACTAGACCTCAATCCCATTTGTTACACTGTATGGCCTGTTTTCGAGTCGAAGGTCTACCCTAAACTACACATAAGTTAGGACTCTCTAAACCAATTGCTTAATAGGGAATATGATTGAATAAAGGACTTGCGGCTCTTGAAAGAAAATTTCAATAAGCAGTTGCACCTCTGTATTACTTCAAAAGACAGCCAATTTGAAACCAGTTAATTAATTAATTGCTAAAGGTCTTCTCACATTATTAATTTTGTGTTTTGATAGTTTATTTGCTTTTAATAAAGTTACATGAAAAATTGCTTGCCCGGTTTTTTTTTTTTTTTTGCCGCACCCTGTACATTTGGTTTACATAGTCAGCAGAAACACAGCTCTGTGATTGAAGTTATGCTTGTTTGTTTTATGAAGAAGGAAAATAAATTCTTCACTAAAAGGATATTGGTTTAATTTTTTTTTGCAAAAAGTATTAAACGTTTTTTGATCTATATGCAAATTATATTATCATACAACAACTTACATTATCAAAGTTAGACAGTATTTTAACATACAAGGGGGGGGGGAGATAATTGCATCAGAATTTAAGTATGAGAAAATTCTTATCATTTTTTGCTGAAATTTTCAATTAAAACTTTCTGAAAAGTTGAAAAAATTAATTTTTTCAATTTGGGGAGTGGAAATAAATCCCTTCGAAAAAAAACGGTTTTTTTCCTTTTTTCCGATAATTTCCGGGTTTTTTTCGACTATTTTCATCTCTAATTACGTGTCACGTGTATACACGAGTATATATGCGTCAGTATATACGCGTATCATATGCGTGTATGCACTTGTATATCGAGTATTTACGTGTATACCTGAGTACATAAGTGTATAATAGACGTATATACGGCATATAAGTGTACATACATATATATACGAGTATACAGGAGTTAATTCGTGGATACATCCAGTGCGTGTTTGTACGTGTTTACTCACGTGTGTATATATATATATATATATATATATATATATATATATATATATGGAAGCAGGAGTATATACGTATGTTTACGTGTATACACCAGTACATGTATGTATACACGAATATAACCGCTAATAATACATGTATGCTTACAGAGTGAATCCGAGCTCTTGAGCAAAAATCTAAGCGGTGTAAGAGGGGGAGGGGATAAGAAGCAAAGGATCATAAGTAAGTTATGGCCGCTGACGCGCTACATGCACACAAAGCCAGAAACTGATGGATGTAAAACAGGTAGCAAATTTTTAGCACTAAGATGATTTTACCCAACATTTTAGTTGTTAAGAAATATTTAGAGCAGTTGTTAAAAGTTACGACCTGTAGTAGCTATACACGCATCGCAACAAAGGCGTAGCGACTGATGAAAGTTTTTCAAAAGTCTCGTTATTGCAACAGAGGGTGCCTTGTGATTGCGACGCATGTATTACAGCTGCAGGCCAAAAATTTCACCAATCTCTTTAAAACTTTTTTAAAACCTAAAATGTTGTGTAAAATTGTCTTTGTGTAATAAATTTGTGACCTGTTTTGCATCCATCAGTTTCTGGTTTTACATGCATGTAGCGCGCAAGCATTGTGTTTGTGTCCATATTTCCCTTATGATTCTTGCTTCTTATCCTCTCCTCGAACACCATTTAATAATTTGCCCAAGAGTTTAAACTCTTACACGTATATGATATGCTGTTATGTAAATGTCTACTCGAGTACGTACGCTCCACCACTAAAATACGTACGCGTATATACGTGTTTACCTAAGTATATAAGTGTTCGTATATATTCGAGTATAAGCGAGTATATACGTGTATAGTCGAATGTACATCTGTATATATAAAAAATACTTGCAGATACCTATATGCGTATATTGGTGCATTTCTGTGAATACATATACAGGTAGTTATCAAAATAATGGAAACACCTGAGAATAAAAGTGACATTTTTGAATGCGCTTTTTAAGTAATAAAGAATAAAATTAGATATCTGGGTTTTATATATATATATATATATATATATATATATATATATATATATATATATATATATATATATATATATATATATATAAATAGCAATGTACATATTCTGGTACCATTTGGTGGTTTAACGGAAGTTCTGGAAGCCTTGGGTTTTTTTTTTTTTCAAGTACGTGAAATGTCGGACCTCTCAAATTTTTAAATAGGCCAAATTGTTGGAGCGCGTCTAGCTGAAGAAAGTGTAACTGAAACATTTCAACTTTTTGGCGCATCTAGAAGTACAGTATCTAAAGTCATGACAGCATACACACAGCGCGGTAAAACAAGCTCTGCAAAGCAAAATAGTTGGCGGAAAGAGAAGCTCAGTGAAATAAACCGACCGGTAGTGAAGTGGATTGTAATTTCTAAAAAGCGAACTACAGCAGCAAAAGTGACCACAGAACTCAATCACCATATAGAGACATCAGTGTGAGCGATTTAAGTTAGAAAAGCACCTTTATAAACAGAACATTTACGGCAGAGTAGCGATTCCCAAAAACTTTTTTCCAAGTGTTTCCATTATTTTGATAACTGCCTGTATATACGTGCCTATACGAGTATATGCATACGCATACGCATATACTCGTATATTTAACTTCATTTGCTGTAAAAACAATACATATTAAGTGAAATTAATACTTAGTTTATATCTGCCTTATATTTAAAGATTAAGTGACCTTAGAAGAACAATATTCGTTAAGCCTAATATTACGACCAGTTTACCCCATCTCACTTAAATTGTTCCAAAAAAATATCCAAAATAGATTCAGCTAACTGCTAATGAGTAAGAGTTCTTGAGATATGTAGAAAGCGTCCTGTGCAGTCAATCTGTTCATAATTCTAACAATCAAAATTTCCCAAGGAAGTTAAAAGAGGTGTTTAGATTTGAATTTTTTTCATATTCACACAAAATATTTTTCTTAACCAAATAACATTTTGCCAGTTGTAAAATTTTGGGGTCAAAATGTAGTTTATAACTGCCCTACTCTAAAAAAAAATTTTCACATTCATTCGAACATTTATTTCCAAGCTATAGCCATTTATTTGACGTATGACCACTTTACCCCCATTGACCACTTTCCCCCACCAGACACTAGTTATTAAATCCATTTATAATGAATTGTTAGTATGGTTCAAAGCTACCCTGCCATTTACGGACAGTTTGAGCTACGTATGAAATTATTTTAATAAAAGTAGTCTAACTTCAATGCAGCAAACTGAAATTCAAAATGTTTAAATACTCCGGGTGCTTGTAGGGTCAAATTTCTCAATAGGCAGAGTAAGCAGCTGGTTAGGGCGGCAAATTTTGTTTCAACCACCTTTTTTTTTAAACATAATTTTTGAAATTGAAATATTAGTCTCTTTCATTTTGCACAGTGACCTTTTCTTGTACTTTCAATACTGTTTTATTATCACACACATCATGAAAATGAAATATTGTTCAAGCATGGTAATAGATTAGTGTAAAACAATAAATGTGAAGACGGAAATCGAGCATCGATTGCAGAAAAGCAGGTGTCAATGCGTTTGGCCATGAGTCGTATCAAGATTAGGGTTTGGGGGGGCGGGGCACTAAAGTTAATTCAATTGTGGTTTCTTGAATGATTCAGTTTTACTTTCTTTTTTACATTGTTAAAATATTGTTTTCTGTTAATGTTAAGTCTCGAAGGTACATGAAAATGAGTGAGGAGAGAGAAAGGCTGAATGATTTTAAATAAAGGAAACATGCTAAATTAAACATCGACGAACGAATAGGAGTCCTAAAAAAAATAATAATAACGTGAATTAGTTTTGAACGTAATTTCGAAAAAAGTAACAAAATTTTCGGAATAATAGTTTTTTTTTTTTTTTCAAAATGTCTTTTGAGCAAAAGATGACGAATAAGGAACGAGTTAAAAAAAGTTAGTTAATATATTCCGAAAAGTAAAGATGCTGTCTTAAGTGAACCACGCTTAGCCTTCGACGCAAATCTCGTTTACTGTTTATTTACCCATTTTCTATCATTATATTTTCCCTTAAAAGTCTAACTCATGTTTATATCATTTTTAACAGTTCAACAACGTTGTTATGATAAGGAAATGTTTTAAAACGTAAAAGAATGAAAGAGAACGAGTTTCGTGAAACTTTTGGGCTATGCGAAAATAATAATCATGATCTATTAATTGAAACATGAAACAAATTGTTAATATCATTTAAGTTGATCCTATGTGAATCGTATATTGACCTGCCCTAGAACAGTAATTTAGCCATGAACGACGTACAAAATTAAACGATATAAATAGGAGCTCTCCGAACTAAAATTTTTGGAACGGAGAAAAGTTTCAATTTACCGAATGAAGTCTCCATTTTAATCGAATGATAAAATTCTAACATGTACGCATATACTACATACAAAACATTTAGTGTGAAGGAACATTATGCATTATTAAAAAACATTTTGAAAATATTTTTAAAAGAATGAATCTCAGCGTTGCAATTTTATCTACAACTTTGCCGAATCGTCAGCGAAATTTGCCGAATAAGGAATTTTTTTGGATTAAATGGATAATCTCCCATGACCTTCCATCCATTGGGGCGACACTGAACGTAAATCGGCCCAATTTCCTCAAAAGCTTGACAGTTTCAATTTTTTGAGTACTATTTCATTTATTTATTTATTTATTTATTTGCGTTTTTGAGTCAAGAAAATATGGGGAGTTTTTTCTGGTGGGGGGGGGGAGTAGCAGATTTCAAATCTGCCTAAGAGCGACGTGTAGCTCTGCCCGGTTGTACTTCAAAATGTTGCAAGATTTCTATCATTTAAAATAGCTCATAGCATTTTACGACGCAGGAAGAGCACTTTTAACAACTTAAAAAATAGTTTCTGAGCAGTAATTTCAGAATTATTCAAGTTTGAAATTAGCTGTGTACAATATTGCCATCTTTTCTTACTTTCTTCTTGTGAAATAAGGAGCAGAAAATTTATTTCATAACCTTTCCAGGACCACTGGACTTTTTTTTTTCAAAGTCAAATATAGAAAAAAATGAAGAGGAGCAAAGTTAAGTGGCATAGGTCAAAGCTTCCCAGAACGACTGGAAAGTTTTTGAGTCATTTAATGCTCAAAAACAATTGTTAAAAAAGTAGTATCCACAAATGTTTACTATTTTAAATGCAAGTGTAGGAGTGTAATCATCAATGCTCCACTTCCTGCTCACTTCGCTCATCTCTATTAACGACATAAATAAGAAGCAACTTTCAGTTTTCAAGCGGAAAGTGACGAGAAAATTAATTGTATATATTTAAAGTAACACGATAAATCAACTTAAAAGGAAATGTTGAAGAAATTTTAACAACTAACAGGCTCCACCTCCTGCTCGTTTCGCTCACCAACCCCCGTTCGCTATCTGTACTAGCTCAGTGCGCGCGGTGGAGGTTATGGTACAGATACACAAACGGGCATATACAATACTCTCAGATTTGAATAGTGGAAAAATAAGGAACTTTACTAAGAAATAAGAATATAATAAGCAACAAATAAGAAAATAGAATTCATAGTTAAAAAATTCTGTTCATTAATAACTTTCTGGGTTTGAAGGAAAATTCTCTCTCTCTCTCTCTCTCTCTCTCTCTCTCTCTCTATCTCTTTCTCTGACAACAATAATTCAAAGTAAATGCTTTTTTCCATAATGAAGAGGATTCCTCCACTTCTTCCTGTTCTCTTCTTACAATATATGCCGCATGCAATATACCTACCACGTACAGTCGAATCCCGACTTACACGAGGGATGCGTTCCAAGACTCCTCGCGTAAGTCGAAATTTCGCGTTGTAGAAAAGGGTATGTATACAAATTTTTTCCGAAACATACCAAATTTTTTTATACACTTATAAACAACCCTCAAACTGCTTTAAAGCATTCCTCAACTATACATTAAAGTTTCTAAGAATTAAGAACTGTACTTTTACTGTACTTAAAAAATAAAAAAGCTGCTTCATTCAACATAAAAAACTGTTAAGATGCACACAATAAATGTTCACTGGAAGGGAAAGACATAAAATAAAACTACATGGTACGTACATCACTTATACTTATTGTCGTGCTACCGTCGACGTACTTTTTAGTTGTTCAGGCATATCGAACATCTTAAACTTTTTTTTTTCTGCCAACTTTCTTTTTCTCCCCATCTTTACAAACTTGAGATGAAACAGTGCACTAAGGTGCCGTTTTATTTCATCAATTTTAATATTTAGAAAGAAAAAAAGAAAGAAAGACGCAGAGTGGTTACATGATGCACTAACAAAACAATCCGTGTACTAGAATGGTGAAGGGAACTTCCGCTATCAGTGACGCTATAGGAATAAAATATATTCACGAAATCAATATTTAGGACCCAATAACGAAACCGATACTTCTTTCCAAAAAAAAAAAGGTATTGCGGACGAGGAATTCGCGTTAGCCATAAAACACGGGAAAAACTCGCGTTATAGCTATTTCGCGTAAGTCGAGTCGCGTTGTAGCGGGAGTCGACTATATCCAAAACCGTGAGAGGACGGAAAAAGTTTTAGTGCTGCCATCTATTATTGTTTTCGGTATCTGTTTCCTTAATAAAGCATTAAAGGCCTGCAGTTTTAACAGCATTCAAATTATTTTACTATTTTATTGCGATGATAAATATATGCCTAGTTACTTTTGCAAAGCGTACACGAAACTTAATAATTACCTTTAAATTATTCTTAAACCAATCAGCTTTCTTTCGGAATATTTTTGTGGTATTTGAAGTATGATGAAAGATTAAAGGCACTATAATTTTGGATATAAAATGGTTAGAATTGATGTGTGTCAGTATCCCAACTAGGAGGAGCAGGATTTTTGGGACGGCACTTTTACTTTCAATCACTTTTAGTATGAAAAGGAAAAAATACGCAAAGAGGATAGTTATTAAGCTTCTGAGCAGCGCATTTAATTATATTTTCATTCGTTGGCCTGAATTCCCGGTGACTAGATTTTATTTCACTGTGGCTGGGATATATATCTTCACCTGCTCTTTTTACGAGTAAAATAATATGTTTATTTTCTTTCCCTCTTTCTTTCTTAATTTATTTTTGGTGATTTCCAATTTAATGAAAAATTCTGTCTGCCCCACCTGAATGCCACAATTTATTAAAGGACTTTCTTGTTTAATATTAAAATTATAAACTTCTTACTGTATTTTTATAGTTATTTTTTGACGATTGCTTTATGCGCTGGTGTGTAACTTTAAATTATTGATATATATTAGGGTTATTTTTGCATAATGGCTATAATCAATAAAAAATCTGAAACGTCTTCGAAGTTATAAATTTTTAAAATATGGAAAAATTAACTATAGAACATAGAAATCCCCCCCCCCCCTTGCCCAAAAAAATAATAGCCGAATTGTTCAAAAAGTAAAAAACCCTCTAATTTCTTACTGTCAAAACTTCAATTTCTCCGAAAAAAATTTTTTAATGCGTTTTTATTTATGTCTGTTGAAAGAGGGCAGCACCATTCAACTGATGTTGAAGCGGATTTCAAGAATTGAGAATTAGCACCACCGGTGAAAAGGGAAACCCTTATACAAGGGGTGCGAACCAAGGAAGGGGGGGGGGGGTCATGGTGCACACTGCACCACTGAAATTTTTAGGGAGTTGTATAGAGGGGATTTTTCTCTTTTATAGGGGGCTCTAGCTCTTTAGGGGGGGTCTTCGCGATATTTAGGGGGGTGCGCCTCTGCTTATACTGGACCTAAAGTACCTGGAGCTGCAGTTTTTTTTTAGAGGCTGGGAACCTGTTTTCCAATAAAAGTAGTAGTAATAATAATAGTGACTAGTCGACCCGTGCGGAACTCCGGACTGTACTTCGAATCGTTTCATAAGGCATTTCGCTCTTTAAAAATTTCAAAGAAAGAATATTATGAAGAAAAACCGAAAAAGTAAACGGAAAAAAGTAAGCGCACAAGAGAAGGCATGTAATTTGAAGACATCAGTAACAAAACCTCGTTAAATACAACGTTGTGATAATTTGATCATCGCTCCCCTTTTGGTTGTACGTATTTTCAATGCAAATATAAGAATCAATAGTCGACCCGTGCGGAACTCCGCACTGTACTTCGAATCGTTTCATAAGGCATTTCGCTCTTTAAAAATTTCAAAGAAAGAATATTATGAAGAAAAACCGAAAAAGTAAACGGAAAAAAGTAAGCGCACAAGAGAAAGCATGTAATTTGAAGACATCAGTAACAAAACCTCATTAAATACAACGTTGTGATAATTTGATCATTGCTCCCCTTTTGGTTGTACGTATTTTCAATGCAAATATAAGAATCACTAGTCGACCCGTGCGGAACTCCGCACTGTACTTCGAATCGTTTCATAAGGCATTTCGCTCTTTAAAAATTTCAAAGAAAGAATATTATGAAGAAAAACCGAAAAAGTAAACGGAAAAAAGTAAGCGCACAAGAGAAGGCATGTAATTTGAAGACATCAGTAACAAAACCTCGTTAAATACAACGTTGTGATAATTTGCTCATCGCTCCCCTTTTGGTTGTACGTATTTTCAATGCAAATATAAATATCATTAAAAGTGTGGCTGAGTGACACGTGAAAAATCAGTAAATTTGCATGCGAAAAAACAGGTTGTGGCAAATACAGTCCTGCCCATGTGAGCATCTGATGGAAAAAAAAAAGAAACATTAAAGGGGTATTTAGTGGCACGGATTCAAACTGGCGCCATTCTGATTAACAGTACGACGCTCCAACAAACCTAGCAACTGTGCCTTCCTTTTCGAATGCTATTCATTGAAGGAATGCGTAATAAAACACAGTAAAAAAAATTTTCGTCAAAAAAAATATAATAAGATCATGCGTCTATGTTTTGTCATTAGCCAGCATGATACGATTTAAAATTATTCGTAAAACATGGAATTTTATTAAAGAATGAGGAAGATCTCACGTAGCGATTGAAACAGACATTCTAGAGAAGTAATAAATTCGGTTGAAAAAATAAGTGTTTTTATTTTTGAATATTCAACAATTTCCCATAGCAGGCTTCTTTAACCTGTACGGCTCAAAAGCCCGCACTTATTTTTCTTTTAATCGAACACTTAAAATTCAAAACCAAAACCAATTAAACTGAGTCCGTTTTTTAAGTGTAATTTTTCGAACGTAGACAAAATGCTTTTTTTTTTTTTTCAGCCGAAAGCAGAGGAGTAGAAAATGATTTCTTACTAATGAAGTTGATAATAATTTTAATGTTTTATATCGTATTCGAATAAATAATTAAAGATTTACTGGTTGAAACTCGTAGTTTTATTTTGGCGTAGTATTTTTTCATTTGTACAAAAGTTCGAACACTGCTATTTGAAAAATCTACATTTCAGCATACAATGAAAATGTTTTTCTCCACAAAAAGGATTCCCTTGACGTATATCTAATACTTTTTTTATGCTTACATTATGCTCAGTGGTCTAGACGGAGTCAAAGCTTAAAAAAAGGGGAAGAAAACACCCTTCGATTAGCAGTCAACTTATCTGAATAATAACTGTAGCCTGCATAAAGGAGTCGAAACACCAAATAACATTCCCACTGCATTTATTTTATTACGTGTGTTATCTGTTGTGTGTTATGAGTACATGTAATGCGTAATATTACTGTAAATTTGCTATTATGTCGGACAGCCCGAAGTGGCCCGAAGTTCAAACAGTTTATAGCCGAACGCTCTACCGAAAAAAAAAAAAAAAAACCCACAGGTAATTTTAAGTTTTTTTTCTTGCCGAGAAGTGTTTTTATTTTTAAAAATTTTTACAATTTGTTATCGCAGGCTGTTTGAACCGTTATGACTTAGATGGCAGCACGTGTTCATCATTTAACAGCACGGTTAAAATACAAAATAATTTGAACTTTTTTTTTAAGCATAACTTTTCAAAAGTAGTAAAAATGTGATACGCTATTTGTTTTTTTGCAAAAAGAAGAAAAATATATATATTACTCTTTAAATTGAGGTAGTATTTTTTTTATTTGTACAAAGAGTCAAAAACTCATATCGAAGAAGCTATATTTCAACATACGATTTATTATATTTTACTGAACAAAAAACAATTCCAATGTAGTCTGAAATCTTAAACCTGATACTTATATTTTCGCTTACATTATGCTTAAATTTTCTTCCCGGAACCAGAGCTTAAAAACAACCCCTTACAATTGAGTATCAATTTAGCTCCGTGTTGCATCAACTTTTCATAACTTGAGCTAGGAGCGTTTCTACCTCATGTATTCCCTCATCTTTGTTATTCATTATTCATGTAATGCGCGATATTTTTCTGATTTTTTGATGCAGATTGTCCGGACGTGGGCCCGAACACGCATTCTCCTGGTTACCAGTCGAACGCTCTGCCGATCAAGCTATTCAGCTCTGTCGGTAACAGTGCAAGTTAAAGTTATAAATTTAACCGAAAACCTCATTCTGGTTCTTTAAAACAGGTTTTTTTTGCCCGAAAAAACAATTTTTAGACCGTGGGTCTATTTTTCGTCAGTAGCCTGTACGATAAGCTTTAAAATAAGGTGTAAATCAAAGAAATCGATCAAGAATTGAGGAAAATCTCGCGTAGAAACCAAAAACAGGCTACAGAAATAATATATAAGGATAATTGTATTGATGATTTTATCGAGTCCACCTCCTCAGCAGGCTCGTCATTTCAAAATTTTCCGAGGAGAGGGGGAGGGGCAAAGGATATGCACTCAATGCATAGTTGTGGAAAAAAGCATCAAAATACATGTAAAATGCATAATTACATTGTGTTCTTGAAATCCGTGGGGGGAGAGGGGCAATTTTTTGCTGGTGCCGAGTATCGGCAGGGCCCGACTAACTAAACCACTATAATTTGGAGGCCCCCTGAAGGCTCTATAGCAGAATGCAGTGGTTGATTTACAGGTTTGGGGACAGGGCCGACTCTAGCAGTTTTGCCGCCCCGGACAAATCTGCAAAGTGCCGCCCTTCCCCACGGTAAATAAAAAAAAACGTTCAAACATTACGTGTTTTCAGTTTAGCTTTACAAATATAGTTTATTTCCCTTCTTTGTGGTAATTCTTTCTTTTTAATAGAAACGTTCTTCCAAAAATAAAACCTTCCCACCCCCCGCACCTCCTAAAATGGTTAGGATTGAAAGCAGTTGTTTTGCCGTTGTTTTCACCTATTCATCGGTCCAACAGTGGCACAACAAGAATGTTTTTGGGAGGGGGGAGCACGCTTAAAATTTGTCGTATTTGTTAGGGGGTCTGGGGATCCCTCCCCGGAGAAATTTTTGAAATTGTAGTTCCAAGAACGCAGTTGTAGACGGTCTCTGGCTATTAAAGGGCAGTTCACTTATCGGCCGTCCGTCCCGTTCATCCCATTTTTTTACGTGACGGACTGCCGAGAAAAGCAGAGTAGCATTCACATATGGTCGTCGCACATCAATCACGTGACTGAATTCACCCGCCAAAGAGAAGAGACTGCTTGGCGGAAACCAATGAAATGCCGTTCTACTTTTGACGGCCGTCAGATATCAAGGTTCTTCTGATCGAAACCGGTCCCGTGCAAGATGGCTTGCTGTCATGGCAACCAGCAAAAAAACCTGTTTCGGGAGAGAAAAAACGTGATGGACGGAACGGACGGCCGATATGTGAACAGGCCATAGACGGCGGAAAATTCCAGGGGCCTTCTGAGGAAATTTTAAGAAATTGAAGTCTTAAAAACGCGATTATAGGCGATATGTGTTAACGTTAGAGTAAGGGATGGGACTTCCGTGCTGTCTTATTTTTTGAAAATAGAGTGAAACCAATCACCTCTCACCCCAATTTTTTGACATTGAAATTCCAAAACGCAGTTACCGACAAACTTTGATGATTAATTTTTTAAAATTAGAGTTTTTTTCATTTTTAGATTTCATACCGGAGCATCGTATCCTCTATTTAAGGAGGACTGCGTGCTAAGCACCTTAACAAATTTTCATTTTTAAAAATCCGTCTTTTGACGATTTTGATGATATTAGAACGAGGGGTTCGAGGTGCGAGGCCTTTGTCCGGAAGTTTTTCTAAAGGGAAGTCTTAAAAAACGCAACTGTATACCACATTTGGTAACGCTAGGCGCTCTGCAATTTTTCAAAATTGTAGCTCCAAAAAAGCAGTCTTAAACGATTTTCGATGTTGTTAGAAGGCGACGTGTGTGGTAATTCTTCCCCTGGTAATGTAGCAAAATTGAACCCTTGGAAACGAGATTTGAGATGTCCTTTAATGATTTTGGCTTTCAAAGGATAGCATTTTAAGGATTTTTTTTTATTTTTGAATCGGTGTAAGAAAACGAAAAAAAAAAGGAGAGGAGGGGAGGGATGAAAGAAATGTGAGGAATGGGCTGTTATTAACTGAGTAATAATCTGTAACTATTGAAAAATTTAATTTTAAGGTTCTTTTTTTAAATAAATTAAGTTTTTTCTCACAATTTTCTATGTTTTTTCCCATTAAAGTTACTTTGTTTTCCAGAGGAGCGTTTGTTTTTCCTCTTTAATAATATGGATTTTTTTTAAATATTATACTCAGTCCTCGGGGTACGAAAGGGGGGGGGGCGAGCCCTGTGCGCGATCCAAATCTGGACTGCAGAAGGTCAAAAGCTGAACCACCAAAAATGTATAATTGTTTAAAACGTCGTAAATAATTTACTTGCTACGCTATTGCAATTTCCCACGGCGCCCCTGTAAATGAAATGTGGCTCTCCGGGGCGGCACACATTTTGCGGGAAATTGGCTGTCGAGTCACTAAATCAATTTAATATTTAACAAAATTAGTTGAAGATAATGGTTAAACGTAAAAATCCAGGCCTTATGCCCAGCCTGTTCAACTTGACCTCATGTCCTAGCTATACGAAATCGGGACCTTCTATCCGTGAAACTTATGTCCGCCGTCCGCCGGACCATATGTCCGCTGGACCTTCTGGACGTACGTGAATATTCTGTACGCGGACCTTTTGGTTTTGAACCTTCTTTCCGGGCTCCTACTTAATCACGCCCCTAATGCATTTTAGATCCCAAAGCGCTCAGTTCTTTAACATTCTTTTAAATACAGTGAATAGAACCAATTCTCTAATGTAAACTTTTATCATCTTGATGTGCAGGAAAATATTGAAAAGTTTCATTATTAATTAGATCCTAATTATTTGCTACGTTATTGCAAAATTTCGCGGAGCCCCTAGAAAGGCTTCATGGTTCCTGTAGGAGGTGTGCGTTTTGGGAATCATTACCTGAAGCCTTACTAAAATACATCTCAACGCATGATGCATAATAAGTCCAAAAGTGCTCACAGCTGTTGTTTTGCCTTTGAACATTCTTAATATACAATGCGCTGATTCTCTAAAGCAAGATTTCACCATCTATGAGAGCAGCGGAATATTGAAACTTTTCATTATAAATAAGTCCCTACCTATTTGCGATGTTATTGCAAAATTCCGCGGGGCGCCTGAAGAGGCTTCATGGCTCCCCGAAGAAGTGCACATTTTAGGAATCATTACCAGGAACTTTACTAAAATACGCCCCCAATACATATTATGTCCAAAAGCTCTCATAATAGTAGTTTTGCCTGGGAATAATCTTTTAAATACAGTGATATAGCCGATTCTCTAATGCAAGATTTTCTCATCTAGGGGCGCTGCGAAACATTGCAAGGTTTAATTATTTAAGTACCCAATTATTTGCTACGTTATTACAAAATTTTGGCGTCGCCACTTAAGAGGTGGCTACCCGTGGAGGCGCTTTTTTTTCGTAAATTACTAAAAAATTTAAAAAAATTAAATATTTCCCCAATGATAAAATAAGGGTATGTGCACAAAAGTGCATCAAATGAAAAATAACATTTGGGCATCTATTTTTTTTTTTTTCGCAATTCGGTTTCTAAATTTTCGCCGAGTCATTAGACAGAATTTGCTGAATAAAGATTTTTTTGGGGGGTCACTGTGACCTCCGTGACCTCCTACCAAGACGCCCCTGCATATAATCAAGGGTTAATTATGTGGAAAGGAAAGTACTACATTTTGAAGAGGAATGTTTTTAATCTGAGAACTTAAAACTGTTATTCCCTTTTATTTATAATTTCACTCGAAAATTACTTTTATCTAACAATTAAAAATATCCCTGTTATAATAACACTAGCAGTACCCACACAGCGATGCCCGTGCTAAACATTTAATGGAAGTTCGTTGAATAAAAAAAAATTGACGCCCCCTCCCCCTCTGATGTGAAATTATCATTTTTCTTTGTATAAAGTGCGTACACACCTTTTCACTAAAAAAAAAATATTAAAATTTCTTCGGAATTTAAAACTTTTCGTCAAATCATTAAATTAGATTTACAGTTGCTTTAAAACTCTATTTAGCGAGTGAAGCGGTTTTTACTGCAATTCACAATATTTCGCCAAATAAACAAAAAAAGACATCAAATAATATCTTTCAAATGTAAAAATAATTCCGCAACTCTATTGTTTATCGCCAAACTGGCCCAGCAACCACGCTATCATAATCCATCCGTTTAACGAAAAAAAAAAAAATCCCGTGGAACATTCAAAAATCATCGTCAGAAAAAAAGAAAATGTCGTACATTTCACTCAAATAAAAACAAATCAAAAGTATCCTTTCTTTCAAAACAAATCGCCAAAACAATGAATTACATTTACGGTTACTTTAAAACAATAATCCAAGACTGAATTTGCTCAGCGCCTAACGCGCCAAGCGACCACGCTACCGGAACCCAGCCCTTTTGCCCGTAGAGCGGATGTTTTTTCTTTGGCAGTAATAAATGTTTCGCCAAACAAACAAAAAAGTATAAAATCACATTAATAGTAGCTTTCGAATCATTATATATTAAGAGCTGCGCTGCCCGGCTTTGCCCGGTCTACCTTGAGAATAAAAATTGTCAAGTGACATATATTCAACAATCAGGCTTAAATAAAAGAAAAAAAAAGCACCATGCAAAATTACCCTTCCAAACAATGACGACTGATATTAAAATACTTTAGAAATACTCGCATTTTAATTAAAATGCGAAAAATGGATTTTAAAAGCGTTTTTTACCATGGAAACACGAAATAAAATAAGTTTAAGAAATTAAATGCAAAATAATGAAAGAAACAATGGATTAAAAAGCGTAACCATGGAAACGCGAAATAAAATGGTTGACAACCTGAAGCAAAATGATATTTTTCAATTTGGTTTAAAAACGCTTGTAACTTTTTTTTCTTTGAAGATGGAAACTAAGTTTTTCGACCATAGGTCGAGAGAGATCTGGAGTAAAAAATGTCGCTTTTCTCAATGGTGTCAAAAAGAAAGCTGGGACAATTCCTTCACTTTTTATTGATAGATTTAATGAAGAAACTAGTGCCTAAATTTCAGCTTATCCTAAAAAAGTTCGAGCTAAAAACGCAAACCACTCCCGCCGTAATTAAGTTAGAGCATTGAAACAAATTGTTTAGAACGCTGAAAATTCTACCCTTTACAAATATATATATATATATATATATATATATATATACTCTATAACAAAAAAATCGACGCACCAAGAAGCAATCATCCGATTGCTTTGAAATTTTGTATTACATGAATGTTTTGATCAGATATTCAAATGATTAAAATTTGGTGTCCACTGAATGGATAGTTTGATCTCCAGCGCATCGAAACTGCGTATCCAGCAGATGTATATAAAGAGCAGTTCTACAACAGTTGTTACAACGTTCGATTTAATTGCGATTCAGATTACCTTTCAACAACTTAAAAATGCCTCGCCGCGTGGTTCGTGCTCATTAGGAGCAACTGTCAGAGTTTAAAAGAGGTCGTATCATTGGATTGAAAGAGGCCGGTTGGTCAAATCGAAGAATCGCTCGTCGTTTGAGTCGAAGCGATGCGGCGATTCAAAACTGCTGGCAAGGATGGGTGGGAAATGGCAGAGTTCAGCGTCAGGATGGTAGCGGTCGACCTAGGATCACAACAGATCGTGATGACAGATTGATTGTCTGATCAGCTGTCACAGCGCTTTCTTCATCTCTATGAACCATCAGACGTTCAACCCAAACACCAGTGTCCATCATGACCATTTACAGACGGTTGAGACAACGAAATCTACGCTCGCGCCGACTGTTACGCCACCTGCCACTGACGCCTACACACTGACGAGCCAGATTACAGTGGTGCATGGCTCGATCAGGTTGGAATGGTGTCGACTGGGGACGTATAGTCTTCAGCGACGAGTTCCGCTTCCAACTGTGTCATGATGATCATCGAAGACGTGTTTGGAGACAACCAGGGCAGAGGGGGGATCCTGGTTTCACTTTTGCACGCCACACTGACCCTCAACAAGACATTATGGTCTGGGGTGCCATTTCCTTTGATAACTGGACCCCTTTGGTCGTAATTAGAGGAACACTTACTGCACAGTGGTACGTTGACGACATCCTAAGACCTGTTTTGCTGCTATTCCTTTTGCAATACCCTCGGCTGGTTTTCAGCAGGAGAACGCCAGATAACATACGGCCCGTGTTGCTATGAACTGTCTGTAAGCTGGTCAAAATCATCCGTGGCAAGCCAGATCGCCAGATCTCTCTCCCATCGAGCATGTCTGGGGTATGATGGGATGGCGATTGCATCTGGCAAGGAATGTTGATAACCTCGTCCGACAATTGGAGCGAATTTGGCCGGAAATACAGCAGGACACCCTCCGGGAGCTTTACCGGTGTTTGCCACGAAGTGCTTCAGTTTTTATCCAGGCTAGAGGCGGGTCAATACCTTGTTGAACTTGTTACCAAGGCCCGACTAACTAAAAGTGAAGCCCAAGGCCCACAATGCTTTGGAGGCCCTCTCTCTATTCTAACCTTAAGTCAATGCAAAATGATGTTTAACATTATTTAAAAGAGGTATGCTTTGAATTAAGAAATCATTATGTTTTATTATTATCGCAAAAATACACAATTGTTTAATGCTTTGCATAAGTTTTTAAAATTTCGAGGCCCCTTAGGAAAATGGGGCCCCAGGCACAGGCCTACTTGGCCTGTGCAGTAATCAGGCCCTGCTTGTTACTGTTACTGTGACATAAATTATTCAATTGTTCTGAGAGTTTAATCATTTACTATTCTGTGCATTGTCTTCCTATCCACCAATTTTCGTCTCAATCGGATCATTCCTTCTTGGTGCGTCGATTTTTTTTTGTTATAGAGTAATATTAATATATGCAAATAATTTTTCACTCCTATGTTCGAACATTTATGTGAAATTTGGGCCTAAATTGGAATTAAAAAAAAGAACTATTCATCGGATTTTTTCGAATTATAGCCTATGTCACTCAGTAAGAAAGCATCTTTCATATAGTAAAGGAATTTTTCAAATAGGTGCAGTGGTTCCGGAGATTACCTCAAACATATAAACACACAAAAATCCGCCCTCTCTCTTTATAATATTAGCATAGATAAACAAAATTAAATACTATACCACATTAGCATTGACTTTGTTTCATAAATACAAGTTTAACATGAAAGTAAGATTGTTTTTTCAAATTATAATATTTAACCAGCTGAATACAACACTAGAAAGAAGAAGTGAATAATTATTGAAAAACAGTAAACAATACAGAACGGGCTTTCAAAAATCACTTTGAGGTTGAAAATTCCCTGCTCGAGTGCATGGTACATTTGTCGAGGAACACAGTCAACTCAAAGAGAATGTACCATTTTTTGGAGGGACGGCGGTATCAGTGGAGGACGTTTCTTTTTTACTTTAGAGAGATAGAGAAATGCAATCCTTCCAAAACAACAAGAAGACAGCGACATGGAGAATAGGGCTGACATGGTTTAGAGCCCGGAATCAGTCGGAGGATTCACATGGTATTCGAACTTCGGACCGCACCCCATTGTGTTAGACTATCTGAATCTGACATTGATGACGTACTGATCTAGACTATATCTGAAATATTTATGTACAATTACAATCAGCTTTTTACATAAAATGACGCATACTGTTTTGTTGATTACGTGAAACTAAAGCACCAAGACTTAATAAATACCAATAAGCATTAATTTAATACCAAGTCATCAGATTCCAATTAAGCTTTAGTTAAAATCCTTAAAAACAATCTTTTTTGTTCAACTCTGTTTCACTTAAAGAAATCCGAACAATCTTAATTTAACGTGTTCTTTTAACGAGACAAGATGTATTTCAAAAGTAAAAACAGGAAGGAAAAAAAGAGTTATTACAATTCGAAAACTCACCCATGTGAAGGGAAAAAGTCCAACAAAATAAACATAATTAGTCGCACATCCTAAATTTACCAAAATATAAGGCCGGTCAATGATAAACATACACTACAATAATTAAATATAACTAAAGAAACAACTTTCATATGCTGAAAAGAGTTAAGAACGTTGGCTGTAAAAAAAAAATAATAAAACGAGCTGATGTGTGCATCACATGGCTTCCTTTTACGCCAATTTAATGATAACAGTTATAGATGCCTTGGAGTAAGCAAAGAAACACTTAAAATATTTTTGCCCCAAGTTTATTGCGAACTGAAGGAAAAAAATGTTTTATACAGGTTAATTGTCCCAATATTGAACATTTTAATGTGATTCAATGGTTAACTCTCTAAATATCGCCAATAGTGGCCAAAATAAGACCAATTTTATGTATAAAAAAAAACAAAAAAGGCAAATTTTTCTTGTCGCCAATTTGGCGAAAAAACTGGGCGACCAAAAGCTTGGCGATACGTCGCCAAGTGTTTGCCAAATTAAAACACCACTTGAGTTTGCATTGATAATTAACAATGATTTACTCCCAAAAAGGTGTAAAAGACCCCCTTTGGAACATCCGAATGCAACCAAAAGGGGAGGTTCACAAATAGACCCTACTAGGAGTCTACGTACGAAATTTCAACTTTCTAGGACATATCTTTTTTGAGTTATGCGAGGTACATACGCACATACGTACATACAGACGTCAAACACGTTGTAATTAATTCGAGGATCGTCAAAATGGATATTTCGGGTGTCTATACGTTCTTAGACTTATATTCACGTTTGGTCGGGCTGAAAAAAAAAACTCAACATTCAGTCGGGGGCGAGCAAAATGGAAACTAAGGCCTATTTTTGGGTTAAAATTTTTTCTCCAATACAATACTTCCTTTACTTTGTAAAAGGAAGTAAAAAGGACAGACGATAAAATCAAGGTTATGTCCGAATAGAGCAACCGATTTTAAACTAACTTAAAATAAAATTCTAGTTGGAAACGTTGCTTTAAGGTTTGGATAACAGTCAAAAAAATCTCTTTTAAAACAATTATTAGAATTTTATTTGCTCACCCATATGCAAAATGGCAACAGGAAAGAAATAAAATTCCTGAATAACGTAATGTTAATTAACATTTTAACCAATATCTCCGCTAATTAAAGTCGTACAATTATGATATTGGTCCTATAGTTTTTTCTTTGGAAAATTTCGAATTGATCGGTATATCGTTCGACTCTCGATTCGCAGCGATTCTCGAGAATATCTATCTTCACATGGACAGACAGACGGACGCGAACAGATTTTAATAGTATGGATTTTTCCAAAAGGTTTCCGGGGGAGAAACCTTGGGTCCCCTGAAATTATGGATGTTCTACATTCGACTTAAAGAGACATTCTCCTGTTATCCTTACCACTACAAAGTGAATTAAAAAATAATAAGAAATTAAAATGAAAATAACAGTCCAACAGTGGATTCAGTAAAAATCGGGAAAAAAACATCTTCTTTGTTAAATTTTTTACGCGTGTAGGTGTGTCTATATGTATATACGATACGCGTGTGTGTGTTAGGGCAATGTGCGAAACCGGGCCCCGCCCGAAAATAATTTCTGGATAGGGCTTTGATCTAGCTACATGGTGAAAGTAATCCTACATGCATTTTTCCAGAAGGAACTCAAGCTGCACATTCCCGGCCTCCCGGTCTTTCTATTTGTTTACGGAAAGTTCTGGAATAATAGCTTTTATTTTCAGAAATGCTCCTGATAGAGGGAGAGAGCAGTGGTCAGAACCCCAAGACAGGTTTTTATCTCCCCCATGAAAAGAATTCCTCAAGCAAATACCCACCGAATTTCTAGAAGGGCTGTTTACGGAATCCCCCCCATTCCATTCAGGTGTTTTTTTTTCCCTTCCTTTCCCCTGAAATGCTTAGGGACACGCGAGAGGAGTCGTTTCAGCTTTCATTCAAACCCTATTCAACTTTACTACTCAACCAATTAAAATTTTTATCTGTTTTTATAAAGAAGAACTATATTTATTTTTACGCCAAAGAAACAACAAGGTTGTTAACGCTTGTTTCCAATCTTGGAGACTCGAAGCAACATTACAGATGCATGATGCCATCCGAAGACACAAATACAACTCATTCATTTACAATGACTGCTTACTTTTCATACACAGGATTATAAAAAAAGAGAGGTTCCAAATCAATGTTTTGTTCTTGGGATGTCTCCTATTTTTCAGACGTTACTTTTTAAGGGGAGTTGTGTGTGGGAGGGGGGGGGGGGGTGCGAAAGAAAATTTGAAATTAAGAAAATATTGAAAAAGAAGCCAGTTTTATTTCCATTTTGACTCATCAAGAGTTAATTCCAATGTAATTTCTTGCATTCTTTCCTCTTGAAGAGAGGGATTAGCTCTTTAAACCTACCCTTTGATACAGGTAAATGATGTTACGCTTTAAGGTTTAAGAAAGCATTTAGGTTTTATAGGTTATGGGTCATTCTTCAGAAAATGCAACTTTTGAACGCAAATATTTTTCAGTTTCGAAACCTTTTGTTTCTTTTCTTTTTCGTTACCCACTACAAGTAATCATAAACAATGGCCCAGCTAAGTTCCAATTATTTTACTCATAAGTAAAAAAAAACCTTATTCATAGAAATAAAAAAAGAAAAAACTTTTAATATTAAAAAATCGAAGCCAATTTTATATCCAAGTAGTAATTTTGTTAATTGTGCAAACAATCAGCTATTGTAATGATGAGCGGGAATATAATATTAAGCTCTCTTAATTAAAGTACGGCTTAATTAGTAGTTTCAAATGTATGTTAAAAATAGTATTTAGTAAATTTGAGGATATACTGGCAATTCATAATTTTGGTAGAATGCCTATTATTGATGTATTTCTCCTCCATTTATTTTCACCTCAGAAATAATGACATTGATAAGGTCTGTCACGGAGGTGAGATTCATGGAGGTGGGGAATTTTTCATTAATATAGGCCTAATAGATACATTTTTCAGGGGAAATTTTTTTTCTTTGTTGCTACAATCTGCACATGTTAAGCATAGGAAAACATGTTCACTTCTTTTTTTACATTAATTTATATCTCTGAAATTCAAGTTCACGGAGATGAGAAGTCAGAATAACCATACTAAGTTTTTAAAGCAAAATCTATCTCCTTGTTTTTCGACAAAAATCTCACAACTTCAACTATGCCTGAAAATAAACAAAGAGATTCCCTTGTATCATGGAAAAAAAATTTTGATGTCATTACTGCCACGTGTTAATGAGGAATGGCATTTTGTGTTTAGGTAACGGAGGTGAGACTTTTTCGTATGACATGACTACTTATCATAAAAAAACCAACTAAAACAAAATATTAAAAAAGTAAATATACTTAAACAATTAATATTTGAGATACTTGTGAAAGGCATAATCAATAAATAAGTAAATACTTTTAATTACAAAAGTTATTAAGCAACATAAACAGTCACACAAGGTGTGTGACATGCCATGGAGGTGAGAATTCACATGTTGTGAACCAAAAATATACTAAAATGAAAATTATAATTAGAACATTGTTGGCAGGTTTAAATAGATATATTTTAGACGAAATTAAAAATCATTGTTAAATGATTTGTTCCTTAAAGCTTTTACTGTAAAAGACGCGTGCAGAAAAATTACACTTTTTGAAGAATGACCCTTATATTTTCGTGTGTGATCTCAAATTGAAATCAACTCTTTTTTTTTTTTAATACTTTCTTTCTGCCTGGATATGAAAATTTGAAAAAGAAAATATGATTGTAAGCTATAAGATACGAATGTGTAACTTAATTAAAAATTAAATGGCAATTTTCAAAACTAAACAGCCGGAAAATACTAAAAATGTTTCAGACAGATTGGAGCGAAAAAGTGCTGGGGGCACGTTTAAGTAAGGCACAGTAACACCCCGTTCAGCTAACCTACTGCGCATTCACTTAGCGCATCTCAAAGCCGCTTCAGTTGAGCGACACTGGGAAGCCGCGAAGGAGACGAATCTCCATGTTAGCAGTTTGGCAACAAAATTCCACTTCCGCCAGAGGCCGCTAGAGTATCATCTCTCGCACTACTTATATCTTTTCGCTCGTAGCGAAGCATTGTAAACAAGTGTGTTTTAAAAACTATCACCTGTATATTTGGAAGTATTAAACTACTTTCGCCATGAAAGCTGTTCAAAGAAGCATAGAATACTTTACTCCACCCTAGGTTTTTGGCATATTTTGCATTCGATGTGTTTAATTTGTATTTCTGCTACGACTTTAGCGAGCATTCATTCTTGTTATGTGTTGTGCAATTTTGTGTTCTATTTTGTATATTGTTTTTGATATGGCTGTTCTGCTCATTTGCCATGAAACTAAAAATGATTTTAGCTGGCTCTTGAAAACATTTTCTCCCAATAAAACCCGTAAATAACGATCCGGTTTTCATAATTTTTCTGAGTACTATGCATTTAATTTTAAGAGTAAGCGAGAAGACTTGATTTTAAAGTTATTCATTTAAAAAAATAGAAAGAGAGTAGCAATGAACAACTAAAGTTTTGGAATTTAAATCACTAATTTTGTTTCCTTCTAGTTATATTTCCATGTCCTTTTTCTTCTTATTTATTAAATTTCACATATGCTTAACTTGAATAATAGAAACTCCACTGTAGTAGAAAAACTCAATAACGCACTCATGTAGAGAATTCAATTGAAATTAAGATTGAACTGTTTAACTTATAATTTTCATCAAAATATTTATGTTTTGCTTTTTTTTTTTTTTTCTTCAAATTTCACTTAAATCCAGAGCAGAGCAACAATTTCAAACTAAACGTAATACATAAAGTTTTATGTAAGCTTATATCACACGAAATTTATGTATGGGAGGAGGAGAAAGAAAGTAACTATGGTAAGTGAAAACGAAACACAATGTGATAAATATAAGCTATAAACTAGATCAACGCTTGTAATAAATAGCACTTTCTTGTAACATTATTTGTAATTGTTCACAATTAACTAACGAAAAAGCAGTTTTTTTTTTCAATGTTCAAAGTATTAATTTTTTTTTCTTATCGTTTTTAAAGATTAATCCACCAGAAAAAAAGGGGGGAAAACGGCTTTTTCAGCAGAAGTAAACAAAAAAAGAAACTAAATATTATTGCACATATTACTGTGAAATATTTAATTTTAAATGAGCTTATATCATGCAAAATTTATGGGGGAGGGGGGGAGAGGGTTGATCGAAGTTACTGCATAAATTAATTGGAGTAAAAGAACTAAGGAGAAAGAAGATCGAGGACACACAGAATTAATGTCTAAATTCTAGAACAAATATAAGAAAGAAAGTAATTTTAGGTCCATCGTGCTGACCGCGCGATATTATTGAGTTCCAACAAATTTTTCGTATCAATGGCCCCAAACTAGCTAACTGCCGGCATCCACCCAGTCGAATACTCGGGGTCGGTTAAATCAGGCGAGCGAACTGCGAGAGATGGACCACTAGCGCCACCATTGGCGATGGAATAATCCGGTCACTTTTTCGCCCCGCTGCCAAAGGAGATGAGGCTCCTTCTTTTAGCCTCCCTGGGTTTGCAGTTAAATTTTAAGTGCGTTCTCTAGTGCAAACGACTTTTAAAGTAAGTGCGCTTAGCTCGTAAGTGCATTGATGGGTTGAGCGCGCTTAGCTCGCAGTGCAAACGGGGTGTAATAACGATCGTAAAGGTGCTTCGACGTTCAACGCGTAAACTTGTCGCGCCGCCGAGGTTGAATTTATTTTTAATGTGCAAAAAAAAAAAAAAAAAATAGTAACATTTCAGTTCATACAAATACAATTCTCAAAAAAGGATAAAATTCTGCTAATTTTTGTATATTTGTTTTTTCTTAACTTAATATTATTTACTCACAATAAGCTTCAAAACGTTCAACACAAAATTTACTCAACTTGATAAAAAACAGATTATTTTTTCTGTATACTGGACTGAAGCTCGACTAATGCTCAAAAACTTGTGAGAATATTTTCTAGTGAGTAGCATCATTCTGTTATGACTGTTGTGACTCTCCAGTTATAATTCGTTGTAAAAAAGGGGCACTACGTAAACCGTCTACCCTACTAATTTTAACTGATAATACTGTAATCAAAATTCTTATTCCATAAGAACATTATATTACTCTGCAGTCGTTGCCAAAGACATTAATGAAAAACATAAAAAAAATATATGAAAATAACATTTACGCTTCAAAATAATCACTTGTAACAAAAATAACACCTATGCAGCTTTTAATTTTGCATAAAAAAATTTAATTGAATCATATATTTCAGTATATTTCTAAAAATAACCTTAAAATAACTGAAACTATTAAATTATTTTTTACTCGTATCTGCTATTGAAATTCTTTCTGATCAAGTTTGTCTGAAGTCTGTAAGAGCAATATTTATGCAACATTAAAACTTCCTTGAATGCCTTATAGTAATTTTGTTTAAATTTTTCAAAGCGGGGTGAAGAATTGAAGTAAAAAAAAAATGAGACATGGAACTGAGAGTTTTCTCAGCAAAGCATTTCTGAACATAAACAATCTTTTGATGGAATCGAACTCTTCTGCCAAAAGTTATTAGAATGTTAGGTGGATGAAGCAGACGAACGGACAGAGCCTGATTACTGAATAGGAAAACTAGGCCTCGGCCTAGGACTTCCAATTTTTAGGAACCCCCAAATGGCCAATTTTTTTTAACCAATAGCTAAAACTGTTTTCGCCAATTGCTAAAATTGTAAGGATTGACTACACAGGGGCCCCAAAAAAGCTATGGCCTAGAGCCCCCTGATGTCTTAATCGGGCCTTGCGAACGGATACATATTTCCCGTCTCTTATAGTACTACATCAGCGGTTCCCAACCTTTTTGATTGTGCGGCCCACCAGTTTTGTAGAAAACACGATTAAGGCCCACAAACTACTATACATTACTTGCACAGCCAAAATTTACTATCTGGAGGGTACCTGTTCATAACTGTGCTTAAGTGTGAATAATATACCGTATTAGGACTGAAAGTGCGTTAAAAACAAGAGTTCTGGAGATGTTAATCCCTTTTTCCCTTTATATTGCATTACATATATAAATACACTGCACAAAAACAATTTTCAAAATATTTTTCAAGGAAGAAAATAACTTTATTGCATTTACTTTAGCTGGCATAGCTGTAAGGAAACTCAAAAACAAGTCCTCAAAGTTAAAGCTCCATGGGATTTTTGGCATTGTCCTTCCTCTACGATGGAGTTGATATCTGGATTGAAACTGGATGATTTTAGTCTCAAATAATTCGCAACATTCAATGCATTTCTATATTTTTTTTTTTTTAAACTGCAATGAAAAGTCTCATTCAAATAGGTAGGTTGTCGAAAAACCCCTCAAGTGCCTCAATTCGTTTTTGCCGAGTTCAGCAAAAGAGGATCATTTTTAACTTGAAGCTTGAATCTAATACTAGCTTCTTTGGCAATTTTCCTTAAAGAAGTTTCTGATTTATTAAGTTTCATCTCTTCAATTATAGGGGAAAGTTCCTAAGAAATATAAGAAATCTTAATCCTAAAGTTCCTTATTGGCGATGAGCCAGGAGAGTTTTTGAGTGATAGTATATCTAATAAGTGAATTTTCGCGAAAAACGGAAATTAAGACTACAAGTTTTATCTTGATTCAGATTCCCGACCAGTGTCCACGGCCCAGTAACACGCTGTTCGCGGCCCACTTGTGGGCCGCGGCCCATGGGTTGGGAACCGCTGTACTACATTCATAAATGTATTTTAAAATACTTATACTAATCATGGTGGTTTATTATTTCTTATACATAAATTTTTACAAGATATTTATTTATTCACTCATTTAAAAATATTGCACACTAGAGAATAAAAAACAAATTACAGCTGCATTAAAATAAAAGCTAAAAAAAACTGGAGCAATCGTGACAGTAATTATTAAAGAGTTTGTAAAATTTAAAAAGAAAAAATTTATCAATACAATTAAATTTAGTTAAAATGTTTCTAAAACATACATGGCTTTTAAAAATTATTTGAAACAGCAAGTTGGGTGCAATCGACAATAGTTGATAAATTGATATGAAGTTGTTTCTTGTTTTATTTTTCCATTTTATTCATTTATTCTTTCTCTTTTTATTTTAATCATGGCTTACCTATTTTAATATTTTCCCCTGGAGCTCCCTCTATTCTTTCTGTAGTCCCAAAAGGCTCTTATGGCCCACGTTGAAAACACCTGTTCTATTAATCTCAGCAAATAAACTGAACGATACTTTTTTGACTTGGTAACTTTTCACAATTACAGAACATTGGTTGAGCGAAGTTTCTCACTATTCATTTATGCAATTTTATTTTTTTCAATTTAATTTTAAATTTTATTACAACATCTCATAGTATTAATTGCAAAATTAACACCAAGTGCAAAATTTAACCTTTATGTCTGTACACCATATGAATACTAATTTTAATCTCAATATAATAATTTAACTATTCGTTTAATTTATTTACATTAATTTCGATCCTGAAATTCCATTTTAAATGTTACATTTTTAAATGTAATAACTTCATTTTTTTATTTATCATCTAAAGTTATTGTTACGCATATTTTTAAGTACCAAAATAATGAAAAACAAACTGCATGGTTTGAATATTAATCTGTCAAACAGAGATTTAAAGATATCATAAAATATTAACTAATAATTACAAAAAAAGGAAAAATAATAAGCAAGCACTTTTTAGATAATTCTTGTTTTTCAGAAACCAATTTCCTTATAGCTCTAAAATTGTGCGCCAATTTATAGCAAAAATGTCTTTTTAACCTTCGATTGAAGATGAATAAAAAGTTTTTCATTGGCATTACTTTTCCCTTCAAAATACCACGTGCTGTAAAGTTGATCTATTTTGAAGTCGCGTGAATTCAAACTGACACATACCCTCTATTATATGTCTCGTTTTTGACTGAAGAAGTTCGGTGTACGGCTGAGAGTTATTCAAAAGTCATTCATCTTCTCTCAGAAATAAAGCAAAACCTTGAATGGATTCTGATAAAACCTAAAATACGTTCTCGTCACATAACGCAGTTGCTTCCTCATCGGGACAAAATACTTTTGAAAATGTCCTCATCAATAGCTGATTTTTGTTCAATGCTGCGTTTCAAACCTTTGCATTGAGTTTCTTGAGGCTTTTAAACACGGACGAAGAAGTTGTGACTACATGTTTGGAATATTGATCAGCGTCGTTAAAATTTTGAATGAAAATTCGCACGTTATGTCAAAATTGAGGTGTAAAAAGTTAAGTAAGAAAAGAATTGTGTTTCGAAACATTCTTATAAATTACGCGATGGTGCGAAGAAAATAATTGATGAGTTTATTGGATTAAGATATTGTGGGGCAAAAAAGGTGGTTTTGAAAAATAAGATTTTAGGGGTTTTGTTTCGAACTGAAGAAGATCCTTATTAATATTGCTAAAGATTATAAAAAAAGTCGACTCGGGAGAAGTATCTCATTACCACAATGTAAAAAAAAAAAAAAAAAGTAAAACACCCATTGTAGTGTCTTAAAAACCCACTCCAATTTTAAAATCTACTATTAAACATGTTGAATGCTTTACTTCTCCAAAATGTTACTAAAATTCGAAACTAAATATTATTTTTTCATTTGAACCAGAATGTAAACTGATTGTTATTGCCAGTTTTGAAATATTTTTATAGTTTATGCGATAAAACACTAATTTTGCTCTGATTTATAACATCATACGTTAAAGTTATAACGTCTTTTTTAATATTTACTTACTTAAATTTCACTGAATAATTGATTACGACTGGTGAGAAAGTACACAAGTTCCTTTCACAATGTTAATTATTCCCTATCCCAGAGTTGATTTTGTTTGTTAAATTAGATAAAAAAAAAACTAAGCTCAGTGGCGCAAAAGCCCATGGGAGCCAAGGCCTACTGTTCATATCTCAGTTTTAACAGCATTGTTATTATTTTGCTCTATTTTTTGAATTTGATATGAACATTTTCGATTCGTTAATGAATAAGCATTTAGTAGGTTTCAATAATAAATGCTTGACTTGTATCCAAAATATTTATAAGGACACGTGCCACCCGCCCTCACCCCCCAGGAAGAAGTCTCCTTGAATGAAGGACACTTGATCATTTTACCTACTGTTAGTTTTTCTTTAAAATATTTTATTCAATACAGAAATTTCAAAAACGAATAGCACATTGGTAGGCTGCTCTAAATATGTAACGTGAGATTTTTTTAGTTCCAAGATGCATGTAAAAGTTATTAACTCCAGCAAAAAGGGGGATCAACTGTCCTCAGTCTCCCCTGCGGTTATACACAATGCATTTCAGTATTCAAATTGGTGATTAGCAACAAGCAGCCATTAAAATTCATTGAAAAACCTAATTACTGCTACCTGACTTGAAAATGCGCTTAAAACTCATGAAGGTTTTTTCCTTACTAATTAATATTGGACGAGTAAATATAATCAATCATTCAAAAGAATCTCGATTGAGTTGAATAGTTATTACGCATATTCATTACTACAACAAAGCTGACTAAAAGATTTTTGTTTTATTTTTAACCATTATTACTGCCCATAAACAATACGCAAATTAAGGGAAAATTATTTGGTTTCATACAATTGAATTGTCACCGTAAACAATACGATTCTAATCTAAACTGGGAAAAGATAAAAATCAAAACTGCATAAAAATTGCTTTAAAGTGCACAATTAGTACCGCAACGTAAATTAATGCGATGAATCTTATAGTGAAGTCCGTGTTGTTTAATATGTGTTGTTTTTATTATTTTTATTTTTAACTAGTTTCGTTGTCCGGCGCTGTACGGTCTACCTCGATATAAAACTTGTGTCAAAAGATGCATGTTCAACAATCAGGCTTAAATGAAAGAAAAAAAATGGTACAAAATTTCCCGCCAACGTGTAGAAAAGATCAATTGATGGACTCCCGGGGCAAGAACGTCATAAGCCACACTTTTGAAAAAATGAGTTTTTTGTTCTAAATTCGCGCTTTGATAATTGAAATAGACGTGACAATGGATTATGTCCTTGTCAGACAAACGTATCTGGTTTTAGTATTGCAGAATATATAATGTATAATATCTATGAAAAATATTTGTAGAATTTTTCAAAAGTTGGAAATTGACCTACCGGAAAAAAAAAACCCATGTGGCATATCATATTCTTGCCCCGAGTCCTTCAATTGTACATGCATTTCAGTTTAAAATATTGTAATCATTATCGAAATGTTTTATTGTGCTAGAAAAAATACTTCTCCTTAATTTCAAACTTGGCGTCTGACTGGTTAATGAGCCCCCCCCCCCCCCCCCCCCCCCAAAAAAAAACGCTTCAATTATTGGCTCTATATTAAAATTTTAATTTCGATTTCAAACAACATCCTTAAAATAATTAAAATTTTAATTTCGATTTCAAACAACATCCTTAAAATAAAGACATTGATTAGCAATTTTTCTCAAATGCAGAGAAAATCTGTAACATTAGTTTTTTTTTTCTTTTTCAGTTACTGTGTAATGTAACTGAAAATGTCTATTAGAATGGCATTTCATTATTCGATTATAATGTTATTTAACTGAAAATCTTCATCTTTTAAAGTAAAATTTTCAAGTATTTCATGAATAGATATTTTATAACTTACTTTCGTCAAATTTCTCAATAAAGTCTTATTCTTTCCTCAAGGCCAATTTGGCATAGCAAACAACCAGCGAAAGATCTTCCTTGGCAGTGTTTGTTCTGGTTTTTAAAAGCAGAGTGCAAAAGCTATAGAAAGCTAATTGGCAGCAAATTATTTTGCCGGGCTTTTCAAACGTTGAAGTTTATTTAATTTCAATGCATTTTTTACTTCGAGAGCAAGTGTCACCATCGAGTTGTGTAATGATTCGCTTCGAATCAAGACATCTGCTCCTCTTCTGATGAGGAGTAGAAAACGAAATAATTCTTGACTGGTTTCTAGAACCTGATAAAAGCATGGGCCAACTGGGTCCAAACCCAGACGCCACCCATGGATTATTACCACATTTACTTTCAAAGTTACGTTACATGTAATATACTATACACATTCATGAACTTTTAAATATGAAATTTCTAAAACAAAATAGTTGTAAAAATATTTGTTGATCCTACTTCTTAAATTTCTTCATTTGTGGTTCAAATATTCAGTAAATTTGCATATTAAACTATTTACTGAAGCATTACATTAAAATTATATTTCAGTTTGTATAAGTAGAGTAATCCTGCCTTGTACAGGTAAACGGCAGTATCTGCAAAAATGAGTTTTCAAGATAATTGAAGAAATGTGTGGTGGATTCAATACTAACAAAAGGAAAATGTTGAAATTAGACTTTTTTCCGCTCCTTTTTTTTCAGCGGAAACCAAATAGACGGGTTTGTACTATACAGATAACGTACAATAGATGACAAAAATGCAAAAAAAAAAAAAAATGAAAAATTTGCAGTTACTCGTTCGTCAGTTAAAGCTCCCTCTCGATCCTGATACTCAGATGCAAACTTGGAAACCTCCACACAAATGTCTCCCTTTTCTTTGCAAACAAAACATATCTGAAACATTTTACACTCTATTTATTAAGATCCAATTTCCAAACAGTTTTTGAATTATTGTTATGAAATTTATACTTACAGAAACAGCTCGATAAACCGAATACCTCTGTTAACCGAGAATTTACTTTTCCTTTGTAAAATTACATCTGACAAAAAAAAAAGGCGTTTCAGAATTTAAATTGCAGAAAGTATGTTAGTGCACTAAGTTATCCATTATTCTACAGAGATGTCCGAAAGTGGGTGAACCCCTTCCCCCTCTCCTTTATTATCAACATGATGTCAGTCATGGCTGAATGTTTGTTATTGAGTCTTGAGAATTATAAATATCGGTAGAACGCCATCCACCTCATAACAATTGAATTCCGCACCATGTTCTCGTAGATGTTTTGTGGCAAAACATCTTTAAATCCTCGAAACTCCCCAAAACAGCTCCAAATCCTCGAAACTCCGCAAAACATCTGCGAGAAAATGGCGTAGAATTCATCTGTGTTACAACATGGATGCTGTTCTACCGACGTTTATAACTCTCCAGACTTCAAGGAAACTGAGTATAACAAACAACCATGACTGACAAAATCTTCAAACTAAAAGGGGGGTACGCCCACGTTCGATTTACTCTGCATTTTAATGTGGCTATAGTTTTTATAAAGCGTTTTTCTCAAACGAAACAGCTTATACTAATATGTCTGGTCAGGAAAATGAAGCATTCTTGTTCACCCAAAAATTTCGATTTTCTAAAGCCGGCCATTTCTCTATACTTCAGGCAAGCAAGGTTCGACTGCATCTTAATTGCTATAGAGTAAGTGATGTTCATGACTTGCATATACGTTTAGTTGCAAGACACCTGCAGAGGTGCCCCGATGGGAAGGTCACGGGAGGTCACCGTGATCTCCCGAAATTTTCCTTCTTCGGCAAATTTTGTCTGACGATTTGGCAAAATTATCATCATTCGACAAAATTTGGAGTTCCATTCAAAAAAATATGGAGCTTCATTCAGGAAAATTTGGAGTTCCATTCAAGAAAATATGGAGCTCCATTCAGGAAAATTTGGAGTTCCATTCAGGAAAATTTGGAGCTCCATTCAGGAAAATTTGGAGTTCCATTAAGGAAAGTTTGGAGTTCCATTTTTCAATTTGAGAGTTTCAGCCCCCCCCCCCCAAATTTAAGTTCCGGAGGCCCCTGGGCACCTGATATAATAAATTCAAGCTAAGGTACGCACTTCTTTTTAACACTGCTTAAAAATAACCAATAAAACATTATCCAAATGAAACAGCGTCCGTCGATGACAATTGAATTTCTATAATACGTATATTTAATGAAATACACGATTTGAAAACTTCCCTCAATTGAGGAAAAAGTATCGTCTTAGCACGAACCACTTAATTGAATGATTCGGACCGCGAAGGAAATGCTCAACTTTTATTGTTATCCAAATTGTGTTTTGCCAACAATTTTAAGTTTTCAGAAATCGATGTTACTCAATATTGTTTCAATATTATGAAGAAAATGAGGAAATGATTAATTTTAAATTGTGTTCATCTACTGGTTTTAAAGCTTCAAAAAATGCGCGGTTACTGACTATTTTTTCAACAAAATAGAGATAATTCGGAAATGTTATTGCTTTTAAAAATAGTGTCATACCAAAAGTCTCAAAAACTGATGGAATTAAAAAAGTTTTGTTGTTACAGTCAGACCCCGATTTAACGAACCTCTATTTAATGAATTTCGCGATTTAGCGAATATTTCTTTTTCCCCGACTAAAATGAAGGCAAAAACCCCTGTTTACTGAATAATAAACCCCGAATTAACGAATTATTTTTATAGCCGAATTTTGTTTCCGTTAATTTTAGCTAAGAAATATTGCATTGCTTTCCAAATGATATCCGTATTATCCAAAGAGGAAAATACTTCTTGGAATCAGCAATATTTGACGGGCAAGGGGGCAACCAATGAATAGCGATTCTGATGCAGAAAGCGATGATGAAACTCCCATTAAAACTTACCTTTTTCGAATGCTTTACATGGCCTGGAAGCTAAAAACATATCTCATGCAGCAGGCTGTAAATAACACAGTATTTTTCTCTCTCCAAAAAGTTGAAAAAGAACTATTTGGAGTCAAGTATCAAGGAAATTGTCCAACATCTAACTCAGTATTTTAAAATTTCAAATTAACCTTTTGTGTAATAAGTTGCGGAATACTGAATAAAAAGTGCACACTTTCTAATTATTAATATTTTTTCGCAGTTGCTTATTAGAGCTTTTACAGAAGGGAAGTGGATTTTTTTAAATTTGTTTCACACCCCGATGTAACGAATAACCCTGATTTAACGTAAAAAAGTTTCGATCCCTATGAATTCGTTAAATCGGGATCTGACTGTATTTTTCTTGAGGCTCAATGAGAGTGAAATTTCAAAATTCAAAGGAAGCAATGGAGCGTGAAAGGAGTGATGTCTTAAACTGAAGATATATTGGAATAACTTTTTAATTCATCTAGCAACAACAGCCACATAATGCTTTTCCGCCTTTTTTTTTTTGTGATAATATATGTTTCAAAAGAGCATCTGATCTCTAATCTCTTATACTTTGATGCTCGTCCATTCCTTTAAATATTTTCTCTACATTAAAACATAATATTCCAATGCATTTTGATATTTCAAAATGCAATTGTTATAGCGGATTTATTTATTTACTAGTGGTACCCGCACGGCTTTGCCCGTAATAGAAAATTGAAAGGTCTTTTGGTTCGCCTGTATATTTATAAATAATGTATGTTGAATTTTCTCGCCAATTGGCTTGTGCCCATGTTACGGTTCCACGTAATGATAATTTCGTAATTTACTCGTCCATCTTATGAGAATTTTGTTCTTAAAATTGGAATAGAAAAAGAACCACATCGAATTTTCGAAAAATAGCTTCGAGGTGCACACCCCCATGCGACAAACTAACTTTGTGCCAAATTTCATGAAAATCGGCCGAACGATCTGGGCGCTATGCGCGTCACAGAGATCCTGACAGACAGAGGGACTTTCAGCTTTATTATCAGTAAAGATTATTTACTTATTTATTATTTTTATTTTTGTGTTGATGACTTACTGAATGTAGAAAATACTCATTTTAACTTAACGAGTGCAAAATCTATTTTAAGACATTCAGCGGCGTAGCTGGCCTTAGTGACACCCGGGGCGGTAATTTGTAGCGTCACCCCCCCCCCCAAACGCAAAAAAAAAAGGTTTTAATATTGTGTGTAAAAAAGGAAAAGAAAGAAATTCATACACTTTTCAGAAACAACTACATTTTTGTTGCAACGAAATTTTAAGTGGGTTAATGTACAAAAGACAAATAAAAACTATGAATGCATTTTATATTACTTGTCCTAGCCACACTTGTGTAGACCGTCGATAGATCAAAAAAGTAAGGTGGTGTATGAAATCGATTGGCCCCTTAGTTATTTCAAACGTATCTCAAACACCAGGTGTATTGAAAATATGAACCTAATTTTGGGAAAGTAGGGGGCCGGAGGTTCCCCCCCCCCCCGAGGAATTTTCAAATTTGTTGTCTCAAAAATGCATTTTAGCTTCATATTTTTCAAAAAATTGCAATTCCACTCTGGCTGTCCAGCCCCAAGACGGGTGACACCCGGGGCTGACCCCCCCCCCCCCCCGAGACATTTCTATTTATTTTTTCCCTTTCCTTCCCAATGACATCAAACTTTTTCAGGTCACCAAAACCCGATTTTTCCATCTTCACTCCTTATGCCTGTAAACGAGTGACCGAACCAGTTTTGTTCGAAAAAGGTATCTGCTTTACACGATTTTTGGCGTAACCTAACTTGACTTGATTTAGTTGATCGGCTTGCATGATTTGTTGCGCCTGTTTGCAATGACGATCTACTTTTTTTGCATTTAGGTACATAGTACAGTTATCGATTTTAGTGTACTAGTTTAAACGTTAGTTTCTAGTATCGTTAATCGAGAGTTTCAATGTATGTCAGTGTTCCTGAATTCTTTTTGCTCTTGTACATGTACAAGTATTGTTATTTTACTTATTGTGCAACATCAAACAAATATCCGCGAAATTCGCTTATCCGTGGTTACCGCGGCAACCTATTCCATGCATAATCGTGAGTTTACTGTACCTGTATGATATTCTAACTGCTATTTTCAGCTACTGTTGCAACTACTTTTCTCCAGATTACGAAAAAGAAGAGTAATTGCGTTTTTTATTTACACATCCGATAATGAAAGTTATAGACAGATTCGACGGAGCTAAACTCGCAAAGTAGGAACTGCAGTCTCTGGTTAATGGAGCAGAATAGGTAAAGCCTAGACACTTGCGTAAGATATGATCTGTTCAATGAGTCCGGCCTTACTTGAGCAAAATGGAATTGTTTTAGCATTTTGGCTACCTTCCTAAATCACCTCAAGGTGGCGTAATCAAGCTCTGGAACAAAAAACATAATCCTTCAAAAAATTCATAATTTAATATCATTAAAGTATGAAAGATACTTTGATTAATCTTTTGATCATCGAAAATTTCGTATTTTTATATTTGTGTATAGGAGAAAGTCCGAATATATTTGGTGAAAGTCGACATTTTCCAGTTTTGATCTTTCACGGTAACAAATATATACATGTTATATTTATTCAAATCTGTTTTTGTTTACTGTCTTGCTGATGCAGATGAATAGGTGCAATTAGTTCCTTGAGGCTATCTGCCCCTTTTTTGTGGAGCTAGTCTACTATGATATTAAAATCTGTTCGCGTCCGTCTGTCTGTCTGTCTGAAGATCGATCTTCTCGATAACCGCTGCGAATCAAGAGTCAAACGAGATACCGATCAATTCGAAATTTTCCAAAGAAAACAATAGGACCAATCTCGTAACTGTGTGACGTTAATTAGCGGAGATATGAATTAAAACGTTAATTAACATAACGTTATTCAGGAATTTTTATTTCTTTCCTGTTGCCATTTTGCATATGGGTGAGCAAGTAAAATTCTAATAATTGTTTTAAAAGAGATTTTTTTGGCCGCTGTCCAAATCTTAAAATAACGTTTCCATCTAGAATTTCATTTTAAATTAGTTTAAAATTGGTTGCTCTATTCGGACATAGCCTTTATTTTATCGTCTGTCCTTTTTTTTTATTTTTTTACATTCAACGTTCTTAACTCTTTTCAGCATATGGAAGTTGTTTCTTTAACTATGTTTATTGATTGTAGTGTAAGTTTATCATTCACCGGCCTCATATTTTGGTACATTTAGGATGTGCGACGAATTATGTTTATTTTGTTGGACTTTTTCCCGTCATATGGGTGAGTTTTCGAATTGTAATAACTCTATTTTTCCTTCCTGTTTCTATTTTTGAAATACAGTTTGTATCTTTAAAAGAACATGTTAAATTAAGATTGTTTGGATTTCTTTAAGTGAAACAGAGTTGAACAAAAAAGATTGTTCTTAAGGATTTTAACTAAAGCTAAATTGGAATCTGATGACTTGGTATTAAATTAATGCTTATTGGTATTTATTTAGTCTTGGTGCTTTAGTTTCACGTAATCAAACGAAAAGTGTGTGTCATTTTATGTAAAAAGCTGATTGTAATTGTACATAAATATTTCAGATATAGTCTATCAGATGTAATTCATTTTAATGTGAGCAGAGCTTATAGTTGATAATGCATATATTTTCATCTTTTGTACTAATTGAAAATACTCATAACTTGCATCATTGATAACTATGATTAACGTTAAAGAGATTTTTGCCAAAAAAATGCTCTACTAGTATTTTGCAAACCTTGCATTACGCGTATTTATTTACTCCTTAGCGCTTTAGGATGTCAGAGTAATACAAAAACATCAATTGGACACCTCTTTCATTTTTTAAGTAGCCCGTGCAACGCCGGGCACGCAGCTAGTTGTTCCTCAGAACAACTTGCCCACAAAAAAATAATAGTTTAAAAAAACTAAAAAAACACGCTTTAGTAGCAAAATGAACTAAAAGGTTAAAAATAATCTTTGGATGACAAGTAAAGGGTGTCCCAAAATTAACGCAAGATTTGAATTTGCCAATTTTTGCTGTAAACTGTTGGCAGTCACGGAAAAAGAACAATTTGACAGCTGGGAGTTTAGGGTTAGTAAAAATGGAGTGTTATGCTATTATACAGCCAGCGAAACAATTCAATCACTGCATAAGGAATTTCCTGTTCGTGTACTCTCGTTTCGGTGATACGAATTGTACCCTAGATCGTGTGATTTTACATCATTAGACTTCTTCCTATGGGGTTATTTGAAGTCAAACGTCTATGTCAGCAATCCCACAACCACCCGCGCATTACCTAATTGCGATATCGAGCGCCAATAACAGTAAACCGCTTGACCCGCCCAAACTTTCTTTATTTTTCAAATAATTGTTCGATAATGAAAACGCATTATAGAATCGAAAACGCTCCATTTGTAATAACCCTAGACCCTCAGCTGCCAAATTGTTCTTTTTTCAAGATTGCCCACAATTTGTTGCAAAAATGGCGGCAAATTCAAATCTTGCGTTAATTTTGGGACATCCTTTATATAAAGTAATTGACCAAACACTTAATTTTACTGTAATAGAAAAAAAGCGTTGGGGGCTTCTTATCAGCTGTCTTAAATTTCTTCCACTTGTTATCCATGCAAAAATGTAAATAGGCAACTCCCTACGCTTTTTTTTTTATTGCAGTAAAATTTATTACAGTGTTTTGCCAATTACTTTATATACTTGTCATCCAAAGATTATTTTTAACTTTTTTGTTCATTTTGCTCCTAAAGCGTGTTTTTTTAGTTTTTTAAGCTATTGTTTTATTTTTTTTACTTCATTTTGCTACAAAAGCGTGTTTTTTCAGTTTTTTAAACTATTATTTTATTGAAATAAGATTTATATACTAAATATTGCTAACACTTGTAACTCTTAAATGAAATCTTTGTGCGTGTGTTCGATTTTTATAATGGAATGTATCTTAGTATTCTATTGCATTATCTGCACCAGACATTTTGAATGTTTTTTGGTAAATTCATATGCAAACATTGTTACATTCCGCAGTTCTGTTTTGTACGTTGTAAGTAATTCTAATAAGCCACTGGCTATTTGTCCAAAGGAAAGTTGGACCCACAAACATACCCACAAACATACAAGTTAAGCAAATAAAAGCATGTTAATTAGAATAAACTAATAACTTATCCTTTAATAAATTAATTTGATTATAGAATATTGCATTGTCATCGGATCTGAGGTTGCATTCCAAATTTTAAAAGAATCCGATCACAAAAAGTGGGCGAAAATTGAGTTGCAAGATTATAAATTTAATTTCGGTGTAGATGGGATTAGAACGCACGCCCAATGATTCCTGGAGGTGGACGTCAGCGAAGACCCGCGCCTTAGACCGCTCGACTACGAACGCTCATAAAGTGGTGGAATGTGCTAACAGTAATATGCCACAAGCTCTTAGCCCAAAGGAGAGTTACTCACAAACATACAAGTGAAGCTAATAAAAGCGTGTTAAAAAAGAACAACTAGCTCCATACTCACATGTCTTTGAAAAATAAAATTATGGGTTGGATAACGAAACGTAAATCTTTTCAGCGAAGTATATTAGAATGCAAAATCTATGTTTGGATGAAAACACCAAAGAACTAAACACTATCTATTAAAATTCGTGAAAAAGACCAAAAAGTTCAAAAACGAAAATATTTACAAAAGTTGATCAGTGATGCATGATGCACAGGCTCAGGTTTTAAAATATACCACGCGCCACTGGCCTGAATAATATGGTTGCCATCGGTGTGCTGCAGCATTCCATTTCACCAGGTATTGACTAAATGTACTTATCTTTTTTCTCCATTGAGCTATTTCAAAGGGAACCTGCAGAACTTTAAACCCCGCTCTCCCCTATTCTTTTTGGCTGTTTTGTTTTATGGATTCTGGCTCTGGGGTAACTTGACACTCGACCTCGAACAAGCTCATTTTGTTTCGGTTGAAAGTTCAAAATATTGGCTCAACGCCAATAATCGTTATCGCTACGAGCCATGATTTTCCTCACACCTATTTTAACAAATGGAATCATTTAAGTATCAGCGGATCGAAAGTCAACTTATCAGAGTAAGACTATACATTGTGGAATTGCTGCTACTTGTCCAGAAAGCAAAAGCTAAAAATTATAAATATAAAAAAACAATAAGCTCTGCTTGAAAGTTTCGTGTTTTCAAGTTGTAGTCGGAAAAGGGTACATGCCTTACTTTTCTATACTGGTTTATTATGTGATTTCTGTGGAAAAAATAAATTAAAAAATAAAACACGACATTGGAAATTGAGACCTGCAAGTAAAGCTGGAATCATTTATCATACCATCCCACGCCAAAACCAGGAGCCTAATAGCTTGGTAGTTTCAACGTAAACATTTTTTTTTCTTTCTTCGCTTTGAGTCGTTGTTTGGTCAAGTGCACTATGCAAAAGACATGAATGTGAAAAAGCAAGCCAAAGTAGTCAAGTCTAATCAACCCCAGGCCCGCCCGGGCGATCAGGGGGGATCAATTGACTCCCCGAATTTCAGAAACGTAATAAAACAATGCATTTTTGTACGTATCATTGTTTCTTCATTTTAAAGTGTTTTGAACACATACACTTTACCGCCCCTCCCCCCCAGAACATTTGGAAATTTACGGACCTGATCAATCCCCTACCTGAAAATCCTCTTTTTTAAGAAAGTAATTGAATGTTTTTATGGGGGGGGGGGAGTTCTCGGAAAATACTTTTGCACGTTCTGGGCTTTGGTGTGGCACCAACTACGAGTATGTAAGATGAATTAAATTAAAAACCAGATTACGATACTTCTTGGAAACTAAAAATTCGTCTCTTAAAAGTCAGTCGGAAAAAGAGTTTGATAAAAATATTGCAAAATGCTCAGCATTTCTTTTATTACTACATTTTTATTTTTCTATTTTTTAGAAGCTGTCCAGCTTCACAGATATAGCAGGGGACCTTCTTCTCGTAATATTTACAACGAGTTGGTAGACACAGTCATCTAATTGCCGCCCCGGTTGAAGTATAAAATTATTTCGAAATTCGAAATAAATGTTTCGTTGCGTTGATTATTTCTTCCATTTTCATTCATAGGAAAGAAAAAAAAAATATACTAAAAAGTTTCTAAAACCTAAACGTTGTGACATTTTTCTTCACTTCAGACCAAAAAAAGTGATGTTTATTGCTAAACCCTCCAGTATGACACTTGTGTACATATAAGATTAATTGCTCGAAAGATAACAGGCAATAGTTAACAGCAAACACAAAAAAGGGAAAAGAATCCAACCAATCAATCCTCAATCGAATATAGGTTGAAACTCTTCCACCCCCTAAAGCACATTCTAGAAGGTAAAGAGAGAAATGACCAGGTAGGTACTTACTTTCAATGGGGGACCGGTGAGGGTCCGAACTTGATAAATTGCGAGATGGGGAAACAGAGCAGATTTCAAGGTCGCGAGTTGGACAGAGGGCGTCTTTCGTAACGCGCCAGTTTAAAAGCTAGCATCGCCGGTGTCGCCGCACGAAACAACATGGAAATGCAGAGCGAGAACAAACGCCTAAATCGCCGGATTGCTGATTTTTACGATGGCAAAACTCTATTTTTGACTGGTGCGGCTGGATATCTTGGCGTGGTATGTGTTATTTACTTCAATTATGTCCAATTTCATAGATGTTTATAGAAAGATTTTATTATTTACTTATTTTTTGCCATTACCGTGTAAACAAACATTTATGCCATTAGCTTGAAATATTTCTTTGGGGGGTACAGATTTCTTCTTTCGGAGCAGTTATTTATTTTTTTCCAATGGATGCAATTATCCATTAAATGATACGTTTATAGAATTCTGTAACATTTATTTCATTTTACGTGCAGTTCGAGTATTTTGAAAAACCAGACCGGTTTTACGATTTCTAGTTTATTGTTTCATTCATAACAATTCCTAATTATTGTAATGCCCCTTAAAAATTGTTAATACTATTCTTTTTGTTTATTTCATGTTATTTTTGTGCTAGCATTTTAGGGTTCCTAGAAATTTTAATCAAATTTAGGTTTTAATCAAAGTTGCCATCTACCGGAAACTTTGCTATCTACAACTTGTGTCTTTATTCCACAAAAAAGATAAATTTTTTAAAAGAATTATCAATTAAAAATCTCGTTTTCGGTATTTTTTGAGCTGTCACTATTCTTTTCAAGCTTCTCATCTGCTAGATCAGCTGATTTCGGAATGCGCTCGCTAACGTACATACCGATTCCGCAATATAAATTAACAGATAAAGCTTACTGGTGGAGAGGGCAGGGGGAATACAAAACCTGTTTCAGAAAAAGCAAAGCACTATCGAACTTTATTGAAGGATTTGTTAAATATACCGTATTAAAAAGTGCGGTGTGAATTTTATTATGTTTGGTTTTTCCAACCTGAAGTAAAAATTTGATTTTTTTTCAGCGTAAGCCTGAGACACAAGTTATTATTACGGGTGTGAGTTTGTTTCTTTATTTCACTTTTGTTTATTCTTCTGTTTTTATTACTTAAGAAGCAAAGTGTACTGTAATATACAGTATTATACGCCAAAGAGGGGACATCAATGTATACTTTACCTTGAAAGACCAAAGTCTGTTGAATGTCGACATTTGTCAGTGATTGTCAATAAGCGCATAGCAATCGGCGAATAACCGAATATTTCTGGCATCTGGTGAATTAGTGATTATTGTTCACATTCACCAACTTCGGTCTTTCGCAGTAATATATATTCGTGCTACAAATTGATCGCACAACAAATTGAAAATCCAAAATGTTACACCCTTCGAAAAAATCTTGCACCCTTGTTTTGATAACGCATAGTTGAACATGAAATATAAAACTATGTTTTAACCTATAATGTGTTTAATGACCATTTATGTAAATTTAAGTTTTTGAAAATGTCTTAGGTAAGCGTGTAATGATGCTTAGATTTCTAGGGACAAAATTTATTTGCTAAATGTAACACAGCAGCATTTTACCCCCTATCGATGCCAATTTCTCCTAACAAGCATAAATAAATGTTGTTTAAATTTCTCATTTTTAATTTCAAAATACAGTGGTCATTTTTCGAAATCAAGTTTATTATCAATATTTTAGTTTGAAAAAAAGTGACAAACCGTAAAATTGAAAGTTCTTTCAACGCCGATCCTTTGCTGTCAGTCTCCCCCCCCCCCCCTCTTTCTGCGTTTTCAACCGATAATAACTTCATTGGTACTTTTCGAATATCAACCGTTGTTCTTCTGACCACAGTTTCACAAAAAGTATACATACAAATTGATTTAGGCAGAACAAAATACTTTCACGGTTCATTGCTTGTTTCTTAGTAGTACGTAGTATTCGCATTATGTGAAGAGGCGAAAATTCTTTTGAGCATTCGATACTCTTTTTCTTTCATCAAAGGGTAAATCATGATCCTTTGATCGTGATTTTACTACCATCTAATTACGACCTAAAGAGAAAATCGTACAGTAGCATAGATATAGTGACTGTCAATTTTGTAATATCAATTGTAGTAATGTTAGGTTACCAGACTTCATTCTGAATTTCTCTGGAACCTACACTTAAGTATGAAATATATTATTTGGAATGTATACGGAATGATTTACGATGAAAATGAGAGATGTACAATGAGCACTAAATATATTATAAAGTTGTACTGCAGGAAATTTTTTGGAAAGGGCATTGCGTTGCCAAATTATGTAGTTTCTGCTACGGAGATTCTAAATTCTACTGATCGAATAATTTAAGACCACAACGAGTTTCACGACAGTGAAGATTTAATGAAACTTGAAATGTTTAATTAAAATTCTTGGTCGTACTCGAAAGTCGACGTTAAATCACCAACACTTTTTTTCTAATGGACAAATTGGTTTTTTTTTTAAACTTAATAAAATCCGATGCAACCTAAAGTGTTTATATCTACAGCAGAACCTCGATTGTCGGAGATATTTGGAGCTAGTGCCTTGGATGCCAGAAATCTAGGCTAATAGAAACTTTGCATAAAAAGTTGTCAGGATCGCAAAGTAAAAGAACAGCAGACTCCCGATTATCCGCGAGCGGTTTATCCGCGAATCAATCAATAATCACGAACATGTATTTTCGCAGTAAAAAGCGAATACCAGTGGCTGGTTTTTTTTTTTTTTTTTTGAAAAATTGTAAATTTACATTCAGTTGTTTTTGCTTGATTGATTGATTTGATTTAATTTTATTATTATTATCATTATTATTATTGTGCGTTCTTCATCGTACATACACTTGTTGTTTAAGTTCGGTTGTGCAAAAATACAAAACATTTGTACTGTACTCTATATATATTTTCACTGTTTGCAGAAAGTTTTATGCATCAATACAGTTAAGAATTTGAGATAGGACAATTTTTACCTGATTTGTCCCCCATTTTAGTCTTTTTGCGGTTATCCGCGATTTTTATTTTCCGCGGCACTTGTGCCACCCAATTCCGCGGATAATCGGGAGTTTTCTGTATTGAAAATGCAATAGAATATTTTAAAAAATATGTGAACATATAAAAACTAATGTTTTACAGTTAAAAAAGCTAAAATTGAAAATAACTTGTAAGTTTTAAAAAGTCAATTGAATATTTTAAACTAAGTTAAATATTGAAAGATGCATTAAAAAAAACACAAATTTGAAGAAAATATTTTTATTTTCAAATTGAAAATTCATCATTTTATACTATCAACTGTGTTAGTAGAAATCTCTGTTAATCGAGGTTCTACTGTATATGACTTCATGATGTTTCGCGATTGAACCCAATAACGATTGCAAAATAGGATCCAAAATCGTCCAATCCCTTAATGATACATATCCTTTGATGTTAATAAGTGCCTTTTCAAATGCCTACTAAGTACTTTGAAATACATTAAACCATTTTCAAACACAGCGCTTGAATTTTAAACTATCTCTACAACATAGAATGTTTTAAAAACTGAAATTTTTTTTCTCGATCTAGTTTGTTAAAAAATGGTTAAAATGCACGAAAAAGAAACATAAGTAAAATTTGGCAAAAAAAAAAGAAAAATCCATGAAAGTTACGGCTTTAACTTAAGTATGGGTTAGTGCTAATTAGTCTTCTGTGAAAATTTAATAGTCCTGACAACATTTGTGCGTTTTTGAAGGCCGTTAACAGTACATTATGATAGGGTTAATAACTTTCAAGCAAAACCACAGTTTGACAGAGACTGTTATATTACTAATGCATTAAGAGGAAAATATTAATTTTTGCAATTCAATATATTATTAATAAATTGGTTTGAACGGTCCAGTGGCAAAGAAAGGGGAGTGATCCCCGGGTCCAAGCTTAAAATGAAACTCCATTAATGAAAACTTAAATAATTCTCCTTTGTTTAAAATGCTTTTTATAATATAATTTTCTGCATAAAACACTTGCAAATCAAATTATCACTGTGCTTCTACAGCACAACCTCAATTATTCGGACTAACTGGGACCAATAGCAATCCGGATGATCGGAAATCCGAATAAACCGGGTGATATGGGTAATAAGCAAGGAAAATATTTTAATAAGCAAAAACTTGCAGTTCATAAAGACAAAAAATCATTTTGTGGTATAATTACATAGAATTATTTAAAAGGATATATATATATATATTCTAAACAATGGAATGGTCCACAATCGTATGGTTCAAGCACATGTGTTGCTTGAATAAAGCGCGGTCAATCTAAGGATTTATCTTTATAGTTCAGCTGCAGTGGTGTTGGTTAATTTCCATAATTTATTGTACAATCCATGCAGAAGCTATCTCACTACTATTATATACGCGATAGTTTATGTATGGATGTTTGTTACTCCTTCACGCAAAAACTACTGAATGGATTTTAATGAAACTTTACAATAATATAGCCGTCAGAATAACCACATAGGCTATAATTTATAAACATAATATATGAACTGTCCAAAATATGTAACGATATTTGTCAAATAAGTAGGAAAACATTCTGCCAACTGCGAGCTATTCTGGCTTGCGTGATCCGTATATCAAAATAAATACTTTTATCGCTTCTGGTTTTACATAAAATGCGTTGCGTATCCGAGTTAAATTCGTTTTTCTACGAGGGAGCAGGATTTTCCATTTATACTATATATGCTTTTTAATTATTCTTTTTCTTCGAAGGAAAGAGGAGAGAACGGGTTTTTTTTTTTTTTTTTTAAGTTTTAGTTCAAAAGATCGGATCGCTAATTGATTGGAGTTCGCTTGGCCCGTTAATCGGCTGGGTTTCGGTAGCTTGGTGAGATAGATGAACAATGGCGTTGACGGGTTATTTGACCATTTAAAGCAAGTGTTAATGTAATTTAATGCTTTTTATTTCTTTGGAGGAGTATTTGAAATTGCAAAGGAACTTTTACTGTGTTTTTTTTAATTGTAAAGGGGGGATTTTCATGTATTCAAGAGAAATTGTTTAAATCTTTGCACGGGCATCGTCGTGCGATTACATCTATTACATAATCTTCACATTATCTGCGTAAACAATTTTATTTTTCTTAAATGCTACAAATTCGATTAAGATAAACAAGGTTCTACTTTATTCACATTTTCAAGTAACATAATTAGCTGTTTTCAGACAGAACACCTACTTTGAGGAATTTCTTGCTATACCACTGGAACAGACTTCTTTAACTAAAAGACAAACTTCTGTACGCCTTTTTTTTTTTTAAATCTAAGCATTCAACTAGAAAATATTGAAAACATATTAAACGCACGAAGCAGTACTCTTTTGCAGGATTACAAACATAAAAAATTATTTTAAACACAAAAATTTGCAATGTATATTTTTTACTCATTTATTTTTACTTTCGTATTTATTCATTCTATAAAATAAAATCCGCAAATTTCAAGTATGGGTGCTAAATACATTGGTTTTAGCAATATTTGGAATCATGTTTGACTGAAAGAAAAAAACCATTGAATCACCTAAGTTAGCTGCATTAAAAGGATTTTAATTAGAAAATAATTAAACTTTTCCGATTGTGACTATATCTGGAATTAATATAAAATAAATTGCTTATATTGAATATATATGAAACTTTGGAACAGCTCGCTTTGAATCAATCTTCAGTGTTGACTCTATATCCGTAATTTTTCTTCTTTGAAAAAGTACTTCAACTAGATCTGGAGCCTTTATTCCCCAGAAAATAAAACTTTTCTCAACGTGTTGAATTTACTTAGTTATGCAGTATTCTTGTTTGTCCCATCGATGGTTTCATTAGAAATGTTGAGTAGTGAAGCTCTGAGCATTATGTCCATGTATTCGAAAAATGAATTTATTTTATTTAAACATTATGTTTATTTTAAAAAAAAATGCAAATTTCTCTCTACGTGGTACATTTCTTCCATTTTTGAAAATGTTCACAAATCAAGATTATTGATTCGTAGATAGTGACTATTATTTACTTTAATTTCACGCCATAAATAGTCTGCACTGTATTTTCTGTAGTGTAAAAAGTGTTTTCATAAAAATTATTACAACTATTTATGGATTCACTTCTTAAATATGTTCATTTTTTATCCTTTTATTTAATATTTTTATAGTGGAAAACAGTACAGGAGATGAAATCAAAAATAAATTAAACCAAAAAAATATAGTCTGTTATTTTATTGCGAGCTATTTTCTTCTACCAAATTTCAGAACTTATAACTCCCACTTAGCACTTCAACAAAATGATATAGTAACATCAAATGCTTGAAATCTTTTGATTCTATCGCCATTATATTTCGTAATTTTTTTTTAATTAAAAAAAAAAAGAAAAGAAAAAACGCAATGTATTACGATTATTCAAATCGTCAAATAATTTTGTGCTTTTAAGCAGATTCTCCAGGTAGACTAAACGTAGTATTTTTGAGCACACAAATTCCGGAAAAGAACAACCTCGAAAAATGAAGCTTATGTAATCTTAATTTCTCTTGGTTTATGTATAGGATTTCATTGCATTAATAGAAATCGCCTCTGAGCGTGATGCCTTGATGTCGAGCTTAAATCAAATTGTTTATCTTCTTCATGCTAATTTCAGCTGCAAGTGCTAGGAATGAGGATAGATAAGGAGGCTTATTTGTCAGAATCGAATGGCTTAATTGAGTTTTCATTAAGATCGCTTTCAATAAGCTATGGCACCTCGAACTTAAAATTTTTGGGAGGGATGGAAATTCTCAATTTGCAGAACGGAACTCTACGTTTTGAAGAATGATGATAGTTTTCCGAATAGAGCGCCAAATTTCGCCAAATGATAACTTTGCCGAATGGAACTCCAAATTTCGCCGAATGATAATTTTGCCGAATAGAACTTCAAACCTTGCGAAGGAGGATAATTTTTCCAAAACGTCAGACTAAATTTGCTGAGTAAGAGCTTTTGGGAGGTCACAGGGACCTCCCGTGATCTCCCATCTAGACCCTGTCCGATAAGGTCTTTTCATGTGTGTGATATCGTGAATCTTTGTGGCCTAGAAGGAAAACTTTCGGGGGGAAAGGATGATTTGGTTAGTTTTTAGCCCCTTATGATCAAAACAGAAAAATTTCAGAGTTTCGGAGGGGAAAGTATTTTTAGAAAAGTGTGATCTTTTGAATCTCAAGTTATCCGTTCTGATAAGTTTTATCGGACGACTTTCCTTTTAAAAACTCGCTTTTCTAATTTGAAAAGGGTTCCTTGAACCCCTGAAACACGTGTCAGATTTTTTTTTTGCAAGTGTGTACTTCGTACTTTGTTTAGTAGTCTTTTTACACTTTATCTCAAAGGCATTTATTTAATACCTCCTCTTAGTTTGTCTCAAGTAAATGCTATATATGTTTGTCAGTACAATCACGTAATCGTGCTTCGTCGCGTAACAAACACAAGAAAAAGAAAGTTTCACTTAATTTTCTTTTCGAGAGAAACTGCTGCTACGTCGGAGAAGCCGCCGTGACCCAAGTTTAGGTTGTGACTAGTAATTGTTAAATACTTATCTATGCAACGTCATTCTCTCTCACAAATCCTAACTAATATTCATTCCTTCATTAGGACGATGCGAATAGGAGGCGGGAAAAATAAGAATTTTTTATAAAATCTTCAGCGCTTAATTTTCAAGTCGCAACTGCATGAAACGTGTTTAATATATAAATCGAATCACCCAAGCTAAAGATCAATAGTAGATTAATGGTTATTGAGAAGTATTTGCTGAATCATGTTTTGCTATGGCAATGGAAAGCGATCTGCCCCCTAATTAATATCCGGATGCAATGGATATGCGTTGCATATCAACTGGATCGTGTTTTCCACCAACATGTCAGCCTAGGGCAATTCAGAAATCCCCCCCCCCCTAGTCGCTCCAAGAATATCTAGATTAGAATCTGTATTCATTTATTTTTTGACTGCTCCCACAGTTTTCGAGTTATACTGAAAAATATTAAAATGAGAATGATTGCCATTTTTTTTCTTTGATCAATATAAATACAAATGGGGAGATGTGTCCTTAAAATAAGAATTTTAGCGTAGAAAGAAAATATTAGATCGCGTAAGTTAGCTGCATTAAAAGGTTTTTTAGTTCAAAAAACAAAGGAACTAAACTGCTCTAATCTTTTTCTGGAATTGATTTAAAATATATTAAATCGGAGGGTATATGTTGAATCTATGAAAGCGCGCGTTTTGGGAAGAAAAACCTGTTTTCACTGCATACCTGGAATTCTATGATGGAAAAAATTCTTCAGTGTCGGCCATATGTCTGAAACTTTCCTTTATTGAAAAAGTAATCTAGATTCTTTTATATAGAAAAATATAAATGCAAATAAAAGTAATTTATTTACATTGTATTTTTTTTTTTTAATTGTGTAAGTAGAGGGAATTGGGCATGGTGAAATTGTTAAGGGAAATTTCATTGTTTAAAATGAAACAACGGGAAATTCATTTTTAAAATTAAAACAAAGTGCGAATTATGTATTTTACCACAATACATTTCTTGAAATGTTATTCCTTATGTTCCACATTTTTTTCAAAAAGTAAATGGAAAATTATTGTCACTTGTTCTATAAAGTCCACTGTATTTTCTACTGTTTCGTAGGGTAAAATGGAAAAACATAAACCTTTATTTTTGAAAACACAAAACAGAGGGTTCAATAATTTTCATATGCATTTCTTTGAAAAAAACTATGATAATGGAAAATCCCCATTTTACTTAAGTAAAATTCTGTTTTCCAGAAGCAAGTTCATTTCAGTTTTCTTCAGCGAAACCATTAAGCAGGGTCTCAAACTTCCTTCGCGTTTATGGGTTTCGGATGGGATAGTATTTTCAGAAAATTGTGATCTTTCGGATTACATAAAAATCCATCCAAGTATTGTTAGATTTTTATGCCAAGTATTGTAACAATTTAACTTCAGTAAAAAGTAAGGACAATGAAATTATTTCGTTTTGCCCCTTTCACATTATTTCGTATGTATATGAAAAATATTTACATAAATAAAAAATAGGCCTAATATTAAGTACATAAATATTGCCAAGACAGTTATAAGGCTTAACATTACATCAATAACAAAATTTAAATATTATTCACTTACCGCAAAATTGTAGAATAGGATTATCCAATTTTGATAATGTTATGTAATATTATGTTAGAGGTTAATATTCTCTGACTACAAGCAGCTAGATGCGCCATCACATTATTGAAATATGAGACTGCAGACACTACAGAGTAAAATATTTAACCATTTAAACTTAGTCCACTATTTAACTTTGCCTCACCGTACCCTTTCACATAGTTCTGGTGACAAAACTGCTTAAAACTGAACTTAAAATTCCTGCTGCTAAACTTATAAGAAATGAAAGAAATTACATGATAGTTTCTTTGCAAAACCATAATATTAATGGAAACGGCTTGTAGTATCAAAATGTCACCTCAACTGGCTTTAAGAACAAATCAGTAACTGCTTTGAAATTCGCTAAGAAATAGTTTCTGAATTCTTCAAGAAAACTTGTGTTATGAAGCGATGATTTTCTTCATTACATATATACATTTTTTTTTAATTAATATAAAAATTAGTTTATAAAAACTGAAATGATGTATGGGTTTATTTAATATTTCCCTCGTGTTATAATCATTATGATAATGTTCCTAATTAAAACTTCATTTTATAGCATCTGGGTGATATTATATTGGGTTTAGTACTTATTTCGCTTGAAATGTTAAAGAAATTTTACGTCCACATTCAAAGCATATTAGTGCATAATATTTATGTACCTAAAAGTTGATTAATTGGCCTTCAGTGATCCTTTAAAAAAACATTAAAAATAAAGTCATGAAAACTTCAGTAGAAAACATTGTATACGGGGGGGGGGGGTGCTATTCCATTTCTGGGCCCCTCCAAAAGTTATTTCTGTCTCTGCCCCTGGGGAGAAGGTGGAGGGGTGTATAGGATAATTGCAAAAATATTTCTGAGAAAATAGAGAAAAACTAAATCCACTCTTGCATGTGAATTTGTCAGTTTCATAGGAATTATGTTCAATTTTTCCGAAATGAGTTGGTTATCGTGTTCTCTCTCGACTTGATTACTTTTTGAATTTCTTAGCTGGTCTAAGTGTCGGCTGACCTTCTGTTTTTGTTTTATTTTTTTACCACGTGTTTTCTTTTCTAAGTTATTGTGTATATGAGTGCGCCCACACGGTTTGTGCCCAGCTATTTACAATCAGATCCAAACATTAAAAAAAAAAAAAAAATTCTCCTCCATTTCAAAATTATTGAGGTCTCACGTGAAAGTCAGGCACGTCGGTAAGGACGTATAGGCCGTTTTTTCCAGCATCTGTCGAATGAGAGGTTAGCATAGTAAGAGATGTTCTTCTAGGACTTTCCCACTTGACTTTCCGCCTCTCACTCTTCTAAACCAACACAAAACGAAAAGATTAATTTCAATCGGAAGTCATAATAATGATGAAAACCATACTTGGCAATTACTGGCGTTACAAAACCAGACCGGTCTGAAATAACTTTGAAGCCACTGACATGAGACATTCCTCTTGAACTTTCTAATTGTTTCCGAACGTCCTGCGCGATCAAAAACTTCGCGAACAGGGCCGGAGGCTTTCTGATTTTCACGAGCCCACGATACTTCTAGTTTAATTCTAAGTCTTTTTTTTTAATACTTCTTCCAGATTCTTATTCGAAAAGAAGCTAGCGTTGGAAGTTCTGGATGATTCAAAGCAATAAAACATTGGGTTCGCCCTCATAATTTTTACACCTTTTTTTTTTTTTCCACAGATTCTGGTTCTAGAGCAAGTTGGAGAGAGTTCCTTCTCGAGAACGTTGTGTATCTAATACCACTTATTTATTATTCATGAAGGTATCACTGACATAAGAGATAAACAGTTTTTTTCCCCCCACTAGAATGTTTTTGTTGTTGAGATAAAAAGCTGGTTTTATTTTAAGATTCCAACGCATTCGAAGAGTTTTCTACTTAATTCTAAATGAATTTCGAACAATTGTCGTTGAAAAAATCCCCTTGAAGAATTTGAATAAAAGATCATTAATATGCAGCTATCGAGTTCTGAATCACGCATTACTGCATAAAACTTTCTTGAAAAAAAGACGCATTAGTTTTTACATCTGAATGATAAAAATAAATTCTCTTGAATTCCTGGGTGATATAATTTCTGCTTTTGGAGACTTAAATGTTATGCAAACACTAACGAGGGCAAAAAATCTCAATTTGTGGAATGGAACTCTATTTCGCCAAATGATAATTTTGCCGAATGATGATAACTTGGCCGAATTATCAGACAAATTTTTTGCCAAATAAGGAAATTTTTGAGATGTCACAGTGACTTCCCTTCCAGATGAGAAGTAAACTTGAGAGAAATGTTAAAATTCATGAAGAAAAAAATAGATATTGCTACAATTTAGTTTCAATAGTACTTTTTAGACTCTTAAAAGCTCATCTTTTCCATTTCAGTAGTACCAATCAGAATACCAAAAAAAAAAGGGGGGGGGGGGGAGAAATAGGATTGAAATATTCCAAGTAACGCCTACACAACGATTTTCCTCGGTCTCTTGCTAAAGCATTCGGAAACCAGGCACTCTGATTTCTATTTTTCCCGATTTCTTACGGTTATCAACGTTTGAATGGCCAATAATTAATACTTTGTTGTATTTGTATAGCTGACAAGGAAATTGTCGAAAATGGAAACGTCGATATTTTTCCTCCAAGAAAAATTGCTATTGGCCATATCAATGTCAAATTTCTCAATGCTACAAAAATAACACTTAATCAATAAACTGTCATTGTGCAAATTGTTACAGCTTTGTTAAAAGCGATAATGCAAGCTTTCAAGAACGTAGAACAGGTGTTCAAATATTAGCGTCCTCATTTGAACGTGATCTTTGAATATTGCAATACATTTTTTTTTTCAAACTGAAAAAAAAAGGAAATTTTTTTGGTGTAAAATTAAATAATAACAATAAAAGTGAAATGGAAACTGAAAACATGCTTGCATGATTTTGTTTTGTTTTTTTAATAGTCTTAGATATTTAAGAAATTCATAATCGGCGGAAAAGCAAATTTTATAGGCTGGCATATTTATAAGTGTATTAGTTCAGAGCTAATGAAAGATGACTAAATTTGAAATGTATCGTTATTTATATTTACGGAAAGGGTCCGTGATCATTTTGTAGGATATGGGCCGAAAATCCTTTAGAAAATGCAAATTTTAAACTTTTAAGGAACATGTCTATTTTTTCAAAAAATACAAATGCAATGATGTAGAAAAAATTACAAAATTATTTTTGACTTTTAGTTCTGTACTTTTTTCTCTTAAAGCATTGTCACTATCAAAATTTAAACTAGAATTTGAATAACTGGGTAGTAACTGTCAGAATTAGATTGATTTAATTTTAATTAGAGGCACTCATCGAATACTGAAATACAATTGTTAAACAAGACACAACACGCGTGAGGATCTCGAACATGACACGTCAAACTTAATGTAACTGGAGTTGCTACGAATTATCTAAAGAAGATACGATTACGGTTATACCACTGATTGCAAGTCAGGGGAATTTTCAGTGACACAAACATTGCATCATTCAAGCATTTTTTTTTTACTAAAATGGTTTTAAAAATAGTTATGCCTCCATCTACTTTTTTTTAATTTCATGATATTCAGTTCCTCATTTTATGCTTCTTAATTTTTTTTTACGATGCCTAACAATAAATTTTCTTTGAAGCATGATGATACTTATAATATTACCACTCCCCATGTTGTTATCTGAAAATTCTCTTGTGTTTCTGTGCACGCGCCTACTTGTGACGGAAAAAAATAAAATCTTCAAGTTCATCGCAAAACAATCCGGTTTGGCAGCGTAAAATATGTATCTTACGCGTAGTATTTTAAGTAGTTTCCCTTTCGACGCAAGTTTAATAGGTAGAGTATCAAATTCATATTGCTACTACTAAGAGAGCGTTTGAAATTCCAGTTATTTTTCAATAGTGTTCCGCTGTTGTAAAATTTACGAATTCAACCTCTGAGTTGATTGTAGCTTAACAAGTTTTGCTTTTAGAAAGCAATGTAAAGTATCCGTTTATTATACCTACTGTCGGAAGTATGTAAAAAGTAAAGGATGTCAGCAAGAGAAACCAAAAAAATTTTTCATGCCCCCGTTCCAACTGTCCATATTTCATCAAATTTGCAATATTTTTATTTTAAATTTCAGTATGATATTCATTTAGTATATTGTCTAAAAGTTTGGCAGGGCTTAATGTAAAACCCTGCACGTTTTAAACCACAAACCTGCGAAAGAAATTCGTATTTTTAAAAGAAATGTGAATCTTTACGAATATATGTGATGCTTTTACGAAAATCCATAAACTAATTTCGCACAGTCTTTCTAAAAATGTTTTTCAAATCACGTGAAACATTCAGTAAAGTTTAAACATGGTTATTTAGTATTCTCAAGATTATTGATACAGTGGCCGCCACTTACACGAATCACATTTGATCTAAAGTTTTGATACCGTAAAGCGGCTGATTCAACAAAGCGACTAATTCAATAAAGCCGGATTTTATTCTGTTTTTGACAATTTGATTCATTAAAGCGATTGATTCAACTAACCACTGATTCAATTAACCGGCGTCTACTGCATTTATTTTCTTCAAATAACCAGTTTGTTGGAAAGTACACGTTATTCTATTCTAATACTTAAACAATTTAATACTTAAACTTTCCCTGGGACAAACAGTGGCAGCCCTCCCGTTAATATTATGAAAGTGACTAAATGCCAACCTTACCGGATCCTAGATTACCTCAAATTAATTTGGTTGGTTTTTTATTCTTTAATTGCTGTTGTTACTGTAATATGTACTGTAGGTAATGTTAGCTGCACAAAATTATATTACGTGCTGTAATATTAAATTCTGTGCACAAACTTATCCGCATGTTCTTTAATAATCAGCGTTAATTTCTAATTCCGATTAAGGTAGTGTACGGGGGGGGGGGTGCGTGAATTCACATCAGTGTTCAAAGGGGGGCACGTAACCTGAAAGGTTGGAACCCCCTGGTCTAATCAGTGGTACCCCTGCTCCTCGCCGTCCACCCACGAAATTTTCTTAAGCGATCAATAGTGCGGTTTTTGAGATTTTTTGGGCTTAGTTTTCTCTAAAGCATTCAAAAAGAAAATACAGTCAACTCTCGGTAACTCGAAGTCCCAAGGGACCGGCCAAAACGTTCGTGTTATAGGTAGTTGGAGTTATGGGAAGTTTCCACAGCACTCAAGAGTTTTGGACCCGATGAAATCTTCGAGATAAAGGAATATTAGAGTTATAAACATCGAGTTACCGAGATTCGACTGTGTATTATAAACTAAAGGCCGGTCATTTGGTTTGTAAGCTTCCCGCTGGCTGGACCAAATCCATTCACGGGACGAATGTGACCCGCAGGCAGTAGGTTGGATAACACTATTGTATGCTATGCTAGCGTGTGTTTCTTCGATCTTAAGAAATAACGAAAATAATTTAACATGTCACTTCCTCCCAGATCAAAATTTGTAAGCTGATTGTTATTATACTTCTCTAACTAATAGTCAGCTGGCAGTAAGTCGAGGGAAAACTAGTCAGCTGTCTAGGCGATAGATGCTCCCGCTTATCTCCTGCGTCATAACTGAATCGATTACTTAAGAAAGGGCATAAGTCCTACGGGAATCCATTGGACTTGCTCCCTTTCTGAAAATCGATTCAACTTTCAATGTACCAGCTGACCATTTTTCCACCGGGGGTACATCCAGCTGACTTGTGTATTTAATCATAGTTGCATATAAGCTGTCATCGGGCAAATTCTTAGCTGAGAGGAAATTATGGATTTTTTTTTTATGTTCGTTCGACCTACCAGCTGACTCACAACCCACCGCGTTATGTCAGTTGACTTTTTATTTTCCTTCAAGATATTGTCTTAACTATAATTTGACAACACTTCAGCCGGGAGGAAATGACTGACTTTTTGATTTTTTTTTTTTTACATGATTGGGTGGGATGAGCGGCGGTAGCCTCCCACGGACACGCAGCTGACTTTCACGAGGCGTTTTGATACCATTCTCTGATGCCTCGTTCGAGAGGAAATAATTGACCGAATTCGTAGCCGACTCCCGGACTATAATGGGCTTGATGAAAAGGCATGATGTGGCTCCACTGCAGTTGGTTTTACTGAGATTTATTAATTTAGCGAAAGATCCCCATAAACTTCACCATTTTGTATAATAGATTTTTCATTTCTTATGCTAGGGGTTTTTCTCATGAGCTTCAAATATCGACAAAAATTATATCTGTTTGATTTGCCTTGTTTGCCAATTTAATTTGCCTTGTTGCTTCATTAACGGTGGTCATTGCATCAGTGCATTTGATTTATTACAGCAGGGGGTGAACGCTGATCTCGGTAAAAGTTTTAAAATAATTTCGTCGATGTTACCTCTCGCTTTAATGAGACAACCAAAAACTTCTGCAGTCAAGCGAGTCATTTGGTGTTTCATTCAAGTTTTTGTCGCCTCTTTTAGAGTCGTGCCGAATATTGAAGATTGCCCAGCTAATTCATCCAACGTACTTTTAAAGATACCACCCACATTTATGTTGTTAGCTTCATAGCGACAGAGACTTCGACTGGCACTTTCTACAGGTTAGAGAGGAAAAATAAAAAATGGCAGCTTTTTTCATTGCTTTATTTTTTTGAAAAAAAAAATATTGTGCACTTTTAGTAAGTTAAAGATTTCGAGCGCATTCCTTAAGAATACAGAGGCTTTCTAACATTGCATTCAAGCTACTCCAGCGGATTTTGCACCCTGTAATATACTTTCTCAATTTCTTCTACTGCCCAGTTTTCTCAGTTTCAATATTTAGTGATGGTTTTCGAAAATGCTTACTTTTAAGCATTTTTGCAATTACTGAACTTATGAATATTGAAAGCTCGAATGAGAATACCAATTCTCAGAAAAATAAACTCTACTCTTACTGCTTTTTTGAATGGTAAATATATCGTTCGTCATATAAGACTAAGTTTTTCTTGCTCTACTTGTAGATACACAGGAAGGTGATTAAAATTTCAGATAATACTTGTATAAATATTCGTTTTATGGACGCCATACGGGAAACTTTTGCATGGAATATCTTTTGCCGGATGGTAAATTCCGCGAGGTTATTCTCTCGATCCCGCGGGATTAATCCCGCTAAATAACATGCGAGATCCCTCGGGATCGGAATTGCAGGATTGGAAACCCTAGTTTGAGCAGAACAACACTGAGTGTTTGTACTGAATATACCATGCCTTGCCTTCAATCCTCGAGTTGAACCGAACCATTGCTTCGGTCACTCGTTTGGTCTGCGCTAATTCTATATTAGCTACCAGTTTGTTTGGCACTCTTGGCTTCCTTAAGAGGTTTTCCATCTCCAGCTCAGTCACTTTCCTATGCCGGGCTGATGAGTGCTAATAAGCACGAAACTGTAGTCCTCGGCTGGAAATTACTGAGCTGGCGGTGTATTTCATGTAAGAAAGGCTGGGGTTTTGAAATTTCCAAGACTATTTTTCCGAAAATTGGAAAATTGACATTTCGCCTTTCTTCCCTGTGCTCTTCACTTGTTGAATGTTTCAAGTATTTTTGGAAGTTAAAATTCTGCGTTTTAAATGGCATAAATGAGTAAATTCTCATTTTTACTGTGACTTATATTGAAGTACTTTTTAGGTTTTGCTCGAAATACTGCTTCGTTGCTGCCCAGGAATATGTCGAATTTACATACTTCTCAGAGAGAAAAAGGGTGTAGACGCCCGTAGTAGAAAAGAACAGATATTTAAAAGGAAGGTAAGGGTTTGTCAAATGTTCGATTCAGTTTTGAATGATTTTATTCGTCTTGCATTGTCTGTATACATAAAACTCAGAATCGATTTTTTCCCCCTCTAGATATTTGAGAAACTCAGAGAAAAGCAACCTGATATTTTCGATAAAGTTCATGTTGTTCCTGGAGATGTTAGTCTTCATAACCTTGGTATGAATGAAGCTGATGCATTAAAAGTTGCACAAGAAGCATCTATTGTATTCCACTGCGCAGCAACTATAAGTTTTTTAAAGCCTCTTAGGTAAATAGTTCCCCTTTTTCATCAGAATATTTGTCAACCATTGTTTCCAAATTTTACGAAGATTTGCAATTGTTGATATGGATCTTTTGCCAGGGCCGTTTCCTGGGAGTGGCACAAAAGGGCAATTCCCTACTTTTGTGATCGATTCCCTACCTTCATAATTACAAGCAAAAAAGGGAAAATTCCAGGGAAAGTCCCTAAAGCCGCCTTCTAAAACATAAAGATCCCTGAAATTGCGTTCTATTAACTTCAATTTCTAAGTTTCTAAATGAGAGTACCGTACTCCATCCTTCTTCCTAACATCATCAAATTAGGCCTACAATCGTATTTTTGGGACTTCCAATTTCAAAATTTTCTATGAGAGAGCTCCATCGGTATAGCAGCACCTTTAAGAGAACAGCCTGGCTGAACCTTCGAAAGAGGGCCAAGTTCCACAAAGAGCTGTCGAGCCAACCATGATTGTGATCAAGATGAGCAGTAGGGGAGAGTGTTATACCTTGGGACACTTTTCATATTTTATTTTTTAACGTCAATTATTCGAATCAAATTTAAAATCTAAAAGTCACATTAAAATATCCCAACATACTTGTATGCAATTTATTTTTTAAAATTCAGAGAGTTTGGAAATAAAATATTGCCAGCCATTTAAGGTAAAAATTCCAAGCTGTCCCAAGGTACAACATTCTATTGTACCTTGGGACACATCCTGCTGTACTATGCGAAAGTCTTCATGATTCAGGAAACAGCCATATACTTAAACCAATTTTGTACCAGAAAACAAAATATTTTTTCCATGGTAGTGAATTAAATTATGAATAATGGAATTATTATCTAACATTAAATGTTTTTAAAAGACTACATAAGATTAGAATATTGTTCCATGTTCCTAAACATATCTTAGTTATTAAGAACCATGCACATTTTGTACCTTGGAACGTGTGCTAAGGTACAAAATGTTTGGCTGTCCCAAGGCACAATTTGCCACGTTGTTTAAAGAAAAACAAAATGTTGGTCAATCAGGATGCACTATCATTATTTTCTCTTAAGCAAAATATTTAAAGTACTATTCTTTTATAACAAAAAAATTCAGTTGATTAAATTTACCAATCAATTTTACTCATTTGATGCTAATTTTTACTATGGCACCATTTAGTGGTGAAGGTTAGGTACTATTAGAGATTACAAAAACTGGCTGCTAAAAATCGATTCTTATAGAATTTAGCAGTGTTCCAAGGTACAACGCTCTTCAACCTTTCATTACTCCTACTGCTACTTAGTACCATCTCTTAGCTCGAAACAGAAGTGTTTTGCTTACCATTTGCACTAGAAGTTATGCATTTCCAAATTTTTAATTTTAGGGCGTATATTCCTTTGCTTCTAGATGCTTCATATACATCTTTAATTTTAAATTAAAATGGCTTCTAAAGAAACCCAAGAAAACTTTTTTCGCCAATGAGTATGGAAACTTGATTTTTTTTTTTTTTTTTTTTTTTTTTGTTTGTTGTAGAAAGGATTGCATATTCTTGGTCAGCATTTTTTTGACCTTTCTATTTTTAAAGTTCTGATCGAGAAATTCACGAAAAAGCAATTAGATCTTACTGTTTTCACAAAACACTTAAAAAAAAAAAAGCTGCTGTATTTTTTTTTTTTTCATTTGATTGATTTATTGCTTTTAATATCTAATACGGAGTATTAGACGGCGGACGAGAAAAATAAAAACGAACAGAGATTTTTTTTTCTTTTACCTACCCTTTTTGGTTGATTTATAACTTAAAAATATATGTAGCTAGATCAAGGAGCCAAAACATTAAGGAAATTATTTACAGTCGTGAGTCTAAGGTGTAGCACGTGTCAAGGTTATAGAAGTTATGCGACAAGTTTGTTGTTTTTGTGCTTGGATTAATGTTACACAATGAAAGGGAAAATGATTCGTCTTTGTCAGAGATTGGACAGTTAGTCCATGGGATTGAAAACGTCTCAAACATAGATTTACTCACCCTTGTAAGTAATCGGAGGTGGTGGTTTAGCGTTCAGTGGCCCTCTAAAAGCATATACCAGATCAGTAGCGTACCTACGGGGTCTGGCGAACCTAAGAAATTGCGCCCCCCCCCCCCCAGGGTCACACCAATGGAAAGTCACCGGAGGTCACTGTGACCTCCCAATTTTTTTGTTGGGGGGGATTTGACTAATTGATTCGACAAATTAGGAGACATTATTGCTGCCACTTTCATATCCTTATTTTCATTTTTTAAATTGTTTTCAATAATACCAAATGTTTCTTCGTAGTAGATGTTATTTATACATATGTGTGCATGCTAAAATTTTTTATCATTCTGTAAAATTGGGATATCATTCGGCAAATTGAGAATTTTCCCCTTTCCCAAACTTTTCGTTCTCCCCCCACAATTTCACATAAATTCGACAAAACCAATAATATTTGCAATTCGTAAATAATGTACGTTCTTGAATCAAATGAGAATAAACATTTTTAGTTCCATTGATAGAAATGTATTTATTTTTTCAAAAATGCTTTAACTCAGTGTTGCCAGATTGGGGAAAATTTCCCCATTTTGGGGAAATCTGGTGCTCTCTGGGGAAATTTTGGGGAAATGGATTTTGAGGGGAATTCTTCAGGGGAAAAAAAATTTCTTGGGAAACCTGGGGAAAAAAATTGTGATTAAATTTGCGTCTTGACATCTAGTAGTTACATTCAAACAGCGTTGGTTTAGCTTTGCTCAACTTTATGGAATTCGCATTTCGTATTATGTGGAATATTATGCTACGGAATTTGCATTAATAGTTTAGCGTGAGTCACTAGTTGATACGTGAAACAGGCAAAAAATAAGTATACGAAGAATGTTCTTGGATAAATATATATAAAAATCATAGTTTAAATGCACATACAGAAGCAGAGTAGTAAATGAGAGTAGAAAAAAAAAAATTTGGCTATTTCTTATCTCTCGGACAGGCGCTTGTATTTATGACTAGTGGCATCCGCACGGCTTTGCCCGTAGTAGAAAATTAAAAGGTATTTTGGTTCCCCTGTATATTTACAAATAATGCATGATAAATTTCTCGCCAATTGGCTTGCCCACGTTACGGTTCCACATTATAACTTGGTAGTTTAGTCGTCCATCTTATGATAATTTTGCTCGAGAAAATGTTCTTAAAATTGGAATAGAAAAAGAACAAATCGAATTTTTGAAAAATCGCTTAAAGGTGCACACCTCCATGCTACAAACTGATTCTTTGCCAAATTTCATGAAAATCAGTCGAACTGTCTAGGTGCTATGCGCGTCACAAAGATCCTGACAGAGAGATCCGGAGAGAGAGACTTTCAGCTTTATTATTAGTAAAAAAGGTAAAAAAAGATAAAGTCGAAAAAAAAGCGAAAATGGGAAGAAAAAAAAAGTTGGGGAATTTTATAAGAAAATTTGGCTATTTGGGGAAAAAAATTTTTTTTCAAGAGACAAAAATGTCAGAGAAAGTCGATTCATTTTATAAAAATATTAGTGGAAAAATAGTTTTTGTATTTGGGGAATTTTGATAGAAAACATCGCTTTTTGGGGAAATCTGGATTTGACCATCTGGCAACACTGCTTTAAATTTTAATAGAATTTGTTTCAAACCACTAGGACAATGTACAATAAACATAATTTACACATTTACTAAAAGGAAGAAGAAAACTTTTTGTTTAGATTAAAACATGAATTTTTTTTTTATTATAATTAGAAAAGCAAAGCAAATACAACATCATTGCTAATCTGAAATTGAATCAAAAACACGACCATTTACATGCAGGCAAAAACAAAAGTATTATATATTCGCTAAGGCGCTTCCCAATATTTTTTTCAAATAAGATTTTAAATGCTAACGTTATTTATTATAATGAAAACAAATATTTAGCCTAAGAAAAACTGGACACTTCAAGTTGTCCATTTCCCGAAAAAAATTGTTATCATCCGGCATAGAACGTCCACCACTCCCAGGATCAATTTTTTTTAAAAAAGATCTAGAATTTTTTAATTTTTTTTTTCAATCGGTCGAAATGCCGCCTCTGGCTGCTGCGCCCTTGGCGAGAGCCACTCCTACAAACTCTAGTTACGCTACTGTACCAGATGCCTAACCTATAAAATACAACAGTACGCTCGTATGAAACTTCTACTTCTTAAGTTTTATCAGTCAATTGATAAATCAGGTGCAGAAGCAAAGAGTTCTGTTACAAAGTGATCAAAGGCGCCCGGACCAAACAATTTCTCAATTGACAAATTTTGTCTGACTGTTCGGCAAATTTGGAGACATAATTGCAACATTTAAATTCCCAAATGGTCCTTTTCGATAAAAATACTTATGTGTGCATACCAATATTTTATCATTCAACAAAATTTGCAGTTCCATTCGGTAAATTGAGCCTTTTTGCCCTCGCAAAAATTTGAGTTCGGGACGCCCCAGACAATAACCTATACAAACAGTGGCGGCTCGTGAGAGAGGCCGGAGGGTGCCTGAGCTCCTCACTATTTTCAGACAATAATTTATATTTTAATTTATTTTCCCTTTTTTTGTGTGTGCGTACGTGCTTAAAGTTTAAAAAAATGGATTGTAGTCTTTTCCTGCGCATAACCCGCGGATTACATGTTAAACAAGCGTAAAGTTAACGAGGTACGGATTATACTCTGCCGCGGATTATCCGTTCTTTTTTCTCCCTCAACATTAACGCATTGAACTCCAATATTTACAGCAGAATTCCCAGAGAACGTTGCCCTGCCTGTATGCTCTTTATTTTACATAGCTTGAATGTTCAGGCTATGTAAAATAAAGAACATACAGTAAGGGAAGAAGCCTTCATTTGCACAAGGTTAGACCGTTTGCTTTTTTCTTGACTCTTTGCCCTCAAGTAATTAGCGTACAATAATGATAATTTGGAGTTTAAAATGAATTTAATTTTATATATTTAACACAAAGAATTATTTTGAGATTTTGAGAAAGTTTAAGTATTAAAAAATATTTTAAAAAAAATTCTTTTTTCTTTTTAAAAAACCGGGGTGGGGGGGGAGGGTGCAAGTGCACCCATGATCTGGCCCCCTCCCTTTTTCAAGGCACGAGCCGCCACTGTATACAAATGTTTCTCTTTCATGTAAGGTATAAATGTTAGTATAAAATGAGTTATTAGAATATCAAATACCCTTATATACTTACAGGTTTGTACTCATTCAAAATGCCATAGGGACTGATAACGTAGTTGAATTTTGCCGAAAGTTGAAAACATTAGACGTAAGTTTCTTGAATTAAATAGTCTCTAATTGTTTATTACTTGCTTTTTTTTCAAATTCATTTCGGATGCCTTTTTAATAACTCTTCTCATTCTTAGACATTGGTTTATACATCCACAGCTTATTCAAACAGCAACAGGAAAGATGAAATAGAAGAAATCATATACAGGTTGCCTTTCCCTGCTCAAAGATACTTAGATGAACTCAAGTAAGTGTATTAAGAGCCGTCGCAATTTTTCGCTACATCATTCTAATAATTATAATTTAGAAGAGAATAGGAATGAAAATTATATTTTTTTGGTTTAGCATGATTCAGAGGTAGGCGGGGGAGGGGGGAGTATAATGTATTTATTCAAGAGTATCTGTTACAGGAAGAATCAAAGCCCAATATCATAGAACGTAATATTTTGGTTGGTAGTGATGAACTCGCAGTATTCATTTCGTCATAGCGGAGTCATATTTGTAAATTATGTCCCTAATGATTACGAATAGATAAATGATAGTTAGGATCAAACATTATCAATATGTCGGTATTGATAAACCAGTAACAAAGCGTAACGAAATGCTAGTACGCTAAGTGATCCCTTGTCAAAATAATATTTTTGAGCTTTTTTTTTTTAGTAATTTTATTTTTTTGTAATACTATTTTGTATTAAAGAAAAAACACAAACTAAGAATAAAAAGCGAGCTGTGTGCTTGGCTCAGTACATTTTTTTTTTTACCAAGGGATGCAATAGAATTTATTTATTTTTAATGTTTTTGCATCAGTGTGTTTAAAATTAGTTTTAGTAAGATTTCTTTTATTAAACGATAGAACCTTCTTTTGAAAATATGTGGAGGGAAATAAATGAGAGGTTGGAAAATGCATGATAATTTTTAAAACACGAAAAGAAATTAGCAGAGTCCCGAAAACTCGGCCTAATGTGAACCGAAAAATAGTTTGGGAAAATGTAGGGTTATCGGGAATGCGCGTAAACTGGTTTATCGCGAGGGATTTTTGCCCTGTCGTGTGACTGACTTTTTTCTATCCAGTCGAACTATCGAGTGCAGAGTTTGAGACTGTATTGTCTGAATAAATAAATAAATAAAGGTTAAATTTTTATAAATGCAAACCGTTTCGCTTGTGTTGGAGGCACTAATTATTCTTTGAAACAAATGCCATCGAATGAACACAGTTTTTGAGAAATCCTCTGAAACGAAAGGAGGGAAAAAAAGTTGAATATTTTGGAGGGGGGGGGAGGATCGGGCCCGTCTATGGGGTTCAGGAGAGGACAATTGAAGCTCCCGGCTTTGAGAAATCGATGTATTTCTATGTATGTGGGATTATGTATTGAGTATATACCCTTTGACTAATGTGGAAAACTTTGAAATGACGGGCCTGAGAAAAATATTTATATTTCAACAGTACCTTAAATGATGCTGATTGTATTTGGAAGAAATATTTTATTTTTGCAGTTTAAAGATTTGTAGTTCTTAAATTCCAAATATCGTTGGGAAGCATTTCATGTGTATAGAAATAATGTTTACAGTTTTTAAGTATTAGCAATGCTAACGAAAGAGTTCTTACAGAGATTTTTCATTAGTAAAATTAAAGTGTGATTAATCGCATTAAATGTTTTTTTATAGAAATGGAGATGATGAATCTTTAAAGAAACTAGTTTCTCAGTGTTCACCTAAATGGCCAAATGCATACACATTCAGCAAATGTTTAGCGGAGAACATTTTGGCTGATAAAGCATCTGATCTACCGATTGCCATAATTAGGCCATCCATAATTATAAGTGTCTGGAAAGGTGTTGTGAGAGTAAGTATTATTTAGATCATCGTTCTTTAATTACTTAGGGTTGGTTGGGGTAAGTTGATCCCTTTTAAGAATAGTTCGTTTTTGAAACCAACGGGGATGATATTTTGTAAAATATCAGATGGGTGTCCCACTTATCCCCAGAGCTAGATAATGTAGGCGCACGAAGCGCGCGGATACATCTGCTGTCGTGCGGATACATTCGTTGCGGAGTTGCACGTCGTCTGATAATCGTAAAAGTTCTTACTCTTTACTTCTAATTCGTTTTAAATTGATATTATTTATTAAATTGTAAAAGTTATATACAAGATAGTATATACACCCGCACGTTCAGTGGATGTTCTCGCTTCTGTGCGGATACATTCGTTGCGGGCACGCGCATCTCGCGATTAATTGCTCAAATTCTTACTGCTTACTTCTAATTTGATTTAAATTGATATTATTTAATTAATTTGTAAAAGTTATAAATAGATAGTATATACGCAAGCGCATAATTTGGATGCATTCGCAGCTGTGCGAATACATTCGCTGCGGTCACACGCATCTCGCGATAATCGTTCAAGTTCTTCTAATTTGTTTTAAACTGATATTGTTTAATTTGTAAAAATTATTAATAGATTGTATATACGCAATCGCGTAAGGTGAATATATTTGCTGCTGTGCGGATACATTCGTTGCGGGCACGCACATCTTGCGACAATCACTCAAAGTTCTCCTTCTTTACTTCTAATTTGTTTAAAATTAATATTGCTTATGTAAAACATAGTAATCATAGTTGGATAACATAGACGGACGCAGATGCATTCGCTGCTGTAGGAAAATATTTGGTGTGCGTATACATTCATTGCGGACATGCGCATCTCGCCATAATCGCTAGTAATGATCTAGTTTTCCACCCGTACTTTTTTCCTTCTGTTAAAAAATTACTAAAATGTTAATCCTCCCTTCTTTTCTCGTCTTCATCAAGTGGTGATAACTGAACAATTCTTTTCATGTGGTTTTGTATTTCTCCCCCCCTCCCCTTTTTTTGCTCATATCAAATCACAAAAGCACCTGTGGCTTTAAAGCTTATCATATGGGGCCAGCAAGTTCGCACTTGCCGTATTTTTGGAAGTTTGCACCGCACCCGGCGTAAGCGTCGCGCTTTAAGTTTGACAAACAATGAAAGAAAAGTTGTTACTTTTTTTTTCGAGATATCTGGAATGCAATTTAAACAGATTAAAGATTTCAAAAAAAAAAAAAAAATTTCTTAACTACTTACTGATAGTTAATTACCCTAAATCCGGCAACCACGGACTTTCGGATTGCTGCCGAAAATTTTGACATTGCGCATGAAAAAAAACTTTGAACGATCGCCTTTATGGATGTTGAAAGAAGTTATGAACTTACTTTGAAATAATTACAGGATAAACTCGCTTATATTTCAGCACCTTAGTCCAAAAAATGATGCTTAAAGCAGGAGATTCGGACTTAACCGCGAAATAAAAATTCCGCAAATTTTTCCGATCTATACTCGAAAATTTAAACATTTTCCCCATTTTAGCGCAATCTTTTTAACTACACTGTAAAAAAATCCGGAAAAGTTTCTGAGTATATCGTGCAGCTGCGGTTCATGAAATTTTCAAAAACGTTTCTGAGTATTTCGGAATTCTCTTTCTGTAATGTCCAGAAACGTGTCTGAGTATTTCGGAATCCTCTTTCCGTAATTTCCAGAAATGTTTCTGGGTATTCTGTGCAGCTGTGGTTCATGAAAGTTTCGAAAACGTTTCCGAGTATTTCGGAACTCTCCAAACAATTTTCAAAAAAGGTTTCCGAGAATTTCAGAATCCTTTTTCCGTGATTTTTTCTACAATATAATTCTTTACTATACTGCCGTGTGCAGGTAAAGGGCAGTAACTGCAAATTTTTCATTTTTTTGCATTTTTGTCATCTATTGTACGTTATCTTTATTGTACAAGCTCGCTTATTCGGTTTCCGCTGAAAAAAGGGCGCGAAAAAGGCTTCTATTTCCAACATTTTCCTATAGTTAGTATTGAATAAAAAAAAGTGTTTCTTCAAATATCTCGGAAACTCATTTCTGCAGATACTGCCGTTTACCTGCACACGGCAGTATAGTATTGCATACCATATCAGTTTCAATTCTTTCATATCTAAGAGCAATAATATAAGCAATTTTGGAATCATTCGTGGATTTTCCTTTTTGAATTTCTAATGACAAATAGCATGGTTAACAACATAACATATGCACAGTTATAAATTTTTGAAAATTTATGAAGTAATATAGTAGTTTCATTCCTAATCACAAAATCGTCAGGGGAGGGGAGGGGGGTACTTTCTCAAAAGTGGGATTGTTTGTTAAAAAACCTTAAACTTAAGTTTTTCTCTCAATATTTTCAAGACAAAATTATCAACATATTGTATTTTTAATGCAGAACTTAAAAACATATCTTGTATCAAACTTGATAGTTTTTATTTTCGGATAAAACTTGACAGAACTTACCTTTCCTTCTCGTCAAGTCTATTTCTCTGACGAACAAAGTGTACCGAAAAGTGCCAACAGAGAAATTGGTGAATTTAAATATGACACAAAGTCCTCCTGTTTGAACCATTCGGGTTGATTCTTCTATTCTTGCCCTTTTCCAGTTCATCACAAATATAAATACTTAATCAAAATAGGTTACTGATTTTATTTTTACAATGTGCGCAAAATGTATTATATATTTTATTTATTAAAACATTGAATTCTATTGCATGATTACTCGACTTCATATATACGAGATCCCCCCCCCCAAACCATAAGAGTGATGGTGAACCCATAAAATGCTATAAAGCGCCCCCCCCCCCTTAAAAAAAGCAATCCCTGAAAATGTCAATGGCAGTCTGCGTGGTGAACGCCCCTCGTTCTCTCCCCATATGTACATTGTATATTAATAACATAGTATTTAAAAAATGATCACTTTTAAAACAATGACATGAAATAATATTTCTTTTTATTTCGGCTTGTGTAAATGCAGCTGTTCCATTTTTGCCACTGACTCATTCCTCCTGACTGTCATATATTAAACTAGTATATCCACGAAAGAAATGTTATTTACCGAACAAACTAATGTCAAGGAATTTTTTATTGTCAACCACATTTAACAAAATGAATAAGCACATGAATTAATTGCATAACTATGTTGCTTACTAATAGATAACTGGGCCATTTTCTAATGGTATAAATATTTTTAAATAAATGAATAAATTATAATAAAAAAGATAAATAATACTGGCACATTTTTTGTGAAGCATATTACAATACTAGAAAATATTTGCATTACCATATTTTTAATGAATTAAAAAATTGATTTTTTTTTGAACCAATGTATGTATATCCAAGTATTTCGAAATAACTTTTCTTTGATTGCTTCTCAAATATAAATCTTATTTCTTTTGCGTAATTAATCAGTTTCAATTGGTTACAACAAATAGTACACTGCGCACATAGGTATGTAGGATAACTTTAAATTAATTCGATAAATCCAAAAACAGTTACAATTGGAGCCTCATCAAATGCAAATCAACAAAAATATAAATGTATATAACAACATGTTTTAAAATATTCATTAATACTTACAAGTGAACATGATAAGAAGAAAAGGTAAGTACCTCCATTACAACTGGATAAGTAATCCAAAGGGTTTCGTTTCATTAAGTATAAAAACGGGTGTTGAAACTATTCAAGCTTGAACACACAATATATATGTAATCATTATCGCACCGGAAATTGTAAAGAAGCAAATCGTTATTAACTAACTTAATAGCTGCGTACATCGTCTAAAAACTCAAGGGCAGCCCAAAATGCAAAGGCGTAAAATTAGTTTCGGCACAATTTACTACACTCTAGACATGAAATAACAAGCAATCCAATGCTAAACAGTTGCTGACTGCAGCAACCATAGATAAGGAAAAAATAAGCTCTCGTTATTTTCGACTCACTGGCGCCAGTGTTGGAAGGATAAAATACGTTTCGAAGCATTGCGCCTCACTTCCGCTTCTAGATTTTTTGAAATAACAAAAAGCTTTCTGAATAATGAGGAGTTCGCTATTGGATGAAGGATTCTTATTATTTCGGAAACGTTTCCGATATACCTAGAAACGTTTCCGAAATTTGTTACAGTGTAAAAACTGAAGAAATAAAACACATTCTGGCAAAATTTTATATTATCTTCCCTTTAATTAAAGGCTTAAATTACAGTAGAAGCTAAACTGCAAAAAAGAAGAGACACGCCGATTATGAATTCTTCAATTTTTTTGCGTAGTTAATTGCTTGTTGGAAAAAAGTGTGTTTAATAATGCTACCAGAAATTTAAAAAGAAAAATTTTGTTGTTTTTTTTTAATTCAAATCACATTTTGAACACATTTCCGACCGTTTCGAAGAAAGTTCCATTATTTTCATTCTTTTCAAAAAAATTCATTCTCTGTGAAATGTTGTAAACTAAAAAAAAACATCGTATACGTCGCACCTGCTGTATCCGTCGCATCGGCAATTTATAAACCTTTTTTCTCGTAAGCGCCCCGGCGCTTACGAGAAAAAAAAGGGGCCTTTTTGGGCGTAAGCGCCACGGCGCTTACGCCCAAAAATACGGTAAAGGGACCAAAGACAGACAGGGAACTTGCTCCTAGTGGTATCTCTCATCTTCATATATAACACTTTTGCTACTAGATTTATTGCGCTTGTTTTTGTCCCCTCCCTCAACAGAGCATTTTCAAGAAGTAGCGAATTGCTAGTTTTTTCTTCATTCTCAGAAATTTGGGTATCCTGAATCCTATTGATTTCTTGACTTGACAGCTTAAGAAGAGAAAGGTCCCACCATTGTAAGATATGCAGTGGAGATATAATTCCCAAAGATATGTGAGCTTACGAATGGAAAGATATCTGCTAAAAGAAGCTTAGTTTTCAAATTTTGAAATTTAGCTTAGGTCTTTGGATCATTGGCTCGCATAATTGGCATGAAAACTACTTCCTTGTAACCTCAAAGCGTATAACTGGAATTATTTGCAATTTTCTGCTTTATAACTTTGTTTTAGCCAGTCTAACTATGACTAAATGTATTTATTTCCTATGATAAACTTTTTTTTTTTTGAAATCCGACCCCCCCCCCCCTTCCCCGTCTTTTTTTTTTTTTTTTATGCGATTGACAATTATTAGCTTACAGATACTTTTGAGTTGCGTGCGGAGATACTTTATATTTTTATCTGACTTTGCTTACCCCATAGTAAGCGGTAAGTGGGTTACCCCCATTTTATTTAAATTTAAATGAAACATATCTAAAAAAGGGGTAAGAGGGTCCTATATGATCACGTATGTAAATTTTTAATGTGAATTATTTTTTTTAAATGCATCCATTTATTGAGATATTTATTGTCTTTTAAATCTGTATCACACTGAAAATTTTAAAACTAAAATCATTACATTTCATTTGTGAAATTTATTGAAAGCCTATAGGGATATATTTTACTTTCACATATAAAGGTGAGTTTAATGAACGTAATACAATTGATTAAGATCGATTTGAGTAAATTTGCCAAAACTATAAGTTGAAAAAGAAATTGGAAGCACTAAATGACACTGCGTCTATATAAAGTTAGCTAAGAAGGAACCATTATCGCTTCATCCCTCGGTAATTATTTTAACATCATCTGCACTATGCCAATAAAAAGTGTCACTATTTCTATTCGTTCTTGCAAATTCAACAGGATTTTTTAATTTGCATCAACTTCCAACGTTAGACCTATTTAAATCTTAATGATTTTCTTTCATGCATGTTTTATAAATATATAATCACTAGTTTTAACAGTTTTTGTAGCTGAACTATCAATTCCTACTAAGTCATCATAGTTGTCTTGTATTTCACCAATACAGATGGAAAATCTTTTGATTTTGAAATCCCCATTATTATAGGGGGACCCACTTACCCCTTATAGCAAAGATGTACCAAGTAAGTGAAACCCCCTCCTCTTAAACACTTATTAACAATATTTTATACAAAAATTTTCTTTGCTGTATGAACTTAAAGTTAATCTATAAGTGACAAATTAATAATCATAAAAAATAATAAAAACCTGAAAACATTTTTTGTAAAATGTTGCTTGAACTCACAAAAAAAAAAAAAAATTTCAAATTTTTTTTTTTTTTTTTTTTTGACTAAGTACTAGGACCTAGAAAAAATTCTACACAACCCAAATACATGCAAAACCAATCACTGTAATGAAATTTAACATAATCAGTGGAAAAAATTTTGAAAACTTTATCCATATTTCAGTTTTAGGGCCACCAGTGACCTATTTCCCCCAACCAACCCTACATTAAAAAAAATCACCCCCAACCACCCCTACATTAAAAAAATTAAAGAAGTGCAGTTAAATCCCGATTATACATGGAATAGGATGGCAAAGCAACCGCAGATAAGCGAATTCGCGGATAATCTGCAAATTAGCTGAAAACGATGCTAGTAATAGCTCTTAAAGAGATGAATAAGACTTAAAAAAATTTCAACTACAGCTAAAATGATAAAAGTACATGTAAAAAATGCATGTAAATGTTTGAAAAAGATAGCTCATTATTGCAAACGGAGTACACACTTAGTCGAGCAAATCGTGCAACCCGATTAACCTGCAACAGATCAAGCTAGGTTACACCAAAAACTCTAAGGAGAGGGGAGAGTAATTTTTTAAAGACTGATCCGCGGGGGGCCACTGATTTACGCACGTAAGTAGCGTAGGTCTAAAAATCAGTAGTGAATATCTAAAACAGTATATATATATATAGAATCGGGTTTCAACTAGTCAAGATTCGGTGACCTTAAATGGTTTGTCATTGGAAGGGAGGGGAAGAAATAAATAGGAATGTTTAAAAATAAAATTTTGTACTTAAGTTAAAATGCGAGCATTTGTCTGCATTCAGTCAAACATTGCCAAAAAAAGTTTTTTTTTCCAAAGTGTAAAAGGCTGCGGATTATCCGCCCGTAAATAATCGGGTGCTTACTGTAGTCGTATTTGCTTAAAAATTATGCGCATTCTAAAATTTTGAGGTCTATGCGTATTTTCTGAAAAGTCTTTTAAGAATACAGGGAGCTCTAAACAAAATCAGTTCAATTTCAACATTGTATTCAATGAAAAAGAAAATTAAAGAGCATAGCTGTACATATATGGATAGAACAGCACAAGTTCAAAACAGCTGTTTTGACTGGGTACTTTTGAACGACACACAAGACTGATTTATTGAAAATGGTATCTCCCGGAAAGAAAAAGCTCTGTGTAGCGTCGGAACTTCGCATGACAGTGTCGTGAACTTTCATCACATCAAGCTCTATGTGTGTCGTAGATCTTCCTATATTCAACTCTTGTTACACTTCAAACCGATTTGGAAGGGATTCGAGAAAATGTATCACTTACTCGTTTCTGACACTGCAGTAACGCAATAGTCTATGAAACGAGAATCGGCATGTCAAGGCCAAATAACTTTCCGTTGCTTCCCTTTCATTTGCAGGGGTGCGTACTCGGAAAGAAGGAAGTTAAGGTATATTTTAGTTTTTTTTCACTTCTCACCAGAGATACAGCCTGCCAAAGATAGCGCCTGGTGTTGTTTCTCACTTGCGGTTTTCAACAAAATTTCAAAACTGTTTTATCTCCGGAACGGTGTACATTATTTTGTTGCCTTATTTTATTTGATCTTTAAAACAATGTGCCCCATTTGGAAATATGTATTCAGCTTTTCTTACTACGGTCTTTTTTTTTTCAGTTGTCAGAACCATTGAATATTAGATTCCCTGAAAACGAGAGCTTAGACTTTTGAATTTAACAGGTTTTAGAGGCATTTGAGAAAATGAGTGTTTTTTAGGAACAGTATATGTAAAGGTAGACTTGAAAATTAAAACTTTTATTTAGTAGCAAGTAGTCGAAAGCTTCTTAATTTAGTTAAATAGCCACATTTTCACTTTAGTTGCAACTTTTTCCAGGATTTTTAATTTTTTTGCGAAAAGAAGAAAGCAATTTTCTGGCACTACGCTAAAACGTTGCGCGCGGAGGAAAGTATCGGCATTCAAGTTTCGGTCAGCAAATATCGACTTGGAATTCGTTCTTTTTTTCATTAAAAAAAAAGAAATTCTTGAAGGATGTGGCAACAAAAAATGAAAATTCGACTATATAACTAAATGAAGTGTCTTCTGACCACTTGCTACTAAATAAAATTTTGAATTTTAAAGTCTACATTTACATAAATAGTTCCTGAAAAACATTCATTTTTTTCAAATGCTTCTAAAATCTATTAAACACAAAAGTGGAAACACTCTTTCAGAGACTGTAGTACTCAATAATACTGTACAATAGTAAAAAAAATCAAAAAATTTGAAATTGCCTATTTAAAAAAAACTGAAAATTGATTTAAAATGTCATTTAAAAGAAGAAACATTGAGCACATAAAGGGTGTCCTATATTAACACGAAATTTAAAAGTCTCGCCGTTATACGACGCAGCGTTTTTTCATATAGCAAAACTTATGAAAGTTGCAGCTGGTCAAGCAGTACTGATGCTAGATATCACGACACGACGATAATGCACGGGTGGCTTGTTGTCATAAACCTTCGACTTCAAATAACCGAATGAGAAGAAATCTAATGGCAGGCCCGGATCTGAGTACCCGCAGTGCGGGGGCCTACGTCCTTAAGGGGCACAACAGCCCAAGAAATTGGGGAAAAAACTAGCACTAAAACTTATCAACGTTACAAATATATACTGCTGGCCTATGGGGAAGGACCCTATAGATTTTGTTGCAAGGGGGCCCAAAATTTATAGATCCGGGCCTGTCTAATGTAGCTAAATCACACAATCTAGAGCTCCAATTCTGATCACCGAAACGAGAGTAGAAGACTAGGAAATGTCTCATGCACTAATTGAATTGTTTCACTCACTGCCTTTATAGCACGTGGCACAGTCGTAATATTAGCCACATCAATGACATCCAACTTCGGCCGAAAGAACTGTGTTTTGTCGCGATATCGAACAGCAGTAACAGTTACTGCTTGATCAGCTTCAGCTTTCATTATATTTGAAATATTGTTCAAAAGTGAAAACACGTTGCTGTATCGTACAATGCTCCATTTTTACAAACCCTTAATTCTCAGCTGTCAAATTATTCTTTTCCAGTGTTGTTAACAATTTACTGCAAAAATGTGGCAAATTCAAACCTTGCGTTTGTTTTGGGACGCCCTTTATTTCCAAATGGTCTATACTGCATTAAAGCGAATATTTTGATTCGAAATTAAAAGAAACGCAACACAATCGAGTGCATCATTCCGGAGATTAAAGCAGTTTAAAAAATTGTCTAAAATCGCGTGTGAGAAATGGCTCCCAGGTTGTCATCTATGGCGGGATCTATCTCGGGCCAGGAACTTTTTTGGGGAAAATAGAAAGTAGAACTAACTTTTTTCTGAATTTTGATTTTGGCTAAATTTAAAAACCGAAGACTACGGAAGATAAGATTCTCTTTGCCTCCCTGAATTGACATGGGCTATGCCAAAAAGTTTGTTTGAAACAAGTCCACCTTTTCTTCGTTTAGATTTCTATGCGCCTGTTTTTTTTTTTTTTCAGCTTTTAAGAATTGGACGACAAAAAATAAATTAATTTAAAAAAAAAAATGCTCCCCCCCCCCAAAAAAAATAGGATTTTCGGATTAATAACGTTTTGAGCAAAAAAGATTGAGAATTATGAGAAAATATACTCGTTGAGCATTAAATCATGCTACTTCAAAATTCTGAAAAAGATTGTACTTGTGTACTAATTTGAGTTGAAATACTTCATTTCTTCGTATTGCAACTGAACTTTTTTCTTGTTTATGTAGGGCTATGTTGAAGAAGGTTCCGGAATGGTAGGATTATCATTGGGGGTAAGTTCCTTTTTCTTTATTTTCCTTTTATTTTGTTTTCAAGAAATCTGTCGTTCCATCTCCTAAAAGTCCTGTCATTTGGTGGAACGAAAATAAATGCCGCTAAGGATTGGAATATGATTTTCTTCTTGCATGCAAATCAGGGCCGTAACCAGAAAATAATTTCGAGGGGGGGGGGGGGGGTAAAAACTTTTATACGGAGCTTTGCGCTATTTGTGCTGATGTTCAAGTCGTCGGGTTATCTATCATGAAAGCGTTTTATGCAAAGAGTGTCGAGACTTTTTCTCTTTTTAAACGTTTTATTTATTCAGTTGTTTGACCTTTTTGTATGTGTGTGTGTGTTTTTTTTTTCTTCTCTATTCGTTGTTAATTGTTTGTATGTTGTGCTCATTTTATTTTGTGTATTTTGTACTGTTGTGCCTCTTACCTTCGGGCCCTATGTGATACTATGTAGTGCATAGGGAGTTACTTTTTGTGTCTCATAAAAAAATATATATATATATATATGAAAGACATTTGAGTTTTGAAACTATTTTTGGAAATTTTTAAATAAAAACGAGCATTTAAATTTCAAACCGAAATTTTCGGGGGGGGGGGGGGGGGGGGTGAATCCTAAGACCCTCCCTGTATGCTGCTCTGATGCAAATGATAAAGATACTAACTGCAATACTGCTTACAATGGATTTCATGAGCTGTTATCGCCTGAGAAAATCTATATTCAACAACGAAACGTATCACAAGCATATGCTACTATTTGTGCTGTTTTAACAGCTTGTGGTCCGACTTTACCTTCAAGGAGCATATTAAGAGTAAATGCTTTCGGCGGGGTACCGAGTCGAACACAGCAGCTTATTCCAGATTCAAACGATAAGAGTACGTCTCAAAAACTACGATTTTTTTTTTAACGTCGGTAAAAGTTTTAGAGAAGAAACATTTACATTAAAATGCTATTAAAGCAAGAATAACGTTGTTGCGGAAGAAGTCGCATGTCGACTGAATTTTAAATAAAGCGTTAAATTGGTATTTCTGGTTGATTTTCGCTCTTTTATATGACGTCCATGCGCTTTTTTTTCTTCACATGCAAAAGGGAAGTTGGTGAGAATTGCAGTCAAATGACACCACACATTATTTAAGAAAAAAAAAAAGTAGCTAGTTTTTCTTCACGGATATATAGTTAAAGATTGCGATTTCGAAGTTAAAGAAAGGTTTTCTTTATTTCTGAAAGAGAGAACTGCTTTCATACCATTAAAAGACTGACCCTGTGTTTCAAAAATTATAAACGGGAAAAAGATCTAGTTGTCACTAGCACTTCCTCATCGGTTTTTATTTTAAACAATAAGGAAAATGTTTAAACAAAATCTGTCAAAGATTCAAAATTGAAAGAAATGTGAAAGTTCGAACGAATACGTAGATAGTTTATTGAAATATTTCAGTTTTTCATTCGCATTGATGACCAAGCAATTTCGTAGGATTATGTTTTCTAAAGTTTTTGGCTATTATAAAGAAACAAATACGTAGCAACATTGAGATAACAGATGAAATTTACAAGTTTTCGAAGTTGATAGCATATTTTTACTTATGAATTTTTACTTATGAATTTTTCGTCCCACCCGTTTTACTTAATTTACTCTGCTTCTGTTGATCTTGAAAATTAATATGTTTTAGTTCTTAAAATAAAAAGTGCAATCATATCTTTAAAAACTGATACCATTTAAGGTATACAGCGTGTCCCCGTTTAACTTGCAAGACCTCTGTTTTCTTAACTAGATAGTTAACTGTTTTGCTAGTTAACTCTAGATAAGCACTTCCAATTGCAATAATGGTCAATAGGGTGCAGAGTATTAAAAGTTTGAGCGAAAAACTAAAGGAAAAATATGAAATCTAACTTTTTATATGTATGCGTAAAGACACACTACCTACAAGTTGACAAAAAAAAATCAGGTTCATTAAGTAGCTATATGGGTCTCAGAAAATCACGAGTATATAAAGTAGTACTATGAGTCACAAAATGCTGTGTTTCATATGCCTGTGAATATCGGTCTTATGAATGTAAAACATTTTGTGTTCGATTTTTTTTACGCTGGTGATTTCCCTAAATATAAATAGGACATAGGGACCATATAAAAAGTTAGATTTCGTATTTTTTCACTTTTTCGATTCAAGCTTTCAACATCACTCTGCACCTTGTTTAACCATTTTTGCAATATTAAGTATGTATACTTAATATTGCAAAAACAGTTGTGACTAACGGTTGTGAAAATAAGTCCTGCAGGTTATACGGGGACTCGCTGTATGTACGTTGTAGGTTTGAAAAGTTGGGATATACGGTCACCAATGACAACCAGAGTATTTGTTTTGTCACAGGGTCCGGCTTATCAATCTCTCGTATTTGGAGAGGGCGCTACTTGAGTTGTGATGGGAATGCGGTGGGTAAAGTGGTATCAACAGAAAGCAGTATATGGGTCATTTACAGTAGTGGGGCAATTTCATAGAATTTCGGACAAATGTAGAATCCGTAACATGACACTTTTTTTTTTTTTTTTGCTACAACTCTTTAATTTACTGTTTGATTTGCAAATTATTTTGATTTGAGTTTGCGTGTTGGTAGGACAAACTCGAAATAAAATAATATGCTAATCAAATAGTAAATTAAAAATTTGTTGCAAAAAAAGTCATGTTACGGACTCTACATAATTGTCCAAATAACCGTGAAATACCCAGCATGGCGCGGTAAGCATCGTCATGAGTTGTGGAGCAGCATATTCGAAATGGTGAGTTTTTTTTTTTTTTTTATAACTATTCAGCAAGGCTTTCACGTTCGGTTCCAATTTGGCTAACATGACCCTGCTCCATATAAGAAAAAACTATGAATATCAAACTTTAAAGCCACTAGTACTGCAGTGAAGATTTAAAAAAACGGTCTAGCCGACCTCATACCGTTACACCGCTGAAAAATGTGGCACTCGTGAGAATGTCCATCCAAGAATCTCCGAAGTGTTTAGCCCTTCAACATGCAGTAGGCCAGCGGTTTTCTGGTAGAAATGTAAGAAAAATCCTGGATTGTGATTTTCCCAACGTGACTCGTTTTTCTAGTCTAGCCAAACAGGATCATCCCTGCCGAATTGGAACCGAATGAGGAAAATCTTGACTAGTAGAAATCAAAACCATTATTTCGAATATGCTCCTCCACAACACATGACTATGCTTACCCCTAGAGCAGGAATTAAATGGAGGGAGTAAGTAAAATCATTGGCTTAGTGAAAACTGAGGCGAAGACGCCAAGTCGTGTGACTAACAGCGACGAATTGGGTTCTTTGTTTCCCGAATGAAACATAGATCTACACTCCCTCCATTTTATCTCTTCTCAATGTGCTTACCACGCCATACCGTTGCTACTACTGCAAATGGCACATAGACTGCTTTCTTTCATTAGCACTTCCACCTCAACTCACGTAGTGCCCTATCCACTGGAGGTTGATATGCCTGACCCTATAAAATTGTTTGAATTTCTTACTGCATTCTCTTGTATCGATTCCCTTCAATGTTCAAATAGTTTCATCGATCTCACGTGACTGAATTGCTTTCGTAAACAATTTTGTCAAAAGCTCTACTGGTGTTTTTCAGTAATGAGCAATTTGATCTAAAAGGGCTCATTTTTTCTGGGGTCCATTTTTTTTCGTATGTTTTCATTTCCCAAACTTTTGAGATGTGCCACCATTGTCGCCGGTGAATAATGTTTTGTTTTCAGTGTTTTCGAACTAGTTCGATATTTTACAGTTGCAAATAATGTCGAATAATTTTCTGCACCTTAAATAAGATGAGGTTGAGCCAAATTTGGAAGGAAGAGCTACTAATTGCTAAATTTAGTCCTGCCTGTTTAACTTGAGCACTGATGAGATGCGGAGTACATTTCGAGAGAAATTTGTTCAACCTTCTTTTATTTAAGTGCGTTAAACTTAAATGATCGATCACTGGAATTCGATGCTGTTGAAGGTTTGCTTGTTAGTTTAACGATGGGTTTAAAATTTTCGATTTGTTTAAACCTTAAATTAAAAAGCTGCTTTGAGCCAGCTTTGGAGGTTTAACAGAGTGTTTCACATCAATGGGAACGACGAGCAGACTGCATCAATACGGTTATGCATGATTTCTTAGGATATTCATTGAATGTACATTGTACAGCATGTCGCAATAATGGATGTTATAATTCTTTAGGGGTACTGTATTATTAATATTAATTATCACCATCACAACAGTTAAAATCCAGTCTGATACAATTTCCCCTTTCCACAATGAGACGCAATTTGGACCTCAAATGAATAGTTTAATAAAGCTTTATTCAATTTAAAAATTTATTCCTGAAAATTTATATAGAGTAGTATTAGTAGATTATATCTCCAGTAATCGCCCATTTAAGAGATCGGTTGTTGATTTTTGTAAACAAATAAATTTCAGCAATTAATACAACAACCAAAACATCGTAAAAATTTCGGCAATACCTTTCTGATATTGCTTCACTAAATTGCTTCAGAAATAAAAACATTCTTATTTTAAAAACTAAGCTATTGTTAATACGAGAAAATGCTCCAGTTAGTCGGCCATAGAAATACAGTGCTCGGCCATGTATGAGCACAGTAGTCGACAGTTTCATTTTCATTACTCTTATGGGGTACGAGTGAATAAATTTGAACAACATTTAATGAGAAACTTACGGCAAAGCATTCTATTTATAAAATTAATTATTCCAGAAGTTGCTAAAGAATTCTGCATTCTTGATGTCAGCGTAACATTTGGTTATATTATTTTTCAAACTGCAATCAGTTTAGATATGCATCTCATGCAATACGTTTTTTACCCTCCCTAGCGCTAAAAGGTTTCTGTATTAACTGTTTCTGCTAATATAAAGAATGAATAAAAGAGCCAATAGAATTCGTGATCGATAAAGAGTGACTTATGATTGACATTTGACGGGTCCATGTCCATTAAAACGAAACTTCAACATACGGAACATAATATTTAAATTGCAGTTTTGAAAACAATTTCACCTCAAAACAAAGCAAGTAAAAATCTTTTGGAAAAACATCTAAAAGATTTGCAATAAACGACACATCTAAAACAAAATGTATCATAAAGGTAGGTACTTTAGGTGTGAACGAACTGGAGTAAGATGAATTAAGCTGGCAGGTCCCCTATTTTCAAAGTTTTCCGGGGGGGGGGCAAAGGTTATTAATTCAATGAAAAAAAAAGCATAAAAATACAAGCAAAAATTCATAATTGCATTGTTTAGAAAATCCAGAGAGATTAATTGCCCCCCCCCCCCCGTGGTCGCCCAAATGACGAGTCTGTATGTAGGTAAATTGAAATTTGGAAAGAGGGGGGGGGGTCATGAAGATAATCTTACAGCTCTCAACAAGAATATTAGTAAACGTTGAATGAACTAAAATGGAATTTATTGCTACTTAGTGCAATTATGAAGTACAGTCAGCATTATTTTAAACAAGAAATAAATTTTGATTCCCTAGAGAAGAAAACACAAGGAATTAAATATTTGGTTATAGAAGTGGTACCAACACCTGAAATTGTTAGCCTCAATAAAATAGACTTTTTGAACCTTTGGTAAAGCAGATAGTTTAGCATATTGAGCAATAGAAAGAATAACCACAGGTTTAACTCATTGAAATAACTTCAGCTAACGTAACTATTGAAGTATCACATCTTCATTCTTTGCAATTAGAATGTTTATTAGTTGCCGAATGAATACTAATTGAAATCAAATCTTTTTTTTTTTAAATTTCAGCAACGTAAGATGGTTTGATAAGGAAAACGATAAATCAACATTTGGTAATGACATGTTGAGTATTAGAACTTTTATTCTAAACGCAACGACGGATTGAATTTACAACACCTGTTTTCGAGAATTGTAAATTAAAATCCATATTAGAAGCAATAAAATGACAAAATGACTCTTTTTGTTAAAAAGAAGTTAAGGCAGAAAATTTTATTTCTTTAGAAGAAATAACGTTAGAAAGGGAATTTTTACTCTACTCAACATAGCTAAGTTGTCGCTGTATTTAGATACTTTATTTTAATTACTATTTGATGAGCATTTGAATCTCCATGTTAAGAACGTGCCCGACTCCTTGGTAGATCAACCAAACAGCATAAAACTAGTGTTCGAACTGCATGGCCGACTATAGTAGAATTCCATACCTTCTAGGTGATAAATAAAATTTAGGTGAGGAATAAACTTTCAGTTGTGTCAAAAAAAAAAAAAAACACCCTTAAGTCTATTACTATTACTCTTTCATCGATTGGAAAAGGATTTATTCGGGTTTTTCGTGTAGATACAGAAAAGAAAATTGATCACGATACCATTCTAGAGGGGTGGTCTCCACCCCCCTCCAAAAACCATTGAGTCTAAGAAGGAGTTTGCTTTTTCATTGAAACATTGTTATACTCCATTGAAACAAAAGTAAAATTAAATTTGCAGCAGAACGAAAAAAAGAAGGGTTCTTAACATTTAAAGAAAATGTGTCTTAACAAAAGAAAAAAAGCAGAATCGCAAACTAGGATGATAATTTTAAAATAAAATGACTCGTTACTAAAGAAAAAGTACCCACAACTTAACTGTTATTGGATGATAATTGGGGATAGGTAAATGAATGTGTGGGGTGGGATGCGCCATATCCGATTTTGGGTTATATATATATACTATTTATAAGCAGTTTTATATCTTTGTGGCCGACTACTGGAGCACTTACCCTATCTGTCGAATAAACTTTCAGTTCTGTCAAAAAAAAAAAAAAACCTTCAGCCTATTTTCATTTCTCTTTTATAGATTGGAAAAGGATTTATTCGGGTTTTACGTGTAGATACAGAAAAGAAAATTGATCATATCCCAGTTGATGTAGTTGCTAATGCTCATATCGTAGCTGCCTGGTGCACAGGAACAGACAGGTATATTTTTAAATTTTCGGAAAGAAAAAATTACTTATTTTTAATTTTCAACCTATAATGCTCGTCCTAAACTGCAATTACACTAACCCCCCTTCCTTTTTATATCGTGTTTAGTTATCTCATGTTCGGATATTCCGCGCTTGTCTTCTGTTTCCCGAAAATTGAGGGTTAGAAAAAAGATGCTTGAAAATACTGAAGTAGTAATGATGTATTTCTCGGGAAAATTAGTTTTATGGCCAATGCACAAAACCGGGTTGTTTTCTGCTAATCCAGTTTTGCTGCAGTTTACGTTGCAGCTAGAAATTGTTTTAAAAAAAAGTTCATTTTTAACTTCAAGAAAGCAAGCAATCAGCATGTTATTTATTAATTGGAAAATTACTTTTCGCTGCTACTTAGGTCTTTTTTATTTTGTGCCTTGTTATTTTAAATTCTCTATCACGTTTTCAAACATGTAGTTTTTTATTTATTTTTTTTTTCACTGTATCATTGAAAATCCTTGCTCTATTTACGTCTTTTCTGCATAATTTCTGTCAAAACATTTTTTTTTAAGATTTAATTTCTGAAGTTATAATGTATACTTCAAAAAACATTTTACAGGGGCAAAACCCTAAGACAGCGTAGCGTAACTGGGATTACTGATAGTGTTGAGGGGACATTTTTGTAGCTACTGTGTGCGTAGGAAGGATAACTGATAAATAAGACATTCTGCATGATGTCCAGCATGTTCTTTCTCCAGATGGAAGAATAATTTATTTTTTGTGATATTTTTTTTGTTCATTTTCCTTCGTTGATAATTTGTAAATTCATATCGATTGAAGACGTGTTAACTTTTAAACACGAATATATTTTTTTCAGAGCTCAGTCTCCATTGGTGTTGAACTGCACTTCAGGCGACGTCAGCCCATGTACTTGGGGAGAATATATAAACACATTGTTTACAATGACTCTGAAGTATCCTTTACCCAAAGCTTACCAGCATCCAAAATTAATATTGTGCAAGAACCCAGTTTATTATTTCCTGCTTTCAATATTTGAACACTACGTTCCAGCTTTCGCCATTGATGGACTTTTGAAGTTGAGCGGACGTAAACCTAAGTAAGATTTCCAAAAATTGCTTCTTGTGTATTTCTAGAAAATATTGCATCGCTTGAGTATAAAGTGAAAAGTTGTTATTTACCTTCTAAGTGGGATGTTTTTACATAGTTCTTTAATAATGAACAAATTGCATCATTTTTCTCCTTGTTAGCAAATTTTAAATAAAGTTATAAAAATTGCAACCCCATCAAGAACTTGTCTAAGGAAAAAAAAAAGTCAAATACAATCTAACAACTGATTTGAACTATTAGAAATAAACGATTAATTGTTTGATGAATGAAATTTTTGAAGTTGAGAAGCAAACTATTTTCGACTAATCACACCTACTAACCACTCCAGAGAAGTTTCCGCGGCAATCATCCGTTAAACATTGTAGCACAACCTTTTGCCGTGCACGACAGGTAGTGCCCGATTAAGATGTCAGGGGACCCAAGGCCAAATAATTTTTTTGGGGTCCTCTCGATTCAAATTTTAAATTTTTAGCCATTGGGGAAAAAAAAACAATTTTAGCTATTGACTAAAACAATGTTTGCTATTTGGGGGCCCTAGGTCACGGCCTGTTTAGTAATCCAGCCCTGGCGACAGGCACTATTTTAAGCGCATGTTTTAAATCCTTATCTGAATGAATGCCGAAAAGGGGGGAAAAATCTGATAGGCCTGTTCTTTCTTATGGTGGGGGGAAAATTTTTTAAGGTTAACTTGAGCTACATCACATCAAAAACGGGATATTTTTTATTTAAATAAATTTGACAGCCACTTTGAATCACAATATCTTTTACAGAATTGATATTTAAGCTTTGCTACTGTAACACAGTAAAAACAATTTTGTCAGTAGAATTACAAAGTATGAGCTTTTGATTGACCATTGTTCAGAATTTGACAATTAAAATCCGAAAACCAAATCCTGCCAATGCTACCCAAAAGCTAATTAGCTTAAACACACGAAAATTGTAGAATGTTTAAACAAGAGAATGTGCTGCTAAACTTTCAGCTCTCCATTATAATTAAATTTTCTGAAAGCTTATACTAAACGTAGAAATCCGTTTCACGAAGCTGTCCTTACATTTTGGGGCTCTTTAACAGGGGGATCCTAGATCCTCAGGATTTGTAAGTTGGAAGCTGAAAAGTTATTTTTGTCAGTTTCAAAGGCATAGGTATGACTCAAATTTCATAGAAAATAGATTGTCGGGTGGGGGGGGGGGGGGGGAGCATTAGGTCAGTTGACATGGAATGATTCATACGTAGCTGTCAACCCTCCACAGTCGTTCGTAGGATTCCCGAATATCGATACTATCTCCCGAACTCTCTAATAAAGTTAATATCTCCCGAATTTTCATCAAAACTTCGAAAAAAGGGGATTTTTCAGTGATTAGAATTTCAGAAAAAAGCCTTGCATTAGAACGATAACGATAGCAAAAACGAAGTATTTTTTGAGACATATTTATTTTATTTCCCTTCTCTTTAAATTTGTTTCCCGAAAAATTAGGTAAAATTGTTCCCTATTTTTTTTCTTAATTTCCTGAATCTTTACCTGCTGCAAGGAGTTTTTATTATCAATTACAAGAGAAAACATTGTTACGCATCTTTTTAAAATATTTTTCAAAACCTAACATTTTTTTAACTTCAAAAAGGGAATAATACAGGATCTGTAAAAAAAGTAATGACTCATTTTTTCCTGATGCGACTGTACCTCTCAAGTGCGCAGAGACTGGTTAGGTCGATGGTGGGGGTTGCTGGTGGGACTCACTCCGGTCCGCAGTCGCCTGGGAATCTTCGTTCGGACAGCATCGTCGTTATAGTGGACCTCTGTTCCAAATGTCGGTTCCAGCTCCAAAAAGCAGAGAACATTTGAGCAGCGTTACAAGATTAAGATTTGTGTGGAATTTGGCAAATCGGCCTCAGAGGCTTCAAAGATATGTAAGCAAGTGTTCGGAGATAATTGTCTGTTTAAGGTGCATGTGTTTCGGTGGCACAAGTGTTTCAAAGATGGCCGGGAGAGCGTCGAGATTGAATCTCAAACAGGGTGTCCGTCAACCAACAGAACGTAATGTGGAACATGTTGTGCTAAATTCGGACCACCGGTTAAGTGTGAGAACGATTGCAGATGAAGTTGAACTTGATAAAATGACAGTTCACAGCATCATCGCTGAAAACTTGAGAAATAATGGAAACACCTGCTTCATCCTCCAAGACTTCCTGGTCAATAGTGGTATCTCTACGCTTTCCCAGCCCGCCTACAGCCACTATTTAGCTCCAGTCGACTTCTTTTTATTCCCGAAGATGAAAACATCACTAAAATGGCATCACCATGGAAATCTGGTGGCCGTGATAGCGCTTGTACAAGACTTTTAAAAGACATTCTGAAAGCAGGCTATAAAGTAGCCTTCAAAGCTTAGAAGACTCGCTGGGATAAGTGTGCGCTAAGCCAAGGGTCTTATTTTGAAGAATTTTAGATGTGAGTACTAATATCTGCAATAAATTCTTAGAACACGGCTCAGTCTCATTACTTTTTATACTGACTCTGTAGTAATAGAACAAGAGCCCTTGAGCGCCAGAAAAATTTTGAGCCTTTTATACTATGACCTACGTCATAGTATAAAAGGCTCAAAATTTTTCTGCGTAAGCACACCACAGCTAGGGTTTGCAATCCCGCGTCAATTTCAGTCCCGCGGGATTTCGGGATTGTAAGGAGCCAATCCCGCGGGATTGACTTAATTCTTCAAAAAGTTAAGTCTTTATGTAAAAACAAATTGTGCTTTTTCGGAGGGACTGCTTTTGATACCTGAATTAATCTTATTTATCTCGAATTCCGTACACCAATTGTAGAATACTAAAGTCGCATCTCAATTAGCAACTATCGTTTGGTACGCAAAAGTGTACTTGAAAAAGTTCCAATGCGTCTTAACAATTCCTCGCTCGTATGGGATTGGAAAAGATTTTTGGCCAAAAAATAATGGGCTTGATGAAAATGCGTAATGTGGCTCCACTGTAGCTGGACCAAATATACAAAATTATTTTATTCATTACCTCATGCAATAAAACCTAGTTGAGTTACTTCCCTGGTGGCAAAAGGTTGAAAAACAAATCTGTCGGTGTTCCTCCGAATGGGGTAACCACGTTTGGACCCAGTGACGACAATAACTCATTTTCAATTAGCTTTGCAGTTACGTCAATGTTCCATCGGAACAACGATATATTTGATGAGCTTACTATTTTATTTCTCATTTAATCACGTCTTAACGATGCACAGTGTTGAGTTTTTGCTGACTTCAAATATTAACTACACTATCAAAGCAAAATCGACTCCGGTCACACTGTCCTTTTACCACGCAAACCCCCTTCTGTTGACATTCTAAATAACAATAAAGCAGTTTCCAGTTGAAGCACCTTAGCCATAACCATCAATTTACCACAGGGACAGACGCTAACTAAAACAGATTGAGGCAGTGAGAAGCAAAGAGATTAAGTGTTAAAACTTAAAATTTAGAGATAACCAGTACGAATGGTAGGTGAACCTTCTGTCTTGGGGCAAGAGATAGTGCTAGTAGCCCTGGTAGGTGCTGCTATACAGAATTATTTAGAAAATTTTTTCAATGAAAGCCTACCTAGGGCCGCAGCTTTAAACCCGTTTTACTGAAAACTTGAAAATGTTAACTTACTTGCTTCTCACTGCCTCAATTGTACTTGCGAGATCCCGTTTACTCACTTGGTCAGTTATGTTGCATTTGCTAGAATGCGTATTCTCAATAACACCCATGTTCGTATCAAAAAAAACTCGCCAACTTTGAATACCTTTGTGCTTGAAAAGTAAAATAAAGAATAACAAAGCTTCATTGCGCATAATTGGAAATTACTGCAACAAAGTGCAGCAGTACTGCATCAATAAGTGCAAGTGCTAGCGTGGGACCAGATTGGGCCCAATCGGTCAAATCGGCATGTAGCCGGGCTCTGACAGGTATACAGTGGTACGTAGATAAAAATAATTTTTACAGACAAATCAAAATTATTGAAGTAACCGCCGCGAGGGAGGTCGTGGCTTCTCGTACAAAGATAACAGATATAAAAAAAAAGAAATTTGTGAAAAGATGAACCAGTTTGTCGCCAAAGGCTGCTAGTAGTTGAAACTAGGGAGACTTGACCCAATTTTGGTTTTTCATTTCCCATTTTTTTCGTAGAATAGTTAGAACGAAATAAAAAAAATATGCATAAATCGTTTGCCATTTTGCACATTATTATGGATAAAAATAGCATAATTCCAAGTAGAAATGGTACAAAAAAATTATATTCATCAAGCCTGCTTTTTTGTCAAGGGTCTCTAGAGTTAGGGAGATATGATTCCCCTTATGAATGTAAGCAGAATCATAGGGTCTAGTGGGGGAAAGTGGTCAATGGGGTAAAGTGGTCATACTTCAAATAAATGGCTATAGCTTGGAAAAAATTGTTCGAATGAATCTGAAAATTTTATTTTAGGCTAGGGCGGTTAGAAACTACATTCTGAATACAAAATTTTACAACTGCCAAAAGTTTTATTTGGTTAAAGAAAATATTTTGTGTGAATACGAAATGTTTTTAAGTCTAAACACCTATTTTAACTTCCTTGGGAAATTTTGTTTGTTAGAATTGTGATTGACTGTACAGGAAGCTTCCTACATGTCTCAAGAACGTTCACTCATTCGCGGTTAGCTGAATCTATTTTGGATAATTTTTTAGAACAATTTAAGTAAGATGGGGTAAAGTGGTCATAATATTAGGCTTAACGAATATTGTTCTTCTAAAGTCATTTAATCTTCAAGTATAAGGCAGATATAAATTAAATATTAATTTCACTTAATATGTACTGTTTTTACAGTAAATGGGATTAAATATACGAGTATATGCGTAAGCATACGCATATACTCATGTAGGAACATATATACGTATTCACATAAATGCACCAATAAATACTTATGTATATGGGTATCTGCAAGTATTTTTTATCTGTACGGATATATATATATATTAGATTACACACGTATATACCCGCTTATACTCGTTTTTTTTTTTTTTTTCTTTTAACCATTTTCTCTGGTAGGCACGAATATAAGTGTACGTACTCGAGTAGACACTTACATACAAGCATATGATATACTTGCTTTTGAGTGAGTTTAAGCTCTGTTAGAGGGGAGGATAAGAAGTAAGAATCATAAGAAACATATGGTCACAACGCTGACGCGCTACATGCGCGTAAAGTCAGAAACTGATGGATAAGAAACCGGTCACAAATTTATAACACAAAGACAATTTTACACAACATTTTAGGTCTTAAGAAAGTTTTAGAGCGATTGATGAAATCTGTGGACTGCAGCTGTAATACATGCGTCGTAATAACGAGACTTTTGAAAAAAATTTATCAGTCTGCGCGTGCGATTAGTATACTAGAGCTACTACAGGCCGTAGCTTTCAACAACTGCTCTAAATATTTCTTAAAAACTAAAATGTTGGGTAAAATCATTTTTGTGTATCAAATTTGTGATCTGTTTTTCATTCATCAATTTCTGGCTTTGTGTACATGTAGCGTGTCAGCGACTATAAGTTCCTTATGATTCTTTGCTTCTTATCCTCCCCTCTCACACCCCTTAGATTTTTGTCCAAGAGCTTGAATTCCCTCTTTAAGCATACATGTATATTAGCGGATATACTCGTGTATACATACGTGTATTGGTGTATACATGTAGGTGTATACGTCTATACAGGAATATAATCGTGTTTACACCTAAACATACGTATATACTCGTCTACTCGCGTATATATATGGAAGCACGACAATAAAGTACAAAGACGCACTGGATGTATCCACTAATTAACTGGTGTATACCAATGTATGTATGTACGTACACTTGTGTATGTGTATATACGTCTACTATACATGTTTATACTCAGGTAGGCACGTATATACTCGAGATACAAGTGCATACACCCATATGATGTTGGTTTATACGCGTATATAAATGTGGCACGTATATACTTGTGTAGACACGTAAACACTCCTGTAGGTGATTACGTATACAGGATTATATACTCGTGTATACACGTATATACTTGAGTAGGCACGTGCATGCATGTATCTGATGTATACATGTATCTAATCATATATGAACGTGTTTACTCATGTTTACACGACACGTATATACTCGTGTATACCCGCATATACTTGTGCATATACTTGTAACTATAAAAATAACCGAAATATACAAATATTAGGATTATTTGTAACGGTTTTGCATCTTTTTAACTATGACTACTTTACCCCACCCCATGGGGTAACGTGGTCATAAATACATAGGGAAATGGAAGTGTTTTAAAACTACTTAAATCAATATTTTCCCCCTGAAATTCAATGTACCGTGTTCTTTAATAATGCAAAGTAAAAAAAAAAGTTGAAGTGATTAAAGAATTTACTGTATTTATTATTCATCTAAGTTAAAAACCGACGATTTTATACACTTTACCCTACCAGACCCTATATATTGAAATCAAAAACGCAGTTTTAATGGTGTTTTTTGTTTTAGCAATTGATACTTGAAGCGAATATATAAAATGCTCACCCTTTGGTGAAGTTTGAATTTTTTTTATTGAGCTATCGCGATTGCTTATTGCTTTCATTTGACTGTTTTGATGTCCTATCATTTTATTATTAACCTTACTCCATATTAGCAGTAGAGCAGAAGTTCAATTCAAAACTTTATCAGATCAGACCTAAGCAATATTTCAGTTACTTTACTACATAAAAACTTATTGGGCTCAAAGATTATTGGTATTTTAGTTATTTGTCAAATAAAAACAATTTTTTAGACAAATATTATATATTATAGTTATTCATTAAAAAACATAGGCCTCCATATTCACAAAATTAGTCATTGCACGAATAAAATCAAACCATTAGGACTAAATGACAATATTTTATCTATTTAGAAATTAAAATTCATTGAAAAAAACATCAAATTAAACAAAAGTATCAAATAAATCTTAGAGTCAAAGCTCCCTAGTTAGCTTTCTTTTGTTTATCTTAATTTTTTAGCAACTTAGATTAAAGTTTTATAAAACTACCGCTACCGTATATCAATAGATAGCTAGAAAAGTGACTAAAGCATGCATACTTTTAAAATTCATTTCCCTGAAAACTGGAAGCTAAAATCTGAAAAGTTCCAAAATCTTCAAACTTTACTTTTAAGGTACAGCTTCATTTAATACTGAATTTCTTGAAGAACACTGATAATTCTGAAATGGCTTGTCCCTGTAAAATACTGCTGTGTGACTGGCCAACCAATAATATGAATAAAATTTCCAAAAAAATATCCTTTTCACGGAAAAAACCATCATGGGTCAAGTCTCTCTAGTTTCCCCTATTCAAATAAATTAAGCTTAACAGATTTTAAGTGAATATTTTGCTTCGATAAAAACTTTTTGTTTTCTTGCAGATTAGTGTCACTATACCGTTTCCTTGATAAATCACTCGAGTCGATACAAACTTTTGTAGTGAATGAATGGAAGTTCAGTACGGATAACTTCAAATCTCTTGCAGAGAAAATGGACGCTAAAGATAACGAAGTAAGTAGCTAAATTTCACTTGAGAAAGAATGTATCTTTACATAGGGGGAATATATCGTCTTTTGATGTGTACTAGGTTCCTGTTTTCAGGGATTCGGTGATTTTCTATTGCCAGTTAGCTTTTATTCTCACTCAACAAAGCTTTAAATTTTCCTCCTGTCTTGTTTTCCAATTGTCCTATCTGTCACTACTATACCATCGCAGCGTTGCTTGAAAAGCGTTCGTTCGAAGCAATTTTCAATCGCGTTTCGGGAAATAAGATTATTCCTAATCCGATTTAAGACTTATTTCTATACAAGAAAGTTCTGTTGTGAAGGATGTGTCATAAAATTCCCTCCTTTTCCGCATTACAGGTTTCTCAAAAATATTCACACAAAATATTTCATTGCAAAAATACGACCCTAGCTCAGAAGTTTCTCCCTTACATACTATAATCCCATAAGTGACAGATGCTCAAATACGAGTAAAACTTCTTTGAAGAGTCTCATTGTTGCAGGTATTTTCTGTAAATAAGTTAACTTTCCTCCAAAGAACATACATATATATATATTTTTTCCTGTCACTATTTCTTCTCATCGATGTTAAAAGAAATATATATGAGCCCTAAGTTTCCAAATAGTAGAGTATTGGGCATATTAAAATATGAAAGTTTAAAAATGCTTCTCAACTTCTATATACAACAGTAGTTTTCAAGGAAGATTAAGTTTTCATTGATTAAAAGAGCCATGTCAAGGTGGTTGTTATTTAGTTTCTAGAACTTCTCGATTAACAGGTTCTATAACATCATGGTCAATAACGGGTACATTTTTCCGATTTTTCAAATAAGAGTCGTAGAATGGATTGTTTCCTGTAAACTCTGTAAATTCTAGCTCTGTCTGATCAGCAATAACATAGAAATTTACAATTTAGCAGAAAAACAAAACTGTGGGGTTTTTACCCCACAAAAGGGAGTAACGCCCGCAATGCGAGTCTTTACCTCATTTAAGATAAATGTGAATAAAAAGGGTGACTGCTTGATAAACATTTGATAAACCCCTTTGTATCATTGGTTTATTGTTACTCAATAGTAAAATATCTTGTAAATTTAAGCTTGAATTTTTGAGAACTGGTATCAAAACAATATTTTCTTCACTACAAAAGGAGGATTCCGTTACGCGGTAAAAACGACTGTCGCATTATGAAAAATTATTAACTGAGGCGTAGCTATCAAGGTACCAAGTACTCTAGGGAAATAGTGCATCAGTTGAGTCTTCTAAAAAAGCTATTGTGTTGTGGGCGGAAACGTGATATCCTGTGAGGTTAGTTTCTAAATTGCTTCTTCTTTTAAAATGAATGAGTTTTCCTGAGGCCCAGTAAATGTGCAATGCCCTAGAAATTTTTTTTGTAAAAACCAACTTTACATAGCTTTCTCCTTCTTCGCATATTGAAACTGTCTTGGTCACCTTAAGCAGGGATTAGCTTTGGGTTTTACTTGGCAGTTTTACTAGATGTAATACGGAAATATGTTTCTTCTTTGAAATCCTAAACTTTGAAGTCCTAGTTCTAGAGACTAAATAACTACCACCTAACACCTTGACTCTTTTAATCAATGATAACTTAATCTTACTTGAAAACTAATGTTGTATATGGAAGTTGAGAAGCATTTTTAAGCTTTCGTGTTTTAATATGTCCAATTATCGACTAGCTCCATTTTTCAGAGATTTATTCAGTCGAATTTTTAGAACTGAACTTTGTCTATCATACGAAACGAAGAACCGGCTGCAATTAAGCTATGTGCTTCATTACGAGCGATATCTGTCATAATTCCAAACTTTTCTCTTTTGCAGTTTCTGAAACAGGGAATTAAAGTTTAAAAAACAGTTAAAAGTAAAAAAAAAAGGCAGTTATGGGACTTCCGACAGAAGTGAAAACTTAAAAATACAATAGAGATTTCGCATGCTTGTACGCGCGCGCGTGTATGTGTGTGTGGTGTGTGTTTAATTTTCATTTAAAATTAATTATTGTATCAAAAATTAAAGTTTTACAACTTGTAGATTCAAAATATCAGTTAGTCTAGATTTTACGTTTATCATCTATGCGAGCAATCGATTAACGATTACATACATTATGGTTGGTCTATTTCAGTTCATTTATGAAGTAAATATTGATGCAAATGTAGGAAATATTAGAAAATAAATTCCTAGTTTGCGTTATTCAGTTTTCCATGCATAAAAGTAATAAATAATACACATACTGAACTTTCCACGCAATCAATTTACGGCATTAACCCTCTTAGTCCGGGAGCCAGCTACAAATTTGGTCAATCATTTCCTCTGGAACGATAATTTGTGAAAGACATCTGAGAATGGTTTCAAAACTCCTCGTGAAAGTCAGCTGCGTGTCTGTCCGTGGGTGGGATGGGCGGCGGTAGCGTCCCAATCATGTAAAAAAAAAAAAAATTAAAGTCGGTCATTTCCTTCCGGCTGAACCTTTGTCAAATGATAGTTAAGACATTATCTCGAACGAAATTAAAAAGTCGGCTGACGTAACGCGGTGAGTTTTGAGTCAGCTGGTAGGTCGAACTTGTAAAAAAAAAGAAAAAATCAATTTCCTCTCAGCTAAAAATTTGCCTAATGACAGCTTATATGCAACTATGAATAAATACACAAGTCTTTTAATAATCAGCGTTAGTTTCTAATTCCAATTATGGTAGTGTACGCGAGGATGGGAGGCATGAATTCACATCAGTATACAGAGGGGGCACAGGGTCTGCAAGGTTGGGACCCCCTGGTCTAATAAGTGGTACCTCTGCTCCTAGCCGTACACCCAAGAAATTTTCTTACTTAAGAGATCAATGGTGCTGTTTTTGAGGCTGTTTTCTCTAAAACATGCAAAAAGAAAATATATTAACTAAAGGCCGGTCATTTGGTTTGAAAGCTTCTCACTGGCCGGACCAAATCCATTCACGGGACGAACGTGACACACAGGCAGTAGGTTAGATACTACTATTGTATGCTATGCTAGCGTGTGTTACTTCTATCTTCAGAAATAACGAAAATAATTTAACGTATGTCACTTCTCAGATGAAAATTTGTAATCTGATTGTTAATATACTTTTCTAACTAATAAAGTCAGCTGGCAGTAAGTAGAGGGAAACTCGTCAGCTGGTGCATTCTAATAGGAGATAAATGCTCCTGCGGGTCATAACACTTTCAGTGTACCAGCTGACCATTTTTCCGCCGGGGTAGAGTCAGCTGACTTGTGTATTTATTCATAGTTGCATATAAGCTGTCATCAGGCGAATTCTTAGCTGAGAGGAAATTATGGATTTTTTTTTTTATGTTCGTTCGACCTACCAGCTGACTCATAACCCACCGCGTTACGTCAGCTGACTTTCTATTTTCGTTCGAGATAGTGTCTTAACTATCATTTGATGAAGTTTCAGCCAGGAGGAAATGACTGACTTTTAAATTTTTTTTACATGATTGGGAGGCTACCGCCTTCCATCCCACCCACGGACACGCAGCTGACTTTCACGAGGAGTTTTGAAACCATTCCCCGATGCCTCTCACCAATTATTGTTCGAGAGGAAATGATTGACCAAATTTGTACCTGGCCCCCGGACTATCTTTAGCTGACTTGCCGAAAAGAGTCGATATGCCTAGAGTTTGACCAGCATGCTGGGAAATTCGAATTTTGTGGCATGCTAGATTATTCGCGGTTCATTTCGGAAAAAAAAAGATTTAAAAATATGATTTAAATAAAAAAAATTCCATTTAAAAAAAAAAACCCACATGTATTATTCATATTCAGTATCATGATTTTTTACGTCATTATCAATATTATTATTTTATTCCGAAACTGACACTATAGGTTTATGGTAACCTAAATAGGAAATAAAAAACTTTGATTCTAATCTGTTTAATATCGTTTAAAGACTGCATCAACTGCACTTTTATATCTCGTTGTGCTAATATTGTAATCATTGGACATTGTTAAATTAAAAACACCATTAAAAAATTCAATTAATGGTAGATTTTTTATCATCTGCAAAGTTGATGTCGAAATCCCCACTCAAAATCATTGGCAAATCATCAAAGCTCTTCCCAATTTTATCTTGAAGTAATGCAAAAGCGTCTTTAAAATAAATTTTTAATACAGAAATTAACGTATTGCTCTTGAAGACTTATCCGGTGAAATATAAACCTCAACCATAACAATTAGCTGTCCATTTTCAGAGTGGCGACGGCAAACACAATGTACTATCACCATTGAGCTATAACATTAAGAGGAGAGAGAGCTTCCCATTCTTATACACTGAGGCTCACGGTCTGAATTTCGAACGAGTTTGGCAAAACCAATTGCATTATAAAACATCTTGTTTAATGTCAAAAGACCGCTTCTTTTGCCACAACGATTTGAACATATTAAGGATTTGAAAAATGCATGGCAAAAGGCTTTACATGATAAAACTTGAGTTTAAATGTTAAAAGTGCGATTCTTTTTCCATACTCGCTTGAGCAAAAAACGGACCGATTAGTTTGCTCTCCTCTTAGTGTTACAAGCTCAATGTGTATCACCGATATCAGAAACTTAATTTTTCCCCTTCTCAAGAAATAACCAGCGCCTAAAGAAATTTCACTTCAAAAAAAAAAAAATATATATATATATTAACCATTCTAAAACTAGAATAAACTGCACGAAACACATGCTAACAAAAATTTTAGCCTGAGTGAGGCATTAACACGCACTTTTTGGAGCTGCAGAAATTTACATCAAAACACAAGCGGAGATTTGCCCCATTTTGTCATTTTCTGAAAACGTGTTTTTCTGAACAGCTATTAGAATAACTACTACAACGCCTGCGGCCTAGGCTTTGCCGCCAACGGCGGCTCGCACAATCCGCCTCCGGTGGGCTAGTGTACAACTCTGTTCTTCCTTTGGCTTCGCTTCGCGAAATTTAAATGATGGTTTCGGGACGTAAATTACGTTCCTTCAAAAGAAAAGATGAAACAATTATCTCATCAAAAAAAAAAAACACATCGCCTACATCGGTGCATTAATAAACAACGTATTTTTTTTTTCCTGGTGCAACTCTTGAATCATTCAATTTTATTTCGCGCACCTTATAACTAAACCATTAACTCGAATTACTCAATAACTTCCGCTTTAAGCAGAAAAAAGAGAGAAATCACGAGCGCAAGATAACGTGGACTTGAGAAAGAAAAACCTTCGCTCTGCGAGTTACTTCCGCTTAGCCCCTTACCAGAATGATGGGGAAAAGTACTTCGAAAGAAGAACAGATATTGGATTTTCAAATCGTTTTTAATTAATATCTCCGCTCGCACAGCTATGCCACATGTAGCAAGGAAATTACGAATCTATCCATACCTGGTTCGATGCTCAGTTTTCTGTCGTTCACCAGGAGTAGCGATGACATAGTTACATACATATAAAGATAAATCAATTTTTATTAATGTTAGATTTTCACGAAAATGGAAAACTTAAATGCAACAGTATCAAATAGAAATTCGTCGATTCTTTTTTTCAAACCATAAATTTTACAATGTTCAAATAGTACATCAGAAAATTTAGCTCTAAGTAGTAAAAAACGGAATTACACCTTTTATTAATCTCTGGAGTGTCTGTGATCGACCAAAATTTCATGGGAAAAATAAGTTTCAATAGGATAAACCTACCATCTAGAGGCAAACCTCTCACTCCAAGATAGTCAAGTTAAAATGTCGGTGCGGGTTTTTACCATATACGAGGCTTTGCTCCCCCCACTGCAATTATTTTCATTGCTTGTTACATCATATAAGCAAATTTTTCTTAAACGTTATTTTTATATTATTTCCCCGAAGTTTAATTAAAAGACGTGTAATAGTGCTTTTGTTGTTTTGACGGAAAAAATTTCATCCTGGATTAAGCGAAAGTACTTTTAAAAAGTATTGGTACATTCAGGTACATGTTTAACACCTCTAAAACCGTATTTCACGCATTGAAAATACTCTTCAAAAATTAAGTCAAGTGTATATTCACGCTTTGCATTTTTGATAAAACTTCAACATCGTTGAAATTAAAAAAAAAAAAAAGTTAAGGTGAGTTCATGTAAGTGCGTCCCCTGAGAATTTTGGGAATGCTGACTTGAAGAGACTTCTGCCATGCATTGAATATGTTGGGAGAATGTCTAGTGATAATTCCTGTAAATAAAGATTGGCACTGGTACACATAAATAAAACCAGGCTTGGAGTTGATTACGAGAAAATGTAATCGATTACGATTATGATTACCAGCTTGAAAAATAGGAGATTACAATTATGATCACGATTATAATGCTCTGCCAAAACGTAATTACGATTACAGCAACGATTAGATTATGTCAAAAATGTAATCGATTACAATTACGATGTGCCGATTACGATTTTGATTACGATTACAGACTCGTGAGAGGAAATGACATGCACACATATACTATATTATTCTCATTATTATTTTGCGGCAACAATGTCATAGTTAAAAAATTATGATTTTTGATTGTGCTTTTAAATGCTACATAACTATTTTGACCATATATCCTGCACAGGTAATTAGGTGTCTTATATCCAAATGACTTGCCACATTATAATGCATTTTGTACATGATTTAAATTTTCATTACTATTTTTCATGCAACAAATACAGTTTCTAAAATTTATGTACTATATTTCTACATTCTATTCTCTACAATTTGCTATAATATTATTTAATTCAACCTATTTTTTGAAAAAAAAAAAAAAAAAAAACCATGCAAAACATGCATAGTATTAAAATATATTCAAATAGTATAAATAAATGATAGGAAAAAAAATGTTCAAAATAAATACTGCAATCAAGACAATTTTTTATTGCATTTTAATAATACCAATGCTTTAAATGTATCATGTTTCATCCTCATTCTCTGTGAGGTATAAAACTTTCAGGCAATACTGAATAACAGCTCAACAGGTGCAGATGATGCACAAATTGACAAGTACTTGGGAGCAATTTTGCTCAGTAATGGATATACATGAATATTAGGGTGGTCCAAAGTTTCGAAGGTGAAAATTTTTTGAGTCCTACCCTCCCATTTTGTTCCAATGTATTAAAAAATAAATCAGACAAAATTTGAAAATATTTCGATAATATTTAGAGGTAGCTCAACGCAGATAAAGTTTTCATCATTGCTGAATAGAACGCGTAAGACACACAATCATTGACCTGACTAAGGTAAAATACAATTGCTATTTTTATTAACAAGAAAACAATTGCTTTATAAAATTGCTATTTTATATAGAGGCTTAACAATAGCCATTGTGAATATACTTTTATAAATATAAGTAAATACATAAAACCTATTCCTTTAACAGTCGTGATCGAATAAATTTTCAACTTATTGTTGCTTATGTATGAATTTTTAATTGTTTTGGTTTTGATTTCACCACTGTTGGAATGGCAGTTTGCACTTATTTTTGAAATGCATATGTCTCTTTACTTTAAAATAACTGAGCATGGCAAATATATCAATTAGATCGAAAATCAGAGGTTTATCTTCTTAATTCAACCATAAGTGAGCTGACAGGTAGTAAACTACCTTCAATTTGTATAGCATTGGGTATGTTTCTTTATAACCATATTGAATTAAAGAAAACTGTAAGAGAATCTTCAAGAAATACAACAGAAGAAATAAAATTTTGGCAGAAAGCCAGAATACCTGTACAAAGACCACAAAACTGTAAGCCCAAGTTGGAAAAACTTTATTAACAATGGAAGTTATTGAAAAAAACAAAACAAAAACAGAAGTACAATGACACAAAAAAAGGTGAGCTTTGCAGGACTGGTGCCTAAATGACAAAGTTTCTGCAATATGCTTTGACACAACGAGTGTTAATACCGGGGAAAGCAAGGGTACCCGTGTTTTACTAAAGCAAAAACTAAAGAAAGGGTTACTATATTTTCCATGTCGACATCATATTATGGAATTAATTATTGGTGCAGTGTTTAATAAATGTTTGGGTTTTTCTTCCGCACTAGACGATTCCAGGCCTACTGGAAATTCATAGACAAAGACTAATACATCATAGGCATCAACAACAAGGACATTTTAGCACAAGTGACAGATGTAAAGGATGATACAATAGTATTTGCTGAAGGATTACTTCATGACATGCAAGCGAGAGGTGGCTATCGAGTGGTGACTGTCTTGAACTATGCTTAATATTTCTCTGTAAAGCTCCCCCACATGGTATCTAATTTGTAGCACCTGGGTCTATGAGTCATGCTAGATAGATGTCCAAAATTTTGTATTGTTTCAAAACATGGATGTTTTGAAACAATACAATTTACCATCACGACAATAGAAGAAAAGGTATTGCATAAAATATGCATATTTGTTGTACGTGTGTATTTAAAGGCTTGTATGACTGCTTCTATGCCTCAAAATGCACCGTATAACGATTTTAATGAAATTGTTATTGAAGTATAAAAAGATTGATGAAGACATAAGCACAACTGCAACGCAGAAATTTGCCAATCACCTGTGATATTTGTCAGAAGAGCTCGTGACATTAGCCCTTTTTGCCAATAAAGTGTCATACTGCATTAAAAGACAAATTGAAGTCGATGAATGAAGTAAACAGGAAAAATAATGTGGTGAAGCGCCCTAAGATTTTCTAAAACATTTTATGAATATGAAATTTGAAGAACTTGTGACAAAGGGGTCAATTTCATTTTTTCAAAGCATGGGTTTATTGATACCTTCATTCACGTAGATCCAGAAATCTGGGAGCTTCAGGAGGATTTTAAGAAAGCAAAAAAGATTATTCAAGGAATTTCAGTTGTTAATGATAATGTTGAAAGGGGCATTATAGCCCTTATAAAAGAGTTTAATGGAAAAATGACACACAATGAAGAACAATTCCAATTCTTGTTGCAAGTTGTCGCAGAACATTGACGAGCTTATCCCGGATGTAAAAAGCAGAGTGTGTAATGTGCACTAAGGAAAGTCATATACATAACTGTTGAAATATTATTATTGTGTAACTATTTTTAACTTACAAAATGCTGGCAATTTTAATTAAATAAATTATATGCTTTTCCTAGCGTCAATTTTATTTCTATCTGCATTTATGGCATAAAATGGTAAAACGCGGAACTTTGAGGCTGTTGAGCTACCTCTAAATGTTAAAATTATGAGCTCAAACTTCACAATAATTATTTTTTACTCAGATGGAACCAAATGAGGGGGTAGGACCAATAAAAATCAGGAATTTTTTAAAAAAGGCCTTTTTTAGACCACCCTAATGAATATTGGATCCCCAGTATTCTAGGGGATCAATATTATGCTCATTTGGTGCGCTAGTTTCATACGCATTTATTTCGCTTTCGATTTTCTCCTGTATTAAGGAATTATTATTTTTGTAAGTGCTGGCTGGTTTTTCTAAAAATGCGAACAATTTCCCTTTTTTTGCAGGCTGTTTTGGTGACACATCTTTTGTGTCCTTATATTCTGATTCAGTGCAAATGTTATGACAGTCTTTGTTAGACATTATTTCTTCCTTGATAATTTCTTTTATTTTATTTTTTGTGCTTGAATCATACCAGTTGCATTTGAGCCTTGGGTCTAAAAATGAAGCCACTTGAAATGCTTCCAATTCTTCATAGTGACTCATTCTAGAAGTTAGTGCTGACAACAGCTTTTTACTGTCGTATTAGAGTATTGCAAATTTTTGGTCAGGAGGTCCTCAAGATGGTGCTTGAACACTCTTAAAGCAATATAATTGGAAAGCACTTTAAAATTAAAAATGAGTATAATAAGTTTTGCTATGATTTCCAGGCATTATTTTTTCCCCCACATGCATAAGCATTTTATAATGATATTTTTATATCTCAGTTTCAAAAACAAGTGTTTTTACAAAGGTTAAAACTAATGTTTTTAAAATCTTTAAATGCAAACTTTTTTCTCTTATATACCTATTAAAAAGTATCAGCATTGAAATATAAAGCATAAATTTAAGATTAAATTAGATGTGAAAATATTTTGAAAAATCACTTATCAGAGTGATGTCATCACAAAAATCAAAGAACCGTTAAGAAAGTGCGTGTGAATGAGCACTGAAGTGCAAATCCAAATTCGCTCTTCTTTTGACAAAATTACTCCTCTTCCGCCAATGAAAGTAAAAAAAAAAAAAACACCAAAGGCATAAAACTGTTTTTTAGAACTTTGTCGAAACGAAAACATGTGTTCGTACAGCACTGTTGATATTGTTCTTTTTCCGAGGTGGTAGCTCCGCTTGTTTGTCTATCATTCACAGATGAAAAGGAAAATTGATGACCAATCCAACTTGGGGACGCGTTTCTGTCAATGACACCTACAGGGTACGAAACCCACTAAGATGCGGCATGTTTATGACCCTTCGCCAACGAGCCCTTTTAGCAGCAGGGCCTAAAGGCTCTGCGCTCTGCTGTCTAGTCCTTTGTATGTTTCTATTGAAGTCTTATCTTTTCCTCAGTCCAGATCCCATCGTCTGCATAGCATTGTAGAAACGCAACTTGAAAGTTTTCACTTTCAGCAAGTCGGGATTACACGATTACGGAACAAAATTACGATTATCTAAACTTAGATTACAATTACGATTATGCAAGAAACACTTGATTAAAATTACGATTACAAGATTACGAGTGTCCCATTGACAGATTATGATTATGATTACAATTACACAAAAATGTAATCGATTACGCAGATTACGATTACGTAATCGGCGATTACTCCAAGCCTGAATAAAACACAATCAGCGGTAACTTAAATGTCTTGTACAGAACTCTAATGTGAAGATTGAGAAGGTTACAGTTTCGTTTATTTTGTTGTCATATAAAACAACTGAAGTCAGCAAGTGTAAGTTGTATTTTCAGTAACAAGACCAGATTAGTAACCAGATTTTGTTTATAAGAGGGGTCACACTTTCCCTTTCTTTGAAGTAAGATGGAGTAAGTGCGTTGCATATTCTGGGGCAAGTGCGACAACATGCTATTTGCTTTTAATTTTGCATATAATCTCTATTTTCAGTTCATTCTTTATTTACCCTCTTAAATATGTTAAAAATTCCAATTGTGCATTCAATTCGGAAAATTGTGAGAACCTATGCTCGAGAGAATGAATGGATCCAAGAGATATCGTATTTGAAGGATAACCTCTTAGCAATGTTAGTCTTTGTAAAAACTGAAAAATGAAGTGTCATTAGATAATTTCAACGCAGCAGTTAGGTAATTTGGCGTTCCAAAATGAACTTCTGTAAACCATTTAAAAGCTAGGCGAGGTTGGATATCTTCGTTCGGTAGAGTTACTGTGATTCTTCAATTGATAGAAAGAATACAAAGAGTTTAGATGAAAACAATGATTATGAGACAGAAATGAATTTACAAGCAATTAACGATAAAGCTTTTCTGGCTGAAGAAATCGGAAATTAAATATTTAGAAAATTAAGATAGGAGAATTGGACCATAGTCTTCTGTAAATTGGGAAAATCAAAATATGTGTAAGAGAGATCAAGTCATTAAAAATCATAATTATATACAAAAACTATACATGTAGGTTTCTAACGGAAAAGATACTTTAAAATTCATCAATACAGTGTAACATTCTTGCTCAATTCAATGTAAATATAAATGTGTGATGAAAGCGGCCGAGGGTCGCACTTACCCCGCCACGTAGGGAAAGTGCGACCCTTAGAAGTAGTGCCTTAAAATAGAACTTTAAAGCTTCTGTTTATGGTTTAATCGCCATAATATATGCTTGAAAACCATAAGAAAGGACCTGAAAATGAACCTTAAAAATTAAGTAAACGTACAAAATTTTTTAACAGAGCACCATCCTACAGAAACTGATCTTTGAAAGTTAGGGTACGCACTTACCCGAACTCACCTTATTTGGATTTTTAAATTGGGTGTGACATTGAAATGATATAAATCAGTGTGTGTATATAAAATGTCATATTCTGAACGATAAAATCAAAACAATACACATGTCTTCTTTTCCTGCCATTTTCGTAATACATAAAAGTTAGTTCCTTTATGAAATCTATAATAATTATCATCAGTTTCCTCCTCCCTCTATAAAAAAAATTAAGCATTTAAGAAGTACTTTCTACGCTTCGAAATAAAACGCCAGCAATATTTCTGAATATATTAAGGTTAAATGCATATTTAAATACAATTATCAAATTTTTTAGATGTTCTATGTGGATCTAAAGGGATATGGCGTTGATGAATTGACTAAAGATTTGCCAAAAGGAGCACCATTTTATCAGTGGGATATCGATAGAAAACAGTTTGCAGAGCGGATGAAGACTACGTATATGTAAGTACAGCTTAATCTTTTCAGTGTAATCTTTTTTGTTTAAAACATTTGTCTACATATTACTAAAATCTTCCGTTCTTTTTCAGTCGCAATTTGCTGACAAGTTTCATCAAGTGGGTATTTCTCATCTGTATGATATCTATAATTTTTATGCTAGGGACTCAAATTTACCAAAGATGTTTGTCATAAACTCAATGTCCGTAACTAACTGTAACACATTTTCAGTCATAATAAAGAATATTCACCTTATAGTTTTTGCTTCAATTTCTTTTTAGGTTAGTAAAAACATTTTTATCAAAGAACTGTATTGGCACAAAATCTTCGGTGTTCAAGCAAAACTCTAAGCCTAAAATTTCGGTTTTCAGACATTGTCAATTTAAACTTCGAAATCGTAATGAAAAATATTAAATCATTTTAAAGACTCTAAACTCTTACTGAAAGTTTATTTAAGTAATTTTTCAAATGTATAATTTGCTTACATTATGAATTAACCAACTGTAAAATCTGATTCAGCAAGGATTTATCAAAACTTACTTATGGACTAAATAAACTTTTGCCGGAACTGCGCCGAAAGATTTTGCATATCATATATTCGCATCAAATTACTGATCAACAACTTGATCCTTGCTTCAGTCACTAACAAAGAATAAGCTGTTAAAAAAAAAAATGCTATGCTTTCTATATCTTTCCTCGTGGATAGGAAAAAAAAAAATATATATAGAAATGCCAAAATACGTACAGTTGGAGAGCTGGGGTCACATTTTGAGAAGGTATTTAAGGCAAGTTGAAACTGGAAAAAGTCGAGGAATATGGAATCAAGTCTGCCCGGGCGTTTACGGTTATTTCAGGCAGCTAGTGACATCTGCAAAATACTCCAGACTGTTTAGATGGTCATAAAATACCCCCAGAACGATCCCGAACTTGCAAAAAATATATAAAAAAAATCCCCATCTTTAGCAAATTGGAAAAAAAATTTAGCTTCTCAATTAAGCTCTTACAGAACACATAAATCGTATTGTCCGTTTTTCACAAGAAGGCACTTCACCACGCCTCCTCGAACGCAGAGTTCCATTTTACGCGGGGGTGATCGGAAAGCAATCCACGCGCTTCTAAAGAAGACAACCAGACATGCTTAACTTGGGCGTGCATTTTAATGTGCAAAAAAGTCTTAGTGTCCTTTACATCACTTGCTTTTCTTGTCTGTTGTCATTTTAGTTATTCTTACATTTTAAAAACTGCTGCTTTTACAACAAAATACTATGATCCAAATATACCTTCTGCCGAAAACAGCGAAATAGAATCATCGGATACCACGTGAGGAAGGAGAAGTGAAGTACCTTCTTGTGAAAAACGAACAATACTCCCAGACTGTTGAACGGTTATAAAATGCTCCCAGATGACCCCAAGCTTGAGAAAAATCGAAATTAAAAAAAAAAAATCCTTTAGGTACTGTAAACGCGGGCTACTTCTGTCCGCTAGCGCTGACTCCATGGAACTTGCGTGTGTGTGTGTGGGGGGGGGGGCCCTTCCCAAATAATTTGTGTTAGTATATGTTATTCTTCAGAGGGAATGGCGAATGCTTTGCTTGAAGACAAGTTTATTTTTGCTTAACGAGTGTTAATGAGAAAAGTGACATTTTTGAGAAATTTGCAGGCCTTTAGAAACTCTAAATACTAAAGCAAAGACTATTTAATGTACTAAAAGATGTTCTCGTCCGCCTAGACCCTATCTTTTCGGGTACTAGGACTGCTTCGCGGTGCGTCAATTATAAGGGGATAGTTAAGTGGATTTCAAAAGTTAGTTTGAAACTTACAGCCTCAATCAATGTACGTCCACCGCATGGCTCCAGGGCAGTAGTCTGGGGGTGGCATTAGAGAGCAATGCCCTACCATTTGTGACTGATACCCTACTTATAAAATTTTACTTTATAAAAGGTAAAATTCCGAGGGGAATGTTCCCAGGGTCCCTTTTATATAACGTCAACAAAGATACTTTGAAATTGCGTTTTAAGAATTTTTAATTTCTAAAAATTTAGAGAGGAGAGCACAGAACTCCCCCTAAGGTCACTAAAGGCGGCCCAAAATCGCACATTTAGGACTTCCAACTTCGAATAATTTCCTTGAATTTCCTTCCCTATGGTAGGATTTAAATTTCAAAAAATTTTCAGGAGAAAGCATTCGGACTTCGCCTCGCTCTAACATCGTTAGGAGGCGGTCTAAAATTGCATTTTCAGAACTTAAACTTCTAAAATTTTAGGGAAATGCCCCGAATCCCATTCTTTTGCCTTACGTCATCAAAGATGGCCAACTGAGTTTTTAGGACTTAAATTTTAAAATTTTCGGGGGAGAACCCCCTAACCCTCTTTTACCTAGCATCTTTGAAGATCGTCTAAAAGTGTGGTTTTGGAAAATCAGTTTCAAAAAATTACGAAGAAAAATCTCTGTACACCATTACTAAAGACGGCCTCAAAATGCCATTTTTAACACTAATGTTTCGAGACATTTCCATGGGAATGCCCCCAAATCTCTCCTCTCCCTAACATCACCAAAAATCGCCTGGAATTGTATTTTGGAACTTATTTCGGAAATTCAAAAGGAGCGTTCCGAATCCCATTCCTTCCCTCATATCATCACAGATAGTTTTCGAAAATATCATTTTCGAAAAATTTCCAGGGAGAGGCCACCTTTTCTTAATATCGTTGAACATGGTATCAAACCGCATTTTTGAAACTTTAATTCCGAAACATTCCTTGGATAATTTCCTTCAATTCCTATGTTTCTTGTGACGTTACCAAATATATTAGGGTCGGTCAATAAATAACGAATCAGAGGCTATAGCTATAAAACATACTTTATTTGACATTCTTCAAAAGAAAAAAAAATCACCGAAATTGTTTAAACGCTTATCTTACTGGGAAATTAGTCGTATAATTAAGGGCTCATAAAAGTCCTTTGACTGCTGCTGGAACCGATAACGCACGCACTCCTTTCTTTCATCGTCCGAATGAAATCGTTGTGCCTGAAGTGCCTTCTTGATTTTTCCTAAGATGTGGGATCATATGGGGATAAATCTGGACTATGGGGGGGGGGGGAGGGGGTTCAAGATTTCCAATTGAAAGTTCCGCAATTTTTTTTTGCATTGGCTGTATGTTGTCTCGAAAAACTTTCATGTGCTGTCATCTTGTTACACGACAACGTTAGACCACCGACAGCCAATGTGCCACAGAGGAACGTTTGCGGGTGTTTAAGTGGAAAGTCTGGAATCACCCCCTAATATTGTCCGTTTTTCGCAGGAAGGCACTTCGCCCCGCCTTCTGGAACGCAGAGTTCCATTTTCATGCCTGCCAACTTTACTGGTTTTTCCGGGAGATTCCTGGCGTTTGCTCATTTCTTTTGACTGTGTATATGATGCAAAGAATATTTGGTTGTACCTTGAAGGATAATGAAAAATCCCCCTTTTTCCCAAAATAAAAACTCCGACGTAATTATTTACTGGATTTTTTAATCATCTACTGAATTTTTCACCAGTAGATATTGGCAGGTATGCATTTTACGCGGGGGTGATCGGTAAGCAATCCACGCGCTTCTAAATGAGACAACCAGACAACCTTAACTTGGGCGTGCATTTTAATGTGCAAAAAAGCCTTAGTGTCCTTTACATCACTTGCCTGTTGTCATTTTAGTTGTTCTTACACTTTAAAAACTGCTGCTTTTACAAGAAAATGTTATGATCCGAATATACCTTCTGCCGAAAATAGCGAAATAGAATCTTCGGATACCACGTGACGGAGAAGGAGTCAAGTGCCTTCTTGACGCCTTGTGTAAAATGGACAATAGTTCAGATTTATCCCTGTCTGACTTTCACATCTTCGGGGAACTCAAAAAGGCACTTTGGGGACAACGATTTCATTCGGACGATAAAGTAAAGGAGTGCGTTCGTATTTGGTTCCAGTTAGCAGCCAAAGGACTTTTACGAGCACGGAATTATGTGACTAATTTTCCAGCGGTTTAAGTGTTTAAACAATTTTGTTCCAAGTTTTTGAAGAAAGTCGAATAAAATCTGCTTTATAGCCTCCGACCCATTATTTATTGACAGACCCTAATATTTTTCAACCTTGTCTAAGACTTGAAATTTGAAAAATTTACCAGGAAGATAATCTGAATCTCCCCTCTCGCAACATCACCAAAGATCGTGTATGTGTTTTTCGAGCTAGTATCAATAATTTCCTGAGGGACCCCTGTTTCTGTGCGATGTTGCTTTACGTCTAAGATCACGTGTTGCTAAATGAGGGACTTGCTGCAAAAAGCTTCAAATTTCAGTTTTAGAAAGGTCCGCATTAAAGCTTAAAACACCAAATCACATTCTAAACTTACAAAAAAAAAAAATTAAGACTTCTCATGTATAACTGTCTTGAACAGCGTATAAGGGGAGTTATGCAAAAACATGCAAAAGAAAGAAGAGGATTGGTGTTATGCAAACATTGAAATTGGAGCTACCCCCCTTTTCCCCGCAAACCCTTAAAATTCTCTTTCACCGCACATAAATGTCTCACGCAATTCTCCAGATTTGTGTGCTCATATTCTTGTAATGCCCCCTACTCCCTTAAGACAAATGAAGTTGTCTAATTGAACCAGAAAATTTTTATACCAATTTTTAGATTAGTTATCTTAAACACTATGTTACATGTTGCTGATTTGAAAAATTGTGCACCAGAAAATACGTAAACTGGCATGTTCAAAACACACACACACAAAAAAAATCTATTTATTTAGGGGGATGACATATCCCCCTTTTAAAGCTCTAAAGACGTCGTCTAGCCCCCTCCCCCATAATTTTTGCAAGTCGACGCCCCTGGCTAATCATCAAATCTCTTCCCAATTTTATCTTGAAGTAATGCAGAAACGTCTTTAGAAAAACAAATTTTCATACAAAGATTCTCGTATTGCGCTTAAAGATTCATCCGGTGAAATGTAAACTGTAACTATTACAAACAGCTGTCCATTTTCATAGTGTCCACGGCAAACACATATCTCACCTATATCAGAAACATTGTTTTTTCTAATCTCAAATAATACCCAACGCGGCAAAAGAAGTTGTCACTTGGTGTGTACACAATATACAGGTTGTTCTCAAAATAATGGAAACACTTGAGATTTATAAAGAATTCCTTATTTGTATGGTGTAGAACCACCTTTGGCATTCGCATGTAATACAGCTTGGATCCACCGATAAATCGATTCATACAGGACTTGAATGATGTTCAGCAGAATTTGTACCATTCTTCATGGAGATATTGTGAAAGCTTTGGAAGAGACGCTGGTGGAGGATATCGATTCATTATCAATTGCTCGAAAATATACCATAACGGTTCAATTGTAATAAGTTCTGGTGACAGTGCTGGCAAAGGAAGATGCTTAACTTCATCCTCGTGTTCTTCCAACCATGATTGGTCAATACCCGCTGCATGGATAGGTGCAGTATCATCTTGGAAAATTCCATATCCTCCAGGAAACAAAGTTTGCATCATAGGATGGATCTGGTTAGCTAAAATGTCTCTATACTTCTCCCCAGTGATCCTTCCTTTTAGGATTACGACTGGTCTAGCGAAAACCCACGGCTTAACAGCCCATATCATGACAGATGCCATATCAGACAGACTCCATACTTGACAGTTGGAAGAAGAGAATCACGATCATACGCTTTTGCTGGTATCCTCCAAACGTGTGCTCGTCCTGTAGTAGGGAAAAGTGTCAAAGACGATTCGTCAGATCATATTACTCTCTTCCACTCATTAATCAACCAGGATTTTTGAGTGTGGCACCACTGTAGACGACGGTTAGCATTAACATCGGTGACAAAGGTTTTGGGAATCGCTATTCTTCCGTTAAATGTTCTGTTTATAAAAGTATCTTCTACCTGTAATCACTCGCCCTGGTGAATTCAGAAAGTGATTGAGCTCTGTGCTCACTTTTGCTGCCCTGTTGTGCGCTTTTTGGACCTTACAATCCGTTTCAATACCCGCCGACCTCTTTCACTGAGCTTCTCTTTCCGCCCATTATTTTGCTTAACCAAGCTTGTCTAACCGCGCTATGTGAATGCTGTCATGACTCTAGATACCGTGTCTCTAGAAACGCCAAAACATTGATGTGTTTCAGTTACTACACTTGCTCCAGCTAGACGCGCTCTAACAATTCGATCTCTTAAAATTTGAGAGGTCCGACATTTCAAGCGCTTGAAAAAAATCCAAGACTTCTAGAACTTCAATTAAGACACTACACACTACCAGAAGATATACATATAGCTCTTTATAAAAAAAATCAGACACCTAGTTTTATTTTTTATTGCTTACGAAGCGCATCGAAAAATGTCACTTTTATTCACAGGCGTTTCCATTATTTTGATAACTACCTGTATATAATATATATATTTCTCTTGTAGAATATGTAACATAAAAAAAAAAAAAAAAAATTTAAAGAGAAAATTGATTCAGTAAAATGAAATATACGGGGGAAGGGGGACTGTATTGCGTAAAGCTTTATTGCAACGATTCTCTATTTTTCCCCTAATGTGCAAAAATATTCCTCTCCAGCGTCCAAAACATTGGTTTCCCTTGTGTCATTGAAATAAGATATAGATTCTGAGAATATACCTGTTCCGAATCTAACAAAAGGCACTTCTCCTTTGTCTAGTTACCTCCAAATTTCATGGAATTTTGTCCCTACGTGGGCTTTTTGTGGAAGTAGGGAATATAGCTTCGGAACAAGACAGAGAACCAGAGAAATTACTTTCAGAGCACCCCCCTTCGCAGCAAAGGAACCATTCTGCTGATGAGCCAATCAGATGCATTAGTATTTTTTCTGGGTCGTACTTCATGACAATAAGATAATGATATTAAGAATCTTATTTTTGGCTTCATTCTCCTCGTAGAACAAATAAGTATTCTGTCTCATTAGTATTAATTAAAAATACTAAGCACACTTCCTATTACAATGTGTTCTGTCAAAAGTTTCTCGTGCTTTAAGAGAATTTAAACATATCTGAGGAGTAAAACGAGCGAAAATAGGTTGGTAGGTTTGGCTTTACTATCTGTTTCTCATGATGATGAATATGTAACTCTCGGCGAGGTTATTAAAAAAATGGCTATGTTCAACAGCGGATTACTCTTATAATTGTGTTACAGCCCCGAACTTGAAAACAATCTATAAAAAAACCCCCATCCATATTATAAGCTTAACGGAAAAACTAAAATATTTAACATTTGTCTAATATGATTTTCCAGCTTTTTGAACCTTGTTCATATTTGCCCAGGCTTATTCACATGTGCCCTGCAGTGTAACATGTGAACAACTGAATATACTCGTATTTTTAAAAAATAACATTAGTAAAGAATTTTTTTTTAATCTCAAAAAATTCCATGACACGAAGAAAAGACTAGTCAATCCTGGGGACAATTTTGCTCTGTGAAATTATACTTTTTGAAAAATGTTCACATGTTAACCTATATAATTATTTACAAAACGAAATTCATAAACTAAAAGGGTCAATCTCATGAAAACGGTCATTTTGAGCTCATTACGTTCAGAAATACAGTGGCTCCCTAAAGTGTTCGTACACTTTGAAATTTTTTAGTAAAACCAGAATAACGCGAAACTGAACTCGAATATGAAGTCAAATATTTTTTCACATCATTCCTATGTCATTCTAAATAAAACCCTGTATTTTTTTTTTCAAATTATTGACGGATCTTCTTTTTGAAATGGGTCAAAAAACGTAGAGACCAGAGAAATAATACTCCACAAAAGTCATCGTACACTCAAATATTTTCGCATAAGTTCATGATTAAAATTATCATATGTCGTTTTTTTAATTATTTTTGCATTGTGTTGACTTTAAAAGTCATTTGGCTTTAATTTTTTGTTTATTTATTATTTAATATTGAGCTTATTACTTTAAAATGGCTGGTATTCGTAAAAAAAAAAAAAAAAAAAAAAAAACAAAAAAAAAAAAAAAAACACACGAACACCATTCGAAATTTGAATTTTTTCCCCTCACAGTAGAGGTAAATTGGTTTGAAATGTATCTAAATTAGTTAATTTATTCCATTCTATAGTAAAGTGCTTGATAAAATGCTTCAAAGAAAAGAATCGGACCGAAAACAAGGTAATAAAAGGTCCACCGGCAATGTTGACAAAGCGTGATCGGTGATTTACAGTAAAAGAATTTATGAAAAATACACGTTTGAGTGTTGTAAACGTTTCTGTGGAGTTAAAGGAAAAATTTTACATTAGTAATTTGATTCCAAGTAATTTCAGACAAATTAAAGATGCAAATATGCTAAAGTATTTTTCTGGCTTTCGAGCTGTAAATTACTACAGTTTTTGCTGAAATTGTTTTTTCTTTTCGTTGCGATTCTGGGAAGGAAATTGTGAGGGAATGACACCAACCGCTCGAGATAAACTTAAAAATAATCACGTGAACTATTTCTTTAAAGAAAATTAAATTTTAAATGATTTTATAACTTAAAATTTTTCAATATTTTGAAATAAAATCCACAAAAATTTAACTTATTGCTAGTTTGCTCAAAAATTTTTTGGTCATTTTTTACTAACAGTTGGGACAAGTGAAGAAATGACATTAGGGTACTTTAAACTTACGTTAAAGACATTTAAAATAAAATATAGAAATTTTACTTTTAATAATCTTGTTATAAACTCTATCCCAAAAAGTATTGAAACCCCTAAAAATATGTATGGGTCATACAACATTTGTAAATTATTACAGGGACTTGAAAAATGACCGCTTCTGCGAGAAGGACTGAAAAATAGATTTTCAAACAGGTCGTGCAAAATGGGTTTCGCCCCAAATAATCCTATTCCATGCATGAGCTCACCTTGAACCTTTGTGCACATATGGGAAAGAGTTTGATTTAGTTAGTCTGTAGGGCTCTCGTCAGATTTTTTAATTTCAAGAAAATGAGGGAAGAACAGGAGCAGCATGACTGCTTCAAATTTTGCCAGAAACTAGACAATAGCCAAGAGGAAACCATTTGCAAGATGCAGCCGGCTTTTGGTGACAATTTTTCAGCACATTTCTTGTACTTGCTTTCAAAAAACAAACTCCTGTACGGTCATTCCATAGGGAGGTAAGATTCACAGAGATTTTTATAACTAATATTTGAAACTTTAAGAATAAAGAATAATTTATGGTTGAATTTTTGGATTCACAATGTAGAAGAAACTAAAGAAACTTGACCCAGTTTTTATTTTCCTTTTTTTTTGTAGACTAGTTATAAAGAAAAAAAAAACTCAATAGCCTGCTTTTTGCACATTATCATAGCTAAAAATAATAGCATAACTCTAATAAGCAGAAATCGTATAAAAAAATTATACACCTCAAGTTTGCATCTGGGTCAAGTGTGCCTAGATCTAGGTAGATATGACCAATGTCACGAATGCAAGAAGACTGATAGATATTGAAATAAACACAGGTTGGGGGGTATTTTTTGTTTTAACAAGTGATACTTGAAGTGAATGTACAAAATGTTCTCTCTTTAGGTGCAGTGTTACCATTTTCTTAAAAATTAATCTTACTCCATATCAGCATGAAAGCAGAAGTCGAATTCAAAACTTTATCTGATTTGGACCTAAACTATATTTCAGTTATTTTATTTAGTAATAAGTCATTGGGCTCAATGATTATTAGTATTTCAGTTATTTGTCAAACAAAAACAATTTTTTTTAGAACACATTATATATTTCAGTTTTTCATCAAGTAAATTAAAAAAAAAAATAAACGAGCCTTCATATTCAATATTAGAGTTATTGCTAAGATAAAATCAAATCATTAGGTCTAAATTACAATATTTTATTTATTCAAAAATTAAAACTCATTGAGAAAACATAATTAAAAAAAATCATATTAGTCTTTGGGTCAAGTAGCTCTAGTTAGCTTGAGGCAAAGCTAGGGTCAGATGCTTAGCTAAGAGCTAACAGCTCTTGTATTGTGTTATAAATTTTTACTTGGGAGAGGAAAGCTATTTTAACAAAACCGTAGTATTTTATTAAGAGTTAAATTACTTCATATTAAAATCTGCAAGATATAATATCAGTCTGCTCTCATTAAAACTTCTTCTAGTAAGTTTTCATTAATTCATGAATTTTGACTAGTAAACTGCATGCAAAGTACAGTGACTGTCCTTAATCTTCTGTTTTAATGGTCAAAGCGCATTCCTATGTAAAATTTAGCCCCTTTTTTTAGCACACAGAATTTAATTGAGGTGCTTTGTATCAAAATCAGAGCTCAATTCATAAAAAAAATTGCATGAAAGACAAGAAACCCTTTTTTTCCCTAGGAAAAGATTTTTTTACAGAAATTGTCAAACAGATTGAGCTAGACGCACTACAAATTGCTCTGTAGCATTTTAGTATCTACCAAGAAGTATCAAATAATCCATATATATAAATACTAGAGCCTCAAAACCAGTTGAAAATGTATGAATTTTCTAAACACTTCATTTGTACTATAAAATTCTAATTGCAGTGCATCATTTCTTTTTAAGTTGCTGTCCATTTTCCTTTAATAATTTTAAAGTTGACAATAATCGAGGCTGTCTGTTTCGCTTTTGTAATAGGGAATAATAATAACTGAATAATTAGGAGCATGTGAGCATGAATTACCCTAGTCATTGTGACTGTTGATAATTAAGATTTTTTTTCTTCAAGATTTCAGTCAATCTTTTTACTTCCTTTTACAAAAAAGGAAGTATTGTATTCACAAAAAAATGTTCACTCAAAAATCGGCCTTAATTTTCATTTTACTCGCCCCCGAATGAATGTTCAGTTTTTTTTCGACCCGACCACACGTGGACGTATGCCTAGGAACGTACAGACACCCGAAATACCCATTTTGACAAACCCCAAGTTAATTACAACGAATTTTCTTATGACGTCCGTATGTATTTGCGTACGTATGCATCTCACATAACTCAAAAACTGTATGTCCTAGAAAGTTGAAATATGGTACGTAGACTACTTGTGATATCTAGTTGTGCAACTCCCCTTTTGGTTGCATTCGAATGTTCCTAAGGGGGTATTTTACACCTTTTTGGGGAAAAATCGTTAATTTCAATGTTAACTCAAGTGGTGTTATAATTTGGCAAACACTTGGCAATATATCACCAAGCTTTTTGCGGCCAAGTTTTGTCGCCAACTTGGTTAAAAATTTGGTGATTTTTTTCTTTTTTTTTTTAATTTTTAAATCTGGTTTTAATTTGACCAATGTTGGTGATATATAAAAAGTTAAACACTGAATCACATTAAAATTGCTAATAATGGGGAAATTAATCTGTGTAAAACGTTTTTTGGTTTGGTTCGCAAGAAAATAGGGGTGAAAATATTTAGTGTTTCTTTGCTTACTCCAAGGCACTATTATTATTAAATTGCGTAAAAGGAAGTCTTGTGATGCACACATCAGCTCGTTCATTTGATGATTTACCAATTTAGTTTTTTAAGTACAAGTTTAATTTCTCAAATTACAGTCTTACATAAACATCTGGATCAAATGCCTTGATGCAGTACCACAGATGAATACATATTACACAATATGAATAAAAAAGAATTTACAGGTAAAAAAGCCGAACCATTTTATACACATACCTTTTCATTTCAAAACTTCACCACTATTTGTAATAAATTAAGTAGTTTATACACATACATAAAAGAAAACGGGATAAGGTACGTACAAATAATTCAATATCAAAGGAAGATATATACAGACAAGGCTGACATTATTTCAACATATATACATGGGGACTAAGATATTCACACAAAGAAAATGTTTTTTTTTTTTTTTTTGTGAGCATAAAATACAAGAGTTTTTTTTAGAAGTCAGAAATTTAGAATTTGTTTGAAACCCAATTAATGCGACTCGACTGCTTCAAGACCATTAAGTAGTAATCACGGATAAAGTAATATGGATTTTTTAAAAATAATGTAACTATTCAATGCTTTTTCTCCCACTAAGTGGAACTGTTAACATTTTCTTCAGTAAGATACTTCTTTAGGGTCTAAATGAATGAGTAATTTGTTTGGATGAAAAAAACTACAGTAGAACCTATTATACCATGGCGATTGGGGGACATATTTGCACTTCTGTTATAGCATAAGTGTGGTATGATTATACCAAATGTAAATTGACAGTAAAACAGTACAATACAAATATATCTTGAACCAAATATACAAACTTAACTGAAATCACATCATGCATTATTGCATGAAGAGTATTTTTATTAGCTGCTTTTAAAGAAAAATATACAGTCACAAAGTAGGTCTTACAGTAATGATGAATTTCACTACCCATTGGAGATATGGAATATTATGTAAGAAATCGGCACAATTATCACATCTCTAACAAAGTTTGAAAGTTTTGCCTTGTTTTGAAAGAAAACAAGAAAAATAGATTAAGTAATAACTATTTGTTAATGGTTGGGTTTTTAAATAATGGTCCGTTAAGCATTTTATTTAGTCATTGCTGTAAAAGTAAGCCACGGGGTGGCAAATGGGAGTGATTATTTTCAACCTTATAAGCCTAAATTAAAACTCATGCTAGAGGACAGTTAAGGCATTTTCTTAAAACATTGAGCTTAAATTGCAGAAGAGGGCATTTTACATCAAAGAAAAAAGTTGGATATAGGAGACTACCGACTTCTCAAATACAAGAAAATAACCTTTTTCTATTTCTTAAAATAAGGAGAAAAGGCATAATGATTCATGGCATGTTTGATTATGCAGTAGACACCCAGGTGTGGTATAATAGGGTTCTACTGTCAAAGCTTATTTGAATTGATTACACAATATGTGGTCAAAAGAATCCAGATACCTCTTCAACTATAGAGGACTTGAACACATTTATATGCTGCCTACAAGTCCTCTTATTTGTAATGATAAGTGACTTTAATTTGGACAGACTTAAACTTGTAAAAGATAGGCAGGAGTGCAGAAGAGAAATATATTTCCAAGAAGTGAAACAGTCTTGGACAATGAGGAATTTACTTGGCAGCATAATCTGTATTCTAATTGTTTTGTTCGACATATCACAGCTCAGAGCAACAGTAAAACATTTAATTCGAAGAACAACAGTAAGATATCCTACTGTTGCTCTGAGGTGACAATATGCTTAAGAGTTACGAAAAAGGATTTTAATTGATTATTTCAGTTTTTAAGCTCCCATATCCAAAAACTGCAAATGTGTACAGGCTATTATTATCAGAAAATAAATTGGCCTTCCCTGAAATGTTATCATACATCAGGGGAGCAATCTTGATCAGAAACTAACATCTGAAAGTTAATGCTCTTCCAGCCAAAAATACAATAACTTCTTTATTATGATGCAACTAATTGTTTCTCCGAAGGAGGTAATCAGTTTGTCTAATATATTTAAAATAAAAAAGCTCTCATACTGTTGTGCCTTTAAACTGATTACTCTATTGAATGGTTTTCATACAATCAATATTCAAAAACAGTCATACTTCATTAAAGATCCACATTTTGCATCATTGTGAGTAATTCACAAAAGACTGAGTTTTGCACTAAAAAAGTGCTCCTGACTAATTGCTAACAACAACGATAAGAAATAAGTTGATGAGTCCAAATGCCAGCCATCTTCATAGTCAAAACCCAGGAGATGGCCAGTTTTCGGACTCATTGATTCAAATCTTGTTTTACCAGCCTCTTCAACGTTCTACTACTACAATTATAAAACTTCTTTTTCTTCAGTCAAACACTTAGTTTTGGTACAATTTCTCTATCCCAATGGCTTTAAAATTGACATATTGTAACAAGATAGCATTTAAAAATATGTTATTCACAGAGGGTTTTGATACAAGTAGCACATCCAAGGGGCCACAAATGTATTCCTGAAATGATAGCATTCAAATATAATTTTTCTGCACAAAAGCCAATAACCATTACTTATTTACAAACCCTGATGTATGCAATGACATGCCTCTTAACCTTTTTATAGCATTCGATTAATGCTCAAATAATCTGTATGCTACCCTTTTTGGAAAAGACATCTGGATACTTTTATATATAAACCCAGTGTACTACAAATAAAACCTTCAAAGCGCAAAAATAAATACCCATTCACTTATTGCAACAAAATATGAAAGGTTTTGTTATCAAGTTATTTTTCTTGAGGAACAAAGGAAATGTATCAATAGTTTAACAGGACGACAAAGTACATATTTTAATAATGTAAAAAACAAAACATTAAAAAGTCAGTTGCATCAACATGCATAAAATTTCCATTTCATTTAAATAACTGAACAATTTATTTGAATTTTGTAACCATACAGTCCTTATACTTTCCCTGATAGTTATGTTTAAGTACTTCAAGCATATACACTTAAATATACAAAACAAGCAATTTACGCATACCATAAAAAGTTTTGGATGGATTATGAACTCATGTATATAATATATTATTTCTAAGGATCAAAAATATATATCTCTCATGTTCAAACTAATACACAACTAGCAATACAAGGAAGCTTTATTTCAAAAAAAAAAAGTTATTCCTATACATATTTTGATGTTGCGTAAAGTTATGAACACAAAAATGTATAAATATCTAACATTTTGAGTTCAATTCATCAGCTTTACAGCAGTTTCTGTTGAAAGGAATGTATCAATTCATTGAAGTTTCATTTAAAGGGAGAAAAAAGAACATTTACTAATGTTGATTCTGGGTTATTACAGTCTAGTATTTAAGATTAAATTAAACATTATTACACATGCTTTATCATATTTATGTAAGGCATGTGAATATCATTTTTAAATGCTCTTAAAAAATATTACTTCACAAAATTGAAAATTCTACTATTCTGCATGTTTTAAGTAGCTCTTTACTTTTCAAATAATCTACTAGTAAGCAGATTCAAGAGTTTAGAAAAAGAAATCTTTTTAAAAAAATACTACACACCCTCCCTGAAATATCTAGGAGAAAATATACAAAGAACTTTAGCACTAGATATAAAATTCCTGAACGACAAAATATTTAAGGCACATATTTTGAATTTACATTAAACAGCTGCTTTTGGACTTAAGAGTTTTTGAAATGTTTAACTAATTTTTCTTAACTAACTGTTTTACTAACTGAATTGATTTAGTTTCCCTTTTAGTGCAACCAAAAATAAACTACTTTAAAAAGATGACCATGTCAAAAGAAAAGAACCAACGTTTTTGTCACTTAAAAAGACATTTGTTAGTTAAACACAACTCAGAAATTATACAAATAAAGTTAAGAAAGAAATTATAAACTGCTATCGACATTCATCGTGTAACACATTATACAAAAAATAAACAAATAAATAAATCAAAATAATAATTAAGATAAAATAAAACTCACAGGGAATTATACACAAGGAAATTTTATGAGCTTTCATGAAACATGAAACGATAAAATTTGGAGCAGTAAAAATAAATAGCAGGAGCTTCAACGCACCCAAACCAAGTGGACATAAAGAGTATTTTTCAATCAGATGATGAATAATTTAACTTTGTGATGAATATTCTTATAAATATTTTAATGAAATATGACATACATAAAAATGAATAAAAAACCTTTAATTACATTGCACATAAAACAGCAATTTTCCCAGATACTGTTTCATGCTTTCATCATAACTACCAGTATTTCAAAAACATATCTGACTACCTTCATTTTTTGTGCAAAAATCCAAGAAAATTTTCATAAAAAGTAAAGTTTAAAACCATAATTTTAGCAAGGCATTACAAATTTAAAAGTGTATCACAACTTTCTTAAATTTCATAGCAACAAATCTTAAATTTTATTCACAGCTAAGTCTCAAAAAGAAGACTAATAGTATGTTTTGGAGTCTGAATGGAAAGAATTCATTATCCAACTGTGGTGAAAAAATACATTTTTTCATTAAAAACATTTGAGTTTATAGTGTTAAACGAGTGAGAACATAAATTTTAAAATTAGGACTGTTTGTAATGTAAAAATTTACAAGAGAGAGAAAAATCTAAAATTTTCTTATGTAGCAGAATATACTTTTCTAAGTAAGAATTGAAAATAAATAAATAAGTATTTATATAAACAATTGGTTATCTTTTTCCTTGCATTGGAACCCAAAATTTGTTTTTAAAAACTTCCTAATGCAATTTTGGAATCAAAAGAACAACTTGCAGCTGCCTTATTCAATCATGAAATCCTACAACTTTTAACGGGCTGTAAAGCCTAAACCATTTGAGATTTACCATAAACATTTCTTGCACTTTTTTAAATACACAAAAAAAGTAACCATGCCAAGTTTCAATAAAATTCAAGACTGGGTGCTAAGTCACATTTTTTGATTGACTTTTGCATTTTTTCTAAAATAAATTAAAGAAATAAAAATAATATTGAAATGATGAATAAAATAAGCAGATATAAGTTAGCACATAGTAAAAACCACCCAACATTAAAAATTACTGAAATACTTGCAGGATGCAAAAAGATTGAAATCTCAAACGAGGCATGCAACTTTGGGCGCAGCACGTGTTTGACGTTGTTGGCATGATTCTAAAATATATGTTTCTGGCAGATATCACGGAAGATGAAGATTCGAGGAGAAAAAATAGAAAGAATAAGAAATCAGGGACCGAAAATTTAAAAAAATCGTATTCTTTTCCGATTTTTGAGAAAAATAAGGCTTGAAAGAGGCAAAAAAAAAGAAGAAAGGTTTTAAAAGCCAACAGAAAAAACCAGAATTCTGGCAAAAGCCACAAAAATCTCATCCCTGAGTGGGGTTCCTCTGGGATAAGTTTCAGAGTCTCTTTTGTTTATTATTATTGTTGAATGATATTTATGAAAATATTTCTGGAAACGTGCATTGTTTTGCTGATGACGTAAAGCTTATGGGGATATCAGAAAATGAAGAACAAATAAAATAGCTTCAAAAGGATTTATATCATATTACTAAGTGGGCAGATAGGTGGGGTATGGTAGTTAATGTAGGGAAATGCCAAGCATTACATTTAGGTTATGGAAATAAGAGTTCAAGTTTTTATTTACAGTCAAACCTCAGCCAGAAAATGTTATTCATCTGGGAGTCTTGATAAATTAGGACTTCAAATGCAGTCAAGTAACAAAACCAACAGAAAATGCTTGGGTTTTTTTTTAATAAATCAATCTACTTCAAACAAACCTAAAAAGGTTCTTCTGCCTTTACATAGAAGTTTGGTAAGACCTCATTTGGAGTATGTTGTTCAGTTTTGGTCTCTGTATCTAACAGTTGACATATTTTATGATTGACCAGGTTTCTGGCCGTGTTAAAAAAAAAAAAAACATTTGTTCAAATCATGTTGGCTTTTGACATGCTAGATGAAAGGTGTGTAGTAAAAGTATCTCTATTGAAAGATACCTTTTGATGAAAAATTTTGCAGAGAAAAGCTAGTTAACCTTACAGAAAGTATATCAGCATGTTGTAATTTAAGTGAGAGAAGAGGAGAGACTTTGAAACACTTTTTACAAAACCCTTTTTCCATCTTACTTAACTTTTTTTTTTTGCTTTAAAGTTATTTTATTTAAATTTCTATGCAACTGGTAATCTCAAAACAATTTAATCAGCTTGCTACTATAAATTTAAAAGTAAAGACGAAAAACAAATAAAAATAAAAATAAAGTTTAAGTCAAAATGGCTAAATAATGCATGGGACACATTAGGACAATGTAGTTTTTATATGAGTATGGGGAACTCCAGGATAGCTACTTTTCTTATGTTGCCACAAGTAATTATTTGTGAATCTATTTATATATCCCACAATTATATATTTCTATAGCAGTAATTTTAAAAGTATAAGGGAGAAAGTAGTAAATTTCCGAAGAAAATAGAATGTTGATTGTTAATGTTTTTTGCAGTTTGATGAATTACCCACAAAGAAGGTGCAAATATGGAGGAAAAATAGAGTTATCTTCGGTGTAAAATCTTCTCATGTTCAAATATTATCCCACCCCTTACCCAGTAGCTTATTCTACTTCAAATTAACATCTTTATATAGATGATTTTATCTGTGGATCAAACACTGTTGACACCTTATGACCAGTACAGGGACACCAGAGAAATTTTGAAGGATGGAAATATGAATTTATGAAAATGGAGAACAACTTTAATAAAACTGCATAACCTATAGAAATAAAATGGATTTGAGAAAATTTCTAAAAATCTTGTGCCAAAAGAAATTTATGGTGAAACGTGGAATATAGCAACAGATGAGTTTAAGTTAGATTCATTTCAATGGATAAAATCCTTAAAAGATGCAAAGAATACTAAAACAAGTGTATTGCAATTATCTTGCAAAATACTTGACCCGATTGGGATAATAGCTGCATTTACTATAAGAACCATGATTTTGTCGTAAGAAATTGAGAAAAAAAGACTAGATAAATGCAAAGAATTGCCTGACAAATTGAAAATGATGTGGAAAAAATGGATTTCCAAGGTTCTTCAAGTAGAAGACTTGACAGTTCCTAGATGCTATACTCCTATTCAGACAAATGAAATTCCCTTCCAAAGTGAAATTCATATATTCTGTGACGGCAGTGAAGCTGTGTATAGAGCTGTTGCCTACATTTGCAACAAGATTGAAGATGGGAAATTTAAAGTAAACTTTATAACTTTTAGGGCAAAAGTTACACCTGTGAAAAGGTCAAGTCTGGAATTATGTGTAGTGTAGTATAGATGTGTAAATGTTGTCTTGTGTAATAAATGCATGTATGTTTAGATCTTCACTTATAAAGTAACCAGGCAGTTTTGTAGTGGATTAAACAAAGGAAATGGATGAATAGTCTTAAATCATTATTGGTCATTCCAAGAGTTATTTCATTTTTAAAAGAAACAGATCTAATATTTTTAAAAAGTCCACAAAATTAGGATTTATACTGGGAAGAAAAGCGTAATTATTTAACATAATGTACAATATTACTCAAAGAAAATATTTCTTTCTATATAGTAAATTATTCCCTACTAGTCAACTAAGACATATTACTTAAAATGTCATGCTCTAGGTAGGTTTGTTTAACATTTTGCTATTCGTAATGTCTTTTATAAATGGCATTATTTGAGTCCTATAGAATACAGGGAAGGACATCTTCTTATTCGATTAATTAAAAATGCAACCATTAGTTTTACTGCTTATAAACAGGTTTTTCAAAATGCTTGAAATTAGAAAAAATGATACTATGTATACCATAAAATATAAATTTCATTTTGATAATTCTAAAATTATAAGCTTTGTTCTAATGTGTCCCATAACCCATGTGCCTGCTTCTCCTCTACTGGTTATCAACATGCTTTTCAAATCTTTCCTATTATTTATTTAACTTATACAAATTTAATTACTCAAGTAGGATATTTGCTGCACTTGCTACATCTACCACATATTGTAAATGTATTGTATATTGTAAATAATATTATGTTAAGTAGCAATTTTTCATGTAACAACTACATGAAAGTACATTGAAATCCCAAATTTAATTTGACAGACAAAAAAGCATTAAAACTGTAGGATTTCCAATACAAAGAAAATAAAATAAGTCTGGAGAAGCAGCGATGTCATACAGTGGTGGTCAAAATTATAATGACAAAAGAAAAATTCCCAGATCTTGGCTGCGTTTGGTTGCAAAGTTATGTAAATTTTATGACTGGAAACTAATGGTAAAAGAAACTTTATTACTTTTATTGGAAATACATAGAAATTTCCTTTTCATAGAATGAAATTTGGATTTAGACATCCCTGTTTTTGGACAAAATTATAAGAACAATTAGATTTGTGAGTTCTAAAAAGCAAATTTGCTTGTTTTTTGATCTGATCACGGCACTGCATAAGAATATAAATGCTTAGCAAACAATTGGGGCCAGATTCTAATTTTACAGTCATGCCATTAGGTATTAAATTTAAATAATTTGAGGAACAGAAAGTGGTTGCTTAAAAAACTATGAGACTTACTGTACATAGAATAGCAACAAATCTGATTCAATACAGATTGGTCATTTAGAGTTTTTTCAAAAATCATGGCAAATAAGGACCACAAAGATGAACAGGAAGGAAAATGTGTGAAACACGTGATAAATAAGATGAGCTTGCTCAAAAAAACAAAAAAAAAAAAAAAAACTTTATTAGGTGGGAGTTTAAGTTACGATGCAGTTCTTGCAATATTCCAACATGTTCTACAAAATCAGAAAAAGTTTAATGATGTGAAACTAATGTCACGACTGACTCTTAAAAAAGTTCAAAAGAGACCAAGGGTTGAGAGTGCGAAACATGTGTCGTAATGGGTAAAAAGTGGCATAATGTTATCTTTTCTGACAAGAAAAAGTTTAATTATGATGGACAAAATGGTTTTTGCTACTTCTGGCACGATGTATGTGAAGGAAAAAAATCTCTAATCGTACATTTGGAGGCGGCTTAGTAATTGTTTGAGGAAGTTTCTCAATGGATGAAAACTTTATCAATATCTTTTGTTCAGAGCAGAATGAATTGAGAGTAATGGTGATGTTCTGAGCAAGGTTGTTTTAAACCTAAAACATTTTTAATTATGAGCTCATAAAAATTGTTCCAGTAGGATAATGTCCTAATTATATGTTTCTCAAACCTCAAAATCATTTTTGATGCTTATTATGAAAAATTACTATACTACCCAGACAAAAGGCTTGATCTTTGTGAGGCATTCTGACATTTGAAATCTGAAAAATGGTATTCAATATCAAAACAAGCAAAAACTCAATTTTCTTCACGGAGAAAGCCAAGACAAAAGTTCAAGAATGTTCTTCAACTACCATGACATCAAGACTGATAAGAGTGATTGAAAAAAAAGGGGCATAACATTGATTACTAGGGTTTTCCAGGGCAAAATGCTCATTGTCCTAATAATTTTGTCCAGTTTCAACCATGATTTTTATTAATCTCGGCAACACATTTATATTTTGTATTATCAAATTTTTAGCATTCCAATGATTTCCAACATAAAAAGGCATTTTGTTTGCAAATTTCACTCAAATATTTAAAAACTTTTTTTTGTGCAATTTTTTGCTGTCCTTATAATTCTGACCATCACTATATATTTAAAAGAGAAAAAATAAGTCATAACTGCTTAAAGAAGAGTACTTAAAATTTATAACAACACTGATTTCAACTCTCACCACATTCTCAATACACCTTTTAGTTTCAAATTAGCATTAAAGCATTAAATCCTAAATTAACTCATAGCCAATATGTATAGAGGGTGTACAGCAATGTTTTTTAATTGTTGATCTTTTCAGGGAAAATCCTCCTCATTTTCTTGCTCCTTTTTAATCATTTCCCATTTTTGTACCAAAGATGGGATATTTTTCTTCTTTAATGCAAGACCAGATGAAAGTTTTGACTGAAATTAAAACAAAAAAAAAAGCCCATGAAATAAATGAAACTAAAAAAAAAGAAGATAACTTTTACGTCATCATTGTTGAAAGCCATTACTTTTACAAGAAGGTATGATACATTTTAAAAAACACTTCAACACAATTACATGCAAGATTTAATCATTTATCCAATTAGTATCTTAACTACTACTGAAAACAAAATATGCTAGTAGCTAATTTTGAAGACAAAAATTTAAAAAAGAGCTAAATGAGAGCATTTCAATTACCTTTTTCTTCTCACTTTTTGTAACTGTTTTAGTAACAGGAGAAGGCACTGAAGATGTGCTGGAGCAAGCAACTATTTCAGAATCTTTGCTTTCAGTGGAAAGTTCTCTTGAAGCTTCAGCCTTAGAGCTAATATTAACTGAAAAGCTGTTGCTGCATGAGACTTGAGGCTGGCCAAAAGGGTCTTTTGCAGCATCAAAACTGTTACTAAATATGGTAGGAATTTGAGATGATCTTGATATGTCATGTCCTTCATTAGACAAGGATACAGATGTAGAAGAAACTGCACTACTTGCACATATAGGCATACTAGCATTTACTAATTGATTTGTGGAATGTTCCTAAGGAAAAAAAACCCAAGTAGATTGAGTTTTTGAAGATGCAGCTACATATATAAATTAATTGAAAAACAAATAAATAAGGAGAAAACCCCCAAACTGATAACACCATACAAAAAAAAATAAATAAAACCAATGAATAATGCAATACATGCAGCGGAGTAGAGAAAACCTACAGGTTACAAAATACATGAGGCATATATCTATTGGTAAACATCACTGTACAAACACAATTCATATTACATATTTATTTTAATTTTTCCAGGAAAATTTCAACAAACTGACAATGCTCCAGCAAATTTCTTCTGACTTAATCGATACAAAGCCCAGTGGCTCAATGGTAGGACTTCAGGCTTCTATGCCACATGTCCAGATTCTATTCCCGGGTTGGGCATGGTCGACTCAGCCGTTCATCCCTTCAGTGGGTGGATCAAATGAGTACCAAGGGTACAAGGGAACTAAACCTTGGGGGTTCTGTGTTCGGTTGACCACCTAACCGGAACATCTGCCTAGCACCTCAGAGCCCAATGTCAGGAAGACTGAGATGAGCACAGTAGGCCATGGCCCTCATGTACTGTCGTGCCACTGGGTTCGGTTAAAGTACTGATACATAAAAAGAGCATATAGCCAAAAGTGCAAAATTTATACAGGTTGAAGTTGTGATAAAACAAAAAATACATAATTCTGTAGAACTATGACATGTTTAATTCATATAAGAGTTAACGTATGTTTTGTCAAGCAAAACCAAAACATCAGCTTATTCATTGATTTATTTAAACTTTACTAGAAAATTTGGCAATAAATCTGGCTGACTCAAAGATCAAACTGCGAGTTATTGAACACAAAATTTTAAGCTAGGCAAAGTGCATTAAAGTTAAAAAAGAGAAAGTTTGTAAAGCTGACATCTTTAATAAATTAGAATGAGTTTTCCCTTCTTCTTAAGAAAGAAAAACTCATTCTAAATAGTTAGAATTGGTACCAAAATTGTTGAATTCAGATTCTTATTTCTTAACTTATTGTAATTTTAAACAGTAGAGCCAAATAAAGATAGCCGAAATTTGGAACAAATGACCATTTTTGTACAGTCCATATCTCAGTCAATGATTGACAAAAAACATTAACAATAACTTTTTCTAGTCCTTTGACAATCGTTGAATAGGGGCTATACTGTATGAGGATTTCACCATTACAATAAACTTCTGATTATTCCTTGCAAGTTGACACAATTTCAAGGATCCCGGTAGCTTGGACAACATACATTAGAGCCTTACACACAGAGGCTTCCAGATATACTATGAACAATGTAAAAAACATTGACGACAGTGTGTTTATCCCCAAGGGTCACATTTTAAAGACTTTTAGTTGGCTGAGAAAAATGCTTAATGTTTTTATTCTCAGACCAGTCTCGACACTTTGTGGGTACACCATGTATATAGGTAAATCTTCAAAAAGTGTAACTTTTCTGTCACATGCCTTTTACTGTAAAAACTCTAAGGAACAATTCATCTAACAATGATTTTAAATTTCATCAAAAATTAATCTATTTAAATCTGCCAACAATTTTTTAATAATAATTTTTATTTTAATATATTTTTGGTTTACAACATGTGAATTCTCACCTCCGTGGCATGTCACACACCTGGTGTGATTGTTTATGTTGTTTAATAACTTGTTTAATTAAAAGTATATGCTTATTTATTATTCCTTTCACAAGTGTCTCAAATACCAATTGTTTCAAGTATATTTAACTGTTTAATATTGTGTTTTAGCTCATTTTAGTAGGATAAGGAATCATGTCACACAATAAATTCTCACTTCCGTTACCTAAACACAAATTGCCATTTCCCATAAACACGTAATAGTAATGACATCTCATTTTTTTCCGTGATACAAGGGAGCCCTCGTTTATTTTCAGCTATAAAGAAGTTGTGAGATTTGTAGAAAAACAAGAAAAAAGATTTTGTTTGAAAAACTTACTGTGATTATTGTGCACTCTTACCTCCGTGAACTTGAATTTCAGGGATGTAAATTAGTGTAAAAAAAGTAAACATGTTTTCATATGTTTAACATGTGCAGATTGTAGCAAAAAAAAAAAAAAAATCCCTAAAAAATGTATTCATTAGGCTTATATTAAGGGAAAATTCCTCACATCGTGACAGACCTTATCAGTGTCATTATTTCTGAGGTGAAAATAAATGATGGAGGGGAAATGCATCAATATTAAGCATTCTACCAAAATTATAAATTTCCAGTATATTCTCAAATTTACTAAATACTATTTTTTAACACACATTTGAACTAAAAGGAGAACTAAAAATTAAGCCATACTTTAGCTAAGAGAGCTTAATATTAGATTCCCATAAATAATTAAAATAGCTCATTGTTCACACAATTATCAAAGTTACTACTTTGATATTAAATTGGCCTCAAATTTTAAACATTAAAAGTTTTTTCTTTTTCTGTGAACAAGGCATTAAAAAAAATTATTTTATTGTTTATGAGTAAACTAATTGGAACTTAGCTGGGCCATTGTTAATAGTTACTTCTAGTAGGTAATACTTCCATATAAGAATGAAAAAAAAAAAAAAAAGAAAACAAAAGGTTTCAAAATTAAAAAAATCTTGCATTTAAAAGTTACATTTTCTAGAAGAAAACACTAGTTCAAATTTTCATTACCAGATGATAAGGAGACACATGAATGAAAAAAAAAGTCCAGGAACAAAAAAAAAAAATTTTTTTTCACATTTATTTTTCAATGTTATTTTCATTGACCTCGACCACATGTTTAAAGCAAGTTACAGTGTGTTGAATATTGGTATGAAAGGTTTCTACACCAACTAATGGTATAAGAGAATTTCAGTTGATAAAGAAGCTAAGAAGCCTGTACAATTTTGAGAGTAAACTCTATCGTAGGTCTAAACAGAGTAACTTTGATTATGAAAACCCTGTATAGAATATTTCTGCAATTTAAACTTAAGCTAGTAATGAAAAAAAAAAAAAAAAAAACTGAACCTGCAAAATATATTCTAGGCAAATATATAAGGTCAGTTGTAGAACACTTCAATAAGCTTAACTTCAATATTTTCAATATTTACTCACTACAGTAAACTCCCAATTATTCGCCGGCGGTTTATCTACGGCCTTTCACACTCATTAAAAAAATCTTTTTTTTTTGGTGATGATTAATTGAATGCAGATAAATACACTTTTTAAGTTAACAAGTGCAAAATTTATTTTTAGACTTTCCTATTGCTTTCTTCCCCCTAACTTCCAATAACATTAAACCTTGAGGTCAGCGAAACATTAGTTAAAACCCAATTTTTAAATTGACACTACTTACTGCTTTACATCTTCACTACTTACTGGTAGTTAGACTTATCCAACTTACTATTTCTTTTAATCTGTATTACTTACATGCATAAACACATGACTGGATCCCAGTCCTGAAAAAATTCCTCTCCCCTCCCCTTTGCATGTTTGGTGTAACCTAGATTAATCTGTTGCAGTTAATCCGTTTGCAATAATAAGCGATTCTAGTCTAGCTTATACATACACTGATATTGTAGTAGCTATATTTGAAATGTGTGTGAGTGTTATTAATCTTTTTAAGCACTATTTGCACACACTAGGGTCATTTCTACATAGCTTTCAGATTATCCACAAATTCGTTTATCCGTGGTTACTGTGTCATCATATTCTGCAGATAATCGGAAATTTACTGTATCCTAAAAAAATATTTTTAAAACATGAAAGATATTAAGTAAGAAAATATGTTCAAAAAATTGCTATTAAATTTTTTATCAGAAAATTTTGAATGATTTTGTTCTCTAATGTAATTAAATAGTTTACTACTTGAAATTCATCAACTAAGCTAATTAAAATAACTAAAATAAAACTAGTTGACAGTTACAATCCAGACTAAGTGGAGTAAGTTACTACTTAGTTTCATTAATTCCATGCATATTTAGCTTAATACTGATATTTTCACAAAAAGAACTTGTGTCATAGAGCAAGATCAACTTTAAAGTACATACACTCTTTCCATACAGCACTTGAACTTGAGACAGATCTGCATGCTGTAAAGTAATAATCGATGGATTTGAATCATTAGAATTTTCAAGTTCCATATCTTGAGGCACAGAAAATTTCTCCTCAGTACTGTCAGGAGGTGGTGGCGGAGGACTGTCAGGGGGACCAGATGGAGGAGGTGGTGGTGGTGGAGAAGGTGAATCTACACCAGGAGGACGAGGTGGAGGAGAAGATTGCAAGAGCCAGTTATCTTCTTTTGGAACAGCTAAAATACACATAAAATGTGATGTTGTAAGTTTTAATTTAAAACCATCATTGTATGCTGCTATGGGCAGGTAAAATGCAGTATCTGCAAAAATGACTTTCCAAATATTTGTAGAAACAAGTTTTAGATTCAATATTAACAATAAACCACTTCAATAGTATACTTTCAATATTAACCATTTTTTTTTCCAGAGGGAACTAAATAAGCAAGCTTGTGCAGTAAAGCTAACATACAACAGATGACAAAAAAGCAAAAAAGTTAAAAATTTGCAGTTTCTGTCCTTTACCTGCCTACAGCAGTATACCATTCCATGTTTGCACTTCAAATTAAATAAAACCTAAACAAACCAAAGTTTTTTGTAGTAAAGGGATACCCAAACATAGATTTTTTCTGCTTTTTTTACACTGCTATATAGTCACTTTATCCTCTTACTTTTGAGGACATAATTATTTACAATTATACTATCATCAACACTAAAAGATTTAACTATTGGCATTTAAAAAAAATGCAAAAAGAAAAAAAAAACATGTTTTAACTTTTTGGCAAAAATATTCATCAAGAAAAAACATAATTTTACAGCCGAAAACACCATTCTAAGCCTCAAAAAAGATCAATTGATAAAGTAGCTTTCAACAGATGAAAAGGCTATCTAAAACAAAAGAACATCCTTTGCTTGCTGAATTTATAATACAAATACTACATAAGAATCAAAATTCTAATCTATAACTCTAAATCATTAAGTTTTTTCTCTAAAGAGATGTTACTTATAAGGTAACCAATAAAGTTCTTGCCGTTTTTAATGATGGAAAGAAAGATGGCTTACAGAAAGTACAGCCAATTGTTCTCGGAAGTAATCTGCATCCTCATCGAGGATCTTCAACCAATGTGTCTGTAGTTGTGCAATCTCTTTGGTTGCAACTCTTTGCAGTTGAAATTCAGGTGTCTTGGATGCAAAGAAGTCTGAGTACTTTGTGCAGGTCTACTTCTGTCATATAGGATTTTCCCCGAAGATAAATGTACACGGATTGGAAGATGTGTGGTAATTTTTTGGAGCAAGGTCAGCTGAATACAAAGGATGGCACAAATTCTCCCAACCAAGTTGCCAAATGGTATCCGTTTCTCCCTGTGCCATATGCGGTTGTACGTTATCATGCCGAAAGAGTATTACTTTGTGATTCACCAGTCATGGCTCTTTCCTCTCCATTTGCTTGTTATTTATGCAACAACTGCTGCGGGTATATGGCTGTAGGAATGGTTTGGGGTGCAGTAAGCAGCTCATAGTGAACAGCTTGGAGACTAGACCACCAGAGACAAAGCATAATCTTGTGTGGGTGCATAGGTGGCCATGAGGTGGGAGGGACAGTGACCTGTGATGACAACCAATGTTTCCAATACTTGGGAGTGTCATACAGGACCTGCTTTTCATCACTAGAAAGCACAAGGATCGAGCATGGGTGTGCTACAGTACCAAGAAAACAACGACATACGGGCTGCAAATTGTTGGTTCTTGTGAATTTCTAACGCTTTAAACAGGAACCGCTTTCTTAGTCTGTATGACTTACCTAAGCAGTCCAGATAGAGAATAATTGTTTCATCCGAATCTTGAAAGTGCCTTGCATGTTCACCCCATGTTAAGCTACTGTTCTCGTTGATGACCGACTCTAGGGCTTCATTATCTAAGGTTGGTGGTTGTCCACTACGAGGTCCATGACAAAGAGACAAAACTCCAAATCTGATTTTTTGAGACCGTTGCCTTGCTGTATGTTCACTCACAGCACTGTTCCCAAATGCTTGACATAATCGATGAGTTGATGCAGCTGCTTAAAAACCCATTTTAAAATCCTAAAGCAAGCAACACAGAATAAGCTCTATTACCTTCCATTTGGCTATCCTACTTTACAGGTCCTGCTAGAGCTAATCTTACCTGACAGGTTTTAAAAACACGTGATGCACTAATTTACATGTCAGACATCTGCTTAAGCCAAGTGACACAAGAATTTTGCATGCCTATTACCAATACTTTCAATGGCAAATTAAAAACAGCAAGAACTTTATTGGTTACCTTATACTTAATATAAAACACTGTCTGACTTCTGCATCATCACTTAACATTAAAAACTACCTAAAATTTAAAAAATATAATGTATGACTAAAAACTTTTAAAGAAAATGAATATTTGAAAACAGCACTGAAATTGAAAAGAATCTTTCTATGATTTTAACAGACAGCCTGTTCAAATGTTTTGAAACAAAGAACAGAAAAAAAACTTAAAATTAGCTAATCTTCACTAAAAGCAACACTAATTTGTCAAATAAAAAAAATTAGTCTACTCTCGATAACTCAAAGTTTCAAGAGACTGGCAAAAACCTTTGAGTTATCGGTAGTTCGAGTTATTGGAAGTTCCTTTCCCAGCTTTTTCAAGAATAATTTTTAGTTTCGTTTTTAGAAATAGTGCAAAATAGATAGATCATATGCTTATAGTTTGGATAAAACTAATTATTACACAACGTAACAATATCTTTACACAGAATAAACTTTATAAAGATAGTTAAAAAAAGTAAGTTATTATTGCATGAAATACACCACCAGCTCAGTCAGTTCCAGCCGAGGACTGCAGTTTTGTGGTTATTAGCACTCATCAGCCTGGCATAGGAAGTGACTGAGCTGGAGGTGGAAACCTCTTAAGGAAGCCAAGAGTGCCAAACAAACTGGTAGTTAATATAGAATTAGCTCTGACCAGATGAGTGACCGGAGCATTGGTTCGGTTCAACTCTAAGATTGAAGGCAAGGCAGTGGTTTTTTCAGTAAGTTACCGCCCTATAGCCTATATTGGCTATAAGCACTAAATTGCAATCATCAGCTGGAATGACTGAGCTGGCGGTGTATTTCATGTATTTCTGTCTTAGTGCTTTCTCACTCAAGATATTTACAGTAATTGCAATAAACTATAATACATAAAATAAATGAAACACACGATAAATTTTGAATGTTTGCTACAAAGTAATCTCTTTTCTAACAGTAACTTTGTTAATAGCATGTTATTTTTCGTTACTTTGATTGCTTTGACAATTTTTCTTTTTGGAAAAAAATGATTCCTAAAACGTTGAAAAAAATATAAATATAGAAAGCATTCTTACTTATGAGAGTAACAAATATTTTCCATAATCTAATAGGACAGAAATAGAATTATCTTCTCTTTACCAAACTTGCTAAAATAAAAGAAAAACACTAAACTGGTAAATATGGCACACGTCCTTTTTCCTTCTCTACCCATTTTAAGGAATGGATTTGTTCTGAAATGAGTGGCAGATGCCCATTTTTGCAGTCAGACTATAGGAGTAAGAACTTCCGTTTTAGATGTATATAATACAATGATTAAAAGAGAATGTAACATTTACTGGAAGTATTATATTACAAGTCAAATTTAAGAATGAAGGCAATATGCATATTTGTGACCTCTAGATGTTCAACAAAGTTATTACATTTGTTATACAGCAAGAGATCATTATAAAAGCAAAATGAATATTCAGCAAACTATTAGAAATTATAAATGGTATAAATTTCCATTTCATTAAAGATAAAGAATTATGTTGCCATGAATTTCTTTTAATATTTAAAAATTTCTCATGAACTTCATTCATCAGTTTTCAAAACTTCATTAAAAAGAAAGAAAAATATTTAACAATTAATAAAGTTTATTAGTTTCAATAGTTAAATGCTCATTTTAAATACTATCAGAGAAAGAATATAATTGTTCCATGACTTTCACGAGTAGATTTAAAATTAAATAATTTAAGACAAGTTTCAGAACATTTTTTTTGTTTTTTTCATTTACCTTTATCTGTTGCAGTTGTAGAAGAACAAGTTTGTAGTTGCTTTTCTGGGACAGATGATGACACTGGTGGATCATCTTTTTCAGCACTAACAGTTTTAGAGCTTGACGCAGCATTTTCCGTAGAAGAATTGCAAGGCCAAGGAGGCATTTTCTGACTTAATGACTCTGTAGGGTAACTCCACTGGGTTGACTGTTTACTTCGGTTTGTATAAAAATATCTCTTGTTTGCCCTAAAATAAGAATATGAGGAGATGTAATAAAAAGCAACATGAGTTAAAAAACTATTCATTTGGTATAGTTCTTAGTAGTCTACATATTTGATATAGTTTTTAGTAGTCTTCAAGGATTATATTAGTATTATAGACTAATATAATCCTTGAACTAATATATATATATATATATATATATTTACAAAGGTAGCTTTTCTACTTTTCTAGTTCATTTATAAAAAATGCATAAAAACTTAATTTTAAATGAAGCACTATATCACTCCAGGTGATCAGTAATAAAGTAAAATAATCTGAAAAGCTGTAACAAAAGAAAAAGTCATGCTACACAAATAGTACTTATTATTTAACAATCAATTCAAAAAAGACCACTGTTAACATGAATAATTAGACAAAGTCCTTTAAGACAATGAAAATTATATAATTTGCAATTATGAAAACAATCCATAACATCAAATGGCATACAAATGACTAAGATAATCAAGCACATGTCTGTTTCTTCAGTATGTGAATAAAATCTCAATGTTAGATTTAAATATATTGATTTAAATTTTTCAGTTCATTATTATTCCTGGTGAGCAAGAAGAGTACATTTTACTCTGAGCAAATGAAACTTAAATCTGAAATATCAGCAGCATACAGTGATTCCATCTATAACATCTAAATGAAGCTAATATTTCCAAGAAACATATGAACACCATCATAAAATTTAGAAAAATGATGCACACAGTGAATAATTAACATGAAAAAAACTTGATTTTTTGCATTAAAACAATTTTACAAACAATATTACGGGCAACTGCATTTTGAAATTTATCATTTGTTGAACAAAACGCACTACAAAGACTTTAAAAATGTTATATTCTTGTTTCATTGCATAAAATTTAGGAAGAAGATTAATTCCTTCAATTTTATGGAAGACAAATTTAAATATTTCCTAAAAAGTTAATTAAATAATACTTTTAACTGAGTAACGCACGTATCTTATGAGATATGTCCGTTATTGAGTGAAAGAAATTATTAAAATATTGTTTACAGAAATATTCAAAATTTTATTGATTGTATAGAAGTAGAATTCATGTTTTTTATAAGGTTCATTCATTGAAACAAGAATCTAACATATTTGGAGTCCTTGTAGAGTATTTTGAGCAACAATGATACATATGTTACCATGGCATTGCCCTTCCGTTACATTTGAGCACAATGATTATTAAAAAATTTAATGCAATACTACATTGAATTTGATATGATTGAAGATTTCTTTGAAAACATATTAAGCACTAGGATCGATTAACACATCACAAACTTGCTGAATAAACTTATAATTGAAAAAAAAGAAAGATGAAAACAATGAACTTGCTTCTCACAGATTAAAAATTAATGCAATCAATAATTGCAGGCAGGATTAAAACATGGATTTTGTAGCTTTCTTGAAAAGTTCTTCATCTTTTAAAATGTCTATGTTCTATATAATCGATTACTCCATGTTATTAGTAGTTATAGTTTTACAGATTTTCCATTCAATTTGAACAACATATGAGGCATTCAGAGGAGATCCTGAGTACGGACAGATAGGACAACTTTGGAACGGCGGCCATCTTATGTCCAAAGATGATCACTCCCCGTAGACCGTAATGCATCTTCTACCCCAAATATCACTGTAAATTGTATGGAAAAAATTGGAAGCTAAATATGATATTATGAAATGCAATGTACAGATCACAAAAATTTGTTTGTTTTCTATCTTTTGAACAAATTTTTGAGAAAGGAAAATTTCTTTGTATGCGCTATGACGATGCAAAACGATAGGTGCAGAATTGTCAGACTTGCCGCTCACTGCGTTTAATGAAAATACGAGGAAAAAAAAGTCTGTTCTAAAAAGATTTCATGTCCTATATTCTGTGGGAAAGCTAAAAATTCACACAGCGCAGCATTTTGAGCTGACAACACGTGGACTAAACATGGCAGCGATCAGTGCACTGTTGTCCAATGTCTATGTATATAGGATCTCGAATTCAGAGCTGAGGTGTATCAAGTGTATTTCTATGTAATCCACTTTTAGCTCTTGATCCCTTAATTTATGAACATAACATTTTATCGCCAAAAATCTACTATATTCAGAGCTAAAGTGAATTAAGTCAAAATGAATTAAGTCCCTTTATTTCTGAATGCCTCATATGAAAAAACCCTAAAAATGTAACACTTTAAAGTTACATCATAATACAAGAAGCAATAACTGTTTGCTCTGTGAGAAATGAACATTATTGAAATACTTTTAAATTAAGAAAGAATGTTAATTGTCTTTTAAATCAATATCTGAGGTTCTGCTCACCAAAGTCCCATGAATATGAGACTGGGTTAAATCAGGTACTTGTAAAATGTTTTGACACTGCTACACATTCTAACTTCAGGATATACATAAGGAGATAGTATACAAACAAATGAATGTTTGGATACTTATTGAAGGAAGGTTTTAAAAAACGAGCAAATCTACTTTCGATTGCAAAAAAAAAAAAAAATCTTTGATTACATAAAAACTATTAAACATATCTTATTTACATAAACGTAACAATAGTTTTAGTTTTTATTTGATTACATAATTATCAAAAAATGATCCTGATCAATTTTTTGGCTATACTTCATTGATTTACTCTTCTGTAAAAATCCCACAACAAAGACTAAATAACACATAAACAAAGACTAAATATACAATTTGTTTTTATAAAATTCAACCAAAAATTGTAGCTTGAAAATTCAAACACTATTTATTCATTCCTTTTTTCTGTTGTAGAGCAACAGACCTGTTTGCACAAGGACAAAATAGATTTTAAAAATATGTGAATTTGCAAAAATAAATCACTTGCATAAAACAAACGCAAATTTATTGTTTCTATTAATATTACACAAAACCATTCTTTCAAAAAAAAAAAAAAAAAAAAGTTGATTTACTGATCTTTGCAACAGAGAAATAGCAACTCAGCCTCACAGAAAAGGATTTGATGTTTTGATAACTATATTATTTTAACCATTTTGAACGAATGAAAATATTCTCAAATCTAAAATCTGTCCACTGCAGATTGTAAGTTTTAAATTACAAAATAAATAAGAAGAAAAATAGGTCCCAATGAGTTTGTATAGCTAGTTTTTTTACAATGCAACTTCTTCAAATCATTTTACTCTCAAAATACATTTTGAAATAAATGCCGTATGAAGTATAGAATATGTAAAACTAAAATGCTAATAATTTAAACTAAAATATTTTGTTGTGAAAATTTCTAGAATGTTTTTTTCTAGATTACTTTAAATAGGGTATGTAAAAAAATTCATGTTCAAAACACTATTTTTGAACGAATTTTCTTGAAAATGAAATCAAAGCTCCACGAGCAAAAAATATCTACCAGTATGATAAAAAGGATGGAATGTCAAAAACACTTATTTAATGCTTTAAAACAATTGAAAATTGAGGCATGATATTTAGTGAACAGAGTGCACAAAAAAAAAGAGATCAAGTTTACATAAGTGTGTGTATATCTCAGGTATATGGTGCTTCATAAAATATGGACAAAACTGTAAGAGGCAAGAACACACATCAATATAAACAAATTACAAAAAATGCACGGTCAAAATTAAAACACATGGTGCTAGAAGCCAGGTGTTTATATAAAGCAACAACACAAAAAGAGCTACAAAGTTACTAAAGCAAGTTAAATGAAATGTGATTAGACTAGAACAGTACATTTGTAAAAAAAGGATTGTCAGACTTTCTGAAAACATCAGGCATATCTAGCATTTCCTAAATTTTTGTTATAGAGATATTCAGCAAATTTAATGAGTGTTTCATACATAAGAGCTATTAGATGATCCCACAAAAAAAAAAAGACACAAAAGATCATTAGAAGACAAAGCTATGGACCCCTTAATGCAATCGATTAGATTGGCCATTTTATACACTGCGGATTTCACATTTTGTACATAATTGAATGGGCAGTTGTTAAATTTTCCTTGTAAATTCTTCTTTCCCATATCACATTTGCATGCTATTAGCGTCATTCTTTTTTCGAAAACTATCAGCAAGAATGGAGCCTTAATGATAGCACGGACCAAGTTTCTAATGCCCGAGAACCTTTGCGTTTTAATTCCGACCATGTGTTCTATTATGAATTTCGCTTGGAGAAGTATTACCTCTTACAGTTTTGTACATCTTAGCAATGCTTTGTATATTGTGGTGTAGCTGGGAAATTTGACAAACAATAGTTGCTTGAAAATAGAAGTCAAATACGAAAGAGTTATATGCTGTATATTGACAATCAGGTACATTCAGTGGTTGGAAAAACTACATTTTTTTTGTTGCAAACTACAACTACTTTATTACAAATATTTAACTACAACTACTTTTTCTAAATGAAGTGACTACAAACTACTTTTGAATTGTTGTTGCAACTTTGCTACTTAAAATGAAAAGTATACACACAGTTTAAGGCTTGAATGCAAAGATTTGAAAAGTGCTTTAGACTAATAAATTAGCTCATTTGAACATGAAATATTACTGAAAATCATCCTTTCTTGGAGCTAATTTCATATTTTAGATCATCTTTTATGATTTTTACAAATATTTGCTGCAAAAAAGGATTACAAAGTTGAAAAAATTCAATCTTCAAATGTTTAAGACTTTCTTACCTCTCGCTTTAATTCAAGAAGTGCAACTCGGCTACTTGAAAATTTAAATAGACGCAGTCATAATTTGATATAAATTTTGCATAGTTGCACATAAACATAAAATAGATTAGATGTGAAAGAAATCTTTTAAATAAAAGAGTAAAAACTTTAATTTTCATTATAGGAATTAATTTTTTAGCAATAATAATTTGTAGGAACTAATTAATTTTGAGCTTTATGCTTGAGGTCCAGACTTGAGAATACCATCCTCTTTTTTACACCACTGATAAAATGAAATAAAAATGTTTTTTCAATTCCACCAAATATTCTCAAAAACTTACAATTATTTATTACTTGACTTGTTTTATGACACCAAATGGTACTAATAGTCATTATTAAATATTAGTGTATAAGCAGAGCTGCCAACTGCTACGAAAAATAGTAGTTTCTGCGAATTACAGGTTAAAACTATGACACTATGAAAACGGGTCCAAAAATTACGATTTTCTGTTTTTTAAATTTAATCCCAAGAACGCAAAAAAGAACTACACTGGTAAGTTCAGAGAATCAAACTTCTACACGTGTGCTGTTCCATCTGCTGTTGAACTGCAGTACAAGTTGTACTGTCAAAGCACACTGTTGTTACAAGCATCGCTCTTCAAAAGTTGCATGGTGTAAAAATGGATCTTTTTTTAGATCACAACGCTGATCCAGTCATTGAATCTTTGGCCAAAAAGCAAAAAAAAATGCCAAAAATTTTGTGAAGAATATAAAAGCATTCTTTATTTCATCTCTTAAGGCGGGTTATGAAAGATGTACTATTCTCCATAGCAATTTTTCATTTGAATATGGTGATCGTGATAATTGCCACAATCATGTTACTTCAAAATGACATGCCGACCGAGTGAAAGGTACATGTAATAATCAAGAAGTGAGTTTTTAAAATCAATGTTTTATTATCTTAAAATATTCTGCATAATTTTTTTATTCCGTATTTATATTTTCTCTATCATATTTGAAATTTGGTCAAAAAAGAGGAAAAATTGTGAGACTTAAAATTTGAATATATATATATATTTTACATTAAGTGAAATTATATCAATACTATACTGTCTTTCAAAATTTTTTTTTTTTTTTTACAAGTAGAAATGCTAACAAATGAAAAAATGGTACAGATGTGATATACCCCCCCCTTGGCGAGGATAGAATTTTTAGCTCATTTCGAAAATCGCCAACGTTGGCGATAAAACTTTTTCCGGTAGCCCTAGTAACCCTGCAGAATATACCTGGGAAGTACAGATGTGAACTAATTCTTTTCGCTCGTGTGTCCGTGGAGGTAGGTGCACATATGTTCCGCTCTTAGGGGGATTTTACGACGTGGTGTTGTTTCGTGCAATATACCTTACAGGAATGCTTATTTTGTGTTAGTTTAAATTCAGTAGTTGTGTTTTGAAGTAAAAACATTAGAAAATGCCAGTTTCTTCAAACTTGAAGGTTAATTAAAAGTTAACTCCAACGTGGTGCGTATCTGTAACGTGCCATTGTCATATGATGTATTGTTTTAGACTGAGTGTGAATATTTATACCATATAAAAAGGTAAGTTCTTTATTTTAGAATTCAAAAAAAGCCTCTCACTTCCAAAATTCTTTGTTTTTACAAATCCTTGATGGGTTCTTGTAGTATACATAACTGTGATCATACTCCGACTGTAATGTATATTAACAGTCGGAGGGATAACGGACCGAGCGAAGCGAGGTCCTGGCGAGCCGAGGTCTCATTACGAAAGTACTATGAGACCGAGGGCTCGTATCCCGGAGAAATGATGGAAAAAAAATTAATGCATTAATTTCGACTTGTAATTAATACAATAATTTATTTCATTGTATTTTAATATGTTTACAAAAAAACCCCGGCCCTGTACATTTTTGAAGCATATATTCGTGATGTTTTTTGTTGTGCTTTTATGTTGTTTTTATATATATTGTGTTCTGAAGTGCTTTGATCATGTTTTCTTATCTGATTTTTTCCTTTTGGCGCTAAAAAAGCATCGCTAAGAACGATGTATAACATATGTCGTCATACATCGTTTTCTTGGCGACGCTTTCTTGGCGCCAACAGGAAAAAGTCGCCAAGGGTGGGGTATATCACATCAGTTCCGAAAAAATAAAATAAGCTTGCATTTATTTAAGATTTTAACAGATATATCAATTCCATTTACCACTTTCATTTTCCCATAGCCCACATATCAGGTGAAATTAAAATTTTATACTGTGACATATAATGCTATAAAACTTCCATATAATTAAACACTTAATACAAGCTGAATCATTGTACACCATGATTACAAAATGACATTATCAGTGTCGCTAATCTTTTTGTGGAGCAGCTGGGTATATTCTATAAAAATCATTAAAAAACTAAACCCAATCTAAAACTTTTTGAGCTTTGATGGTCATTTTAAGCACTAGCATAAAAATGATTATTTTTAAATTGATAAAAAAGTTTTAAACACTAGGTCATGATTTGAGAAGATAAGCATCTTTAATTTGCTATATTTACCTGTCTGTTATAATAAAATAGCACATTATAATTAAAATAAATTTGAATGTATTAAGATCTTTGGTAAGCCTGATAAGCATTAAAACTAGATTTGAAGAACGATGTTGGCTTAAATTAACTCAGATGGAATAGAATAAACATATTTGAATGGGAGTGGCAGTCTTCATAAAAAATAAATAAAGTATAAGAAGAGTTGAAAATATTAGTCAACAAAAAGGTATTAATGTCTAAACAGTAGAATGGCATAGGAGAAAAAAATGAGAGAGTAACAGAAGCGGATGCAATCGGATTTCAAAAGCTACATCTAACGACTGCACCCACCATCACTCTCCAGCATTTCTCCCTCCATTCCTATTTCACCCTCTTCAACAACACAGCAAAAAGTTCCTTGCTTCTTTCTACTCAAGAAAGAATGTATGCCTCAGCAAGAATCCTGATGGGAAGGTCCGGGCAGAAGGGAGGTGAGAGGGTATTTGCGCGATTGCTAGAAAGTGACTGTGAAATGGGCATGGCAAAACAATGAGCGTACAAGTCTTCAGCAAAAAACAAAATACATACAAGAAGGGTTGAAAATAAGTCCACAAAAAGTTAGAAAGGTTTAAGTGATAGGATGGCATAGTAGACAAAAATGAGTGAGTGTTATGGAAGCAGATGCAATCGGATTTCGAAATGCATAAACGCCGACGCTTTCTATGTCATTCTTGAGCCTTTTTCCCTCCCCACTCACAAAACAAAGCTCCTTCCTTTTTTCTACCTTAGAAAGAACACGTGAGTCAGCAAAAATCTTGACGGGAAGAACACGATCGCGATCGATTGCTGGAAAATGCTCTGCGTCCGGGAAATGAAAAAAATACAAAAGCGGAAAATCGCGGATTCGCGTAAGATTTTCATCCCTGAAAGTCTTATCACATTTGTTAAATCTACGTCAGCGACCACGCCCCCTTGCAAAATGCTGCTGCGATTTTGGATTTTCAAAAATTGGCAGCTCTGTGTATAAGATATCTGAAATGTAAAATAATACTAAGAATGCTTGACTTTAATGTACAATGTGTAAAAAAAGTCTCTTATGTACACTTTTAAAACAGCAGTTCAAAACAATAGATAGGATATTAAGAAGAAAGCATAAAAAATGCACAACAAATATTTGATTTACCTATTTACAATCTTGTGTTTTGGAGTAACAATACATAAAGTGGTACCTGAATATTTTCATAAAGGAATAAGCAACTTTACACTGGAATTAATCATGAATAAAAAATATATATATAGGACTTTTATATTGATAAAGTGCAACTTGAATTGTCTTCTAAACTATTTCTTGCTTTGAATTGCAAAGACAGAAATACAAAATTAATCATCAGTTAATTATATGGTCACCAAACTTCAAAACATTCCTCATCCCTGAACATAGCTTACTTGAATTTGCAACTAGCTAAAAATTTTTAATCACATGTGACCAAATCTTTTAAATAAAATTTTATTCAGAACAGTTCTTGGAATACAGTCATCATTCATCAATTGGATTCAAACTGGAGTCAGTTCCAAAGCATCACGAGTCAAACAGCTATGCAAGCCTAAACAGAATTCAATATAACCATACATATGAATATATACAATTCAAACACTGGAAAAATACAATAAAATTTAATGATACTCAAGAAAAATGTAACAGTATACAGTCAAATCTTTCAAATCAGTGCAGCTTGGGATCGAGTAATTTGCAAATTTTTGAGTTTTGAGAATAACAGGTGACTGATTTGTTCAGACATTTCTTAATGCTTAACAGCAAAATTATCATTATTTTTGACAAAAAAGTTACACATAAAATGATACTTTAAAGTCTAAAAGTTATTCTAAAAAGCAAGTTTATTTTACGTATTTTAATTCAGGTTCTTTTTCTATTTTCAATTTTCAGGAAGTTCTTGTTTGCATGAAATTTCTCCTAATAATTCGTCTTCTTATTCTTGGACAGCACTATATAACTACAGTCCCTAATCTATCGATGAACATGTGCTCGGACAAAATTTAAAGAATGAAATGTCTTCAAAAGATTATTAAGGCATACCCAAATAGTAGGGGAGGCCAGGGCACATGAGACTTCGGGTACAGTGAGCCAAAGCTATTTTTCGGGTTTTTTTAATTATAAACAGTAAATCTGCAGCAACTAGCCGAGTAAATTCTGGAATACGAAGTTACTGCTTCTGTTTGCCATCAAATTATCGTTATTTTTCTGATTTCAGGCAAGTAATGTTTATTCCTTGACTCTTGCATGCATTGATTTGTAACATTTTCTTTTATGAATAAGTATAGCCATTTGACCACCAATTTCCTTCTTCAACTTATGTAGGTAATTATAATTCAGAACATTTAAGATAGGCTTTAAAGAAACTCCATAAAATGTTGAATTAAAAGAAACGGGCGGAGTGCAGTACAGTGAGACAGTCCTAGCTGGGGCAGGGTGAGACTGTTCCACAGAGCCCCATCCTGAATTTTGATTTGAAAAGAATCTTTTTAAATTTATTTTATGACCTAAGAGTTTTCAACTTGCTGTTTTTTTACTTTACAAGTAATTATACATCAACAAAAATGTGAATTAAACCACTTAAGGCAAAATTAGGGACAGTTTCCGATGATTCTATGAGAAATTCATTTGCAACTAACCTTCTGATTCCAGGTGCCATTTCAGATAAAGTAAATTATAATTTTCTGTAAATTATAGATAAAATTTCTACAAAAGGGCCCTCTTTCTCTAGTGTAGCAGTGTTTTCTTAGTTTCTACAAGTTTTAGAGGATATCCAAAGACAGAAGAGAGAAACAGTTAAATAATGAAGAAACAAGAAAGACTATAAAAAGAGGGTAAAAATATCATTGCAACTGATACTACAGAAATTTTTTTTAGAGGAAAACAAAAACTAGAGAAATAAAAAAAATGTAAAAAATATAGAAAAAAAATGTAGGTTAGTTTGACGCAACTGAGGAGGTAGAAGATATTAATTGGGGGATCTGATATTTTATCAGATTATGTTGATATGTGGGGAATTCTACCTGCCGGGTTTGAAGAGCTGGTAAATTCCAGTGGTAACGGAAGGACAGTTTGAATGAAAAAATTGATGTATTTCTGTCTGTGAGCACATATCAAAATATATATTTTTTCAAAAACTGATGCATTAGACTTTTATATACATTGTAGTAAGTTGCTAAAAAGCCAAAGCCAGGAATTTTTCCCCAGTAACTTTTTTTTAAATGAAATTTAAAAAGCGGTAACGGAAGGACATTTTTTCGACATGATTTTCACGCATTCATGTTCTCCCCAAAAATTCAGCCAAACTATAAAAAGGAAAATTTTATAAAAATTAGAGCACATATGAGAGTGTTCAATCATTAGAATTTCACCTCTAGTTTTAAAATCTAAGTATTTTAAATATATAAATTATGTATTTGTTAAGGGTAAGGGAAGGACAGTAACGGCAGGACAAGAAGTCGAAAACAATTTAACTTGGTGAATTTCAACTTACAAACTTTCTTTCAGCAAATACAGCAGTCTGAAACAATGACATCTAATACCTGAGCCATCAGTTACAATTCTGAATTCTCAAAATATTCAAAAATATTATCAGAATCCATAGAGCATTTATCTTCTTTGTCAGGGAATACACAATGATCACTCTCACATCATTATGCATTCTCAAACAAGATATTTTTACTCCATCTTCTATATGAAATAGCTGTCCAACATTGCCTTTTGTTAATTTCTTTCCCTTCCATTCAACTAACAAAACTTGCCCAAATGTTATCAATCTTTTCACATATTCTCATTATTTGGTGCTTTTGATTCAACTGTATCTTCTTTTAAATATTATTTATCTGTCAGTCAGAAGTAAAATCTCCTTTGATTTGTTGAAATACTGACTTTATTCAATAACAGAACTTGTTACAGGGTTCAAATAGCGCATATTTTGTGTGTCAGGATAAGAATGGATATTACTCCATCTTTTTGAAAATTGCTCTTTAAATGCACTGATCTCTTTGCAGTATGTTTAACGGTTGAATTAATGCTCTCAACAGTCCTTTCTTGTGACTTGTGTTAAAAAATCTGAAAGCAGTTTCAATATTGTATTGTTCCAATATAAATATCAAGTTTGTAAGCAACTGTTTCTGCTTAAATTGGCTTGTCATATCACAAACATGTCATACCAAAATGATTTTCACATGCTTAGGAACTTTTAAGCGTAGTTTTCACAATTTTTATCACATACAATATAATAAATATAATCACAAAACATTTTTTAAAAAAATAAATAAAAGTTTATTTTTTAAATGAAAGCACACAAAACTTTTGTACAAATATTACTTATATATGTTTTAAATGTGACTACTAACTTTAAACAATAGTTTGTTTTCCACTAGAATTCTAAAATTTTACCCTGTATCAGCTTATAGATAAATGTCCTTCCCTTACCGTATTTTTTCGTCCTTCCGTTACCATGAAAAACCATGTAAATTAAATCTATATTAAAATTCTAACTCTGCCTCCTTGACAAGGAACACAATTCTGCTTTGCTTAAAAAAATATTAGTTTCTATACCCAATAGTTTCTTGGTGAACTAACTGAGATGTATTTTGGTAATGGAAGGACATCAAACTGTCACCTTAGTAATGGGCCTATTTCACGGTTGAAAAAAAAGGAATTTTAAATTACTTATCGAAAAGTTTAACTAGACATTCAAAAGATAAAAGTTAACCTAAATATTATATGCTAATAATGAGTATATTGAAATTACAGTATGTAACAAAAAGAGATTTTTTGCTCGGTAAAAACACAAAGAGAAAACTTGATTTTGCACTTGATTTTCTGAAAGTCATCAAACTATTGGGAAAAAAAAGGTTAAGACTCAAGAAATTCATTTATTTCTGAAGAGAATGGTATATGGCAGGTGACATAATATTAATTTTTAAAATTCAAGTGTCAAGTCCCCTTTTTCCTGGAATTCAACAGCTATATTATGAGATACTTAAAGGAGACTTTGTTCTCACAGAATTTGGCATCAAACTGAAATATTTTTAAGCTGGAAATGTTCTAAAGGCAATTGAAAATGATGGAGACTTGTACTGGCGTGTAAGTTGATCTTGCATATAAGTCGACTTCCCTACTTTTGGGGGGAAAAATTGGGAAAAAATCGAAAACCCGCGTATAAGTTGAGTCCCTACTTTTTGAAAAAATGGGAGCATTTTGCCAGTTATTTTGAGTTTAAACGTACCAAAAAAGAGAAAAATAAAATGTAATGGACATTTTTATGTTAAAAAGAAAGTCCAATTTTTATTCTTTTGCACCAAAAGGGTTCACTTTTGCAATCACGACTTTTGTAAAGGGTTCGATTTCACTGTTATGACTTTTCTACTCGTTGCTTTTATATTGATTTTATATCAATAAAATCTTATGTAGCCATATTAAAAAAATGTTTAAAAAAGAGCAATAGTTGGCGACTATCAGGAAAATTCACGAATACAGCGATCCCCGCATTTTTCGCATTGTCGGCTGTTCACTTCAATTATTTATTCTTTATTTCACAGTCAGACCATGTAAAATAGGAGAATGTTTACTTCTTTAGCATCTGCTTAAAAGAAGATGGACTAAAATCTGGATAATATTCACATTTTCAAGGTTTTTTTCTCAGAAAAAATTGGCTTGACCCCCTAACTTTAAACCTCATTTTTGTAATAAATTTCTCGACTTAAAAGCGAGTATATACAGTATTTTTTTTTAAGTGAAACCATTTTGAATATTTTTATTTGACCTTCTGTATCAGATGTTACATCCGTTTTGAATAGAAACATTAAATCATTTTGAACAGCTCCTACGAAAAGAAATGGAACATAGCGGAATCATTTTTAGGCCGAAAAAAAAAGGAATCATTTTTTTTCGTGGTTTGATATTTTTTACTAATTAAAATGCAGTTTAATAGTTACATTTTCTTACAAACTTGAAATGCATAATATTTAAAAGCAAATAGTCTATTTCTTTTCTCCATCTTAGAAATACGCTTAAAACTTTACTATTGAAAAAACCTTTCTGTTTTTTAACTGCCAATCTTAAATTTTAAGTCTTAAACACCCAAAGCTATCAAATTAACCCAATCATCATCTGGCAATTAATTTTGAGAAGGGTGTGATTTTTATGAGTTGCTAAATCGAAATATTTCTACTAATTGATGTTACTGATAGAATTCTGTCCTATGTATATTTTTTGATTAACAAGAGAAAAGTAGCATAAAATATTTCAGTGCAATGGATTTAAATTATCTTACAGCTTTGATTATCAAAGTTAAGGTTTTGATGTAGATACCGGTCATAAAAAAAAAAAAAAACACTGGAATCTAAATATAATAAATTTTGGAACACATAATTTTGTGCAAAAAATTTCAATTTTTTCTGAGTGGAAATAAATTTTTCTGGAGAAAACTTAAACATTTCCACTAATTGACATTAGCAATATACTAATACTGTTTTGTGTATATATTTACAATGTTAATAAGAAAAGTAGCAAATAATACTTAGGTATACAGGGAAATTAATTTACTTTACAGTATGCATTAGTGTTTTCATGTCCGATAATGTGCATAAAAACATATTTAAACAAATAAGTATATAAACATAAGTATCAAAAATTTCTGAATACATAACTTCATGCTAGAAGTTTCGTAATTTCCTATCTTTCCCAAGTGGAAAAAAACTTCTTAGGAAACCCCCCCCCCCCACCAATTTAAGGCTTTTCCCGTTTCCCCACCATTCCCACCACTAACTACTGCACTAACTTACTACTTAAACTCACAATACTCACCATTTTCTTTTGTAAAGAAAGAATCCTTAAGTTTCAGATTACTATCTTTTTTTTTTGTAAAAAAAATAAATGAATTAATTAACACAATCGCTGTCCAAACATTGCCCCTTTGCTAAGAGGGTTGGCAAAAGGGTACAATTTATTGAATAAAATTTGTAAAATAACCCTTTAGAATCAAGTATTGGTGCGGGATCGGCAGCGAAAGTGTTAAATTAAAAAATATATAAATAAATACATTATAAGTAATACTTCTTTCATGTAAACAATATTCTTTTTTACCCCTTTAAAATTTTTCAGCGTATTAGAATATAAGAAAAATAAATAACAATCTTATTGCAAAATAAGTAAATGAATAAATAAATAAAATAATGGTAGTTGTTACAAATTGTCCTATATCTAAAAGGTTGTTGATTCTTAAATCCAGGACAAGAAGAGGATTAGAATAAATATCATACCAAGACAGTTCCATACAGTCTAAAATATGCTCAGCAGACCTGTGAAACTCCTGATAAGTCTACTTGCAAGATGAGATAGGGTATAGAGACAGCCTCTGTTATATACCAAACATAATATAGAATCTGGTCTACTTCTCCAAATGCTAGTGATAAGCAGGGGGTGAAGATCATATTATTTTATTTTATGAGTTTTCGAGAGAAAATAATTCAAGATAAGTAGGACAAATAAAAGAGGGAGCAACGTCATTATGTGCCTCTTTGGCTAGTTGGCTACCCCCAATGGCCAACCTTCCATTACAGTGTTATTCCTCATGGGAAAGGATCCACTGGAGATGAATATCAAAGGACTGGAAACAGCTTTAGCTTTTGAAGGATAGAAATATTGGTTTAGTAATAAAAAAATCGATAATCTTATCGACTTTTCTTAAAATTCATCATCAAATATCACTGACAAAAAAAAAAAAAAAATCAATAGATTTTATCTGTTTATTTTTTAAAAACTAAACTTTCTGCAATATTTCACTACTAATTACTAAAAGCTGTTAAGTTTATAACTAACATTTTCCTCTAACTTTTAGTAGATTATTTTCAAAGCAAATGTTTCAGGAAAATTTCTGACATGAGAAAGAGAGTAAGTCACAAATTGAAGTTTTTTCTATCATGGAAAAAAACAGTAAAAGCTCAAGCCAATAAAATGGAATAAAAAGTAAGCCAATCAGTAAAATGGTTTAGTTTCTACAAGAGACAGAGGATGGCACTTGTATGTAGTCCATGATACTATGCCAAGCATTTTTTGCTTCCCCTGTAAATTTCACTTTTCGTTACTTATTGTCTTCTCCATGCCAACCCCTCAATAATATCAACACTAATTCAGATTATAATATGATACATGTCATACAAAAAGCCTTTTACGTCATATTTGAGACAAAGAATTATTTATTTGGAAAGATGAAAAAGCATAGCAAAGAGTACAAAATGTTACTTACTAAACTAAAAAGAGAGCCATAGGTTAAGAAATATTCAGAGGATAATTTTTTATTTTTCAAGAAATACGAAGATTGCATCTTTACCTGTAATTAAAGCAAAACATTACATATTTCACTCAAATATATTGTATAGAGAACATTCGGCTGTTGAGAAATTATTGTAAACACTGAGATCTAAATACATAAGTTCAACAATCTTTAAATGAAATATCATGTTTGTCACAAAACAAAACAGTAAAATAAAGAAAATTCTCAAAAAGATTCTATAACGTGTTTTCAGAATTGAAAATTAAACACTTAAAATCCAGTTAAAGATAAAAATCTTAAGAGCCAAAAAAGAGAAACAAAGAACTAACTAAAAAAAAACATAAGGCAATTGCAATGACAGACAAGATGCTCGTAATTTTACCAAATCAATTTTCATAGAGTGGCTCCAATACTATTTTAAATGTAGATGCATAATTTTATGTATTCTAAAATACGAAGTGGATATGTATTATAATCTTTTGGAAAAACATTGATGTTCGTTGCCAGAAAAGAAAATGTTAATAACAGTAAACAGTGATGATCACCAACACTCTACTAACCAAAATACAGCACAAACCATCAACAATTATAAGACTTCACAAAAGCTCAAATAGATTTGTTTTCTTTTTAAAGAAATTTTGCCAACATTCAGAGCAACAAACTTTGTTAATTCTATCTTTGGAAAAAAAAAAAGTTATCATTGCTCTAAATCTACCTGTGCACACAAAATCAATCGGTCAAATCAGGTGGCTAAAAATTACCGTGGCAATGAACTAAGAACTTAAGTGCTGAAATATTAATCACATCATTTACAGTTAAAAGAATAGCAAAATAATATGGTAACCTAAACTGTTGGATTTAAAAATTCGTTTAATATGATATAAAAGTTGAATTCCAGTAATGAAAATTTAAAATTTAATTTTTCTACCCCCAGACAAAAAAATCTTTCATATGAAAGAAAATGAACATGAAAATGAACAACAAGTGAAAAATGAACAATAAGGGCACATATAGTGCTGTACATTTCGAAAATAGATGTTATTTTTATTTTTCTGTGGCTAATTTGTACTAATCTTGCTATATCTGGTGCTACTTTCATAAATTTACACTTAAAATTATGTAACTTTTTTAAAGCTGTATTCATACTTTGTTGGCATTTAACATAGGAGACAACAGGCTTGGCAAAATATTGAAGAGCTATCAGCTAGTTGGAATTATTGGTGACTTACTTTAATAGACAAATTTGGCAAAACTTATCCAATGTCACTAAGCTTGGTGACATTTTCTAACCCCCCATACAAGAGTACAGATAGATCTTCTCTAATCTTTAAGAATCAGTTATTAAAGAGCTTGTTGTATAACATTGTTGCAAAGCCTAGTAGTACTGTGGTTTTGCCACTGAGTTTGATTATAGTTTGGAAATAAATACCTGTTTGTGCAGCTTAAACCTGATTATCAAATGGGCAAATGCCCAGTGACCTAAAGCAGAAAGGGTTCCCCCCCCCCCTCCAAAAAAAAACAAACTTTTTGATAGATTTGTTTATCTGATTCATGATAAAAAGGTTAAAGAAAAAAAAATATTATGATGCATTCATCACAGCAAGATTACTTTTCTTAGTCAAAATTTCTGGAAAATAAAATGTTTCACTAAAAACGAGAAATTTCTTTTCTAGTTCTTAGGTAAATGTTGTGTTGTTTTATTACTTCATGGAAAATTAGCTTAACTCTGCTTAAACATATTTGTAAGACATTTTCATAATTTTGTGATACTTTTTCACTTTTTTGATTGCTAAAATATACCTAATAGCAGTCACCAAAATAAGATGCTTTTGTGATCCTTTAGTCACATCCCTGCTTGTGTGACAATTGCAAGTAACAATGGGGCTTTGAAGTGAGGTCATTTAGACATCAAAGATAAGACAAGAATTTCACTGTAGTGATGATAGGAAGTCACAACACTGATACTAAAAGATCGAATCATTATTGCAACATTGCATAAGTTCAGGGCTACATTACAACAGTTGTTGTGAATGTGTTGATGTTGCAAGAAAGTCGCTAAGTGACTAAAGTTGCAATGAGGTTGTTACGGTCGTCATTGCAATGTCCTTTAGTGATGCCATTCTGAACTGACATTCCTAAGAGCTGCCTTTTTGTAACAACACATTGGATATGGACTTTGTAGTAATGCATTAGGACTATCATATGATGGTCACATATGCATCTGTTTTTGCTCACTGTGCAATTAGGGGTTAAAACTACCAGTGAGGTTAAAAGCCAAACAACAGTCATGAATGGGTCATATTTTAGTCACGGTCCAGTTGGAAAGGTACTAGAACTTTTTTAAAACTTCAGATTTGACTGATTTTGAAAGTGAGATATGATCAAATCAGTCTTTAGTAGGTAAAAAAAAATAATTTTCAACAAGTCACATCAAGATAACAATGTAAAGTCTATTCCACGTTACATAGTGACCGGCTACAATTCAGATGTTACAGGAACACTGCAGTGAAGTCACATGAGAAAGGTCTTGAATGTGTAGCTAAGTCGCTTCTGTGTATTGTTATAATTCAGTCCCCATGCTATCATAACCAGGTCCTATGTTTACCATAGTGTTTGTGGTGTGTAATGTGATTCATTAGATTTACGGCTGTATTAACCAATGCATAAACAAAAAATGAAAGCGTTTTTAAATAAAATTGCAGTTTTTATGAGAATGGAGTTACCATTTAACAAAAATATCTGAAGTTAAGGCAGACTTGTAATAAATATTCTGAAGAAAACACAACAAAAACTAAATAAAGATTAAACAAGAAATGAATAAACAAATAAAATAACTGCATCAAAATTTTCATAATCTTTTAAATGTCTAGGAGTATGGAAAAACTACAATGAAGATTTTTTCAAAAAACCAACCTTTTAATTCACAAAACTAATGTAATTTTGGAAAAGAAACTATTTGCAAGAAGAAGAAAAAAATCTTAAAACAAATTACTATGATATTAAGAAATGAGAAAATAAAATATGAAACACCGAAAGTATCTCAATTTAAAGGATTCCATTTTGAAAAAAATATGTTACAAATATCTTATAGATAAAAACCAAACAACAGTTCATTGTTTCTTAGAAAAACAAAACTACAAAAATATCAAATGAAGACAACAAAATCAAGTGGGAAAAGAAAATATATTTAAATTGTGTGATGCTCATTTAAATAAACATAGTTGTTTGAGTAAATGGAAGAGGTAGACACATTTCTGAATTAGAAGAGATGTTGTGGTGCATTTACAAACATTTTACTGAACTCCTTTTAAAAAACTGTTAAGAACTTTTAAGTACAATATTCATAATCTAGTGTTTACCAATGCTTCCAAAATACTAGTCTGCCAATGAATAAATCTATTATAAAAAAAGTGTGGTGAATTATTTTGTTCTAATAATTGGAAACTTCAGACTGACTAAATTATTAGACTGAGAGTATACATTAAATGGTAATGACTAGTTCCAGCATTCATTATTGAGTAACAATATAGCAATAAGTGTTCTTGTTAACAATTATGATGTTCTCATAATTAGAAAAGATTTGTAGGATTGTTCAGAAAAGAAAACCTTGTAGAATATTGTTTTCAAGCCACTTTAAATGACATGCACTATCAAAACCTGACCATAGATATAATGCCCTGAGAAAATAATTTTAAGAGAAAATACACACAAAGCAGTGATATTCTTTTCCCTTAATAGTCACACATGGTAATAGATCAGTTATGTTTGGAAAAGAAAAGGAGGACAAATCAGGTAGTGGTATATGTTGCATAAAATGTTTTGAGTAATTTTTAATCCCTCCCCCATAATTAACCCGTAAGTAGTTGTGCATATAACATATCCCAGCCCGTTTTATTTAGTTTTCCCAATCCCACCATCCCTTGGATTGATATGGGGCCCTTCTATGTGTAGCTGACCTTTAGCAGCCCTCTAAATACTCACAGAATTTTGAAAAATTCTTTTGGTATTTCAAAATTCTTTCGGAAATATATATCGGTCATTTAGACCAATAGCGTGACAACCTAGCCAGGTCCTCAACTGTAATTTTCTTTCAGTGTACGCTGTAAATATTGTTCTTCATTACATACTTTTGTATAGAAATGATATCTATTCTATTAGCTGAATCAAACCCTAAAATAAGTTATTCAAAATTCTTTTTCATTTCATAGATCACAAGGGCAGGGAAAAAACCAAAATGTGAGCACTAACGTAATATAAAGAGATGCAACTACACCCGAGTTAAAAAACCAATAGACCTACATAGGGTAGACCAGGGGAATGCTGCCACCTTAAGGAACTTCAATTTTAATCACCATCAAAAATCATATTTATGAGGTAGATCAATATTTTGGTGTATTGTATGCCATCTTAAGAATGTATACAAAATTTGTTATTAATAAATTCATAAAAGAAAAAGTCATAAAACATCAATTTGTTAACCTCCGCACTGTGCAATATTACCCAGGGAGTTGGGGTAATCCTGCCATGAACCTGGGGTACTCCCACCACTAGCTAATATGACTAAAAACTAAAATTTATTAAAAATCCTATATGCAGTTAGCATTACAATTTAGGAATTGAAAAGCAAAAGAAATGATATTTTTAGTTTATACGAGTGAAAAAACAGTATTTTGAATTCATCTGATTTTCTTAAAATTTACAAAAATCATAAATGTAGTTTTCAGCTGTTTCAGCATCGCTACACTCTGAATGCACCCACTTGCCACAGCAAATGCATCTGTACCACGGTTTGATCGTCCCTTATTCATTGCATACAGCACAAAGTTAACATTTTGATAGCTTGGATCAAAAAGGTTATCATTTTCGTTGTCGTCACAAAACTTTTTGACGTCGTTGTCCTCCTCATCTGAAGAGTTTTCAAAACTAAAAAGTCGCTTGCCCGTTTTCTCAACAGATGTATTCATTTTCTTTTGCGGTTTTGTCACTGCTTTCTCTTTCTTTGCCTTGGATTCAGTTTTGATGGACATTCCCAAAACCTTTGCTGCAGATTTTCTTTCAGCTACATCTTTTTCAATGTCTTTTCCTTTCTTTTAGAACTTTCCTTTACCCTTGCTGTTGCCAATTTTGGAACTGATGAAACTTTTGCGGCGATTGAAGAAACGTTTTTTGCAGCACTTCCAGAACAGTCTTTGATGAGCAAGGTGTAACATCAAGTAACTCACCTCTAGATGTATTGCTTGCATTTATTTTCATTTAGATTATTTTCTTCACCAATTTCTTTTGCTAAGACTAAATTCTGTTAACTAACTCTGTTTTTACTAAGCACAGCTTACAAGAGCGCAATTTTGTTCCTTTAAAAAATTGCTTTTGACTTATACAGTGGAAAGACGCTTCCGAGGGTAATCCCGCCACCATGGTGGCGACACCCCCGGAGAGGTGGCGTCATAACCCTGTTCCAACAAGATGGAAGAAATGTAGATTTAAAGACATAAAAACAAACAAAAGTGATCAATACTGTTAATTAAAATGTAGGCAAAAATATCTAGTTGAAGGTTATTCATAACAGATGCAGGCAATGTAGCATCTAAAGGTACATACCACAGCTTATTCAAAATGGAAAAATAAGATCACACTTCTTCAAAACGTTCGTCACTGGAAGAACAAAACAACATGCTCAATGGCTGCCATCGACTTGGGGCATTGGTAGTAGCATCATTTGCTACAGGTCAGGAGCTTTCAGGATGGCTAACCGGTTTCCTTGACTCAATAATCAAGGATGGCGGCATTTCCCCTGGACTACCCTACTCAATTTTGTACATCTAACAGAACTTCCTTGAACACCGATAATCAAAAAATTCATGGATTTAACTATAATCTGAAATGTGTCACTTTTCAGATTCTTCTAACTGACACGCTCATCATTAACTTTGCCCATTTCTTGGAGTTTTTCAAAAATTAATGATGTCCCAACAAACACATAAATGTGAAAAAGGATAAGTTTAGTACAAACAACATTTGGAGCTCTTATTAAAAAAATTTGAACAAATGAATATCAAGTAATCACAATTGAAGGAATGTAGTTTTACTCAGCTCATTTAAAAACAATTAATTACTTAAAAAAAAAGACTCCTTCTAATAGAAATTAACTTGCTAAGTTAGAAATTCGATACTCAAGAAAGTAACATTATTTTTTAAAATTAATTGACACTGCGATTCAATGAACGGCTACAAAACTTGGCAGCAATCAGATTTGAACTCTTTTATTAGTGATATCAACAACTCTGAACATTGCTCCTACCTAACCTGGTCTACATTTTACATGCCCTTGTTCGGATTTTACACTTCAGATGATTTTCACAGCATATTATTCTAATATGAATAAAATCTATTTTAATAGCAATTGCAAAAATAAATAATTGCTCAATAAGTGACACTCATCATTACGATAATGATTTTAGTTACTTCTGCGTTGCTAATATATATACAAAATAATGGTTAACTCTCTTGTGGTCACAAGTGTGTGCACTATATTCAGAAAAATCTATTAGAAATGACTATGAAAGTAATGCATAAACAAAACACTTTTCTCCGACACATTTAGTCACGTTTTAAAAGCATGATGTAAAACGCATCACTGAAATATCACATTCAAGGCTGCTAAAAGTCAAATGGATAATAATTGTATTATGTGACTTTCAAACAACTAAAATGCTTCTGAAGCTAAAAACTCACCTGCTAAATAACTTCTCAATGCTGTTTAGAAACATCAATCTAGAGACAAAAAGTTTTACACATTAGATCTAGAAAAGCAGAGAACACACACACACACACACACAAAAAGTTATAATTTAAAACCACATTTCAGCCACGCAACATTCAAATCATGCCATGCAATGTTCATCAATTAACCAGGCAATGAACTTGCTCATTATTCTACAGTGTAGTAAACTAATAATTGGGTCATTCCATACAGATTCAACAGATGAGTGCGCTCAACCATTTTTAATTTTTTTTGAAACTCATATCCCAAAAAGATGCATATGAATGATGTTTAAAACCACTTTTATTTTTTCTATAACCTTAACCCTTGATTTTTTCGGGGTCATCAAAAGTCATTTTCGTAGTCAAAAATGGGACATTTAGACCTTTGCATTTTGGCCCAAATCTAATTGAATAACAATCATGGCAGAACATTTTATATTTTAATGTTAAAGTACATAAGGTAGTAGTCTCACACACTGAGTTATGTAGCTGTAACTTAATAATTAAAACAATGGCAGCAGGCAAAAGTTCAAGGTCAAATGTAAAATTTTTACTCATTTCAAAGGGTCATAACTCACGTAGGGGATAAAAACAAAAAGTGAAATACGGCAAAAATTAATCACTGGAGTCACACTAATGAGAAAATACAGCTGTAATTGTGTGATTGTTTACCCTTTATAAATTACAGCTCCTCAAAGATCAGAAAATTGAGAAAATTGTCATTTTTAGACCCCTGTAAACCAAAAGGGGATGGAATTAAAAATGAAATTTCTTGGCCAATTGAATATTCCATTCAAGTACTATACATGTTATATATATTGTTTTGTGTATTTGGCTTTTGAAAAAGATACAGGTCTTTGAAATTGAGCAATTTTGCTAGTTAATTCACACACTAAAACAGAAATGAAAAGTGTGAAAACTTCATTGCGCTTTCTTAAATTACATATAGTTTGCTCTATGTAATATATTATACTGGAAAAAGATATTTTAAGTATAAAAATAATTATTTTAATTTGATAACTTAGAAATATTTGGACATAAATGAGTAGTTCATACATGATTGACAGCTTAAGTAGTTAATTTATAGACTATTTACACACACAAATTTTCAATACATACAAACATACGCTCTGTACATTAACTTGTGTAACTTGCCTAAACACGTGCAAAAGCATTATCTATATAGTTGAAAGGAAAAAAACAGGTGCGTTTTTCATTTCTTGCTTCAGTGTAGTTTTAAGAAAATGAACTTACACAGTAGTACTATAGTTCTGGTGGTGACACAGCATGTGGCGTACTGAAATACTTTACTCAAATACACAACAAAAATAGAAAGAACTTTCTTAATTTACGTAATCACGAAACGGATGTCAACTTGAGAGCTGAATGGCATTTCTATGTAATATCACACGGTAATGGACATTGTAACAGAATCAGAAGAACCGTAAAAAGAATTGATACTACTAAGACTAGCTTGGAAAGAACTACTAGAAGTCACATTTTAATTCCTACAGAAATGTATACCTTCTGCATTTTTGCTACTAAGCATTGCATATATCCTTGTGAGCATTCAGTATATTAAACTAGCTGAAAAAATGCTGCAAGAAAGGTTTGACTCTGCAAATAAAATTCCCAATACAACATTTAATCACTGCTTTATGCCACCGTATTTAAATATTATCACTATAAAATTATTGTCCCCTAGCAATAGGTATGAAGAATAGTGTGTTACTAAAAAGACTATTAAAAGAAAATGCCCATGTTTGTCAAAAAAAGTTATTACATAGCTTGTGCTGATCACTAAATTTAGAACCTGTCTTTGTCTTGCTCCTAGTACATTTTCAAAATGTCAAATTATGAATGTGCCTTGGTAAAGCATTCCAAAACGCCATATACTTGACTCACCATTACTACTATAGGACTACTAGGCGAGTTCATTTTTTCAAAACTACACTCAAACAGGAAATAAAAAACACACTTTTTAAAATTTAAATTTTGTATATATAATGTTTTTGCACATGTTTAAGGCAACTTAGATACATTAATATACAGAGCATATGTTTGTGTGTATTGAAAATTTGTGTGTGTAGATAGTCTATAAATTAACTACTTAAGCTGTCAATCAAGTATGAACTACTCATTCATGTCCAAATATTTCTAAGTTATCAAATTAAAATAGTTTTTTTTTTATACTTAAAATATGTTTTTTCAGTATTATATTTTTTTTTGGCCATTTAAGAAAGTGCAATTTTCAAAGACCTGTATCCTTTTTACAAACCAAATACACAAAACAATATATATAACATGTATAGTACTTGAATGGAATATTCAATTGGCCAAGAAATTTTATTTTTAATTCCATCCACTTTTGGTTTACAGGAGTCTAAAAATGTCAACAGGGTAAGCAAACACACAGCAACAGTTACATATTCTTATTAGCATGGTTCCAGTGATTAGTTTTTGCCGTATTTCAATTTGTGTTTATGTCCCCTACGCGAGTTATCCTCCTTTAAAATGAGTAAAAATTTTACATTTGACCTTGAACTTTAACCTGTTGCCATTATTTTAATTATTAAGTTACAGCCACATAACTCAGCATGTAAGACTATCATCTTATGCACTTTAACATCAAAGTGTAAAATTAACTGCCATAAATGTAATTTAAATAGATTTTGGCCAAAATGCAAAGGTCTAAAAGTCCCATTTTGGACTGCGAAAATCACTTTTTGATGATCCGTAAAAAAATCAAGGGTTAAGGTTAGAGAAAAAATAAAAGTGATTTTAAACATCTTTCATATGAATCTTTTTGGGATATGAGTTTCAAAAAAATTAAAAATGGTCGAGCACACTCATCCGTTGAATCTGTATGGAATGACCCAATTACAACTGTATAAAAATAAGAAGCATAACTAACATTTGTATAAGAAACAGATTTAGAAAAAACAACTTGTCCGAACATTTCCCCCTAATCACACAGATTACAAAAGACAGAAGATGTTGATGCCAAACAAAGAATACAAAAAGAATGAAGATAAATGTAGTATTGAATCAATTTGAAAGATTTGAAAACATAAAATAATATAAAACTTGATGAAGATAGAATAACCATAATAATCCAGTCACATCCAAGTTTCAAACAAACTTCAATGTAAAACAAAAAGAAAAAAAAAATCTATACAAAAAGCTAGTGAAATGTTGAGCTAATTACAGATCCAAAAAAAGTTAAAAGCATGATTCAGCCGCTTAAAAAAAAAAAAAAATCCTGAAAAACTAAGAACATGTTTGAAAATAGAACTTAATATGAAGCATTTTTGAAAATAATATCTACAGGAATAATTAAAATTTTTAACATAGGTAAAAAAGAATATCTTTTAGCTCAACTTAAATTCCTACAAAGTAAGAAGTCTGCTTTTTGTTTCAATTACACATAAAAATTCAAACTGACAATCTAAAAAATTCCTTGGAAGTTCAGCAAAGCCTTTGATACTTATAATGCCAGAGAAGAAAACATAAAATCATTATTTTATGATAAATTCCTTTGTTTTGCACTGTAATTCAGTAACAATTAAAACAACATATTTTGTAGAAATGTCCCCCCCCCACACAAAAAAAAATCAATTCAATTTTATCAAAAAGCACAAGAGCATTTTAAGATGCATCGTAGCACAAAATATTAACTTCTTGTAGCAGTAGTTAAAAATCTCCAAATATATAGAATTCATTTGTCAGCTGAGAAATAAATACTAATCTTCAATGTTTTATGACATAAAAACAATCTTTTAAATGTCAACTGCCTCTTTTGGTAAAACAGTAGATATTTTGTAAAAAAAAATTTTTTTTAATGATAAAAGAATGGAAGCTAGAAGTGCGTTGTCTGTTGAAATGACACATCAATCAACATAAGCGTGAGAGTAAGTTAGAATTAAACGACCTACAAAAAGTAAATGAATAAATAAAAAAAAAAGAAAGAAAGAGAGGGAGAAGAAAGTCTAAAAAGAAAAATTCCACTGTAACCAAAAAATTTATAATGGTAACTTTAATGTACAATCCTGGAAGAAAAATATGAAACAATGCTTCCTGTGCAAATACTATTTAAATTAGAGACAAATGAAATATGTCAATTGATCAAGAGTTTTGAGCAGGATAAAAAGTTAATATGAAAAAACTTTAAGAAATAGTTGTATCCACAAATTTAAAAAAAAAAAAAAAAAAAAAAAAAAAACTGATCTGAAACAATGCTAAATTTTGATGAAACATTTATCTGGAGAAGTACCAAAAATTTCAGTTTTTTTTTTAATGCTTAAAGAACATTTTATGGTCATTTGAGTTGGCCAATTGCCATTGCTGAGTGTATAAAATTCAACTTATTTGGTAAAAGTAAAATTTTACCAAACCACAATATTTCATAAATAGGTACTCCAAACACGAACACTATATATATATATATATATATATATATATATATATATATATTCTTTTTTTCAAATAACTCCTTGTTGTTTGTTTTCATTGCTTTTGAACCATGATCTGCAAACTAACATGCTAAAAATAATGATGATCTTATTGTGATAATCTTTTGTTAATTTTATGCCAGAATGCAATCAAATTTGGTATTTCACTCAGTACTGGAAATTAATTTCTGTTCTCAAAACTAAGGCATCATAGTCATAATGCTAAATTTAGAATTCATTTTAATATGAATATGGTCCCTTATCAAAGTTTAAATCCAACAAATTAAAGGAATAATCTATATTGATTAACTCTTTGATTTCCAAGTCTTTAGGGACTCAAGAGGTCTCCCTCTTTTCCAGGACTGAAAATTTATAACTCATACATAAATTTGATCAAAAGCAAAAATAAATAAATGAAATTTACCTCAGATATCTTGCAAGAGCAGCTAAGGCAGGTACTATGTCTTCCAATTGGGCAGAATCAAAAGGATCTTCTGCTGAGAAGCTGAAGCTTAAATAAGTCTCAAGGATGACAGGAAATAATTGTTTTCAGTGTGTTTCAAATTAATTCAAATAAACTTTGGGTTTCATACAGAACTAATAGAGCACAATTCAGCAATGCGTTGAGGATGTTGATAAACTCTGATCCATTAAAAATTTCAAAAGAGAAAATAGGTTTGTACCTGTCCCACTGGCAGATCCAGTCTCCAGAAACACAGCTTGTTTCATATTGCAGAAGATACTGGTTTGCTTCTTGCAGTCTGTCAAGAAAATGTTTACTTTCCAGGACACCGAGTTGCCAATCCATGAGTCGCGTCTAAATAACCAACATATTTATTAACTTCAGATTTTCAATACAGTAAAGAACAAGAGCATATAAAGAAACATGCAAACTAGAGGTAAAAAAAATCAGATATAATTTAGCAAAGCTCTCACTATTGCAAAAAACACTGTTTTTTACTGTATGATGATCATATTGAAATGGTTAAAAATTAAATCTAGTAAAATGCAAGGAAACCTTTATTCATTTTTGTTATTATTATTAGTGAAAAAACAAATTTATTTAGTTTGAAGCACCTGTCATTCTGGTCATTACATCAGTAATTGAGTTACAAAGAAAATAATGAAAAAATAAACAAGAAAGTACAGTAATATGAAAGTAAGATCTACAATTATATGCTGCAATTGTACAATCACAATTGAAAGAAACAAAAATATAAAATCCCAGTTCAGAGAGCAAGTACTTAAATCACTAACAAAACGGTACAGTAGAATGCATTGGGAGCAGCTATATTTCGCTTATTTATGATCACACTACATTGTCATAATGCCTTTAGAATTACTTTGTTTGTTCCTTATTTTCAGCTGGTGTATTTTCTACTCTTAACAAAACATGTAATGCCTTATAATTATTTTCCCCATTACTTCCTCATAACTATAAAATGATATTTCTTTTGCATTAAATTATCAAATGAATAGTTTATACCTAAGAAATTAAACAACAGAGGTTATTCTTATTTTCCCATAACAAAAAGTAAAACATGAAACTGCATTTAAAGAAAAAACTAATCCATCAATTGAAAATACCATGGATCATATAAAAAAATTGAGTTTTTTTTCAAGGATCATTTCAGGATTTTTCAAGGATAAAATGAGCTTTATCAAGAACTAATTGAGACTATTTGACAGTAAAAACTTTATGCAATAATAAAAAAAATGTTCAGTATTATACAAAATCTTACACATCATACTACAAAAGCTTCAAAATCAAACATTAATAGGAGGCAGTAAGGAACTGAGTGCCACAAATTCAAAATAACAATAAAAGCATGAAACTTGAAACTTAAAGTTTAATGTTGTAGAATCAATAATTTCAAAATGTTAAAAAATAATTTTAAAATTTTGCTGTGATTGTACTATCAGGAAGTATATGAACTGTTCTCCCAGTGCTTCTTTGCATTATACAAGCAATGATTTTGTGAATTTATACCCTGTAGAAAAGTAAAGCATAAAATACATGACTTTTTAGTTACACATGAATTAAGAGTGACAATATTTGCAGCTGTAGATTGCTGAGGCCTTTATTGGATAAGTTAAATCACAGTTTAGAAAAAATAAGTAAAAATAAATAGTTAAAATAAAAAACAAGCAGATTTTGTTGCAAAAAAAAAAAGAGTAGCATGCATAAATAGCTTTCAATTTTTAAAACAATTGAAAACTTTACAGAGGATTTCAAAAAAAAAAAAAAAAAAAACTTTTGGAGAAAAAAAAGATTTTTGGAGTCTACAATAAAAATAGAAAAAACTCTGCAAAAAAAAAAGTCAAAGAATTTTTTGATAAGTTTATTTGACATTCATTTTTCAAAATAAACTACAAAACTCAAAGACTTAAGTTACAGTCAAACGTTTTTCAAGGCCCTCCCAAGCATTTGAAAATGAACTTTTTACTTCAAGCAGTTTTCAAGGTTTTTTTGAAACGTGCATGAAACATGAATATTTATGTGTAGCACAAAAAGAGCATTTCTTTTTTGCCAGCAACTATGTATCTTATAATTAATTATTTATGTATTAAGCAACATGAAAGAATAAAAGGTAAGCCATATCAATGTGTACAAAAATTTACACGTAAAATCTTGATGCATGGTAAAAATTAGGTTATGTGTTTCTTTCTTTCTTTTTTTTTTTGTCAGATTTTTTTTAAACTTCTGTTCAGCATAACTAATGTTTGTCGATCACTCTATCATTTAGAAGCAAATATTTAATTATCATTAAAACAAAAATTTAAAATGTAGCACTGATCATGTTTCTCACAATGCTAGAAAAGGGAAATAGTATGCAAATGATGCCTGGGATGAAATTCCTCAAAGGATATTAGTTAGAAATGAAACAGATGCTTAGGACAAAATGCCTTTAATGATAAAGTACTTGGAGCCAAGGAAAGGCAGAACATTTTGATTTACAAATTGCAGTGACTATCATAGCATACTATTTTTGAAGTACGAATGAGGCTGATAATAAAAATAAATTTTTCTTTTAATTCATATTTCAATTTGAATGATAATCCCTCATTTTATAGATACAAGAAACAGTTTTATGATTCAAAAAGCAGTAAATGCTGAAGAATTTTCAAATATTTCTTTGGTACATTCATTTTCTTCTGTGGTTTATACAAACTCTTTGTGGTCAACCTCAACGTTCATCAAATTTCATAAAGTCAAATTAATCACAATCTGCTTCTTCAACTATTTTAAGTTTAGTTTCTGTGACTGCAATAACACTCTGCAACAAACAAGAACTTTTTGTCTTAATCATGGTTTTAAATACTCAATTTCTACTAACTTTTGGTCGAGAAAAACTAATATGGTAATAGATTTTTTCTATTAGCTCTCCTTTTCAAGATACACAAAAGCCCACCAGAGAAAGATGCACTACAAACTGGAGAAAGACACGCATTGACTTAGAGGTAAGGTTTAAAAGGAAAAAAAAGCCTGTGAAATATATGTTAATTATTAGGTCCTGTTTTATTATAAAATGTTTATTTTTAAGAAAGCAGTGGTTGCTTTTGGCCTAATGCTGTAAACGCTTCATTTTTTTTCTTGTTTTTTATATGTCAAAGAAGGACTATCTTTTGTAATAGTTCAGTAGTATTTGGTGAGCATTAACTCAGCCCAATGAACCCGATATCTGTGTTCAATAGTAAAGGTACCTTGGTGAAACCTTTCCTTATGCCCATCGCTTATAGCTTCAGTTTTTAAGCATAATATCCTAGAGGATGTAAACAAAATCGAGTTTCAGAGACATCATTCATCAATGATCTCAAAACTTCCATACATATTTTCGACTGTTCTTAGTTCTTGTCTTTTCCGCTGTTTAAAAATACCTATTATACATCCTTAAAGGCTCCCGAGGTACTTTTTTCTGCCCTTTCAAAACGTTTTTAAAAAATTGATTTTCAGAATTGCACATATTTGAAGGGCTGTTAAAAATTCTCTCCTTATCCTTAACTTCAATTAATCTTGGAAATTTCCCTCTAAGGTATTGAAATACCATCTTTGTTCACAGCTTTCATGAAGTTCTTCATTATTTCCAGCAGAATAAGCATTGGTGGAAGCAGAAATGGGAGAATTTACTAGAGGCTCATTTTGAGCATTTCTCTTCCCAGAATTTAAATTTCCAGAAGTCCATTTCAGTTTTATGTAGTGAGATTTTCTATAACCAAACAGGGGTTGAAGTTTAGAAGATAGTCAGTCCTATGGGGGCGCTTCTATCTGCCAAAAAAAAAAAAAAAAAAGCATTAGTGAGAGTTCACTACCCTAGTTGTCTCTGTATCTTGAAAACTAGAGCTAATCTGAACTTTTTATGAAGATTTTGGTGTTTAGCGAGGCAAAATACTTCAGATATAGCTATTTTTTAGCTGGTTGCATTTTTTGTGTTGGGTAGCGTAATTACTAATTTACTGTATGTTTCATTGAAGATGATGAACTTTCAGAAACCATTCTTTACTGAGGATTTATACATGTACCAAGTGTAAAAAATACAGCAAGAGAAACCGCAGCTGTTATTCCTTTATTGTGCACTTCTTTAACAGATGTTCGTTTGGCTATCGGATTTTCTGAGCAAGGATTGCAAGAGAAGAATAAATCATTTTCAAAATTTTACTTGAAAGTATTTCCTGCTAAAGTACTTCCTAACCATCAAATTTTGAGTCCACTTAAAAAAAAAAAAACTTCCAAGTAGAAAGAAGCAAACATCAAGGTAGAGAATAATTGACACTAAATTGAACACAAAAGGCTCAGGACCTGATAAAAATTTGAATTTAAGTAATATTTGCGTTAGCACAAAATTATAATACTTCCAATGATAAAACAATGGAGAGGAAAAAAAATTAAGGCAAAGATATAATTTCAGCATATGTAATTTTTTGGTAAGATGGTCTAAAGGACAATCAATGAGAATATTTCTTTAGACAGATGAAAGAAAAATATACAATCTCTCTCCCTATTTGATGTAAATATTCGAATAATAACTACTGAAAAAAGGGCAATTTTATTATTTTTCATTATACACCATTATTTTAGGGCTTATTTAGTGGTCTGAAGGTATTTTGCAAACAACACAGAAAATTTTTTCATCTAATCACTGGAACAGTACAAAGTGCCATTCACTCAAGTTCGGCCTATCAAAACTCCAAATACTAAACATTATCAACAGAATGATGGATGTAGAAAGAAGTACTTAACATTTTGATGTGCAGAGATAACACTATTCCATACTTTGCCTTTATTTACTCATTTTAGAAGAAGCATCTGGTACATGGACTCACCAACAAATAAATAAAAATAACACTCAAAAAATTAGAAAGTGCCACCATTACTTCCTTTCATCTTCCGAGGTATACAATAATTTTCAGTTTGAATAGTGTTAAGAATATTTTTTAAACACATTTTGACAAAGTTTTGTTTATTTTATTTTAAATATTTTACATGTCTATTCAACTGGGAAAACATGTAAGACAAAATACATATTTTGATTACTTACTTGTATCTGAATCTGAAGAACACTCAAAAAATTCATTGTAGTTTGTCCAGATATTAGAAATGTGAGCTTCTCAAGTAAAAGAGATGATAAATCAACAATAGTTCCCTGAAATGAAAAGTGTTGTCACTGATTGTACTTTATGCAACTTTATGGTTCATAACAAAACCTTATTTTTTTTTTAATAGGTTGAAAAATGTTAAAGTAGAACCCTCTCTCAGCAACGGATATGAAAACCATATAAACTTAAGCAACATTCCAACTGAAGAGTGCACATCAGTGGCCTTGATGACTTTTCTGGCAAAAGGCAAAAAATTAAGACCAAAACACTTGACACCATTGAAAAGTTATTCTAATAAAACAAGTTGTAACTTAAAGAGTTAAAGCTATAAGGGGTTATTTTCTCTACTTCGGTAATGAGGCAACCAAATTTCGCTTTTCCAGAACAAAAATGAAGATTAACATACAATAATCCAGAAAACAATTAAGAGCTTGAATCTTGAAGTAAACTTTTTTTTACATGGTTTACAGCAATGAATCACTCAGGCTATCTTGAAACAATGTGAGAGAAGAAAAAAAAGTCAGCAGGTCCAGCCCCCAATTGTAACAAGAAGAGAAGGCCAACCAAAGAAAACCCCTTTGGCCTTTAATTAACAGACAAATGGATAATTAGACAGAAAAAAAGCCCTGAATGTCTTCAAACAGTTAAGAAACAAATATATCTTGAACAAAAGAGCTAAAAAGAAGTTAGTGTAAATGTTGTTGAGAAAATATGATTTTTATCTGTTTAGAGAAACATAGTAAGCAGATTTTCTGGAAACGTAAAATCCTGAATATTTTAATATTATCCGTGTAGCAATTTTCACGGACTAGCAGAAAATGATGTTGGAAGTCGACTCATGCATAAAGCAAACACTAAAATGTGGAATACATCGATGCTATTCTGTAATGCATATACTAGAGTTTAAACACTCTTTTTAGTTGTAGCTTAAAATTTTAGTTTTCCTGAGATGCACATCCATGAACTTTTGGTTTGGTCTTCTAAATATTCTTCACTTGTTTATATTTGTTATATATATATATATATATATATATATATATATATATATATATATATATATATATATATATATATAAAATTAAGCAAACAGAATTACAAATATTAAACAAATTATAAATAACAAATGATGATAAAAAGGAAAAATGCAAACAGCTATTAAGTAGGAATAGATAAAGAGTGAATCCAGAGCTCATCAGCCATGGAGGATTCATTAATTATGGTCAAAAGACCAAAATTTTAACTATAAACTAGAAGAGAATGTTTAAGCTCCAGTACATGTAATATAGAGTAACAATGGGCAAACGCACCACTTGCTAAGCTAAAAACAATAAACTGAGCTCAAACTGTGTAAATGTATGATACAACCGTGACAAACCATTTTTTATGAATCACCGGGGTGGATGAATTTTTTACACATGCGAAACAGGCGACTCGGTATGTCTATGGACTGATTTCTGGACTTGTTTTTATGTTTTTAATGTTTTGTTGACAAATGGAATGTTTTTTTATCAGGTTGAACAATGGATTTGGTTTTGTTTACGTGGATTTCAAGGTAAGACAATTTTGTTATAGGCAGGTACTGTCCCGTGGAAGGCTAATTATCGGAACTTGTTTTCCTAATTAGTCGAGGCGAAACCCCCCTGCTTTTAGTTTTAGGTTTGAGCTCTAGTTTATTGTTTTTAGCTTAGCAAGTGGTGCGTTTGCCCATTGTTACTCTATATTACATGTACTGGAGCTTAAATTCTCTTCTAGTTTATAGTTAAAATTTTGGTCTTTTGACCATAATTAATGAATCCTCCACGGCTGATGAGCTCTGGATTCACTCTTTATCTATTCCTACTTAATAGCTGTTTGCATTTTTCCTTTTTATCATCATTTGTTATTTATAATTTGTTTAATATTTGTAATTCTGTTTGCTTAATTTTATATTTACTTGGCTTTTTAGTTTTGCTGCGTTGCGCATCTATGGGCTCTTGGTGTGGTCTTTTCAATATTTTTCACTTTTTTATTATTATTATATATATATATGTATATATATATGGGCAATTCTACAAGTAACTGACTGACAAGACTTTTAGAGCAAAACAGTGTGAATTTTGCAACATTCAACAAAAAATACAGCTGATTTTTCTCCTGGATGATTGTATTTCTTAAGCTGAATTTAATGGTATGCTTGAATTCTTGAAATAGATTTTGAATTATTAAAAAAAAATATCAAAAGCACAGTAAGTGACTGATATGATACTTTTTAAAATGTCAGTCAGCTACCCGTGGAATTGCCCGTATATACAGGGTGTTTCAAAATGAATAGCAGGGTTTTAACATGTTATAATATTTACTACACCAAACTTACAGCCACAAGTGATATATCAAATGAAAAAGAAACTCAAACAGTTTTATATAATAGCCTACAAGTGTTCAATGTGAGCACAATTTGTCACTCGGCATACGTCAAGACGATATGAGAGTTCTTCCCAAACTTTGATGAGTGTCTCATTAGTAATTGCTGCAACAGCTATTTCAATCCTGTTCCTTAATTCGGGATGGTCGGCTGGCAGTGGAGGCACAGCTGTAAAGTATCCAGAAAAGAAGTACCAGTTACAGTTGCTTCACCAAAAAAGAAAGGACAAACAAAAAACTGTTCTCTTTCATTTGATATATCACTTGTGGCTGTAAGTTTGGTGTAATAAATATTATAACATGTTAAAACCCCTTTATTCATTTTGAAACACCCTGTATACATACATACATACATATATACATACATACATACATATATATATACATAGATAAGATATCAGGGGTGATTTGGTGTCAGAATGTTGCACTGGGAGGCTGTTACAGTTTCTCTTCCCTTTTGAACTGATCATAACTCAGGTTTCAATAAGCCTTTTGGTACTGGAAAATTTACAAATTCATCCAGGATACATGTATCATATTTCTATGAATTAAAAAAAAATAAACAGTACAACCCAAAATTAATGATATCAAAAAATCTTTACCCTAATAAATATGCAAAGCACCAATAAATTAATCACGAAAAAAATATAAACAGTTGTAGAAAGAAAATATAAACCAATGTGACTTCTAAAACATACCTCCAGGCATGCAATTAAAAATTTTTCCAGGAGAGGGGGGGGGGTCAAAGGGTACATACTCAATGCATATCTTATAAAGAATTTTAAAAAATCATGTCCATAAATATGAAAATGCATAACTTCTCAGAGCCAAGGTAATTGAAGTCAATTGCCCTCTCCTTACCCTCATAAATGAATGGCCTACATGCCTCATTCACATGCCAGAATCATTTTATTCATTACTGATAGTTTTGACATTATACACCATGCCTAGGCAATCTATAGAATGCCAGATTTTTTACTTAGCCAGTAACATACAACAGCCTTATTAGAAACTTCTTTTAATACTTTGCTTGAATTTTTTCAATACTTTGCTTTATACTTTGTCACACACTGACTAACTGTAACTAACTTAAATTCACAAGTTTTTACATAATGAGCACATGTTTGAGTTTCAAAGAAGAGTGAAAAATCTGTAAATACATGAGATATGAGACTTATGACATATGATGCTTCTATCATAAAAGAAACTTATTTGGTGTTTTTTCTACTAAGCAAGAGGAAATATTTTTACAACTTGAGTTTCAAATCTCTCAAAATTAGGTATAACACAAGTGTCTAAAAGGCTAATCAGCTGAGTTCAAACAAAAACCTAGTTTAATTGAATAGGTGAAACATTAGCAGAACATTCATTGCATTAACAGCAACTACATTTGCCTCGATAAGAGTTCTTTTAACAGGGGTCCCGCCAGAGGAAATTTGGGTCCATTAACGGACCCTTCACAAATTTGCGATCAACCAAAACGGACCTTTCACAAAATCCCAATCAACCAAAATGGATCCGTGACAGATTGTTTATTGAAAGAGCAAATCTGAAATCAAAATAATGCACGTTTCAGTGTATAAAACCCGAAAATTTTTGTAACTTTTTTTAAAGTTGATTAGAGGGATCAACCAACTTATACAAAATCTGCTAATTTTGCAAACCAAAAATAATAAAAAAAATTAAAAAAAAACCTCGGCACTCTTGTAACGCTCCTGCAGGCAATAAATAACTACTACTGCCAAATAAATATGATGCTTGTTTGTTTCTTTGAAAGAAATTAACAGCCAGAAGTCAGTTTGGTTTTAATTAATTTTGCTTGTTAGTTTTATCATAGCTATTTTTCAGCAGTGTTGTTGTAAACTTCTCTGAAAAGGAATCGGTGTAAGCACTTTTTTCCCTGCTCATGATTTAATAAACAATAATAATATTATACAGCTAATTGAACTGATACTAATAGTACGGGTAAATACACTGCAAACTGATAGTACGGGTAGGGAAAAAATGTGATCGCTTCAGATAGGGTTACCAACTACGAACTTATCGCCACTTAGCGTCGGGGGGGGGGGGGGGGGGGGGGGGGTTATTTGATTAGAAAATATTCTCATTATTTTACCAGCTCTGCAATATTTCTGGTGCCGATGTTTAACTGTTATTTTGGGAGGAAATTATATGGGTTTGATTTTTGGATGCTAACAAGGATGATTAACTTAAAACTAGGGTTCACCCAGCGGTTGAAATTTGACCATATTCATTACTAAATATTTGAGAAACTTATATGAATTTTCCTGTTTCTAATGTTTTTATTTTTACTCTGAAACTTTCGTTTATTGTACATCTGGGAACGCATAATTTTTACATGTACTCACAATACTAAAGAGTAATAATTTATTCCAATTTTGCTTTCGGTATGTGGCACAGCATAGTCTATTAAAGCTTTTGCGCCAAAGGCCCTAATAGAACCAAAGCTTTGTGTATGTTGATCTCAAAATAAATGTAGAAAGGGGACATTTCGATTATTGGGAAATTGGCGTGGCCGTCAAATTCTTGGTGGGAATAATTTTCTTTTGGATACCATGTTGCCCTCTGATTACCCTATATAAATTTCTCTACTCTTTGTTTACGTATGCAAAGGAAAAACTAAGTCGCGTAAAATATCAAATAAAATTGCTTCTAGCTGCTTTTCTAGTCATCTTAGCGGGTTTCTGTTTTTAAGCAGTAAAACGGGGGGGGGGGGGGGGGGGGGGGGGAAATGTTTTTAGATGTATTTTTCACATTCTTTCCAACCATTTCAAACTTGAAGCACTAAAATGCATTTTTTGTGTACAAAAAGCGGTTCAAAAAATGAATTAAAACTTAATGTTTCAAGCTTCCAACAATGGAAAAGAGACAAAATTAAAATTTTTGAGTTTTGTGAGCTAAAAAATGCTAACAACTTTTTTCTAGTGCATTTAGGTTATTGGACATTGGGCGCCCTGACAATTTCTTTGTTAGGAGTATTTTTCAAAGCCCTTTCCAATCATATCAAATTCGAAAAAACTCGACCCTCCGTTCGCGGAGAAAGAGCCATTTAGGACGAAAATGCGTTTTTTATTAATATCTCCGTTAGTTAGCGTTCAATTTCAAAAAATTTTATTGATGACACTAAAACTCAGCAATGGCTACCGAACAATAAAAGAACGAAGGAAATCAGTTCACAAACAGAGGAGAAATCAATACCGAAAGAAAACGGCTTGCCTATTAATATATAAAGAAACTTTTATTTGCCGTTTTTTTCTTTAGATACATACATTTGAAAAAATTCAATCTTTTTACATCCAATATGAGATCATATTTGATTCTTTTTTCAAGCTAACTTTGCTTTACTAGGATGCAAGTAAATGAAAAGTCTCTTTACTTTTGTTACAATGCTTATTTCAAGTTTTTAAATATAAATTCTATATTCTTTTATGAGACAAAAATTAAAATGCAGAATCAATAGTTTGTTTATTTTTTTTAACTTCAACTATGTCCACAGATTTTCATGATATGTTTATCATAGAACTCTAAATGCAATTCTAAAATAATTTCATCAAAAATATTTCTTATACAAGCCGTTTTTATATTTTTGATGCCTTCACTTTGAGGATTGCGATCTCTTTGCATCTGCTATGGGAAACCGATTTTTCAAATTCTTTATGCTTAGAACGCTTTGTTAACAGGTAAACAAATAAAATCTCTTTTTATTTTTGTTAAAACTAGGAAGCTTAAAAGTTTTAAATGAAATTCTGTGCTCCTTACGAGTGTCTTGAGTCAAAAAGTTAAATGCTGAACCCCTGCCTGAATTCTATTTTTTTGTTACAATTATTTTAAATGCTCTACATATAACACTTCTAGTATGATGTAACATAATGTAGAATGGTAGATAAATATTGACACTTTAGGGTTGCCCATCTCCCAGAGAGTGATGCCCCCCCCCTAAATGCTAGAAAAACACTCAAGAATGATATTCTCAACAGAAAAGAGGAAAAAACTCAACTTCATGTTTCAATGATGCAGTTTGCGCTATCTAAAAATCTAAAATTTCTTTTTCAAAAAAAAAAAAAAAAAAATGCAAAATGTTTTGATTTTTCACAAAATTGAGTTTTTACAAAACTATTTGATTTTTCACAAAAAACGGACCCTGTGAAAAATTCTGGACAGACCCCTGTTTAAAGTCATAAAATGCCTCATGTAAATTCTAGCAATTGTAATAGAATACCATTATGTTTTCACCAGATGATTCAGAAGTTTCAGGCAGTTTTGAAGCTCCATCAATTTTTAATTGTTTGTCTGAAAGACAACAAAGAAAAAATAAATGTCAAGACTAAAAATGAAAATAGTAGGCGAAAAAAGAGTAATCATACATATTACAGAATGTATATTTGTGGAAAATATAAATTAGTATCATTAGTTTGCAGTGATAAGACGTAATAGTAGAGGGGCAATAAAAAGAATTGTTAGGTTTAATCTTTCTACGTCAATTTCCAGCATTTTGTATCACACTTATAGGTGTGATTTGAGAGAAACAAAGGGAAGCAGTTGCACCCCACCTTTCCTCCACTTTATAAGGTAGCGGATTTTTTTTTTTTTTTTTTTTAAACTTTACCTCCTTAGTGGTTACTCAAAGAAATCTTTTATTTGGTTTGCTAAACAATGTTTGCTTCACCTTTCAGTAACACTTCTTTAAAATTGTTCCATCTATCAAATTTTGTTATGAATATAAAGATAATATTCCTTATCTAGTATTCAGCCGCTAATATGAACTTGCAACCAAAGTTAAATCATTTTTTAAAACTGTACCGGTGTAGTAACTCCAAAGTTTTGCATAGCCCAAGCGCAGTTTCAAAAAAGGATCATTTGAAAAACTGCCAGGAAGGAGCTAATTTTTTAAAACAAAAGACATTTTCAAAACATGCTGATTCTTTCACATTTCATTACTTATCTGGTTTATAAATAAGTTTTAAAGGATTTTCAAGAGATGGCGTCAATGGCATTAAATAGAAATGGACAATTTTGCAACTAATTTCATTTTATAACCTCATTGTTAGGCTTTCATTTTCAGTATGTGACATTTCGCTGAAGTAAAAACAACTTTGTTTTTGTGTGCTCTGAATGTGTCAACTTTCGTGCTAACAAAACACAATTTGAGGGAAAGTTTACTTTTATGATTCCATTTGAAGAAAAACATGGCTGAAGGCAATCAAATGCTGTAAGAAGCTTACGGGGAACATGCTTCATCAATTTCCACATGTGAGTTTTGATACAGACGTTTTAGAAGTGGTGATTTTGATACCAATGACAAAGAGCACTATGGACAGCCACAACATGTTTGAAGATTCCGAATCGGGCAAAGACTGGTGCCAAACAACTTTATCGAACTCAATTGAAGCGTTTGAGCTGAGCACTGCAGAAAAAACGGCCACAATATAAGGGGAAACACAATAAGGTAATTTTGAACATGATAACGTTCAGCCACATGTTGCGCCGCCGGTCCAAAACATACCTTGATATCCTGAAATGCGCAATCCTACCTCACCTGCTATATAGCCCAGACATTGCCCCTTCCAATTACTATTTGTTTTCATCGATGACACATGCTTTTGAGGATGAGCATTGCTGCTTTTTTGAAGAAGTCCAAAATTGGATCGATTCATGGATTGCACCAAAAGACGCATCGTTTTTTCGAGTAGGCATCCAAAAATTGCCAGAAAGATGAGAAAAGGTAGTGGCCAACGATCGACAATACTTCGAAAACTGAACATGAAACCATTGTTTCACACTAAAGCACCAAACATAAAAAAAAAAAAAATTCTTTAAAACTTATTTGTACACCAGTCACAAATTTTTTTAAAGATAAAAACTGAAGCCTGCATCCTGGATATCCTGCTTGATGTATCACCTTTGATTCCAGATATGAAAAATATTGGGTAGCTCCCCACCTCGGAACTCACCAGTAAAAGTTTGCAAAAACTTCAATTGCTTCATTATAATTTATTTAATGGAAATACAGCTATTGTGTAGAGAAGAAAAACAACAAAACAGTCAACAAATGAAAAAAACAAGTGGTCATTTCTAACTTTCAAGCGAATAGCTCCCCTGCACTCCTTTTTGCTCCCTTTCAACACTGGATAAAGAAAGCAATCCTAAAAATATGCAGAAAATCTTGTTTTAACTGAATCTTTTTATGTGCTCAAAATTTCTAAATTAAAATGAAAAGTGGGCTTAGAGAGTACTAATGAATCAAAGAAACCAAAAAAGACCCATTTTCAAAGAAAAAGAAGGGAGCTCTGATTTCTTTAACATGCTCTCATGTGCTCAGTGCTAGGTCTGTTGGAGCCCCTCTCCCTCTCATTTCATCCTCCAAAGACCATAATATAAGGTCTAGTGACAGAGAAGAAGGGGACTAACTGTGTTTGTAATTGCTTTAATTTCTCCTAAGAAGATCGGGAGAACATTAGATGTGGGCCTTGGAGCCACACTGCCTGTGAAGGAATAAAAAGTGAAAAAGATGAGGCAGTTTACATGTTCACAACTGTGTGCTATGAGAAAGTTATAAATATGGTTCAATAAGAAACTAATCGTGTGATAAGTGGCTTTGTGGCTACTTGCTCACCATTTTCTTTTTTCTCTGTTGTAATGTTAGCAAACTTGACTACATCCTTTACTGCTGGAATTTGAGAAGTCACAAATGCAAAATCTTCCCCCTAATATATAATAAAATAAGATTAGGTGAAAGCAATCAAGTTTAAAACAGCAATAAAGAAAGAATTTTATATAGAAAACAAATTCTAAGCTACATGATTATTAGTCTTAAGAATTTTAAATATTTTGAAACAATTATACCAACCAGCGTTAGAAATCAGTAAAAAATGCTACTGGTTCTTTGGACTAGTCAACATAAATATGTACTGCTCAGCAAATAAAATCACTGGTGCCCTTTAAATTTAAGATTAATTACGTTTGTACCTAAATTATTTCCACTTAATGATTACATTTATTAAGTTACTTTAAATATAACTTTCATTCTCAGCTAATTGATTTAACATTGAATAAAACACTACATTTTAACTATAGATACACGGTGGAATCCATGTCAACTCAACTAGGGCTTTACCATGATATTCTTGGAATTTTTTTATTGTAAATATACGTTAAAACTCATGAAAAAACAAGATCATGGTATATTTTGGTTTTGCCCCCCCCCCCCCCAAAATTAATTCTGGGTTAAGATCCAGGTCCGGCAAAGTCGCAGCACAACATCATTTCTCACTTGAGATTTTTGTCAAAAATTTCTTTTAGTCAGGAATGGTACAACATATTTTATCGCAGTTTGTTATATTTAAAAGGTTTTTTTTGCTGATTACCTGAACAATCAGCAAAATCAGGTTAACCTGAAAATTCAAAACTTTATTTTGCAGCAAGTGGCCAAAAAAACACTTTTAAATTAGTTGTATAGCGAAATTTTCATTTTGAGATGCAGCTCTACACAGGGAATTTTATTTTTTTATGTAAACAAGAATGCAGTTTCCAGTCAATTTGCTAAAACGTAACCTTTTTCACCACGCAACTTTCAGAACTTTCAGCGTAGTGCCAAAAGATTTGTTTAGAGCAGTTGCATCTTGTTCTCACTAAAATCAAGATCCTGGATAAAGTGGTGACTCAAAATGAAAAATTTAGCTGCACAACTAAATTAAAAGTGTTTTTTTAACCACTTGCAGCTAAATAAAAAATTTTGAATTTTCAGGTCTACATTTTAACGTAAAGTTCCAGAAAAACACCTATTTTTTTAAAATGCTTCCAAAACCTGATAAGTGAAAAAAGCAGAAGCTCTCCTTTTCAGGGCATGTAGTGCTCAGGTGGTGCTAATCTTCAGTGGGGAAAAAAAATAAAAACATTTAAATAAGCATTTTTGAGAAAAAATTAAAAAAAAAAAAAAAAAGGTTTCTTTTTCAGAGAGAAAAAAAACTTGAATACATACTTCAAAATGTTGCAATTTTCTTAATCAGAGGAAAATAATAAGTTCTTAATAACATTGGTTAATCTAGAAGTAATATCACTGTTTAAAATAAAAAAAAATTAATTGGTTTCTTTTGTACTTACTTTAGGTTCTGAATTTGTGCCAAGAGCTTTTCCAATCTCATCTATTTCTTTCTCAAATTCACTAAGCGTAGCAGCCATTTTACTGGATATAGAAACTAGTTTGTGCCCATTTCTATTCTTCGTGGAACTACCTTCTTCAGAAGACGTAATATTATTGTCACTCATAACTGCGTTTGTACTTGCTAATAATTTTTCTTGAATTTCATTTTCATTCTTAACTGCTTTGGAAACAGGAAATACTAATGTTAAGTCTTGTGCAGCAGTCGAATTCTGCAGATTGCATAATTTTGATTCTGAAATTAAGTTGCTTTCTAAAATATTTGAATTTTTCCCAACTGAAATATAATTTTTCCTTAACTGCATTGAGGACCATTGTCGGATCTGTGGCAACTCTGATTTCAGAGGCTCTTTCTGTTTGTGAGTCGGAGCACAAATCAGTATTAGGAGATTCTGGTTTTTTAATTTCACATGAGGGTGGATCCTCATTTATTGTATTTAAGTTAAATACATCGCTTGACTTCACAAAACTGATCACAGCTGAAGAAGCAGATACTTGTTCCCTCGTAGATCCAAATGCATTATTTTCTAAATCCAATTGTTGTTCCCTGTTAAATCCAAACCCAAATTTACGATGACTTGTATTCATACTAAATAGGCTTTCAATATCTACTTGGTCATGTAATTTTGCTTTCTTTGAATCACTGTAAGCTGTAAAAACGTTGGAATAGTTTCTTTTAAAGTTCAATGAATCCTTCCTACTATCTGTGGGCTTATTAGTTGTTCTGGGGAGCTTTTCATTAATATTTGGCCTAGAGGGCTTTTCATATGAACATAGATTCTCACTTTTCTGTGAAGTGCTTTTCGAATCACCAAAAGTACAGTCTTTTGATGAAGATATGTTTGGCGAGTCTTGATCATCATCATCAGTAAAGCTATCATATTCCACAACAGGTTTGTAACCCTGAAAAAAGTGTTGAAATATTTTAACAAATGTTTCAAAAAAGATGCTAACATAAAATAAAAATTAATTAAAATATTGACAATTATACTGGTTTCCTTAATTCATGGAAAAGATGTATGGAAATGTAAAAGAAATGAAAAACTTTAAAGTAAGGCAAAGGTATCTAAAGAATAAGATGCTTACATTCAGAAATTCAAAATGGTCAACAACAGAAAAAAACACTTGAAACATCAAGCATGTATATAAACACTTTTTTCAATCCATTAATCATAAAACCAAATTATGGCATTGCCAAAATAAAAGAGATGTAGGAAATTTTTTAAAGTAAATTGGAGAACTTCTACCCCCCCCCCCCCCGCCACCTCAAATGATTCTTCTGCTATTAAACTCTAACTTGATACCAACTTGCACCAATTCATGTAGACATTTCTGATGAAAAAGCATCTCAATGTAACAGGTGTGCACTGTAATTGTATAAAGGGTACCTTAGAGCAAATTTTGTATGGCCGAGGTGACAAACCAATATATTATATATATATATATATATATATATATATATATATATATATATATATATATATATACTGGCCTTATGTAATGATAATTAAGCTGCTCTTTTTACCCCATTGAATAAGTTTATGCTAAGTTTATGCTACCCTTATGCTAAGTTTTACACTTCTCTAACAGAAGGTGCTAATTGTAATAGAACAAGTGGAAAAGGGCGGATCAAAAATACATGTCAAAAAAAAGTTTCTCCTAGATAACAGGACACCCCTCAATATTTTTAGACTTGTAGATATATACTGGAAGAGTTTTTGGTTTCCTATTTCAACTGAAAGAGGGTGAACCTACTAATTTTAAACTAGAACATATATTTACATTCAAAGCCATTAATGCTACTTGATCTGATTTGCAGTTTAAAAAATAATAATAATTCATGGGTTACATTTTTCAGTCTTGTAAGTTTACCTAAGTGTATTTTATATATAATAGAAAAATTTCAACTTCAAGGAGATGATAAACAAGGTAACAAATTATACCCCTCTTGCTATATGTTTCAGGAATATTTATAATCCAGGATTACTAATAAAAAGGTTTTATCTTAATTTTAGCCAGCATCTAGTGGTACTTGATATAACGATTAAATGATCTAAATGATGTAAATGATTAAATGATCTTACATATAATCTTAAATGTTTTTTTTTTAACATGGTGCAATATCCCAATAAAATTGGTTCAACGATGTAAGAATAAGCAAGTATAAGAAGAACACAACAGATTCTTCACAATATTGTTATATGCATAAAATCAAAAAATGTGGTACAAGATCCTCGGGAAAATGCTACTAAAAAAATTACTTTTTTTTTTTTGCTTAAAGCAAACAAACATAGTTGATACATTAATTAATGAACCTCTTTTTCACAAACACACACAATTTACCAAACTATTCACTAGTCCAAAAACATATTCGATAAAAACAATTTTACTTTAATTTTACAAACTGAAAGCAGCAAAAAATCAAGTTTTTGTCAATTTGATATAAGAATACAGCAGCTGTTTCTCTAGAATTTCAGCAGCAGGGAAAGGAGACAGGGAAAGGCCAAAATATTCTCCACTTCTATAGTAATTTCCAAGTTAAAAACTGGTCAGTGGATCTCACAGTCAGATGATTCATTTGGGCTCAGACAGTTATTTTTAAATCAGGAGGGGGGGGGGCACAATTTTTATAAAATATATCATTCAAATTATTACAATGAAAAAAGCTAGAACTAAAGACAACCTCAACCATTTACAAAAGGTTGAGCTAGGATTTAAATTCCCTGTACTAATTTTTTAAACAGTATACATTTAAATTATTCCAGCTAAAATCCTTATTTTGAATATAACGAAACGTAAAAGTACATTTGGTATGAGGAAGTCAAATTTTCAACTGTTTTCAAATTCATGAGCACCCAATTTTACGGATTGTTTTCATAGTCTCAAAGAGGTTTAAAATCAAACATGAACTGTAGTTTTAAACAGAATTAAAATTTTTCCATAAGAATAAAAGTATAAATTTGTATGCAAAACACCACTAAAGTCATTTGGCCCCCAAAAAAAGTTTTTTTTTCATTAATAACGTCATAAAAGCTTATATTGCTTCAGTAAATGATTTTAAATTATGAAAAAAGTAAAAGTAAATGTAAAAAGAAAAATTAATCAGTACAAAACACAAAAAAATGCATTAATACATACATAAGTAAGTACAGCTTTACTCCCTTCTGTTACAGATGGATCTACTACACTGTCTCCTTTCTTGACAGTAGAATCAGGACTTTCTTCGCCGATTTTGTAAGAATCTTTATAGCTTTTCTTGTGATCACTTATTAATGATTCAAAGTCACCATCATGTGATGATGATGCAAATGAGGTTCCATTTATATGTGACTGTGAAATACTTGAGCTAGCAGAGACAGTAGAATCTGATTTTTCACCTCCATGAGCAAAGGATGGTCGATTATAATTAGAAAGCAATTTTGGTCCAATTTCCAAAAATTCATCAACTTCATTTTGTAAGGATTCATCAGATGACTTTGGAGCATTTTTTAAATTAGTAGGAAATTGGAAATTAGGTGGCAGCTGAGGTCCAATTACTTCACCAGAAGAACTCAAAGCATTTATTTCTTGCTTCAGATTGGCAGATGGTAATTGAGATTTCAAGGCACTTTTCTTGTAGGTAGATGAGGGTTCTTCATTACAAGATTCATCTGAAGACTCATCAGATGATGATCCTCCAAAGTAGGTAATAGGAATGATTGCACTGTTAAAATAAATCAAAAGAAAACACGTGAAACAAAAAGCTTATCTTGTAATCTTTACTACATATTTTCAGAAAAAACATTATTTTACATCATTCAAATATTCTGCCATACAAAATAAAATGTTAGCTGCATATCAATTTAATATTTGTAATGTTTTGTACTATATGTATACAGAGTGATCCCGTTTAACCAGCAATACAGTCAGCCCCGCGTAAACAAATATCAATGGTTCCGACATGCCTTATTCGATTAAGCCAGGTATTTAATTAAACGGGGAATACAAGAAACGTATTTTTGAAGTATTTTGCTGGTATTGTATTCATTATTACTACAATAAACGATAAATGATTCTTTGTTACTTAAATATACACATGAATTTCACCAAAATAAAAATACTTAATGTTTTAATGTAAAGGATAAAAAAATTTCATGTACTACATATATGAATGAATGAAAAAAATTGTATTTACTTAGTTTCATTTCTTCTTAAGAAACTTTTCCTCGATTTTATCAGCGTTTTGGTTTATTCTAGAAATCTGAGTTCAGAAATACCAAATTATTTTGCAATTATCCATCTATGTTTAATTTTTAATTGCTTTCAAAAAATTTTAACTGAACACATAAGCTTACGTCTTTTCTTTTTGCTATCATTTTGGCACAGAGTCCGAAGCAGAGCAGAAAATCAACAATGAACTGATTTTGGAAAAGGCCTTTCTGTATTCTCCAGCTACAATCTTGTCTAACATCAAACCAAGTCTAATAATGTCATTGACAGTTATCTCTTCTAAGAACAAAAACTAAATAGCCCAGGGAACCACATTTTCATAGAGAAAACAGACGAGTTTCTTGGGGCATTAAATGGGACGGGATCGAACAAGACCAGAGACAATCAAAGGAGCATTTTAATCCCCCCTCACTGCATGTGGTCCAATTCTTTCAATTCTCCAAACATCGAACCCCTGATGCATTTTACAGCCTAAGAGAAGATCACAGCTAGAAGCCAACTAGGATAACTATTAGCCACTCTTTTGTACATTATTACAAGTGACCTTTTACTTTCAAGGGGTGAACTGGGCTCCTAAAGAAATAGATGAAAAAATTCAACTTGAAATAAAAGTTTGCTCAAGAAACTTTGAATATGTATGAGATTAAGGGGGGATGGATCAAAAAAAATATTTCTTAAAGCGGGGAAATTTGACATTATTGCTATAGGAATTTTTTTTGTTCCACAAATTTATATTCCTATAAGCGGGATATTCGATTACCCCTTATCCAATAAAGTGGGGACAACTGTTCTCCTATTTTCGTAACCATTAGTCCTAGATGCATACTTCCAATTGCCAAAATGCTCAAAAGCAATGCAGAGTTGAGATATTGAACGTTTGAAGCAAAAACAAAAATAAGTCAAAAAATACAACATATAACTTTTTGCATGGGCCTGAGGTCCTTTAACTGATATTTAGAGAAATAAACAAAAAACTTGACATTTGTGGGACCAAAACTCAAGGAGATATTAGAGTTCAAAGTTTTAAAGGACCATCCAAAAGATGAGAATGGAACTTATTGTCCTTTCAAAAGAATGACACGTTGTTGAAGTAAAAAAAAGGATTTAAATTCTTCATTGTTAATTTTTTAAAAAATGCAAATTTTGCACAAAAACACACTACAAAAGCTCACTCAATTTGAAAAAAATTCTATGCACACATATGATTTTAAACCCTTGTTACCTACTATTCCGCCCCCCCCCCTTCTCATGAAAAAAGGTTTCCTTGACAGCAAGTGTAAAAAGGTGTAAGTCAAAAAATGCTGCATTTCATATCTTGGTGATGATTGGTCTTACTAATGTCAAACTTTTTGTGTAGAAAGTGTGCGAGGTTTTTTTTCTTTCCCTTTTTTTATTTTTTTTTCCCATGAAAGTGTGCTAGTTTGCTTTTTCAATGGAGATTATTTCCCTAAACATAGGTTAGGGGACCTAGAGTCTGTATAAAAAGTTATTGTATTTTTTCATATATTTTTTTTTTCACTTCAAACTTTCAATTTCTTAACTCTGCATCTGATTTTGAACAATTTTGGAACTGGAAGTACACATCTAGGACTAACGATTGCAAAAATAGAGGTCTTGCAGGTTAAATGGGAACATCCTGTATAATTTATTTAAATATTACCTAGATTTTTTTTTTTTTTTTTTTTGATGCCTAGCAAATTTTCTTATGCCAGTTAGGCACTATTATGATGCCTAAGTTTAAAGTCTTACTCACAATTGTGCATATATACATCAGACTTGGATAAAATGGAAAGCTTTCTGCAAACACAAATCCTAACTGCAAAATTTTCTGCAAATAATTATTTTGCCTAATTTATCCTTGAATAAATAATTAAATGTATATTCAAATATAAAAAAGGAAAAAAATGCTTTAAAATTATTTATTTATTTTTTGCAATAACATACAGTCTATGTTTATTTTTCACCAACCGATAAAAACTGTCTTAACCATTATTTTTTGCCCAATATCAATCACATGATCATCATCATCATTTTCATTTTGTAATGAAAAAGTTCAGGTAGATCAGAATTTTTTCCAATTGTTCCACCTTATTTTGAGCTAGTGCTGTCAAAATTGAATCAGCACTTGTGCAGTCTAAGGTCTACTTAATGACCAATTTTCTCCGAATCTGTCCATTACTTCCCGAGATGCAGCAGTCAAGTACAATGAAGAAGACAATAAAGGTCAGTACCCAAAGTTGAAACTTGTCATGTGGCAACATTGTTTGAAAGAGTGGAAACCCCAAAACTTTGAAGTACAATGTGATTGGTCTTATATGAAATGGCTATAATGCGAGTTTTTCACCAGTAGCAAATTTTAGACCCAACGCAAATTCTTTGCATGAATATTTCCCCATGCGTAACTACCAGCTGTGCTATTGTCTACTAAAGTATTTTTTTCATGAATTATCCTTTTAACGTCACTGACAGTGGAAGTCCCCCCCCCCCCTACTAGTCTGAACACTGCTTTGTTTACGTATACAAACACTTATTCCTCATCCTTAATTTTTTTCATTCCAATCCGAAACTTGATGAAAAATTATACCTAAGAGAGCCGTTTCATGTAAAGTTTGCGATGATAAAAAAAAAAGAGAACGTTTCTGACAATTAAAGAAAAGCTATAGGAGATAAAGTGCTTGAACGACTAAAAAATTCGTCAAAGGTAGCATATTAGGAAGGTATAAGTGAATCTTTCATACAATAAAATGTCAAGAGAAGGAAATCTATAAAAGTTTGCAATGTAGTTTCTAAGCAAAATGGAAAAAAAAAAATATAAAAACAGAAGCTGGTCCTGTATTGTAGACCAAAGAGGGCAGGAAGAGGGGTGTTACCATAGATGGAAATATTATAAAAGAAGTAGCGAAGCACACACAACTGTATTTAGAACTATATTAGAATAATGGTTTGATCACACAGTATGAATCATAATCATCTTCATTTTTTAAAGCTACAAATATTACTTGATCTACTGTACAGTACTATTATAGTGCATATTTTATTATTACTACATACTGTACCTACCATACTGGTTTATTTTATGTCTCTCTTTCGAATTGATCATTAATTTTGTACATCGTAACAGTATTTTACGCTGAACAAAATAGCTTTTTTTAAAAATACAGTTAAAATTAAGTTTTTTATGCAAGAAACCGTAATGTATACTTAAGGAATGATTTAAAACAGTTTGAGGTGGTGTTTACAAGTATCAAAAATAATTGAGTACATTTATATAAATTTGTACTCATACCCTTTTACACAATGTGAAATTTCGACTTATGCAAGAGGTTTGGAAAGCATCCCTCATGTAAGTCAACACTACATGAAAATGGCTAACATATAGAAACAACTTTTGATTCTACTTGATAACATGCTGCCTTTGGTGCTCATCAGTTAATTAAACATTTAAATACAAAAATGGTAAGGTGAGCCAAACTGCCTTAGTTTTTCATGATATCTAGTTTGTTTATAAACTAGAATAAAGGTAATTTTTATTACTACCAGTTTGTTACTTGAAGAAAACAAAAATTACAAATTAATCCCACTTAAAATGCGTAAATTCTGAATGATGCATAAAACTAAGAATTATTTTTAAATAATCATAAAAATATTGATTATTTCTTTATTATTATCCTTAGGTGTCATGCTAAAACGGAAGGAATGATTTAGGAAAGATATTTATGTTTCATGATTCATCTCATTCTTCTGATGTGACAAGAGTAGGACACTTCCTGGTTTAGCCTTTTTAGAAGGTGCATGAACTGTGGGGCTCCTGAAAGCATTGGAACTTGTGCAATAGCATAATTTGCACTGTTAATGCGGTAGGAAGTCATCAAAATAAAAACACAAGAAAAAAAACTTACCCAACAGTATGATCATTACTTTTCTTTTTCTTTTTGGTTGCTTTGAAAGATTTCTTCCCACTAGCTGAAGTCAAATTGTTAACATTTGAAGAACCCACTGCATTCAAATACTCAGCGTATTCAACAGGACATTCCCAAGTAACATCATTGGTTTCCATGTTCCAGTAATAGGAATAACCACTTGATTCATCACATATCTCTTGCCATGGACAAGAAGTGCCTAGTAAGAATCATATAACTATAAACATTTTCATAAAAGTTTTTTTAGGCGAACAAACATTACACAAAGAGCTTTTTAGAAGCAAGTACCATATTTTCCTGCGTATAATCCATGGATTATCTGTTAAAAAAGTGTAAAGTTAATTGAAAGTGTAACGTTAGTTAAAAGTGAAAGAAAAATTTCTTCAAGACTCAACAGCTTGTGTCAATAACGTCCATAAATTTAGACTTCATAAAATATATTTAATAAACTTCAAAGAAAAAAACTTGCTATCATTTTTCAAAAATTATGTTACTGCACATAGTTATCAAGTTTCTACTGTCTACTTTTGAAAAAAAGTAACTCTTGAAACAATTATAAAAAATTAAAAGTGAAATTTTGTCATTTACATTGCTTTTATTAAACAGGTGGAAAATTTAAAGACCTTGTATGATTGAAGCGTAGCTTTGTTTTGTTATTTTTAATTTCAAAGATTAGGATCTAGAAGGATTTAATTTAATGCTTTGTTTTTAAAGTCAATTATAGTCTTATAGTCTTTTGTCTGGAATACTAATTTAATTACTACACATACAAAGTCAACAAAGATTTCACGTAGAAGCTATTGAGTCTTACATTCTATTTCAGTGATGAAATATGTTAAATGATGTAAAATTAAGACGACAATGCAAATTTGTATCACTTCAATATTTAACATAATTTATTATAATCCTCAGTTCAATTTTCTTAATTGATTCTATCTTTTTTTTTTTGTTGCATGTAAAAAAAAAGTCAAATTTACAAATTTAATGCTACAATGCATTTGATATATGTTAGTAATGATTGCATGCATTAGCCATAAATCATTCTTCCAATTCACATGTCAAGAAATATTAATTAAGTTACCATTATGTCACTAACAAGTCTATTATGTCATTCACATGGTTCATAAAAGACAATTACAAAAATACAGTAAAATAAAAATAGCCAGACTCTGCTGTCTTTTTATAATTATCCCATAACAAGAGCCTTGCAGTCCCACAGACTGTTCAAAAGTTCATTGAACCACTCTTCATATTTAGTTTGAATCGTTTTCGCCAACAGCTTTTTGTTTTTGAGACCTTCAACATCCCCCTAGCTTATCAGTATCTTTTGGCAAGTACATATGGGTTAAATTTTGTTACATTCTTTTGAAGTGGTCTGCAAGAGAGAGAGAGAAGAGAGAGAAAGACCTAACCTCTCTCTCTCAGTGTTACTACTCATGGCAGTAGTATACATGGCTCTTTACGTTAGGACTGCGGAGATGGATTCATTAATATTTTCCGTGTTATGCTGAACAAATGGAAAATATTCTGGATAAGGTTGAGAGTTGTTTAAAATTTAACCAAAAGTTATGCAATTCAAAATAGTGAGAGCTGAATTATTCCTGGAAATAAGAAGTGATATACTAATAGTTAAGGTGAGGTTGAAATTTTTATGCAATGTGATACAATCAATTTTCTGGTTTTAAAATTTTCTGTATTAATTAAATAACTAAAGCAAAACAATTTATAAATGATAAATTCACTTTTATTACGAGCAGTCAATTATTTACGTCAGCATATGATTTTTCCCAAAAAATTTGAAAAGGCTCTACTAAAACTTCCTTGGAAAAGGTATATTTCAGTTAAAAATTTAAAAAATGTTTTTTTTTTCTTAATGCAAATAAAAGTTAAAAGAACATTTAAGGGAAATAACAGGAATTTATCTTATTTACAAGATTTTGAAAGAAATTGAAAACTATGCAGTCTCAGATACCTCACGTCTCCTGTTATGTCCTACTTCTTCACCTTCCCTGTTAAGGGTTACGTAACCTTTGAATTATCTTCCATAAATGTTTCAGAATTTTTGAAATAAAACTATGAGCTTCTTGCCTGCTTGCTCCCCCCCCCCCCATTGGATGCCAGTGGCAGGTGAGAATTGATGATTTCAGTAGTATTTTTAACAATTCATATATCGCGCTGGGTAAGGTTTAGAGGGGTGAGACAGGGGCAAAATGGCTTTCCCTAGATGTCCTATATCCAATGGTGCCAGTATTGACCTGTTAAACATTGACAGCCTGGAGGAGATAGGGTTGCAGACACAGACACATACGCACAGATATTAAAAGTAAAGAATTTTTTTTAAAATAATTTTCTGTACTTGCAGAATCACCCAGACATATCACTACATACATACTGTTTCGGCAACATAGTGAGTACATCAGCAAAATATAATGTTTTCTACGAACATGCAGGTTATGCATTATTTCAAAAATTCCTTCTGCTTTATAAAAGTAATTATTCTATATACGAAATAAAAGATTAATTTTCAATTTCATAATCTTTTCTCCTTTAAAATATACCTTTGTGTAATGACTTTTGCACATTTCCTTCCAGTTTCTCCTCAGGTTTTGCTACATTTTCTAATGCCGAACTTTCTTCTTCATCATCGTCATCACAAATACCAGGAATGACAACTCTGGGTGCTGTTCCAGAACCAGATTCTGTAGCTTCTTCATTCACACGTAAAGCATCTATCTCCTGTAACATTTGCAAATAAATATATTAAATAAAAAAGTAAAATTATTCTAATCATACACATGTTTCATTTTACTCATTTTACAATGGTTAAAAACTATCAATATCAGCATTTAATTATATGTACTGAAAATTGTTATGATTATTTAGTTCCTCCCAAAGGCCAACAGCTAATACTTTTTTACAGCATAAATGTTTCTCAAGTACTGAATGCATTTGCATTTGCAACTGTATTTGCTTTTACTATAAACAAATTCTTGTATTGGAAATTAGTCTGTATATTCTATTAAGTAAAAGCATTGAACAAAAAGTACTGTGATCTCCTGATTATCCAGGGGTGGCTTATCCACGATCATTCAGTCCACTGTGATTAAATTAACACAAAAAAATGCATGCATTTTCATTTTTGGACATTTCAATTTTTATCTTCCTCCTGCCTTCCAATAACACCGAACGTTCCAAGGTCACTGAAAAATGACCAGTTGAAATTTGGGTTTTAGTTCTTTATTACTTACTGCTTCAGATTTGCACTATTTACAGATTTTTAGATCTACACTACTTACCGACTTCTACATCTAGGTCATTTATGCATGTAAACGTGACCAAATCAGTTTTGTACAAAAAATAAATAAATAAATAAATAAAGATAGTAACTTAATTTGAATTCCGAAATTTTGAATTCAAATTATGCGTTTTGCAATCACGAGTTGCAACAGGACCCTACTCATTGGAGTTAGTTTCTAGAAACGGCTCATATCCCCCCAAGCCTGCCCCTCCTCCTGGGCGGTTACATGTGCATAGTTGTGTGTGTATATAAACCTGTGGGTATGTACTAGACATGTGTATGTGTATCAGCGTGCGTGTGTGCAGGACATGGACGCCACTGACCAGAAGAAGCAGATTCCGGGGGACAGTGCTCAGGACCAGAGGAGCCTCACAGCGCCTGCAGAGGAGGGTGGGCGGGAGTGCTGCAGAGGAAGGCAGGGGGAAAATAAAATCAGAGTAACGTCAAGGACAGTCAAATGAGAACAATAAGCAATCGTGATTGCTCAAAAAAAAATAAATAAATAAATAAAAATTAATTTGAATTTTGACATTTTGAATTGAAATTATGTTTTTCGCAATCATGAGTGTGTTTGTGTGTGTGTGTGTGTGTGAGGGTATGTGTGTTTGTGTGTAGGGGGTTTGTGTATGTGTGTGTAGGCATGTGTGTTTGTGTCTGCGTGCAGGCATAAGTGTGTGGGTAGTTGTGTGTATGAATGTGTGGGGGGGGGTATATGTGTGTGTGTGTGTAGGCGTTTGTGTTTGTGTGTGTATGTGTTTGTGTATGTGTGTGTAGGTGTATGTGTGCATGTGTGTAGGATATGGATGCAACCTGGAGGCGGCTTTCCCTATAGGAGCAGCATCGTGAGGAGCCGGTCGACGGCGATGCTGCAGAGGGTGGCAGGGGGAAAATAAAATCATAAGACATCAAAACAGTCAAATGAAAGCAATAAGCAATCGTGATTGCTCAGAGAAGCAATCTCTGCTGCAAAAACATGTTCTTGACAGTCTATTCACTTGCGGGTAATCCGCCGGCAAAAAATCCCTTAGCGGATAATCGGGAGTTTACTGTAGTTATAAAACAATCACCAGTAGTAACATAACAAATAATACATCATGATTTAGGAAGACATTTAGATCTGCAACATTTCTGAAAGAGATTGTCTCCTCGTAGTATAATTCATCTGCTTTTTTTTTCCCGGTTGCCTCACTTCCAGGTTTAGTAACCTTCATTAGTCACTCCCTATACCCAGACTTAACCATCTACAAATATTTCTTGTGTTTATTTCATTGCAAGTGTATGAGTACCAACCCTATATTCTGAGAACTAAAATAAGATTTTTCCATAAAAGAAGTCAAAATTACAGGAGTAGTGTTTGAAAAAATAAATACTGTTACATCTTTTGTAAATACAGTTGGTTCTCTGTTTAACGACTTACTCTATTTAAAGAAAACTTTTCACCGTCCTGAATGCTCCACTTTAGTTTTAGAAGCATTCTATTTGAGGATGCATTCTATTTAAAAATGATTTTTTGTGGTCCCTTGAAAGTTGTATGTCACAACATGTTTTATGATATCTTGAAATGCTGCAACATGTTTTGTTTTAATTCATTTTTTTACCTTAAAAAAATACCCTTTTCATTATTTGTGAAATATATTAATCAAACTTTTATATTTTATACATAATTCATGTGTTAGAAGACAAATAGCCAGCTTTTTGAAAGATTGAATTGAAAAATCAGTCGAGTTGGTTCCATTTCATATCCGTTTTCAATAACTATCACTTTTTTGCACGTTTTAAAGCAACTTAGAATGCGACCTTGGTCAATCTTGATCGTAAATTTGCTATAAACAGGAAATGATTTGTGCTTTGACCCAGTTCCGATGCTTCTTCTTCCTCAGATTTCGATTAAATTAATTGTTTTCTGCTAGAGCGACGATGAAAGTGGCAACATAATCTATACATTTTTCAGTGGTTATAATAGCTCCGACACTTCGGAGTGTTTGGAGTTCTGCAGAATCACCATCTTTTCCTCGTGTTGTTTTGCTCTGCAAGTTACTTTCACTGCCCCCCCCCCCCCCCCGCACAAAGGAATCTTGGGGATGCTGCGCTTAGGAGCCAGCTGCACACCTAGACTGGCCTGCCTGGACATTCGTTTTATGTGAGCATGACGATGTCGCCCCTGTTACGCAAGCAAGGAGATTGGACTTCCTTGGTCTATGCTTTTTTTGGCCCCCTAACGATGTCTCGAGAGTAAGCGCTGGAAGGAGCTGTCCGCTGAAATTAGCGCAGCAAAGCTTTGCCGCAAATGTCTTCATCCCAGCCAGGGCCGTCCGAAGAGCTGACGGCGCCCGGGGCGAAAGTTTCCTGGCACCCCCCCCCCTATGCACACAGAAAAATCAAGTTAGTTATAACATCAGTGCATAGTACATACTTGAATATTTTACATATTGATAAACAGAACAATCAAAGAGCTATGCATAATCCACTATAATATTAAAATCTGTTCGCGTCCGTCTGTCTGTCTGAAGATCGATCTTCTCGAGAACCGCTGCAAATCGAGAGTCAAACGAGATACAGATAAATTCGAAATTTTCCAAAGAAAACAATAGGACCAATCTCGTAATTGTGCGGCTTTAATTAGCAGAGATATTAATTAAAACGTTAATTAACATAACGTTATTCAGGAATTTTTATTTCTTTCCTGTTGCCATTTTACATATGCGTGAGCAAGTAAATTCTAATAATTGTTTTAAAAGAGATTTTTTGGCTGCTGTCCAAATCTTAAAACAACGTTTCCATCTAGAATTTCATTTTAAATTAGTTTAAAATTGGTTGCCCTATTCGGACATACCCTTTATTTTATCGTCTGTCTTTTTTTATTTTTTACATTCAACGTTCTTAACTCTTTTCAGCATATGAAAGTTGTTTCTTTAGCTATGTTTATTGATTGTAGTGTAAGTTTATCATTCACTGGCCTCATATTTTGGTACACTTAGGATGTGCGACTAATTATGTTTATTTTGTTGGACTTTTTCCCGTCACATGAGTGAGTTTTCGAATTGTAATAACTTTTTTCCTTCCTGTTTCTATTTTTAAAATACAGTTTATATCGTTAAAAGATCATATTAAATTAAGATTGTTTCGATTTCTTTGTGAAACAGAGTTGAACAAAAAAGATTGTTTTTAAGAATTTTAACTAAAGCTAAATTGGAATCTGATGACTTGGTATTAAATTAATGTTTATTGGTAGTTATTTAGTCTTGGTGCTTTAGTTTCATGTAATCAACCAAAAAGTGTGTGTCATTTTATGTAAAAAGCTGATTGTAATTGTACATAAACAGTTCAGATATAGTCTATCAGATGTAATTCATTTTAACGTGAGCACAGATTATAGTTGATAATGCATATATTTTCATCCTTTGTGCTAATTGAAAATACTCGTAACTTGTATCATTGATAACTATGATTAACGTTAAAGAGATTTTTGACAAAAATATGCTCTAATGGTGTTTTGCAAACCTTGCATTACGCGTATTTATTTACTCCTTAGCGCTTTAGAAACTGATGTCAGAGTAATACAAAAACATCAATTGGACATCTTTTTCATTTTTTAAATAGCCCGTGCAACGCCGGGCACGCAGCTAGTACAAATTAAAACACAAGCAACGAATCTGTTTTTGATATTTGTGAAACATTAATGCCCCAAAAACTTTTCGCGAAACGGAAATGTTAAAAATTCAAATATTTATCTAGTAAAATGTTATCCCACTAGAAAAAAACAAACAATTAAAACTGAATTGGTTATTCATTTTGATCAAACTAAGAACACGAATATAATTTGTTGATTATAAAGAGAAAATGTATTTATCGAAGTAAATTACATCAGAATTAAATTTCAATCTGAACTCATCAAATGATTCTTTTCAAGAGTTTTTTGGTTTTACTTGTACCAATCAGCTTTCTTATATCTTATATGTTATAAACAAAAGATGTTATTCTTTTGCATCAAATATTTGTAAGTTTTAGGGAAAAGCCCACAAATACTCAACAACAACGAAAATTGCTCAGAATTGCGTTTTTGGAGCTCTAATTTCGAAAAATCACTGGCCCTAATGTTACAAAATATGGCCTTACAAATTGCTTTTAAGAATTGAGTTTAAGAAAATATTCGCCCCCATGCCGCCTTTCTTTAATATCACAAGCAATGGGTTTTTCAAACGACACTTACAAAAAATTTAAGTATTATAGCTCCTTAAGTATTACGTTGTCCTGACAGTAAAACACTGCTTAAATTTTTTGACAATAATTTTGAACAATTTTCCTGGGAGATGCTCCAGATCATCCTATCCATCAAATCTTCAAAGTTTGTCTAAAGCTACGTTTTTGAAACTTCAATTTCGAAAACTTCAGGGGGAGAAGGAATTGATTTTAATCTATTTAAAAAAATAATCGATCGGAAACATCTCTGATCTCCCTCCCTTACCCCTAACGTCAATAAACATGACCTATAATCGCGTTTTAAAGCTAAAATTGTGTTTTTAACACTAGAAGTTTCAGAATTTTGACCGGACACCTTTTGACATTTTTTCCTATTCGATCAATAAAAAAAAAACATTTTTTTTTTCAAAGTGGCCCCTTAAAAATATTTTCTCTGCATGCAGGGGCAGAACTCAAGCAAATTTGGTGAGAACTAGACAAAAGAGAAGTGCCTTTTGTTTGATTCTAGACAGTTATATTCTCAGAAATTGTATCTGTTTCAATGATACAAAGGAAACGAATGCTTTGGAGACTGAGAGACAGGAATATTTTAGTGCCATAGAACAAAATAGAGAACCATTGTAATGATTCTCTATTTTGTGTGTCTAAGGCTGCGTATCTATGATTCCTGAAATGAGGGGCGCCGCAAGGCGCCCCTAATTTTATACAATCGGGGCATTTTATATGAAGAGAGACACCGCAAGGCGCCCCTCATTTCATGTAAATATTATCATGTTCCGTCAAAACGAGGGGCGCCGCAAGGTGCCCCCCCCTTTTGTGGCGTCCGGGGCGATTGCCCCCACTCGCCCCCCCCCTTCAGGACGGCCCTGATCCCAGCTACCATGAACTTTCCACTTATGCGTAACAAGAACCACCTCACTTTCCTTCAAAACACTTGCACCATACAATCCTTTTCTTGATGTCGAATGCCAGCCTGTGTAGCGCCCTTTTCTTAAATTGAACTGTTCAATCTAGTAACCTGTTATTTTTTCCAACCAATCGATGAAGCTAAGATTGTTCGTGTTGCTTTTTATGATATAATATTCTCCGAACTAAAAGACCTTACCATGCCAACGGGCGAGTTTGTTGTTCTTATTTAGTGTCCCCTTGTTTTTCTTCTCCATGCAGTATCGAGCCTGGTAAAAATTGCAAAGCCCCTTTTCTACAGTGGTGGTAAAAAAATGCATCACCCTCGCTGCAAAGGAGAGGAATATCATCCTGACTGCATTCAACACACAGTCGAGCATTCCGTATCCTAGATGATTTGGGGATGTATTTCTGATCACGGAGTTTGTGTGCTTCAATTTGTGCAAGGAACAGTAAACGCTCAGGTGTATATTGGCATTTTTGAGGAGAAATTGATTCCTACTATCCGGGATCACTTTACTTCAGTTCCAAACGTCATTTTCCAGGATTATTCTGCTCTGTGCCATCGGGTAAAACTAGTAAGTAACAATTTAAAAACCTTTATCCTGCCATTAGACTTAAATGGACATGGGGTTAAGTAATTTTTTTTCCCTAAACTCGCACCCATGTTCAGAAATGGAAAAATCAGCATGTAATATGGGGTCAGCAGTTTGCCTTCGCCCAGAAACAGCCCCGATCTACATAAACAATTACCGGATTCCTGCTGTTAAATGTTTATTTCATAAGTTTTGCAGGAATTCACATACATTCATCGTTAATCATGTGACCAAAACTTCTCACATAATTCCATTGTTTTGAAAATGTGAGGGTGATGCAATTTTTTTTTACCAGCACTGCATGTTTTAACTTGCTTCTGTAACTTATTTAATCCATTTGTCTTAAAAATGCTTTTTCTAAACTGTCCTGGGTGTGCTCACCCTGTTTCGTTTACACGAGCTATATACAAAGTGTTTTTTTAATTGTGATATTCCCTATGTGCTTCCCCAGGGTGCTTTGCAAGTCACTGCCGAATTCCTCTGAATTTATTTTGTAGCAGGAAAAATTATTTAATTTAATTTTTTGGGTTTCTTTCACAATGCAATGGTATAGCCAATTTCTAACCTTTTTAAACCTTTTAATTTAACTTACCATCACATTGTTAAATAGAGAATAAACTGTATTAATTATTCTTATACTTAAGTTTGCTGTAATCTGACTAAAATTGGGGCTTTCTATTAATTTTTGTTCAAAATTAGCAAAGGTCTGGAAACTTAAACTGTAAGTTGACTTTGTCCACTTTAATCTTGCACCAATGGGATTGGCGAAAAATTTAAGAGATATCACCCAGTAGGCATCATTTTTGGTGACTTATTTTAGATGCCAAATTTGGTGCGAAATTTCTATTTCAAACATCAACATGTAAATAGTACTTCAATCTAATAACAAATGGATAACTCATGCAACCACTAGAATGTAGTAGAATACTCTTGAATGGAAAATACTAGAAATCTCTTGAACAGAAAATGCTGGAATGGTTATTCAAAGCCATATAAGGGAAGCTGCTTCAATGAGATTGAGTCTCAATTTTCAATCGGTAGTGAATGTGATTTGCTCTGTTGCGTGTTAGATCCGATATTTTTATTGAAGTGTGCACCTGGATGTAAATCCAATGGATGTAGGATACAGGACATAAAATACTTTTTAAAAACAACATTTAAATATTAATAGCGTAAATTTTTGAATATATTATCTTTCCCTAAAAATATTGAAATTTTCATATATTTTATGCATTTTATTTTGATATTTTTTATGCATTTCATTTTGATATTAGTTGCAAATTTGTAGAGTTGTTTAAGAATTTTTGAAATAAATTTAAAAAAACAGAAAAAGTTCATATTTACAAAGAGTTAGTTTTGAAACAAACCTTAAAAAAATCTGCTACTTGGGAATCTAACGGAACCGCAGCTTTCTGAACTGGTGCAGATGAAGAAGGTTCATTCTCACCTACATTAAAATATATAAATTAGGCAAATAACAGAAATGCAGTTTTTATAGATTATTGAACTCAATTTTCTGAGGGGGGGGGGGGAACAAAAATAAACAATCACACAAGAGAACACAAGAAATCTTAAACTAATTAAATAAAATTGTCTTTAAAAAAGGAAAGTTGATCATGATTTGGCAACCCAACAAATTGAAAAATTTGGAGAAATACTTCAAAATCTGGAGAGCTTTTTGCAAAAGAAAAAGAAAAAAATATTCAATTAGATATGAAAAGGAAAAAAAACCAACATTAATTAAAAAATATTATTAATTATATTTTAATTAGAGTTAGGGTTTTTTTTTTTTTTTTTTGTCCTTATGGTGGAACTATGATTTTACGTTGTCCGTTTAATATGTTATTCCACTTTCAAAAACATTTTCTACTGGAACCTGAAAAAGTCTATATACTGATAATGTTAAAATATTCTGGATATTACGCTACCCTTTTACAGAAAGTCCGCTTTATAATTTTTTTTTTTTGCAAACAGATCAAAATACTTTTTATCAACAAGGTTGGGACATGCTTTTTCTCCTATTTGGTTTATACAGTAGGGAACCAATTACGTGGGAAGTTCGGGACCATCGCTATCCTGGATATCTGAATTTCCCAGTTGTTTGGGTCACAAAAAAGCGCTATTGGTCGATTGCTTGTAAAACTAAATTTACTATAATAAATAGTTATGCATTTTAAAATAAGAAGAAAACAGTTCAGAAATGCCTTAAACATTGAAATATTAAAAATTAATAATGAGAGAATAATTTAAACACCAAAAAACTTAAGTTATTCATAATACCCGAGACCTTCACATTCTGTTTGGAAAAGAAAAAAATCCACCGTTTTTCGATGTTTTAAAATGAAAGAAAATGAAGGGAAGGGCAAAAAATAAGTTTTTGAACCTAAATGTGCGATTTTTCTACTATAGTGTATAAAAGAATTCGCTTTCATGAAAGCGTTTTTTTTTTTTTAAATTATTTATTTTTTAAAATTTTTTATAAAGGTTTTGTGTTTGCGATTACGGTAGTTATAGATAACTAATGCTTTTGCATTTCGTTAATATCAACAGAAATTTGATTTATGCATTCTTGCAGCCTTATTAGTCTTGCGTTAAATGAATTTCTAGATTTCACAATCAACTATCTGGTAAATTTGCGAATCTGGTTTTCGGCGTTTACCACACTTTTGCGACGTGACTTTCGCCCAAAATTAACGTCTTATTCGCCCACGTCTTAAATTAGAGGCTACTCAATAAAATACTGCATTAGAAATAACAATATTCATTTCCATAGCTTTCAGTTAGAATAAAACACGAAAATTTCAGACTTACGAATGTGTTTTTTAATTCAAGAAAATATTTCGGAAATTTTGCCCCGCATAAAGGATAACCATTTGAGGTAAGCGTTTGCAAACATTTTCCCGAGTGTTCCGTGAGTAATATGGTGTTGATTAAGAAATCGTTCATATTCTTTTTGGTATTTCAGAAAAACGCTTCATTTTTCAAAGATTGCCAGAAGGGCGTATTTTCAAAAAATTAATTTTTAAAGAGTTGATCTTTATATTCAATGTTATACTAGAATTTGTTTTTCTAAAAAAAACTAAATACAAAGACATTTTAATAAAATATGTTCTGTAATATTCACTATGTGTTAACTAAATGTTATGTATCAGAGCTATTCCGTAGACAAAAAGTGAAACTGTTACGTTCTTGGACATGTAAGTCTTTAATTAATTTTTTTCCATTAAAGTGAACAAATTTCATAGATTACAAACATTTTTTTAACATTTTTCTTTTCAAACCAAAAAGTTAAGCTTAAAAATGAAAACATTTTTTGAAAACTTAATACAAATGAAGGTACATAAAAGATTGATCGGACCATCAACTAACAAAATCTTAAAATCAATATAATAAATCCAAAAAATTTCAAGCCAACAGAGCATACAATAAGTCATAACATCTCTTAGTTACATATGTTACTTTTAAATAACACATATATATAAGTAACACATATGTTACTTCATATAAAAATATCTTGTCCAGTGACAAAATTCTTTAACAGTATATTTATATACTACTTAACTTCATAATGAGCTAGTACAGTCAACTCTTAGTAACTTGAAGTCCCAAGAGATCAGCTAAAACCTTCGAGTTATCGGTAGTTTGAGTTTAATCGGAAGATCCTTCCTGATCCTTCTTAAAAGTAATCTTTATTTTATTTTATTTTAAAGAAATAGTGCATAATAGATTGATTGACTACAACACATCTGGTTTGGATAAATAAATTATTTTAGTACTACATAAAAAATATTTTTAAAGAGAAAAATTTAGCAGTTTATTTATAAGCAAATTTAACTGTTGATATGTTTTTAGGCCTAATTTCTTGACTTTAGTTTGCATTGCTTTAAAATGTCTTTTGTCACAATAGCACAATTTTGTTTTAAAAAGGCTACTGTTTTCAATTTTTTGCCAAATTTTAAAGTTTTCCAAAAATTAGTCAGCAATGAAATTTTAGGTCGTCAGCCATGGCGAAAAAGTGGCCAAACTGGATACTTTCCAAGATATCTTGCAACACTGTGTGCATTCAGGATCACTATTCTAAATAAGCTATCCCACTCCTATAAGCTGATAAACAAAACAGTGTGTCGAAGGAAAAAAACAACTTTTTCCCTTATTTTGGCTGCATTTTATGCATAAAATTAAACAAAGCCTTAGTAAAACTTTGACTTAAAAAAGAGTACATTCGAGATATAGAGACAACTTTGTATTGAAAACACTAAATTATTTTGGGACCAAATGAAAACTTCGAGATAAAGGAATATTCAAGTTATAAGTCTTCGAGTTGCCGAGAATAGACTGTATTTCCCTTGCAGTTATGATTTTATAGTAAATTATAATTTAAGCATATACAAATAATAATAATAATAAATAAAAATCAGGAAGTTTCACTTATTATATGACAACACATGTGATTTAAAAGAAAATAAAACTTGATCATGCAAATGAATCCCCTAAAAAATTCTGGACAGGCCTGTATATTGTTGTCAGATAATTATTTCTTAATAAATTTACCTCTGGACGTCTTTTTATCTTCCAACTGCAGAATTTGTCTTCTACCTCCCTTGTATCTTTTTGACATAATTTAAACCTACAGAATAAACATAGAGAAACTTCCAGTTAGTTTACAACATTGGTTACAAACTTTATTTTTTCTGCAAACTTGGGCTATACAGTCGGACCCCGATTTAACGAATTCAACGGGACCGAAACTTTTATACGTTAAATTGGGGTCAATCGTAATATTGGGGAGGGAAATTTTTTTTTAAAAACTGCACTTACCTCATCTAAAATCCTTAATAAGCAACTGAGCAAAAACATCCATAATTAGAAAGTCTACACTTTTTATTTTGCTTTCCACAACTTATTATACACTAGTTATGTAAAACTTTAAACTACTGAGTAATAGATGTTTGACAATTTCCTTGATACTTGTAGTCCAGGATCTGAAGGGGGTTGAGCATACATGGAAAGGCTGACGCAATATTATTTCTGATTATTGTTACTGGCACGATGGTGATTATGAAACCACATGTCGTCGCCCCCCTGGGTGGTCAACAACCCCAGGGGAGGGGGGAAAGCAGTGGGGGAAGCCGTTTGCTAAAACACTCATAACTTGCAAACTATTTGAGATAAAACACTGAAAAAAGTGGCAATCGACGCAACAAAACAAGGGCTTCATAAAAGCTAAATATGATTATGAACCTATCTTTGTTGGTTTCTGAGTAAAATTCCATTTTTCGCAAAGAAGCAAAATTTTTGAATAAAATGCGCAAAACAAACTTTTTTTGACCAAAATAAATTCCAAATCAAAATTGTTTGATTTTTTTTCAAATAAAGTCCTAAATATCATTATTCAGTTTGTTAAAACCATTTAAGTACTGTTAACGTGTTGAAAAACAAAATGACAGTAGGACGCTCGAACACTATTCGTAGTATAGTTCAGGATCTGAAGGGGGGTTTTGAGCATGCATGGAAGACCTGAAGCAAAATTCTTTTTGATTATTGTTACAGGCCCTAAAGTGATTATGAAAACACATGTCCCCCCCCTCGGCGGTCGGCATCCCCGGAGGAAGGGGAAAGCAGTAGGGGGACGCCGTTTACTAAAACACTCATAACTCGCGAACCGTAGAAGGTAAAGCACTAAAAATGTGGCAAAAGATGCAACAGAACAAGGGCTTGAAAAACCAATATATGTTTATAGTTTGTCTTATATCTTTGTTGGTTTAAAACTACTTAATTATTACCAACGTGAGCGTTAAACAGCGAAATAGAAAATGCAAGCACCGCCCAAGTTAACGCATTGAATAAAACGGCAGTATGCTAAGGAGAAAAAAATAGCCTTATTATCCTTATTGGACAAGCACTGCCCAAGCTAATGCATTGAATAAAACGGCAGTATGCTAAGGAGAAAAAAATAGCCTTATTAGCCTTATGACGAACTATTCATTCTTTAGTTTACAAACTTATTCTAATTACAAAGTATTCAATTATGGCTTTAATTTTGTTATATACTGCTTTAAATTTGAGAGGAACCAGGCCCACAGTAGTTTCAATTCAAATATAATTTTTATTTATTTCTATTAATTTTTATTTTCAATTTGCACAAAAAAATATTGCGGGTATTGTTTTTTATAATTTACCCAACAAAGAATAATGATACAAGAAATAATATGTTCTAAATAACTATAAAAAAATGAGAAGCGTCTTTGAGCTTTTATGAAAACGAATATAAATATAAAATTATACACTAGAGTTCTAAAAAAACTAATTAAATAAAATTAGTAAAATAATGCGTATTAAAAAATAATTGCAGAATATCAATATGCATACATAAAGCATTAATATATCAGAAATTCTGAAAGCTGGATCATTTTTTTTTTTGTTGACTGTAATTGTTCTGTTAAATCGTTCTCTTCCGAGTATCTTGTAGTTTATGGGTTTTTGCTTTAGCCTTAATAGCACAGCATTTACAGCAAGATGAATTATTAATAAAACATTTACAAGATTATTTACAGTTCTTGCCTGCGCAGGGTGGAATTAAACTCTCTGTTAACACTGGCTGCATCATAAGGTGTGGGGCTTTATTGTTTTATTTTCATTCAAGTGAAACCCAAACTTGGTTACATCTAAAGGCACTGCTAAGGTACAGGGGAATTGATTCAATAGTACAGTTGAACAATACTTCTTAGCACATGTTGGAAAGAATTGCAGGAGCATAGTAGAGAGCTGATATTATATTTATTTCTGATGGAAATGACAAGAAATTATTGTGTGTAATGGTTGCATTTGCAAGAAATACCTATTTTCTTGACAATTTTTTATAATACAGCTTCTAACAGTTGAAATTCTGAAGCACTCAGATGTTGTTTTAATGATAACTCTAGTGTATAAAAAACAGTCTCCGACTTTTTTAGTAAAGAGAAAGCATACTTTTTTGTTCCTATTTTACTTGTTTGAATCGCAGTCAGAAAATGCATCAAAAGCTTGTAAAATTTTAGATGTTTGTTCCATAAGTGCTCCTGAAGATGCCATCCTAAAACTTTTTTCCTTTCCACAACACCAGCACATGAAATGGCAACCTCTGTTCCTTTAACAAAGATTGCCAATAAGAATTCATTAGTTTCTGATCTATAAACTATTAGTTACTTTTCCCCCTATTCTGCACTAAATCATATGTAGGAAGATAGATTCTGTTGCGTGCTTCGTCCTGGTTGGACTCGGGCATTTCAGAGAAATTTATTACTTGGCTCTCAGATTTTAAATAATATTCATTGTCGTTTTCAGAGTTACCAGACACCAGAAGCTGATTGGATGCAGGAACGGATGGATATGTTACATATTACATACTCTGAAATGTACTTTTAAAGGTTCTTTTTATTTTCAGGAATGGCAATGACACAAAACCACTGGTTTGGTATGTAGTTATTTTTTTTTATAAGCGAAGGAGACTTTCCTGAACTTCTGGTTTTTAAGTTAGGAAAACGACAGTGAGATGTACCGATTGTGTTTAAGGTCCACTCGTGTAGTTTGACTATTGGAGAGAAAATTTTATTATTTTTTTTGGGGGACCTGCAAAATCTTTGCTGCATTTGAAAGTAGTGTTTGGGACATTATGGAGCAGAGTCATTCCATCGATAACTTAAACTTTGTTCTTAAAATAGGGTGCTTCTTCTAGAGTTTTGCAGCAAGAAGTATCATTTTCAATTACATTCACGAAATCGGACCTCTCGCTCTGCTTCAGTGAACCATTCTGATGAACCTAACCTAGCATTGGGCTTATTGTATGGAAATGATTTTTAGATGTACTAACATCACTTTTGAGCTAATGTTTCCAGGTTAAATGTTTTTTTGGTTTTGTTTTGCTGTTTTGAAGTCGCTATTGAAGACATTGCCATTGCAGGACTTCTCTGGATAAGAGACTATTCACGTTTTCTTTAACGTTCCACAGAAATTTTGATGCTGCTTGTGTGACAATAGCCTCGCTCACTATGTTTCATAACTCAAGTGTAAAATCTGCAAAATCGTTATCCTGAAAGTTTATCCTTTTCGTAATTACTTCGTACTTGCAAACTTGCATGTTTTAATTTTTTAAAAAGTGCCATTGTGACCCATACTAAGCAGCTATAATGCGTTAAAGGTTAAATAATTAAGTAATTACTTAACTGGGACATTGTTTTGATAATATTACGAAATAAAACCGCCAAAACAGGAGAGCCACAAAATTTTCTTTGGTTTATGTCAAGTCTTCAAGGTACATTCCGCAAACTTGTTTTTTTTTTTTTTTTTTTTTGTGTGAATTACCTCAAATGTTTTTTGAGCTTGCTTTTATTTCACTTTTCAACGCTTTGATAATATTTAAGTAATTTTAAACAAACTGGATAATGATATTTCAGATTTTATTGGTTCCCTAAACAGTTAAATAATTTTGATAATTCGAAGAAAAAAAATGAGTATTTTACTCAAAATTTTTGCTTGTTTGTGAAAAATAGAATTTTACTCAGAAACTAACAAAGATATGATCAGAGTCATATTTAGCTTTTATGAAGCCCTTGTTTTATTTCATCGATTGCCACTATTTTCAGTGTTTTATTTCTAATAGTTCGCGAGTTATGAGTGTTTTAGCAAACGGCTAACCCCACTGCTTTCCCCCCTTCCCCGAGGTTGTCGACCACCCAGGGGGGCGACGACATGAAGTTTCAAAATCACTACAGTGCCTGTGACATTAATCAGAAATAATTTTGCATCAGGTCTCCATGCATGTTCAAAACCCCCCTTCAGATCCTGAACTATACTGCAAATCGTGTTCGAGCTTGCTATTGTCATTTTGTTTTTCAACGCTTTAACAGTACTTAAATAGTTTTAACAAACTGAATAATGATATTTAGGACTTTTAAAAAACATCAAATAATTTTGATTTAGAATTTATTTTAGTCAAAAAAAGTTTGTTTTGCACATTTTGTTCAAAAATTTTGCTTGTTTGCGAAAAAAGGAATTTTACTCAGAAACCAACAAAGATAGGTCCATAATCATATTTAGCTTTTATGAAGCCCTTGTTTTGTTGCGTCGATTGCCACTTTTTTCAGTGTTTATCTCAAAAAGTTCGCGAGTTACGAGTGTTTTAGTAAACGGCTCCCCCCACTGCTTTCCCCCCTCCCCTGAGGTTTTCGACCACCCAGGGGGGCGACGACATGTGGTTTCATAATCACCATCATGCCTATAACAATAATCAGAAATAATATTGCGTCAGCCTTTCCATGCTTGCTCAACCCCCTTCAGATCCCGGTCTATTGACTTAAAATAGTTCTTGTTTGATTTTATGGAGAGAAGAAACTACTGTGATATTTTCAACTTGCTGCATGAGATATGTTTTTAGTTTCCAGCCCATGTAAAGCATTTGAAAAAGTAAGTTTTAATGTTAGTTTCATTATTGCTTTCTGCAATCAGAATCAACATTCGTTGGTTGCCCCCTCGTCCGTCGAAAATCGCTAATTCCAAGAAAAGTCTTTTCTGCTTTGGATAACATGGATATAATATTTAGAAAACAGTCCAATATTTCCGAACTCGAATTAAAAAAAAAAATTTTTTTTTTCTTCGGCTGTTAAAATAATTCGTTAATTTGGGGTTTATTATTCGGTAAATAGGGGTTTTTGCCTTTATTTTAGTCGGGGGAAAAAGAGAAAAATTTGCTAAATAGCGAAATTCGTTAAATAGAGGTTTGTTAAAGCAGGGTCCGACTGTATTACTTACTGATACTATACTATATTACTGATTAAATAACTTCTAAAAAATGGAATATGGAACCAAAAATCGTGGGACGAATGGCCACTGTAAAGTTCCATGAAATAAGACAAGAAAAGCTCTTTTACTCTTAATTTTTAATTTTGTAAAATAAATCAATCCATCCAACAAAAAATCACTTTGCTATCGATAATTAATTTTCAACTCTGAAAAGTGAGAAGGCAAGGACCCATTACTTTTGAAAGGGAGGGGTCACCCTTCCCTTGTAACATATTTCAAACTGAACTCAGTCCTGTAGGATTAAAACAGCCATTCCAAAAAATATTTAGCTTTTTACTAAAAAGAAGAGCAAATTAAAAATAAATCAGTTTAAAACCAATTTCAAAAAACAATTCATCACGAAAAAAATCTGTATTTTTGAATTAATACTGATGTATCACGTTTTTTTGGGCCTAACAAAAATTTAAATTCCGACTGTCTACTCTATACAAACATGTACGTTCCCTTAAATATTTTTTTCGAACTACAGCATAGACTGATTGAATTAATATAGAAAGTAGTTAATTTTGAAATATAGAATTACATAAAGAATCACTATATCATGTAAAGTTAGTTATAATAAAATTCTAGTTATAATAATATGATTAACTATTTGTGATAAAAAGTTTTACCAAGATGAGAAGTTTGTTCAAGATTCTTCACAGGGTCCCTGTTTTGTGAAAATTCAACTAATTTTGTAAAAAACCAAACAATAATTTAAAATTTCAAAATTAGAATAATGTTTTCAGGACGGGGTGAGATGGGTCATGCCACGCACATTGAAATTTTCAAGTGGTTGTTTTTTTTCCTGGGAAGAATATTGCTGGGGATCTTTATAGTATTTGAGGGGGTGGGTGGGGGTGGGGCAATTGGTCTTCTGGACATTAGCACCGTTGATGCATCAATATCTATATAATATTTCACATTATTCTAAATTGTTCCAATTTTACTGGAAGCCTCTACTTATACAGTTAAGCATTTAACTTTTTGACACGTGATTCCCAAACAGCATACGCAAATAAAAAAAAACTTTTATTGTTTGCCCCTCTTAACAAAGTGTAAAAAATATCAAAAATGAGAAAAATTTGATTCCCATTAGGGCAGTTCTCAAAAGGTGGGAGCAAATACGGGCCTAAACTTGGAAGCTTTAACGTCAAATAACTTTTATTTTAATTCACTCAAATATTTTTGAGTAAAATTATAATACTGTATAGCACTAGAGCAGCCAGGAATACCTTCTGAAGGAGGTTTTTGATCAAAATCTTCTTCTGAAGGGGTTTTTTTTTTTGGATCAAAACAGCCCTTTCATATGCATAAACTACTGTATTAGAATTTGCATTTATGTTAAAACAATGCCTCCAGGGGGTGTTTTCACTCCTAAAACCCCCCGTTTGCTGCGCTACTGCTGTATAGAGACAATAATCGACATAAATTATATGGGAAAAATGCTCTTCAAATACCCTTAAAAAAAACTTTATTAAAACATTAAAACGCACAATTTTGGACATTCAAAACGTTAACTGAGCAAATGTACCATGCCCCAAAGCAGAATACTTGCTGACGTTCTGCAACGTAAAATCATTCGACCAAAATTGTTCTGCTAGTACTTCAAGCATTGTATACACAAGCAACCAAAGTGACTTCTTCCACAAATCGGGAGCCGTAAATCAAAATAGCTTCATACAGGATTTTTTTTTCTTAAAGCTTCACTGTTGCTATGCGTTTCTGTAGAATCTAAACCGATTGAGATCCTTCATAATTTTTTAACACTTTCTAAAATGCATAGAAAGAGCAAAGATACAAACTTTTATAAAAATCCGAACCTAGGTGTCAAACCACTTTTTTTTTTGGTTAATTTTACACGGCATAAAAGAGCAATTGACATAATCTTAATAAATATATAAATTACTAAAATAATAAATAAAATGCGTTGAGCTACAGCAGCGTATAACAAAGCACTTCAAAACTGTCTAAATAATTGAAGTATTTTCAGGATGCAAAAGGATTGAGATCTCAAACAAGACACACAATTTTCAGCAATGGACGCGTTTCAATGTTGGCATGCTTCCAAAACATACGTTTTTGGAGGAAATTTCAGTGGATGAAGATTGATTCGGAAAAATTATTAAAAGGGGAACCAAAAACGCTAGAAAAATCAGAATCTTTTCAGATTTGGAATATGAAATTTTTGCAGAAACTGCCGATTTGTTACAAATTTTTAACCCAAGATCAAATTTTGAATCGAATAATTTCCGAGAATTTTAGATTTTCTTCTAATTTAAAGAAATCTGCAAAATTTTGTCTTGAGTTGGAACATATTTTCAGAAAATCCGCAGTTTCCGCAGAAACTTCACAGAAATCTGTAGAATCTTGCACAAAAAGTTTCTATGAGTTTTCCTCTCACATTTGAACAGAATTGTTCTGCAGCTTAGGAATCTGTTCTGCGACGTACGTCGCAAATTTAGTAGTATACTACTTTGGGGGTACCATGATTTTATTTTTGTAATTATTTCCATAAGTTTCAAAAAAAATTAAGGCTATGAATCTCAAACTGAATAATTTTTTGACAATATTTTCCACAATTGACAAAAATAAAGACACGTTATTTGTTTTGTAAACAATTTTAGAAAAAAGTAAGGATGTATGTCCAAAAGCTAGGATCTGGACAATGCTATTATTTGAGAACTAAGTATTTGAAGTATATGTTTTAGCGATATTTTTTAGAGACGTACCAAGTAGCACTTTGACCGAGTACCGAGTACTCGGCCTTTCACTACTCGGCCGAGTACCGAGTTCCAATTATGTTTTAAGAACAACCACCGACACACACGTGATGAATTTCAAACTTTTTGGAATAGTAGTATAGACCTCCTTGTCCATATAATAGTTTTTAAAACAAAATTCCAGCTGAAATGTACTTACGCATTATGTAAAAGATTAATTTTGTTCGTGTCAAAAATTTTATAAAAAGGTAATTTTCAAAATTAAAAATAAACAAATAAATGATAAGTATGATTAATCATGTTGGAATTAAAACAAATTATATCAATCTATTTTAGTTCTAGTCGGGGGTGTGCACAGAAATTTTGCGGCCCATCAAAAATGAATTTTCCGGGGCCCCCTCCATATTGTTTACCTCTGCATTTCACGCCTAGTTAAAAAAATATTGGGCCGCCTATAGGCTTGGGCCAACAGGTGTCCCTTCTCCCCACCCTCATGGTTCTAATAAAAATTTCATATTTTTGACACTGCTCCATTTTTAATAAATAAGTTTTATAAACTTTGCGGACATTGAAAAGTTTTACTCCAATGAAGCATAACAAACTTCATTATTCTCAAAATTTAAATTTGTATTTTAAATGATTGCAGTATATTATATGGTTGCACTCCTTTATTAATTCTAAAATCTGCCTTAACAATATTCTTATTTTTACAACTACTCGGTATTGGCAGAGTATCTGATCAAAATTTGGCTGAGTACCGAGTAGTTACAGAGTACTCGATAAGTCTTTAGTATTTTTTTATTCTTAAAATCAACTTTTAAGTGTTTTCATATGCTTTTATGCAGTATCTTTGATGTAAAATCATTTTTCTTAAACATATATGTGAAAAGTCCAAATTCCGTTACGATCTAGATGCCGATAATTCCGTCCATTTATTAATTATTATAAATGATCTACTGTCTTATAACCTTAATAAAAAAGTTATTATAATGTTAATTTCTTTAATCCATGGTAGTTTGCATAATTAATACATTATGCATTGAACATTACATAAATACTAACAGTAGAAACAAGTTTGCAATTGTAACGAACACATTTAAGTAAACAAAATGGCGGCAGCTCATAACCCTGCAAAATTTCAAACATAGTTATCAGTCATTTTACTGATATTTTGGACAGAATGTTTTCAAATTATGATGATAAATTGACATCTAAACAGCAATTCTTTAATAAATGATTCTTCAATGTTCTATTTCTCTTCTTTGCACAAAATTCGCCAATTGGCGACAACTCACAGAGTACAACAATGCAAAGGATTACCCCAGTGGGGAGTTCCCGTTTCCGTCAACTGCATCACTTTTGGCGACTTCTTCACCTGCGCTGGCAAAATGGATAGGGTGCTTTTTCCCATTCTGCTTCTTAAAATTTTATTATTTGAAGAAATATATGCATAAAGTCATTCAAGTACATCATTAATCCTCTCTATTTTGATTGCAGAATTGAAAAAGTGAATAAAATTCCCATTAGAAAAATTCGAAAATTGTGAAACTTACATTATGAAGATGTCCAAAATCTGTTACCTACAGACCAATCATTAAATTTGCTATTCATTAATTTTTAAAAATAACTGCTGTCTTTTTATGTTTATATATGATGTTTTAGGTGTTCAGTATACTATGCAATCAAAACAAAATAGATGTCAAATTTGAAAATTTTATAAATTGCTCAGAATTAACTTTTTGGTTCCCACCTTTTGAGAAGTACCCATAAGTGGATCTGGAACTAATGTCATATACCCCCGTTGTCCACTTTTTCCTGTTAGTGCCAAAAAAAAAAAAAGTCGCCAAGAAAATTATGTTTGACAACATATGTCATACATAGTCATATGTCTTAGTCATACTTTTTTTTCACCAACAGAAAAAATTCATATAAAAAAACATGATCAAAACATTTCAGAACACAATATACATGCAAACATGAAACCACCAGCGAAAAACGTCGCGATACACACTTCAAAACTACCAGAAACTAGAAAGTTTTTACACACAAGGAAAAAATACTAGAAGTTATTCAAAATGCTTAAATTAACAAATTACTATAACAGTTTACAAAAAATATGTACTAATGGAAATAAAGGTTTTTTCGAACATGCATCAAACAAAATCTTTTCTCATACTCTACTAAAAAAGAGCAAAGCAATTCAAATTGAGATGTTTAAAACAGAACACATCCCCAAATCCAATCACAAACATAAAAATATCAGAAAGTTAATTATGAACAGAAATGCTACTAAATTAGCAAAAACTTTAAGTCTACTATTTTATATTTTTAATACTATTTCAGTCAAAAAAACGCAGTTACTCAAATTTTGATGAATGAAAAGTAGAAATGTCTTGAAAGAACATCCCAAGTATAAACAAAGCAGATATATCATACATTAATTTGCTATCCAGAAATGCTTTCAAAATACCAAAAATATCAAGACATCAAGAACATGGAAAATGAGATTTTTTTTTTTTGAATTCTAAAAAAAATAATCAACCTTTTTATTATCTAAACCCACACTTAGCCTGAAACTACTAATAAATAAGGAACTTATGTTAAGAACGAAAACAGAAAACACAACATATTAAACAATGGCGCCTTTCAGAGAGACACCCCACTTGATATTACTTTTTATTCACAATCAAGTTTGAAGAAACTGGCATAGTCAAATGTTTACAAATCAAAACACAACTATTGAATTTGATAAAAACACAAAATAAGCTTTTTTATGAGGTACATTTCACAATATATATATATATATATATATATATATATAATAATGATAACAATAACACGTTTTCCAGTGTGCAAAGGCAACACATTTGAACAGATCCAAGATTGCCTTTGGGTTGCTAAACATAGGTTAGTTTCTCCAGGGATGCCATGTTTAAAAAACTCATCGCTTCATTGGTGAAAAAAATAATTTCAATTTTGAACAAAAAATTCGAATGTAGCAAAATGGGGGGGAAGGGGGTATATGACATCTGTACCGTGGATCCAAAGAGATCACAAAATGTTTTCAATGAAGGTATGAAAAGTACAATACAGTAGAACCTCTCTTATCCGAATCTCTATTAACCGAAACTCTCCGTTAACCGAAGTCGGTTTCAATTCTCTTTTTTTTTCCTATTATTATCTAAAATTTTCTCTAAACGAACATCCATTTTTAAATTTTTTCTCCCCACATTTCTTTTGCATGTCAGCCGTTTTTTCCAAACTACGAGTGCAGATAAATAGTTTGGAATTCCTTCTCACTAGCTCAATTCTTTGTATGAGTATACTCTCCCCTACTTTCAAGCGTTCCTGTTCTAAACAAAAACACATGTCATTTCGAAATTTGGAAGGTCATACTGCCGAGGCCCAGAACAATCAAATGTTATTGCACCGTCTGATTGTAAGCAAGTGCAAAGAATCACCTCTTTTATAATCTCAAGAGCAGAGAAGATTTCTTCGCAGCAGAATTTGAAAAGGGGGAGGTCACTCTGTGTCACTTATCCTTTGTGAACCTATTCCAGGAAAAGGGAAAACCCGTTTGCTGTTCTCTGTCGCGTTGGGCTGGGCAGCTGGCCAGAATTCGAAATTTCCCGGAAATTTCGTGCTAATCTGTGGATTCTCTTTTTCTGCTCCTACATTTTCGATCAGAATTTTCTTGAGTGCTATCAGTGAAGTTGGTAGTTTTGACCTGCCGGGGGATCCGATAGAACTAACGCATTGTTTTTCTTATTTTTGAAACTCATGTTTTCTTCTTTATGATAGCTTCCATTAAGAGAAAAAGAATCGCATTAACCATACAGGAAAAATATGATATTGTAACGAGACTAGAATCTGGTGAAGCTGTTACAAAACTTGCGAAAGAGTTTCACGTTGGTGTGTCAACCGTGAGCGAAATGAAAAGAAACGCGGAAAAAATTAAAAAGTGTTTTGCTGAGTTTGATATTACGAAAGGTGCCAAATTCCGAAAAACAATGAAATTAGCCGATCATACAGATTTAGATGCGACTTTGTACAAATGGTTTGTTCAGAAAAAATGTGAAGGAATACCCCCTATCTGGACCAATGATTCAAGAAAAAGCTTTGATTCTCAACTCGAAGCTTGGTGGTTCTGATGACTTCAAAGCCAGTAGTGGCTGGTTAGAGAAATTCAAAATTCGCCATGGTTTAAGGCAACTCAATATCGAGGGGGAAAAATTGTCTGGAAATGTCGCAGCAGTTGATTCATTTGTTGCAAAGATTGAAGATTTGATAAAAGATGAGAATTTATCCCCAGATCAAATTTACAACTGCGATGAAACCGGACTGTATTGGAAGGCCCTTCCTGAAAAAACGGTACAGATGTGATAATACCCCCCCCCCCCCTTGGCGAGGATAGAATTTTTAGCTCATTTCGAAAATCGCCAACGTTGGCGATAAAACTTTTTCCGGTAGCCCTAGTAACCCTGCAGAATATACCTGGGAAGTACAGATGTGAACTAATTCTTTTCGCACGTGTGTCCGTGGAGGTAGGTGCACATATGTTCCGCTCTTAGGGGGATTTTACGACGTGGTGTTGTTTCGTGCAATATACCTTACAGGAATGCTTATTTTGTGTTAGTTTAAATTCAGTAGTTGTGTTTTGAAGTAAAAACTAGAAAATGCCAGTTTCTTCAAACTTGAAGGTTAATTAAAAGTTAACTCCAACGTGGTGTGTATCTGTAACGTGCCATTGTCATATGATGTATTGTTTTAGACTGAGTGTGAATATTTATACTATATAAAAAGGTAAGTTCTTTATTTTAGAATTAAAAAAAACCTCTCACTTCCAAAATTCTTTGTTTTTACAAATCCTTGAGGGGTTCTTGTAGTACACATAACTGTGATCATACTCCGACTGTAATGTATATTAACAGTCGGAGGGATAACGGACCAAGCGAAGCGAGGTCCTGGCGAGCCAGAGGTCTCATAGTACTTTCGTAATGAGACCGAGGCAGGGCCGGCGAGCCGAGGTCTCATTACGAAAGTACTATGAGACCGAGGGCTCGTATCCCGGAGAAATGATGAAAAAAAAATTAATGCATTAATTTCGACTTGTAATTAATACAATAATTTATTTCATTGTATTTTAATATGTTTACAAAAAACCCCGGCTCTGTACATTTTTGAAGCATATATTTGTGATGTTTTTTGTTGTGCTTTTATGTTGTTTTTATATATATTGTGTTCTGAAGTGCTTTGATCATGTTTTCTTATCTGATTTTTTCCTGTTGGCGCTAAAAAAGCATCGCTAAGAACGATGTATGACATATGTCGTCATACATCGTTTTATATCGATGGGGTATATCACATCAGGGGTATATCACATCAGTTCCGAAAAAACTTTAGCTGGGGTAAATGAAACTTCTGCTCCCGGAAGGAAACGAATGAAAGATAGGGTCACTGTTTTAGCCTGCTCCAATGCATCGGGTTCCCACAAGCTTGAACTAGCTGTTGTTGAGAAAAAGTAAGAATCCGAGATGTTTTAAGAATGTAAACAGATCTGCTCTTCCTGTACACTATTTAAATCAAAAAAATGCTTGGATGGATTCCAATTTGTTTTCCCAAGTGGTTTTTTGATATTTTCGTGCCTGCAGTGAAATCTTGGCAAGAAAAAAAACATTTGAATGGAGCGCTTCTGTTATTCGACAACTGTCCAGCTCATCCGGAACATAACTCTTTAAAATCTGGTAACATCCGGTGTTTATTTTTGCCCCCCAATACAACATCTCTGCTGCAGCCTATGGATCAAGGAGTCTTAGAATCTTTAAAACGACGTTACCGAAAGCAGTTTATCAGAAAATTACTTTTTGAAGGAGATTCTGAATCTGGTGCAGTTTCAATAGTTGAGTTTTGGAAAACTATCAACATCAAAGACTGCATTTATATGATCAGTGACGCGTGGGAATCTTTGCCGCAATCGACACTAAGACGAAGTTGGAGAAAACTTTTGCCGAATTTTTCAAGTGGCACAGATGAAAATGCTACTGACATTGCGAAAGATATTGTTACTGAGTTTTCAAGCGTTTTCAGCACAATGAAAGGCTTTGAAAATTGTGGTGATAGAGAAATTACAGATTGGTTGAATTGTGACATGGAAGATGCAGGCTTCCAGTTGCTCAATGATGAGGACTTAATAGCAGAAGTCCGGAATTCTCCAAAAGAAGATGATGAAGATGAGAATGATTCTGGAACAAATAAGATAAGTAACAATGATGCATTTGAGAGTTTTGCAAAAGGTCTTGCTTGGTTGGAACAACAGGAACAGTGTGATTCCTCTGAACGCATGATTTTAAGAAAACTTCGGGATAGAGCTGCACGGCAAAGGACGGCGAAATTGCACCAGATGAAACTTCCATTTAAACCATTGTAAATTTTGTTCCAGAAATAAATTAATTTTCATTTATAATTTTAATTTCTTTAACAGTAAAAATAGCCATAACAGTTGAACGACGACTCTACATATTAAACTAGATGATTATAGATAAATTCTCGATTATCCGAAGTTTTCGATTATCCGAAGTAGGTTCGGTCCCAATTACTTCGGATAATCGAGGTTCTACTGTATCAGCATATAAAAGAATTTATTTCAAACAGATTATTTTGGATTTACACTTTAAAGGTCTAAAATAAACATAAGGTAATATCTCCTGACAGAGAGTTGAAGCAGACAAAACTAACCCTACGAGTCATTGTTTGACTTTTTGGCCCACATAAAGAACATGGAATCTCGCTTGAAAATTTTGAGCTATGATTTCAATAAAATTAAAATAAAGTTCCTTTATTTGCTTGTTAACAAATCATAGTAATCATCAAAAATAAGTAGAATTTGATTCTCATTCGGAAACAAAGAGAATGCAGTCTCTCAAAATGAAGGCATCAAAAATATAAATATGGTTAATAAAAGGATTTATTACCGCAAAATATTTTTTAATATCATTTCAATAGGCATTTCTACATGATGAATATTATCAATAATCAGCGACATATTTGCCGAAAATTTGGAGTAAGGAAAAAAAAATTCAAAAGTGGGGATATAAAAGTATAACTGTCAATACCAGACTTCCAGAATAAACACACAGAAAAATCTGGCAATTCCAGAAAAAACAGAACACGATCATTCCTGTTAGCGTAAAAAAATTCAAATGCATACAATTTTACCACAAAATTATGTTGATACATGTTGCTAATAATTAAGGCCAGACACTAAATGGCGATAATTTTTAAACTTTCCTCCTGCCCCTAGCTATGCATTTGCAGTTCTGAGTTCAAAATGCTATTTTTTTTTCTATTTTTTAAATGAACCTTGAAAATATATGTAATTACTCTAATGATCAATAATGTGATGTTAGAGAGTTTGGGGAGGCTGCTACGCTTTCCAGTCTGTGTGCTACAATAAAAATCTGCAATATATGTGTATTCAAAAGTTAGGTCGTAAGTTGTAATGTAAAAACCTTACAGCTATAGGTATAAGTCATTTAGTTCCTTTACAGTTTTTTATTAGTCAAGCAACTGCTTGATGACAGTTATTAAAACAAAGATCATGGATTTCATCGGTTTAAAAATCCGGCTCCGGAGTAATCCCGGAAAATTTGCAGTCAGTATTATCTTTTCAGAAACATCAAATTTGGAAGGCGGGGGAAACCTTGAAAAAGAACTATATTTCATTACTTAAAAGCCACTTTATTGGAACAACAATGAACATTAAAAGCAGTTTTAATATCAGTATTTCGAATGTAAAACTGCATGCGTTTACTCTGAGAGTCAGAACAACAAATTAATCAAATCTGAAATGCATAATTTTGTTACATGTTTTTTAATACCGATACTTACTTTAGTAAAAAAGCGTTGAAACTAAATTGACAGTTCATAAGTTCAATGCCCAAATACCTACTAGTCGTTTCACTTATTTCACAACAACTCTGAACTCATTTTCCCTTTCCTTTCTTTAGACGTCTAAGCGCAATGATCAGATGAGAGACTGGAAACAGAGTCCCTACTCTCCAATTTTCCTTTTTTTTTTTGATACCCTGGTGAGAAATATTTGCACTAAGTTTGCTCGGACAAATATAGCGAAAACTTTACTTCAAAGCCGGATTCCAATCAAATTATTAAAATGTTACATAAACCACTTGCTTTCACACATAAAAGTCATGGTTTTAGTTGGAATGGAAAGGAAAAAATGGTTTGAATTTTAGACAGGACTTCATAGTGCTTTCAAAATGCATTTACGTAAAATTTAATCGGTCATGGAAAGTAACTATAGGTAGCGCTGTAAATTGGATGAAAAAGAAACCAGAAGAAAGAGACCATCAGAAAAGAAAACCATAAAAAAAGAAACCATCTTTTGCTATATTAAAGCTAAAACCGATCATTACTTCTGCAGGGTGGCAACAGGAACTGTGAAAAAATGTTCCCTGACTTTTCCCTGATTTCGTTTACCAAATTTCCCTGATTTACGTTACCAATGATAGCGGTTTTCTTTCTTTGCTCTACTTGAAATTCATTGTATGTTTGTATAAAATGCAGTATTTTAAACGTTTTAAGTTGTGTAAAGTTGTTGAACTAAAGATATATTTTAAAAAGATGCTACTTTTTTTAATGAAATGGTTAAAAAAAAAGACAATTTTTTTGGGGGGGGGGGGGGACCTACAAAATGATATATTAAATTTTTATACATGGAAAGATTATAGAAAATTAAAAATAAAAAAATACTTTACTTCCAGAAACCACTTAACATAAGAATTTTAAGAAACTATGAAAATTACTCTTAAAAATATATGTGTATTTATGATAGTTCAAAATAATTTCAATTACTCTTTAGTTCTAAGTTTTCAAACAGGATAACAATTGTTGCAAGAATAACAAGTAATAGTGAAAGAATAGAAGTAATGTAATTATTCTTATATAACTAATCTTATAACTAATTTAATATAATCTTATTATATCTAATCTATTAATTACCTAACATAATATTATATGTAAGGAAAAAAAATCTTAGATTGCTTTTGTAACAAATAACTTTGAAATGCAAGAAAAAAAAAAGCAATTGGTTAATTTCATATTATAGGTATAAAAGAAGAATACAACTTGGTTATAAAATTAAAAAATTACTTAAGCCTGAAGAAAAGAAAACTTTTATAATTTGCGGTGACAACAAATAGTATAACGGCAAAAAACTGCAATAGTATTCGGCATAAAAGTTTTTTTTTATTGAAAGTTCAATTTTAGCAATTAAAAACGCAAAGAAGTAATACTATAAAAGCTTAAAAGTTATTAATTCAAAAACCAAAGATTTCTTCTTGAAATCGTTATTACAGTACTTAATTACTTCGAGACAATGGAATAAAGGCAAAGGAGGTAAGGCATTAATGAAGGCTTCCTCTTTGCCTGTATGGTTGTTTATTTTAAGTAGCATTGAAAGCGCAGAAGGAAATTTCAAGCTAGGTAAAATAAACAACCTAACAGATACAGAAGCAATCTTAGGAAGTTCATCCTGTGGTTAATAAGTAAGATTCAATACTTGGACGTTGGGGAAAAAAGATGCACAAATATGAGGCAGTGTGTAATCGCACCTCATTAATTTTACTTTTTTTTTGAACAAATAATTGGCGGAAAATGCGTAGGGAATTAGAGTACTTAATTTTGTAAAGCAAAAAAAAAATTTTTTTTCTTCATAAAATCAATTTTCCCTGATTTTTTGTTATTTTTTCAAAATTCCCTGTTATTTCCCTGATTAATAAAGTTCCCTGACTTTTCCCTGATCTCCCTGATCTGTCGCCACCCTGTTCTAAAATTGTCTTTAGTGATTCTTGTACGTTCTGTATTTTAAGCTTGGTATGTTAACATTTGGTTATTCTTAATGCATTAACAATACATAATCTGTAGATTTATCGATTTTCTTTTCATACGTACTTTGATTTCTTACACTGATAATTTGTCTGTTCATTCTTTGGCTCTTTTACTGTTTACAGTTCTTTGATGTCTATTTTTTTTAAAATCATTTCTAATCCAGACTTTAAAATATTATCTATCTTTCCTTTGTTTACTGTTGATGTTTCTCTAACGGTTGCGAAAAAACGTATGCGCTCTTGACGCACAATTTTAGCTAGTTTCCTCAGTATTAGTTACTTAAGAAGCCGCGATTCAAAGCTCGAATAACGCAGAGGTTAGCACATTAGACTGGAGAATAAGTGGACCAGGGTTTGAAACCTGATTCGTCCGACCTCTTAGTATTTCTTTTCTTTTTTTTTCTAAATGTAAAACTCGAAAAATCTGTTTTTATCTCTTTTTCCACAAAATTATAGATTTATACAAGGAACAAAGTTGTAATATGACTTAATTTTGCTGTATTTGGATTAAAAGGCAATTTAATCAATACTATATTTAAGATGCATTAGATGCATTTTTTATGTTTAAGAACCCGAGCTCTGAAGGTCGAATAACGTGGTGGATAGCGCTTTCTCCTGTAGAACAATTGGTCCAGGGATCGATGCTTGGTTCGGGCGATTATCCTCTTAGTGTTCTTTTTTTTTTTTTTTTTTTCATAATGTGAAATTCGAAAAAAAATCTTTATTAATCTATTTTTCACATAATGAAAGATTTATGCAAGGATCCAAGTTCTAACACGACTTTTCGCTGTCTTTTGATTAAAGTGCAATTAAATCCATAATATAGTTAAGATGCATTTTTTGCATTTTTCACGTTTAAAACTTCGAGCTTCGACGGCCGAGTAGCGCGGTGATTAGCACTTTCGATTGAATAGCAAATGACCCAGGATCCAATGCCCGGTTGAGGCGATTATTCTCTTAGTTTTTTTTTTTCTGGAGAAAACTCGAAAAACGTTTTTTTTAAATCTCTTTTCAAAAAATTATAGATTTATACAAGGAATAAAATCGTAATATGAATTAATTTTTCTGTCTTTTGATTAAAGTTTAATAAATCAATAATATAATTTTGATGCATTTTTTGTTTTATTCACGTTTAAGTCCACAAACTTCGAAGCTCGAATAGAGCTGTGTTTAACGGGTTTGATTAAACAAAAAGTGATCCAGGGTTCGAAATCCGGTTTGTCTAGTTGTTTTCTTAATAATTTTTTTCTGAATGTAAAACTCGAAAAAGATTTTTTCTTTTAATCTCTTTTTTTTTTTTTTTACAAAATTATAGATTTATAGAAGGAACGGAGTACAAATATGATTTAATTTTGCTGTCTTTTGATTGCAGAGCAACTTAATAATATAATTGAGATGCAGTTTTTGTACTTTTCACGTTTAAGACCCCTAGCGTCCAAGCTCGAAGGGCGCTGTGTTTAACGCGTTCGACTAGAGAGAAAGTAGTCGAGGGTTCGAAACACCCGGTTCGGCCGATTAGCCTCTTAGCATTTTTTTTTCCTTTGAATTTTGAAACTGGAAAAACCTTTTATTTTAAATCTTTTTTCACAAAATTATAGATTGACACAATGAACGAAGTTTCATTGTGACTTAATTTTGCTGTCTCTTTGATTAAAGTGCAATAGTAACCAATAATATAATTCAGATGCATTATTTTTGATTTTTCACATTTAAGACCACTAGCTTCGAAACTTGAATAGCGCTGTGGTTAACGCGTTCGACTAGAGAGAAAGTGGTCTTAAATTCGATCATTCTCTAAGTTTTTTCACATCCGAAATATGAAACATAACTAAGAATGCTTACTTTACTTCAATGTGCAAGTGTCAACTAGCGCGAAATGGCTAAACAGCGAACTTTTCTCGAGTAACAAATTTGAGCTAACGCGAATTCCTCAATCCCTAAGACGAAAATTTTCGGAAGGGAATCGAAAGGCTTAAGTATCACCTTCTTTATTGGGTACTAAGTATTAGTTTCGTGAATGGACTTTCCTTTTAGCATCAGTGAAAGCAAAAGTACCCCACACTGTACTAGTCGAAACATCGCTTTGTTTAATTTACAAATCGCCACTTCGTATATTTTTCATTCTAAATATGAAATTGATGAAATATTATTTCACATTAGCGGACAGTTTAACATTTTAAAAGGAATAATAGAAAGTTTCTGACAACCAAAGAAATTTAAAATTTAAAGATTTTCGATATTCTTGAACAACTAAAACGTGCGTCGAATATAATTACTCTACAGTACTATTTGTTGTGCTGCATTTTATTATTGCTACATACTATACGTACGTACTGTGTCATTTTTATGTCATTCTCTCCCAATGATTTTGCGTACCTTAACCGTATTTTTATTCAATAACACAGCTTCTTTTTAAATACATCCAAATCTTTTTTTGTGCGGTCTTTTTTTTGTGCGATTTTTTTATGCGACATTTTTGGTGCGGTTTATGAAAATTTAATCAGATTGGGATTTAATTGACGGTAGTATTTAAAAAACGAACAAACTTTTTTATGCGATTTTTTTAATGCGGTCCCTCTACCGCTCAAAAAGAGGTTTGAGTATACAGTAAAATTTCAGTTCTCTACATTTAAATTCGGAAAATGAAGTTAAGAAGTGTGGGTTGAAATATTTTGAGGAGTGTTTACAGATGTCTAAAATAATAGGTACGTTGAATAAAATCGTAATAAATACTATTTTCCTCAACGCGAAATTTCTAAGCGGGAAGTTTTTGTAACGCATCCCTCGCGTAAGTTGAGATTCAACTGTAAATGCGGATGACATTCATACCTTTTTGCTTAACAAGCAAATTTTGCACGAAACGGAAACATTTCCGTTATCATACATTTCTATGACGCTGTAATGTTTATCGTTAGCCGGCCAGAGGACAGTTCAGTGTCATCCTCTTCTGTAACATTTACAGTAGCTTCCACATTAGGAGGATATTGGCACACACACACAATTCATGTAATCTCATTGACATCTAAAATGCTCATCCACGGGACATTCTCTGCTGACAGAAAACACAATCGGGGTACTACTTGGCAGTTATCGCTTGTTCTTCTCTTTTGAAGTCATGCTCTACCGAAGGCAAATATTGGGGAAATGTGAACATTTCGATGCCAAACAAACTAATGGCGTCTAACAGATAGAACATATGGCGTGGTGCAAGTTTTACTCGCGTAAGACTTGCAGCAGTCAGATTGTTTAAAACCTTTTTTTTTTGAAACTTTATTTAAAAGTAATTTTTAGAAATCGTTACAAACTTTTTTTTTGCAGCGAACTCCTTGCTACTCTACTTTTTTTTTCAAAAGTAGTGCGCTACACTACAAACTATTAAAAAATGTAGCTACTACAGTAGCGTCGCTACTTGTAGCGCGCTACTTCCAACCACTGCTCAAAAGTGATGCTAACAAATCAGAGAAACATTCCTATTCACATTTTGTTGAGTCATAAGCTATTGGGCTACCCGTTATGTTTGGCTCATTCGAATGGTTACTAAGAAAATCGTGAAGTTCAATTTAGTGAACTTAATTGAAACTGAGACTTCTTGCAGCGCTTAAATTTTTAACGTGCCATTTTTTTACTCACTGTAAAAATTCATCCCTTTGAAATATTGGATAATTCAGTTTAAGATTCATTTGAATTAAGTATAAAAAATTGGTACGTTCACTTTAAAGCTTAAGAAAGATTACACGCCCATTTAAATTCCTATTTTATAATTATATTTTGTTGCATTAAGCTTTATTGAAAAAGGTGAAAATCATTGTATTATTTTGAATTTGGGTTGTTTAAGTTCCCCTAGGGTGAATTCATTTCAAGTTATGCTAACAAATAGGAAAATAAATCCTTAAAATGTCAACTTCTGATGGCTTTACCTTATTTTTTTGCGCTTTGTATCAAAACCAGTTTAACCCACTTTTTAGAGACGAAAAACGTTCTCGGATTGAGCTTTTTTCAAAGAAAAGTTTTTTAGCAGCAGTTTTTGACTTAACTGAGCTGGCTGATCTTCAAATAGCTTGTAACGTGACAGGATCCACCATGAAGTATGAAAAAATGTAAAAATTAAAAAAAAAAAAAAAAAAAAAAACTTTAAAGAAATTATGGATTGAGCTGGTTTTGGTGCTAAGCTCCAGAATTGTGCATTGCAAGAAAAGTATTTCCTGAAATGTGCAACCTTACACTTCAACATTTTTGTGGGGAAGGAAACTAAGGAAAAGTCTTGTTTCTTCAGTTTGTTGTTGGTCACCCAGTTATTAAATTTTAAATCAAACGTGTGAGCGGAAACACTTTTTTTTTGCTGGTACTTGAAAAGAAATTTTCCATTTTACAAATATCCAAAGGCTCTAAAACAGAACGGTATTATCATTTAATTTGAAAAATGTGGTAGCAAGTTGTTTTCCTATGCCTTTACTTACGACGGATTAAAAGGGGAGGGGGCGGAAACGCTTTTACTGAGACTTCAAATGTTCTATACTAAATTAACTAAAAGTGCAGTGAGGTGGATGGTAGATGGGGGCGGAGCAAACCCTCACCGAACTGTCTATTTAAAACAACTCTACTCGCCAAAAGCATTGCAAGTTTGAGAGATCTAACATTTATACGAGATAAGACAGTAACAATTGTACTTTCTCAATTAAACTGATCTTCCTAAAGTGTAAATGTACTAGTGAAATGTAAAGAAACATTAATTGAATGGGTCCCTAGAAGAAGGTTATTGTTACAAATTAAAAGATTTTTTAAAGAAAGTTTTTAAAGAAGTAAAGAAAAAATATGCCCTTCTACTGTAAAATTATGCACTTCTTCTAGAAACCCATTCAATTATAGTTAGTCATGAATTATCGAAAGAAGCGTTTTAAAACCTTTTGCATAATAAATGCTTAAAAGAAAAGTTGCTGCGATCAAAGCCAGAGAAAGAGCAAAATCATATTATATGCTTTTGGTTCAATTGCACCCATTTATTACCCTTTTCATTTGAGAAGAATTTGAGATTGTTTATTTGCTTTTCTTCCAATATAACAAAACTTTATTTCCATTTCGGATGAACTTTTTTTTTTGCATGCTATTTTTTTTCAGTAATTAAATAGTTATTTTGTTCAATTCCTCTATCATGTCTTGTCTTAAACTAATTTAATATTGTGAAATCGAGAAATATCAGAAGAGTTGAAAAATATTAATATTTGTTTCTTATTTTGTTTTAGTCTTGAAAAACTCATATTTCTCCAACTTAAAACAACTTTGGCCTTTGGTCAGTAGTATAGATAGCTAATCCTACTGCGTGAAATCTAACCACGTAACAACACTCGTTTACTCTCAGAAATTCATCGCGTATTTTCGAGCTTTTTCTTTTTAATCTTTAAGCAAATTTCTTCATTTAACAATGATTCTTTCCTTGTTGGGACAGAAACTCATACTAAAATCTCACGAAAGTTTTGTCAGTTTGATGGCAATTTTTTTTTAATTTGACGAAAATCTTCAAGAAGCCATTTTTTCAAAAACAACGAAAATTTCCTGAGATTTGATGGTGCATTTCTGTAAGTGCTAAGTAAGTTACAGTGGCACACTTATGCCTAGCACCCTTGGTGAACTTTAGGGTTCACGTTTTACAGAAATTCAGTAAATTTATTTATTAACATTTCGCAAAAGACCATTAAAGCTCAAACTTAAATTACCCGGCAATCAAACGTGGATTTGAAGGATGGGTCCTAGTGATCATGAGCTCCCCCCCCTCCTCTTTCTGACGCAACCAATGATAGCCTAAAATTGTTTTGCGGACTTGAATTTCAAGAAATTGCCCGGCAGAGTCTAGATTAGATTACCTTCTTATGAGAGGATAAAACATTTCTGACCTCACTTTCACTAGTCTGTATACTCACATATGAACTATGATCCGAAATAATAATGAATCCAAAACAAAACATTAATGAACCCAAAGCAGTAAACAATAATGAATCCAAAACAGAAACTGCATCCACTCTTGTTGCAAAGTAATATCAAAACAGTAATAAAACGCATACTTTTGATGATACGCCTTCTTAAATCTCAATGTGTTTTTCCCTGATTATTATATTATCTATATTTACAATCAGAATATAGCCCCTACGTTTTTCACACACAAAGCAATTATAATCTTCCTTAAGTTCTTAAAATAATTTCTAATTCAATTGAATATCGAACCAACATTTATTGTTCTGGTGAGATAGACAATCAATGAGTGTAACACTTTATTTAATTACTTTAAACAAAAATAAATCATGTTCAAGCCCCGTGTATGCTCTATTCATGAAACCCAAAGTTCATTGTTCTTTTCTGCACGTAAGAAAATTTATATTTCATTAATGTTCAATAAATCAACAAGTTATTAAGAATATGTGCTTTCAAGACTTGAATGAATAGTATAAACAAATGCGGAACAGTTTAATTAAAGAAATAAAAGTTATTCGTATAAAAGACTAAAGAAAAACAATGTACTTTTTGTAAAAAGGGAGTACCAAAGTTCTCAGCCGAGTAAAAAATAATTGATAAATAAATAAAAAACACTTATGCGTCGAATGCTTTTTTCGAATGGCGTTTAATGCACAAGTAAAAATTTTAATTGCCCAATAACATCCTAAAAAACTACCGAATAAATTAAAAAAGGGGATTTTTTACAATAAATGCATAACAGCCAATAGTTTGAAATCGCCGTAAGAACAAAAATTGTCTTAGTTGCAACATTCACTCTGTAAATGCACAGCATTTTGAGCCAAATGAATCGATTAGATCAGTGGTACTCTATCTTTTTCGCCAGTGAAACAACCCGCGACCCAATAGGTATACCCTCATATTATTGTACACACATTGAGGGTGTTATACATGAGAACTTATGGTGTGTGATGCACTTTATTTTTTTAAACAAAATTTTAAATAGTATACTTTTATTAATTTAAACTGTTCGTGATTAACATCACTACGAAGAAAAATGAAAATGCTATTTATTACATCATGCTATAGTTGTAAAACTGTTCCTTAGTATGCATTTCAAAAGAAGGAATAATGTCGCGTACCCACAAGAAATACACTGAAGGTCCATTTGGGTCGCGACCCACAGTTTGGAAACCCCTGGATTATATGTACCGAGTCCATTCAAAATGAACAAATCGGCTGTGGCTGAAATGTCACAGATTTCAATGGAAATTTTTATTTAAGGTAAATCATGCACGAATATATTACGACATTTAGCACGTTATTGGGCATTGATTTCAGCGAAGTTAGTACATTCCTTAAAGCTTGAGATTAAAAAACAAAATGCTTAATTATGAGAAAACTGAAATACTTTCGGTTTTTAAACCTCAGTTTAAAGTTAACTATAATAACTGTGAAAAAGTTACTGATAGCAGATGAATCAACCAACTCCATAGATTACAACAATATATAACTTTTACGTTTATATTAAATAGTTGATAAAATACCAGCCTTCAAAAATGCAACATTTAGCATTTATGAGTATGTTGTTAAATTTGACCAATTTTCAATCCCATGTAACTACCAAAATAAAAAAATATTAAGCCAAAAAATTTTAGATGATTTTTATATAGGCATAAATGGAACATGTATAACAAAGTTTATAATAATCTGTTACCATACAGCCAGCACTTATTTGTCATTTTTGCTCATTTCATACGGAATAACCCAAACTGATTATCATTTAGGATTTCATAATAGTACCGAAGGGGTTTATCATGTCAAAGTATCAATAGCAATCATGTTTTCAATTGAAGAGACATTGATCATTATAATGAATAAACAAACCTAATGAAGACATCATTCGCTTGTTTTTAAAGAAATTTTCTCGACAAAATTATTTATAAATAATCTAAAGAACAATGAGTATCATACGTGATTACAACTGAACTGTAACTTCCACGCAACCAATTATACGGGAATATAAAATGAATACTTTCTCTACTTACATCTTCACAGCTCCCCTTTAAGTTATTGACGGTTCCGATGAACGTTGATTATTTCATTAACTAAGTGTCTCTGTTTTCACAACTAAAGTAAATAGGTAGATAGCGCAGCAAAATTAACTCTTTACAACACAAATCACTAAAACATAAGAAATAAACTTCTACAAAGAATATATCCACACGTAAAAAAGAATGGACGGTAATTTCTTTGAGCACTTGAAAACACGACCAATACCAGCAACCGATCAATCAACACTACAGTTACAACTAATTTGAAATGTAAGTTTAGTACCAAGCATTAAATTTTGTGCATCTCACTTTGGCGAAGAAAACGCTATTTAGATTAAAATCCAAGTGTTTCTAGCGCCACGCCCCTTCTCAATGGCTACGCCGCTTATACGTTTGAATAGTAGAAACTAAACTTCAAGATTTATGAACCCAGAAGTATCAGGTATGTAGTTTATTTTTTAAGCATTTTTTTAGGTATTTCGCAATAAAAAAAACTTGCATGTCTAGATGAATCTCAAATTTGTTCTTGTAATTGTTGCATTTATTTTTATAAGATGTGTATGTTTGCTTTAAGAACTTAGTACTTGTTTTATTCTTAGATTTAACATTGTTTTTTCTTGTTCCGTTTAAAAAAGCCATCATATCTCCAAACAATATGTGACCGATTGAACCACTTTTCCCTCATAAGGGTCACACCATAGACCAGGGTTGTTTATTTTTTTTTTTTTTGAACCTAAGAGTAGCCACTTGAAAGATGGGGGTATGATTAAAGGGGTATTTTTCTCTTTTTTTGGGGGGTGGGGGTTAGCTCATGCTCTTAAGAGGGGTGCGCCCTTGTTCTTAAAGGGGGTGAGTTCCCCTTCGGAACCCATTTCAATACCAACATTTTTCGCGGAACCCCTGACATTTTCTTCAGTGGTATAGTTTGAGTGTGAAGTTCTGAAAATGGTTAATTTGCAATAACAGCTAAATTTATTTCAAATAAAATTGTCTAACAAAAGAGTTTCCAAAATAATTTGAAGTCTTTAAACAAATTTTCAAGATACAATTTCAATGAGATTAGTGGTACTTATTTCATTATCGCAGATGTTCTTAACATTTGGCTTTATGGGTTGAAGATAAAGAATAGCGTCAGAGATTTCACCTCAAATCTGTATTTGTTGTTAAATAAATTGAAAAACCAGTTTTTCACAAATAATGGCAAGTACTTCAAGTGCCACCACTGCTTTTAGTGACAGTTGAAAAGATTCATCTTTTGAATTCACTAGAATGTCAATAAAGGTGCTAATTTTAATGGATGTTGCAAGAATGAAACATAATGATGTTTTAATAAAAGTTTTGTATATTTTTACAGACTTGATCGAAGGTAATCCCTAATGTATTTTGATATTTTATCACCTGATTCGGAGAATACTGATTAAAGCCTTCATCCAACCTTGTTTCAATTGATTTTCAAAAATGACTAATTTGAATCATTAAATAATACAAATTTCGCGAAGCTCTTCAGTAATCTTCATGGAAACCTTGGGTTTCATGAAACACAATTTAAGAAACGCTGCCCCATAGACGATTATTTATCAATGAGAAATGTATGGTCATTCATAAATGTGATGGAATTTACAACGAAAACAATTGTACAAAATAAATTACAAATGAATGAACAAATTTGTGTTTAACCAATTTTTTTTTTTACCAGTATATTCAAATAGCACTTATTTAGCTGTTAATGATTTTAAAAATAATCGTATTATGTACTTGGATTATTTTGAGAACTTCTAACTTTTCATTAGATGAATCAATGTCTATGACACTGCTGTTAGAAGTTAAAGGGCTAATCTTATATTTCTGCATTTTTTTTTTTTGCGTTCTTGTCATCTAGTTATCTATTGCACGTTAGCTTTACTGAACAATCTTGCATTTTTGGTCTACGCTGAAACTAAAGCACGTAAAAAGGTCACATTCCAACATTTCCCTATTGTTAGTATGGAATCCAAAACGCGTTTCTTTTTTAATATCTCAAAAACTCATTTTTGTAGATACTGCCCTTTACCTTTCATACGGCAGGTTACATTTGTCGCATTCCCGGTATAACTCCTGAATTTTAATCATCTTTAATTACATAAATTACTAGCGCATAAATAATAATTTTAGAACAACGACACATTTTGCTCGCTTTATGCTTCAGTTTCAAATACAAATACAAAAGTGACTACCAGCAACAGGCTCTGGGCCCAGCTAGACTGGTCCTAGTCAATTTACAATCCCCAGTGAAGATCAATGGCCCTCTTAAAACTGTCTACTCCTTTGCTCATGACCACCTCTTCCGGTAAGCTGTTCCAAGGTTCCACTACCCTGCTAAAATAATAATTTTTCCTAATATCCATGTTAGCCTGAGATTTAAATAGCTTAAAACAATGACCCCTTGTCCTGTTTTCGGTGCTAAACTTTAGCCCCATAACATCTTTCGTTTTAATAAATTTAAACAGCTGAATCATGTCCCCTCGGTCTCTTCTTTGCTCAAGACTGTACATTTTTAGCCTTCTAAGCCTGGAATCATAATCTAAGTGGGAAAGTCCACTTATTAGCCTTGTAGCCCGCCTTTGAACCCTTTCCAATACATTAATGTCTTTCTTAAGATAAGGAGACCAAAACTGAACAGCATACTCCAAATGGGGTCTTACCAAACTTCTATATAAGGGCAGAAGAACTTCTTTAGATTTATTTGAAATATATCTATTGATAAACCCAAGCATCTTATTGGCTTTGTTGCTAGCAATGCTGCACTGTTGGCTAAACTTTAAATCCTGACTTATTAAGACCCCCAGATCAGTAACTTTGTCTGCCTGACTAATGACTGAACCTTGCAAATAATAACTTGTACACTTATTTCCATGCCCTAAATGTAGCACTTGACATTTCCCAACATTAACAGCCATACCCCATTTATCAGCCCACTCCGTAATATGATCTAGATCCTCTTGCAGCTGATTTGCTTGTGCTTCATTTTCTACAGTTCCCATAACTTTGACATCATCAGCAAAACAATGCATGTTCCCAGAAATATTTTTGTGAATATCGTTCATAAAGACAATGAACAAAACAGGCCCTAACACTGATCCTTGAGGAACCCCGCTTAAGACCTCACTCCAATTAGAATAATTTCCCCTTACAACTACTCTTTGTTTCCTTCCGGTCAGCCAATTTTTTACCCAAATGAAAGTTTTCCCTCCTATTCCTATATCAGCTAATTTGCTAAGTAGAGCAACATGCGGTACCTTATCGAAAGCTTTTTGAAAATCAATGTAAACAACGTCTACAGGCTTCTTATTGTCCAAAGCCATGGTAACTTTGTCATAGAAATGTAATAAATTAGTTGCACAAGATTTACCTTTCCTGAAACCGTACTGAAAACTAGTCAATAGATTATTAGTCTCTAGAAAATTTACTATCTTAATTTTCATCAATGTTCCAAAAATTTTGCAAACCACCGAAGTTAGACTCACAGGTCTATAATTTCCTGCACTCCTTTTAGACCCTTTCTTCAAGAGCGGTGTAATGTTAGCCAGCTTCCAGTCCTCCGGCACTGTCCCCGAATTATAAGAAGCATTGAAAATGTTTGCGATTACATCTGCTAATTCCTCTGCACATTTAACTAAAATTTTCGGATAAATATTATCTGGCCCCGGAGCCTTAGTCTCTTTAATTTTTTTCAAATGAAGTAAAACGTCATCCCTGGAAAATACAAAGTCCTCAAGCTGTACTATAGCTTGTGTCTTGTTGGTGTCAACTGTTGAGATACAGTTATCGTTAAAAACACTCGAAAAAAAGTTATTAAGAGCATTAGCAATATCACTATCGTCCTGAATTAAAATTCCGTGCTCATCAACCAGTGGTCCAATATGACTATTTCGAACTTTCCTCGAATTAGCGTATGCAAAAAAAACCATGGGATTCCTGTTTATGTTATCTGCCAGTCTTTGCTCCAACTCTCTTTTCTAAATCCGTACCAAATACTTAAATTTACGCCTTGCCTTACAATATTGGAGCCTATCTGCATTGTGACCTGTTTCTCTAAACCTATGAAAAGCAGCTTGTTTGTAATTTAGAGCGTCTTTAGTTTCCCTGGAGAACCACATTGGCCAAATTTTAGTGTTGACACACTTTCTCCTAAAAGGAACATGATCCCTAACCGTATTCGCTAGATTTTCCTTAAACTCTGCCCACTGAAGATTCACATCGCTATTGTCCAATCCAGAAGAAAAAACTGCTTTCAAACTCTGCCGAAGTGCCACAAAGTCAGTATTTCTGAAATTGGGCACAAACCTAAAATTCTCTACTTTGTGCATATCAAATTTAATCCCAAACCTAATACTGTTGTGGTCACTATCTCCAATGTGTTCCCCTACACATAACCCCTGAACAGAGCCTTCCATGTCGCAGAAAACTAGATCTAAAATCGCATCCTGTCGAGTACCCTGAGTTACAATTTGATCTAAGAAACAGTCACCAATTACTTTCAAAAATTCCTCTTCTCTGCTATTACTATGGTAAAAATTATTCCAATCAATTCCTGGAAAATTTAAATCTCCCATTATGATGACTGACCCCGTGCTAGAAATGTCACTAATAATACTAAGCATCTGTTCGTCTTGACCCTGGCTTAAGTTGGGTGGCCTATAAATATTCCCCAAACGTAGTTTTTTGCCCTTATTACTAATCAAATCCAGCCAAATCATATCAATCTCATTAGGTTTATCATTATCTACCAATTCATTGCAATTTAAAGTGTCTCTAACATAAAATAAAACCCCACCACCTCTTTTACCTACTCTACCTTGTCTAAACAAATTATACCCAGCAATAGATAATAAATCATCATCCCTTTCGGTAGCCCATGTCTCGGTAACTCCAATAATATCCAACCTCTCGTCTATAATTATGCTTTTCAATTCTTCCATCTTGTTCCTAATACTACGAGCATTTGTATAAAAAACCTTAAGTAAGCCCATCTTACTTTTATTTAATGCTGCAGGATTGTTTGAATCCCAAGTGTTAAAATCTTTTCTCTTATTAGCCACCCTATTTCCGTTTCTACTAAAATCCCGAATTCTACTAAAATTCTACTAAAAGTTTCAATAGCTTATGTAATAGTTGAATAGTATAAATTATGTTTATTAACTATTCGGGGAGACATTCTCTTTTTTTTCTAAATCTCGCAAAATGTTTGAAGCTACTGACACTGATCATCATGGCTAACTTCATATATTGAAATTGTATGGTATCAGAAGTGGATCATTTCCTTTGAACTTGTTTCAGACTTATATAAAAAATAAAATTATAATCGTCTTACATCTGTACACATCAGCTCACATCTTTTTGCATTGAAAGAGGAGTTCGTCGCAACTCCGAAACTCATGTTGTCATTTTTTGGAAAATTTGTGCTGGTTTAAAAGTTCTCGATTTTACATTTACTTTTAAGCACAAAGGTATGTATTTTTAAGTGTTAAATGAGATTTCAACTATCAGACGCCTCGTAAGAAATTCCTCAAGGGTACCAGACTGAAAATAGAGTATCCTGACACTGAAAAATATGAGTAGAAGCAATTAGAATTTGATTAGAATTTCATGAAAAAAACGTCTAAACCTAGCTAAATAACTCTCTTTTTAGGAATTTGATATTGAGTTTCAAAGTAGTCCGGAACTATTGATCACCCCTTTTCCAGCGCAACTGTCATCTATTAAATGTGACTTTTCAAAATACTCCATATTGGTTCTTATGTTTATCTTTCTAACTGGCGTTTCCTGTGCTTTAATTAGTGCTTCATGCAGATCAGATATTTTTGTTTTTGAAGGGGGGGGGGGGGAAGGGGAGAATTTAGTGTACAACCTTAATTCAAAATAATAGAATAACAGAATTTTTTTAAACAAAACTTGTCAATTTTTCAAGTAAAAAGAACTCTTGTAAATTTAAAGAGTGATGTATAATATTAAAGAAGTGCATAAACAATTTTCAATAAGTTTGCATGTATAATATGTGCTCTTTGAAGTAAATTGCACATTTACTTCAAAGAGCGCAAAACTTGCCTAGCGATTTTATGCAAAACGTCCGGCTACGTCAAAACGTCTGACAGGCAGTTTGTTCTTGAAAATAAAATAGAACTTAACATAATTTGATTTCACATAGCTTTTAGTTAGGCTCATCAAAAGTACGTGTGTAAGAGTTGCATAATAGTTTTTTTTTTTTTTTTTTTTGATTTTTAGTGCTAGTCTTGTACTTTTCCAAACTATGAACATTCAAATTTCTTAGTGTATGTAATAGCGTGCTTCGTTTTGCAACGGTTTTTTTTTTTTTTTTTTGAAGCGAAATGTAATAACTGGCAAAAATGACCTACTCACGTGGACATAACAGATTTAATGTTTCTTTTTTTTTTTTTTTGCAAATCCAATTATGTGATCTATCAGATGTATTGCCTCAAAATTGCAACATTTTGAATAAAAACACGAAAACATTCACCAGTTTTCATTAGTTTAAGCCGTTCTGCACACACGTTTTTTATTTAAGGGCTATTACCTTTGATGAAATTTGATGTTGGAACTTCAAAACTCCAGCTTAGTAGCTTCAGAAAGGTTAGAATTTCCTCTTCTGTATCTAAAAATGGGCAAAAATTCAGTACAAGAAGCAGATTCGAGGCAGTGAGAAGCAAAGGGATGTAAGTGGACAGATTAAAATTTCGAGTAAAACGCTTTTAAAGAAAAGATCCTAGGCTTTCATTAAAATTCTTTTCCAAATCATGCTGCATACCAAATCATGCACCTACCAGAGCTACTAGTACTATCTCTTGCCCCAAAACGGAGGAGAGGTTCACCTACCTTTTGTACCGTTACCAACAAATTTTTAGTTTTGCCACTTACACCCCTTTGCTTCTCACTGCCTCATTGGTAAGTTTTCGATCCAAGTATATTTCAAAAGTAAGAGTGTTAAAAGTAAGCATTTGAATGAATCAGAGCAAGAATTTTAAACATTTGTATTTTCATTAAAATTTTTGGAAATTGATCAATTTTTACCTTTTTTTCAAACTTGGAAGCTTGTTTCTCGGTAGGTAAACCTTAATATTGCAAAAAAATAAAAAAAAATAAAAATAAAAATAAAAAAATAAAAATAGAAATGTATTTCTTGGATGACTTTACTTCCAAAAGCTCGCTATTCTTTGCTTTGAAAAATGGGTTCTTTGAAGCCCTGAAACACGACTCTGAAAATTCTTGCATTATTTTTGTTTGATTACGTGGTTGTTATATAATTGCAGACTTGGGGGGGGGGGGGGCTCTTGCTTTTGGGGGGGGGTGCATCTTCGCGATATTTAAGGAGAGGGGGTGCGTCCTTGCCCTTATTAGGAGGGCACCCCTGTAGGTGATATTAGAGGAAGGGAGCGCAGGGACATCTCCGAAAAATGTTTGAAATTTAAGTTTTGGAAGCGTGATTGTAGACAATCTTTAGTAGCTTAAGAGCTCGGGAAATTTTCTAAATTGATGCTCCATTTCGCAGTTTTAGACGATCTGAAACAATTAGCGAGGAGTATCTGGGGGTGTTTTGGAATTAAAGTTCCTAAAGTTCTTTTATTTACTTTAATAATAATCTAAACGTTATAGGAGACTTCACTCCAGTTTTTCTTTTTCAAAAAACTTTTAACTGATTTGGTTTTCTACATAGTGACATTATTAATTTCCAGACTAATTTTTGCTTGTTTGAAATAGAACCCATTGCGGCAGCAGAAATTTTTATGTTTTGGACTGATATGGTATTTTAAGTTCAAAAGGAAATCATTTTTAATTTTTTCTTTCTTTAAACTTAAAGTGCAGTTTTTGGCTTTATTGCTTATATACTGTGTTGTTAATAAAAGATCAATTTTTTAAATTGAATAAATTCTTGTAATTGAAACTACAGAAATTATTTAAAATTTTTCAGCTCTCTATAACATATTGGAAACGTAAACTTGGGTTTAGGCCCCCATATCTCCAATAATGTTTATTTTAATATTGGGGTTTAGTCACTTCCCTCGAAGAATTTCTTTATTTTGCAATGCTCACTATATTAAATTTGATAACTATATTTTTGTCTAACCGGGATATAGCTTTCCCTCATACTTATCAGATTCCATTTCACATGTATCAAAGTGGGTTGCTTCCTTTTCCTTTTTAAAACCGTTTTAAAATTTAGTTTTAAAGTCACAGCATACTTGAAAGCTAATATTTTACAGGAAAAAGAATTCGATTGTGTCGTTTGCAAAAGCTGTCCTTTTTAAAATTTGTCATACATTGGATATATTTCATCATAATATCGATATTAAAGCTTTAGAATTCAAAATGACTAATAACCGACAAAAATTTGCGTTGACGGTAAAGCAAATAGTTTCTCTTTACAGTTAATAGAACTAATGTCTGCTTAAAAACTATAGCAATTCCCATCAGACTATGTAAGTGCCGTGTCAAACAAACGAAATTAGTTCTGTCGCCTCAACATCTGCTTTGATGAAATTTGCCGATGGCAATGTGAAGATTTAAATATTGGTCTTAAAAATAGCGTATCCAGAAAAATTTTATGGAAATGCACACAACGAAATTAATTAAAGAAAAAGCCCTTTGGGACTTTGAAACTTTAGCAAGATTCATTCACGCAAACTTTTATTGAAGTTGCGTATATGAAATACTTTTGAAAATCTTGCATTTTTAGTTTGTAATTTTTTTCTCTAAAGCTGAATACTTATCCATCATGGAAAGCTGTAAAGCGCGCTTAATTTAAATACACGTACTTGTTCATTTTAACTGTAACGAAAAATTACTGTTTTTTTTAAATTAAAATATAATTTTTGACGTTTTGGAATTGTCTCAAATAATATTATTGCATTGAAAGTCTTGCAAGTTCTTGCTCTATGTATGAATTGATTAAGTGAAATAGGCAATTAATTAAATAAATTATAAAATTTAAATAATAACTGAAGTGAGTTTTATATTGGTAAAGAGAAATACATTTGAGCTATATTTTTGTGCGCCTTTGAACTTTCAAAATCTGAGGCTCAAGGCCTATTTCATCAACGTACACCTTTTTGTGCATCATTAACTATGTGTACCCTCAAACACTTTAGTTTATTAAAATATGTGTTGTACTAATTTAAGTTCAATTTTTATTCAGTTAAAGCTTAATAACAAACAGGAAATTTAAACTGAAACTAAGAAATTTTATTTTAACGGATAATTTACTGCAAAGTTTTCAATAACAAGGCAAAAAATTAAAAAAAAAAACCATAGAAATAATTAGCCGAACTCTGGACTTGCTTGCGTATACAAAGCTCATGAATATGTGGTTCCAACTTCTTCAAATTCAGCTATAAATAATTCTCAACATCATGAGTTTGTTTCTTTACTTGTTATTTAGGTACGTTAAACTTGAAAACCCTTTTCCACCCCAGTAATTTGTTATAAACCTCAGAAGATAGTTCATACTATTATTTGTTAGTTCATAGTATTCTTTTTCAACACCAATTCAGTATCAACAAAGTATATAGCAGTACTTTCGCTTCAAAGTTTTTTATCACATGAGGCAGTGAGAAGCAACGGGATGCAAGTGGCAAAATTAAAAATTTTGAGATAACCAGTACAAATGGAAGGTGAACCCCTCCTCTCTCTTGGGGCAAGAAATAGTACTAGCAGCCCTGGTAGGTTCCGGTATACAGCTTTATTTAGAAAAAAAAATCAGTGAAAACCTACCTAGGATCGGATCTTTAAACGCGTTTTACTCTAAACTTCAAAATGTCCACTTACATCCCTTTGCTTCTCACTGCCTCACATGATATTACTCAAACATTTTATTAGTATCATTTTGTGCATTTTTTGTACTTCTTACAGATTTTCGGGTACCCAGGGTGCGCGTACCACTGGATAAAAATCATATTCAGGGCCGCAGAGAGCCAAGACGGGCCCCTAGTCAGTTTTGTCACCTGGACCTCTCCCCGCACCCCCCCCCTCCAAGAAAAGAAAGAAATAAAATTAAAAACTGCTTACTGGAAAACAATTACGTAACTCTATTTTAAATGACGCAACAGTAAATACCAAAAGAGTAAATTTCACTAACAATCAAAATTTTAATTTAGAAGTACTACTTGTATTTTTTTCTATTTGAATTAATTAGCGACACAGAAATTGGCACATCAAAACTAAATTTTAATTTATTGAAATTATGCATATTCATAATATTGAACTTATTTCAAAGCATCCTTCTTCTTCTTTTTTTTTTTTTTTTGATTTACGAAATGATTTATAACTTTTTCGAAGTTCAAGTCTCTTGAAAGCTTATTCTTCCAGAGGTAAAACCCCAAGACTAGTTTCCCGTTGAAAGGTAGGGGAATGTGGGGCGAAGTGAAATAGTTAAGATAAATTATTTTTTCAAAATTAACAAGTTGGAAAGTCTTTCTGAAAGTTACGGTACACAACGATAGAATAAAATATTTTACAATATAACTTGCATTGAAACATTATTTTTTATTTTTGACAGTAAATTTGTGCCTCCAAAAAAAATGTTTTTCACTTTTTTTCATGGGGCAAAGTGAAAAACAAAATATTTTTTGATGAAATATTTTCTATTCGATAATTAAAGATGTTTTTGAACTAATAAATGAGTGAATAAAAGAATAGATGAATAAATGAAAAGGAAATGAAAGAATAAACAAAGAAATAAATAAGTTAATAAATGAGAAAAATTAAATCAGTGAATAAAATAAAGAATGAATGAATTAAGAAGGAAACTATTAAATGAAGAAATAATTAATAACTGAATACGTAGTTATTTTGATAAAAGAATAAGGAGGGGGGGGGGGGAGAGGGGTTCAGTGTCAAAAAATTCACTTTTTTTAAAGAAAATGATTTGATTAAATTTATTAAAACCTTTTGTGCATTATTATGTATGGTTTAAAAAATATTCTATGCATTTTTTATTAAAAAAATATTCACAGACAAGCCGGTGACAGAGCTTTACCCAGAGCACCTTTGGAGAAAGATGATCTGCGGTGTTCACTGTATCTCAGGTGACATTTATCTGAAGTCAAATTCTATTTGAATTTATTCAAAGTATTAATTAATCCTCCCCCCCCAGGTTCTTAGATTTTTTTTTGTTTAACTTTAAAATTTTTTGCAGCCATTTCAAGTTAAAAGTGCTATTTTCAACGAGTAATTCCGCTTTTTTGTTCGAAAAAAACGCATTCGAAAAAACCCCCCTCAAGCTCAACGTAGGGGTGGGGGGGTTATATGCAGGATGTGTGTACAAAATTTGAAATGGATCGGTCAGTTGGTTTTTAAAATGAGAGTGAACACCCACTTTGAAAAAATGGTTTTGAGAAAAACGCGTTTAAAGTTTTAGAAGCTAAAAGGCATCAATTCCAGCTCCATAGAAGACAGTCCCTGTAGCAGCTTCGATTTCCTGAGCCTTTTCTTTTTTCATTCCTTATTTATATTATATTTAACTAACCTCAAGCAAGCAGCACTGACATTCTGAGCGTCCGCAGCTGTCAGAACAGCTGCATTCTTCGGCAGCTGTCGGAGCTACAGTTTGAAGGAGCAAAAACTGAATACTGGATAACTTTGAGAATTTTGCTCGAAACGACTTGAAACTCTGGGAACATATTTTTGAAATGTTAAACTACAAAACGAAACAAAAAAGAAAAAAAATCATTTTTTTGAAACTGCAAAACCGTCCCCCACCTCTCTTAAGTAAATGAAATGAGCTATTTCACTTTGCCCCGCATGCACTTGATTAAATGTATAAAGTATTTAAAATACAAATAAGCGTAATAAACAAATGAAAACTGCACCGAATATCAGTAGATCTCAATTACTATTTAAAATTAATAACAAGAACTTTGTCATTTAATAATAATAAACATAATTTTTGACTTACAAAAAATATTACAATACGCGTATCAATTTTTGAAAATTGCTTGTATTTTTATATTCTTTGTTTTACAGAGGTATTTTCTTCTTGACTGGAATAGACTGCATATGTTAACACAGTTAAAATAGGTGGTGCTAAACTGGAGTAAATATTTCGTCATTTCACTTTGCCCCACACTCCCCTATCAGTAATTATTCTTCGTTTATCATGTTAGATGAAAAATTGAACCAACTTAGCATTGTAAAAATACATTTTATTTTAAAGCAATGTCTAGCGTCGGAAGACAGACCTTAGAAGAATCTTCGATCTTGCTTTCTTTTATTAATGATTAGATTATGAATGTAATGAAAAGTTCAGTTTTAAAACTATTACAGTCTATTTTAGATTGCTAAACAAGGGCATGAGCAAAAACACATTGAGATGGGCCCCGAAGATTGTTAAACATGCCAATGGCACTGACGTCAGTAATACAATTCTGAATTCGATAACCTCAGCAATGCTTTTTTATGATCGTTCTTTTCTGGAGGAGTTGGGGGGGGGGGTAATCTATTATACGTATATACAAAAGGTTGCAAGCACGGAACGATCGACGTTTATTTCATCATGCACTTTCACTCTCCTTATCATTAGTAAGGGCAGAACATTTGTGTATTCGCGAAGACTTGAAGGTAAATCTTGTTAACGTTTTCACTTGTTCAGTGTTTTTTTTTCCTCCTTTTTCTTTCTTTCGATTTTCCTTTTTTTCTTTTTTTTTCTTTCTTTTGTTTGTTTCTTTTTTTTTTGCCGTAGTGTCACCAGGCCCCTAGTTTGCGACTAGGCTTACATTGCCTCAAGTCGACCCTGATCACATTATTTTATCATATTCGATATAGTTCTTGGTTTATAAATTAGAAATATATTGTGTGTAAAAGAATTTAAAACGACGCTTTAATGCACAAATTAGCAGGAATACTGCATACAATTGTTTCGGGGTTAAAAGGAACCACTATTTTAATGCAAAAATGTGAGCTTATGAATGAAAAGATATTCAACAAAAGCAACGAGGCAGGGCAGCAAAAGATGTTAAAAGTAAACAGCGGATTACAGTTGTTTGCTGCTCAACCTCGTTGCTTTTGTCGGATATCTTTTCATACATAAGTTCACTTTTTTCCGTTGAAAAAGAGGTTCCTTGAAAACTCGAAACACGTGTATGCAGTATTCCTGCTAAATTGTGCATTAAAACGTTGTTTTATATTCGTTTACTTTACAAGCACAGGGGTTTTAATTCAGTTCTTTTTTCTGTGTGATCCAACCATACTATTGTTTGCAGTGCTAATACTGTTAATTGTGAATTGCAATGTACAGTAAAATCTGCTATATTAATTTATTCATGATTTTCGGGACACAGATTAAATGTTGCTTTCTCAAATATAAAAGATCTTCCAAAGCTATGTTACACTCTGTCTTTTTCCCATGAAGTTAACGAGAGAAGACTTAAATGATCGTTAAAAAATTACGATGCCAGAACTTTAGGATCTATTTAAAAAAGTGTGATATAATTAATTATAACATAATTTTAGTTTGCAGTCAAAAATTTTCAGGCCACAATGAGTTTTAATTTTAAGGAGAAACTGTGAGATAAATGTTTGGCAGTAACATTTAAGTATCAATCAATTGCCGAGCTCTCCCTATTTTTTTTTTTTTTAACTTTTGAAAAACTGTTGCTAAACAATTAGAATTTATAATATACTATTCCTATATCTACTACACATTCAGGAGTAATATTAATATAACAGTTGCAGATTATTCAGATAGATGGCACCACAAGACTTTTGTAAGTTTCTTTTAACATGCACAAATATAAAAAATCCCTAAGTTATTAAAGAAAAAAAATAACATAATCAACAATGATATTTCTCTAAGAACATGCTTCAGTTGACTGAAATGCATGGTAGTAGCATTCGTAAAACTCAATTAAGAAGGTTATGAAACTATCCATGCGATGCTTAACTGAGATATTAGAGAAAATGATGAAAATAAATAAAAAAAAATATATAGTTGACGCCCGCTACTACGCGATTCGACTTAAGCGAAATAGTATATAACGTGAGTTTTTCACGAATAACAAATTTTTGAGCTGACGTCAATTCCTCTCCCGCTACGCAAAAAATTTCAGAGGGAAGTATCGGCTTCATTATTGGTTACTAAATATTGAATTCGTGAATATACTTACATCCCTTTAAGTATCACTGAAGTTTATAAGGTGCTAAAATATGATTAAGATGTGTTGGTAAAATTTCAGTTTCATTGGATAATGCACTAATTTAAAATACAAATGCATAATAATAATTAAAATCTAACTAATTATATTAAATAGCAAATAACTAAAATTGAACTTTTATCTAATTTTTAGATGAATGTTGAATTCAAAATTTCACAGTCCAAAAAAAGAAAAAAAAAATCTCACATGATAGCTTCAAAATTAAAGAAGGTCTGTGATGAAATAAAAACTGAAAACATTTTGAAGCGTATACAGAACGCTGAAGATCATAATAGCAAATTAGAAGTTGCTGTTTCTTCTAGTTCATTTTATAAGAAAGAAACTGAACAAATTCTTCACGAAGATAGTTCAGTAACTGAATTTTCAAGGAGTAGTATAGAACTTTCCTGTAATAATATTAATAGAACACAAACTAGTGAAAATCAAGATGGATTTATTATTTTTTTTTTTTTTGAGGAAGCTAAAGCAAATGATAATATAAATACTGATATCAAAAATTGGGACTTGAACATTCAAGTTTCTCATTCAGCAGTTAATGACCTATTAAAAAATTTACGTCGTTATCATCCATCCTTACCAAAAGATGCAAGGACATTGTTAAAAACACAAAAAAAAAAAAAAAAAAAATCCCGATGTTATTAATTTAGATAATGGTGAATATTTTCATTTCGGTACTCAAAATCGACTTGAAAAAGCTTTAGATTCGAATGTCATCAACAGAGAAATGTTTATTGATATTAACATTGATGGTTTTCCTTTGTTTTGAATTCTGAAACTAATTTTTGGCCATTGCTAGGCAGAATCAAAGACACTACTGATATATTTGTTATCTGATTTTTTTGTGGATCAGATAACCCAACTCTTTTATTTGAATATTTGAAACTATTTATTACCGAAATGCAGCATCTAATAAAGAATAGATTTCAGTAAAAAATTGTCATTTCAAGCCACTTATCAGGGTCTTCATTTGTGATGCTCTTGCCAGAGCATTTGTAAACTGCATCAAATCACATTCAGGAACTTCTAGCTGCGAAAAATTTACAGAGGAAGGGGATAGATTTGATTGCCGAACTATAGGAACTTCACTTTTGTGAAAAGAACAGATTATAGTTTACTAAACATGACTGATGAGGATCATCATCTTCAATCATCTCCTCTGACATCTCTTTCTGTTGGCCTTGTAAGCTAGTTCCCTTTGAACTACATGCACCTAATCTTTTGGTTGCAACCAAAAAAAAAAGATAACATAACACTGGTTTAAAGGGAATTTTAAGGTTCGAGTGCCATCCCGAAAAATTAAAACAAATTTCTAATCTGAGTCTTCAATTTATCCCTTATATTCCAAGAGAATTCAATCGAAAGTCACGGAGTTTAAGAGAGTTCAAAAAGTGGAAAGCAACTGAGTTTAGGCTTTTCCTAATTTATACCGGTTCAGATGCATTAATGAATGTAATTGACTTGGCGGTATACCAAAATTTTCTGCTTTTGCATGCTGCGGTATACATTCTGATCAATCCGAATCCAGAACTCTCCTTAGCAGAAAACTGCTCAAAGATTTTTGTTGAGCATTGTATGAAATTCTGTCGACTGGAGTTTCTTACGTACAATGTTCATGATTTATTGCACACAACAGAGGATGGTAGAATGTTTGGCCCTGTTGACAGTTTTAGCTGCTTTGCTTTCGAAATTTTTTTGAGTAAATTGAAAATGATGTTAAGATCATCTTATCGTCTTCTTCAACAGGTGACTTACAGGCACATCGAACTGAAATCTTTTCGAAAAAAATCTGCAACTTCTCCTCAAACAGAATCAAAGAGAAGACATAGTATGGGGCCACTCACTGATGGAATATAATGACAGCAATCCCAACAGTTGAACTTTTCAATGTTTATTCTAAATTTTAAAGATTCTGATAACTGTCTATTTTTAAATAATGAATGTGTGGCATTAGTTCGAAACTTAGTTCTTTGTGACGAAGACATTTTTATACTGTATCAAATGTTTCTGTCAAAGGAGGAATTTTATGACTATCCTAGTTCCTCAAGCAGTTTGGAATTTTTTTTGTTTCAAATCTAGAAAATAATTTAAGATATTGTTCATCATCAGACGTTAAATTTAAATGTATGCTTTTGCCCAAGTAGAACAAATATGTTTGTTATTTTTTAAAAGACTTATCAATATAATAAAGTAAAATTGTTCATTGTTTATATACAGTAAACTCCCGATCATCCGCTGGGCGGATTATGTATGACATTTCTCATTAAAAAATAAATAAAGACTGGGGGAAAAAAAGACTTTAGGAGAAAATAAAATTCTGCGATGGTTAACTGAATGTATATAAACGTACACATTTTAACTTAACAGTGCAAAATCTATTTTTAGACATTCCTATTCATTTCTCCTTCCTCCCTTCCAATGATATCAAACCTTTCAAAGCTACTGATTTGATTTGTTCAAAACTGAGTTTTAGATTGCCAAACTTACTGCTTCAGATCTACGCTACATAATGACTTTTAGATCCACCCTACTTATTGTAGTTTAAATCTACATAACTTACACTCGTAAACGAGTGAAGTGAGCAGTCTTAAAAAAAAAGTTCTTTTCCCCTGCCCTGTCTTTTTTGTCTAACCTAATTTGAACTGTGGGAATTAATCTAATTATCCTGTTTGTGAGAAATTTTCGTTTGGGAGAAATGAGCGATCCTTCTTTTAGCCTTTACATGCATTTTTTACATACACTGTTATTGTTTTATCCATTATTCAACCATATGCGAATGTTGTTGACATCTTAAGCCATTGTATACACTAGCATCATTTAAAACTTATTTGCAGTTTATCTGCGATTACCGTGCCACCCTATTCCGCAGATAATTGGGAGTTTACAGTAGTGAATTTTTATTTCATAAGGTTCTCTTTTGACAAAGTGATTAAAATTTACTTTCAATTTTAAAAGTAACATAGTTTTTTGTACAATGTTTTAAAATTATAATCTGTGCCAAGTTTTTTTTTTCAATTTAAAGGTGTATTTTAGGAATTATTGAACAAAAGGAAATTTTATCTGAATTAAATATGTACGAGTATTTCCGGAAATTTTAAGGGTGTTTGAATAATGATTTTCTGCAGTGTTTGTTCTGTAAAAAAATGTGTTTTAAATGTATAAATTTCATGAATATGGTGTGGGTCTGTGTGTTTTTTTTTTGGAAATGTTGCTATTAGTCATACTTGAAAGATTAAGAATTGAAGGTGAAGAGGAATATTTTTCATTATGGTATATAAACTCTCAAACCAAGCTGTAAATAGTTATTTTTGGAAAATATGAAGGCCTGCGTAATCTTTGTGTATACTTAAAAATTGAGAATTGCATTAAAAAAAAGTTTATAGATGTTTTCGATTGTCCACTTCGAAGCAACTAATGAGGTGGAAGTTGTGAGCTCTGATTGGCTAGTTAAAGAAGGCTGTTGTGCATTGCCTCCATTCAAGCACAATAAGCTGAAAAAAGACCTCCTATCTAGACAATCACCAGATGAAGATTGGAAAATCTATTCTATCAAATTTTTGGGCTAATATGGTATGAAAATTATTTTAAATTTTTAGATGAATTGAAAATGATGAATCAACTCAATATTCAGAATTGTTTTACTGATTTATTCCTTGATGTATTTACCTTGACTCATATCATAGTTTAGCATTTCACTATTACTACATATACTGTACGTACCGTGCTGTTTTGTTTTATTTCTATCCATCCCATTGATCATTCATTTTGTGCATCTCAATAGTCTTTTGAATAGCACCTTTTTTATTTTTTAAGTACAGGAGAAGTTCAGTTCATTATGTAAGAAACTAATATGTATAGTTGAAGAATGGTTTAAAGCAGTTTGAGAGAGGTGTTTATACCATGTAATATCAAATCCGTGTTAGTGTCGCAAATTTCGTGCCGTGTAGAATCGAAACCGTGTTGTAGAAGTACCGTGTTATATGAGGGATGCTGTCCTCGAAGAAGGAGGAAATGAAGTAAGACAAAACAACGTAAGCAGAAGCACAAATTTGTAAATTACAGCAGACACGTGTTTCGGCGTTACAGGGAACGCCTTTTTCAATGCAAAAAATAATGAGCTTATGGATGAAAAGACATCCGACAAAAGCCAAGAGCAGATAAGCATGCAGCTTAAAAGATAAAAACAGCGGATTAGCCAAACACCAATGACAAAGTTATAAACCAATCAGGAACCAATAGGAATGCAAGCAAAGGCCAAGAGCTTTCTCTTAGGTACGAACCCAGAAAGAAAGAATTAAATTGGACAAAGATTAAGCCGAAGTTTAAACAAAAAGAAAAGAAATTGTCAGTAACCGTGAACCGCAAGAAAGGAAAAGCTGAATGGAAAACAATGATATAAAATAAACAGAAACAAAAAATATTCGAGAAAAGGAAAAATAAAGATAAATAGAAGAAATTGGGGGGGGGGGGGTGTCAATCAAGACAAAAAGGTAAAAATAAACAAAGGAAGATAGATAAAAATGAATGGGAAAAAAAGGGGGGGGGGGAATGGGGAAAGGACAGTATTAAAGATATGGGAGCCAAATGTTAGAAAAATATGGAACAGCACTAAGATCGTTAACTAAGTTAGAACTGTTCCTCAAAATATGAAAGGATTCCCAAAAGTCAAGATCTGATGAATTGGGGCATTTTTGGATAATCTGATAAGAGTTAAAATCAAAAGACTGATTCGAATCCCAACAGTGTTGAGCAATACTAGACTTATTTAATTGTTGTTTTTTCACATAATTTTGATGCTCTTTCAAGCGAATTTTTAAAGCACGCCGAGTCATTCAATATAGGCAAGTTTACAACTACAATTAATTCTATAAATTCCACAACAATTAAGAGGGTGAATAGGATCTTTAAGAGAAGAGAATGAAAATTTATTAATAGGAGAGAACACCACCTGGAATTGGAAACGTTTTAGAATCTTAGCAACCTGATAGCTTACAGATGGAAAGAATGGCAAAACAACCAAATTCTTTCTGATGAAGGTTCGGTTAAGAACATTAGTTTTTGATATATCTGAAAGTTTTTTATAAATGGAATCAATCAAAGTTGGCGGATAGTCTCTATCAATTGCCACAGCTTTAAGATAATTAAGTTCCACTTTAAGAAGTTCCGACGAAGAACAAATTTTAATTGCGCGATAAACAAAAGAATTGAAAGCAGAATATTTTTGATTTGGAGGATGAGACGATAGTCTATGAGGAGGTAAAGAAACAGCAAAAGGTTTGCGATAAACAGTAGTTTCAAAACCAATTTCAGTACGAGAAACAAGTACATCAAGAAATGAAATGCAATTATTCCGTTCTTTCTCACAAGAAAACTGAATATGAGGATCAATGGAGTTTAAAATAGATAAAACCTCATCACTCTCAAACTGATTCTGGTTCATTAGAACAAAACAATCATCATCATACTGAACATAAAATTGAAACTGCAGTTTTTGGAACAACTTAACCTCAAAATAATGCATGTAAATATCACTAAGAATGGGGCTAAGTGGATTACCCATAGCCAGACCATTTAACATAATATAAAATTTCCCATTAAAAACAAAAGAACATTGCTTAAGACAAGTACGGGTAAAGAAAATTAAATCCTCAATTTCCGTAATGGTGAAATGAAATTCAGAAAGTCTACTACGAAGGCATAACAATGAACCCTCGACGGGAACGTTCGTAAATAAAGAGTTAACATCAAAAGAAGCCAAAAAAGAATTATTTGGAACGAAACTATGAATTTTTTTAACAAACTCGACAGAATTTTTAATAGTAAATAAATTGTGACTCCTAAGGGGAGAAAACACAGAGACTAAATATTTTGCAAGTTTGTACGAAGCCGTACCAATAATTGGAAACAATCGGCCTGAAAGGAATACCAGCTTTATGCACCTTAGGTAAAGCATAAAATCTAGCACAATTAGCAATAGATAGAACAACAGAGCGTTTAACATTTGAAGGAATAGACTTAACAGACTTGACAGCAGATGAAATAGTTTTTAACTCTTTATCACTAAGATCTTTAGAAATTTCAGCATATGGCCCAGAAGAAATCAAATCATTAGTTTTATCAACATAAGATGATTTGTCAAGAACAACAATTTGGCTACCCTTGTCAGCTTTGGGAACAACCAGATCAGAATTCGAAACTAAGTCTTTAACAGAACGGCTAACAGTATTAGCAAATACAGGTTTAGAAATTTTCGAGTTAAAGTCAATATTAGAAGCTATAAGATGCCGAATCGAATCTTTTTGAGAGGAAGTTAAGGCACTAAATTTAAAAGCTTTCTCAACAGGAGCAATAAGCTTTGAAAAGAAGGATTAACACTCACAGCAAAATTATCATTACATTTTAAAAATTCGCTTGAAAGAGCATCAAAATTATGTGAAAAAACAACAATTAAATAAGTCCAGTATTGCTCAACACTGTTGGGATTCGAATCACTCTTTTGATTTTAACTCTTATCAGATTATCCAAAAATGCCCCAATTCATCAGATCTTGACTTTTGGGAATCCTTTCATATTTTGAGGAACAGTTCTAACTTAGTTAACGATCTTAGTGCTGTTCCATATTTTTCTAACATTTGGCTCCCATATCTTTAGTACTGTCCTTTCCCCATTCCCCCTCTTTTTTCCCATTCATTTTTATGTATCTTCCTTTGTTTATTTTTACCTTTTTGTCTTGATTGACACCTCCCCCCCCCATTTTCTTCTATTTATCTTTATTTTTCCTTTTTTCGAATATTTTTTGTTTCTGTTTATTTTATATCATGTTTTCCATTCAGCTTTTCCTTTCTTGCGGTTCACGGTTACTGACAATTTCTTTTCTTTTTGTTTAAGCTTCGGCTTAATCTTTGTCCAATTGAATTCCTTCTTTCTGGGTTCGTACCTAAGAGAAAGCTCTTGGCCTTTGCTTGCATTCCTATTGGTTTCTGATTGGTTTATAACTTTGTCATTGGTGTTTGGCTAATCCGCTGTTTTTATCTTTTAAGCTGCACGCTTATCTGCTCTTGGCTTTTGTCGGATGTCTTTTCATCCATAAGCTCATTATTTTTGCATTGAAAAAGGCGTTCCCTGTAACGCCGAAACACGTGTCTGCTGTAATTTACAAATTTGTGCTTCTGCTTACGTTGTTTTGTCTTACTTTATTGTTCAGCACAAAGGTATTTATTTATCTTATAAGGAGGAAATGGTATGGTATTAAAAAAAAGGGAATGCATCAATAGACGCCGCTGTAAGAGGTATGCTATGTAAATTAAAGAAAAAATATTCATGCGCACGACACATTGCATTTGTAATGAATGTTCTCCTCTTATTGCATCTGAGCAGGTTGTCCTGACTCTCTCCAAGAAGATCCACACTCTTCTTGTGAAGATCTTTTACAGGAACGGCCACTGTATTCGAATAGATTTAAAAGAATTCCAGTCATTAAAGAGTACCGGAGGGTCCGGGGCAGATTTTCCTTTGCGCAGTATCATTGAGTTGGCTTTTGTTGTTTGCTTTCAATCAAAATGTCGAGATCTAGCTTTTCTGAGTGCGTTTTCATTGTTCGAACTTATTTTTCTGACAACAACAGCCCGACTGTAACTCAAAGAAAGTTGGTAACTGAGTTCAAGCTTAAGACAACAAGCAGATTCACTTCTGAATAGAGATGAAAACAGTCGGAAAAAAACCGGAAATTTTCCGAAAAAAGCGGAAAAAAAAACCGTTTTTTTTTCAGAAGGAACAAATTTCCACTTCGGAAAAATTGAAAAAAATTTTTTTTTTAACTTTTCAGGGTTTTAATTGAAATTTTCAGCAAAAAGTGCGCTTAAATTCTGATGCAATTTCCTCCCCTCTCCCTTTTATGTTAATTTGCATATAGATCAAAAAATGATTAATAATACTTTTTACATAAAAGCTGAAACCAATAACCTTAGTGAAGAATTTATTTTCCTTCTTCATAAAACAAACAAGCATAACTTTAATTACAAAACTATGTTTCTGCTGACTGCGAACCAAATGTACAGGGTGCGGCAAAAAAAAAAAAAAAAAAAAAACCCAGGCAAGTAATTTTCCAAGAAACTTTATTAAAAATAAATAAACTAAGAAAACACAAAAAATAATAAGACCTTTAGCAATCATTAAATTTAGTTGGTTTCAAACTAGCAGCCTTTTGCAGTAATACAGAGATGCAACTGCTCATTGAAATTTTCATTCAAGGGCAGCAAGTCCTTTCATCAATCTTATTCCTATAAAGCAATTGGTTTAGAGAGTTCAATTTTATGTGTAGTTTAGGGTAGACCTTTGACTCTAAAATAGGCCATACAGTGTAATTAATGAGATTGAGGTCGAGCGAGTAGAGCGTTCACTCAAAAGATGATATCTTGTCAAAAACAATGCGCTTTACACCACAGAAGTACAATAACTTCTAAAATGTCCTTCTGGTTAACTTTTTGATTTATCTTACGACCCTCATCCACAAAAAAAAAAAAAAAAAAAAAAAAACTAGAGATTTTTTGTCGCTTGTCCTGATTCCATCCCAGACCAAGCCTGACTTCGGATTTTGGCGATATCTAACAGTTTCTAAGGTGCTTGGAGTGTCTACCAAGGGCGCCTATATGCATAATTTTAAGGGGGGGGGGGCTCTGATATTTTCCCCATGGTTTAGCAGGACATTTTCCACATGGAAACCGACTTTAGCACAGATTAGAGCTAATAAAATTTAACATTTTTGATAACTAATTCATTAATGGCTGGGGAAAAAATGTTTTTACATTTTTACAAAGAAAAAAGTATTAAAAGGAAAGAAGTTCTCATTTCCAAAGGAGGGGGGGGGGGGGTTGAACAGAACAAAAAATAAAGTCAGTAACCAAAGGGTCTGCGGTAATTTTTGAAACAAAGTTTTTTTTTTTGGATATGCGTTCCCAGATTTTACATTCATGAAAAATTGATGAATGAAATGAAAATTTATCATAAATTGAACAGAAAAAACGATTGTCTTATTTTTTTTTTCAAACGATGTCTTCAATTACCACGTCCGAATCTTATTTCGTTCATAAAGCTAATTCGTTTCTTGTCTGAAGTTTAATTAAAGAATGCAATTTTGTGCGTTAGGATATGATTATATATATATATATATATATATATATATATATATAAACATAAGAGGTATAAGCTTAGTGTAAAACTGTGGTGTAGTCCCGGAAAAAAGGGTGAGGGGTGAGGAGGGATGATTACATATCGGTTATCGGATATTTACAGTCAAATAGGTGGAACGATGCTGATTTTATTTTTAATTATTGGGAGGACGGCAGAAATGTCGTAATCAGAAAACAATTTCATATTAGGATATGGTTACATTTCAAAGAGGGGTGGGGCATCCCGCTATTTTTAGTATATATATATATATATATATATATATATATATATATATATATATATATATATATGGTCAAAAAAGGAATACTTCTGCAATTCGATGGAGGATATGCAACGCTGAACTGACATTTCTGTTAATTAATCAATTAATGTTTTAGATATTTATTTATATTTTTCCGGTGATTCATCATGCGCAGGGCTGCATTTGTTTACTATCAGTAAACAAATCATCCCGCAAAAACATAGATAATCAGCATGGTGACTAGAGTAGCATACACAAGACTAAATGATTAATATACTTATTATTGAAAAAGAATTTCAATTTTAAGAATAATCTTACTAATATTATATATGCGAAAGTTTGTCTGTATGGATGTATGGATGTTTGTTACTCTTTCACGCAAAAACTACTGAACGGATTTTGATGAAACTTTACAATAATATAGCTTATGCATCAGAATAACACATAGGGTAGTTTTCGTCCCGTTATGGAGGGCAAAACCCCCTTAGGGGGGCAATAAAACACAATTTTTGCATAAATTCTCTAATATTGAGATGAAAAAATACTTGCACATATTTACATTATATGTCCATCGAAAGCTCTGATTTTTCTGCTGAAGATGGCACCTGTTCGAAATTTCTAAGTAGAATAAAAAACGAGTTATGAGCTTTTTAGATCCATGTTCGAAGGCTTTCCTCAACTCAATACAGTATTTAGTGTATCATCTCAACTCCCTGTCGATAGCGACAACTGTTGTATTGTTGACTTTCTTTGCTTTTCGTGATTGTTCAAGGCTTTTCTCAAGTCAAATCTTGAAGTAAAATTTTAGCACAAGATTGGCAAATAATACATGATTTGGTTGATGATTTTCCATTTAAACGGAACTTTAATGTAATTAATGGTTTTTATTATTACTTATGCTGATTGAACACTTACTCATTATCCAAACAACCAGCAGATTGCCAAAATTTTTGCAGAAAGATTTCCGTAGCTGATGCATTTGGCAGTTTTTTCAACGTTGCTGTTTTTGAAGCCGAAGACTACGTCATAATGTTTCTCAGCTTTCACCATGTAAACAAAATATCGCCAATCAAAGAATTTTCAAAAGACTTTTTTTACTGTGTTAAATAATCCAGCAACTAAATTAGGCAAATCCATAAACAGCACAAAAACTTCCATTAATTTTCCTTTTTGCACAATTTCAAACAATCACCAAATTGTATTACTTATTTTGGTAACATTTCGGATGAAACTGTTTAGCGCCATTTTATGATGACCAAAAATATCTCAGCATCTGGCGACGAGATCTCTGTACCGAAAATTAATATCATATCGTTTTACAAAGTAAGGAAAGAATGGGGGAGCATCATCGAAGGTACCCCGAAACGACTTTCGCAAATTCGGTAAAATCGCACCAAGAGCCACAATGATTGAAATTTCCCGAAATAACTAAAGCAAGTATAGGGGGATTACGAGCGTAGCTACTTTTTTTTATTCACTTCGTACTTCATTAGCCATACAGAGAAAGTTTTAGACTCCATGTTAAAAAAAAAGTATCAACAGATTAATCTTTTTAACTATGAGAAGATTAATTTCATGTTTTATAAATTTGTATATGCTTAAATATAGTGCTTTCGTTTCTAAATCAATACTACTTTGTTCTTTATACTTATTGCTATTTTAGTTTCATGGGTAAGGAAGAAACTCGATTTTTAATCACGTCAAAAAGATGTTTTAAATTCTCTCACTTAAAACAGAAAACAAAAGCAAGTAACGATTTTTTCTAATAATTATTACTGACCCAAGAAACGCCGGGTATTTTTGCTAGTAATAATACTAATAATAATATTTTACGCATCAGACGAAAAGTGCAACAGGCTATAATAATAAGTAGTTGGTAAGTCTTTTATTGAAGTGTAATTTCGAAGCACGCAGTTATATGATGTTTGAGAACATTTGAAAATACATTTCGTGGGTGGAATTACACGAGCAACAGGGAATTACTTGCAATAATGTACTTAAATTAAAAATACAAGCTGTAGTTTACTTGCAGTACACTTGGAACAATGTACTTCGACTTATTCAAATGCAAAATATTAGGAGGAATAGAATAACTTTTTAAAACTTTTTTTGATTTTTCTTTCTTCTCAGGTCTTTTTTTTTTCTAATGGTTTTCAATTTTTGGTTCATTAGTTATGCATTGCTTTCTGCGATTCAAAATAGTAATAATAACAATAACAATAATCAGAAATGCTTTCCTTTCTGCGGATACTATGGTGAGAAAAGCAACGGCTAAAAGCATAATTTTCAGAAAATTCATTCATGCTCGCATTTCGAAATTAAATGAAACCTCTTTATTACCACACAATGTTGACAGCTTCGTGCAAACGAAGTCCTAAACTTGATAGCTGCACTCAATCAAGCTTTCATTGATGCAAACTATTGCAATCAATCAAACAATCGTAACAATTACGTAGACCTACTTACGTAGACCCTACTTACGTCAATTGTTTGCTTGTAAGAACGTGAACAATGTCTTACATACGTAATTTATATTAAGAAAAAAATATCAGAATTGAAAATATAATCCGACATTTGCAAATCACACACATTAGTATACTATCCTTTAAATTTTAAAAATATTTCAATTTAATTTTTCTCTTTTTGTATAAAAGTATTCATGAAGCAGAATTTATAAATTGTTGAGTGTGCTAACATTAATTGCTCTAATTTTTCTTTTTTTGATCTCTTCTCGACTTCCCGGGGAAATTTTAAACTGTTAGCAAAATTAGGGTAACTCAAATAACTCTAGAACGTGGAAGAGAAATCTGTCAGGCCCAATAAAAACTTTTTGAATGATGTAAAAGACAGAAACACATGTATCTATCTCTATTGATAAAGATGTTCTTAGTAACCCCGAAACAAGTGTAATTTAATTTGCACGTTTGTACATTAAAATAGTTTAATTTCTATGTCAATAAATGTTAACATTTAAAATCAACAAAAGTTGAGAGATGTGCGCAAAGTTGCGTGAGACTAATACCAATCATTCGCCCTCGAATACCTTATTATTGCTTGACCAAGACCAAATATATTCTTTTTTTTGAGCGACCACAGTTGGTTATTGTTTTCACTTGTCCGTAGTTGATGTTCTTTCGACTTTATTTTTCTATGCTTTTAATGCAAACTCGTCTGTTCCACGTGTCTTCGCGAGCATGTCCCTCCTCCCCTCCTCCTGGGCGGTGAAGTTCATGTCCCCCGCCATCGACTTTACTTATTCCCGACCCTCTCGATTTTACACAATACTTTTCAGACAAAAACAGCATTCAGTCAACAACGTCCAGCATCCAGCCCCTGGAATTCATTTGAATGTAGACGTCTTGTATTCAAATCATGACTTTTACAAATATAATTCGGATAGGAACCATATGTAGAAATAAGAAACCCAACGAGTAGGGTTCTACCACACTTCGTGATTGTGAAAAACATAATTTAAATTCAAGACGTCAAAGTTCAAATGAAAGCTATGGGTTGGATGCTAAATGTTTCTTTCTTTTCTGTTTGGTATTATTTTTTTTTGAATTTTTTCCCCCCATTTATGAATAATATTAAGTAATGATAATGTTTCAATGAAGCTTTAACACCATTTTAAATCGGGTGTTCCAAAATATCTTCAATTTTTAAATGTATAAATTGTAAATAAAATATGCACTTTAAAAAGCATGAGCATTGTGCAAGAAATAGATAAAAGTCAAAAACAAAGTCTTAAAAGCACAAGTAAAAGATGTAAATTATAAGTGTAGAAAATGCATTGCTTGATTGAAAACTTGTGGCTATGTATTTGTTTTTTTTTATTTAGGATATTAAGAAACTTTGACCTTTGACACTTTGAATTAAAATTCAACTAGAAATTTGGTTTTTCGTACTAGTATTCAAGCCGTATATATTGTATTTATGGTTCAGTTCCCTTCTTGTTGTTTACCTTTTTATAGCGAAATTGAGGCTATAAACGAAATTGTTATTCGGTTCCTTAGACTTCAGTATGAACAGGCGCGACTGCACAGTGCATACACACAAATATATATTGAGAAAGACCGGCTAAAATTGAAAAACCTTAGGTTTCAGGGAAATGTTTTAGACGTCAGACAAATTATTTGTCTGAGCTTATGAAAATTTCAGTGTAACACGACTACCGAAAGATTCTTAGAACATTGTGTATTCATCCAGTTAAAAACAAAATGGTCAGTGTTCTCCCCCTTCCCCCATCAGTTCTCTAATTATCTGTAAATTTAAACCAGTGGTTCCTAATCTTTTGCACATTGCGACCTTTTTTTGACTAAGTAAAGGACCTGTGATCCCGTAGCCTACATGTCAGTAAAGTATCGCTAAGTGTGGACCTAACCTGGCAACATTGTGAAAGCTACGTTAGATCCTACATTACAAAACTGCTATGTTAGATTCGATCCACCCCCAACTATACTGTGGTAGGAATAATGTTTCGACCGAATAAGAAACGCTACACGACCCTATTTGGGGTCACGACCCTGGGAACTCACCCCTGCTTTAAAATAATTTTTTATACTCATTCATGCTTTAAAGAAATGCAGGTATGTATCATTTTTCTCCTTAGAAAGTTTTCAAAAGAAAAATTCCGTGAAATCCTGTTACAACGTATATCAGTATAACGAAATACCCGTTTCAACCAAATAAGTTTTCAGTCCCGATTTTGAAGTTCTTTGTTACTGGATTTCACTGTATTATGAATTACATGATCAATGTGTACATACCTTGTGAAGAATTTTTTACAAGTTTGGCTCGAGAAATTATTTTCAAAAATGTTTGTTGATCTGTGGAAAGCATTTTATGCGTTTACATTTGTAGTAACATAGTATAATATAGACAAAAATAGATTCCAAATATCTATTAAGTATCTGGAATACGGTTTTGAACCCCGGGGTTTTTTTTTTAGAAATGGTCGCATTATTTCGAACAAAGTCTCAAAAGAGTGCTGGAAATATTTTGCCAGATTTTTTATGGAGCAAAATGTCAAACAGTACCTACCACCTTTTTCAACGAAATTCATTTTTTCTCGAATTTTAAACAATCAAAGAATGGATATTTCAAAAAAGCAAAAAGTACACGACACAGATAGAGGCTTGAAAAATATTCGGAAAAAAATTTACATGAAAACTTCAAAGGAATTTTTAAAACCTTCATCCAACTTTCCCCGCAGGTTAACATTGGATCCATAGGCTTTCAGGCTCTCAGTGAAAAGCATCCTTAAATTTGCTTATAAAGTAGCATTAATATACATATTTATCTTTCTTTGGATGCACCAGCTCCATTGTTTATGCCTTCTTGATGTAGTGAAAAGTAATGGGGGTAGTGCATCCCCAGAAATAGAAATATTCATTAATGCTATATTATAAGCATACTTAAGATCATTTTAATCTTAATTATATCCGCGAATTAATTTGAATAACACGAAAAGGTTCTTCACTGAAGGTCTGCGATGCAACTTTACGCAAAATGCAATACTTCCTTTTTTTTTTTAAATTTACAACGTGAATTTTTTTTTTCGGATATAGGGTTTATAGGTGTGAGTCCTATACTCTGGTTTCATGCCAAAAAATAAGGGAAAAAATTGTAAAACAAACCCCTAGAAAAAAGGATGGGTTTTGATGATTTTAAAAATATAATAATAAGTGGTAATACCCCCCATGAGTTTACCAATTTCCTCCATATGTTCTTGCGTACAAACTTAGCACCTCTCTAGCCCCTCAGAAAAGTATTAATGTATAATATAACGATCCCTTCCCCTCCAAATAAAAATAATGGCTATGAAACTGTCAAAAACTGAAAAAAATTGCGGGCGACATTTCCAAAAAAGCGGGACGTGTGAATGGAAAAAGGTGGTCATATTTGGATTCAGGAGGTCATTTAGCACAAGAATTCACAAGAATTATCTCAGAAGCACTCTTTAAAAACTATATCCTTTCTCAACACAAATCAAATCGTGAAGATGTTTCCAAGCATGTGGATTCACTTTCAAAAGCACTCATTCATTCCTTCATTGAAAAATGCCTCCGGAAAAGAGGGGAGTAGTAAATGGAAACGGTCGTTTGCGCTAATGATTGTAAATGTTATACACCTCACCCGGTTTTTCCCCTCAAGAAAGGAGGGACCGGTGAAAGGCGGGGCTTAGTAGAGAAGTTGAGCTTTTTCGAAAATATTTCAGATGGTTGGAACTCCGATATTTTTTTAGAAATGGTCGCATCATTTCAAACTTAGTCTCAAAAGAGAGCTGGAAATATTTTGCGTGTTGGGGCGTTCTTAAAATTTCGATAGCACGATTTTCAGCTTTTTTACAGAGCGAAAGGTCCAACAGTACCTCGTTTTCGAAGAAATTCATTTTTTCTCGAATTTTAAAAAATCGAAAAATGGACGTATCAAAAAAGTAAAAACTAAAATACACAGACATAGGCTTGAAAAATACTCAGAAAAAAAATTGACCCGAAAACTTCAAAGGAATTTTGTAAAATAACATTCAACTTTCCCCGTAGGTTAGCATTGGATCCGAAGCTTTCAGACTCTCAGTGAAGAGCACCCTTAATCGCGCTTATCGGTCACAAATTCCCCCAAACGACTGCTCTAGTGGAAACCGGAGGATTTCATTGAACTCACTTTTGGATGACCTGACGATAAACTGAAATGTTCATTGTTCGTTTTTGTTTACTTTCCGGACATCGACTATCATTTCCAAGCCACTTGAAACGGCATGCCGTTTACTGTTTATCGAGGCACAACAAGCAAACGAACTGTCGTTCTACTTGGTTAAACCACTTAAAATAGCAGGTATTTCGCTTAAAATTGTAAGAAAACTGAAAAACAATACATAAACTAGGTAATATATCGTAAATTATTTCCTAATAAAGTGAGAGACAAAAATAAATTAGGTACTCATTAAAATGAAATTACCCTTTTTCCATTCTAGGATACAATTTTTGTCCGATATTTTTTTTTTACCGCACCCTGTATACTGCCGTGATAAGCAAAAAAGGGGACTTTGTGGTTGGACTCAAGCTGAGATGTTGTATTTTAAAGTGTGGCTCTTCCATATATTTGATTCAGATGTCTTTTTTTTTTAAAAGAATTTTTCAAAACAAAAGGTCTTGATCAAATGACCCTAAAACATTTTATTTATTAAGTAAAATACGGAAGAGAACAACTTGGTTATAATAACTCAAATTTGTTCAAAAGGGCTGGTATAACTACTTTTGCTACTGTGTGTTAGCACAGCCGCATGAATAAACTTAAACTCCAGTTTAATTTTGGTTCAACTTAAGAAAAACCAATTTAGTTTTGATTTTTACTTAGACTGGATTGGAAAAAATCAAAACTCAATAGCTTTCATTTTCAGACAGTAACATTGTATTATTTCTCTTCCAAAAAAAAAAAAAAAAAAAAAATATCAATCATGTTTGAAAATCGAAATTTTCAGAAGTTTCAAAGGCAATCTAAAATAGAAAATGTAATTGTTTTGATTAGACACACATTACCCAATATTGGTTGAGTGACGACTTGACTTATTTCTGAGTTTGACCATGAAAACCTCTACTCAGTTGTAAAACAAAATAGTTTTTTCTTCTAATTAATCTTACCTTTATGTATATTTCTGTCAAGCAGAAAAAGATGTGTGGATAGCATGTATTTTTTAATGCTTAACCCTTTGTATGTTACAAGAAACACAGAGCTATTAAGAAACCCAAATTTTATTCATAAAGAAATCAAATTTTCCATTTTTTCCAAAATTTCCCAAAAAAAAAAACCGGTTTTTTTCCACCACTTCAAAATTTCCGGAAATTTTACATCTCTACTTCTGAACGATACGTGGAAATGTTGAGAATTCATTTCATTCCAGCAATTCAAAGTGAGCCAGATTTCAAAAGCATGGTTCATGCTCGACAGCTAACCACCTCATCGTACCATTCAAGAGCACTTTATTGGACGGATTTTGGCTTTAGGGTACAGAAATTCAAAAAATATGATAATTAATTGGGCACCATTTTTTTCTGACTCCCCCCCCCCTGCTTTTCATTTTTGTGGGGTTATATCAAAGATAAAGTTGACGCTGGAAACCCCAAGAGCATCGAAGACCTGAAAACTGCGATTCAGACAGTTATTGAAAGCATTGAAACTTCGGTTCAATATTATAATATTTCGGTCCATATTATAGATAGATGCATGGGCGTGCACAGGGGGAGAAGGGATACCTATTAGCCCAGATCCAAGCCTGAAGTGGGCCCGATATTTTTAAAGTGAGAGGTGAAATATATGTAGGGACGTAGAGGGTAAACGATATGAAGAGGGGTCCGTAAAAGTCACTTGTGGTGGGCCCCAAAATGTCTGTGCACGCGCCTGGCTAGAGATAGAATGCACATCAAACATGTATTTAGTCAGGGGTGCCCCCCCTAAACGCAAGGAGCATCCTCCCTAAATATCGCAAAGACCCCCCAAAAAGCAAGAGCCCCCTAAAAAATGAGAAAAATACTCCTTAAAACTGCCCACCCCCTAAAAATTTCAATGGCGCAGTTTGCCCCCTGACCCCCCCCCTCCCTTAGATGAGCACCCCTGATTTAGCATTTTGCCATGTATTGTATTTAGTTTTAGAATTTAAACAAAATCTTTTGAATCCGTAGTTTTCTGGAACTTAATTTTTGATATCAACGCGTTCATTACTGGTCACTCTGTAGTGCGTGTGCATAAGTGTCTCTCAATTTGTATAGTAATGCTAGTTACAGTGCTTTCTATTGATACACCTTGAATTTTTTTTTTCTGTTATACTCGGCCGTTCAGCTTTTCTTCAAGTATAGTCAGTTCGAATTTGGAGTCATTCAGAGCAGTAGTGTTTTTTACAGTATTTAGAACGTATGGTACTTTAATTATAATCTCCTTGCATACATAATCTCTATCATTTATCTATTTTTCTCCTTCGACCTTGCAAATAAACAGTTCAGCTTTAAAAACTCTAGTAAAAAAATAAAACTAAAAGCACTTCAACGATGTTTTTATATTTTAATTATAACTTTCACTCGTAATGCGTCTTATTATGGCAAGAGTTTTTTTTTCTGCTGTGGTACAGTTGTGCGTAGTCTTAAATAATAATAACTATAAAAAAAGGTTATACTGCGAAAAACTAAGCCAGCATAAACTAATTTAAGCAAATGCAATAAATACTTCGAACGCAATAAAAAAAAATATTTTCAATCAAGTTTTCGAAAATAAATACGAATTTAAAGGATTCTTTGATGAATCGGCTATGTAAAGCAATAAGGAAAAAGTTGTTGAACGAAATTTGGGGAAAAGTTGGTAGAGCGAAAATTGTCGGAAAGAGGTTTTTTGTAGATATTCTCTTAAATGCGGCAACGTAACGCATTTAATACATTTGAAAACTGTTGGTTCTCACCGAGATTTGTCGCGAAAGATTTTTTTTTCTGATACAAAGGTATAATTTGCTTTATTTCCCTTTCAGTTTCAGCGAAGCATGAACAATTGAAAAGTTTCTCGATAGTAAAAAATCATACCGTTATTGATATCCGTTGTCTGAAACATGACGAGCAATTTTTACAATGTTCTTGCGTAATTTTCTAAAAAACAAACTTAGGAACGAAAAAAAAACTTTTTGGGAGGGTGAGTGAGTGCACGCCTGTTGAATACAAAGTGAAATGAAAATTTTCCATGATTAATACAGTTAACCCCCCCCCCCCCCCAAAAAAAAAAAACATGATAAGATTAAACAAATAAATACATTTTAATGTAACTTTTTTTATTTATCTAACTTTTTTTTTATTATTTTAGTTATCTGTTTCTCATTTTATAGATATTGACATTGCAACAAATTAAAATAATAATTACAATCACTAGTACATTGTTCACACAATTAAATACTTGTTTAAAATTCCACTACGGCGCTATGAATCAAAATATCTTGCCAATTTATGAACATTTTTCATCGTACTTAAATATCCAAAAAAGATTTGGATACTACTATAACAAAATATATTTTAAAGAAAAGGATCCTGAATTCTTAATACTACGCAACTCAAACAGTGGTATATTAAAAGCTGATGTCAAGTTTCTTCAGCTAACTATTTCATTAAATTTCTTTTTAAAGAGTAAATAAAGATCTGAATTAAGTCGGTTTTCTTCGTCTACAGAGTTTAATGAAAAGTATGGGTAATGAAGGAAGGAATTCGGTTGAAGCATTAATGTAATTAAGTAGCTAAGGAAATGCTTTGCTTTTTTAAAACAAACTTAAAATTTGTAATTAATTTCCTCCGTGTTTAACGTATGCTTTAATAAGAAAGTTTTGAGGTAATAAAATTAATTTTGTAACAAAAATTTTAGTTAATTTCATACGTAAAGCAAAAAGTGTTAGTCGGATTTTTAGTAATAAACTTTTAACTATTTATCCTAGATAAAAAATTAAATAAGTATGTAACAATAAGAAAAGTGGAAGAAATAAGAAAATAAATAAATAGTGAAGTGACTTTTAGGACAGACTTTGTGCAAAATATTATTTATAAAATATGATTAACCTATTATTTCTGTTCTTGTGATAACACCTGTGAATATGAATAAAACGAGCACATTCTTAAATACAGAGTTATGAACCAAGTGTCAGCCACCCCTTTCCATAAAATTACTTCCATACAGTAAAGGATTATTTTACCCTCAACTGTTATTTACGATGATATTGCCTTAAAGTGATTATGAAACAAGTATTTTTTTAAAAAGTATTTCCATGCATAGAACCGAACGAAAAGTCTACAAATGTAATTGTTTTACGACGACGTTTTGTGGTCATCATTAAGGTTGATATACTCATTTTGTTATTTTTTCTACAGAGAAAGTCTTGGAGTTCTTCTATGGGAAGATAGCCCGTGTCCGCGTTTCGGTTAGGTCCAAACCCCTGAAAAATCTTCCCTGAAAGCAAACCAGGAGCACAGAGCAGACATTAAATTTATCTAAGGAAGTTCAGGGTTGCTATTTCAGCCACCAACATGAAACAAGTTTTTATTTTATCGTTTCGTGGCATTTCAATTCGCCATCGAATTCCATTTCTATTAAAATTTTAATTACCGCATTTTTGGCGAGAAATGTTTTGAGTAACTTGGATTGATTTAATGAAGCGAATAATTACGGGATGTTCGCCAATGAATAATTGCTCCGAAGGAATGTCAAAGACCTATCCGTAACAGTGACGAAATTATCAGGTCATCGCTGATTTTTTTCGCGTGAATCAAAAGGGGGAAAAAATACGCTCTCAACGACTCAGAGGATTTGGGTGCACTTTACTTACCAAAAATCTACTTTTGATAAAAGTGGTGTACATTTATTCAGCTTTTACAACATCTAATAACGTATTTCTTGAGCACAAGCAGAAAATCAATAGGCACAATAATTTCTTTGTATACACTAATATACGAAATTGCTAAATTTCTGGATTAATTTGATTTTCGTTGGCAAAATTCTACTTCAAAAAGTTTCTTAACTGCAATTTTACCCACTTCATCTAAAGTCTCATATTGATTGCCCGCAAGGATTGAAAACATCGATACGAAACTATACGGTGAAACGTAAATTTAAAAAATCAATTTTGTGCAAGGTATCAAATTAAAATTTTTATATAGTCCCTTGGGACGTACAATTATACTAATAAAACTTCGCTCTCCTTTAAACAAATATTTTTAAAAAGTTTGACTGCAGTAATACACAAATTAGCTGATATTGATAATTTTTTCAAAGAGTGTGAGATTTTTTAACGATTTGTACTTCTGGGAAAAACTTCCTTAAAGAAGTCAACTGAAAATGAGTTAGAACAGTGGTGTCAAACCTTTTTTACCCAGGGCCACACCTTATACTAAGATGAATCTCACAGGCCAGAACACTTATTTAATGTAAAGTTTGAAACTTTTTGAAAGCTACACATGAATACATATAAAATCATCAAATTTTCTCCTTCATACGAATCGATTCTTTTGAGCAAAAATACGCTTGTAAATATGTTTTGTAAAATTTTACTTCCTCTCTATTTAGCAGGAAATACAGACACACACAGATTATATATACTATGGGTTAATGTAAAGATATACTTTTACGAACCAAAGGATATTGAAAAAAAGAGTAATTATTAATGCAAAATCCAGACACTACATTTTTATTTGTTCCCTATTAAATTTCTTATTTCGGGTACAACATTTTTACTATCGGGAGTATACGTCTACGATCACCTTTAGTAAAAATAAAAGCAGACAAAGACCAAATGTATCAATGCATTACATAATTCATTTTAAAGTCTCGAAAAGTTAGAATGTATTTTAAGTAATATTTACATTAAACTAGTTATTAAGAGTAATAAAATAGAGCGGATTGTATTGAACTTCGCGGGCTCGGGATAAACTACTTTCTGTTGCTATAATTATCTTCTGAAGCGCGTTTAAGTTTTGTAATTAAAACATTTCATAACTTAAGAATGGAAGATGTAGGTACTGTTTGACAAAAAAGTATCAGTGGTTCTCTTTTCCTGTTTCGTGGAACGGAAAATGACATTGTTATTTTCCAACTCAGGCTCCTAGAAGAAAAATAGAACTCAATAAAGGCGCCAGCTGTTAAGTACAGAGGGAAAGACAGCTTGAATAACGATTGCTGAGCAAAGTTGCTTATGAAATAAAACAAAAATGCCCTACTTATTTAATATTGGTTTGGGAGAAATAATTATTTTCAGAAACTAGATATCATAGTTCCCTACGGTGTTTTAATAAGGTTGGTTGGAATTATTTGGTCTCCCGACGAGATAATATTACGAGATGAAAACAAGTAATTACGACCAAAGAATTCATTTGCCTTTTCTCAAAAGTTTGTTTCGCTTTGTAGTTTTAGCAATAGGCTTAAGGAAGTAAAATGCAACAACTATAAAAAAAATTTTATTAGTAGGGGAACATGGGGCAAAGTGAAATAGCGGGGAAAGTGAAATGTTAAAATACTTAATAAGCTTTTAGCTCCACGAATATGATATTATTTTAACTGTGTAGAACCATATGTAGTCTACTCCAGTCAGGAAAACATACCGTTGCCGGTTAAAGCATTTGGTAATACAGGCAGTTTTTAAAACTTGATACTCATATTATAATATTTTGTTGTAGGTCAAAAGTTATTTTTGTTTCTATAAAGTGATAAAGTTCGTGTTATTAACATTTTAAATAGTAATTGAGACCTTTTAACATTCAATGCGGCATTAATTTAGTTAATATTAAGCTTATTTTTATTTTAAACTAGCTGTACCCGACGCGCGTTGCTACGCCAAAAAAAAAAAAAAAAAAAAAAAAAAAAAAAAAAAAAAAAAAAAAAAAAAAAAAAAAAACATTATACTGATTTTCATGACAATCGGTTGAACGGGGCAGAAGTTGCTACTCTGCAGTGCCACCTGGTGGCGAGTGGCTTCAATGAGCATAATATATCACCTTCTCCGTGAAAAAATACATATATATAGCAATTTTCATAATAATCGGTCCAGGTATCAAGTGAAGCCGTGACTATACTTAAATTTTGTACTCACGCAGTTTGCAAGATCAATCAATCGCTAAAAATATCAAATAGAAAAAGTTTTAAATCCCCCCGTTGCATGAAAAGTCATAAAACAATAAAGAAAGAATTTATTTGTTCAAACTCGAGAAAAATGGCAACAGATAACTTCTTATCAATGAGATCTTTCACGCGAATTAATTTCTGCAGCCGATAATTTTATTCGTATTTATCCAATGGATTGTGACTTAAATTGGAATAAAAAAGGAACTTTCGATCGGATTTTTTTTGAACTGGTCTGTAAACATTCCCAGTACCAAAAATAACAAACGGTGAAAGTTTCAGCCAAATCTGCCGAGTAGTTTTTGAGTTCATGGATGACATACAGACAAACATTCATTTTTATATACATATAGATAATTTGTACAATTAGTCAAGTACATGCGGGGCAAAGTGAAATAGTTTGGTTCATTTACTTACTCAATCAGTTAACATAAATCACTTATGGTTTCATTTTTTAAGTAATTCATTTACATTCCTTCATTAAGTAATTCATTTATATATTCATTAATTTCCTTATTTTCTTATTCATTCTTTCTTTTACTCACTCGTTTAATTTTCTTCATATATTAATTGATTTGATCACATAATTATTCGTTTATTATTTCATTATCTTTTCCTTTATTCATTCAACCTTTTTTTTTACTGATTCTTTTGATAAAAAATATGTTTTGTAATTGAGTAGAAATAATTTCATTCGAAAAATATTTTATTTTTCACTTTACCCCATAAAAAAAGTGAAATTCCACTTTATTTGAAGACTCAAATTTACTGCCAAAAATAAAAAATGTTTCAACGCAAGTTCTATTATAAAATACAATGTTCTTTCTTTATGTACTGTAATTTTCAAAACAAATTTTCCGATTTGTTCATTTTGAAAAAAGTCGATCTTCTTAAACATTTTACTTAGCCCCACATTCTCCTACTATTTAGCATTGAAGCAAGAAGAGCAAATAAACTTAGGGGCAATATTACAGAGAAGAAAATCTTAGACGTTTTAATTTTCATGCTGTACATATTTATAAAATTATTCAATTAGTTTGCTGCATGTCATTATTCTATCATTTCAAGTCATTAAATGATGCAGTTCAAAAGTCAAGAAGCATTAAAATACTAAGACATTTCGATAATAAAGCGTTAGTCTACCTCATTAAAAGAGAAATTATGGCCTCCTGCGTACGAGGCGGTTAGTTGAATCAACTCTTCAAAAAAATTGCCTGTCAACTAGCTGACTGGTGGTTTGTTGCGTTTACTCGATGCAACTTATTTGAATCAACTTTTCTTCTCATAAGCCGAGTTTATTCGAACAGCGCTTTACACCGCTGTTAAATCTGAATTGAGTTGACTCAACTAGTTTACTCGTGTGTTGAGTGAATGTTTTGGAATGTCCCGATTACTTGAATCAGCTAAAAAGATGAACTATTTCAGAGGGATGGAATAGATGTGGCACATGTGCCTGATGAGTTGACTGCCGAGTGAAGGTGCCTAGCGATGCATTTAGTTTTCTACCTGGTTGCACATTCTGATAACCGGCCGTTCGAAACAGTATTTAATCAAATTGCCACGTGTGATGAATGCCTAAGAGACTCGACTAAAAGAAAAGTCTTTTGTTTATTGAAAAATGATTTAATGATAACTCGTGCTATAACTGTTCGTGAATATAATTATAATCATTAAAAGTTATCAAGTCACTGCTAATGTAAAGTCTTCGTCACTTTTCTTAGATATTACAATCTAATGGTTTTGATTTACACTTAATTCAGCGGTTATCAACCTTTTGGGTGCGCGATAACTCGAATGAAGGAGCGTTAAAAAAAAATACTTAAAAATGGATTAATTTTCTGAAAGAAAAGAAAAACAAAACATATCCTGACATAATAGGAAATTAAAAAAAAAATTTTGTGTTTCCGTACTTATACTATCTGAATTCTATTCGATCGTTAAGATCATTTTCACTTCTTGATTTCATCGTTATATTGCTTACATTGGCCTATGCAATAGTACGGTTTGTTTCAAAAGTGAAAGTTCGATGTTTCTGTAGTGGACTTTAAGTTGTTATTTACATGAAAACAGTAAATTTGTGCTTGAGTAAATTTCCAATTGTTGCGCACTGTAATAGTATAATTAGAAAAATAAATTTTATAACTATCTTATGGCAAACATTTCTAATAATGAGTGTTTTAGGAATAACCACATCGATGTGTTTTTAGCTTATCAGCTAAAGAGTTGCGTAAAAGCATATTAAACTAAAATGTTACTACAGTATAACTCAGTTAATACAAAATGCCACAGATTCAATCTTGCTGGTATTAAAACGTTATTCGTAACAACCGTAAATAAGTTAAATTGTGAAAAAAATTCAGAAATGCATATTTAGTTTTTAAAACGATTACCTAACGTTTTATGTATTTTTGATACCCAATTTGTAGTTCAATTGCATAAAATGCCTAGCACGATTTTTTCGGGTCGTATCTCGTAAAATTGTACTGAAGTGGTATACCTGTAGTTGTGTCACGGAGTGATGGCGGGTAAACTGGAAACAGAAACAAAAAAGACCACTTCGTTTTGTAATAGCTAGGATAAGCGAGAACGCGCAGGCAGTAAGGTTTTTACTGCTGATCGTGATATAGCTATGCCTCTTTTCCGAAAACGAGCTTTTCTATTTTAATTTCCTTATTGATTTCATAAATAATACTAACATAATTTCTTGAGCTTAGTGTATGTTTATTTATTCAATTTCGACTGTTCTTATTTATATACAGTCGAGTCCCGACTTACGCGAGGGATGCGTTCCAAGACTCTTCGCGTAAGTTGAAATTTCGCGTTGTGGAAAAGGATATGTGTAAAAACTTTTATAAACATACCCATACGATAAAAGACACTTGTAAACAGCACCTCAAACTGTTAAAAACCATTTCTTAACTATACATTACTGTTTCTCAAATAAAAAATTGAATTTTTATTTGTTGTATTTAAAAAAAAAAAATTATTTAACATAGAAAACTGCTACAACGCACAAAATCAATGATCAATGGCAAAGGAAGACGTAAAATAAACCACTACGGTACGTATATTATGTAGTAAGAAAAACAAATGCACTATAGTAGTTGAAACTTTCTTTTTTTTTCTATCTTCACAAACTTTAAATGAAAGAGCGCTCTTAGGTGTCATTATATTTCATCAACTTTTTCATATAGAATGAAAAAAATAGAAAATGAGGAGTAGTTATTTGTATAAGCGACGTTTAGTCTAGTACGGTGTGGGAACTTCCGCTCTCAATGATGACTAAAGGATGAAGGTCCATTTACGAAAAAACCGCGATTCCCTTCGGCAAATTTTCGTGTTGCGGGTGAAGAATTCGCGTTAGGAATAAAATTCTTTACCGGGGGAAAAATCGCGTTATAGCCATTTCGCGTAAGTCTGATCGCGTTGTAGCGGGAGTCGACTGTATTCTTTTCTGTTTGATTTGCAATGAACACCGCTTTTCCTTCTTTTAGGTTCATTTTTATGTCTGCTTCACAAATTGTTTCGAAAACGTATTCAGCGTTTATTTTAGTTCATTTTAGGCACTTAATAAAAATATCTTTTGCAAATCGCAAATAGTTAAGAAACTTGTGATGTATTTTTACAATCCCGCCTGATTCCCAATAAATTGTCATATAAAACTCCACAGCACCAAAATCAATAAATTTGTACAAATTATGCCTCCTTTTCTTGGTTATTTTTCTTCAGAGTGGCAAAAAAATATAATTACTCACATACAAAGGTACATCATTAAATAGCTTCCAGTATTTAATATCTTTGAAACGAACAACAGAACAATTGGTAAGCTACGTAAGTTTTGGCGATTTTCTTGACCTAAATGTTTGCTGCAAGCTGGTTATCGTTTCGGAAAAATCTGCTAACTTTTCATTAAAGTAATATTTTTAAGGGTATATTTCACTCGGAGGCTTTGTTTCATAAAAACAATTCATTTTCGTTGTTTAATCAGACTGGTTAGTAAGACGACCAACGGGGCCAGGAAAGAAAAAAGTGAAGTGATAAAATCAGTTAATTGTAATTCATTTAGTGTTGACTCTATTATTTTTTGCAACATTTTTGAGGGATATTAAGAGTGCTTAATTTATTTATATGTTCATTTGTTATTATTATTTTCATTTTTAAGATTAAAGTACGATGAAAAGTACACACTAAGTTATGCGACTCTAATTTCACAAATAAATTTGAACGAAATCGGAAGGGTTCAAGTGTCTATCGGATAAGATGACGAACACATCTATATCCCGCTAAAAACCACATTTTTGCTTGTACAAATGACGGGATATATTTTTGACACACCACGGGCGACTAAATGTAACTAATAAAGTAGGATCATAGAGATATCTATCTAATCGTCAAAAGCCAAATTGGTCATTATACATTTTTAGCCATTTTACTCAACTTCCGGATTCATATAATGGGGTCATGAACGCTATGGTATCTAAATGGTAACCATTTTTGTTTCTGGACATGGGGGGGGGGAGTGACATCATGAGCCGGAAACGTGTCCAGCTGATCTTCGCTTTTTCCACTACACACAAATCATTAGTTTTTTAAAATAAATTTTTTATTAACTTAAAAAATATCATCCGTCTTTAACTGGCATTAAGTAAGCAGATCAGTAATGCATTTGTAAAAATGAGATTAAAGTTGGCCGACTTCATTTAAACGTTTTTTTTTTTCATTCTTTATCAATACTGGTTTAAAGCTAACTTCATGTTGTCAGAGCTTCCATTTTGTATTGAAATTACACTCCAAAGAACTACATAAAAATTTATTCAGTTCAAAATTTGCAAAAGGAGGTACAACTAGTAATGCGTATCCACGAGTACAACTTCTAATGCGTACAAATGAACAACTTGCCCTTTTTTACACATATTCTACGTCTATACTTTTGCAGTTGTTTCAACTGTTCGGTTGTTGTACCTAAAACCTTTCCAAAATAGAAAAAAAATGTCGCAATATCGTTTTTCAGATGTAAGGGTTTGCTCGGGTCTCTTGAAGATAGTTTGGTTACTGCATTTGAGGGATTAAAGTATTTAATTGAATGATAAAATGTTAGAATTACCAAAATATTGACCTGAATGGCAGAATAGTATAATTGCTTCAATATTGAATAGAATGGTAGAATTGAAGGTAAATTAACAAAAGGGAAGCCGTTTCAGAAGCAGTGAATCTATTGTGTTAGTTAACGTTAATAAGATGAAGTTCTTGTAACTGCTTCTGTATAAAAAAATCAGATCTTCTATATAAAACCCAGAAATCAAAGAAAATTATAAGAATGTTTTAATTTTTACTAAAAACAAATCACTACTTCAAAATATCATACTCAATGAAAATTGGATACCAAACATTGTGTTAGTGAAGTAACTTTTAAGTCTTTATTTTTGTATGATTCAGATAAAAGAGTAAAGTTATGTACAACATTCTGTCGACTTACTGGAAGTTACTACGAAGTTAAAAACTTTGGTAACAAAATATTTCCACGAAGATAAATAGATTTTGAAAGGAAAATTAATATATTGTTTTAATTAAAGTTAATGAAACGATATTTTTATGTGTGTGGGGGGAGAGGGGAGAATCGAAGAAAAATACTAAAATATTTTGCCTTTCATCAAAAATGAATCACTACTTCATAATGTCCTAATACTTCTTACTTAGTAAACATTAAGAACCAAGTGATTTATTATTAAACTTTCTTTCGAGGCTTTATTGATCATCATACGAGCTAGATAAAAGTAAAGAAGTGCACAATATTCTGCTCACTTATTGGAAGTTAATAAGGATTTAGAAAACTTATTGTCTTTTCTTTTGGAAGAAGAAGTTATTGAAGAAACTGCATTATTTACTAAAAATGTTTTTCACGAAGGTAAATATACGCATTTTATGACAATGTAAGGACAAAGGATAACGCATTGCTTTAAAGAAAAGTATTTGAAAGTTTAAAATATTTATTTATAATTGAAAAAAAAAACCAAATGTTAACGATAACTATTAAAAATATTTTAACATTAAATTTGTTCACTGTTCTTAAACATGAAGGTTAAATTATGAATGTCTTGTATTGAAGAACAAGTATACTTTGTGCTGAGTAATGCGAATATTTATTAAAATTGTAAATTTGTACTTATTAGGTATTAGTTAAACATTGAAGATACTATAAATATTTTTTTTAAATTAAAGGCTCAAACTTAATTAATTGGTATAAAAGGTATGAAGTATCTTTGAAGGATATAGAGAAGACCGTTTTAAAACAACGGTTTATCTATCGATTGGTATGTATAACACTAAAGAAAATATAATTATGAGGAAATGATGTAGCTTCGAATTTGAACTAATCGATAATAAAATTACAAAGCAAAAAGTATATCTAGCTCACAGGTGGTATTAGTGGCTTAGTGACCCATCAACATAAAACGTAATTAGGAAAAAAATCAAGGATTTACAAAAAACTAGTTTTTATTGATTTATTTTCTAATGCTGCAATATACGCAAAATATTAATGATGTTGTGCTTACTGGATGTTTTTTTAAGCCTAAGTAAGTTGTGCATCGTTAAGGTATGAAATAATTTCTTTTGAGTTGTGAAATTTTAATGGTTTGCCCAGTGGTTGGAAGTAGCGCGTTACAAGTAGCAACGCTACTGTATTAGCTAAATTTTTTCATAGTTTGTAGTGTAGCGCACTACTTTTTTTTTAAAAGTAGTGTAGTGAGTAGTTTTATACAAAAAATAGTAGTTTGCAGTGATTTCTGGAAACTACTTTTCAATAAACTTTAAAAAAAAAAGTATCAAATTTCAAACGAATTTGACTAGCGCAAATTTTACACGAGTACATCGGCGAATGCAATGTAAAATAAGGCTCATAAAAATACGAGCAGACATCAGGCATATCATTTTGACGCCATACGATCTGTTTGACGCCGTTAGTTTATTTGCCATCGTAATTTTCATATTTTACCAATATTTGTATTTTATAGAGCTTGACTTAGAAAAGTATATGAATTAGCGATAACCGCCAATTTCGTAACTCCTTTGTTTTTTTTTTGGCTACCGAGAAAGTCCCGTGGATGAACGTTTTTGATTTCAAAGAGATTATTGTTTCAGTATTGTAAAAGCATTTACTTTTCGCGAGTTGAAAATTTCGTGAATTTTATATGAACAGACCAAAAGTTGAAAAAAAAAAAAAAAAAAAAAAATCGTACTTACGATGGGGACGCAAAAATCGCGAAAATTAAAGTTTAGCGGTAAAAAATTCTGGCGGTAGGGGGAGGGTTCCCCCAGAAGTTTTTTTTTTAGAACATAAAATTTTTGATTTTTGGAAGGCAAAAAATATTTAAACTTATTCAACAGGAAATGTATGCATAAATAACACCTCTTTGACGTACTCATCCCAGAATTTATTAGCCGTGTCTCTTTTTCAATAAAGGGATCATCAAAGACGGGATTTAGTTTGTGTCCGTTGCCAATCAGGATCAGACGATTTGGTTTCTTTTTAATCTATATCTATCCTAATAATATAAAGCTGAAAAGTTTGTTTGTTTGAACGCGCTTTATCTCAGGAACTACTGGTCTATACTAATAATATAAAGCTGAAAAGTTTGTTTGTTTGAACGAGCTAATCGCAGGAACTACTAGTTCGAATTGAAAAAGTCTTTTTGTCTTAAATAGTCCATTTGTTGAGGAAGGCTATAGGTTATTTTTTTAAATCAAATTAATTAAAACATTTGTAATTGCAAAATAAATGTTTAATTGTTTAGTTCTATGAATTCCTAATAGAGGGCGGGGGAAGCTAACTCATCGAGGATGTTTCTACTGGGTTTTGTTTTCCTTATTTTTTCAACGTTTGTTTTTTTCTTGTAGTTGAAAATAGTTACTTATCTAAGTAAATAATATGAGTTATTGTATTAGTCAATTGTGATTGTTGTTTATAACTTTTTATTGTAGCATTGCTTATTTGGCGAAACACTTTAAATAGCAGGGGGGGGGGAGGGAACCGCCTCATTCGATAAAGGGCAGGGGTACGGTAGCGTGGTTGCTTGGCCCGTTAAGTCATGAAGTATGTAGTCTTAGGATTATTTTGAGTTTAAAAGCTACTGTTAATATTTTTATGTGTTTTAGCGAATGGTTTTAAATTCCTAAGAGAATTGAATAGGTCTTTTGAAAAGGTGTGTACGCATTTGAGTTGAAGAAAAATGGCCATTTCACATCGGAAGGGGGGCGGGTGGCGTGGATTTTTTTTATTCAACGGACTGCCTTTAACTTCTTAGCACGGGCATCGCAGTGTGGGTACTGCTAGTCGTATATATCGTCACTAACCCACCAGTTATGTATACTAAGAGTAGCTTTGTCTTAGTTACAGCAAGAAAGATCATTGAATTCATATTTTAAATCAATACTTTTTTCATTGCTTCAAGTTTTGAGTTGTGCCACCATTGTCACCAGTGAGTAATATGTACCATAAAACCGTACAACTTTAGACCACTTTATGTGTATTTTACTTCATATTTTCATTATTTTTTGCCGAAAAAGGTTGAGAGTTTAACCATACACTACCATACATCTCAGCTGTTGAGTGACGCTTCGGAAAAAAATCTAAATTACACACAAAGGGAGGAGGAATTTTTTGTATATTGATATAAAGTTTGCACATGGCGGTGACAACATTAGACCAACTCATATTTTCCTTGATATGCACCGCTAAACCGCTCCGTTCTAGAGTTACAATGCGTAAATCGTTCTGCTCCAATCACGTTCACTGCAAAATTTTTTAAAAAAGTTTTTGTACTTTCTTTCTCCGATTTATAAATTTTTTTCTACTTTTTGAGACAATTTCAGGTTTTCTTAAATAAAATCAATTGTGAAAAATACAATATTTTATTCAGATATATAAATATGAACGTCAGATAGTATGAACAGTAATTAGTACGTAAGCGTTCCTAGATTTTATCAATTATTATTTTTTACAGAGGAATTTTTGTTTATCATTTTTTTTCAGGGATTTTATATAAATTTTGTCCCAATGGGGTAGGTTTCTTCGTTGTCGCAATAATTTGTTTTTTTGGGAATTATTCCAACACAAAAATTTGCCCTTTTTTGCATTCCTTGTTGAAATTTGGTTACTCCTGACTTGGATAACCTTTTTCATCAATTCAAGAGAATAGTTGAAGAAAGGACGGCCGCCTATTTTCTTTCTTTTTCCTGGATTTATGTCGAAATGAATTCATGTTTAAAAAGACTTTAGCTTAGCTCCAACGACCACTACATGGCATATACTACCATATTCCTTCAATGGTCTAAAGTTGCAACACTGGTCTAAAGTTGTACGGTTTTACGGTAGTAAGATTTGTTTAAGTTGGAAGGAAAATAAAGCTTTTCAATCTGAATTAATTGCGAAGTATCGATTGAACCAAGCGACATATTAGTTTTAATTCTTTTATGCAATATTTAAGCATGCAAAATGAGTGCAATGACAATTAATGATTAGCGCAAGAGCCTTTCAATGATTTGGATGCTCTCACTCCTGTAGATGTCTGAACCTAATGTGAGACTGTATGGTAAAAAATTATGACGTTGGGGGGGGGGGACGGTAACTGTGGTTGCACAAAGTTTCTCAAATGCATTAAAGTGTCATAGTAGTAATATGTATAAAATTATTCATGAAATAAGTACAAAATGAGAGTGTAGAGGACCTTCCTCCACGTAGTGCTCCTGGGCAGAATATCTATACGGCAGATTAGTCTACAATAGTACGCTTTCTCACTGACATTGGAAAAAAAAAGTACAAAACTATGTTGTTTGTGTATCATAAACAGTAAATTGAAAGAATTTTTTCTGAAATCAGAATATCCTGAAATGAACCTCCTTGCCTTCTTGGCTTTGCGTTTCAATTTCCTGCAGGTTTTATCAGTGCTTGTTGACATTCACAGGCGATGATTCAAATGTACCACGTTAAAAAAATATTTGATCTTTTACCAGTAGCTTATCTGTGCTTGTCGTAGTATACTGCCTACAGTATGAAAATATCTACAGAGGGTGGACAAACTATTACACTCGAATTTTTTTGTATTTTTATTGTTGTTACACAGTTTTATTATTTAAAAACATGCATTTCAAAAATTTTATGATAAAAACCATAACCAGTTTGGAAAAGATGAAATTTACCAAACTCATGGTGACGTGCTAAGTACTAATCAGCTGATAACTATCCTTTCTTTCCTTATTAAATATAATAAGTAAAATAAAACGCAGTAACAAAAACATATCAATAAGGACTTGTTTCTTTTAAGCTTAAAAAAATTGCTCCTGTTTTTTTATGATACATTTATTTTTCTTGCTGAAAACGTTACTCTCCAATTCTTAAGCAAAGCCTTCATTTCCAGTAAAAATATGCACATTATTTGCAGCATAAAATATGCTGATGTGTCAAATTGAAGCATTAACCCGAATATTAAAGTTTACTTCAAAAAGCAAAAGTTTCACTTTCTGAGAAGCCCAGAAAAATGACAACGGTAGTTAACACCATCAAGGTATAAAACTTTCGCTTTGAAGTGAAAAGTCCCTTTAATAAAAAAATAAATATCTTTTGACACCAAAACGTCGGCGGCTCGAGATTATAGCGAGTCTTTTCAAAACCTTAAAATTACTTTCACTGAAAGGAAAAGAGTAGCTGTATGACAAGATTTTCTCCTGTTTCAAGGACATATGTTCAGTCAGGTACTTAAGAGATTGCAAAGCAGTTAGCTTTAGAAATCGAAAGTTTAATTTTGAGCCTAATAGAGAACTCGCAGCTGCAAAAATCCTTCCTTCAAAATAAAGACACTGTTATGAGTATATGTTTCAGAACACTTTCAGAGGGGGGAAAAAGATAAGCGTCAGACTTTATGTTTAAAATGGAAAAAAGAAAAACGACTTTCGTACTCCCATTTATATACTGACTGGGGTACTGAAGAATAAATTTTAATGAATGAATTCAATACTAATAGTAATAATAATAATAACAATAGTAGTAATAATAACAAACTCTGCAACAATAATTAAAACGGTAGTAATAATAAAAATAATAATAGCAATAGTAGTAATAATAACAAACGCTACAACAATAATAAAAACGGTAGTAATAATAAAAATAATAACTATAGTAGTAATAATAAACGCTACAATAATGATAAAACGATAGTAATAATTAATAATAGTAATATTAGTAAAAGTTAGTAATGCACTAGTAAAATCGCTTAGAAATAATTTAAAGAAAATGAAAAGAAATATGTGTAAGACAACAATAATAATAGGGGAGACTGGGTTACCCTTGATTCCCTTTTTTGTTAGAGTTTATAACTTTAATTTGATTCATTGGAACTGATTGATCTCACGTTACATGTTTAGCACCGTGTTGCCACTTTAGAATGCGCTGCCGTTCTAAAAAATTATGTATTAGAAGAATAAATATTAAAAAAAAAAAAAAACCCTAGAGGTTGTAAAAGGATCAAGTCCCCTTTGTACACGTAGACCCGTAGAGATCTTGTAAACTTGTAGAGATCCCGATCTGTATGGAACTTGTTCCTGGGGAGAGGGGTGTCCTTATGAGTGTTTTAAATGACAGTCAAACATTTATTATTGTGACATGGTTATTTTTTACTCTTAAAAAATCGGAATTATTTTATGTCAAACTAAAAACTGAAACACAGTAAAAAAAACTATTAAAAGTAGTTTTTAACGAATTAAATAAATTATATAATGGAAAGAAACTAGAATTGGTAAAAAACAAAAACACATCCTATTTATCAATCTTGATCGAGAATGCAGTGAAAACGAAAATAAAATATAAAAGGAATGTTTGATGTATATTTGTTGTTGATGTCGTTGTCTTGTTCTGATTATTAACGTTGCTATTAGTGACTAATAAATCTAGAGTTTTAACTTCATAAAATAAAAAAGAGAAACATTCAAGTTGTGACCAACAATCAGCGGTTTGAATGAAAAGAAAAAATATATTAATTTTCCATTTTCAAGATTGTTTTTTGAAAATTAAAGTATCCGATAAGCTTAATAAAGGCAGATTTAATAGTTGGTAAGGGCATTTTTTTTTTCATAATGTGGCAACACTTCTCCCAAGTTTTTTGAGATTTCGCTATTGATAGGGGATTTACTTTCGTTTTAAGCTATATTTTGTAATGCAACGGTATTTCTGTTAAACAATAAGTAGAATAAAAATCATGTACTTACGGGAATGCTCATATTACAGGATACTTGATCCCGGATCAGGTCTTATTGGTTCGAAAGGATCAAGTATCCCCAAGAATACTTTCATAACATATTTGAAAATTTCTGCAAAATAAACGAACTTTTTTAATTTTCACACTTTCAATATGATTTCGAATCTTCTAGAATAAATGTTGCGAGCCTATATTATAATTTGCAATCTATATCATAAAAGCAATGTATGTACTTTTTAGCTTCTTCAAGAAAGCTAGCGACCTTTTTGTTCTACAATCCAAACAATGATCTCAACTTTGAAAACTGACAATGACATATAACTTCAAAAGCATGAGCGAAACGAATCAGCTGACACTTGTTGATGTAAACCTACCATGGCTGCTCTGTAATGCTGCCATTATTAAAATTTTGTATAATAGCAATTTCTAAAATTGAGAGGGTGAACAGCAAGAATCCTAACTCTCCCCTAGTAATAAAAGTTAGTATTGCACTAGTAAAACCAATTAGAAAAAAAATTTAGAGAATTTTAAGAAATGTGTAAAAAAAAAAACATCAATAAAAAGGAAAAGGTAGATTTTTCATTCGATCTTAACTTTCCAGTTGAGTGACACGTTCTTAATTAACATTAAGAAAAAACGAGGTTAAACCTTAACAACTTCTCAACCTATAGTGTTGAAATCTATTTGTTTAACCAAGGTAATTTTTGTTCTACTAGTATCTTCGTGCTACTACAACGAAGAAATAAAATGCATTCTTATCAATTTGTTTTATTAGCAAAACTAATTTACAACACATTATCGATTCATTCTGCTACTACTCTTCGTTCATTCTGCTACTTCTTCGTGCTACTACAACGAAGAAATAAAATGCATTCTTATCAATTTGTTTTATTAGCAAAACTAATTTACAACACATTATCGATTCATTCTGCTATGAAATATGCACGTGATTTTAACCATTAAAAGAAACAAAAGCTAACCCATACTTTTAAACTTGTGCGCGGCTGTCAGTGTGTCTGTACCGTATCTTCTCCGGCCTGTGAGTGTCTACCAGGTCAAAACGATACCGTTGGATAAAATGCACCCCGAAAAAGTCATTCCGTCCTGTCTTACCCCTATAAACCTTAAGGGGCCGGACACTCAGTGGTGAAAGCATTAAAATCATCAATATTCACCCACTGCTAGGAGCCATGGCGCTGGTGGTGAGCGAAGTGAGCAAGAGATGGAGGCCCCAAGTGAGTTAAAGAGATCTTGCAAATAATCCTGCCTTTTAAAAATGTCAGGAAAGTTGTGAAGTTTGGCAAATGAAACCAAAGTCTGCATTTTTTTTCAAAGAATGTGTATAGCGCCACTGGTGGAGAAAATATGAATAGAAGTTGCAAGAATGATTGCATTTTCATTCAGAAAAGGACCTAATTTCAAAACAGCGACCACTGACAAGAATATATATTATACGCCATCGACGCATGAATAACCGCATTTTCCCCCTAAAATAACAAGCATTTCTCCAAAACACCCAAGAAATAACAGACAGTGCAGTGATGACAGCTTACTCTTAGTCAAAAAATGGTACCATACACGGCGTTCATTAAGTTATGAAATGAGATGAAGTTGAAGTATAACAATCCTGGTGGCTATTGTAGTCAATCAACAAGACCCCTTCGACCCATTCTGAATGTCTAACAGTTATGGTTTTAAAGAAAATGTATCACTCCTGCTGCGAAAACGATAAGGTGAGATCTATTATGTCCAATCAAATGATCGCGCACTCACGAATACAATATCTTCGTTAAAGTACATGTGGCCAAGATTTAAAACCATTTTCAGATGAAGTTGTCGTTTTGAAAATTTTGCTGATTTAGCAGACTTACTATCAAGAAGAAGTTTTTCACTATAAGAACTAAAACTATTTTTAGGAAATCATTTCGGTGATAATATTTCATAACGAAACGAAAGCAGAAAAAAATAATTCTTATGCAATGCAAGTACTACCTGAATGCAAAGAAATGAGAACTCGAATAGGTTCCTGCCATTGAAGGAGTTTATAAAAAAATCAAATATTGAAAGCTGGATTTTAAATGCTCACGTAAACATTCAAGTTATACATTTTATATAAGTTTAATTTCAATATTAAATGTAAAACACAGTGTTCCTAATCAAACTACTTATGAAAGACGATGAAATATTTATAAGACTATATGACTAACATGACAATTATAGAATATTTCTGCTACTCCTTTCCAACTTAAAAAAAATAAATAAAAAATAGTTGCAAAATATTTTGTAGGCGAATCCAATATGAAAAAGAGTAGTACATTTTTACTGTAGCAGCTAGATCACATATTCTTGTTTTATACTCATTAGAGTATGGTATATATAAAAGTAAAATCATAATTGAAATGGTATACTTCATTGCTTTTTCTATACGGGTTATTCTACTTATACTTGGTTTGTTAACTCAAATAGAAAACAGTAGGAAAATACAAAGAATTTCCCTAGACAGCAGGAATAAAACTATATTTTAGAATCCGGGATTCATAATGTAAAAGCACTTATTTTCGCGAGCACGCTTTAATCGCGAAAATTTAAGCCTCGCGAAAAAAAAAATCTGTATAATTCGCTTTATGTATAAAATCGGCGAAATTTTCAACTCGCAAAATCACCGATACCTTCATTTTCGCGAAAATTTCAGCTCGCGAAAATAAGTGCTTCTGCAGTTAGTAAAAATCGTAATACTTGGTGACAGAATCGAAATTTTAATTTTACATTGCCATATGAGGCAGTGAGAGGCAAGTGGATGTAAAGTGCCGAAATTAACAACTTGGTGAAAAACAGTACAAATGGTAATTGAACCTCTCCTCTGTCTTCTGGCAAGAGATGATACTAGTAGCCCTGATAGGTGCTGATGTACAGCATAATTTAGAATTTTTTTTAAATGTAAGCCTATCTAGGACCGCAACTTTAAACGCGTTTTACTCAAAACTTTAAAATGTTCACTTATATCCCTTTGCTTCTCACTGCCTCATATAGAGTTATTTACGTTTCATTTTAAGAAACTAATTCCAGAGTTTAAATTTATTCCAGCATAATATTACGCAGTTAATTTTAATTTTACATTAATTCTGTGATTTCCAGCTTTGCACATGTATACATAAAAATAATGTATAATTTATACATTTACTTTAACAAAAAGTCCTATTTGGAGCTTTTGTAATTAACTTTGTAGAAAATTATTATTTATTATGAAAAAACTCAGAATTTAAAATATAATTTTCACTTTTTTTTGGTCATGATCACACATTCTCACACATGTACTTTTAAATATACAGCTTAGCAAAATGTTGATTTTTCGCTGTTTATAAATACAGGAAATTTATAAAATATTTTCACATCCAAGGAAAGTAAACAGCAGTTGGATACGAAATGTCAAGAAGTATTTTTATGATGCAATACATAAAATACAAGGAAAGATGATCATTTGATATTGTTCTGGATGGCAATTATTTTCGTATTGCTGTTGTCAGAGAGATACTCTAGATTAATATTATCCTGATAAATGGTCTATCTTACGCAGAGAAAGACACGGGGTAATATTTCTCTTTTGTGAAAAAAAAGAAAGAGAAACAGGATGTATATAAGACAGGTTTTTTTATTTGAGTAAATATTTCCGTGGTGAATCATGATTTTTTTAAACTTTAAGCTCCTTCAAAAAAGGTTACTAAGAAAATTAAAATTATGGAATGGAGCAAGTTCAGTGTCAGTTTAACTTGAACTATTAATAGAGAAAGATTTAAGAAGTGTGCATAAACTTTCTTTCGCCTATACATCCCTTGTATTAAAGAGATTATGTTTTCAAAGAACAACCTTGGTATAAAGAACTTATAGATTTTGTACTTGAAATTATAACCTGCTTTTGACGGTCTAAACTAAGTGTCAACACTGCATACTAATGACAGAGTTAGGCTTTTTTATACTTTAAGGGATGTTAAACTCTTTTCATCACTAAGTTATGTTTTATATTGGGCCATCAGTAGCATCAAAATTTTCTGCATCAAATTTAAGAAACTTCACTTTCTCATTAGTGAAAAAGAAGCGTTATTAATCACGTTTATTTGCTTATGAAATAATTAATATCTGAACCAAAGTCCCTGAAATCCATGCTAACAGCATGTAAACATTAACTAAATACAGTTCAAATCCTTTTCTCTACATGTTAAAAGCTCAAATAAAATCGATATTATAATTATTTGAACTACACTGGTGGAAAATATTACAGACTCGAAAATTTTCAATTTTGTTTTAAGCATAAGTAGGAATTTCCCATTTAAATCCATATTTTAATGTTTGTCATTAGTTTTGAAAATTAAAGCAGTTAACGATCACTAATGCCAATATTGAACAATGTCATAACTCCAAATGGACTTATTTGTACAAAATTTTATTGTAATCCAGTAATTACTTTTGACTTTAGACTTTTGTATGGGTTTTAAGCAATGATAAGATATTGAAATTATTTAATTTTTTAAATTTTAATAGATGAGTTATACTGAATTTTGCACTTTTTAAAAAATATTCATCTTTATGAAAAAACTGCTAAACCGATATAGTATTCATTAAAACGAAATCGATAAGTTTTCGTTCTAAAATTTTGTACATCAGTCTAGAAGCAGCATTCCGAAGATGCCTTTAATGAAAAAATTAGCTGCTAAGCATTCTAATACAGTAATTATACCTATCTGTAATAGTTACGTACAGAATGTTCATTTCGAGTAAATTTTCAACAAAATTTAATTTGTAAATGAGAGTGATGCAAGTTTTCAAAAAAATAAAAACTGTTCCATTTAGAGCATTTTTGCCATTGTTGTTTCCTAATAAGATGGAAAAATTACATAAATATTGGATTTATTATTTTAATGTAAAGGCAATTGTTTTATTTTGTAAGGTCTTAAAAAAGTAATAAAAGCTGTAAACATAACTACTTTTTCTTCGTCTCTAAAATTTCACAGAAATTATAAATTAAATGTTTGAAATTAGCAAAAAATTTGACTCTCACACATACGTATAGGAGAATGTACGAAATATATTCCTTTAGACTTTATATTTAAACAATGTATTCAATGCATGTAAAATTCGATTATATTTTTTCTTGTTTCTAGTTTTTATTGAAAATTCTTATATTTTTGGATGAAAAATTATTAGAATTTTTCAGGGTGAAGTGACGCACTTTATAACTTATTTGATTGATATCCAAAAGATTCAAACTAGAACCTAGGACACTTCTCCGCTGTCTAAAAACTACACAAAATATGAATCCGGAACATTTCACTGGCTGTCAAAGAGCTAAATAAAGTTCTTATCCAGAATTGCCCACTCGCTATCTGAGAACTAAGCGTATAAGGTTTCCTCTTTTAAAATGTAATAAATGATTACAGGTCAGAAAAATATTTTTGGGTAAATGTAGCGCGTCTGAGGGTTTCTGTGAGTTTTTGCAGTTTTCGTTGCAAAATTAAAAAATAAATAAATAAATAAACCTTAATCAAATTTTTTTCATGACATGCCAATCATTTTCCGATTTCTGTTTAGATATTTCACTCTATCATAAAGTCTAATCATAAGCATTATACATGTCTAAGTGTAGTCTTTCCAGTTTTGAAACTCATAAAGTGGATATTAAAACTGGAAACTTGAAGCAAGTGGAATTATTACACACAATAGGCGTTATCTTGACAATTAAAGGCATTGCGAGAAGAAAACTATTTGAGAAATTTTAATGAGAAAAGTAGAATTATTTCGCATTTTCTTGAAAAATCAGAGATCTTTTCTGCTGATAGGTTAAAAGCTTCTGGCTGTTTCTTTTAATTAATTTTTGCTTCTCGAAGTTTGTGAAGTGTCGGCATTAAATGAAAAGTCGCTCTTAGTTACTTTCTAGGCCTTCAGCACTATTGAAATCATAAAATTGAAGAATATTCTTTTATTCCGCCTTCTTTATTTTACCCTTTTTTCTTCTCCAAAATCAGCTTCCATCCGCTTCCTCACTTTTTTCCTGTGGCAATCTGTGTTGCGTTACTTTCATTTTGTCAGTCTTTTCCCTTTTATCTTGTTTCTATTCTTGAAGTTTCTTCTAAGGCTCGAAAATACTTTGAAGAAGTTGCTTCGCTCTCCACTTATCTTCAGATGATTGGTTCAAATGGTTTGATGTGAGCCCGTGCTCCCGTATAAATTGCTCTGTGTAAACTTCTTGTCAAGATATCTGATTTTACTTCCTTTTTGTTCAATGAATTTCATCAAGTATACGCGGGTTACGAAGCAAATGTTCCATACATTTCCTTCTTATTACGTTGCTTTTAAAACTAGATAGTTTGCTGCCTCCACATATTACGAAACTGAAGGTTACGATAGTAGTATGTATGGGAGCTTCAAAGAAAAAAAAAACAAACTTATAGAAAAATAAATAAATATGCCTCAAGATTTAATTCCTTTCATCAAAACGTTGAAGTTAAAAATATCAAGACATTTCTCATCAAGATCTATGTGGGATAGAATGTAAACTTAATACCAAAAGTTAAGTACAGAAAGAAAAATTCTAATTTTCGGAGGCCAATCGGAATTGCCAACGTAAGGGCTCCGAAGAGGACCTGTCCCTTAAGCTCTCAATTTTAGAGGGATAGACAAAGCCCCCCTCCCCCAATGGCATTATACTACATTTTGTACAGCCCACATTTTTTCCAGATAATTCTGCGGGTTTGGTGACCGTGAGGCCTAATAATTTATTTCGACGGACCCCCAAGTCTAAAAATCCGCCACTGATGGAAAAGCTAAAATTTTCTGCAAATGTAGGGTGAGCCGATCTGTGCGTAACTTTTAAAAGTCAGTATACGTACCTCATTTTACTGAAATGTATACCTACATTTACCAAAACAATTAAAATGCCAATAGCTAACTAAAAATAAGTAAAATGTTCTGTGTTCTCTAAAGTAGTAAGGTATAACATGGTTTATTAAAAAACGGCCATGTTGCACTTGTTAATTGTGAAAACATTATGAAAATTATGGATGAAGGTATTAAATTAAGTAGTTTGATTACTATTTGATAATTTATGTACACTAAATAAATCGTAATTTCGAAACGTTTGTTGTAAAAAAAGTACATCAATATAACCGCATTACAGATTTGACGGTATTAATTTTCAGTACCAATACCAAACAAGCGACCAAGAGCGCGAAAGTATTTAAGCATTGTTTTCATAAATTTTGATGAATCTTATTTCGCCATTATGATCAGGAGTCAGCCAAAAGAATCAAATCATTCCATAAAGAGCATAATATCAATGCCTCGTTGACTGCTCAACTGCAAAATTCAACAAAATGTTATTTTAATATAAAATTTCACTTTTATTTTGTATGTTTCTCGATTTTTTTTAATGAATTGTTGGAATCTTCTATTTCCTATACATTTTTTTTTTCAAAAATGAAGTTCACAATGCCATTTTGAATAACAATGCGAAGCGTTTGAACTGTTCATCTTTGCTTGAAATCAAATATTCCTTGTTTTAGAAACATTTTCCTCACGTTTTATCAAATGCGGCTATACATATTTTTACTATAGACCTTTTCCCTTCAACTTTGTTAAATTATACTAATTATGGTAAATTGGTTTTGGTAAATTAGTCAAAATATTTTGATTGATATTTAACATACATATAAAATTTAATGAAATTGAAAATCCGTATTTCGCTGCTGCATTTGTTAATTATCCTTTATTAATCTTATATATAAGAATTAACGTGTCAGATGATTAGTTGCTTCAAGTTAATCTTTTTGCAACGATCAGTTATGCAGTAAAAGACCGGCTTCAGGTACTTAATGCTAAATATTAGTTCACGTAATTAGGTAAAAATTAAAGTACTTTCTTCAAAGACAATTTAACTTCACTACCTTAAAAGAATCATAAATAATAATGTATGAGATATCAGCTTGATCTTATTGCAGATCATCCTGCAATTTATCTATCTGAAATTTCATAAATTTCCGAATTTGCAAAAATGGTCGTCTAAGTTCAATACTTTCTTACATGTTCAGTTTTTCATACAATGACCAATGACTCAGAACTTGACATTTAAATCATGAACCTTATTGTGGCCAAGTCATGAGAACAGAGGCTTACTCTGAAGCTGCTGTGTGACCATAAAAAAAGCAAACTTTCCAACCATATTTGAAGAACTAAAAAAAAAAAAAAAAGACTTTCGTGAAAATTCTGATAGTTAAACAAGTTTTGCATTTTAGAGCCTTTGTTTAGTTCCCTATTATTGAAAAAATATAACTTTTTTTTCAGCTACTATAGGAAAAGAATTGTTTCACTTTTTTTTTGTTTCAGAGAGAAATTAATCTTTTAATTCTAAAAATAAATGTAAAAGAACTATAGTTTGGAGGAAAATTTGACGTTTTTTTAAGTATATGCCGGTGTGTGCTCTCTTTTGTCTTCAAAAAGAATGTTGTACTTTTTAAAGATTTAACTATCGAAATATGTTTTGCTGTTTTACGACAAAAATGCTCTGAACCTAAGTTACTGGTAAAACATATAGTAATGCCGTTGTTTTAAAATTTTATTACATCTTATGTTTAAAAATACCTCCTTTTTAAAAAATCTTACGGAAGAAAATTACTAGGTGATGATAAACTCAGAGTTAGACTGACGTAAGTCCAAAAATTGCGATTTTCAATTTATTACTGCATTGTATGTAGAATCGTATTCCGCATCGAGTCATATGAACGAAATAGTAATAATAATAAAAACCCTTTGTAATTCTATTTACCAGCGTTAAAAAAGCACGCGTTCCATCTTTTGCACGTGCCAGACAACTTTTTTCCTCTCTCCTTTAAAATCGCGAATATATTACTTACACCCTTGTGCAAATTAATTGAAACAAAATATTTTTTCTATTAATTTTAAAATCATTCCAAGTACTTTTTACCAATCAAACTAGAAGTTTTAAAAATATTTATGGGATGAATAAATCCTTTACCTGACATCAATTTACACCAATCAGGGGAGTTCTGAGAGCGCATGTGCAGGAATTTCTGAAGATGAAAGCTGCTGCTATAATCACGTCAGTTGAGATTTCGCTATCGCCTACGATGGACGTGACACCGCGGACGCCTATAGAGAGATTTCGAAGGTAGTTGGCGTTAGTATTGCAACTGTGAGTCGAATTATAAAACAAAATAGAGAAACAGGATCCATACTTTCAAAGCGGAGAGGGAAATGTGTGCCTAAAATCGAAATTAACACCAAAAGATGACTCTTTTCTACTTATTTTCATAGCAGAAAAGACCCTCGAAAGACTAGCGTAGTAGCATTTAATAGAGATTCAAAAGAGAATGTAACGAATATTAGCCCATTCGGGGGCGCCTTTTTGCAGCCTATCCGCCGATGAAGAAACAGCTTCTGACCCAACGAATAAAGAAAAAACGCTACTTGTGGTAGTTAAAATATAAGAATTGGACTGCTGAATATTGAAGGAAAGTACTATTTAGCGACGAAAGCAATTTCACTGCCTTACGCCAAAGAACTCAAAAAAGTGTAGAGATCTCCAGGTGAAAAAACATGAACCAATTAGTAAAACACCCTCAAAAGAATATGTTTTGAGGTTGTTTCGGTTACGATGGGGTTGGTTCTTTGCAGCCTGTTTAGGGTATGATGTGTCCTGAGCAATATATTACCATTCTGGAAAAAAAAGGTTTCATCAGAGTTGAAAAATCGGTACCCTAATGGAACGGGAGTTCTCCAGCAGAATTTACATCGTTTCCATTCTTCCAAAATGGGCACGAAATTAATATCTGAGAACCAAATTGAGACATTGGAATAGTCTGGGAACTTGATGAATCTATCCTAAAGATTTTCAATTGGCCTGATATCAAGCCAATTGAAAATCTTTAGGATATAGGCAAGAATCGTGTACTGCATACGAACTGTTAAACTATGGAGAAGCGAAAAACTGCTCTAATTTATGCTTGGGACAAGGAACAAAACATTATAAATGATTGTAAAAAAGATGGTGGATTCCACGCCAAATCGTGTCCAAATGATAGTAAAAAGTCCTTGACATCATATCACGTACTAAAAACTTTTGATTTTATATAAATTTAAATAAAATACTTTGTCTTGTTAGTTTTCTCGATTTTTTGAGTTTGTTTACATTAATTTGCACAAGGCTGTACGTTTTTCTGACTTTGAGGTACAGAACTGTAGAATTATGAATTTAAACTGATATTTATATTTTAAAAAAACATTTAATTCAAATAAACTATTGTGAAATTGTAACGTAGCTACATCATTGCAAGAGTTCGTATTAATTCGTAAGCAACTGAGTGTTGCCACTCAAAGACTATGATCTCATAGTAACTTATTTGCGTAATTTTAGGCTTGGTGCTTAACTCCTTTTATATTGCTTTTAGTTTGTGCTCATAAAAAAAGTTTAGTCTTTTAATTTACTGAATTGAAAAGTGCGATTGCCCACAAACATTCAACAATCTTGTTTAAACGAAGCATTGTTTAACATTTCTTTTAAACAGTTGTTTCATATCTTTAAACAATTTTCAGCTACATTATTGCTTTTTTTGAGATTTTAAGTAACTCTCATTACCAATACGATTTCCGTAACACCATGTTTCATGTCCAAAAGTGATTAGAACGTTTTTTGTACAATTTCTAATCTAATTACTAAATGGACCGCTCTGTTTCGAATTTGTAAATAAACAACCTAACCGGAAGTTTCAAAATATTTGCACAAGATAATTAAGCAATATTAAGAGCATACAATTGCCAGGTAAAGCAATTTCTAAACGGAAAACGACTGTACCTTCATACCATATACTGTAACTGATTCCACACATGAAGTTTTACATAAAAAAATATTTGAAACTTCCGAATCATAAATATTACTAACAACAGCAAGTTAATCCTTATAATTATTATTTTCTACTCATTTTCTAATTTCCGGAAAATTAATTACCACAAATATCTGGTTTTAATGACGAGAAATATTTCCGGAATTTAAGCATCCTTTCTTAATCTTCCGATTTCCCTTTACACATTCATTCGTTGTATTTAACTTAATGAGGATGAAAAGAATTCCGAAATTACTTTTGTCTTTTTTCCTCTGTGAGTTGTCTATAAACTTATTTGGATTTAAGAGCTGAATTTTGTTGTAAGAGATCGTGAAAATGTTTTTAAAAACATACCGGAAACGGGAAGAAGATTATTAAGATTACGAAGCTGAAGTTTTTCTTCCTTTGCATATTTTCCTACTCTGGATCATTTCGTTTCTTTAGGGTGTGTCGTATATGCTCTTTTAGCAATGTTTTGCTAATAAATTTACCTTAATGCAATCGTACGTTAAGGTGTTACGGTGTTAATTTTACGCAGGGCTAGTTCGGGTAAAATGAAACAGACAGGGAGGAAGGGGGGGGGGGGGAGTTTCAACTTCGTGGGGGCAAAGTATCAACTTTAGATCATACCTTTTATTTTGGATGAAGTGAGAAACATCATTTTGTGCATTGTGTTCAAGATTACACCTCTTACTACGCTACTCTCGTGTGTTTATAATCAGAGTAGGTCAATAAACGCATTATACACAATCCGTTTAGAAGCTTAAGAAATTTTACAACAACAATACTCAATCTAATACCCATAGGCTTCACGCGATTGGCCAAATCATTCAAATGCAATCTGAAAAATCATACAAAAAAAATGAAATACAAAAAAAATAAATTATGTTCTGTATTTATATAAATGCAAGCAAATATGTAATACAAATCGAAATTGAATCTTCTGAAAAAAATAGGAAGAATGAAAAACTAAGTTGTCTTCATTTACCCCAGAGCCCAGTATTTGTGGGGTAATTAGAAACACCTGAATTACAGGGAGGGTGACATTCATGACAAAAGGATTTTAACAATCTTTCCCATGATGATGTTGAACTAGTTGAAACCAATTCATTTGCATTTGTACACCTGCTAGAGGGGAAACATGTAAGATCACTATACTTTTAAAAACAACTTTTTTCGCAGTCTCACCTTCAAACAAGGATGATAATTGTTTAGAAATAAGAGTACACAGAGTACTTTCTATATGTTACGTAGTCTTCGCTTACCAACAGTTTAGTTTCAAAAATTACCACAAGTGTGGTGATACAGTTTGTTTGTATTTACTGCATGATTCCTTTTAAGTGAGAAGCAAAGGGATGTATGTTGACTTCATAAAGTTTCGAGCAAAATGCATTTAAACTTCAGATCCTAGGTAGGCTTTCATTACTTTTTTTTAAATGGTACTAGTGCTATCTCTTGCCCCAAAGCAGAGGAGATGGTCACCTATTATTTGTACCAGTTATCTCCAAAATTTAAATTTTGGCACTTACATCTCTTAGCTTCTCACTGCCAAAACTGTTTTCACAGGCAATTTTCTACACTCTATTATGTTCAACCCATTTTTCAATAAATACAGCCCCGATGATGTGAAAAATGTACCTAGCGTTTTTTAGAGAGATAGAAATTTTAAGACTTACGATGAAAAAAAAAAAGAAAAAAGGATTTGTTTACGACAAATTACAGCTTTTCACAACCAAACCAGACTTGAAACATATTTTTTTTTATTTTTCTGAAATAAAAAATGCAAAGCATTTCTTTCGTTTTGGAACTACAGTCACTCTTTCTTTTTTTCAAAGTTACAATTTTGCCCAAATTTCAGACTATATTTTCGGATTCAGCATTTACACTAAAAATATACAAAAATTACATTAGTAAATCGTAACACTCTGAAAGTTATACCATGACACATGAAACAAAATAATAGTAATAAAAAAGTACATACAGAGATAAATAAGAGCAGTTCTAACTTAAAAAAAAGATGCTAGCTGAAGCATTTGCGAAAAGACTCAACCGCTTGTAACATTGATATGCACTGTGGACAATAAATTTAACTGAAAATTATAAGTTTGCTTCCTTAAAGTTAAAAATGTAAGTTTATGTTGCATGATTAGTTTCGTTTCAAGTGCGATAGAATTTCCTGGATTCTCTAAAGATATCGAATAATAAAAATAATCTCTTAAAAGCAGAATATATTAATTTATATTTGTCAGTTTTATCACTCCTGGGAGGATTACTGAATAGATCAATCTAATGTTACCTAATGCTCATCTACGAAAACTGCCGCTTCGATTTTCAATCAAAATGCATTTGCATCAATAGTTATTTGCTTATCTTTTGTTATGCAGGGTTAAGAATTATATAATCGTGAATTTTTCATTATGGTGCAAAAGATCAAGCATGGGCTATTATTTTTTAATCAATCAGGATTTGGTTGATTAGTTTTAGATCGATAAAGTAGGGATTTTTTTTTTCTGTTTGACCGTTAGTCAAAAATGATTTTTCATCGTCGTAAGTGTAGTAGGAAAACCCTTATTAAGGAATGTAATTCATTTTCAGCCTAATAATACTTATGCTAAGATTTCAACATATAAAGTCGGATTGTATTGTATTGTATTCTGTAGTCCACTCCAAGGTGATATAAACAAGGTTATATATGACATTCACATGATTGAATTTGATTAAAACAAAGTCTGCAAATGATTTGATTAACATTTCATTTCTACTTAACGTGAAATATGTTTGAAGTTCCTCAAATAAATGAAACTAGTGCTACTTCTTACCAACTCATACAGTTTTTTTTCTAATGCTTAAACTAAAAACTTGTTAGATCATTTTCGAGTTTTTTTAATGCTTTTTGACCCTATTTCATTAACTATTAGAAATAATTTAAAACATTTGCAGCTTTATTTTCTTCACTAAAGTTTTATATGAGTTATAGCACAAACATTGCTGCTTTTTGACACATTAGCTATTTCTTGTTTTTCGATATTTTTCGCAACTTTCTTTCCACAGTGGGACATTTTATATCAAAAGTAGTTCAGTGTTTTGATGAATGGTATCAACAGTTATTCTGTGCAACTCTTTGAGAACATTTCCGCATTCATGGTACATTTTAAACTTGCGCAGTTTGATTCAATAAAACGATGTTTTGAGTGTTCAGATATTGAGTGGTAAATTTTGGCTTCGAAGTACTTTCAAAATTTCTTGACAGACTCTTATTTATTGTAATTTTTGACATTTGATTATGAACACTATTTAGTGAGCCGGAATTCAGAACAAAGTCTCATATTCCTTTGAATATTTAAACAAGGCTTTTTAGAGAAATTTATCCATAATTCTTTCGCTATTTACCTCTAACACACATTTATAACAGCAGTTGATGAGAATGACTTAAAGCAATAATAAACTTGTTTGTAGTGATACTTAGTGGCCCAACCATAATTTTTTCCTCTGACGAAGTATAAGAGTTAGTTAAAATGATCCTTAGTTATGCAAGCACACAGACTTACCACAACCATTACCACCCTTGTACGTGTTGATATATATGTGTGTGTGCAAGGGTGGTAATATGGCTTAAAACCAAGGTTTTCGGGGGAGTGAACCTTCAAACCCTCGTTTCTTGCCTTAGTAATTCGTGTTATGTTCCTGAAGACTCAGTACAGTTATGGTGGCTACAAGTATTTATACTATGTCGAAATTTTCTGCTTTGAGTATTTGCAGTTGCGCATTTTCAGTTTGAATTTTTCTATTAAATCTCTTTCTGCTTATATTTCGATTTCGGAGGTTTACAACTTTTCCATTATTGAGAAGACAAATTAGAACAACTTTTAAGGTGGATTCATACAGAAAACAACAGTACCAAAATCTTATTGCTTACAATCTACAGTTGTGTACTACAGTCAACATTTTCTTCTTGCTTTTACACGCAGAGTAAGAACAACAAGATTTCATTGCTCTTAATCTCATGCTAGCGCAATATTTTTTACAATCCCTCTTTTTAAAAACCAAGTTATTATAAAATTGGAAATTTACTATCTCATCACGTTTTAGAATCTATTAAAATATCTTTACATTTTTTTTCATGTACAAGGCATTCCTACAGAAATGCTAGATTATTTTTCATGCCTTAGCAAAAGCAATAATAACAAAACATAGCTAATAAAATATTCTTACTCTAATCATGTATAACTTGTTTATAAAACGATAACACAAGAGTTCAAAAAAATCAAATAAAGCAAAACTTTTATGTTAAAACTAGACTTTTAGCTAAATCATCATTATATTCAATTTGTACGGCAAAGGTTTTTTCAACTAATTTCTAAGTGCAAATGATGCTGTAAAAACTCACTGCTTCTACTTAAAACTAGAAAACACGTGCTTAAATGATAATCACCGGCTTAATAGTTGTCAATTGTCATATTATTAAAAATAATATTTTAAATAATAAGCCCCACAATAATTAGTTAATGTTTTTCGAATGGTTATTCCATTGGCGTAGAGGGTCATCCGCAAAACGGGTCAACGTATAGATAAACCTAGAAGATGTAATAAATGTCTAAAATAAGCATATGCTGTACACCTCGTATATTTAGTTATTAATTTTGGAAAATGTAGTAAGCGGCTTGAAAGAAATGGAAGAGAGGGAAATTACGTATCAAGCATATTTTATACTAAGGGTGAGGCTACAGATATGTATTCATGCATTTACATTAATGCTCAACTTAAGGATTAAAAGTATAATAGTTGCATGCGTACCCTGTTAAAAATTCAGGAAGATTTTCTGGTAATTGTTACTGTAAAATTGCATCGTCGACGCATCGCTGATTTTTAGGGTAATTTATACCGGAGAAATAAGCGATCCCAGCGCCAACTGGTTGCTGTGGCCTACCGAGGAAACCGTAAAATTTTACAGTAACATTTGATTTTTACGGTAATAGTTACTGGTAACATGGGTGCCAGTAACAATTACCGTAAATTTTCCGGAAAATTTTTAACAGTGTATGTACGCAAGCATAGCTTTTTGCTAACACATATAAGGCAATAAAAAGTAAAGGGATGTAAGTGGCAAAATTAAAAACTTGGTGAAAACCAGTACAAATGGTAGGTGAACACCTCCTCGGTCTTTGGGCAATAGACAGTGCTAGTAGCCCTGGCAGGTGCTGTTATACAGCATGATTTAAAAACACTTTTCAATAAAAGCCTAGCTAGGACCTTATTTTTAAACGCGTTTTACTCAAAACTTGGAAAAACGTCCACATACATCCCTTTACTTCTCGCTACCTCATATACTGTTTTACGAAGTTGGAAGCTTTGAAATCAGCTTGAAACTTTATTCTTTCTTTTTGAAGGAAATTAGAACAACAAGAACTATGTATGGACATATCAATAAAGGACTTTAGATACACATAGTTAAATTAACATAGAGCTCGATGTGTAAATTACAAGATAACATGAAAGATCTGGTCGGCATGTTGTCATACTTGGCCTCTGTACACTATTAAAAGTTCAGGAAAACACGGAATTATTTTTCCTTCTTAGATGAAGTGTATCGAGTTTCAGCAGTATTTTGTGATTTTATGCACAATCGGTATATTATTATAAACAAGCGACACATGCATAAATAAGTGGAACCTCTATTAAGAAAAAAGAAGCAATAAAAAAAAATAGTTATCTTCATGGTTTTGATAATGCCTGTATTGCATTATTTTCAAATTGAGCTTTATAATCCGTCGAATAGAATAGCTACACATCGTTATACGAAATTCGGACTAAAGCAGGATACTTGTTTAAATTTAAAGAAATAGAGAGGTAATAAGGTTTTCCTTTCGATGTTATTGCAGAAAAACATATTGTACTTATACCAGACAGAGAGATGATGCGGAACGCACTGCAAATGCCAAATGTAATTTATGTTACCTATAGTCTAGGCAAAAAAAAAAAAAAATATCAATAGCTATGAAACAGTTTTATTCGATATTATTGCCGTAAAATTCTAAGAACATCATAACGTACGATCTTAACGCATAAATTTTGTGGGCGTAATGAACTCATTTGAATAAAAATAAAGAGGTTTACTTCAATACGTTGCTGCTAACAGTCGTTTGAACGATTCGGGACAGAAATGATCCGTGTAGATTGCGTATTAAATATAACACTACGGATTAAGACGATTATTAAATGCAATTTTACATATTCAGAACAACTGGAGAGATGCTACATGACTTTATAAATACAGCATTTCTGAACTCCTTAGAAAATTTACTCTTAAAGCCTTAACTTTTTTTTAAATATTATCTTGGGGAACATTTTTTTGACTTAGTGTGAGAAGTCATTAGTGATTCTAAACAAAAGATAAATATTGCTTATGTAAGATGTAGCTGATGAACTTATCATTTTGCTGCTCAATACTTTCCGCTCGATATTATCTTACCGTATATTAGCAGTGCACTTGGAATAATAAGCTACGAGCAACCGTTTGTGTTGGGAAGTGTCCCCGACATACGAATACTAAGGATTTCAATCCCGCGGGATTTCGAAATTGTATGGAGATATTACCTCGGGATAATCACAGCTCTTTTAAAAGTTGTATTTTAATGTCTGTTTTTTTGTACTTGAATAAGACTTCATTCATTTAGTTTCATTGCGAATTCAATGCACACATTATGTAAATAAAGTCATCATCCACTAAGCAACACTCATTAGTTGCACAAAAGTCTAATGTCGTGCTCCATGTCTAAAGAGTGCTCAATAATACTCGAAGGGGTTTTTGTGCAAAAAGCAATGCGGTTGATGAAAACGCGTAGTTTACAATTGGTTTTATAGAGTTTAAATAATGCTAACACTTTGCAGCTGATTCCCGCCAATGTCACCTAATTCTGAAGTAGATTTATATTTCCATATAAGTGCCATGTTTGGTCTTTGTTTAAGGACTGCAATTTTCGAACGTAAGTGGGTTCCATTGATCTTTGTATTATTAAATCGAATTGGCTCTGTTTAACGACGCTCTATTTAACGACTTTCTCTATTTAACGACGGCTTTTCACGGTCCCAAATCGTCCACTATATTCTTAAAAGCATTCTATTTAAGGACGCTTTCTATAGGGACGATTTTTTGTGGTCCCTTGAAAGTCGTCAAACAGAGAGCCAACTGTTCTTTCATCCAGTTCTTTTGTTTATTCATTTTGACCGTTGTCTCAGTTTCATACGCATTTGATTCCTTAGAATGGGAGTAAAGTTAAACAATTTTCTCGAGTGTGAATCTCAGGAACAATTTTGGGATATATTTTTAATTTTTTTTTATTTATGTTTGCTTTTTCACGGGATTAACATGCTAAGTCTTGAGCAGCAGCGGTGTAAATATTGTACCCCTCTTCTCATGTTGATCTCCTCTGTTTTATTTAAAACTATATCGCTTCTTATAACTTCATGCTAAATCTTGTATAGATTGATCCACCATGTAAGAATGAGGTTACAGCGACAACGACTTCAGATAGCGATTTACACCGTTAAAAGTGCAAAATAAGTACATTCGTTTTCAAAGATTAATACTGATCATTTTTTGTCAGTTAGATATTTCTAAATTCTTTCTTTAATGTTACAAAAACTTTGCAGTTGAGCTACTCTGTTGTGCATTGCAGTCCCATAATACAGTTCGTTTCCATTTTTTCTCTAGAATATAATTTGAAGGTATTCATTTTTAGCATGATTTGCGAAAACATTAAAAAAATTACGCATCTTCATATCAGAACGTTTAAAAGCTGATAAGAATTCCAATGCATTCTTAAGATACTCTGTTTCCGTCTTGTTCTCAAATGATTAGCCATCGAGTTCCATTATTTTTTGGCGCTCTTTAGGTAAGACAGGAATATTTTCTTCCTCTTTTAGGTATTTGAGATAAAAGGTGAGTCAGATTTTAGATGATACACGTAAAAATATTCGTTGTATTTAAGGCAAAAGTTGAGAGAAAGAAATCTTGCGGAATTATGCTCTTAATCCCGTTAAAAATTGCACGGGACTCAGGATTGAAAAGCAAGTACGTAGCTACGTTTACGCTGTCGATGCTGCCCTGACGGACGAGAGCGAAGAGCTCTAGATAACAGACAAGAAAAATTTGCGACTATGGAAATTTTCAGTTTGTTACCTCTGTCACTATAGACTACTGAAGAACACTACTTGTCCTGAATTATCCAGTTTGTTTTCATGTAAGATGGCCAAATATTTGAAAGCCGAAATTGAGGCAAGGAAAAATGGAAAATTTAGAATTAGGCCCAAAAGGCAAAAAAAGAAAAAAGAAAATGGAACTGGCTATTTAAAACTTTGAAACTTACGAATACATTGCGAATTGTTAGGCGCAAATTTTCAAATAAAATTTCGTATTCGAGTATGCAATTGAAAGTAATTTTCTGTAACTCCTGGGTATGCAATTAAAATTGCTAAGAGCAACAATGTCAGTTTGGATAATGCACTCATTCACTCTAGTTAATAATTGACTTTAAGCTAAAGAAATTCATCACATAGTTTAGTAATTTGTTGATAAAAAGCGAGTAAATGCAAATGGAATTTTTAAAAATACTTTTCCTTTTAAGTAGAGTTTATAATGTTACCACAAGTCAACTTTCATGAGTTAGGAACAATTTTAAAGACAAGTTTTTTAAGAATTTCAAAATGTGGGGACAAAGTTCGACAAATGGCTATTGCAATTAGCATACGTTTCATAAAAGATTTTCGTAAATACTATTGACACATAAGTTATTTTGAAGTGTTAAAAAAAAAAAAAGTTGAACGTGGGATCTGCCCTTACAGAATGTAGACGTTTGGTTACCTTATGCTTATGTGACTGTGTGCAACCTATTAAAATTGCTTATCTAAACGTGTGCTCTGCTCTTAAAACCTTTAACAATTTTATTTATATTACTATAACAAATTGAGTCTCAATATGCATATTATTTAACTATAAATAACAGCAGCCATTTTTATATCCCTAGCATCCCTCCAATAGGCTTTTGCAATAGCCTGTAAGAAATACAATCTCAGAATATAAATAGTTTATTTATTGTAGCTATCTTTGTTATTACTTCTGATGAATTATCTCACAGTACTAAAGGTTACATTTGCTTCTATAACTATGATAAAAATTCTGGAAACTTGGTGCTCTTTAACATCATAAAGCTGTCTTGACTAAGTAAATACAAGTTTTGAATGATGTATATTAAATATTTTTTTGTTTTACTGATCTCAAATCTTTTATTTGTATCTAAATTGCGTCGTTAAATACTTACATCGTTTTACTCCAACGCTCGAGAAATTGTTCTAAGCATTGGTACGATTTTCAGCATCAAGAAATTACGCAACATCAAACAATTAGCATTATCTTAACGACAAGCTATAAACTAGAACATTTTAAACTATTCTAATCGGAAATCATAAAATTAATTCCAGAGCAAAAATTATCAAAATGTTCAGCTGGAATTATTTATTTCAAAGTTCAAGAGATACTTCCGAAGTAATGTTTTAGTTTTCCGAAACGTTCCTTGATTAAACAAAATAATTTGCAAAAATTCAAATAAATAAATTAATGAAAAAGGAAAACAAACAAAGTAAACAAATAATAAAATATTTTTTTGAATATATAACTAAATCTTGCCCATTTCTTTTTCAATAAATTCAAATTAATATAGAGACGATGACAGTTGTTGTCCTTAACGCAGTGTTGAATAATTATAGTAGTAAAGCGACTATTTTTCATGCGATGAGATTATTTACAGCGAAGAAACGAGTTCAATAATACTATAATCAACAGAAAATAGTTACCTAGGAGAGTCAGGTAGAATTTAACAACAGGAGGAATGGGGCTCTTGCATTTCTAACCAAAAAAAATATTTGAATGAATTTACAGTATTACACTATACCAGCGTTTCTTAGTTTCTTTTATAGATGTAACTCTTTTTAATGTCTAGTTTTTTCCTGGAAACACAATGTTTTTTCTTAAATACTAGAGCCATTCCACGGAAAAATGAACATTTTGTCTCGCATGTGACAGCTCATATATTTAATTTAAAGTAACAATTTAAAAGGTTCATGATCAAAATTCTGATGCTTAAGAAATCACAAACGTATGTGTGATTACTGAAAGAAAACCATTCTTTTATTACTTTTTAATATTACCATTTTTTAAATTGAATGCATGAGCTGTCACTTGCGGGACAATATGGCATTTTTTTTCGTGGAATGACTCAGTGTAGTTGGATTGCAACATTCTGAAAATGATTCACTTACAACAATAAAAAAATTTCAAATAATATTTATCTTATTTTTTTTTCAAAGTTTTTACGAAATTTCAAGAAATATTTTAAAGAAACGAATTTACAACATAAGTTTCAAGTTTAATGAGGTGGGTGGTCTTATTATTGCATTTTATTGCATTTATTTTATTTTTGCAGGTACTCTTCACGTTTGACTTTACGGGTTGAAGTAGAATTTTAATGTTAGGTTGAGCGAGTCTGTTGCCGTATTTATATTTTACCGACACAGGGGATAAGTCAGGTCTGCAGACTGTACCAGAATTGAATAAACGACATTAACTAATTTTCTATTGCAGGGATGAATCATTAAAAGTTCATGTTCTTATACTGACATAGTTGGATGTCATACAATTCCAGTCGTAGGGTTTTGTACTGCTGTTCATTCCAAAAACACTAATCAAAAGCAGCACTGAAACTTTAGTTTTCTTGATTATTAAGTGACTAATTTACGTTTTAAAAAAAATCAGAAAGTTTTGTTTAAGACTTGAGTGATCTCAATGGAACCCTGGGAACGCTTCACAAGATCCATGCTGGATTCTAATGGTTACTCGAAGTACGGTATTGTTTATAGTTAAAATATAAAGCTTTAATTTTATACTTCAAAAGTAAATAAAATCTCTTACTATCTCGATGACTTCCTTGGAAATTTTCTGTAAATCACTTGCGAATTCTTTAATAAATTAATTTATTTACATTCCTGCAATCCTTTATTCACATATTTATTCATTCTTTTACTATTTTATGTACACATTTACTTTTACTCACAAATTAATTAATATAATAATTTATTCGTTTACTGTTCTATTATTGATCCATTTATAAATTTATTTGTTTATTTATTCATTCATTTGATGAAAAATACTTTTATAATGAAATAAAAAATATTTCACTTAAAACTTTCCTATGCAAAACAAAAGTGAAATATTTTCTCTTTCTATTGAAGGTACAAACTTACTGACAGCAATAAAAATATGACATTGCAAGTTTTATTATAAAATACATTGTTGTTTATTTTTGTACTGTAACATTAAAAACCAATGTTCAATTTTTTCATTTTGAAAAAGGTAAGTCATCTTAACTATTTTAAGGTGCCCCTATTCCCTACTATATTTTGTTTTTCTGCAGTACAGGTGTCCTTTGTAGAACACGGTACTTCTACAATATGGTTTTGATATTACACGGTACCAAATTTGCGATTATTATAACACGGTTTCGATATTACACGGTACAAAACTTGAATTTAGTGCTACACAGTTTTGATAAAGCACGAATTTTAAAAGATGGAATTTCATTTTTTTTGATACACTGTTGAAAAATGTATAATAATAACTGTAACAAGTTTTAACTTTGATTTTATGAAATTTTTGCGAGAAATTGACTGTCTTTGTTTCAAAAGTTTGGTTTCCCCGTGCAACACTAACTTAACTTTTAACTAGTAAACTCCCGACTATTCGCAGATTAGGGTGGCACGGTAATCGCGAATAAGCGAAACCGCAGATAATCCGAATTATAGGTAAAAAACAGAACTGGTGTATACAATAGCTAAAGCTAGGAATAAAACTCACACATACAGAAAAGTTATAGGAAAACCAATAACATTGATTATAAAAAATATATGAGTTAAAAACATGCAATACCATAATCATAAGTCACCACCGTAAAAGAAAAAAAAAAAAAAGTTAAAAGACCCGCGGATAATCCGACCGCCGATAATCGGGAGTTTACTGTACTTTATTTTTCTCATCAGTGTTCTATAAGCAAAAAGATGAACATTATTTTTTTTCCAGTGCTTTGTAAGAAAATAACATTGGGATTAAACATGAGCTAAATTTGGCAAACGATAAATAAAAAATGTAGTCGAAAATAAATATAAAATAAAAGTAATATTATTATTCTATTTATTTTATTTTATATTTTGTTTCATTGTTGTTGCTCAGACGAACTTTATTCCTATAGAAAAACTTAGTTTTTTTTTTCTGATAGAATGTGTTTCGTTTTTAGTAAAGAAAGTTGATAAAAGTTTTTCTTGTGTTATATAAGAGTTTTAATTTGAGGTACGTATGTAAAAAAAGCAGTTTTATCGTTTATAACAACTCTTAATTTTAGACCGTTACATGTTTTGGTTGCCAATTTTCGTTTGTATGTTCTATTGAGTCGAAATTTCAGCTATTATAAAATTTGCACCTTAAGACTCGGTTTCGATGTAACATGGTACACATTCCTTGATTCACATTATTTCAAAGTCTCGTATCGCACGATTTCGATGTAACACGAATCACGGTTTCGATGTAACACGAAACATATTGACATGATTTATGACATGTACATGATTAATTAGTTTAAAAAATAAGTAAAAATACTATTTATAAAAAGTCTCGTATAGCACGGTTTGGATATTACACGGAACGAATTAAAGGTGTTATACGAGGGATCGCCCTGTATTTCAGGAATTGTTTAAAAAGTTATTTATTCCAAATTTTACATGTTTTTCTAGTACATACGCAAATACTTATTTTCTGTCATTTTTTGAAAATAATTGTATTTTTAAGAATCACGAAGTTGAAATATAATAAACACATCCATTAACTCTAGGATACAAAAAAGTTTAAAAGAGTATCGACAAGTTTCGTACACATTCAATAAAGAGAAGATTCTAAAACTTACTCAAAGTTTTAGAAAGTGGTTTCGTCTGATTAGAAAAAGATAACAGCTAAGAAATTGAAGTAGGGAGAAAATGTGTGTTGAAGACATGTAATCGTCTTTAAGCGATCTTAGACTTAAGGGGATGGTCTTTACAACACAACGCGAACTAAGAGAACCCTTAGTTTTCTTTTATTATTCCTTATCAAGAATTTCACTTTTGTGTGCTGTAAGGGAAGAAAAATCGACCAAGCAAGTATCGCTGGTCAATTTTGTAAAGAGAGAGAAGTTTGGTAATTAACTGTTTTTCTCTTTGCTCTTAGCTGTGATGCGTGAATTTCGGATAGCAATTCTGGTAATGACAGCTTTTAGTTGGTGGTATAAATAAATGAATGATGAAACCTATACAACCTTTAATTATCAAAACTAGAGTTGAAAAGCTTTGTTGGAGGAGTAAGAATTGATTCTCAAGAGATATAGTGGGGTAAAGAGTGCTTCAAGCAGAGAAAATAATCATAGTTTTTTTTCTTTAAGTGCAATTTAAGTGCTAGTACAAACATTTGCTTCTTCAAATTAATATGAGAAATTGTACACACTGACATTATTGTGTGTTTTGACACACAATTACTGTAGTATTGCGTGTATTGGTAGAAAACAAACTTTATTGAAATTACAATATTCTGAGCATACTGTATATATTAGAAGTTACCAAAAATATGTGTCAAAATTTACGGATAAAATTTTAAGTACAGGCTATTTTTGAACATTCTGGCCCGCTTTTTTGAATCCCTAGCTATTGTGTTCCACTTTACCTCGAGTGCGTTTGATCAATTTCGAATATTTACTGCTATTTGTTTTCTTGAAAAAACATTCATTTTGAGTTCAAATCGATTTTTTTCTTTTTCTTTTTTTTATATTGCTTTTACGAAACAAAGTTAGGAGCTTTTTGTTTGAAGATATATTTCATTTAAAAAGTCATTTTAGAAATTAAAGTAAGATACAAAACAATTCTTCGACGGTGAGACAAAATAGACCCGACCAATATGGTTTTGTGATCCAAGAAATGGTTGAGATCCAAGTTTTATCAAAAGCTGATGAACATCGAATGAACAGATGAATGAACAGACATTTCATCGATGATGAAAGGTGTACTTTACGTAGAAAAAAACAACCTCTGTTTTATTTATGGTCAGGAACGTAGCGTACGTCGAACATATTTTTGAACTGTGTGCTTTAATTTTTTGATGCTGTTAAATATTTTTTATGACAGATTTTAATTCAAAGTAACGAAATAAAAGTTTAAAGTACGTGTGTCGTAAAATGTGTAAAGTATTTTTTTTTGAAAACGTTGATGACGAATAATATTAGCTTTTGGGGGCTATTTTGCTCAATGTTGTACCAAAACACCTTACTGCGCGCTTCTCAAACATGATCTTATCTCTTAATTACATGGATTAATAATACTTGAAATCAAATAAATACTAAAAAACACGTACTCAACATTAACAAAGAAGTTGTCACAACTTTTACAGTTATAATTTTTAACGTATAAGAACAGTGTAATCCAATTACTGTAGAACTTTAAAAACTTTTTGGAACAGTAAAATAAACAAACGCGTATAAAACTATAAAACTCTACAACTGCAGCTCAGGCTACTGATTGTGGCTACAACGCAAAGCATCAACTGTTACAAAACTAGTTTATCCGCGATATCGAGTGAATACACACACAAAATCTATATAAATAAAACAAAGAATATATATGTGTGTGTTAGTATGTTTCCTATATAAATCCACAGTTTACGTCGGATCTCCACAAAATTTGGCAAGGTGGTACTTGAGCACCCGAGAAGGAACGTTGGATGCGTTTCAAACGTCAAAAAAGAACTGAACCGTTCAAATTTTAATTTTAAGGCTCGAAAATGGCTATTTCTACCCGAAATAATTAGCCGATCAGTTCAATTTTAACGTCATTCGAAAGTCCGCGAAAAATGTCTAAAGAGTTCATCCATTTCCTTCGAATTTCAAAAAATAAAAAGACTGTAAAATCAGCGGGAAAAATTTTTAAAAGCAGTTTTAAGCCTAATGGAACTCTATTTTTCTATCAGAAAACTATCGTTTGCGCGATTTCATTTTAAACTCGCGTTCAGAAGGTTGCCACTTTTTTTTTCTCGGCTGTGACTAAATAAAATTTTGTTTTTCTTTTGAGATAAAAATTTTCACTTTTGGCGATTTATCTTTTTTCTTTTGAATTTTAGGTGTTGCGTTTAATTTATTCGGGAATTTTTGATTTGCGTTTTCTTTCCTTAAGAATGATTATTTTGACGGGAAATTTCACACAACTTTTTTCCTCTAATTGAAGCCTGATTGTTGAACATGCATCACTTGACAGAAATTTTACTTTCGAGGTAGACTGTGCAAAGTCAGGCAATGCAGCTAGTAAATAAATAACTAAATAAAATTTACAAAATACTTAGTTACTCCATATTAGGAAACACCGTCATATTTGGTGACTTTACCCTAAACTCAATTTTTCTGAACCTACACTAATCTAATCAACAAACAAATTTTCTGATATAAGGTAAAAACAAGATGAAGTATAACGCGTTTTCAAAGCATACTAAACGAGCACACACGCAAAATAAATCTAAGAAAAACTATTGCAACTTAGTTTGAGAAATGTTGCTTACTCTTGGGAATAAACAAGGAAATTTAAGACGGTGCTGTCTACATATTTTTCTGATTCATTAGAAAACAAGCTTCTTTTTTAGAAAACTGAGATACGTATAATTTAGTTTTCTTTGAAAACGAAGTGGTTTTAATTACTTTCCGCCACGTCAGTATCATTTTCTTATATTACTTACTATAGAATGAAGTATTCCGAGAGGAGAAAGGGCTATGTTTACCTCTGGTACGTTGTGAGTTACTGCTCTGGAGGCACTATATTTTGTTCACAAGTGCAGTGACTTTAAGATAGAGAATACATTTTACTTTAATATTATGATATATATATATATATATATATATATATATATATATATATATATATATATATATATATATATATATATTTGAAAAATGTAATTAAGCTATGTTGACTTGATATGATATTAAATACTTTGATCACTCGAGATTTGATGTTTAAGAAGATGTCAACGTTTTCTTACATTTAATGTGTTGGATTTCGATTTTTTTTTTGCGAAAGAACTAATTTGTTTTAAAGACTCAACTAAAATGTAAATTCATGCTTGAGAAATAAAATATGTTATGACTTTATAAAATTGGAAAAATTAAATTTCGAGTAAATTTGAATCGATCAGAATAGTAATAATATTAAATAGTTTTTGTGAAATTAAGTTTTGTTGCTTATAAAAATTCCCTAAAAGCATTCTATTTACTTAATTTTCAAAGTTTAGAGGAGATAAAGTGTAGTTGATACACATTTCACGTTATGATATTTCAAAACAAGACCAAGTATACCAATGTCTAAAATACACTGTTTCCCCTACTAAAAGTAAGAAAGTCAAAATGACTAAAATTTTAGAGTTTAAAATATTCACTTTACCGAAAAACACAATGATTTATATCAATGTATGGTACAGCAGCAAAAATATCTTACCAAACAAACCCTAACGAAAAACAAAAGCTTTGAAATGCGAATGAATTCCCTTGATCGAAACGGCCTCGTCTTTAAAATGCTTCGTTAAACAAATCAATGTAAAAAGTTAAGTTCAACAAATCGATGTGTACGACTAGTTATAAAACAAAGCAAGTATTTTCTAGAAATTTACATTTTTAAGCCGCGAACAGTTTTCTTTCCATCATTTTTTACAATAACTTCGTTATACTTTTACACTCGAGAGAACAGTACTACTGTTTAAAATTAGAAAACTGATTCATAAATCTTTACAGCAAAATGTGAATATTCTCTCAACTTTTAAAAACACCATTCTACATTTTAATTTTAATTTTGCCTTTTGTTCTGCATCGAATACTTCGAGTAAAGTTGCATAATTCTCTTAAAAGTTGCTCTCGCTTATTTTGTCACACACTTTGCTTTTGAATGTTTAAGTAATGAGAAAGAGAAAAGGACGTTTCGGTATTTTTCGCGAAAAGTACTTCAATCGTTTTTATGGAGCGTGGTTACTTCTGTACTTTCTAAATTGGCAAAAATAAAACTATTGTTTACACCGCCACCATGTTTTCTCCCCATGCTTTCTACCTTTAAATCGAGTTTTTATTATATTTTAATGATTTCATATGTATTTTTATTTCGCTGATTATTTTTCATTTTAATGGAATTTCCTCCATGTTCGCTCCTTTTGCTTTTTACTTTTAAAATAGAGCTTTTATTACATTTATATTATTTTATATGTATCTTTATTCAGCGGATTATTTTACATTTTAATGGAGCTTTAACTGATACTTTACTTATTAGCAACTGATTTAATTGGAGCTTTTCACTTCACTTCATAAATTGCTTTTGTTTGGTTGATGATTTGGAAATGGAAGTTTTGCTTAAAAGCTTGTTTTATTTAAAAATCAATTAAAATAAGAAAAACATGTCTGGTATCGCTTGATAAATAACTTTTATAAACATTTGTCCAAAGACGAGAATGAATAAAATAGAGATTAATCGCACATTTTGAAATGTGCCAAGTGTGATGCCGAAAAATTATTAGATATTGTCTTTACATTTTTCCTGAAAGATTTTTGTTTATGTTGTCTATATATCTACGATAATTGTGGGAGTGTATTATTTTAGTAATAAAATAATGCAAAAAGTATTTTAAAAGTTAGAAAAATTTAATCACAGACAACAATAATTTTAAATAATATTTCAGTTACAATGATAAAGAAACTTTCATCTTGAAAACTACTAGCACGGCAAGAAGTGCATAATGTTGTTGCTTTTCGTACCAAAATCTTGAAAAATAGTTGACGCAATATGAATTAAACAAACTCTAGAATACTATTTTGACGGGACAATGGTTTGGGAATAGCATTTTTAAAAAGCTGATTAGATGAATGATAAAATTAAAATATTATTGCAAAACAAAAGTAAAATGACACGAATGCCTTATTATTATATCAAATTGACATCAGTTTCATTCATATATTCCAAACGACAAAAATTATCACAATGCCTGACAATATAACGGAATTGTTCAGTTACTTTTGTTGATTTAATTTTGTTTTGATTTTTGCTTTTTGTATTTAAGTTGACCACGTTTGGTTGAATAGATCAATCAAATTAAATTTCATAATAAAACACCATATTTAATCATAATGTTAAACGTTTCACACGTAAGTTCAATGTATAAAGTTTTTTTTTTTTTTTTTGATGACTCAAATTTCAATCTACATATTTAAACTCTCTTTTCAGAAAGAGCTATGTACAGGGTGGTTATATAATAACATGAGGTGTTCAGAGGCTTCTAGCAAGTGAAGTATTGGACGAAGCATTGCCAAATTTCATGGGAGCACATAGCAGACCATGGGATTTCGATTTCTCCAATTAAAAAAAAAAATCAATTCACCACCAAGGGGAATTTTGGCGCTGCAAAAGTGTATTACTTGCGAATATTGAGAATTAAATGCCAAAAAATGCAGCACACATCAAGTTTTGGTACAAATTATTGTTACTTACAAATGGGGTTAAATAAAACCAACAAGAAATTTCAATTTGTAACAAGAGAAGAATTTTACCAAAAGTCGTCAAGAAGAAATTTCGGCGCGGCCGCAAAGATTTCTTTCTGAATAATATTCATGTAAGATGGTGCACCACCCCATGTTGGGCTTTAGGTACTGAGTGTATGGCGGCAACATTTCTTTGATAGCAGTTTTATTAGTCATGCATTTCCTACGGTATGGAGACCGTGGTCGCCCAATCTCTCACCTTGTGATTTTTAACCATAGGGATTTCGTAACGGTTTTGTGTATCTGCGACATGTTCCCGATATCTCAACTTTCAAAACTAGAAAAATGTTACAGGCAGACGAAATTAATCCCCCTCCCCAGAGGTGTGGAAAATATTGTGCGTTGTATGCAGTACCTGGAAAATCTCGATGTTGGTCATATTGAACCTTATTTGTTGGTAAAAAAACATATTTTGTGAATAAAAGTGATGCATGTTTTATCAGTTAGCATTTAATCCTTCAATAGTCACTGTAATACACCTTTTCATTGCCAAAATTTCCCCCTGGTGGCAATTTTTAAACAGGTTTTATGGATAAATGTTTAAAAATTTCCGCTGAAAAACGTGCTTTATGCCCCCTAAGTTTAATTTATTATTTCAAAACCACATATTGCATGTGGGTTGCCTTAACTTTTTGAGGTTTATATCAGAATTATTGTTCAACTACCATGTTTGCAAAGTTCAAAATCTTTGAAGTTAATACTTTTTCGGTAAATCTGTTGGCGTAAATAAAAACTTGAAAACGTGATTATGAGAAGATCAAGAAAAAAAAGGAAATTTCAGTTATAATCAGTGCATTTGAGTTTAGTAAATTTCTTCTAGTTTTCTTGATAACTCGTTGATTTAAAAAACAATCGCGGATTTAGAAACAAGAACACCAGGGCTCTCTAAATTTTTCAAAATATCAAAATCGATTTTTTTTCGAAAATTCGCATGTTCGCCTACCTTAAGTTTTATCTGGATCACAAAGAAAACTGTCATCGTTCATGCACTGTATTTTAAAAATCCCTCAAAAAACGGAAAATGTACTGGCACCAAAGTTGCCGACCATTTTCCGTTTTTTTACAGAAGTGGTGTTCCGTTTTTATCACGCACATTTTCCGTTCTCAATCGGAATATTTTCCGTTTCATGAACTGATGTTTTTAGTTTATTATATAAATATTTTCTGTTTTATGAACTGATGTTTTCAGTTTCTAATATAGATATTTTACGTTTCATGAACTGATGTTTTCAGTTTATAATATAAATATTTTCCGTTTTATGCACGTATATTTTCAATTTAAAAAACTATTATTTTAAAAATATAGCTGGGCAATAAAAGCATAATGAATTAACATTTGCAGATTTGAAGTGCCCATATATATTTTTTTCTTTTTTTGAAAAACAGCAAAGAAAAAAAAAGAGAAAGAAAGAAAAGCAGTTTTATTAGAGCATTTACAAGAATTTCTTCATTAACTTTCAAAAATTTGTGAAACATCCTAAAAGTGAGGAAACACATTTTTACTATGCAGAAACTATCTTTCTCTTTTGAAGGTATAGAGGGAAGATATAACAGCCATCTGGGAATTTATTTGCTTTGCATTTTATTACATTGAAATCTTTTATCAAATTGCAAATCATATGAAATAAACGCAAATCATACCAACTGTTTTTTTTCTTTTCTAAATCAGTCCTTCACAAAAATACCCTCCTTTCCCCCCCGGCAAAAGAAAGAAAACAGTTCCTGTAGTTAACTGTGCGATGTTTTATTTAACAATAACTGCCATAAAATTTAACTTTATCAAAATTATCGAAACTTATCAATTGTGAATAGTTAACATTGTTTTCAATAAGACAAAACATTTATTACAAGTACAAAATCATTTATTGCAGATCTTGTGCTACACAATTTTTAACATTATTTGCTTGCACCAATGTCAAATTAATAGTGTCTTTGCTGTCATCATCAATACCATTGTTATTTCTGCACTCATATATAGAGATCAAATCACAGGTACAACTGGGACATCTTTCGACGATTCCAATTTTTCACAATTAATGTCACAAACCTAAATGAAAAGAATAAGAGTATCAATGCATTATATCAAAAATATTTAACACATGAACTTTTTATTGAGTAAATTACTAAGTGTCATATCATTAACATGCAGATGAAAACATCACAATTACCTACGGTAGGATATTCGACTACAATTTTTCTTGACAACGAGGTAATACGCTGACGGTAAGCTAAAAAGTAGTCAACAGCACTGTGTCGAAATTTGGACAGAAATTTGGCATCTTACTTTAGAAACAGTTAATTTGTAAAAACCCGTGCATATATATATATATATATATATATATATATATATATATATATATATATATATATATATATATATATATATATATATATATAATGAAATATTTTTTTTTTAATTAATACTTTCAATTTTACAAGTGGCAGTGTGGAGTAGTAGATATGTTAGAATTGACCGTGCCAGCCAATAGCTCAAAAACAATTCTCGATCTCTTCTAATTCTCGGCTAGCTATAGTTGGGGCGAACCTAACCTGGCAGCCAAGTAATACTGAGCTTCGGATGTGCTTAGCTTTCACAATGCTTCCAGGTTAAGTTTGTCCCAACTGTAGTAAGTGTAACATTTTTTTTGCTAACTCAATTTTTGTACTGAACCTCATTACTTGGCTTTCAAGAAACAAAACAAAACTTATCCATGGAAAAATAATATTTTTGCAGGTTATAAGAGTTGTTTCGAGCATATTAATCAATAACTTCAAAAGAACTGTCATGAAAGGAATCATGAATTTGTGAATCACAATAAATATAATGGAGTTGTATCTGGCTCCCCCCCCCCACAAAAAATTTATTATTTTTTTATGTTTATAATTTGTCCTTGTACTGTGCTTTCAATCTCCTTTTATGTGGAAGGATGCAATAATGCACAACTCCACAAAATCGTATAAAATTGCAGCTGGTGCGGAAATAATTTCAACTGCGAGAAGACAACTTTTTCAATGTATATGTTATAGTTAAACTCAGGTCAACGAGAGCCAAGGTTAGCCCTTCTTAGTTTGGTCGCCTTTACCCCTCCCCACATAAAACTGTAAAAATTATATTATTCCGATTCTGACTGATCAGGTTGACATGACCTCTCATTGGTGCACTGGTAAATTGAGTCAAATTTCAACTCGCATATTATACACCTGGGAAAAGTGAAAGTTGTTTGTTCGTTTATGATACTTCTTTACAGACAACCCCGCTTTTAAATGTTTGGGACGGGATAATTTTTTAATTTGCTGAATGATACTCTGAATTTTACCGAATGATAAAATGCGAGCATGAACACAAACGTGCATCTAATGAAAAGAGACATTAAACCTCACTATTTAAAATTTTCAAAGTTTTGCAGTGAAGTGTCCAAATTTACAGAATCATCAGAAAAAATTGTCGACTTAGAGCATTTTTGGTAGGTCACAGTGACCTCCCTTCAGGGTGCCGCTTCCAGTGGCGTTTTGAAACAATAAAGATATTACAACGGCAATGATCTTAGACCGGTGTCCATACATTGGCGCTTCGATTTGTAGTTGGTGCTGAACCAATGCATTGGTTAAGAGAAAAATTTGAAACCGATTTAACAATGCAGAATTTGCACTGGTGTTTGACCATGTATCGATCCAACGCCCAGCCCTAATGCATATGTAACAAAACATGTTTTATACTTACAATTTGCATCGAACTTTTCTGTTCAAGGAGTTCTGTTCACTTAGTTGCACGTTTGAATCCACGTTCCATCAATAATTCTCCGGCTTACTTTGGAAGGTTCCAGCGCTGAGAGGGTGCAAAGTGGACAGCATCTGGAATGTTATATAAAGTGCTTTTAGAATAATATGATTCAAAGTTCTCAAAATAAAGTTTTTTTAATGATTGATACATTTTTTTATATTCATTTCCTTAAAAAATTATGTATTATATCTTCTATACATATACTAAAATAAGATGTTTGTGTGTGTGTGTGTGTGTGTGTGTGTGTGGCGCGCTTCCCGGGAAAACGGTAAGGCCTAGAAAGATGAAATTTGGTATACAGGTACAGTTTCTGAAGAAGATGTGCACCTCGGGCTTCGATTTTTGATATTTTAATTAGAAGAAAGTTATTTAATGTTTTATGTGTTTTTTTGCGTTTTTTTAGTACTTTTTACCTCACAGACCCCGAACTAATCGCACCACACAATTTTTTTTTGTACTATAGTGTTGGAAATTTAATTTCAAATACGATGAATGAAAAAATTTTGAAGATAGAGCAATTTTTGTATTTTTTATGAATTTTTGAAAAACCTTCAATTTGCATTTTTTTCTGGGTTTTATATTTTTCTAATATCATCCTACGAGAAGTATCAAAGCCTCATTTCTAAAATTTAAGTTGGTAATAGTAAAAACATTTCACCCTCTTCAAAAGAAAAAAGTTCTCAAAAATACGCAATAGTTTTTTTTAAATGTTTTTTTAATGCTGAACACATCATGTCTTTCTACGCATCGGTCGAAAAAAGCGTTCTTCAATCTTTTATGCCTCTGACGTCACTACTTGGATTTCGATTCGATATTTACGACGGAATCTTAATCGCAAACAATGTTTTTTTTTTTTACTATATAGCTTATTGTTACATTTTATGACGTGATGACCACGTGTTTTTCCGGCAGCGCTTGCTTTTTTTTCTTTCCTTTTTTTTGTTTAATTTAGGGATTGCATTTATTTCTTTTTCCATTCCCCCCCACCCCCAAGCTGGACCATTTGCTGTATCTATATTACGTTACATTTCATAGATGTGCGCATTTAATTCAATAAAAACAGCGAGATTTTTTTTTCTTTGTCACTTACTTTACTTCGTTACTTTTTGCACACAACGGGAAATTTTGGAGATAACTTTTTTTTTTGCTCTATTTAAATAAAAAAAGCGGTTTTATGAGTAATCTTTGTTTTTATTAGGAAATGAGCGGGGAAGTTAAAATAAAGAGATGGATAAGAAAACTTAGAGATAGATCGTAAAGGTAGATAGCCGCCGAAGGCGGCATTAGGTAGATATGGAGATAGAGATTTAGTGGACAAAAAATGTTTTTTTCGAATTAATACTTATATAAATAAAAAAAGATTGTTAATTACTGTCAGAGATAGATACGCATAGATCGTATAGATAGATAAACAAATATAGAGGTCGATATAGTAAATAGACAGCAAAGAAAGAGACATGCCCGTCATTTACGGAACTTCAACGAGGTGTCAATGCCCCCCCCTCACACATGCACACACCATGACTTCGAAAAAACAATGCTTTCACATAAAAGTGGAAGTGCTTTTTGTTATTTTTCAACCACATTTGCATGAAGAGTACGCCGTTTGTGTCTCCCCTGCCCCTCCTTTAAAAATATTCCAAACGACGGAACTGGAGATAGATCAAGAAAATATTTTATTCAATCTACTAATGATATAGATAGGTATAGATTGATTGATACCGCCACGAAATTTATTTAAGCAGCCGCCAAAGGCGGCAACATTGGCGTAAAAAGGCGAATGATAATATTGATAATATAGGGAAAAACATTGATTAATACCGTCGCTAAATTGTCCAAGCAGCCGCCGAAGGCGGCAACCCTGGCGCAAAAAGGCGAATGGCGTAAAAAGGCGGACCAGCTGGTCGCCGCAAACGGCTAGTTCATTAATATAGATAACAAGCATTTAAAAGTTTAAAAGAGGGGGGGGAGAATCAATATTTAAAAGTTTTCTTGAAAACCCAAGTAGTTAATTAAAACTAGATGCTTCAACTTGTTAATTGAAATCTAATCAATAGCAAGAAGCAAGTTTATACAGACATAGTTGTTATTCATAGAAATTAAAATAAATTAATAATAATAAAAAAAACAGTAGTATTTTAAGTAATAAGCAATATCTTCACATTAACCTTACATGTAGGCAAAAAATATTCTTCATTAACAATAAAACAATCAAGACTCAATGGTGTCCTATCTAACAATTACTTAGTTATGCGAAACAATTTTGTAAAATATCCTCTTAGCAAACAAAAGTTTTTAATATTATTGGAAGATTTTTAATTTTAAAAACTTGTCACGATGTTTTAAAGTTTAAACAAAGGTCTGCGGGAAATTGAATGTTCAAACTAGATAAAAACTTATTTTTAAGCAGCAATCATCGTTACAGAATTCAAAAAGTATTTATTTGTAGTAAAAATGTAAACACTCACCAGCAATCAATCTTGGATGAGAAGATACCAAAAAATTCCTCTTCGGCGAGAGCGATTTCTGACCGCTACGGCATCCGCCATTGCTGCAAGATAAACAAACCGTAGCCTACGAACAAACGCTCGAAGCATTTCAGTTAATGCCGTATTTGATCGAAACAATTTGATGTTGATGGAGAAAAGGAAAACGTTGTTCAGTATTTCAGTCATGGAGACTCCATGATTTCAGTATACATACATTTCCATGCACGAAATAAACAACATGCTTCACCGCCATCACTCATTTGTTGCCATTTCTCTGTACTAAAAAAAAAAAAAATCTTCTACGCTGGAGATATTCCGTTTTTTCACGGATAAAGGCTCCATCTAACGATCGCATACGGACATGTTCTGTTAGTGCGCTAAAGTAAAAGAAAATTTCCAGTAATTCCATGAAAAGTTCCGTTTTCAATCCAGAACGGAGATTTTCTATTTATAAGGGGAAAATTGTACAGTAAATTTACGGAAAAGCATCAGTAAATTAAATGAAGCAATTTTACAGTGTGAATAAACAGTCCTGATAGGATACAATTTCTATTTTCTCAAGAAATAGGGAAAACCTCTTTTGAACAGTGCCTATTAAAATATTCTTGGCAATATAAAGGAAAACTAGGATTCGAATGTATTAAACACAATATTTTTTCATTTATTCAAAATACTAAGCACTTTAAAACGCATTGCATCAACAGAAATTCAGTGCAACTATGTAAAATTACTTAAGAATTTAGTGTATCATATTTAAACTGTGCTCACAGTCAAGGTATTTCACAGTCAACTTATAAAATTCCGAAAATTTTTATTCCATTAATATAATTATTTAGTTGTGTCTATTTTTTTTTTCCTTGACTGCCCTTCAAAGTAGAGATTCACATGATTTTCATTTTGACTCCGTTGGTTGGAAAAAATAAAGGTTATAAGTTAAAGTAAAAATGATCAATTAAATAAATTTGAAGGATAGTAAACATGTCACTAAAAATACGTATTCAACAATGAAAATTTTATTTTAATGGAAAGGTGAAAGATAGATCGACACATTTTCGGCCCTTATAAGGCATTATTATCATTATTATTATTAATATTTTTATTATTTTGGTATCATATGAGCATAGGCCGTGCACATGTGTGCAGCATATGCAGTACAGGACCATATCCTCCACCTGATCCTCCAGTGTCCAAATATGAATACCAAATTTCTTATAAGGACAACCAGCGCCTTATTGAACATTAATCTACATTTCTAGGTTATCAAATCATAGGAAAAACATCGACAGTTTTCTTTTTGAATTCCTCGACTACATAAATGAGGCTTAAAAAAAAAAAAAAAACAAATAACTTTTTCTATGCCAGTAAACTACAGTGAACAACGGAGGAAGAAAATTTACTGGAAAATAATGGTAAGTAGTCTTGACGTGTTGTACGCGCACTGTTGCCAGTTGATGACGCTTTATTATCCACTAGGCTGATAATGATGGCTGACGATGATTTCAGCTGCTGATGAAGTATCTAATGATTTTTTCTTTTCTACATTAAAAAGTGGGGATGGCCTTATTGGTATACATAGTATGATTTTTTGAAACCACCTTATTAGATGTCTTCAAAGTTATATTTTCGGCACTTAACTCCTTTGCTTCATGGTGCTTCAGTTGAGAAAACAACAAACGTGTTTGTATTTTATAAGTTGTAACGGAACGCATTCCTATTGGTTCTTTATTTGTTTATAATTTTCTCATTGGTGTTTGGTTAATCCGCTATTTTTACTTTTTAAGCTGCCTGCTTATCTGGATCTTGGCTTTTATTGGATGTCTTTTTATCCATAAGCTGATTTCTTTTGCATTGAAGAAGGCGTTCCTTGTAATGCCGAAACACGTGTCTGCAGTAACTTGCTATTTGATATCGTTATTTCTTATTGAACTTTTTATGGAACATATATTTATTTAACTAATGATACACATATGATTAACGCTCAGGACGAGAGAAACTAACACATTTTAAGATTATCAATAAAACTAATAAGACAAATTCTTTAACAAATTCTCTTCATAACGTGATATAGTAAAATACTGAAAATTGAAACGCGACTGTGAATATATAATAAACTTCAAAATACCCACTCAGCAGTGAAGAGTTTTGAGCGATCTTCTGAAAAATGTAATGTGTGGAAATAAATCTCTTAGTCAGAAGCAATTTTCTTCTTGAAATCATTTTCTCGTGAACGTACATCACTATATGCAAACGACAAGTCAGTCCACTTATCTCGTAAGAACACAGATAGTTAGAGGGTGCGAAAATTTCGCGAACTTGTTAGTCTTCAGAAAGATTTATTTTAAACTTCATCAGGCAGAAAATACATTTTTTATTCAATGAAGTTTTGATGCAAAATCCAAAGATTATAAGATGAAATAAAGTTTCTACTGATCAGAAAAAAGATACTCTTAAACGAATCTCTTATAATTATGATAAGAAGAATGAATATAAATAAAAAATACTTTAATTTCTTTTAGTTAAATCATTTTTTATCAAGCATGTACGTATCTTTCTTTCTTTGCGTTCTTTACTTTCTTTTTCTATTTTTAGGAAAAAATTGGATTACTCTGAACAAATTTCCTAACATTTGTAGATAATTTTTTTTTCTTTTTCTTTTACAAACAATAGAACGACTGCTCTTTTTGTGCGAACTTTATTTAGAATATAAATAAATGATCTTAAGAAAAATATCTTTTTTAACTTAGGAATAAATCAAAAAAAGAAAAAAAAATCGATTTCTGCATCCCTCTCTCACTCTCTTTCTCCCTATATATATATATATATATATATATATATATATATATATATATATATATATATATACACAGGGTGGTTTTAAAATAACGTGAGGTGTTTAGAGTCCTCTAGTGAGCGAAGTAGTGGACGAAACATTGCCAAATTTCATACGCATACACAGTAGACCATGGGTTTTTTATTTCTGTAATAAAAAAAAATTGTACCAAAAATTACCATCAGGGAAAATTTTGGCGTTGAAAAGGTGTATTACTGTGACTATTGAAGGATTAAATGCTAACTGATAAAGTATGTATCAATTTTATTCACAAAATATGATTTTTACCAACAAGTGAGTTTTAATATGACCAACATCGAGATTTTCCAGGTACTGCATACAATGCACAATATTTTCCACACCTCTGGGGGGGGGGATTAATTTCGCCTACCTGTAACATTTTGCTAGTTTTGGAAGTTGAGACATCGGGAACATCTCGCAGATACACAACGCCATTACGAAATCCCCATGGTTAAAAATCACAAGGTGAAAGATTGGGCGACCACGGTCTCCATACCGTAGGAAATACATGACTAATAAAACTGTTATCAAAGAAATGTTACCACCATACACTCAGTACCTAAAGCCCAACATGGGGTGGTGCACCATCTTACATGAATATTATTCGGAAAGAAATCCTTGCTGCCGCGCCAAAATTTCTTCGTGACGACTTTTGGTATTATTCTTCTCTGGTTACGAATTGAAATTTCTTGTTGGTTTTATTGAACCTTATTTGAAAGCAACAAACATTTGTAGTTAAAAACTTGATGTGTGCTGAATTTTTCAGCATTTAAATCTTGAGTATTCGCAAGTAATATACTTTTGCAGCGCCAAAATTCCCCCTGGTGGTGACTTTTGGTACTATTTTTGTTGAAATCAAAATCCCATGTTTTGATATGTACGCCCATGAAATTTGGCGATGTTTCTTGCAGTACTTCACTTGCTAGAGGGTTCTGAACACCTCACGTTATTTCATAACCACCCTGTATATATACATATTAGTGTGGTTCTTTTTTTTTTTCAGCTAGAGTCCAGGACACCCCCTAATTTTTTTTAATACTTACTAATAGCATAATGCTGTAAAAGTTTTAGCTTCTTACTCAATTTCTCTATTTTCTAGTCAACTAATAAAAAGAAAAATTCTTCGATGACTTGATGTGATTTTTTTAGTGCAAAATATTTTCATATCTGGAACAGTGATGCAAAAATTTTAAAACAGTGAAAGAAAAGAACAATCCGGAAAACTGGAAAAAATGGAGAAATTGATTTTATACTTTTAAAATGTATTTAATAGCTGTATTTTCTTAGAAAACGTAGACAAATTAAATATTTAAAGATCGTAGCAATCCTTGTCATTTTTCTTCCTAAGAAAAATATATATGAAACTATAGCTATTACATAATTAGCCAGCAGCAAAGCACCAAACACCAAAAATTATCTAAACTGGTCAGATCTTCATTCAACTATTAATTTTGAGTTACACATGGCTTTTGCAAATTGCTAAATTAAACTTTTTGTAAACCTTTGCTCCATGCATTTATGTACAGTATACCACCCCACATGTACGGTAAATGTGTGGCACAGAATCAGACAACTCACAGCGCCACCAGGTGCGAAAAAGTATAGTCAGCTTTCGTATCTTGAAAACGCAACGAGATTTGGGAAAAAGTGAATTACAAAGTTGTAGAGTGTTATCGATTCATTACAAAAATGACACCTCACCGACATGAATGTGAAAAAGAGAACGATTAAAACGTGCTTTTGTATTTTGGTGATCACCCTATATGCTCCAGTGCATGTAATGTGAAATTCAAATGAGAATCCAAATGTGCATTGCAGCTGGCGGTGAAATTTTGAACATTTTAAAACAATGCATATTGTTATAAATAATTGTTTTCTTCTTTCTTTCACCGTTTGTCACCTTCGCAAAGTAGGGAATCACCGAAACCCTAATGCGCCTTTTAATTATTCTATTTTTCACATCCATGTCAGTGAGGTGTCTTTCCGTGAAAAATAGATAACGCTCTACAACGTTGTAATTCACTTTTCCCTTCTCGTAGCGTTTTCGAGATACGAAAGCTAACTCCGCAGATTTAAAAAAGATGGCACTGTGAGCGACATCATTCGGTAGCGCACATCCGATTTACTTTACCTAGATACCATGTTTATAAAGATAGCAGCAGTCGTTCCGAAATTAAGAGGGTGAAGAGGGACTTTAGTGGGCATACTATATATGAGTGCACGTACATACACATAAACTAAATGAAAATGCATATTTTTTTACATAAACATTTTTATTTATTGAAATTATTGATGTACGAACATTTTTCTGTGCATATGTTTAGTGTTAATGAAAAAAGTAGCAAGTGATACTTTGGTATACAGTGAAATAAAATCTTGCAGCTTGCATTTTTAAAATTAGTGCTTTCATGTGCGATACTGAACATAAACATAAATAAATAAAATAAACATTAAAAAAAAAGTGTCGGAATGTAACTGTCTTAAATTTCTGAAAACATAATTTTATGTTAGATATTTCAAACTTTTCCATTTTTCCCCGAGTGAAAATAAAAGCGTTTTTAAATAGCAGAAAAAACTTCATCCGAAAATTTCCGTTTGTTCCCACCGACCATTTTTTCCGCCTGAAAAAAAAAAATATCCATAAACTATTAATTTATACATTTGCCTCCCGACTTTCAAAGTGTTTGAGATAACGAAAAAAGTTCATAAAATCAAGAATTCATAAAATCGAATAGCATTGTTTCAATTAAAGAAATTTTGGGACTGGTAAGGTGTTAGGGTAAACCGACCAGTGAAAGAACAGTTAAGCACAATTTCATTTTTAAAAAATAGTAGTAATTTTAAATTCTATACTATACAGATCGTGATAGTTAAAACATTTTAATTGATCTATGTAAATATCTCTAAAAAATCGCGGGAACTTAAATGATACCGCTTCCGACTTTTTTAGGTGTTTAAAGAAAAAATGGCACAATGACCCAGTGAATGAACACCTCGAACCAGTAAATGAACACAAATTGGTCCAGTGAATGAACATGATAAATTTTGATTCAAAAAGAAACTAAGTTTCTTTGAGATCTATCTATCTATATAACTATCTATATCTATTTATCTATCTATTTATATAACTATCTATATCTATCTATCTATATCTATCTTTTTATATCTCTATCCATCTATCTATATATCTTTCTATTTTTCTATCTACTAATCTATTTACCGGTTTTTCGATATATCTATCTATGTCTGTATCTGTCTATCTACATATCTATCGGTTAATCTAATAACATATTTTTCTATCTACACATCTATCGGTCTATCTCTTTGTCTATTTACTTATTTATCTATGCACTTTATCTATCTATCTATCTATCTACTTATCTATATCTAGCCACTATATACTTATCTATTTATCTCACTACTTATTTATACCTAGCTGTCTATCTATTTATCATCTATCTATCTATTTATCTATCCATATATCTATCTACTTATCTATCTACTTACCTGTATACTTATCTACTTATCTATCTCTCTATTTATCTTTCTACATATCTCCTTATCTGTCTACTTATCTATATATCTACATATCTACTTATCTGTCTAATCTATATATCTACATATCTATTTATCTATCTACTTATCTATCCACTTACCTATCCATTTATCTAGTTATATATCTATTTGTCTACTTATCTATCTACTTATATATCCACTTATCTACTTACCTATCTATCCATCTCTCTTTATCAGTCTATCTACATATCTATCTATCTATCTCTCTCTTTATGACTCTATCTACCTATCTATATCTATAGGTCTATCTACCTGTCACTATATCTACCTATCTATCTCTATATCAGTCTCTCTACCTAGCTATCTCTGTATCAGTCTCTCTATCTATCTACCTACCTATCTATCTATTAACCACTACCTATCTATTTATCTATCAATAAATCTATCGATCTATCTATCTACCTACCTATTCTATCTCTCTCTCTCTCTCTCTCTCTCTCTCTCTCTCTCTCTCTCTCTATATATATATATATATATATATATATATATATATATATATATATATATATATATATATATATATATATATATATATATCTACCTCTTACTTTTAATACATCTATCTCTACAGCTTCCTTTATCTATTTATCTATCTATATACAAACATACATAACATATCCACCTATCTATTCTCTCTCTTTGTATTTATATTTCTATTTCTCTATCTCTCTATCTATCTATCAAGGGAGATAAAGATATAGATAGATAGATGTAGATAGGTAGATATAGAGTTAGATTGATAGATAAGTAGATAGGTACATACAGATAGGTAGGAATCTAGACGGACAGACAGATGGATGGATAGATAGATAGGTAGACAGATAGTGAGAGCGGTAAAATAGATAAGTAGATAGATAGATAGATATGTAGGTAGGTAAGTAATATATAGATTGAGATAAAAGATAAAACTCAGTAAAAAGTGCATTGTTTGCGAAGACAAAAATAAAGAAATTATAAAATATATAATGAAATACATAAATAAATAAGCACATAATTCTATCTGCATTACAAAAAAGTACGAAAATGAAAATATCTCAAAGAAACTTCAAATTTATTTTTAAATTAAAAGAAATTTTGCCAGTGTTCATTCACTGGGTTTTCGCAATTTTTCGTACCCAGTGACTGAACACCCCTCTACGTGAAAACTATGCATTCTGCATTGACTGAAACAATTTAAATCCATAGTCTAGATATGTATACTTAATTTTTCTTTCGTAGAGTTGAAAAATAAAATTTATTAATAAAAATAATATTCATGAAAATAATTGATAGCACGAAACCAGCCTTATTATTTTGAAAGAGAAAAAGAACTATTCACGGCAGTAAAAATTTAAAATTTTTTTCAGGAAAAAAATGCGTATCCAAATTAACCAATCAGGTGTCAGATAGCTTAGAATATCAATAAAAAACGCTTTTGAAGTGAATTTATTTCGAAAAAAATATTGGAAGCTTATTTTCTTTTAAAAAATGACGCGCTGTTCATTCACTATGTGGTGTTCACTTACTGGTCGGTCTACCCTAGTAAAATCACGTGCGTTCGTAAATAAGAGGTCCGTGAAATCGAACGTCAACTGTATTAAATTTTTCAATTTACGGATTCAAACAAGAGAAATTAAGAATTCAAACCTTTATAAAAATTTAAAATTTCCTAAAATTTCGGCACTTTGATTAGGCTAATAGTGTTACTTGTGGAACCACTGACAAATTTTAGGGAGCTCCAGGGTTCCTCGGAATCCAGGTTAAAGACCTCTCGTGAAAAATAGTAGAGTTTGCATATCGTAAACTGGACTACTTGAGCCTCCAGGGGCTACTTAAACCCACGGGAAAAACGTGTTTAAAATCCGTCCTGGCCCTATAAAACTCAATGTATAGAATTAAAAAACCTTCTCCATGACAGGTAGCAGTACTAGGAAGAGGCTGGAGCAGAAAACAAAGTTTCTGCTATTCCCGCCTTTTTCTCATTGAGGTTATGATTGCAAGTTGTCTAAACAGTTGTTTTTAGGGTCTGCAAAGTTTTACATGTAAGTTCATTGAAACATCTGATATCATCAAGGTAAAGATAGTTTTATGTTTGCATTCTCTTTCTTAATAAAATGACAGTGTTTTACGGTTATAGCTACATAATTGACACAGTAACTAATATAAATTGATAAAGTGTACTGGTTGCCTTAAAATGGGGCTACTTGAACCCAGCGTTTAAGCAGACCAAATTTCATCATTAAATTATGTTAAGTAAGGTTTGTAATCTTTTAAAATAAAGAGGTAAGTTACTATTTATACCCGATAATCTGAAGATCTGGGGATAAAAGAGGGCCGGAAGTAAAAACGAACCCTTTGAAGTAGGATATACGCGGATTACTAAGAGGAAAAATTACAAATTTTGACTGAAGTATATCAACTCGAAAAAGGAAATTAAAAGACCGTTCAGAGAACAAGCCTGGGCAGACTGTAGTATTTGTAGCGAGGAAGAGCAGGTATTAAAAATTATCGGAGAAAACAAATCCATTCAAGCCATTAAAGAGAGGAGTTTTCATTCTTTCTAATGTTTAAATAATGAGCATTTTAATTGGTTTTAGCTGCAGTTAGATTATATTTCTATTTGATAAATTATGTTTCCCTAAAAATATGTTTTTATGAATGAACGTTGATTTTATATTAATTTATGCAATTAATTTGTAGTTTATATAAATAGTTTGCTCACTTGAATGTATGTTTTGAGTTTTCTTTAAAAATTATTGGTCCTTCTTACTACCACAACCTGTTTTACAGCTTTTTTGCTGAGTGGGACCAAGTAGCCGCAGCGCGGGGATACTTTAAACCAATTTTTAAAAATAGAAAAAAATATATAAAGATTTAAACTGTTGTTTAAAAAAGGGGCTTAAGGTGGTAGCAGAACGTCTGAAAAGTGATAAAAACAAGGTTATCAATGCACATTATGGGTTTAACCAAAAAATTAGCGTAAAACTCGCAAAAATATGAAATTTCGGTCCAAGTAGCCCCATTTTACGGTACGGAATTTTATTTACATTAATATTAGTCCCAATCAACTGCTTAAAGATAAGTAAGAGCTTTTTTTTAATTAAAAATTATCTACCACACTCAGAGTTTTTCAACTGCACATTGCCATTTCATCCTGTGAAATGAGTAAGAGAATTTTTAAACTAAAATAAATCCCAGGAAATATTTATTTTTGTTCTACATAAAAGTAAAAAATCATCTCGGTCATTGTACTCTCCCCAAAATATTTTTCCAACAAAGTCTTTTTTTCTTTTATTCGTAGAAAGAAAGCAGACATTTTCCAAACAATTTCTATTTTTTGCTGCAGAGAGAAATTTACTTTCCATCATTTCTCATGCGTATAACGTTTTACGGTCTTTTTCGCTTTTAAACTGTTTAGTACTTGTACGTAAGTGACAGTTAGAAACGTCAGAAATTCAACGGAGGAAGTATCTACACTTTTTTACTTCGCATTCCAAACGGTTTTGAGAAAACAAGTTTTGCAACTTTTAAAAGACTCTTTTAGCAAGCAAACAGCTTCTGTGTACTATTTTTTATGATATCAACTTTTCTAAACATCTTACTTCAAAATTTTTTCAGTTCTTATGAAATAAATTTTCCAATTGCATGGGCTAATGAAAAAGAAAGTATAATTTTAAAAGTGGTATGGCTAAATGGTCCTTCGTTAATTTTAAGTGACATGAATTGCTTTATAGTACTTATTAATGGAATTCCAAAATAATTTTGGAAAATGCAGTTTCTTCTAACGAACAACTATTGCACGCATTTTGTTAATTATTTGAAATTGATTTCTTTACAAATGTTTAACAATGTGTCAGTAACATGTGATTTTGGAGCTAGATTCTTTTTTTAAAAATCGTATTCACTTAAACTGCTTTCTGATACCGAAAAGTTTTTTCGATTTGAAAAATCCTACAAATAGTCTTTAGCAGTCATTTAATGATTCTAAATCGTTTTTTTTTTCATTCCAATGAAGAATTTTGTTTCTGCCTCTCAAATCTTTTTTTTTTTTTTTTTATGTCATCTCCTCGTTTGAGAAGTTCAAAAGTGTCCCAAGCTCAAACGTGAAGCCTACCCACTGCACTAAGTGGAAGAGAAATCAGCTATGGCTCAATGAAAATGTTTGACTCTTTTATACATCACGAATAATAACGGAAAGTATCTTTAATATGTAAAAGCCTACTAATCAATGCTTTAGCAGTTATTTAATGATCTTTAATCGTTCTTTCTTCCAAAGCATAGCTTTTTTATTGATTAAATACATGTTTTGGAGATTACGGCACATTATATAAGAAAATTTAAAAACACATATTCTAAGAGAAGATACTTTGTTTTGACAAAATTCCCTTTAAAGAGAACAGTTAAGAAGATTCAAGCCTTTCAGTCCATAATTTATTATTTGAATGAAATCAATAAGAAATTTTAATAGTAAACATAGTCATGCAATACAATAAGATGTTTGCGTTGTGTTACCGGGTAAAAATTAAGACCTAAAAGCATGGACATGGGTAGGGTAAATGACTAGTCCTGGGCATGGCTATGGATATTTTTTAAAAAAATTTCATTAATGTTAAACTGTAATGTCGCAGTTCTATTTCATGGAAAAACTAATTCTTACGGTAAAAAGAAGTAACCGAAGTTTTGTAGCTCAGAATTAGACATTACTGCATACACGTGTTTCGGGGTTTGAAGGAACCCCTTTTTATAAGCAAAATAGAGAGCTTTTAAATGTAAAGATATCCGGTAAAAGTCAGATGCTAGTGGATGTCTTTACACTCAAAAGCTCACTATTTTGCATTGAAAAAGAGTTTTCATGAAACCCCGAAACACGTGTCTGCAGTAATCTGTATGTGTGCACTACAAAACGTTGGGTGTTTCCTTTACGTCTCGGCACAAAGGTATTTATTTATTTCATAATTCTCAATGTATTAGAGCTGAGAATTTGCATTTTTATAGGTGTGAAAAGTTCGTTAATTTTTAACTATGATTTATTTGTATATATGTATATTGAACAAACCGGAATACTTTGATTTGAACAGTTTTGGTCATACTCGCTTAGTTATGGGCATACTAAAAACTTGTATTGGTTATGCTGTCGGAAATTCATAATTTTCATGGAATATATACACACACACAGAAAAAAGTGTCCAACAATACTAAAATGTGTATTTTTCTTCCAATATAATCAAATTTAAACTTCCCAACTACAAATTAAAATTAAAAAGTGGATAACTGACAAATCGCTTTTGAATGGTTTGTCTGATCAACAACAGCAAAAATAAATATAAAATAAAATAAGTAGAACTATTCTGCAGTGAGCAGGTAAAGGGCAGTAACTGTAATTTATTTATTTTGCATGTTTGTCATTTATTGCACGTTAGCTTTATTGTACAAGCTTGCTTATTTGGTTTTCGCTGAAACAAAAATCTAATTCTAACATTTTCCCATTGTTAGTATTGAATCCAAAACGTGTTTCCTCAAACATCTCGAAAACTCACTTCCGCAGATACTGCCCTTTACCTGTTCAGGGCAGTATTATACTGCTACATTTTTTATTTATCGTCTGCAAATTTTAGTTTATTTATCATCAATTCTAAATGATAATTTTGGATAAGAATAGTCAAAAAATCAATTATGGCCATGTGTGCCGGTAACTAAAATAATTACGTTTACTTGATTAATTACGAGCATATTAGCTTGAAAGGTTCTTAAGTATCATAATTAATGGCCAAAATATACAAATGTAATACAACAAAAGGGAAGGAATGAATACGTACCAATGTAACTGCGATTGAATAAAAAAAAGAAAACAGCAATCTGAAAGAAACCTTTCAAGAATTTAAATGCAATTTATTATTGATGAATGAATAGCATTAAAATAATAAATTACTCTGGTGATAAAAATTTATGTTTCGAAAAAATGTGGTGGTCGTGTTCTTGAAAGATATCGCTTTGAGAATCCACAAACAGTGTTCCGGAAATAATCGATTACAAACTTGATACAGACAATACAAGACAAATCTGTCGGTTACTGGCTTTGTGCTCATTACTAAAAATAAGTCCTGTACAAATATAATAGTTTTTTTTTTTAATTATCTGCACCTTGAATACGATTTTCATATGTTAATTGCAAAAAAAAGCTATTAAATATGTAATGAGTTTTTTAGTTATATCCAACAGACCCAGAAGAAGCTGCTGTGTATTTCTCAAGTGTATTGTTGTAAATACCAAAACTCAGTTTTACTTACCTTCTAATTTTAAATATCATTTTAAATCATATGGTTCTATTCGCTATAAGGAGTTAAATAAAACCGTTAATTTCTTCTAAGTTTTCTCCATTTTAAACTTCATTAAAATATCGTCCAAGATTTTTTATCATGGTACATCATGTTTTTTTTTGAAGCAGTATATAGTTAATAAACAAAACAAGCCATAATTTTCTCAAAATTGCACTTTAAAAGTAAAAGAGATTATTCTAGGAAGTAAAAGAAATATTTCCAATAAAAGAAATCATGAACTATTACTAAACCAAAAGTAATAAAAACATTGTTACCCTTTTCGTTTCACCTTGAAAAGAATTGTAAAGTAATGGTAGCTTAAATTAAGAATGTGAAACGTGAGTATTTGAACTTCTCTTCAAGAAAGCACTTAGAAAAATGCCCTTGACGTTTCAGAAGTTTCTTATATTTCTCCCATCACTCGAGGGATTTCGTGGTGATGCTCTGCTATCCCTTCTACTTTCTCTTATAAAGAAGAAAGTATGTGATAAAAATATTTTCATCCACTCTTTTTTTTTGCCTCTTTTATCCAAAAAATCTTGAAAGTATTTTGTGCAAGGAAGGAAAAAAAAACGCAAATAAGAACTATTTCTGGCATCGCTGACGGTCACATTATGAGAACGATACTACATCTTTATAAATTTGTCATTCATCTTCACACTGAAATATGATTAGTGACTGTAATTATGTCGGTTTGTGATTCTCATTATTTAATTTTGAAGAAATTGTTTCAAATAACAGTTTCAAGCAAAGACCAAGTTATAATTGTTTCTCTAAATTAGCCGAATATTGGCTCACTACCCAACGGTACAACCTTGAAGATCACGAATCTGGACAAAATTCTGGATTTACATCAATTCACGCTGGATATGGTCCCAGGTAAAGCGATTTTAATACTTAGGCTCTAGTTTGACTGCAACGGGGTCCAAAGTTGCTAGTTTAGCTCCAGAGCTGCAATGGTTTTTCCTTTAAAATTAATCTTTTTTTAACCCTTTTCTTTTTATTACATTGCAGTATGAGTCATTTGAATGCATTCCTAATGTAGAATACATTCTCTTTTCCCTAAGTTTTATTGCCATACAATGCCAAATGTGTTTGAAGGAGAAATATTGTGCCACAGCTTCAAATTCCAAAGAAAATGCTTTTGCAGTTCTGGAATCAAATAAGCAACTTTGGACTCTCAATTGCAGTCGAACTAGGGCCCATGCACTAAAACCACTTTACCTGGGCTCATATATACTAGAATGAATTGACCTAAATACAGAATTTTATCCTGTTCCGTGACCTTCAAGGTTGTGCCTTCTAGACCAGACTAATTTCCCGTACTCTGGAGTAGAATATGAAGTTCTGCAGCAATATTTGCTTTCTCAGCACAATTGACGTCTCTTTTTAATACAACGCAGGGGGTGGGGAATTTGTTGAATGCATTCAATAACATCATACTTCAGAGCAGAAGCAAAAAATGGGTATAAAAAATGTTTAACATTAAAGGAAAACCAATTGCTTTTTTGGAGCTAAACGGGGTATTATACTGTTAATAGAACAAAAATCCTACTCCTTTCTCTGCCTTATCGATTTTTTATTTTATAGACAACATTGCATTCCGTTGAGTATAGAAGTCAATTCGTCAATTTTTTCCCCACCGGAAAACTTAACATCATCATCATCATAATACAACTTTAAGCTTTTAAAACTTCAATTCTTAATTTTATTTATCAACAAATTAAAGCTACTTTTAATTATTAAATGTCTTGTTTTTTGTTTTAAAATGTCTCTCGTTTACTTTTTCGTATCAGAATACGTTTTTTAAAGACAAAATTTTGTAAATTTTGTACAGAAAATAACTTCAAAACTCGTCATGGTCATCAACTGAAAAAAAAAATTATTGTTACAAGAAAAATGCTAATCAATGTCATAATACAAAAATCGTCAGTTGAGATTTATAACAACTGCACTATTTCATTTGTCAGAAATTTTAGTCAGTGCCATAAAATAGTGATGCTGCATACAAAAGGGAAAATCTAGTTCAGCAGATGCATTTCTTTTTTGATTATTTTACAACGTTTCCTGTCCTAGTCCCTAAATAGAATAACTAAAATCGTATAAAAATATCAAGAAAAAAGTCTATATCGCAATTTTTGGGGAGAAAATAGCGCTTTTTTTCCCTCTAAGTCATGAAATAGATAGCTTTGAAATTTCGTGAAAACAGAAGGTCCCTAATGGGGATTGGCATTTTTTTCCCTGTTGGAGATTGAAAGCCACAGTACATGAATTCTCGGAATCTGTTAAAAACTTTTCAAGGAACATATTTTACTTTTTTGGTATTGTTTATCCTTTTTACGTAACTGAAATCAGTTGGACCAGTAACCTTCCTTATAGGTAAAGCTAATATGCTCCCTGACATTCTAAATGAATTTTATTTTCCTTTATTCTACTAAGGGTATATCTAACAGTTCATAACTTCTGGAAAATTAAAGAATAAAGCGAGGTTTAAACTGCTCGATTGGAATTAAACAAATTACACCTCTAGTTAGACTTTTTTATTTAAATATCAGCAGGAAAACATGCGCAAGTCGAATTATTTTCGGTGAGAAAGTATTTGTTTTGCATATTATTTTGAATTAAGAGAAAATACTCTTAATTGCTCTTAGGTGAGCTTTTTAGTGATTTTCTGTTTACATACAATTTTAAAGCCTGTACTTAAAGTATTCTGCAGAACGTTATACTAAAGGTGTTCCAAAAGTTCGTGAACACTTTGCAAAAAATGAAATTTTACTTGCGAAGTAATAGAGAGAACAGCCTTTTTTTTTTTTTTTTCAAAATGATAAAACTACATTTTTAGCTAGTGTTTACAAACTTCAGGACAACCTAATACCAGTTTCAGTCAGCTTGTGATGTTTGGTATTTTTGAAATGATTATTTTGTTCAGTTATTTACTAAATTACCTGTAATGTTATTTTTCAACCTAGGAAAAAAAAAACAATAAATGCAACTATTGTTTTGAAAATATCCAAGATAATTTACTCTAGAATAATATAATCTTGATGTTTTTCAAATGTTTTCGTCTAGTTGGAGTCGAATGCAGTATTTTACGGTTTAGTTTCCTTTAAACTTCCTTTAATGTTTATTGTGACTTAAACATAAGCTTTAATCTTTGCTAACTTCATAAAGAGCTTTGAAAACAACTATTAAAAGTATTAGTATTTTGTTTTACAGTGATGTAATCAAACCGAGTACTTTTAATAATGGTGGATCAAATATATCATTCGTAATGTAATGAAAACAAAACTAACTCTTTGAGATAAAAAATCATTTCTTAATTTTGCACTTAATTAGTTTGAATAAAATAATAAAATATAACGCTTAACAGTTTGCAGAGTACCAGGATCAAAGATTATGAAGTTTTCTACTAATTTAAAAATAACGCCCGTTGTTCAAAGAATATATTCAAGAACTTATCCTTTCATCTGAAAGAAGACTAAAAGCTCTAGTAGCTTGAAAGATTTAAAAAAATAAACTGTTTTAGTTGAAGCGACACAAGTGGAGAAACATTCTTTATCATCCCGCTAGAAAGTAGCACTCACGTATCATTCGAACTTTTTTTGTAATGCGGAAAAAGTGCATTCAGTCTCTTGAATAGCTTGAATAATTTGCGCAACAAATTCTAGCATTGGTGTTATTCATTGTATTGAATGTGCACTACACACATACTGCAGCAGGGGTATGGAAAATTTTACTTGCAAACTAAAAGTGTTTGAAAGATGTTTATGTGCTATTCTAACTAACGAAAGAAACTATCACAACACTTACTGTCAAAGATTTTTCAATACATTGTTGTCATCATAGAAATAGTAGAAACTTTTATGGTATCACTATCATGATAGTAAAGTAATTGATACACCTGTATTGAATTCTTGAGAAAAACGAGCTTCTCTTTTGAAAAAAATAGTGCATATCTTGACACGGTTCTGGTATTTACGTATTATTAGGTGTGTCATAAATCATGCCAAACAAAAGTAAAGCACTTTGAGAAAAATTCAAAAGTTAATAAACTTGAGATAAAACTTTATAAAAATGTTTATCTCAAGTTTTTTGCGTGACTTAACTAGCTATTTAAGAAGATTGAAGCTTGCATTAAAGTACAAAAAAAAAAAAAAAAAAAAAAAAACAATCCATTAAACAAAATATATTTTTAATCAAAAATGCATGCGAAATAAATGTGCGCATTAAAATCGAAAACACCAAACTAAACTGAGGTACACAACAGCCCATAGGGACCAAGGCCGGCTGAGCCCATCTTAATTTCCGTCACCCAGTGCTCTGGGCTGCAAATGTAGATTTTCCAGCTAGGTGGTAAACTGAACTTGGAACCTCCAGTGTTTAGTTCCCAAGTACGCTTAATACTCATTCTATCAACCTACTGAAAACATAATAGGCTGAATCGATCGTGCCGCACCCGGGAATCAAACATGTGTCTGCTGCGTTGAAGCGCGAAACGCTACAACAAAGACACAGGGCTTCCAAATTAAAAAAAAAAATCCAACTTGTTAAAAAAAAAAGTCTCAAGAATTTTCTTTTATCATAATAGTTTGCCTAATGTTCTATTCTGCCGGGAGCAGGTTTAAAAAAAAAATTGTCGTATATAATACATTAGTTTTATTGTACAAGCTTGCTTATTTGGTGTCCACTGTTAAAAAAGCGCGAGCAAAGTGTCAAATTTAAACATTTCTTTGTTGTTAGTATTGAATTTAAAACGCATTTGGGGCATTCTTAAGAAAACGTAACTTTTGAACGCAAATATTTTTTAATTTCGAAACCTTTTGTTTTCTTTTTTTCATTCTTGAATGAAAATGGTACCTGCTAGAAGTAACCATAAACAATGACCCAGCTATGTTCCAATTATTTTCCTCATAAATAAAGAAAATAAAATAAAGCCTTGTTCACGGAAATAAAAAAAAGAAAGGAAATTTTTAATGTTTAAAAATTTGGGGCCAATTTAATATCAAAGTAGTAATTTTGTTAATTGTGCAAACATTGAGCTATTTTAATGATTAGTGGAATCTAATATTAAGCTCTCCTAATTAAAGTATGGCTTAGTTAGCAGTTATCCTTTTAGTTCAAATGCGTGCTAAAAATAGTGTTTAGTAAATTTGAGAATATACTGGCAATTTATAATTTTGGTAGAATGCATAAGATTGATGTATTTCCCCTCCATCGGTTATTTTCACCTCATAATTAATGACATTTATAAAGTCTGTCACGGAGGTGAGGAATTATCCATTAATATAGGTCTAATGGATACATTTTTCAGGCAAATATTTTGTTTATTCGTTACTACAATCTGCATATATGTTAAGCATATAAAAAACATGTTCACTTCTTTTTTTACATTAATTTACATCCCTAAAATTCAAGTTCACGGAAGTGAGAAGCCACAATAACCACACTAAATTTTTAAAGCAAAATCTATCTTCTTGTTTTTCGACGAAAATCTCACAACTTCAACTATTGATGACCTAAACAAGGGGGCTCCCTTGTATCATGGAAAATAAAATTTGATAACATTACTGCCACGTGTTCATGAGGAATGGCATTTTGTGTTTAGGTAACGGAGGTGAGAATTTATTGTGTGACATGACTCCTTGTCCCTCAAAAAGGAAGTAAAACTCAATATTAAAAAGTTAAATATACTTAAACAATTAGTATTTGAGACACTTGTGAAAGGAATAATAAATAAGTACCCAAGTAGCACGCACGGTGGAGAGATGGTTGGCCAACGGTGGCTAGCGGTAGAAACTGGTGGGGAATGATGGGTTGGCAACGAACGATGAGCCAACGATGGCCCTAACAGTTTCTGGGCATCGTTTGGCCAACCGTGAATATTTTCGATGGGCCTTCGCTGGGAAATTGTTAGGTACTGTAGCAGATCGTTGGCCCTTCTTTGGCAAATGGTGGGTGGGGTAACCATTGCCAAAGCGGACATTGCCTACTGTTGGCCAACCATAAGCTCCACGGTTGACCAACCATCTCCCAACCGATTGTGCTACTGGGGTAAGTATATAATTTTATTTAAACAAGTTATTAAGCAACATAAACAGTCACATAAGGTGTGTGACCTGCCACGGAGGTGAGAATTCAAATGTTGTGAACCAAAAATATACTAAAATAAAAATTATCATTATAAAATTTTTGGCAGGTTTAAATAGACATATTTTTGATAAAATTAAAAAGCATTATTAAATGAATTGTTCCTTAAAGTTTTTTCTGTAAAAGGCGTGTGATAGAAAAGTTACACTTTTTGAAGAATGACTCATTTCTTCGAATGTCTCGAAAACTCATTTCTGCAGATACTGCCGTTTATCTGCTCACTGTAGTTGTCTGAAGTTAATGCATGGATGCAAGTATTTTAGAGGGGGAGGGGATTATTGAATAAAATATTAGAGACCTACGCAGATAACAAGAAATTAAACGGATGTGAATAAATTACTTGAATTATACGTCTCGCTACAATGCGGAGAAAATTTACTCTTCTGGCTCGTGTCTCTGAAACTTGGGGACCATTTAAACTATATTTTGTGGGATCTGAAGGTAGAAAGTTGCAAAAATTATATGAATTAATCATTCTGAGCCTTTTTTATGGCTAAACGAATTGCTGCATGGCACTGCTTTTCATTGGAGGTTTTCCTGGCTCACTCAAAAATTCAGCAGTATCAGAAGCAGAACACAAAGTAAACGTAGCTGATGATGCAATGCTATTTTGATTGCTTATTTCATTAAACCTTAGCTTGTCTCACAAATATATTTTAATCAAAGTTAACTCTTAACTGAAAATAAAACGTACATGTTTTAAGTGAAAACATGCCGATTTACGCTCATGCAAATATTCGTTATCGTTCGAAGCAAGGAGCGGACGTCGTTTTCGGGAAAGCTACGTAATTTAATTTAGAATTTTCTTTGAAAATTATTTTAAAAGAATCCCTAAAACAATACGTTTATTGGAAGTTAATTGTTTTTATCGTCGCAACTGAAGTTATTTCTTGAATTAATGCTTTTAAAGTAGTTTAAAGGTAATTTGAAAGTAAATGCTTTTCGTGTATGTATTTTTTCTTTTTTTATATTACAAAAAAATTAGAAATTTAATTTAGGATCTCTTTAAAATTACCTTCATTTTATTTTTAATTTATCTTACTACGCAATTTTGTTGATAGATCAGTTTTTCATTGAAAATATCGTATTTATAATGCTATTAATATGAATTTGAAAAATTTAATCGCTTCATGAAAAGGAAGTTCGTTTACTAATAAAAGTACTCTTATCAGAGTGAAAAAAATCCGCTGCTAACCTATAAACCCCATTTTGACTTCAAGCATACATAATTCAAGTATTGAATTGTGCAAGAGCAGCATGAATCATAGACTAATCTGTTTAATCCCTTAAAACACGAGTTTTGTTTTCGGAAAAACGGACCAAAAAAAAAAAAAATGTTTGACAGGAAATGAACGTAGTAGAAATATAGTGTAAGTTTGCGATTACAATTGTGAGGGGGGTGAAACTCATAAAAAATACTATTCAAGCAAAGTGTAAACGATTTTATTTCATGCTAATTTTGAAATTCGGAACATTTCAATCCAACTAAATTGAATTGCCATACCTACAGGCTTACAAATGGCTCAAAACTCAGTTTGGCATTAAAAACAGGTATATTATCTTTTCCACACAAAATAACTAATTTGCAGAAGAAAACGTGCTTTACGTAAAACAAATGCTGCATAGTTGTGCCATCTGTGGCAACTAAGTTCAGAAATAACTTTTCTATTTTAACTATATTACTTCTATTTTTCTATCTTTACCTTTATATTTTTATTTTAACGAAGCTCAGAGTGGGCATAAGAAAAAAATAACATGTGGTACAAGATCGCCCGTGTCAGACACGGGCCGTACAAAATTGCCGGTAACGTTCACCCGGTTAGACACAGACACGTTAAGTGATCAATGCACCTTGTACAAAAGGGATATTCCGGACTTCGTAGTAATCGCTGTCAACAAGACAGAGCATCGGGGAAATTTTTCCTTTGGACCAACACTTTTACTACAATTTAATTTTAGAGAAAAGTCTTTTTTTTTTAAATTTTGGATGCAGAATTAAAATACACAAAGCAAGATTTTTGTATTGGTTTATAAACCTATGCAATTGGCATATGTGGCAGTGAGAAGCAAAGAGATGTAAGTGGACTTCTTCCAGTTTTGAGGAAAAGGCGTTAAAACTTCAGATCTTAAGTAGGCTTTAAATGATTTTTTTCTAAATCGTGCTGTATAGCAGCACCCACCAGAGTTAGTAGTACCATCTCAATGCATAGGAGATGTTCTACTACTTTTTGTACTGATTATATTCAAATTTTAAATTTTGGCATTTACATCCCTTTGCTTCTTACTGCCTCATATAGCGATAAATAATCAAAGGGCGATGCATTGTCTGACACTCAAAACAATTTACATACATTACTAACATTAAATTTTACAGACATTAATACGTTAAATACATGCATCAAGCCAAAATAGTTAGAATTTTATTTTTCCTTTTTTTGCTGGAGATTATTCATTATTTTCTGACTGCCTGTTATAACCAATATTTAGTTTTGTAGAATTTGCACATCCGCATCGAAAAGCACATTTTAGTAGTATCTTTAGGAATTAATACTGCGTGAAAGCCCCATATATTTAACATGAGCAGTTCTTCATGTATCTTTGGTATGTTTTCTATTAGAAAACCTAAGTCAAATGCACCACAAGTCTTCCTTTTGCTCCAGTTTAATGATAATAGTGCCTCAGAGAAAGCAAAGAAACACTTTAAATATTTTTACCCCAAGTTTGTTGCGAACGAAAGCAAAAAAAAAAAAAAAAAAAACGATAAATTTTCCCAACAGATAAATTTTCTCAATAGTGAGTTATAATGTGATTCAATGGTTAACTCTCTAAATATGGCCAAACTGAAACCAGATTAAAAAAAACGCCAAATTTGTCGCCAAGTTGGCGACAAAACTTGGCGACCAAAAGCTTGGCGATATATTGCCAAGTGTTTGCTAAATTATAACACCACTTGAGTTTGCATTGAAATTAGCAATGATTTTACCCCAAAAAGGTGTAAAGGAGCCCCTTTGGAACATCCGAATGCAACCAAAAGGAGAGATGCACAACTAGACCCCACTAGGAGTCTACGTACCAAATTTCAACTTTATAGAACATACCGTTTTTGAGTTATGCGAGAGACATACGCACATACATATATACGTACACACGGATGTCACGAGAAAACTAGCTGTAATTAACTCGGGGATCGCGTGAAAATGGATACTTCGGGAATCTATACGTTCTTAGGCATATACCTACGTGTAGTCGGGTTGAAAAAAAAATCAATATTCATTCGGGAGCGAGCAACATGGAAATTAAAACCGATTTTTGAGTGAATTTTTTTCGCGAAAATAATGCTTTCTTTTTTGTAAACGGAAGTAAAAAGCCAAAAACAGACAAGTCATGGTACAGCGGATTTTGAAGGAAAAGTAAAACAACGGTTTTCAAAGCCAAAATAATGCTCGCAAGGCATTATCAGTAATTTTTAGAATCGGATCATAAAATTCCGTTACTGTAGACGTTCAGGAAAGCTATGTAAGCCCTTTACATAAGAAAACTGAAAAGAACAAACAGAGAATATTTGCCTTGCTGCGTGCTGTAAAAGCTTGTCGTTCAATGAAAATCGTGTTAATAGCATGCTCAACTATCTAAAAGACCATTTAGCTCTATCGCTAAAGATCACACAAAGTCAATATTACCTAAACCCATTATTGTATCATTTTTCTCTTGATGAAATGCTTTTAGAAGAGGTTTCTTCTTCCTGTCTTTTTTTAGCAATATAATATTAAAAACTTTTTACCCCTGATCTGAACTAAAACTTTAAATGTTGAGGTTTATTGTTTTACTTTATTATCTTATCCTTTTCTTGTTTTGCAGATCTATTAACAGTCCGTATTGAACCAATTAAAAATGTCGCAATTCTTTAAAAAATACTTTTTTTTCCCTTTTGGATAACAACATATGGTTGACAATAATCTTATGCTTTTATAAATGAAGTAATTTTGGCACTATATTTTAATGCGTGACTTTTAACAAGAAAATTGAGCAATTATAGAAAAGCATTTACATTGCGTTCAAATCATTTGAGATGAAGCAAAATTGCATAGAGATTTCATTTTATCTTCAGAAAAAAAAACTAGTATCTCTTCTTGTTCTATTTTAGTCCCCTTTAAAAAATAAGGCTATTGAAATAAAATCATATGAGTAGTGTTTATAGCCCTCTAATAAATGACTAGTGCGATATAATAGTCTTACGGGCTCCGGGACACATTTTGACAGGAATTTTATTACACAGTTTAGAGTTTTGAATTTTTTTTGCTCTGATTCACCACCTATTTAATAAGCAAAATAATGACAAAAATATTTAAAAAAAATTTTATTTAAATTTTTTTAAAAATAAGATTGCTTTAAATCGCTAAAACTCAAATTATTCTTGGTCAATTTTCAAATTTTTTTTAAAAAAATTATGCCCAAACATTTAAGCTTTAATTTTTATATGGTGATTTAAAAAATATTAATTCAATAAAAAATAGAAAATATTTGAAGAAAAATTTCGAAAAATTCAAAAATACTTTAAAACAAAATTATATTTTCTGCAAAAAACGTTTTTATTTTTATTTTTACAAATTTGAGGAATAAAAAATAAAGTAAACTGTTTGAAAGAGATATGCTCCAAATTTCATTTCTTTATCTTTATCCGTTCTTGACTTATAAGAGTTTAAATGCAAAAAACCGGGGAAAAATTGCACCATGGAGAAAAACTCGTTTAAAGTTTTAAAGCCAATGAAATATTAGTTAAATGTATTCAACATGAATAATTATATCTTTCGTTCTAATTGAAATAGAAACAAGATTTAAACGTCCTTTTAAGCAGAAAAAAAAAAAAAAGAAACGGAGAAGTTAAAAAAAAAAAAAAAAAAAAGCAAAATGTGGCTATTTTTGTGTCCCGGACCCCCTTAAAAATGCAAATGTAGTGTTATGTGCGTATACTTTGTTTCCAAAAACTCGTATTTTCTAAGCTTTTGACTAAAAGTTTAATTAATATGATTTTGAAATAAAGTGAAAGTAAAAATAACAAAATGAATAAAACTTAACGGAATTAAACTGCTTGCAAATTTTGCCACTTGTGTATGAACAATTGAGGGAAATGTATTTTAATTCAATTAATGCTTTGAGAGGAAGTTGCTAGAATTGAAATACATGAAGTGTATAGTAGAATTCATCTTAACAGGACATTGCACGAGCTCTTCCTGTGACGCGAAAGTTGCGACACGGAGAAATCTGAAATTTTCGAGATAGTTTAAAGTGGTGCAGCAATTTCCGTAGCCATTATAATTGGTACCTCTTGGTAATTAATTTAGTTACTTTGAAAGATGCAGAATTAATTACCATGATTTAATCTATTTCTTGTTGTAATTGTTAGAGGAGAAGTTTAAGCATTCAAACAATCTCTGCTTTAAATTAAATTTCATTTAGTGTAAACATTTAAATACTGCTTTGTTTAAATAAGCGTAAGAAAGAAACATGATAGCTAAATTAAACGTACAGAGCCCGCCAAACGTTAGAAACCGAAACGAAAGCAAGAATTAATTTCTACAATCAAAGTTAAACAGCTGCAAAAAGTAAACTGCATGAAATTTAAACCAATGTATAAGATGGAGATAACAGCATATATTCAAAATGGCTCAGGATTGCCAAAGGTAGCGAATATTCGACATTGCAGTTAGTTTCAGGTCCTGCGGGCTAAAAGCACTTTCTGACATACTAGCTGTAATTTTATCTAATATTAGCTATTTTAATATCAATATGTCTTATAAAAGTTTCGAACTTGTTTTTTATTTCAACCAAAATTTGCTTACATTTAAATTTCATGCATTTACTACACACGATTAGCAGAGGCAAGGCTTGATGATTGCATTGTGAAATGCCAGTGAACACATGCATAATTAACGATATCATTTTACTATAATCGTGTCAGTGTTTGAAACCAACAGAATTTTTATCCTTCAACGGATACTTTTTTTGCCATATTTTTCAAACATGTTTTGCTAACTTACTAGTACAGCATGCATTAATATATCATTCTGTACGGCTTCTATGGTCTAGAATCAACCATAGTTCCTAAAGATTTTATTATTATTATTATTTTTTTTTTTTGCTTCAACTAGATTTATCTTCTAGAAAAGTAACAAACACATTTTGTTACATTATTTTTTAATTATTAGACTTGAGTATAAAAGAGAACAATGTATTAAAATAGCAAAAAAAAAAAAACTTCTTACTTATGCTCTAAAAAATAAAAGCATGTACATCTTTTTCTTCTTATACATGTAAAAAATATAATACTTGGTAACTTTCTCAGACACAGAGTTTTAAGCAATCCAAGGTTTTGTTAACCTTAAGTAGGGGAATATGGAGCGAAGTGAAATAGTAATTGAGTGCGTAAGTTCTACCCAATTTTGACTTTGCAATCTTGGAACGGAATCGACGTTACATATGACACTGCAATGAAACAAATTTTGGCCAATCAAAGGTGTGGATGACTCACATATAAATGCATCTTGTTTCAAAAATTAATTATTTGAAAAACAAATCCGAAGGAGTATAATGGAAGGCGAGAAGGAGTTTATAAATGAGTACGGCAGCCTCAGAATGTAGCAATAATTGTCAAATTTATGGGGAGAAGGCAAGAGGTAGAGGCCCATATCGTCGGGACAGAAGCTGATAAGATCAGGCAAGGAGTAGACGGCCATCACACGTTGGAGAAGACGATATTGCCCGAGCATATGGAACAACCCAAACACAAATGTGCAAGAATTAGTGGAGACCTTCAATGTACAACGGGTAGTTGTTGAGAGAATGCTGGTTAAGTTGGGTTTTACATGAAAGTTGGAGCGTTGAATTCCACTTAACGTGACAGCTAATCAACGGGATGACCGAATCGCAACCTGTGTTTCCTTACTTTCAAACTTGCTTTGCTTTGATTTGACCCAAATTGTGACAGCAGATGAGAAGTGGGTTATGCATCGCAACGTTAAGTTCCGTAGGACTGGATGTTGCCCTTTTGATTTGCCTGCATCGATTTCGAAAGCTGAACTTAATCCCAGGAAAATGTGAGAGTGTGTGGTGGGATGTACAGGGAAATATTTACTGAAAGATCCTTTACCTTAACCAAACCATCAATGATGCCTTCTACTGTCTACAGTTAGACAGGTCGAATTCAAATTTGGTAACAAAGCTGCCAGGTCTCATCAATCGTCGCTGTGTTATCTTTTATCATGATAACGACAGACCACGTGCTGCAGTCTTCACTTGCCAAAAGTTAATGAATATTTGTTGAAAGGTTGTATCCCACGCTCTCTATTTTTCTGACGTGGCACCAGCTATCACCTATTTCCTGCGTTGAACAACTCCTTCAGTCAAAAAATCTTTGATCTTGATGCTATGAAAACTGCAATTCAAGACTTTTTTGACTCAACATTGCTGGATTTTTACCACTGTGCGATTAATCCGTCACCAAAAGGATGGCAAGAGGTCATAGATAGCAGTGGAGATTATGCCCAACTATAGGTACACCTCATTTTGCATTTATTTGACATTCTTTAAGGGTTTTTTTACTCGGTAGAACTTTTGCAATTACTTAATACAATGCTGCCTCTTTTCTCAAGCAATTCAAACAAAGCTATTTTTTGTTAAAAGTAAAGAGAGCTCCAATCAAAGAAGGTGACTAAATTCACAGCTTGTTATATTTTGGATATGGTTTGAACATGTTTTGCTAAACTGCCGTACTAAGCGCAAAAGTCGTATCTGCAGCTGAGTTAAAATAAGAAACTACCGTTTAAAGTTGTGCGACTCCATATATTTTATTCAGATGGATTTTTTAAAGAATTTTTTAAAAAATTTTCAATTTTCATATGACCATAAAACATTGTATGAAGGATAAATATGACAAAGAACCACGTGGTGACCGTAACTGAATTTTGATAAAAAGCTCAGATACGACTTTTGTGCTTAGCATGGCAGTGCAGTGGCTTGAATTCAAACACTTCTATACAATGAGAAACATATTTCAAAAGTTTTTCAAAGCAAAAATTTTAAATATAAACAAATACTTTTAGAAAACAAATAAGCGAAATATGAAATATGATTTCTCTGTTTAATTTATTTATCATTTTTATTTCCCTAAAGTAATATTTCAAGCAATCAAAAGTAAGAAGATTATTCAAGTTAAAAAAAGGAAAGACAAGTATTTAATTTTACTTTTTATTTAGGGAGATTAAAAGGAACTGTTTATGCACCGTTTAGAAGTTGAGACAAGGAGTTTCATCCAACATAAAAAACATAAAGTTAAGAATTACTTCCAGGAAAAACATAATACTTTGATCAATGCTTAATTTTTATTAATAACTTTTGGCAAAGCCGATTAAATTTTGCCTTTTTTTCTCAAACTATTAATTCTGGCCAGTTCCAGGTATCTAATGATCTTGTTTTCAATCACGCGACAAGCTATATGATTTTTTTTTTTTTACGTTTTAAAATCTTTCTAGATTTGTAACCAAGTTGTTTTGTAGATATACGTATTTAAAATATATTCTAGTTTCAATTTTTTACCGTTCTCAGAAAATATTAAAAAATATTATTGAAAGATTAATAATATTTTAATTAACTACGCATTTGCATTCTTTATAATACTTTTTCTGAAAATTTAAGTACAGTGGTAAAGAACGAACGTTTTTCCATACTAAGTTTCAGAGAGCGATAAAGTAATTAATCTTAAAATTGTCTGATAGTAAAAAGTGCATCACGAGATCAGTTCCATAATAAAGTAATAAAAAAAACCCCCAGGATAGAAAAATTTGAATTGCTTACAAAAAAATATAACTTAACAGTGGTTGCAGTTACAATGCCCCCCCCTTAAGAAGCATCAACAACTGGACTCTGAGAATTGAAAAACATTTGTCCTTCTTTACTTATAATTATCGATAATGGCCAAACATTTACAGTTATAGTTTCGATCTAGAAGAAGAAAAACGCTTTTTTCCTTTATAGGCGTTTCACAAAAGATTTCAAAGGCTGCATGTATTTTTAGGTATGAGTTCTACTTCTGTATTTGATGCAGTTAGAATTAGTGGAGCGGGTCATTCTAACTTAGTTTCAAGAAATTAAAAGGGTTGTGAAAACATTTGAAAAAAATAATAAAGACTGTGTTTAATTTAACTTATCTGTGTAAATTTTAACTTCAAGAAAATGATTTTTTTTAAACTTACGCACTTTTAAGTAAAAGATGCAACTTAATTTAAAGCATCTTTAAAGGAGATACTTCACACTAGAAGAAAAAAAAAAACCTGTTCGTCCAAATTGCGGCGTGGAACACACCTATCATTTTCACTTCAATAGCAGTTCAGGTTAGCGGACGATTTCGTGCTTTCTGCATAACCTGTATATTTTATCATATTTTTACGAAAATGATGCATTTTATTTATTTATTTATTTATTTATTTATTCATTTATTTAATAAAATTATTGCACACTACAGAGAAAATCCAACTGCAGTGGCAAAAATAATATAAAAGTATCAATTAAAACAAATTATACATTTAAAATATTGAAATATGTTAACTTAAAATTGTTAAATAACATGTTGAAAATATCTAAATCACGACAATGAATGCAAAAAGTTAGTAAAATTTAAAAATACAAAAATTATCAGCATAGTTAAATTTGGCAAAAATATTTTAAAAGCATGAACGACTCCTAAGAGTCCTATTTGGGACAGCAAGTTGGATCGAATTAATAATATCAAAGCAGGAATTAAACTATTTAGTACCTTATAGACAAAAATAAAACACATAAGTTCACGACGTGATTTAAGACTGGAAACATAATAAACATTACATAAATAAGAATAAGTCAAAAAAAAAAAAAAAAAAAATCGTGATTATCAGTTCTGTAACACAAGTAATAAATAAATTTGGATTGAAGCTGCTCAAGAGTTTTAACTTTATTATTGTAGTAGGGATCCCAAATAAGACTACAGTATTCAATTATGAATTTTGTAAAGAATCTAAGGAGAAACCCTATACACGCGGCTCATTGTATTTCCTTTGTGAACGTACCCTCTAGTAGAATTGAAATAACCCTCTTTAGAACTGGAAAGAAGTGTATTGAAAGTTCCACTTGCAATAGTCTCCTTTTTCCCCTTACCTTAAGGAATGTTCTTACTGCTGTTACAAAATACAATAGCAAACATTTAACATGAAAACGCTTAACTTGAAAAATCGGTCAATACAAAGTGATGTGTGCAATTTAATACACATCTTTGAACACGAAATACTTTTAACAGGAAAAATGGTTTCGGTCCTCTCAATTTCGTATTTAATGTTTTCCACTTTACCTAGAACGAGCCGGTTTTTTTCTCAATACGCAGAACGGGGTCAAATAGTCATTAACGAGAATCTAATTAAATGTATTTTAAATGCAAGTATTTTCAATTACGAATTTAAAAGCTCAATAAATATTTTGAACTTAAAAAAGCATACCGTAAATGAGAAATTACGCTCACAGAAGAATGAAATGCCTTGGAAGTATTGTTTCTTCTTCATTTATAAATTCCTACAATCAACTACTCTATATATATGCACGTACTATAATATTTTATCACGAATACTTCGACACACTAGTGTGAAACCGTAACAAAAGGTTTGACTAAACATTTTAAATATGTAAATAATATAATAATAATAAGCTTCAAAATCATAAATTACCTTTAAGACGATATTCTTTAAATTCTTTACGAGTAATCACGTGTATAATAAAAATAAGTCTGAGTTTCATGTTTAGGTATACCGTAAACTGGGGCAACTTGAGCCTCCAGGGGCTACTTGAACCCATGAGAAAAAAGTGTTTAAAATCCGTCCTGGTCCTACAAAACTCAAAAAACCTTCTCCATGACAGGTAGCAGTACCAGGAAGAGGCTGGAGCATGAAACAAAGTTTCTTCTACTCCCGCCTTTTTCTGATTGAGGTTATGATTGCAAGTTGTCTAAACAGTTGTTTTTAGTGTCTGCAAACTTTCACATGTAAATTCATGGAAACATCTGATATCATCAAGGTAAAGATAGTTTTATGTTTGCATTCTCTTTCTTAATAAAATGACAGTGTTTTAAGGTTATAGCTATATAATTAACACAGTAACTAATATAAGTTGGTAAAAGTGCACTGGTTGCCTCAAAATGGGACTACTTGAATCCAGCGTTCAAGCAGATCATATTTCATCACTAAATTATGTTAAGTAAGGATTGTAATCTTTTAAAATAAAGAGGTAAGGCTACTATTTATACCCGATAACTTGTAGATCTGATAATAAAAGGGTCTGAAAGTAAAAGAGAACCCTTTGAAATAGGAAATATGCGGATTATTAAAAGGAAAAATTACAATTGTGTCCAAATTCAATAAATTCCGGAGAAATGTCTTACCGAGTGACATCAGCCAATTTGACTTAAGTATATCAACTCGAAAATGGAAATTAAAGATCGTTTACAAAGCAACCTGAGCGTCCTGTAGTATTTGTAGCGAGGAAGAGCAGGTATTAAATAAAATCAGAGAAAATAAATCCACCCAAGCCATTAAAGAGAGGAGTTTTCATTCTTTCTAATCTTTAAATAAGGAGCATTTCAATTGGTTTTAGCTGTAAGTACATTATATTTGTATTTTAGAAACTATGTACGTCTAAAAATATGTTTTTATGAATATACGTTCATTTTATATTAATTTATATTAACAATTTGCAATTTTATATAAATAGTTTGCTCATTAGAATGTATGTTTTGAGTTTTCTTTCAAAATCATTGGTATTTCTTGATACCACCATCTGTTTTACACCTTTTTCGCTGAGTGGAACCAATTAGCCCCAGTGCTGGGCTACTTGAACCAAATTTTTAAAAATAAAAATATATATATAAAGAGTTAAAACTGTTGTTTAAAAAAGGCTTAAGGTGGTAGCAGAACGTCTGAAAAGTAGTAAGAACAAGGTTATTAGTGCATCTTATAGGTTAAACCAAAAAATTAGTGTAAAAGTCAAAAAAATATGACATTTCGGGTCCAAGTAGCCTCAGTTTACGGTAAATGCATTCTGTGTTATTTTTATCTAATCTATCAGCTTTTCAAACAAATGCCTCAAATAAATTAATGCATTACATGCAAAAAATGCGTTTTAATATGTTCATCTGTAATTCTTATTTAACAGAGACTTAAAAATTCCAACGCCCAACAAAGTTTTCAACAAAACATTTTTGTGAAGAATAAGAATGCTTAATTTGCGTCTCTCAACTCATCACAACTATAATAATATAAACTTGTAAAAAATAAAACAAATGACCATTAAGAATATGCTGATAAAAAACGAGATTTTCAAACTATTTTTTCCTAAACGAAATTCTTTGTTCTTTGAAAAAAAATCCGGATGGTTGCGTATTTTTAAACTTTGAACTAATTTCTTTTTCTTTTAGTATATTCCAAGACTTCACGCCTACTCAAAAAATTCTTTCTACAGACGGGTATATTATGGAGTCTCAGTCTGTATAGGAAAAACTTCTCCATAAATGAAGAATTCGGATATTCCTCTTTCGGCAAATAAAACATTTTTCTTCCTCTCTTCTGTATTTTCTTCTCTAAACGGAACTACGTATCCTGATGTATTTTCCGATTTGTTTCTTAAAAAGTCGGAAATATTTGAAAGAATGTTCTATCATGGAACTGTTCTTTTTTTCCGTGGAAGAATACGCTATTGTCACGAACGTTTTCCTTTGAACATAAATATTTACAAATTGCATTGCTTAGCTTTAAACGTCTTTATTTCGTTATGTTTCAGAAATAATAGTGCATTTTAACCTGTTTTTTAAAAATGAAACAATTTTCTGTTTATAGCTACGTAAATTAAATAACATTCAAGGGTAAATAAGGTAAATAACAATTATTTGAGTATGTAGAGTCCAGTATGTAGAGTCCAAAACCAGGTAAATGCAGCCATTCGCTGATGAATGTCAACATTCACAAAGAAAATAACTTGTCGAAAGTCCGAATATTCCAGTAGTTCTTGAATGTTACCATTATCTAATTTCGGATTTTCACACTAACATATGAGGCAGTGAGAAGCAAAGGGATGTAAGTGGAAAAATTAAAAATTTGGAGATAACCAGTACACATGGTAGGTGAACCTCTGCTCTGTCTTGGGGCAAGAGATGGTACTAGTAGACCTGGTAGTTGTTGCTATAGTGCATGATTTAGAAAAAAAAATCAATGAAAGTTTAGCTAAGATGTTATCTTTAAACGCGTTTTGCTCAAAACTTGAAAATGTCTACGTACATCCCTTTGCTTCTCACTGCCACATATATACTGCTTAAGTGGTTATCAAAATAATGGAAGAATAAGCTATTGCCACGAACATTTTCCTTCGGACGTAAATATTTACGAATTGCATCGCTTAGCATTAAAGGTTTTTCTTTCGTTATGTTATAGAAATAATAGTTCATTAATTTGTTTTAAAATTCAAATGACTTATTGTTTTCTACGTAAATTAAATAACAACTAAATGTAAACAACAATCAGAGTATGTAGAGTTCAAAATATGGTAAATTCTGACATTCGCCGGTGAATGTCAAAATTCACATAGAAAAGACCTTGTCGAATGTCTGAGTTTTCCGGTAGTTCTTCAATGTTAGTGTTCTCTAATTTCGAATTTTCACACTAATATATATATTACTCAGGTGGTTACTGAAAAAAAATTGAAGCCCTTCCTCGAATAAAAGTGATTTTTAAATGCACTTCGATGGATTTCAATGTAATCATTTTCTTTTTATAAATAGAAATGCATATATTCTGGTAATATCTGACAGTTTTATTAAAGTTCAGTAACTCTTGAACTTTTTTTCAAAAGCGTAAAACGTCGAAGTTGTAAGATTTTAAAGATTCCAAATTGTGGGGTCCTGTCTAGCTTCTGAAACTGATCAAAACATCTAAAATTTTGTCGAGATTTACATTTACCCATACTATTGACATTTGTGAGCATCTGTCTGTGTGTCAGGAACTCTATCTCTTCGGGACTGTAAATTTCTGTCAGGTTACTTTGAATACCGTTGGACATAGAACATCCAGGACAAGCCATTCTGCCCTGTCTCACTTCGCTAAACCTTAAGAGAATGGACATCCAGGGGAAATACAATAATTAATGGTCACCTGTCGCAGGCTTCATTGAGCAGTTTCATCTACTACAGCATTACAAGCGAACGAAGTCTTGTTTTACGTTTAAATGAGTGACGTCGCAGATACTGTATCACAAGAGCGTATGTTTGGCATCAGTAACTTGATTTTTCATCGGAGGAAAAAAAAATATTTACCGGGCATAATTTCGAAAAAGTAACGTCTAATAACATTAAAATAAGCCACGGAATGTGCTCAAGACCATCTCATTGATAATTAACTTCTACTGCCGTGTTTTAAACGACCGAATCCGCTGGTGTAGAGGCTTTATAATTCCAAAAATTTAAGGGGAAATGTGTTTGGTGAGCAAAAACCGTCATTCACGTTCGAATACAATTTTAGGGTATATAAAAACAAGGTTTTATCAGAAAAATGAGAAATTCCAATGTTGTTTTCTAAACATTGTTTTATCAGTAAAAAAGTCATTTAAACAAAGTAAAGAGCAGGGGCGTTGGAAATATTTTTCATGGACTGAGTTAAACTTTTGCAAGAATCATTTATTTGTGTCATGGAACTAATTGCGCAGATGTCGCATAAAATATTTACGAATTCAGAAACAAGAAACAGATATATATCGTCGTCTGTCGTAGTCTAGCGTATTTCCATGATTTATATTTTAAACAAAAATGTAGCATTATGGAGAATGGGAGAAAAGAAACTAAAAGTTTTTAACTATTATTTTTTTGCTATTTTTATACACTTGATTTCAAACATGTTAAAAGTAAAATGATGCATATCCATTTTTTATCTTCCTAATTCCAATTATTTTTATACAATTTATCCCCTACTATTATCGTATATCCTTTCAGAAATCCTGACGTACTCCAGTTTACATCTGAAATACACCAAGGTAGACACAATTTTATTCTTTTTTAACTTCGTTAAATAAACTGATGATGAATAGGTTACGAAATTGTGAAATATTATTTCACGTCCTCTGGACAAAAATTGACTCTTCTGGAACGCAGCCTAAATGCATGATAAATATGACTAATATTGCAGCCAGAAACAAATGCCTCAAAAGAAAGGTGACCGCTACGAGTCTAGGTATTTCTTTCTAATGCTTAAGGGGTCAGGGACACATTTTGAAATTTTTTTTATTATATACTTTAGAGTTTTGAATTTTTTTGCACTGATTCACCATTTATTTAATAGGCAAAATCATAACATAAATATGAAAAAAAGAAAAAATTTTATTCAAATTTAATTAGTTTTTTTTTAATAAAAAATGGGGTTGCTTTAAATTGCTATAACTCAAAATATTCTTAAACAATTTTTTTAAAAAAATCGTAATTTTTGTAGTAAACGTTTTTTTTTTCAAATTCGACGAATAAAATTTAAACTAAACTGTTTGAAAAAGATATGCTCCAAGTTTCATTACTTTATCTTTATCAGTTCCTGACTTATAAGAGTTTGAATGCAAGAAATCGGGAAAAATTGCATCATGGAGAAAAACGCGTTTAAAGCTTTAAAGTTAAGTACACATTAGTTAGGTGTATGAAACAAAAATAATTATATCTTTCGTTCTATTTAAGATAGAAACAAGATTCAAACCTCCGCTTAAGCAGAAAAACACGGAGTAATTTTTTACATAATAAAAAAAAATTGCAAAATTCGACGATTTTTGTGTCCCGGACCCCCTTAAATACCAGATCATTCAACCGGTTTGTTACGAAATTTTACAAATGTGCTTCATAACGTAACCCAGTGTGCCTCGAAGCACTTTTTCTGAACTTCGATTTCCCACTTAAGGGGTCACAGTATCTTTTAAGCAATTTTTTTTAATTTAAGTAAATTCTATTTTTTGTTGAAACCATAACATGCTTACTTACTTTGTAATCAATAATTTTTTTAAAAAAATTTAAAATATTGTTTACTTTTTTTAAAAATTCAAAAAAATTAGGAAAATTTCAATTTTTTAAAATCCCTAAGGCTTTTTTGTTTTTAAACTAATATAAAAAATCTTTTTGCTAAACGATCACAATCATCATCTCTAAAAATCTGTGCATTCATTTGCTTTTGTGCTTACTAGAAAATTTTCTGTGATCAATTACGGAAAAAAATCGTATTTTTTTCAAAAAAATTTGGTTTTTAAAGGTATAACATGCTCTAAACATTTGAGTAATTTATAAAATGCCTATCCAATGCACAGTTTTGTTAAATATATTATCTCAATTGTAAAAAGTATTACTTTAAAGCTATATCTTTAATAGAAAACAAGTCCTTAGAGATTCTTATGACACGAAAACACAAAAAAAAAAAAAAAAACGATCATCGAGAAAAATCAATTTAAAGTTTTCTTTTTGCATAAGAACACATAGCGAGCATGACCTAAAACCATTCATAACTTTTTAAATATTTGAACTAAAGCAATGAAACTTTTCCCCTGTGTTTGTCATAGTGTTTAGTTTCGAAATAAGCAATAAAATTTTTTTGATCGTTTGGTCATTTTTGAGTACTGTAACCCCTTAACATTGATTTCTTTCTTTCTTGTTTTTATTTTTCGCAATAATGTTATTTGTTTACTAAAAAGGGTAGGTTTACAGAAAATTTAAGAAAAATATAATCTACCTTTGTCCAATTTTGAAACAAACAGACATTCCTCAGAAAGTCATTTTTTCAAAAGCTGTATTCATGCTTTTTGTGACATGGATATTAATAAATAGTTGTGATCAGTTGAATTGTGGTTTTTCATGCGTCAGAAAAAAAAACAGCTTATCTAAAAACATGCAAAAGAAAAAAAAAAGTTATGAAAATTTAATTGAGGGAAAATTAATACTAGAAAACCCAAAGGAGATGTTTCTTATCTATTTGTATAATTATCATAGCTAAAAGAAGTTTCTTGCTAAAATAATGCAAGTTTCCTTTATATGGCACTACAACAAAAAAAATTAATGTATTTATTTTTCAGGATGATGTTTGGAATGAAAAATTAGTGTTTACACATTTGAGGCAGTAAGAAGCAAATAGTCCGTGTGACAGTCAACCATATCGTTTCGTTCTACGACAATGGAATTGCAAAATGAAAAAGCAGCAGAAAGGAACGAGAAAATATAGTCGATGGTTAAAATACTAAAATATCTTGATTCGAAGTTGGTGCAAAAGAAAAAAAAAACGATAATAAACTACCGATCTATATGCAAACCGCGTAAGAAATATTACGTCAAATTTTATTGTGACGACCAATGGGAAGCGGCGAAAATGTAAACAAACCGCAATTCTTACGAAGCGTTTACTTTGTACTAGCAGTGCAGTATGATCAATTTCAACAGCGTTAGTTTGAAAAGAAAGAAATTTATGGTTTTCTTTCTAAATTTTTTTGTTTTCATAGTTTTTATCGTAATGAAAATACGTTCTGCACAACCGTTCCATAACTGTTGGCAACCAGTGAACCGGCGGCTATTGTCACCCATTATGTAACGTATTTAACCATTAAAAAATAAACTCATCTATTAACCTGTCCAATGTATTAACCAAATGAAAATGAATTAAAAATCTAAAATAAAATCAAAAATATTTAAGATAATTAAATTTATACAATTTTTGTTATCAAAATTGAATTACTTTATGTACTTCAAATTAAAAAAAAACATGTATAGCTAATTACACATGTTTTTCATGCTAAGTCGATAATTTAGAAGAAGCAGTGATAACATTTTATCGATATGAGTGGTACAGCACTAATTCAAGAGTCCTTTTACCCATAGTAATTTTTCATGCTAGTTTCTTTTGATTTCTTCTCTTAAGTCCAAGTGAATACCTCTTTACACATTGTTATATGATCTAAAGTCTTTGTTTCACTAAATGTTCATTTTTTTTTTCTCCGTAAAGTAAGTACCAGTAAAAAGGCATTGCTTAAAACCTCTTTTCTTTCCATAGATAGTGATGTGTTACGTCCCAACGCTTGATGAAATGGGAAAATAACTTTCAATTTGAATAAATCAAGTATTTTCCTACGAAAACGTATTTGCATACTGCGACTGTAAAATTAGTGTAAAACGAAAAAACAAATAAACAAATAAACGTGTATTTGTTATATCGATCCATATATAACGCAGCATTTTAGCAAAAGCTTTAACTATAATAATTAATCTAAACTAATCTTTTCGATAAAACCAAATTTCCAGGAATGGATTTTTTTTCTTTGAAATGCCTAGATGAATGTTCTCCTTTCAACAAAACTCAGTTTTTCAAAAGCATATCTTAAAGAATTATATGTATAACGCGCTAATTATTAATTAATTGTTTTGATTAAACAAGGAAAAGTTCTGGCAAATTTTCTCCACTGTATATTTTACTACTGCTCGAATACGGTTCCACGTATTTATGCAATCGTTATTTTTACTTCCTTTTACAAAAAAGGAAGTATTGTATTCGCGAAAAAATTTTCACTCAAAAATCGCCCTTAATTTCCATTTTGCTCACCCCCAAATGAATGTTGAGTTTTTTTTTCGATTCGACCACGTGCGGAAAAGTGCCTAAGAATGTATAGACACGCGAAATATCCATTTTGACCATCACCGAGGTAATTACAACGACTTTTCTCGTGACGTCTGTATGTATGTGCGTATGTGCGTATGTGCGTATGTGCGTATGTGCGTATGTGCGTATGTATCTCGCATAACTCAAAAATGGTATGTCCTAGAAAGTTGAAATTTGGTACATAGACTCGTAGTGGGGTCTAGTTGTGCACCTCCCCTTTTGGTTGCTTTCGGATGTTCCTAAGGGGGTCTTTTGCACCTTTTTGGGGGGAAATCATTGTTAATTTCGATGTAAACTCAAGTGGCGTTATAATTTGTCGGACACTTGGCGATATATCGCCAGTCTTTTGGTCGCCAAGTTTTGTCGCCAGCTTGGCAACAAATTTGGCGGAGTTTTTTTTTTTTTTTTTTGGTTTCAATTTGGCCATTGTTGGTGATATTTAGAGAATAAATATTGAATCACATTAAAATAGCGAATAATGGGGAAATGACATTAAATTGGAGTAAAAGGAAGTCATGTGATGCACACATCAGCTCGTTTTCTCTAGCATTAAACTAGTATGCTTCTAAGGGAAATATTTTCTATTTTTGACATTTTCCTACAGCTGACATTAGTGAAAATGTTGTAGAATATTTAATCTTCATCTCGTAAGTTAAAACTTTATTATATCAAAGAGCGCTAGAGTGATATTTGACTTTTTTTTTTGTTCTACAAGAAAACGTAAACAATTTTTAACTTTTGAATGAAAAGCTCGAAAGTGAGAATTCATAGGTAAAAATGACTTCCTGATTTTGTTATTTCGAAAATAAACTTCTTTTAAAAGATGAATTTTAATACGTAATTGAAAATAAATTAATTTTTATGATAAATATCAGAAAAATCTTTAGTTGTAGCGTTTATTGAAAAAAAAAAGAAAAAAAAAAGCATTGCAAAAGATCCTCGAAATACGCTCTATAAACAAAAAAAAAAAAAAAAAAAAATCGACGAACCAGAATGAAACGAAATTTTACATACGTGAGGGCAGCACTGATATAAGAAAGTGATTACAAAATGAAAGCTAAATGATTAATTTTTACTTAAAAAATACCAAATGAATGGAGGTTTTAGTGCCCTGTTGAGCCTCCTCTAGGTGACTGTACGAGGCGATACAGTCGAGCAGTGAGGCATAGCAGTGTCGTACGGTGTCCTACGTCATCTCGTAGCATAGTTACTCTAACTGTGCCCAATCAGCGCATCGCGCAGGCCAGACAATCTGATAATGTGGTAGAGGAAGTTCCCACACTATTGCTGTGTACGACAGAGCATTGTCCTGTCAAAAAATGGTTCCTGGAAACCCCGTCACGAGAGTCATCACTACTGGAGCATGTTACTAGTGTTTCTTTAAGCTGTCATGGTGCCAAAAAAGGGATTCCCGCTGCATCAATTTTAACGCTAAGATGTCATACGCGTATGCTATTCGAACTTTGACTCGATCCCGAGCCTATTCGGTGGAAAGTCGAGCTCTGTACCGACTGAGCTATCTGGTTCTCTCTTTTGACAATCCAAGCTTCGATTCAATATTTAATTAAAAATCGACACATCCATTAAATAACCTATTCTCAGATGATTTAAAATCTCAAATTTAAGAGAAGGGTTACAGTTTTAGACCTGGAAATAGTTTTCATCAGTAACCGGCACGATAAGCATTTAAAAAGGAGGGATAAATCATGGAATTTGATAAATGAAACAGGAGGATCTTGCGAACCGACAGGAAAAAAAGTTTAAGGGAGTAATAAATAAGATAAACGTCATTAAAAAATAATGATTTAAACGTGGTTAAGGTATGACGGTACGGTCGCACGCGCAACATGTACAAATCATTATTTTTCAAATACAAAACACTTTGTTGGGCAATCAATGTTCTTAAATTAATGGCTAATGTGCAAAAGTTTGTCGATTGTGCTGCTTCATTTTTTTTTAAATTACAAAGATGTAGTAAAGGTATATATTATTTTGTTAAAAACTACATAAAAAAAAGTGCTTGCAAAATTGATAAATTTTGTTCTGTTAAAAGTTTACAAATTATCAATATATTTTGGATTACATTTCATTCCAACACAAATCTTGCTCAATCATCTTTGACACTTAACACTTAACTATATTTTTTAATAAAATCACTCTTGAGTTATTTTAGGGGAAATCAATGCAAATTTAAGAGATGTTATAAATTGGCGAACATTTGGCAATACGTCGTCAAGCTTTTGTTCGCCAAATTTTGTCGCCAACTTGGTGATATACCGCCAAGTTGACTACAAATTAGGCAAAAAAAAAAAAAATGTTTGGCGAATTGGGTTTCAAATTGACGATATTTAGCGAGTTAACCATTGAATCATGTTAAAATTGCCGTAATTGGAAAAATTAATCTATGTAAAACGCTTTTTAATATCGGTTCACGACAAACTAGGGGTGAAAATATTTAAAGTGTTTCCTTGCTTACTCTAAGGTACTATAATCATTAAATTGGCGTAAAAGGAAATCATGTTAAGCACACATCAGATCGTTTAGTATTGGAAAATGCTTACGTTTAACCCCGAAACAGGTCTACGTCTCTCATTTCTATTTGTGGAAGTTTAGCTTTGTTATAACTTATTGCAAAAATAAAAAGATTTTATTTTAAATAGTTAAGATAGTTTGTTATATCTTTAGCTCATTCAGCGAGTTGTTGTTGTTACTAAAACTTTACGACGAAGAGATGGTGGAAGAACTTGAAGCGGAAACATCATTTTTATCATTTGTAATAGGTAGAATCAGTCGGAAAGTGCCGAGTTTTAAGAGGTGCGCCTTGCTGATCCTATCTATTAAAATAATAGAAAATAACCTATTACAAATGATACAAATGCTGTTTCTGCTTCATCATCCATCTCTCCGTTTTCAATATTTAGTATCACTCGGTAAACCGAGCACGAGTACTATTTGCTATTGTATTAGAGGTAGCGAAGGGCGACTTCCGTTTTAACGAGCACCACTTCGGTGGAATTAAGAATTGATTCAGACAGTACACGATGAATGGAAGCACCATCGATCAAAGTTTAAAAATTTAAATCCAAACTAGAAGCCGACCAACTCCTATCCCAGTACCCCATAGAGGTATTGATTCACGTGGAAAGATTTGTGACTACGACGTATTTAACGTGCCCCAGTCACCATCAGTGAACAAGGAGGATAATCGATCCGGCCGGCATCGAACCTGGAACTCTCCAATTACATTTTTAAATTGTTGTATCTGAACTAGGTTTATTTAACAAATATTGTGTTATAGTATTTAAACACAGTTTGAATATAAAGACTAGAACAAAAAGAAAATCTTTTACTAATTCAAAGAGGATTTTTGCGACATTATACTAGTGGGAAAAAAGCGGGTTGCTGTTCTAATCGATACAAAAATATATGATGTTAATAGAAGCATAAAACTGAGTTGTCAATAAAGTTATTTACTCGACATTTCGTTATCTTTTATTTTAAACTGCTTTCTTGTTATTTAACAGGTGCATCAAAAAAGGCTTTTTTTTGGAAGCGTGACAACTTTCTTCTAGCCGATTTCACTTGTCACAGAAAGTACACCAAGAAAAAAAATGTTTCCATGCCTTTTTTAAAACTAAAGAAACATTTTTGCGAGCACAGTGGTAAATTTTTTGACGCGACGTCTTTAGAATTTTGTCAGATCTGAAGTATTTTTTTTATATGCAAGTCACACACTAACCAGTTTTTAAGAAAAGACAACACGGAAGAAAATGGCTATTAGTTGGAAATGTATAATAAATTAATCAATTGTGTTTATATAAGATGAACATCGATAGCTGTAGCAATCAACTGTTTTCAGTTGCAAAACTGAAAATGCCGAAATGCGTGGAAATGTCACATTGGCTAAACATTAAGTCTCATGAAAAAAAAAATGCATGAACATTATTTGATCTGAAACACCTGTTTGATTATAACATGTCACTATTGAAAATTTAACAAAAAAAGCTATTTCAGCACATTCAACATGGATTTATGAAATTTCCTTAGAAAAGCTCGTGTTTCCTTTACCTTATTCAGTGATCTTGCTAACCACAATTAACCACTTTAAAAAATCTTTTACATACTAATACACTAGTGTACTTAATTCTGGACATTTTTCAATTTTTTTTTACAGATTTCATCACTTAACATTGTATAATGAATTATTAGATTTATTTATTTCCACTAAATCATTTATTTAAAACGTGTCTAATATGTATGTATTCATTTCATATGAGTATTAACCTTTTTTAAATTTATCTTTTAATTTATGTTAACTATAAACAAAAATCGTTTTCAATTGAATTTTGATTTATTTGGATAATTAGCTTTGGTAAATAAATAGTAATGGTTTTCCTACAAAATACTGACATAATAATTAATTTAATATTGATTATTAAATATTGACTGAATATTGCGAAATTTAATTATAGTTTAATTATACCATTGTTTTATAATTAAAAATAAAAAATAGGTATAGTATTCACATGAAACGAATATATACATATTAGAGAATGTGAAATTAAAATGATTTAAGTGAAATACTTAAATCTAAGAATTCACTAAATATTGAAGGATGAAACCTGTAAAAAATTGAAAAGTGTAGAGAGTTAAGCCCTCTTACATTCACAATCCTTATCTATTATTTCTGTAGCCTGTTTTTGGTTTATTTGGGGCGAAATAATTTTTGGTAAAAAATAGACCCACGGTCTAAAAATTGTTTTTTTCTGCCAAAAATCCTGTTTTAAAGAACCAGAATGAGATTTTCGGTTAAATTTATAACTTTAAATTGTACTATGACCGACAGAGCTGAATGGCTTAATCGGCAGAGCGTTCTCTTGGTAACCAGGAGAATGAGTGTTCGGGCCCACGTCCGAACAATCTGCATCAAAAAATTAGAAAAATATCGCGCATTACATGACCACTTAATTAAGTGAATAACAAATATGAGGGAATAGAATAAATGAGAAGGAAACGCTCCTTGCTGTTATGAAAACTTGATGTAACATTGTGATAAATTACTTCTGAATTGTAGTTTTTTTTTTAAAGCTTTGGCTCTGGTAAGAAAATTAAAGCATAATGTAAGCGAAAAATATAAGTATCAGGTTTAAGATTTCAGACCCTGTAGAATTGTTTTTTGTTCAGAAAAAAATAATAAATTGTATATTGAAATATATATTCTTCTAATGAGTTTTTGACTCTTTGTACAAATAAAAAAAATACTACCTCAATTTGAAGGGTAAAATATATATTTTTTCTTTTTTTTTGCCAAAAAAAAGCAAATATCTTATCACATTTTTACTACATTCGAAAATCTACGCTTAAAAAAGAGCATAGTTCAATTTATTTTGTATTTTAACCGTGCTGTTAAATGATGAACACGTGCTGCCATCTACGTCATCACGGATCAAGCAGCCTGCGGTAACAAATTGTAAAATTTTCAAAAATAAAAACATTTCTCTTCAATATCTTATCTTATATATTATTCCCCTCTCATTTTAAAACTTTTCAGGCTGGCTAATGACGAAAAATAGGCTTACGGTCTAAAAATCAAGTTTTTGGAAACGCCCCTTGCTGTTTCAAATCCTTGATGCAGCCTGAAGTTCTTATGCAGATTTTTTTTTTAAAGCAAAGTTCTAATACAATTTCCGAATTTTCTCCGTCGCTTTCGGCAAGCAAAAAAATTTAAAATTATTCTGTGTGTGTGTCTGTCTGTGTGTGTGTGTGTGTTTAAATAAAGCTGAAAAGCACTGGACTTAGTTGTTCGGTTAAATTCATAAGTTTTTTTTGGTAGAGCGTTCGGCTATAAACTATCTGAACTTCGGGCAAGCTTGGGCTGTCCGACATAATATCAAATTTACATTAATATTACACATCACATGTACTCATAACATACACACGTAATAAAATAAATGCAGTGGGAATGCTACTTGGTGTTTCGACTCCTTTAAGCAGACTACAGTTATCATTCAGAGAAGTTGACTGTTAATCGAAGGGTGTTTCTTCTTCCTTTTTTTTAAAGCTTTGACTACATCCAGACCACTCAGCATAATGTAAGTATAAAAAAGTATCAGATTTACCTCAAGGAAATTCTTTTTGTGCAGAAAAACATTTTCATTGTATGCTAAAATGTAGATGTTTCTAATAGCAGTGTTCGACCTTTTGTACAAATGAAAAAATACTACGCCAAATTGAAAATACGAGTTTCACCCATTAAACCTTTAATTTTTTATTCGCGCGATTACGATATAAAACATTAAAATGTTTATCAACTTCATTAGTAAGAAATCATTTTCTACTCCTCTGCTTTCTGCTGAAAAAAAAACATTTTGTCTACGTTCGAAAAATTACACTTAAAAAACGGATTCAGTTCAACTGGTTATGGTTTTGAATTTTAAGTGTTCGTTTAACAGAGAAACATGTGCGGGCATTTAAGCCGTAACGGCAACCTTCTATGTGAAATAATTCAATATTCAAAGATAAAAACACTTATTTTCAATCTAATTTATTACTTCTCTAGAATGTTTGTTTCAATCGCTGCGTGAGGTCTTCGTCATTCTTTAATCAAATTCCATGCTTTACGAATAATTTTAAATCATATCATGCTGGTTAATGACAAAACATAGAAGCATGATCTTATTGCTTTTTTTTCGGCAAAAAGCTTTTTTGCTGTTTTTTACTACGCATTCCTTCAATGAATAGCTTTCGAAAAGGAAGGCAGAATTGCTAGGTTTGTTGGGGTGTCAAGCTGTCAATCAGAATGGCGCCAATTTGAATCCGTGCCAATAAATATCTCTTTAATATTTCTTTTTTTCCCGTCAGATGCACACATGGACAGGACTGTATTTGCCACAACCTGTTTTTCCACAAGCACAATTATTGCTTTTTTACGAGTCACTACTCAGCTACACTTTTAATGATATTTATGTTTGCATTGAAAATACGTAGAACCAAAAGGTGAGCGATGATCAAATTATCACAACGTTGTATTTAACGAGATTTTTTTACTGATGCCTTTAATTTACATGCTTTCTCTTCTGCGCTTACTTTTTTTCGGTTCTTCTTAATAATGTTCTTCCTTTGAAATTTTTAAAGAGCGAAATGCCCTATGAAACAATTCAAACCACAGTGCGGAGTTCCGCACGGGTCGACTAGTTATCTCTTACTAGTGTAAAGGGATAGTTGTCATTGCGCACAAAATATCTGGGCGTTTTGTATAACATAACACTTTATTAAATCCCTAAAATATACTTTTAAATTCTTGTAATGAGAAAAAAAAATGTCAATCTGTTTTCAAAAATTACTTCTGATTTCCCAAGATTCCTCTAGCTATAAATGCTTTGAATAATCGAGGCAAAAAACAAAAAATGCTTGAGCGTCGTACACATTTGTTATTTACTACACTTTTCTCATTACCTTGTGCTCCGAATTTATGCTATAGAGCTTTAACACAACTATTGATACTAATACGTATGTATTTACTTGATCTACTGCATCTGGTATATTTTATTCCTGATTTGCGTCAAGATCGCCGGTTGTATTGCCGATTATGTAAATCGTAGGAATATATAAACGCTCATTCGCTCTTTCCTTGTTTTCATTCAATCATGATCGGCTGTTAGCATCTTGTTCAAAGTTACGGCCTTTTGCTCTACAAATGATTAACGAATTCGTTTTGATCTTTGCATATTTGGAATACTGTCTTAGGTCCAAATCTTTCTGATAATTGTTTTAACTCTAATAAACTTCCGATTATCCCTGAGTGACTTGTCCACAGTCAGTAACACTTTCAAAAACTTTCGAAAAATGCGTATAGTTTAAGTTAAAGAGCACAAACTCCATTTTTTAGACCTATCTTAATTACAACCTTCCTTCCTATGACGTCAAACCTATCAAGATCATAGATACCGGACTAGTTTGTACCCAATTTTTAAGTCTATGCTATATACTGCTTTATAGATATACGTTATTTACTGATTTTTTAGCTATAAACTACTGATGCGCATAAACGAGTGACTTTAACAGTCTTGATCGAAAACACATCCCTCCTCCGATACACGTTTCTGATGTAACCAAGTTTAATCTTTTTAATTAAATCTGTTAGCAGAATTTGCTTGCGTGTAATCCATTTACAATCACCCCCTAAAACTGAAATATAGATGAAGTTTTTAAACTTTTTTTGCGCTGATCATGTTAAATTTCATCAGTGATTGGTTTTGAATATATTTGGGATTCGTGGAAATGTTTTCTAGGTCATAGCACTTAGTCAAAAAAAAATATTCTGATTTTTTTTTTTTTTTTTTTTTTTTTTGCGAGTTCAAGCAACATTTTTCAAAAAAGTGTTTCCAGGTATCAAATCACTTACGTATTTAATGTATTAATTATTTCACTAACCATTCCTTCGTTTAATAAATCCCTTATCTATTAATTCATTCGCTTATTTTCTTATTCAATCACTATTTTGTTCAATAACTTATGTTTTTTCATGTAATAATTAATTATTTAAATTATATATATATTTTTTCGCTTATGTTTTCTATTTCTGTTTATTTATCCTTTCATTCACTAATTTGCGCATTCATTTGGTCAAAAATATCTTTGATAATCGAGAAAAAAAGTATTTCATCAGAAAAAAATTTTTTTTTTTTAAACTTTGCCTCACTGAAAAAAAGTGAAAAATTTCCACCTTTTTTTTTGAAGGTACAAATGTTTTGCCAAATTTAAAAAATAAAACTTCTATGCAAGTTTTAAAATAAAATATATTGCTCTTTCTTTATGTACCGTAATTTTCAGAACAAATTTTAAACATGTTAATTTTGAAAGATATATATATAATTATAATAACTATTTCACTTTGCCTCTGCATTTCATTCTATCTGTCAAAATAAAGGAACTCTAATTTTATTTTTGTTTGCTTCCCCAAAAAGAACTTTTATCATGCATGTTCACTTAAAGCAAATGTAAATAACAATATGTACAATTTGACTCTAATAACTTGAACTCTAGTGGGAGAAGAGTTGAACAAGTCCATTTGCTGAAATAGTTGTTAGGAACGCAGTTTTGCTTTGTCAGTAACGTACTGCGATAATTTTTGGTCTTTTGTCTATTTAAAACTTTATCACGTTTCTCTCAAAGTGAAATAAACTCCTCCAAGGCCACACGTCTTGTTATCAGAGCCATACTTAAAAACGGAACAGCAAATCAGACAGCAGGAATACAAATCCTACTAAGACGTTTCAACCAGTTTGCTGATGTTGTGACGGCAATAAAAAATGGGGAAACTAGGGAGATTTTAGAGAAGGAAATTTTACACAGCCTACATTTTACTAACTACCAAATTTTATTTTTGAAAAGTTTCTGAGAGTCAATGAATTTATAATGAACATGATACAGAATATCATTGTCATAAGGTTTTCAATGAGAAAAAAAATCGTTTCTTTCTACTGGATCATCAATCAGCGAAATACTTTGTTGAATCATATTGCATGCTGATGAGGAAGATAAAACCATCGCTAATTATCAGAAATTCTTGTCGGTAATATTGATGTATTAGCATAGTTCTTAATTACGGGATCTTTTCTCATAGTCTAATTATAGAGATTTTGATTAAGGTGTAAATATGAGCATCGTTTAATTATCTAAAACATCTTCAAAGCTAATTATATTCTGACGTCACACTTCAGCATGTATTATAGCCTGAAATTTTTGGAAGATTTTTTTTTTTTCAATGTTTAAAAGTATAGCAATCTATTTATATATGTGGAAGTTGGATCAACTCTATAGGTGAGGGGGATAGACTATTAGTTGTTTAATGTCTCTAAAAAATACTGCAGTTTTCAAATTTTTTTGTCTTGCAAGATTTGACTCAAAAGACATCAAATTAAGAAAGAAAAAAAAAGCAGAGAAAAGTCTTAAGACTTTCGCTTGACAGAAACACTGATAGCCTGCGTTTTTATAACTTTCTAGCTTTATCCTTTGTTAAAATTAATCAGTTACAGCAGCTTTCCAGGAAACCGTACAAAAGTGTAACCACCGATGCAGCTAAGCTACGCGCATGCGCTTTTTGGATGCTAGCCCGTCTTCTTGATGATCTCGGGCAACCATGCAACAAAGTTTTCGTTGTATATCTCGCAAATACTACATCTATGAGTGTAACAGTAAAAAGATATAAATAAATAGCAATCAAACGCACATTTTTTGGGTGCATAAACTATTTGCCCTCATGTCTAAAAAAAGGGGGGGGGGGTCAACCCACCCCAATGCACGAATGCTATGCTTTGAAGCGCTGAATTATTATTAAACGCACTGCAACGAATGTACAATCTCTATTTGCTTAGATATCATATAGTTTCAGAATATTGCATATTCAGCTTCCATGTAGCATGCCTAAGCATTTCCTATTCTTTCTTGTTTGCTTAATTTCTGTGAAATCAAAAATGGGTACTTAAGTAACTGTTACTTCCCTTCTGCATCAGTAACTTCTTGAGCTATATGAATTCAATGCATTTTAAAAGATAAAAATTTGCTTACAAAAAAATAAATGAATGAATAAATAAAATAAAAAATTAATAAAAAAATAAAATATGTTTGCGAAAATAATGGGCATCTTTTATTTTGTAACTGAATTTTCATCAACACGTTTCATAAAAATTGAGAACTTTTAAGTGTGCAAAATTTTAAAATGAGTATAATTAAAATTCAAATGTATGAATAAAGGACCTTGGCCTAAAATATCATCATACGTTTCCGTTACCTACTTTTTTTAACTAAACATATTCATGCCCTTAAAAGGTGCATATATATTTAATCTGGAAAAAGCATAAAAGGGAACATGAAGTAACTAATTGCAAGATAAATCATTATATTTCACTTTCATCGACAAACAGATTCGCTTAATCGTGCTAAATAACTCATCCAGTCAAAAAAATTTCACACGTCCAACGTTCAGATCTGTCAATAAACTACTTATAAGTTAGGGAAAATAAATCAAGAAAGCAACATCAAGTAATACGAGTCTAGTGATTCTGTTAATCCTAAGCACTTTTGAAATAAATCTACGCTAAAATTAAGCTCACCTTCCAATATACTTAATGGTTCACGAAAATTTCATTTTTTAGCCTCCGTGTGCTTAAGGCATTTTAGTGACGTTATTCCATCAAGACTTTCGTGTAATGAGATTGCTTAATTGGATTCTATTCAAGGAATATCAAGAAGTATTTAACAAACGGAAAGATGGAAAGGCCGGCTTAGTAATTATGTTTTTTTTATTCATATGCAAACTCTTGACTTAGAAAAGGCAAAGTAATAGCATTTGTTATCTAACTTAAATTGCTCTTAATGGTTGTTTCTGAAAGATGCTTCTGCTAATGATAATTAGGAATTCTTATAATCATGTTTCGCACTAATTAATCTATCAGGTTGCTTCAGTCTAGATTGCGTTCAGTATCAGTAATCACGAACTGTGTAGATAATTAATACAATCTAATTATTAATATGTTTAATAATGTAAATAAATTAGCTGTAAGACATTTTTTAACGACTTCTCAGGATCACATAAAATGTTTTTCTTTCTGCGAAAATGAATAGGTAAAAATTTGTTATTATGTTTGAATGGAGTCAAAGATGACTTGATGCAGTCGTAATTATCACGCCGGCAACATACAGTTTCATCACTGAAATGACGTATTTTATACATCTGATAAAACATGCGTGGGGTCTAAGACAGCAAAAGAGAGTTATTGTGAATGACGCAGCAAAATTTGTTTTCTTAAACTTTTAAATCTCCACTGAAGTCTAACACCCCTTTGAAAAATTAAAAAGTAAGTCTTTTAACCGTCTATCATTTCCATGCCCACATTTGGTAAGTTTTTAATTAAAATTCCTCTTTAATCTTCACAGATTTTTTTTTTCTGAATCGGTTTTTTTTTATTATCTTAGATTCCTGATTGAGGCTGGAGCAATGAACCTGCTACCTGTTAATAAACCACAAGGGAAAAAAGAGTTAAATTAACTTGTGATCTAGCCAGCCAACCTAGGTCTTGTTTAATGACTTTCTTACCATCCAAGATTATTTTGAGAAAACAAACTGTTATTGCTTTAAAAGAAATAATACCTATGCAGCCTATGGGTGCACTATTAAAACTGCGGGTTGTATATGGCACCTTTGAAAGTGAAATGTTGTACACCAGCGGCACCCTTGTACACTGTAAAAAAATGTGTAACTTTATTCCGTAAATACTGGGGCAGCATTTTGCACTTTGTGTAGCCTTATTCCGGCGGTTAGCTTCCTCCATAGCAATGGAGTAACTTAACTGGTGTAACGTATGAGCGTTACACTAGTTTTATCAGTTAAGTTACTCCATTGCTATGGAGGCAGCTAAGCTGCCACCGTTTTTACAGAGAAAGATTAATTTTTTTTTAATTTTTTACAGTGTAAAAGTGCCTATTGACTCCTTATGACACATATATATTACCTGCTAAGGGTGCCATTTGGTTTTTTCTGTTACCCTTAAGGGTGTTATAGAGAGTCAAATAGCACCCTTTAAAGGTGCCGCTGGTGCATCTACGTTTCACCTTTATAGGTGCTACATGCAGCCCGTAGTTTTATCAGTGTATAGTGTCCCAAAACAGAGGGTTATTATTTCATATATGTACATGATATTCATGTTAAGCATGTTATGCGAAAAATGTTGCATAATGAGGTACAGGCGTCCCTCGTAAACCGCGGTTAGTTCGTTCCGTGTAGTATCTAAATCGTGCTATACGAGACTATTTTAAAAATAACTTTTTAAGTTATTTTTTACACTTATTCTGTTCATAGAAAAATAATGTCTATTTGTATCGCGTTGTATCAAAACCGTGTTATACGAGACTTAGAAATAATGTGAATCAAGGGATGTGTACCGTGTTATATCGAAACCAAGTTTCATAAAAATATAGTAAAATCTCAATAGAGTAATTATCAAACATTAACAGAATGTTATAAGCAGAAACGAAATTCAATCTTTTTTGAACATAACTTTCGTGTTTTCTTCAAAATCATGAAATAATTAATTCAAGTTTCATACCGTGTAATATTGAAACCGTGTTATAATAAAATTTGGTACCGTGTAATATCGATACCATTTTGTAGAAGTACCGTGCTACACGAGTGACACTGAAATTATTTTCAAATACTAACTGCGGTTTCCTAAGAGAGCGTGACGAATTACTCACTATAAATATTAAATATATAGGATCGTAATATCCTATTTGACTCTGAGTTCCACAATTATTTAAAATTAATACTAAATCCTTATTTAGAAAAACTATTGAGAATCACTGTAGTATGAAAAAAGTCCCTCCTTCAGTACATCATTGATTCTAATATTTTAAATTCATACTGTAACGAGCTAATGTCTGCATCACATGACTTCCTTTGACTCCAATTTAATGTCATTTAATGTCAGTTTTAATGGGACTCAATAGTTTACTCTCCAAAAATCACCAACAGTGGCCAAATTGAAATTAGATTTGAAAAAAAAATAATAATTTGAATTTTGTCATCTTGAATTCAAATTATGTTTTTCGCAATCACGAGTGTGTGTTTGTATGTGTGTGTGTGGGGGGTATGTGTGTAGGCATGTGTGTTTGTGTCTATGTGCAGTCATGAGTGTGTGGGTAGTTGTGTGTATGAGTGTTTGTGTGCGTGGGGGCGGGGTATGTGTATGTGTGTGTGTGTAAGCATATGTGTTTGTGTGCAGGCATGAATGTGTGGGCAGTTGTGTGTATTTATGTGTATATGAAGGTGTCTGTATGCATGCGTGTGTGTATGTGTTTGTGTATGTGTGTGTATGTGTTTGCGTGTATGTATGGGTGTGTGTAGGATATGGACGCAACCTGGAGACGGTTTTCGCTAGAGGAGCAGCATCGTGAGGCCAGCCGACGCGACGGGTGGTGCTGGCAGAGGGTGGCGTGGGAAAAATGATAGCACGCCAAAAACAGTCAAATGAAAGCAGTAAGCAATCGTGATTGCTCAAAAAAAAACCCCTCCAAATTTGTCGCCAAACTGGAGAAAAAACTTGGCGACCAAACGACTGGTGATATATCGCTAAGTGTATCGCCAAATTATAACACCACTTGAGTTTGCATCGAAATTGATAATGATTTCCCCCCAAAAAGGGGCAAAAGACCCCTTTAGAAACACCCGAATGCAACCAAAAGGGGAGGTGCACAACTAGACCCCACTAGGAGTCTACGTACCAAATTTGAACTTTCTAGGACTTACCGTTGTTGAGTTATGCGACATACATACGCACATCCGCAGATACGCACATACATACGTACATACAGGCGTCACGAGAAAATTCGTTGTAATTAACTCGGGAATCCTCATTATGGATATTTCGCGTGTCTTTACGTTCTTAGGCACTTATCCACGTATGGTCAAGTCGAAAGAAAAAAAAATCAATATTCATTCGGGGGTGAGTAAAATGGAAATTAAGGTCGATTTTTGAGTGAATTTTTTTTTCGCGAATACAATACTTCCTTTTTTGTAAAAGGAAGTAAAAATATCATATGGATTTATTTGCTTTTACCCATGAACAACTTGTCCTTAATTCCTTCCAAAAACGAGACTCGGAGGAAGAGAATTGGGAAAGAAAAGTAATTATATATATATATATATATATATATATATATATATATATATATATATATATATATAAAGTTATAATATTTAGCGCAATTTCCATAAGGGGATTTCGACGTAATTACACAGTTTTAGACATTAATCGTTTTATTATGGTTATACCAGCAATGACGAAACACTAACAATGACCAGGGCTGTCAGTTTAAAGACAAACGGTTAAACGTAATAGATATCAATAACTTATGATATTAACTTAGTATTCGAATTGTATCACTGCGGACTGAATAGCACAAACTGTGACTGAATTTAAAGTCAAATGTATTTGGCTCCAAAAGAACAAAAATGTCTGGAATCAAGTTAGGTCTTGTGACGGAAGTTCATTAAATAATAAGCAATGCAATGTTTCATATTATATTTTTTACTTACGAACTTGGACATTCGAAACATATAGTTATGGATCTTACATATTTTTACAAGGGTATTTTTTTGGGACTGCTATAACTTTCTCAATAACTCATAAAACTTATTAAATACGCCATCATTAAAAAAAAAATCACCGCTTATAACGAAAAGTAAACAAATCATTAACAATGTGGCGAATGGTTTTGTTTTGCATTAACCATAGCTTCAATGTATAGCATCCCGTGAGGGAGTCCGTATAAACTCAGTTGTAATTAAGAACTACGAAAAACAAGATACATACACAAAGTTGTAGTGTCGTCATTTGCTGTTACATTACGGTCACTAAATAGCGGCAATGTTACTTTTGGAAAGCTCAACTATAATAAAAATATAATTTTAACTAAAAATGTATATACGTTATAGTTCAGACCAAACATTCTAAAAACATATATGCAAGGAGAATTCTATTACGTACCTACTGCAGAAAGTTTTTCTTTTCTCTTTTAAACTTAATATACAGGGTGTTGCGTTTTAACCTGCAAGAACTTTATTTTCGCAACCGTTAGTTCACGATGTGTACTTCCAATTGCAAAAATGTTCAAAATCAGATGCAGAGTTAAGGTATTGAAAGTTTGAGCAAAAATAAAAATGAGTAAAAAAATACATAATTTAACTTTTTATACGGACCCTAGGTCCCCTAACTAATATTTAGAGAAATAATCTCCATTAAAAACTATTACTGACACACACGAAAAAAAAAACTTCACATTTGTGCGACCAAACTCAAGGGGATATTCCAGTTCAAAGTTTTAAGGGACCATACAGAAGATGAGATTGGAACTTATTGCCCTTTCAGAAGAATTACAGGTCGTCAAAGCAAGAAAAAACAAGGTATTCATATTTTTCATTGGTGTTCAAAAATAAATGCAAATGTTATGTGTGATACGCAAAAACACACCACAAAACCCCGAGCAATTTAAAAAAACCACACTTTATGCACACATTTTAAAAACACTTGTTAACCGCTATATTTCTCCCCAAAAGTTGTTATTGACGGCGAGTGAAAAGTGGTGTAAGTCACAAAACGCTGCGTTTCATATCTCGGTGAATATTGGTCGTACTAATTTCAAACTTTTTGTGTTGGAAGTATTTTTCAATGGAGATTATTTCCCTAAACATTACTTAGGGGATCTGAGGCCCGTATAAAAAGTTAAATTTTGTGTTTTTGACTTATTTTTATTTTCACTTCAAAATTTCAATATCTTAACTTTGCATCTGATTTTGAACATTTTCGCAATTGGAAGTATACATCTAAGACTAACAGTTGCGAAAATAAAGGTCTTGCATGTTAAAACGGAATACCCTGTATATTTTTTTAAAGATGAATGTTACTTTGAGTTTTGACTTCTGACCATTTAGATTTAGGCTCATAAAATTTCTGTTATCTGGGCCTCTTTTCAGTAAGCTATATATCAAAGTTACGGATGCTCACAGCTATGACATTAAAACTTTGAAACAAATTACTGCCATGTTAAGTTTTAAAAGAAATTCTCATTTTCGTCTAGTAAATTATATTCATTTGCAAAAGACTAGTTTTCATCTAGAATGACAGGGTTTTACGATCTCAATCTAAATTATAGCCTATATCCTTCTCATTAAATGGACTATTCAACACAAAAAGAATTTTTCAATTCGTGCCAGTAGTTCATGAGATTGGCGCGTTCAAACAAACTAACAAATAAACAAACTCTTCAGCTTTATACCATTAGTATAGATTTAAATTATCTGATTATATTTGAAACCAATCATGCATGCCGCAACATACAAAGGAAGCAGCATTTTGTTCTTTCAGCACTTTGTAATTATACATTTATAAAAAAGTCACAGACATAAAGTAAGGTTAATCCAGCCAGTTAAATGTCATAATTAACTGAGGGAAAAATATTTGGATTAGATTCATTTTAGTGATTCATTTTCTTGTAATAAATACAACGATAACATTACTTTTAAATGTTCACTTTCTTTTTACTTAAAATAAACGCAGGTGGGGGTGGGGGGATAAAAAAAATTGACGTTTTTTTCCACCTGCTATTTAATCCAATACTGACACGGAATATATTGATGAATGTAATTTTTAATCTTAGATTTATAACGATGCAATATTTTCTTAAATGTACGACTAGTTGTTTTATAAGAATGGGAAACATTTGTTAGTACAGTAAAAAATTTAGATTTAAAAAATAAAATCACCGCTCTCTTTCTTAACTGATGACGCTTTGGATTTCCCTACCTAATTAAAGCACTACATATGATTTACAACTTAAATACTTGCTAATTTTGAAAGAAATATTTTAAAGGTTATTTTTAATGAAAGACACAGTTTCGTAATCATGAATGACTAATTATTGCTTCGGTGTGTTATTTTTTTAGTGGAAAAAATGCTTTATCAAGCAAGAAAAATGCTTCTTTGTTTATCATAATTATAACTACTTTCTCCCCTATATTTACCTGGCTATCATACTTTCCCACGCTACAGTATGAGGAATTGCATGGTTATCATTATAATTACGATCATTTCCAAAAAAAAAACTCATTTCGGTGTTAGAATTTTGAAACAATTTATAATGGATATAAGTTTACTTTCAATAGGTAAAATGAAGCGTTTTCTCATTTGTAAATTATTAACTGCATTACCGGGTGTTGAATTGTCTATCTTGAAAATTAAAGTTGTGTAAATGACGCATTTGCAACAATCTGGCTTCAATTAAAGAAAAAAAAAATAGAGTAAAATTTCCTGTTAATGTAAAAAAAAAAGCAATTTAATGATTCGGAATGGATTTTTTTCTCTCATCGGATCTCATTGGAAACTCATTAGGTTTTTTAAAATTTCAAAAATTCAGTAGTCAGTGTTATTAATAGTAGCAAACATTCGTTTCACGGATTTTTTGGTGAAAACCCTTTTTGTGAATTCCTGAGCATTAAAGGAAGTCTTTGCCGAATCTGACAGAGATCTAACGTAAACAGTGGATTTGTATAAGAAAAACCAAACTTTATATATACAGTCGACGCTCGATATAACGACCATCTCCGTGCCAGAGAAAAAGGTCTTTATAATGAGTGGTCATTATAAGAGATAGATTTTTTTTTTAAATATACACATGCATCATGCATGTTCCATTGTTCCAATACAATTGGCACTTTTTTAAACATTCCAATAAAATGCCCAAATTATTTTTATCAAGAGATTTTTTTTTCTTTTTTTAAAACTATTTGTGCAAAATATTATGACAAAATATTTCTAAGCAGAAAATATAGGAAAAGTAGTATTAAAGTACTTTTAAATCATTTATTTTCTGAAGATAAAATCAGAAGCAATTGCCTTCCTTTATAACACATGTGATTTTAGCAAAACCTAATTTTCCACTTCAGTTATAGATGATAAATAGTGTTTTTTTTCTTGCTTTTCAAAGAAACACTTAAAAGTCTCTCGAGCATTTGAAACATTTTTCATACTGAGAACTTTGGTCTCAATTTCTTCTTCAGCTGATCATGATACATTAATTTGTTTTTGTGCACAATATCGAGAGGAACTTCATTTTTTTACAGACACGTGTTTGACACATTCTAAATTATAATTGATTTTAGCATAAACCTCAAAGTTTAACACTTCTACCAATTTCTTTTTTTTTTAGAAATTTTTTACAGCATTTTAATTTTTTCGTCAAAATTTTTATCTTGGATTGCCTGACAAATCATTTAAGCATTTTCCCTTTGCTTTTTAAAATTAACATGGTGGAGGCAATTTTTGATGGCCTTTTCTGAATTCCATGCTGTTTTATAAAGATGCAAAGCTGTAATGATATCCACTTCGTAATATTCACCTTCTTCCAGTCCGTAAAAGGTAATAAAGTTCATTTCAAGTTACATATTAGTATAATTGCAAAAAACACCAGGAATAGTGTTCACTGAATTCGGTCGCTGTATTGGATTAGATGATGCAGAACGGTCGTTATACCGGAGGGAAATTAACATAGAGTTCATTGGAACAAAGTTGGGACTTTTACCACTGGTCGTTATAATGGGTTGGTCTTTGTGATGAGTGGTCGTTATAATGAGCGCCGACTGTATATATATGAGTTCATGAGTATCAAAGGAACTCTGTGCCAAATTCTGCTAATATACTTCTGCAAACTTGTATTTACATATATTATACAGTTATACATATGCCTTATACAAACTGTGGATTTGTATTTGAAACACATCCACCTACTTACGTCGACATACAGGGTGTTTCGTTTTAACCTGCAAGACCTTTATTTTCGCAACCGTCAGTTCTAGATGTATACATTCAATTACAAAAATGTTCGATATCAGGTGCAGAGTTAAGACATTGAAAGTTTGAAGTGAAAATAAAAATAAGTGAAAAAATACAAAATTTAACTTTTTATACTCGCCCCAGGTCCCCTTACTTGTAGTAAGGGAAATAATCTACATTGAAAAATAATTCCAACAAAAAAAGTTTGAAATTAGTACCATCAATCTTCACCGAGATATGAAAAGCAGCGTTTGGTGGCTTAGACTACTTTTCACTCGCCGTCAATAAAACCTTTTGGGGGAAAATATCGCGGTTAACAAGTGTTTAAAATGATATGTGTGCATAGAGAGTGGTTTCTTAAATTGTTCGAGGTTTTGTTGTGTGTTTTTGCGTATCACGGCATAACATTTGCATTCATTTTTGAATAGCAATGAAAAATATAAATACCTTGTTTTTCTTACTTTGATGACCCGTCATTCTCTTGAAAGGGCGATGAGTTCCAATCTCATCTTATGTCTGGTTCCTTAAAACTTCGAAATGCAATACTTCCTTGAGTTTTGGTCGCACAAATGTCCTGTTGCTTCGACAGACGAACTTTGGTTGCGCATACAAACAATATGGAATACTCTTCCGCAGGCAGATATTCAAACTTTGTTTCACTCCATGCCGAGTAGTGTACAGCTCTTATTGCGGCGCCTGGTGGCCACACAAAATACTAATTTCTATCTCTTTTTATTGTTTGTTTGGTTTGAAAATGTAATCATTTATTTGTACCATTACCACTCAACTGCGTATTAAATTTCATTCAACTATGATGCTTCCTTCATGGTGTTGCAATTTTCACAAACAGGAGTGTATGTAAAGAAACTACAGAAGAAAAGAAATGCAACTGATGTGGAAAATAATGGATTTAAAGCAATTGTATGAAAGATCCGTTGTTGCTGTGCATTTTTTTAAAAAAATATATAGAGAAAAATGGATATTTTGAAGAAATTCATAAATTATAGACATCTTGCTGAACACCTAAATATTCTTTAATTTGGATAAATATTTCTGTGATACATGTGCGGCTATAGAGGCAACGTTTTATCGACATGGAATTTTGAACTTCCAAAAAATTTTTTTCGATTCCACCTAGTATTGTTCGTTTTTCGTGAGAAGGCACTTCGCCACGCCTCCTCGAAGGCAGAGTTCCATTTTACGCGGGGGGGGGGGTGTTCGGTAAGCAATCCACAGCTAAGGAGACAACCAGACAGCCTTAACTTGAGTGTGCATTCTAATTTGCAAAAAAGTCTTAGTGTCCTTCACAGTGTTTGCTTCCCATGTCTGTTGTCATTTTAGTTATTCTTTCATTTTAAAAATTGCTGCTCTTACTACAAAATGCTATGATTCGAACATACCTTTTGCCGAAAACAGCGAAATAGAATCATTGGATACCACTTGACAAGGGAGGAGTCAAGTGCCTTCCCATGGAAAACGTAGAGTACACAGTGCTGGTTCACACTTTCAGACGCAAGTCGACACAGGTTGCTGGTTGGTTGGTTTATTTAATTTTAACGGCACAAGAGCCCTTGAGGACTATACTGCGCCAAACGTTTTCTTTATGTAATATTATTTATATGAAGTCATGATATTGTAAAGGTAAACTTGTTTTGAGGTAAAAAGTATTAAACTTCAGTACTTTAAAATAAGTAGTGAAGAACATGTATATATTAAAAACATTTAAATGGATAAAACAATAGATTGACAATAACCTTGGTAAACAAGAAGAGGACAAAATCACAGTTTGACGACACAAACACTAAATTAAAAAGGAGAAACCAATCTCCTGGAGGAAGGAGTACAAATTGCGATGAGGTGGGTTCCCCAGCAACTCCTTCAAATATCGATTAAAATTATTAAAATACTTAAAACGAATTTGATTAAAATTAGGGCAGTTACTTAAAATGTGTAACTCGGTCTGATGTACATTACATGTAATGCAAGTTGGAACTGGTTCACGACATAAGAGGTACTTGTGGGTGAATCTGGTATGACCAGTGCGTAGTCGCGCTAATAGAACTTGTTCTCTCCTGGTAAGCTGCATTGATTTGAAACCTGCAGTCGAGGGCTGGATCGAATGCAATTTGTTTTGCGTTTCAAGATTCCAGTTCTGCTGCCAATGCGTGTTAAGACATTCACAAATGGCTTTTTTAGTATCCTCGAAAGGGACACTGTCATCGGTTTGGATACATGCAGCTCTGGCAGCCAAATCGGCTGCTTCATTGCCGGCAATGCCCACGTGACCAGGGATCCAACAAAAGAGTACGTGAAAATTATTTTGGATAAGATTTTTGTATAAATGATATGACTGATTGACTATGGGGTGGCTATTATTATTGCAGTGAGCGATGGCTTCCACTGAACTCTTGGAGTTAGTGTATACTATCCATTTTTGTTGATTAGATTGGGCTATTGATTGGAGAGATTTAAATATAGCTTTTATTTCTGAGTTAAATATTGAGCAAGATGGGTTTAGTTTTTCTGCGGTAACTTGATCATTAATTATTGTAGCAAAGCCGACGTGATCGCTTGTTTTTGACCCGTCGGTGAAAAGGGAATTGTATTCAGAATGCTTTTATGTCATAAAATATTTGTTGATAGACTGTATCTGCAGTAGTTTGTTTGGGGACTTTTGAGAAGTCACTGATTATAGAGGGTATTACTTCGCACCATGGTTCAATTAGTTTTATTGTGTTGGCAGTTTTGAAATCTGATAGCTGCAAGTCTGACAGTACCCGACGCATTCGGATCCCAAATGTTGGGGTCATCGTAGGTCGATGTAAAAATAATACAACATTAGATGGATTAAAAATATGGAGATGTAGTGGGTGATTAGTGAAAGGTTTTGTTTTAAAGTAAAAATTTAAACAAAGTTTAAGACGTCTATTGTTTAGAGATTGTTCAGATGCAAGAATATATAGACTGTTGATAAGTGAGGTCCGGAAGGCTCCTGTGCAGATGCGCAGTGCCTGATTATGTATTGGATCCAGGGCTTTTAGATAGCTTTTCGCGGCAGAACCATAAATTTGACATCCATAATCAAGTTTTGAGCGTATAAGAGCCCTGTAAATTTTCAACAGAGACTCCATATCAGCACCCCAAAAAGTGTTTGTTAAGACTTTAAGTATATTTAATTTCAATAGATATTTTTTCCTTAGCTTTTGTATGTGCGGTATAAATTTTTTAAGTTTTTTATCAAATGTGAGACCAAGAAATTTTCCTTGGTCTTTTACAGCTATTGGTTGATTGTTAAGGAGAAGATTTGGATCAGGATGAAGACCTCTTTTTCGGCAGAAATGGATACAGAATGTCTTTTGAGCAGAGAAAGTGAAGCCATTTTCTTCCGCCCATTGTGATACTTTATTGATTGCAATTTGGAGTTGTCTTTCCACGATACTCATGTTCGACGACGAGAAAGATATTTGAAAGTCATCAACGAACATGGTACCTTTAACAGCGGGGGGCAATTGATCAATCAAGCTATTGATTACTATTATAAATAGAGTCACGCTTAGTAGGGTCTGGTGGGGGAAAGTGGTCAATGGGGTAAAGTGGTCATAATTCAAATAAATGGCTATACCTTAGAAATAAATGTTCGAATGAATGTGAAAATTTTATTTTAGAGTAGTGCAGTTAGAAACTACATTTTTAATACAAAATTTTACAACTGCCAAAATTTTATTTGGTAAAAAAAAATATTTTGTGTGATTATGAATTTTTTAAAAATATAAACACCTTTTTTAACTTGCTTGGGAAATTTTGTTTGTTAGAATTATGAACAGATTGACTGGGCAGGAAGCTTCCTACATGTCCCAAGAACTCATACTCATTAGCAGTTAGCTGAATCTATTTTGAATATTTTTTTAGAACAATTTTAGTAAGATGGGGTAAAGTGGTCATAATATTAGGCTTAACGAATATTGTTCTTTTAAAATCACTTAATCTTTAAGTATAAAGCAGATATAAATTAAATATTATTTTAACTTAATATGTATTGTTTTTACAGTAAGCAAGGTTAAATATATGAGTATATGCGCATGCATACGCATATATTCGTGTAGGCACGTATATATACGTATTCACATAAATGCACCAATAAACACGTATTTGGGTATCTCGTAGTATTTTTTATCTATACAGATATACATTCGACTATACACGTATATACCCGCTTATACTCGTACAAATACAAACACTTATATACTCAGGTAGACACGACGTATATACGCGTACGTACTCGAGCTGACACTTACATACTAGCATATGATATACATGTATGCAGTGTGAGTTTAAACTCTCGGGGAAATTTTTAAAAGGTGTTAGAGAGGAGGATAAGAAGTAAGAATCATAAGAAACATATGGCCACAAACACAACGCTGACGCGCTACATGCACGCAAAGCCAGAAACTAATGAATGCTAAACAGGTCACAAATTTATTACAAAATCGACAATTTTACACAACGACTTAAGAAAGTTTTAAAGTGATTGATGAAACTTGCGGCCGGCATATGTAATACATGCTCGCAATCACTCTGTTGCAATTACGAGACTCTTGAAAAACTTTCATCAGTCGCTGCACCTTTGTTGCGATGCGTGTATTAGAGCTACTACAGGCCTTACTTTTTAACAACTGTCTAAATATTTCTTAAGTACTAAAATGTCGGGTAAAATCATCTTTGTGTAACAAATTTGTGACCTCTGTTTTCATTCCATCGATTTCTGGCTTTGTGTGCATGTAGCGCGTCAATTACCATAAGTTCCTTATGATTCTTTGCTTCTTATCCTACCCTTTCACACCACTTAGATTTTGCCCAAGATCTTGGATTCACTATGTAAGCATACATGTATATTAGCGGATATACTCGTAGATATATGTGGATACATGTACTGGTGTTTATACGTAAATGTACGTATATACGTCTAACAAAAAATAGAATCGTGTTTACACATAAGCATACGTATATACTCTTGCTTCCACATATATATACGTGAGTAGACACGTACCAAAGAGAGAGAGTAGACACGTGACGCAGAATATCGTAGAAGACTGTTATGTCTCAATGCCCGATTGTTTCGCTTCAAGTACATCATACATTCACGCTAGAGGTGGCTTAACAGGGTACTTAAACCTCCATTTATTCGAGATTTTTCCAACCATAAATGATCAATTTGCTTTAATTTTGTAATCACTTTCTAATGTCAATTTTATTATCACGTGTGTAAAATTTAGCTTCATTCTGGCAATTTCTTCTTGGTGTAGCAATTTTAATGGCCAGTAGTGTATCTATGTACACTTATATATGCGTATATACGTCGACTATACACTTATATACTCAGAAACTCAGGTATGCAATATATACTCGAGATACATGTGCAAACACACAAATGATGTTCGTTTTGCGCGTATATACTCGCATATACACGTGACTCGTATGTAGTAGTAGTCGTGTAGACACGTATACACTCCTGTAGGCAATCACGTATACATGCTTATATGCTCGTGTATACACGAATATACTTGAGTAGGCACATGCATGCATGTATCTGATGTATACATGTATTTATTCATATATGAGCATGTTTACTCTTGTTTACACGACACGTATATACTCGTGCATACCCGCATATACTCGTACATATACTTCTAACTATAAAAATAACCGAAATATACAAATAATAGGGTAATTTGTAACAGTTTTGCAGCTGTTTTTAACTATGACCACTTTACCCCATACTATGACCACTTTCCCCCACCCTATGGGGTAAAGTGGTCATAAATACAAAGGGAAATGAAAATGTTATAAAACTACTTAAATCAATATTTTTTTTCCTGAAATTCAATGTACGTGTTCTTTAATAATGCAATGTAAAATAATAACAAAAAATGTTGAAGTATTTAAAGAATTTATTGTATTTATTATCCACCTAAGTTGAAAACCTTCGATTTTATGACCACTTTACCCCACCAGACCCTACACTTCCCTGGGGTACTCCTTCTTCTTGAGTGAAGGTATCCGATAGAACAGACTTGATACGTACGCGAAATGAACGATCTCTTAGAAAATTAGAGAGGAAGATGGGAAGGTTACCTCGCAATCCATACTCGTGTAGGGTTTTGAGGATCCCATATCTCCAGGTACGGTCATATGCTTTTTCAGTATCGAAACATACGCTCACAAAATGTTTTCGCTTGAGAAATGCTTCTCTTACGGATGTTTCGAGAAGCAATAGGTTGTCTGCTGTGCATCTGTCATGCCTGAATCCCCTTTGATATGAAGATAGCAGATGGTGCGACTCCAGAATGTACAACAGTCTGTCGTTGACCATCCGCTCCATTAATTTACATAGGCAGCTTGTGAGAGCTATAGGTCTATAGCTCTCAATGTTTTTCAGGTTGTTTGTTTAGCTTAAGGATAGGAATTACTATTGCTTGACTCCAGGATTTTGGGAATTTGTGTTCAGAATAAATTCTATTAAAAAGTTGCAAAATATTTTCTAATGAGGACCTGCTTAAGTTTTTTAACATACTATTGTGGATTTCATCTGGGCCTGGTGATGGGTTTTTTGATTTTTGCAAAGCAATATTTAGTTCGTGAAAGGTGAATTTTGTGTTATATTGATTAAAAATGTTTGAATTAAAATCCAGAACTCTTTGTTCCTTACATGATTTGATAGTTAAAAATTTTGTGCAATAGTTATTTGCATTGGAGACTTCTGCCAAGTACGTCCCCATGCAGTTAGCAACCTCTTTGTGTTTAGATAAAATATTGCCGTTTTCTTCCAGAATGGGAGCACAAGATGTATTGTAGTTGCCAGCGATCTTTTTTTATTTTACTCCATACAGTCTTGGATGGGGTGGATGTCGTGATTGTGATGACATAGGCCTGCCACGACTCCCGCTGGCTCCTCCGTCGAATCCTTCGAGCTTCAGCACGAGCTCGTTTAAGTGCTACGAGATTTTGTGTGGTTAAATAGCGACGAAATGTATTCCATGCCATTTTTTGTTTCCTATGAGCCTCCTGACAATCAAAATTCCACCAAGGCTTAGAAAATTTGATCCTGCCTTTAGTGGTTCTTGGTATAGCAGTGTTCGCTGCGTTTAAGATAATGTCGGTTACTCGCTTTAGCGCCAAATCAATATCAATATCAATCACGTCCTCCGATGCTATTTCTGCCAATTGGGTAAATGCTGCCCAATCAGCTCGATCAATGCGAAGTCGGCCTTGCTGATGCTGCTGATTGTTGCAGCGTCCATTAAATGTTATCCGGATCGGAAAATGGCCACTGGTGTAGAGACCAGCCTGCACTTGGAAATCCCAACATGGCAAAAAGGAAGCGGAACATATTGCAAGGTCGATGGCATTGTAAGATTGAGTAGGAAGGTGAAAATAGGTATTTTCACCGTTGTTAAAAACGCATAGATAATTGTCTTCTATAAACTTTTCTATTATTAGGCCTCTACTGTTAGAGTCTGGACTCCCCCAGAGAGGATTATGACCATTGAAATCCCCCAAGATGACAAATGGGGGAGGAAGTTGTTCTACAAGTGTTTGTAATTCCACGCCTCTTAAGTCGTAAGAAGGTGGAATATATACGGAGCAAATTGTAAACAGCGAGTGAAGGTGTACGCGCGCAGCTACTGCTTGCAGGGATGTGTTGGTATTGAGCTGGTTAGATGCATAATCATTAGAGATTAGCGGTGCCACTCCTCCACAACGACGGTCACCTGACAAGCAGCCCTTGCGGTATATGTCGAAATCGGTTGATATACCTCGTTGAATGATAATACCTCGGTTTATCAACGGGCGATAGGAATGTTTCTTGCAGACAAAATATGGCCGGCTGATGATATTCGACAAGATCTTTGACGTCTGTGACATTATGCGAGCAACTCTGACAATTCCAAGAGAGAATGTTCAAGGCCATGGAGAAAAAAAGAAGTTGAAACGGCCGGAAGGAGAGGGAGCAGTTCATGAAGGAGGATGGTCCGTCCACCCTTCATCGTCGGATGGCGGAAGATCTTCAAAATCCACATCCTCGTCTTCCTCCTGGGGAGGAGGTTGTTGGAATTTTTCAATTTGTGATTTGGTCAATTTTACTTTCTTGCTAGAAAGTAAAAAGTCCTCTTTTTTAAAGTTATAAAGTTTTGGGGGCCTCTGTTTAGAGACTACCCCGATTTTTGCGCGTGTTTGGATGATTTTCTTTTTTTCACTAAGTTTTTTCGAATTCTGTGTGAATGGTTTCTTTTCATTAACAGTAACAGATACAGTATTTGTTTTTTGTATTTGTTGTTGATTTTGATTAGTTTCTTTAAAATAAGATTTGGGGATATTATTTTGTTTATTTGATTTGGTTGTGTTTACAGTTTTGGCATTAGTAGAAGCATCTGTTTGGGAATCTGTTTGTGTGCTTACAGACTTCAGTACCTTTTTAACGGCTGAAGCATATGAAATACCTGTTGTTGGTGTACGGGATTCAACTAGTTTTCTTGCATCTGGATGAGATATTTTTTGTGTTGTTTTAATTATCTGTGTGAATTTCTTTTTCTGTGAGCCATTTTGAGCATGATCTGGAGTATGAAGGATGGTCCCCTTTGCAGTTTACGCATTTGTAGGTCTTGTTACATGCATTACTGTCGTGACCGGGCTCTGCGCACCTGGCACAGGTGTCAGTACCACGGCACGCAAACTTCGAATGTCCAAACCGCTGGCATTTGAAACACCGGAGCGGATTTGGAATATAAGGGCGAACTGGGCAAGAGAGATAGCCGGCTTTAACACGTTGCGGGAGGACGGGTGTATTGAATGTCAGAATTACATGTTTGGTGTTTATCATTTCGCCGTTCCGTTTTATGGTGATCCTTTTTACTGAACTTACGTTTTGATCCTTTATTCCCTCCAAGATTTCCTCCTCGGGCGTAAAGAGAAGGTCAGGTTCGGAAATAATTCCCCGTGAAAAATTAAGGGTTTTATGTTCTGAAGTTGTAACAAGATATGAACCAATTTGTGTGATAGCCATTATAGATTTAATTTGTTTTGAATCTTTAATTTCCACTAGAAGTTCACCGGTGCGTAGTTTTTTAACAGATTGATATTCTCCTATTAGATGAGTGAGCGCTTGATTGATCAAAAAGGGGGAATTTTTACTTAAATTGAGGTTTGGATCGTTGCGTTTAATGACAGAAAACTTAGCTGTGTTCGACAATACGTTCTGACGCTCCCCGCAGGGGGGAGAAGATTTATTTATATTATCTTCCATAAATAAACCTGGGAACTAGGGGGAAAAGTGGGGTCTAGCCCCTGTGTAGCCCCCCTACACAGAGGTAAGGCTGCGTACGACAGGGTTCGCCTGCTATCCCTAAAGACTCCCGTTTGAGGTACCGACTACCCCCGGTACCACGCAGCCATCGGCACGGTTGACACACCTTAGCTTAGGGGTTTTCGTCCGAATTTGGTAAGTGTGATGAGGGAAGGAAGGGAAAAAGATCCTCTCCCGCCGATATTCTGTTTGAGCAACTGGGGGGTCACTACTCCTCCCAAGAGCTCGCCCCGAACTCACCACATTGCAAGCCCCCCCCCCACACCACGACAAGGTAAACGGACACGGGGGGACACAGGTTGCCTTTGCTCATATTATATAAATTTTTTTTTACAATTGTTTTGACTTTAAAGGAATAATATAAGAGGACATATTTCCATCTATTGCAAATTTATTGAAAACACCAAATAAAATTTAAAGCGAATAAAGTACGACACATTTAAAGCACTGAGTTTTCTCAGTTGTTATCAAACTACCAATTTAAAGGAAGAAAACAGAAGGAAAAAAATTAATAAAAGCTATGTCTGAAAAAAAAAAAAATTCAAAAGATGTCCTTCATGACAGTTTATGATAACTTTAACATTGCAAAACGATTAGGTTGCACGTGTTTAGTCAAAAACAAGTTCAAAATCAGCGTTACCGAACTGAGAAATAAAGTGGTAGTTAACCTTTATTCAAACTATTTTATTATATTTTAAATGAAAGATATTGAAGATTTAATACTAATAATAAATCATATCGATTTCTTTTTGAAAGAAGATTCCTTAACAAAGACTTTAAAATGGAAAGAGGGAAGTTCATTTATGAAAGCATGGCGGTATGTGGGTTAAATTCATCTATTCAGGAACGAAACGTCAAACTTTAAGCATAAAAAATGCCTAATATAGTCATTAAAATGAATTAATTGCTTCCAATATCTTCTTTTAAAGACTCATTCCCCTTATTTTTAAACAGATTTGTTTAAAGAGCTTAATTGGATTACTGATATAAAACGAAAACAAAAATACTTCAAATTTTATTTTCATTACTTTTAATTACGCACCTAATTGCCGATTGAATAGCCTTTTTTCGGAGTTTTTCAGAACTTTCAGTCGCTTTTATCATATTTGATCCATTCAACTAGAATTGTTCATTTAATTTTAAAGCACGAAGTTTTTAAAATACCTAAAAGAATGATTCTACTTTCTCATACACTCTTTAGTTTCATTTCATTTTTAAATCCCCATTTCATCGATCATATAAAAATTTCATAAGGATAAATAAAAAATAAATATAATTTGTACATATATGGTAAAAGCAACAAATATATCACAGCTTTTTTTTCAATAACAGTTAAGATGATTAAGAAAATAATAACAATAATTAAATTAAAGAGAATTAGGATTAATTAAGTTCCAAAGCTGTAATAAAATCTTAAAGTTATAAAGTTTTCAAAAATTCGAAATACGTTTGTATACATATGAATTTTTTCTTATTATGGGGTACTAAAAAACTATTATAAAGAACCATTATTTAGGCTTCATAAATAATTTATTTGCTTTTCAAATCCATTAAAAAAAAAAAAAAACTAAACGGAATTACGCATTACAGTTCGAACGAAACAGAAACCTCACTGACACTCTCACGAAGAAAAAACAATTTAAAAATATACTTAATATACATCGGACAAAATTAAGATAATCCTTCCCTGAAAAACAAATTCAATATGCATTCCAATCATAACAAATTAAATAGCCACTCCTTTTCTCAGAAAAACAAAAAGTTATAATACAAAATACAGTTTGAATTTTTAAAAAAATCTCCCTCCCCCTCCCCGAAGGAAAATAAATACGGGTTCGTTTGGAACAAAATGAAAATCCCCCGAAGAAAAGAGGAATCAATTAACATAAGTATTACGATTGGAACAAAATAATCTCCATGACAATCAGTCCCTTAGTGGATTAATACCTTAAATAGGAAACGCTATTAACTACTACTCTATTTAGACATAAGCTTCAAACAGATTTCGTCTTGTCATAGGTGGCTGGTGCCTCAAAAAAAGGGGGGGGGGCAAAAGCGATGTGAGTGCGTGGGCGGAGCGCAACACCCTTCAAGCTTCTTTTCTTTTTTCTTTTTCGCATAATTGAGCAGTAACATTAGATTTTAACAACATAACAGATAAAATGACCTTCTCTTATAAAAATTCGGTTCACAGTCGTAGGCGGATTTAGGCTGTAAATTCTGAGGGTGCCACACCACGAGTCGAGGGAGGGGAAAATCCCAAGAGCGACAGGGGATCCCGCAGTGGCGCCACCGGAAAATAATTTGAGGGAGGGAGGTCTGATTTTTCTCCCCCCTCCTCCCTCATATGTTAGGGTGTCTAAACAAATTATTAGGGGAGAAGGTTGATTTCATGAAAATAAAGCTGCGTTGTGGCTCTGAAAAATATAAATGACCAAACTATATTTCCTAATGAAATGCATATGATTATTGATTGATTTATGTATTTTTTTCAAAACGCAACCAAAAAATATTAGGCAACCCCGTAAATCCGCCTATGTTCAAAGTATCAAAAATTGGAACGGATGTCTAACGTAGACGTTTTACTTACATTTGGAAGTTTCATTTCAATTTTTTTAAAAATAAGAAGTGTAAATCATACTTACTAAGGCAGTTCTTATTTCTTTTAATCGATGAATAATGTCATCACATAACGGCACACTCCAAAACACAGAGAGAGCAGGTCAGCAATACATTTATTTATTTAATATTATATATATACATTTGTGTATCAAATTATTAAAACGATAGCCTACGATTTTTGTTTTTCGAAAATTGCTCTATTACTTTAGTAAAATTAATAGCTATAGTGTTTTCAATCTTCAAAACAACAAGTGCAGAAAGCCTCTCTTGACATATACTACTTCTCAGGTACGAATTTAACGATCTCAAGCATGATAAACTTCTCTCGCACGAATACAGTTGAGACTGGTATCACAAGAAGAATTTGCATTAATTATGTTAGGTATGGGAATATATCACTGAGGTCCTTTTCCAGAAGAAAACTGCATCTTTTTCTCAGTTCCTTTACCTCCGAAGATGCTTCTGGTAAAGAGTCTATGTATTTTTTGTACATTTTCTGAAAATTTTGGGTCTCTCCTAATAATCTTTCCATGTCAAGATCATATGTTTCGCAGGTCTGCAGGTATTTTAATATGATCGGCAGGTATTTTAAATTTAGAATTGATTTCTTTTATTATTAGTAGCCATTTAACCACGAACGTTTAATTATTGTGAAAATTATAAAGCAATCTTAAAAAGATCTACACCGTAGGTTAGATGGGACGAAAAGTACTAACACAAGAGACGTGTGCATGTGCAACCTTCCATGTACATATGTGCAAATTAATATAATAAATTAAAATAACTTTACCGTTAAATTTTGTGAAAAAGCTTAAAGCATATTCACTAAATTTTATGAAGTCAAAAATTTTTAATAATACAAAGTTTTTGTTGAATAAAAAGGTACTAAATTGGAAAATTGTTAAATGTACGTTGTAATTGTATGTATAAACTTTGAATGTAATAACTGAAAAAAGAGAGAGAGAGAGAGAGAGAGATTGTATTGTAGTTTTCCATTAATCGCTTGGGGGACGGGGAGGGGGAGAACTAATTACAGTCACATTTTCTTTAATGCAAAATATTTCAGTAAACTATGTTTAAAAAGTAAACTAAGAAGAAACTTGTTTTAAATTCTGTATATTTTTATCCTTATGAATTTATTTATTGCTACAAATCATCTTATTTAAGAAAAAATACATGTATTGTTTTTTAACTCATTCAGCATAATTTCTTGCTTTAATTACAGTTGTTGCTTTAATTAATTTAAAATAAAAAAATGATATCTCAACCGATTAATGGGTAAAATCTGCCGATTACAAATAATCAGAAAAATGGCGCTGGTATCTGTGCAGTTTGCCAAATGTTCTAACCTGAATTGCATTAACTAAAAGGGCTGGAAAAATTGTCAAATACTTTGTACTAAAAATGAAAAACTTCGTTTTACTACGTTATCTTATTCTGCTCCGATCATTTGGAATCTCTCTTTGTCGTACGCACCATTTTCTACACAGAGAAGTCATACAAAAAAAAAAAAAAAGAACTTTGTAATCCGAACGCATTTGACGCTTTTCAACAAAAGGCACAATAACGTCCCTTCCCCCTTCCCTCGAGGAGATCATTGCACAAGTTGAGAACCGCCGAGTTAAAGTTAATTCACGTGATTGTTTTTGGAATTATAGAAACATTTTAAGACTGTGAATGCAAAAGGAGAGGATAGGAAGCTAAAAAGGATGGTATATCGGTCGTTTAGCTGGTTTATCTGAAATTATTCAAATGTAGTTTTTCGCTTTCCTAAAGTATAAAAATGAAAAAAGTCACTTTTCGTCGATCGTTAATTTTGAGCTTTGAAAAGTGAGGGGGCAAGGCCCCTCCACTTTTAAAAGTGAGGGGGCGGTCGCCCCCCCTGCCCCCCCCCCCCCCCCCCCCCCCCACACGAGCCGCCTATGCGTCTTGTGCAAAAAAAAAAAAGGAGCTTTTGATAAGGAGTGGGAGAAATTTGTCACTTTTCTATTTTTATATGTGGGAAATTTTATGGGTTAAAAAAACTCAATCCCGTATATATATATAAAGGGTGTCCCAAAACGACCGCATAAACTGTTTGCAGCCAGATTCCTTGTTGAGAGTACATAAAGAATGCCTAAAGAAGCGTTCCTGTACGATCCATAGTTTACGAGAAAAATACGAAAAACAAAGTACTGTACACCTCTGAGAAGTTGAGCTATGGCCTTGAGCAATTCCATTTCTTTCAAGGGAGAGCGATTAGTAAGAAGAGGAATTCTTAGGCGCAGAGTTGGGAAACCATTGCAATAGTTTTATTGGCGATAAAATTCTGTACCGCTTGCTACTTCTTACCTAAATTATATTGTTCGCCAAATGGGCAATAACACTACAAAATAAATCCGCACGATCTTAAGCCGTTTTTCCTTACCCCTATTTCGACAAATGGAATCGTTTAATCGGTCGTGCAGCGGAGTTCAACTTGCCAGTGGTGGACAGTATGACGTCTATAACGGTGCAAGAAAAAACACTTTATTGATCATATCAACAGTAGTATACGTGAATTACGTACAACAACAAATACGTGTAATGACGTTTCAAACAGTATTGTCTGGAAAGATATGCAAATACAGTTGTTGATATGTCCCATAAAGGATTTTTTCCTTGCAACGGCAGTGACGTCATACTTTGTTCTTCGTATTTTTCTCGTAAACTATGGATCGTCCAGGAACGCTTCTTTCCGTAGTTTTTATATACTCTCAGCGAGGAATCCAGCTGTGCAGAGTTTATTGGATCTTTTTGGGACAGCCTGTATATACCAGTGGGTATCAAAACGTTAAGTAACAAGCCCAATCAGAGAAAACGTTTATTCAAGAATAAAATATATACATAGTCACGATGCTTAACGGAGCATTCGTTCCATCGGTATACCAAACTATCGAAATCGGCACGGAAGAAATCAGCGTCAAGGTTGTGCAACCACATCAAGACGGCTTGTTGAACCTCAGCATCAGTTTTGAAATGCAGACCACCCAAGTGTTTCTTTAACGGTCCGAAGAGATGGAAATCACTTGGTGCGAGGTCGGGACTGTAAGGAGGGTGGTCCAAGATCTGCCGCTAAAAACGCTCTAACAAATCGCGCATAGTTGTGGCCGTATGCGGTCGGGCATTGCGGACGTAACACTGATACCGTACACTTCCACCAATTGGCGATGAATTTCAGCTGAAGAAGTTTTCTTTAAACGCAAAAACCATATCACACTTCTTATTTCAATTACGGACCATGCTTCCGTCCAGGCGGCCATCTTCTAACTCAAATTTCGTCATGTTACCGGCCCACCAGCTCCATCTACCTCATACTGTTTGAATGATGTGATTGTTTCCGTTATCTTCAGAGGGATTTTTATTCATACGAATAATTTGCACACTCGTCAGAGCTCTTGTTACTTTACTTTTTGATACGCCTACATCTATACAGATAAAAAAAAAACTTTTTTAGGTGATCGCTCCTAGGGTTCAGAGATAGTCTTGAAATTTTGCACCAAGTTTCCAAACTGCTGTAGGATTTCGAAGACATGATGACATCGTTCACATACGACAGACGAAAATCGCACATAAGTAAAAATATAATTTGGATTGGACAAAGTTATTCAACAAGACTCAACTAATGCAAATACTTGGGTCAGACAAACCTTTGGCACATGGTCATCTAAGCTACTAAAAAAAAAACCTTTGCGACTTTGTTTTTGGGCCCTATTACTTGGAATTTTCCCATTAACTGTGAGAAATAGCATGTCCGGCACCTGAAAATTTCTCCTGGCTCCTAAGATGTCACAGTTTCTGTCGGCTCCTATTCATTATGTATGCATTTTTGTAGTCATAAAAAATATGAAGATCAGGTAAAAATGAATGTGGAATCCTGTTCCGGTTTGCTAACTAAAGTTTGTTAAAAAAGTAGGAGTTAAGTCTTTGCAATTGGTAATATGATAACTATGGTTATTAAACGACTAATATGAAGAAAAATACAAATATACTGCTCCCTTAACTAAGTTTAATCAGAATTAAGTTAACAAAGGATGTTAAATGAAAAGAAAAACCTTTAGATTTTATGATATTAGGACGACAACTTCTGGTGAAGTATTCAAACAGAAAAATTCTAGCTTTATCTTGGTGTATGAACTTTTGCGTAGGTTACTATTTGATTCTGCTGGGGGTTCTTTTTATATTTTGGAACAACTGAATATTTTAATTATGTAAATGACAAAATCTGATTAATATAGAAAATGCTAGCGTTAGATGATATAATAAACCAGTGGTGTTTCTAGCTAATCAACAAACCTTTCTCAAAAAATAAATCAAGTTTTGATGAAAGCAGTATTAGAATAGACACAATTGATATTATCTTTGCCTTTATTATTTTATCATACCCCACACGTTGTCTCGTTCAATTATTTTTGTTTCATTCAATTATTTTCCCATTAGCACCATATGATAACGTTATTAATATTTATTAAGTCCACCAGGAATAAACTCAGCGCTTAATTAAACATAAAATACCTGTTTTGAAACAGCAAATACTTAAAAACCAAATAAAGGCTATGAATGAAAAGTATGATTGGATGCATTGCAAAAATGACACAAACATCCATATAGTTTTGATCAATTTTGAAGTTCGCCTCCTTAGTTGAAAAAAAGATGCCTTACTTAAATTTTCGCTGTATCTCTCCTATATTTAAGAACTAAATATTTTTTGATGTAATTAATAAATGTTCCGCAACATATTCTTATTTAGCTAAATTGCTCCAGTTATAACTGTAATTTGATTTTAATAAACGACTCTTAAATGAAAATTCAACGTTTTATAGAAAACAAAGAGAGGGAGCGAGATTAGAAGGGGAGCGAACTTCAACTTGATGGAGTGGTGTCAAACTATGAATATGTAATTGGATTTAGGATAAAAGACAGTAATTCGCTGATTTTCCCTTGTTTAATCATATTGAAAAGATACAGTATTATTTCTGTTATTTTTAGTATTTTATTACAGTATTTAAGAGTAGATATTGATAGTGTACATAACAGATATTGTAACGGATGGATAGGCGGTATTGCTTTTCGAAACAATTATTTTCCTAACACTGTAAACCTGGAAAATATATTTTTCAAAATTTTATTTATTTGAAAAGCATCTTATAACATTATGTATCCAAAAATAAACATGTTGCGTTCAGTGGATGATAGCATTGAAGATTATTTTGATGGTACTATTTTGATGGAAATTTTAACAAATCATTTGAAGAAACTTAAACCTTGCTTTTTTTTTGCTGTGGATACAGGTATTCCATTTATGATCAAGTAAAGCATATCCATTCTGCCGTGTGGCGGTAAAGGGCAGTATCTGTTCGCTTTTCATTTTTCATTTTTTTTTTTGTCTTTTTGTCATCTATTGAACTTTATTGTAAAGCTTGTGAATTTGGTTTCTACTGAAAATAAAGCACGAAAAAAGCGTCAAATTCGAACACTATTATTTTTAATACGGAATCCAAAACACGTTTCTTTAAATGAATCGCAAAAACTCATTTCTGCAGGTACTCCCCTTTAATTTCCCACGGCAGTATTCACCGTCATACAACATTTTTATGCAGTAGTTTCGCATAAGAGACACATAAAATATTTCAGAAACACTTTGGCAGGTCTTTATTTTTTAAATTAAGCATAAAACTGACGGTTTTTAGAAAATCAGCAAGCAGTTATTTTTAACTAGTACGCACTGTATTGAAAGTTCTCTAAAGATTTAATTGTTATTCTTTTATTAAAAAAATAACGAGAGTTTATCATTTTAGCGTCAATATAGACGGCCTGAATGGCTTTATTGATAAAAAGAGAAAAACATTGAGGTGAATAAAACCCATTTTCACCGATTTTGCGAGATATGCTTAGCCAAAATCCTGTCATGAAAGTTTCTTACCATATATCGTTAAAAGCTTCAGATGAATTTAATCCTAAAGTTTTTTTTTTTACATTCTCAATATTGTTCAGATATTGCAGTGCATTTATGAATAACGTCTCACACAAAAACTATTTTTCTGAAAATGGGTCAACTTTGCAGCCTTTAAATGCTTAACAAATAGCTATCTACGAAATGGCGTGTTTTTGAGTAAGGTATCTTATATTATACGTTTAAAGTGATAGTACCCCATCATACTCATACTGGATGATAAATTTCATCAGTTGAAAACCTAATTTGTTTAAACAAACTAATTATAATGCACCGTTTCAGTAACACGTACAATATATTTTTTTAGTTATTACGTTCCCCTGTACTCTGAAGTTATGTATTCACTGTTTCCCCGGTGCCTTTATATTGTATAGAATCCAAAACCTATAATTCTTTTGGAATGAAAAGTTTCAACAAGCAGTCAGTCCCTGCAAACAGATCAAGTTGACTTAAATTGTTTTGAATTAAATCAGAACCTCATTTTCACATAAAAACAGAAACTTTATAATCACCTCCTCAAAGCTTTTTGTTGTTTTGGATCTACTACTAAAGTCACATTTTCTGTGTCAATAACTGCGTTATTTTCTTTGAAAGTTAATAGCCTTATATTCAAATGATGGTTTCTTAAAATATTTGTCGGTCCGACTTTTTTATTTATTTATTTATTTATTTTTGTTTTGCTCTTTTACACTGCGTACAATTTATGGTCGGCTTTCCATTTCATTTTACATTCAAACGCCGAATTGAAAGAAATCATAGAAGTTGGCGAATCAAGCGATTTCCGAAGGGGGATATAATTAGAAAACCTTGAAGAAATCGTTAAATCAGCTGATCGCTGATCATGGTTGTAGTTAAAGTGAGTTTTGTCGGTATTCCAAGGTGGAATTCTTTTATAAGTGGACACTGTTAACGTAGGGCATGTGCACCAATTTTGGCTGGTTTAAAAGCGACACAAAAGTATAAGATTCCAACTTCAAACTGCAGAAGTATTATAATAACACAATGTGTGTCGGACCTCAAAATGTTAGTCTCATAAACACCTCAGAACTGTAAAAGTGATTTAATGAAAAGGAGGAAAAGAAACTAATTGAAATGACACAGCGAAATGTTTACTTTGTGAGAAATCAATCTGAATGTAAACAGGATATTTAGGTCACGTAAAATCAGAAGATAACGAGCTGGTGTGTGCATCACATGACTTCCTTTTACTCCAATTTAATGTCATTTCCCCATTATTGGCAATTTTAATGTGATTCAGCTGTTAACTCTCTAAATATTACCAACAGTGGCCAAATTGAAACTAAATTTAAAAAAAAAAGAAAAGGAAAAAAAATCGCCAAATTTGTCGCCAAGTTGGGGACAAAACTTGGCGTCCAAAAGACTGGCGATATATTGCCAAGTGTCGGACAAATTATAACACAACTTGAGTTTACATCGAAATTAACAATGATTTCCCCCTAAAAGGGGGCAAAAGACCCCCTTAGGAACATCCGAATGCAACCAAAAGAGAAGAACTACTAGACCCCTACTAGGAGTGTACCTACCAAATTTCAACTTTCTAGGACATACCGTTTTTGAGTTATGCGAGGTACATATACACATACGCACATACATACGTACGTCACGAGAAAATTCGTTGTTATAGACTCGGGGATCGTCAAAATGGATATTTCGGGTGTCTGTACGTTCCGAGGCATACATCCACGTGTGATCGGGTCGAAAAAAAACTCAACATTCATTCGGGGGTGAGAAAAATGGGCATTAAAGCCGATTTTTGAGTGAAATTTTTTTCGAAAATACAATACTTCCACTACACCTAACATTTTGAAACTAAGAGTAATTCTACCAACCCATCAATCTTACATAAAATGTTACTTACTAGACGTTACCATAAACAATGGCCCAGCTAAACTCCAATTATGCTGCTCATAAATAAATAAATTAGAAAAAAAAACCCTGTTCACAGAAATAAAAAGAAAAAATAAAATTAATTAATTTTTGAATTTTGACATCTTGAATTCACATTATGTTTTTCGCAATCACGTGTGCGTCTGTATGTTGGCGTGTGTGTTTGTGTCTGTGTGTAGGCATGAGTGGGTGGGTATGTGTGTGTGGGTGTGTGGTGGTGTGTGTGTGTAGGTGTGTATGTATGCGTGTGTGTGTAGGATATGGACGCAACCTGGAGACGGTTTTCGCTAGGAGCAGCATCGTGAGGCCGGTCGACAGTGGTGCTGCAGAGGGAGGCGGGGGGGGGGGGGGAATCAAAGGACGCCAAAACAGTCAAATGAGACCAATAAGCAATGTGATTGCTCAAAAAACTTTTAGTGCTTGAAAACAGAGGAAAATTTAATATGGAGTAACAAGTTCAACATATATGTATGTGTATGTGGCATTGTAGGTCAAAAACTGTGGAACCGATTTAAATTAAGTTTCTTGTTTGAAAGTTGACATGATCGAGAGTGTTTTAAACTACATTCCCATACACTGTAAAAAAATTCTGAACTTTCCTGAAAAATTATAGGCAGCTGATGGGCCCAATTTCTGCCAGTAACGTATCTTGCAAAAACCAAGATAGTTTTCGGCTAAAAGTCAGTAACCTTTGAAATTTTCTGAAGAATTGAGAAATCTCGCCTGCTAAAACCAATCATGTCTCGAAACCCTATTAAGTAGCTTTAATGTAATTGATTAGAACCTTCCTGATTTACTAAAAAAGCTCCAGAAGCATTGGAGCAACCGTGGCTAAAGCTATGCAAGAATTGCAACTAAGTTAAGGTCCAAGCATCTCCCTTGCCTGCAATTCCTGCCTTGCAAAGCTGCAGCTATCCAGTGACTTATTCGCTCCCGTTGGGGGCTTAGTCAGTTTGAACGGGCCGTAATCGAACTTTAGCCGAGATACTTAATAAACAAGCTCATTCAATCTTTACACTAGTATGCTAAAAATATTTTTCACAACGGTGAAAAGTCTGCATACGTGCAACTCATAGCAATTTAGGAAACTTTTTTTGCAAAGATACTTGCTTTTTCAAAGAAATATGTGATGACCTTCGAAATTCAAAAACGTTCAACGGAAATACATAACTAGCAACGTTTCGGAATTTTTTTAGTGTATGAGTAGAGAGATTTTTAAATAGTTATTTTCATATTAGTTCTTGTTCAGCTTTCTACTGTGCAGGATCCTCATTAAAAAATAGAAGCTCTTCAGTTAGTAGTTTGTCCTACAAAAGGATGTATGACTGAATTTTTGCTAAGAAGTGTGAACTCAATCATACCTTTATGTGTGACTAAAGTTACAGAAATTGTTTTTTGAAGTTGATCATTCAATTTGTCTGGATACTTTTTGATGTGCGGTAGTGTATGATGAATAATTTTAGCGTATAAGTTTGACGAAAACTCCTTAAAGTGATTTCATACACTGTGCTGAAATCAATGTGTTTCATTAGGAAACATGGTTTTAAGCTTATTTACGCAGGTATAATTTCTTCGAGACTTTTATTTAAAAAGGTTCATTACCTTATGTCTTAATATTAATCTGAGAAATTCAGAGTTATTTTAACATAAGTTTTCTACTATTTTAACTGTTTACAGGCTTGTTGGAGCTTTTGTCCGATTAACGCTTCAACGTTAGCTTGTAGTAATTTTAAAATAACGGTATTGGAATGAAAACTGGACATTTTTGCAATATGAAGCTGAAGCAATATTCTCCTTTAAGATTTATTTCTCCAGTCTTCTCGAATTTGAAACTTTAACCCTTTGATTACCAATATCTTTTGACGAAATAAAATAGTTACTTTGACTTAACTATTTCAACGCAAATGAAGACAATATGCTGAACAAGTTAACCGCCAATGTACCAGCGTAATCCCTTTGACATGTATGTAAAACTTTATTTGAAGTATATTTTGTTGAGGCACATCGGTCCCAGTGGTTATGAAGTAATGATTGATTCGTCCTAGGGGTTAATATGTCCACCCGTAGTAAAATGGTTAAGAGCATAGATATTAAACTTTACTTTTAGAAAGCTACACAAAAGTAAATTAAAAATTGAAAACCTGTAAACTTGGGTAGCTTTCTTGCTTTCACTATTTTTCAATATACTTTCACCTGTGTTTACGATTACTTTATGAGCATTCTTTTTTTTTTCTGAGAGTTACGGTCCTCTTTGGTCAGACGCAAGTGCTGCCCGAATTTTGCCTGAAGATCCACATAATAATTAACAGTTAAGATTAACTGAACATTTGAAGTAAAGAAATTCTGAGCATATTACTTAGTAACTGATTCAATTGTACTAAAGGGCACTTCAATTTGGACCTGAAGTATTTGGTGAAATAAATTTTACTGCAAGACTTAAAATAAGCTTTATTGAAAAACTAAACAAAATTCGAAATAGCATTTGATACTTTTGCTCTTTTCCTGGATATACCTAGAAATGAAAGAAAGTCACTTTAGTACTTTTCTGTTTCCTGGATATTACTCGAGTAAACCAATTAAGCCATTTGATTCTTAGAATGCTCACGAAGCATGCTTAACCTTAGGGACATTAATATTTAATGTTTAAGTGAAATCTATACTATCCCAATCACATCAGATGAGTCTTACTTACTTAATGAAAAATTCATATAGAAAATGCGAAAATATGCAGATTCTTAGGTTTCTCTTGATATTAACTCAGTTTATTATTGCTACTAATAGCAATACATGCGGAAGAAAAAAAACATTTTTACCTTAATAAAAGCAATTTACCTAGAAGTTGTACACTTCTTCGGCAATAACAGTCACTCAGCGTCCAAAATATTACTGCATTAGAAATATATTAATGATATTGCTTTAATATTTCATAATGCACCATTTTTTCAAAGAGAAATCTTGGAGTTCAGATGAAAGTATCGTATGAAATAAAGACTTGAAGATACGTTAAAAGAAGGGGGGAGGGGACGAAAGATCATTTCGACTGTTTTTCAGGCATTTAATGTTTGAAGTTAAATAGCACGAAGTGATAGATTAAAAATAAGCAGTAACTTTATCTTCATTAACTAAAGAATGGAAAAAATATAATGTTAGAAGAAAGGAACGACTATTTATTATTATGCCTGAATTAATTAGTTTAGAAAGGAATTGTTTAATTTCTTTTGTTTGTTCCTTTAAATAATATACCTGCAGATAAAACCACGATGAAGTTAATGAAAATTTATTTGATGTGTTTTAACTAATAATCTTAGCATCAATATAAAAAAAGAGAAAGTGTAGTGATTATAAATCTAAATAAGTGATCAAGTTCAGATATTTAAGATTAATTTTTTATTTGCGTTAGGAAACAAAGGAATTCATATGCAAAAAAACAACTTATTTCTATATTTAACCTTTAATGTTTGAGACTATTAATGGAAACTTTTAAGATTTTCTCTCATCCCATTTAATTAACATCAATATACTACTACCAGATCTACACAAATTGTCTTACTTATATAAAAATCTTCAATAGTTTTTCTAGTTCAATCTATACTAGAATCCGTGAAAATGAAAGACATTTTGATTAAACTTTAGTTTCCCTTGACAGTGACTTTTTCCCCTCCCGTCGCTACTTCTGTTTCTTTTTCACTTTCTTTTTGCCTTATTCCATGATTGTTTGCATTAAGTTTTTGTATTTGCCGATTTGATTTCAAAATCTTTCTTTTTTAACCAAAAAAAAAAACTGTTGAAACACATTAGTTTTCTGCAGAACCAGTCGTGGTTAAACTAGGAAACGAATTTATAAGTTCAATTACAGAACACCTCAATAATTTTTGCAACTTTTTTAATGGAAAGAATTTAGGAAGTTTACATCATATGCAAGTTTGTTTATATATAATATATTCTGAAATTACTATTATATAATTGCTTCCTCGAAATTAAAAAAAAGTAATTTGAAAAGGTCATGAAAATTACTAATTTCCATAATTGCTGCTACAAATCTTCTTAATTATTTAACCGAAATTTAAAGCATTTCTATTGAAATTTCTACTTACATAAAGAGCAATCTATGAAGCAAAAGTCAAGTATTAATTTCTTGCATTAAAGAAATAGTAAGCTGTAAATGGTGGTAGAAACTTTTAAGGGCACTTCCAGTACTGCAATCAGGTACTTATTTATGTGCTAATTATGCAGGGACGGCAGCGCGGCGGTAAGGGTTTGGCCTTGTGCACCCAAGTTCCTCGGTTCGGGTAAATTTTCAAGATGCAAAAATCGTCAGCATCAATGTCATTAGATTATGACGCATGTTAAAGATTAAATGTGTGTTGTTTTGGCTGGAATACTCTAGTCTAAATTAAATTTTGTGCGTAAATTTGCATCGTAAAAGCTCAGGTGCTCTCATGTAATGAGAAACTTGGTGTCCAAACTCTGTTGTGCTAATGGCGTCCACCGTTGGTGGTGTCACATGAAAGAATGGATGACAGTCCGGAAACTCACAGATGGAACTTCCTTCTAAATAATTCCAGAAAGAAAACCACTATTAAATAATGTAACTCTGCCATTGCCGGTCCCAAGCCTGGATGAGAAAAGAGGAGGGTGCCAAAAGCTCCGCGGCGTAACTGGTGCTAGTCAGTAGAGCCAAAAGATTCTCGACCGACCAGGAAAGGCAACCCAAATCCCATATATGAATATGACTGATCATATGGCAACCGAGGTTAAAGGTTTTTGCAAACGATCCTTCGTGGCCTGGCAAACCACGTTGAATATTGCCTTCCGCCTGTAGAGAGGATCAATTCTGGCGGTGACCGTTTACCCACCCTCCGTTTCCCTATTCACGGGCAAACGTAGAGTTCAAGAAAAACCTGGCGGGGATAACCGCCCAAAACAAAAAGTTGACTCGTTCCGGGATATCCGGACGCAGTCAGCCCTCACTGAAACTGTCTCTGCTCCTGAAAAGGGGTCAGAAGACCACACTAATAAAACTGTTTTTCAGGGGGGGGGGATCAAAAAGGGTACTATCGGAGGGGTCCATCCCTTCACCATCCAATGTAGCCCAAGTAAATAGGCCTAGAGTCTGCTACAGCCAGGCTACATCTGCCATTAAATTGGAAATTACCAAAAAGAGCTACCCGGGGGATCAACTTTCTCCAGATGATGCTACTGGTATTCAAAGGGACATCGATGCTATCATTGATGACATCCATCCCAACGACAATGTACCTCAATTTGTTGCTGTCAGTCAATTAAATGGTGCGCTGGTTATCTAGTGTAACAATGACTTCACTGCAGAATGGGTACAGTCGCACTTCAATGGGCGCACTGTGGGTGACTCTGAACTTGCAGTGCTGCCTTTTAAAGATTTTGTAAAACCGGTGAAGACGGTCTTGTTCCAAGGTATAGGTGTCCCTTGTTTTGAAGGCAAAGTCCTTAAATGACCTGCTCGTTTAAATCCCGTCCTCAATACGAGCAGCTGGAGGACAAGGGACAAAACGGTTGTGAAAGACACCTATGTCAGGTGGATCTTTGAGGTGAACTGTGGTTCAGCCGAGTTCATTAAGAAGTCCAACCTTGAATTGTTTGTTGGGAGTTTTGATGAGGGTCTGTATAAGATTCTGCACGATCCTAACACACAAAATTTTCCTTGTGCAGAAACTGCCTCAACCAAGGACTCCGATGTTTTATTGGAGCTTAAGGATAATGTGGAGGATGCTGAAACTCCTGCTGGCGGCAATGTTCCGGATCCTGCAGCGATGGAAGGGGTGGAAACATCGGTGGTTGGAACACCATCCGAATCCCCTCCTACTGTAAGTATTGAGAGCAAAGAGAATATTCCTAACTCTCCTAAATCCACTACCAGTTTGATTTCGAACTTTTTGGAAAACATTGACGTTTCAGATGCTGAGTCCAACGTCACGCTAACGGATGAGATCCTCTTACAGGATACTCATCCAAACAAGGAAGCTACCCCTTACCGGGTACCCGCTTTCTGTGATGGTGGTACCTGTCATTATTGTTGCACAGCTTAACCTGCATCAATGCCAGTCTGCTACTGCTCTTCTCTGTAAAGACTTGGCCGAAGGAAAGATTGATATTGCCCTAGTACAGGAACCCTGGGTCAACCATGGGAAAATTCTCGGTCTGGGTAGCTTTTGCTCTTCAGTATTGTAACTTGTAGTAAACCGAGAGCCTACGTAGTTTTTAACAAGCGTTTGAATGCTCTCTGCCTACCGGAATTTCTTGACGGTGACAACGTCGCCATCTGAGTCTTTAATGAAGATAGTGCTTCGGCATGTTTCATGTCGGCTTAGCTACCCTATGAGGATGAGATTCCTTTAGCAACCTCAGTCAGGAATTTTGTGAAATTTTGTGTGCATGCCAGGCTGAAGTTCATTATTGACTGTGACGCTAACGCTCACTACATTGTGTCGGGGATCAGTGATTGCGATAAGAGAGGTGAGGAACTTTTAGAGTACCTGTTGTGTAACAACTTAAATATCCTCAACATAGGTAATAAACCTACCTTTATTATCCGTAACAGGTGTGAAGTTATTGATCTAACGATCTGTAATGACAGAGCACTGAACTGCGTATGTGATTGGCAGGTGTCGGACCGGATTACCCTATCCGACCATAGACTTATTCTTACGACTTTTTCAGATCCTGTACTAAACGTACTGCAGGAGGAACGGAATCCCAAACAAACATCTTGGGATTCCTATCGGGAGGAACTGAGGGTCTCCCTAGCTAGGTAAGAATTTTAAGCTTACTTCGTTGATAGACTTGGAACTAGCTGTTGATTCACTTCAGCAATCTATACTCCAATCTTATCAACATAATTGCAATGCAATCTCCACTAGTTTACAAGGCCAGTTTTTTGGTGGTGTAAAAATCTTAGTGGATTAAGAAAGAATTGCAGGATACTTTTCAATAAGGCCTAGAAAACGGGAAATATGTCTTCGTACCATGGAGCTCGCAACAATTACAATAAGGCAATAAGAGCCAGTAAACAGGATGACTGGAGACAGTTCTGTAGCCATTTGGACAGCGTTTCTCGTGTTGCTATATAAACTCACGAAAATACTCTCTAGAGACAACTTTTGTCAACTGGGTTCCATCAAAAAGGATGCTGGTTCCTTTACTGAAGACAGGGAAAGCACATTAACATAAATGTTTAGGGTACACTTTCCCGGCTCTATTATTACAGATGATGAAAGTCATCCTGATATTCGGTTACACTCCTTACGTGGTAGTAAGGAAAGGTGTAACTAGCGGGTGGAATTGTGACCCCTGGTAGGATGCGTGGGCTATTAATTCGTTTAAGCCATTTAAATCTGCTGGACCTGATGATAATATCAACACCTTTCTGCAGGAGAACTGGTATTATATCACGCTAAATCTTTGTAGGATCTACAGGTCCTGTCTTGTTTTTGACTATGTGCCTTATGCTTGGAGAACCTGCAAGGTAATCTTCATACCCAAGCCAGATAAGTCAAACTACAACGAGGCGAAAGCCTTTAGACCTATCAGTCTAACCTCTTTTCTCCTAAACCCTCTTTAGAAATTGATTGATAGGCACATCAGGGATAGTATTTTGAAAACCAATCCACTTTCTAAGTTCCAGCATGCTTATCAGCCTGGAAAGTCCACTTGGACTGCACTCTATGAGTTGATAACAGCCCTGGATAGTGCAGTAAATGAACAGGAAGTGGCACTCGCTGCTTTCCTTGACATTGAAAGAGCCTTTGATAAGGTCCCCACTGAGACTATAAATAACTCACTCGCACGAAAGGGAATTGATCCCATATGTACCTGTGTTAATAGTCTGCTAACAACTCGTATGGCAAAAGCTTGCATGCTGGGCAAAACTATGATGGTAACTGCCGTGGCTGCCAACAAGGGGTGTTCTTTCTCCTCTCCTTTGGAGCCTGGTGGTAGATGAACTTCGAGAAAAAATTCGTCGCAAAGGTTTGCACTACATTGGCTATGCGGACGACACAACCCTTGTTATAAGGGGCAAGTTCCATGATACTGTTACAAATTTCATGAGGTCTGCCCTTAAGGAAATAGAAAAGTAGTGTATGGTGGCAGGTCTTACAGTCCATCCGAATCAGACCCATTTGGTTCCTTTCACTCGAAAACGTCTCAAAGTCTTGCAGGTAATTAAGTTCTTTGGTTCTCGTCTCTTTGGTTTTCCTCTTGCCTACTCTAGTGAGGTTAAGTACCTGGGTGTGATCTTTGACAAAACTTTGACATGGAATCCACACCTTATGCTTATTACCGATAAGGCCAAAAGGATCTTTTGGTCTTACAAGCATGCCATTGGTAATAATCGGGGTTTTCACCAAAAATCGCTCACTGGGTTTATACTAGAGTAATTGTACCTACGATTACGTATGGGGCAATTGCCTGGTGGGGTAAAACCTGTACTGTAACGGCTGAGGTTTGCCTCACCAAAGTACAGAGGATAGCCACTATTGCAATCACTAGTTTCATGAGAGCAACTCCTTCCCATAGCCTTGAGCTCCTTCTAGGCCAACTTCCGCTACATATGCAAGTGGAAATGAAGGCGATTCTGTGTGCGTACCGCCTCAAGCTCATGGGTCTCTGGAAGTACCTCATTACCTGTCTCTGTACGATAAACTGTGTGCAAAGACTAGTAAGCATCCTTATTTTATGATGCCTTCAGACTGAATGACTTTCCGTCCAGAGAGCAATGGAAGGATGTACAGGAAATCATTGGCAAAGCACATGAAATCTGGTTTACAGATGGTTCCAAGACAGCATTTGAAATTGGTTCTGGTGCTTACTGCAGCAGTAACAACACAAATCTGTGATTCTCATTAGGGAAGCTTGCTACTGTCTACCAGGCCGAAACTTTAGCCATTATTGGCTTGTGTAAATAACTGCCTAGAACGAGGCATAAGCGGTAAGGTTATCAGAATATTCTCTGATAGCCAAGCTGTGTTGAAACCTCTTAATCGAGACTGATTCACTACCAAGACTGTTTGGGAGTGCCATAATGCACTAGTAAGACTAGCTGGCAGTAGTAGGGTTTCCCTTTACTGGGTTCCTGGTCACCATGATATTGTGGGCAATGAATTTGCAGATCAATTAGCTAAGCAGGGCTCCAATGTACCATTTGTAGGGTCCTAGCCTGCCCTCTTTCTGCCCTACAATGCAGTAAGGACTACTGCAAAGAACCTTCTTATGGGTGAATCATATGGCCGGTGACTTTAGTCCGACTCTCAAACACAGGCCAAGACTCTCAACCAGCAGTCTCCCTGGTTAAGATCCAAAGAACTGCTTAATTTGAGTAGGAATGAGATCAGAAAATCTGTTGGGTTGCTAACTGGCAGAATTGGGCAAATTTTAATTGTATGGACAATTAAAGATTAACAATTAATTAATCGGTAACGTAACCACAACAACCAACAATTGATCAATTGTAATTGTGCAAAAATTACAATTAACAATTACTTAATTGTTAATTGCAGTTTGCTACAGTTAACAATTAATTGTTAATTGCAGTTTACTACAATTAACAATTGCCAATTGTTTTGTGAATTTTAATTAAAACTAACTTTAAAAAAAATACTAGTTTTGTATAATATACTGTATTTTATATTATACAAAATCAGTACTAACAGGTCTACCTGGAACGTGGACGCTGACGGGTACCATATTACTATCTAACTATTTAAATACACACGTTAGCAACAAATAAAAGATCAATGCACAACAATAAATTTATTAAGAGCAATAAATTACTTACTGCAACATATGACTTTTCTCAAAAAATCTTATGGCTCCAGCAAAATTTCCTTAGAAAAGGTATATTTCAATTAAAAATTTAAAAATATTTTTTTTCCATACAAACATTTACGTGTGGAAAAAGCTTGCCAACACGTGACTAGTTCACGTGGCGAGCGAGGAATCAGCACTGAACGAAAATACGAAATCGAATAATACTTTGGATTTTGTACCCTGCGCTGAACCTATTGATACGTAAAGTTAATTGTTAGTTTTAATTGTTTCATAAAACAATTTAAAAAATAAATTGCAATTATTTTAATTGCAAAAACGATTAACGTACATTAATCCAATTAAATTAATTGGATTAATGTGCAATTAATAGTTAAATTGTAATTAATTTAACTGGAACTAATTTAATTGCAATTAATTTTTCAATCAATTAACAAGGCAATTGAAAAAATAATTGATTATGCCCAACACTTAACTAGACACTGCTCTCTTAATAGGCATCTTAATCTGATGGGTGTTACCGATAATCTATGTTGTAGAGGATGCCATATGGCTGATGAAAGCTCAATTCATGTGCTATGTGAATGTGACTTTTCTCTGCGCAGAGATTTGAACACTTGGGATACCACTATGTGGATCCCTGGGAACTGCCTAAAATAACGGTTAGGCAACTGCTGAAACTTATTTCGGTTATTGGGCTCTATTAGTGGTCAAAGCGGGAACAGTACAATAGACCTGTAGTCTCTGTGCTTGCGCTCGTTTCAAGCGCCCCCTTTTTCACTTCATACATAAAATAATCCACTAAAATAAAATATGCACTGGTTGGAGTGTTCATTCACTGACTTCTGGCTGTTTTTTCATTTCAACCATCAAAAATCCTGCTGTAAAACTATAAAAGTTCTTCTAAATTTCAAAAAAATAATTGCACATGTATGATTTTTTTTCTGTCATGTATTAAAAAGGTACACTTTTTAACAATGCTAGGAAGTTTTGAGAAATAAATTTCGCTTAGGTGTTCATTCAGTGGTTGGTCTACCATATGCATCAATATCAGAAGCAAACAATTTTCAAATACTCATACACAACCGCAAAGACGTTGGCAAAGCGCTTGTTATGAGTTGTCATATTGATAATAAAGATCCTACAAGCTGAATCAACCCCATTCAACGTTAAATTCCATACACCAGACCTCACACAACAGGGCTAACGAATCTAGTATTATGCATTAGCATTGCACAAAACCTCACATGAATTATGTATCGAAATATGAAATCTTGATGAGTTTGTGCAAGCTTTCTTGTGCCTCGTGAACTTAAAAAACGTTTTTACTTTATATTTTTACCCACGGTCAATCTTTGAACAAGAGTTGTTCACCCGCAAATTTTTATAAATTACCAGACAACCGTCCAGCATGTTGACTATTAAAACAGTCAACGAACAATTTGAAATATACAATTTATTTTTATGCTTAACTAAAAATTTGAATATAATCAGACAACTTGTTGCTTGTTACGGTTTTACATTCAGCATCATTCAAAATAATTAAGAGTTCCTATTTTATTATTTAGTCAGAAAAAAGTCTATCTTTTACTCTATAGAATAACAAAAGCAAGTCAAATTTCCAGTATTCCAATACCAATTCACTTGGATCAGCAGTATCTCTTTTAGCTCATTTAGGTTTCGAATTATTATTTTAAATATGTATACATTTTTTAGCAGTTGAAACAAAGTTCAGATAGCAAAACCTATTTTATGTAAAATAAAAACTATTAGTTAACACAAAAACGCTAACAAATTTACTCTTAAAGTTTCAGATGTTAATTTTCATGTAATTACTACTATTAATACTTTTATCAGGAACTTTTCATGTTTAAGCTGTTTTTTTTCAACTTTTTCAGCGAATAAAAATAGGCGAAATAACTGTGAGAAATAAATTATCGTTAAAACTTTTCCAATAAACATTTTTGTCTTTCCAATTTACAGTTCTTTGAGAAGGTTAATTTTCGGGTGCAATTTTTGAGATTTGCGGATATTTTTGCTAGTTCATAAATAACAAGGACAGCACTAGTTTTAGTTCTTACTTGAGATTTAAAAACTTTTTTTTTCCTCATTGATTTTTTTTTTTTGCTTATGCAACTTTAAAAATGTTCTATAATTTTACTAACAGCATTTTCTTCTAAAAGTAAGCTGGTTCAAAGTGATATTTCACCAGCTTGTACAGCCAAAGGATGCGACTTAAATCTATAATACGGTTATTGCAAAGTAGGGGGAAGCCAGTGTGCTTCAATACCAGTTATGATTAACAATTTCTAAAAATCCTAATTAACCATCGTGTTTTATATTTTACGATGGAAATACCTTCTACTGCTACTGTTTTATAATTCCAATTATCTTCCAAATCGAAATCAGAGTCATTCATAATTTTTGCTCTACCCTGCTCTTACTAAGTTTAGTCGTGACGAAGTAAAGTCGTGACCTTCCAGGTCACCAGAACTTTTACAAGCATGTTTGGGATCATGCTTGGAAGGAAACTGCAGCCGTCCCGGAATATTGGTGAATCAACTGCTCAGTTAAGAAGATTATGGCATGCTCTTTTGCATAGGGAACAAGGATGACCTACTTGGTTCAATGCCACACCGTGTTTTGGCTTGCATAGCTGCCAGAGGTGTCGGTACAACTCACTGTGTTTTCGCCTTTTCATGCCATAATTTCTCAATAATACGATCTTTTATTCTGAATTTGTAATCATTTGCTCATCTTCTCATGTGCCAGATACATTTGTAAAAATAGTAGGGGAATGTGGGGCAAAGTGATAAGATGACTGGTTAAGATGACTGAGTTTTTTCAAAATGAAAAACGGAAACTTGTTTTGAAAATTACAGTATACAAAGAAAGAACATTTTATTTTAGTAAAAAACTTGCATTGAAACACTATTTTTTTTATTTTTGGCAATAAATTTGATTCTTCAAAAGAAAAAGTGGAAATATTTCATTTTTTTTTCATGTGGCAAAGTGAAAAGTAAAATGTTTTTCTAATGAAGTAGTTTCTATTCGATTATAAGACATATTTTTGATCAAAATAATCAGTAAATAAAAGGTTGAATGAATAAATGAAAACACAATGAAATAAAAAAAAAACGAATAATTGAATTAATAAATCTATAATAATATGAAGAAAATAAATGAGCGAGTAAAAGAAGAATATATGAATAAGAAAAGAACTGAATGAATGAATAAGTATGTGCAACTGAATTACTAAATGAAGGAACGTAAATGAATTAATTAGTAAATGAAAACATATGTGATTTATATTAAATAGTTGAGTCAGTAAATGAAACAAAATTATTTCACTTTGCCCCATCCACTTTGACCCGCAAGTACTTGACTAATTGTACAATTTATTTAAAATACAAATAAGCTTAATATTAACTAAATTAATACTGCATAGAATATTAGGAGGCCTCAATTAATATTAAAAGTGTTATAAACAAAAACTTTATCATTTTATTTTAACAAAAATAATTTTTGACTTACGACAAAATATTACAATATGAGTATCAATTTTTGAAAATTGCTTGTATTATTATATGTTTTAATCTTCAGCAGTATTTTTTGTCTGACTGGAATAAACTGCATATTGTACTATATACTTAAAACAATACCAGATAGGTGGAGATAAAAGTAGAGTAAATATTTCACCATTTCACATTGCCCCGCTCTTTCACTTTGCCCCATGTTCCCCTACATTTCCTTTTGGATGCCTATATATTTTGTGACAGAGTGTATTTATTTGGTTAAAAAAAGAAATAACTAGAATCATTATAAAAGTATTAATGAAATTTTGTGGTTAATGTGAACTACTTGCAAAAATATGTCTAACTTTAAAGACGCTAGTAAACTGGAAACAAAATCCTTGCATGGAAATATCATTAATTAAGTGCAAGCAAAATAGGTAAGGTCTTCCGTTTCATTTATTTATTTAATTTAAAATTTTATTATATGTGCCGAGTAAGTAAAATCTTGCATAAATCTCTGTCTCCAAGTAAAATGTTAATAGGCAGTTAAGTTTACAAATATTCTATACAAAAATTACTAAAAGAATAATACTAAAAATACACCATCAAAAAATATGAAGTATTTACCTACCCCGCAGCAATTGCTTTAAAATATAAAGTCAAGTTAAAGAGCTGTTCAACGTGCGATAAACATTATGTGTTTTGCATTGGAAATTCTGAACTTTAAATCATCTGAGATACATTTCTCTGACCAAATAAGACACCAGGTACTGGTATTGCCATCGGCTTATACTATGAAGCAAAATATTTAAATCACTTGTGGCTGTAGTACAAAAGCATTCTATAGTACTAACGCACCATGATTCTACAGTTTAACCATAAAACAGCATTCTTAACTTTGTAGAATTTTACAAATATTGATTTTGTACTATTTTGAAAAGTTAGAGCTCAAAATGGTAAATAGAAAACAATTAACAGCGCCTTAGTAAAACATGATTTGTGTCGGAAGCAAATACAGTGGACGCCGGCTACTTTAATCAGTAGTTAATTGAATCAACCAGTTGAATGGATCAGATTTTTCAAAAACAGAACAAAATCCAGCTTTATTGAACTATCCTCTTTATTGAATCAGCCGCTTTCTGTAATCAAAACTGTTTAGAACAAACGTGATATAAATAAGCGGCGACCACTACATTTCAGTGGTTTTATATGTATTTTACCCATTTAAAAGTATCGCCTCTAGAAATTTGGCACGATTTTTACTAGCGTAAAAAATTAGCGTAATTAATGATCTTCATTCAACTAAGCGCATAATCGCAATAGGTTCAACAAAGCATAATCTAAATATTGTCATACGTATTTTACGCAAGTTATCTGGTTAATCAAGAGTAAATTATTGGTGAGTTGTTGTAACAAGAAGTTGATACTACTTTCCTATAGATGTGAATCGTGTAGGTGAAGGGGGGGGGGGATGAATTCGTTTTACGTCAAGAAAGTAAAGGAATTCATTTCATTGCAATTTTAATTATTTTCTAATGCATGAAAGCGACAGAAAAAGGAAACGTAAGTAGGGGAAAGAGGGGACCAGGTGAACATGTTTTGTTTTACTAGGATAACATCGAGTTAAAAATCTTGAAAATCTCTCAAGTAATGGCAGTACCAGTCCTACTTCTTTTAGAGCAAGGAGTCAGTGTATGTTCCTGTGGTGACAGTTTCTTTGTTTTAGCAGTTACTGATATACCTGTATAACTGTCTTTTTCACGTGAACATTTTTTAAGCTAACTTATAAGCTTAACTTAATTAAATAGAAAAAAAAAATGAAAATTGTCATAAATTTACTTGATTTCTCATATAATTGTTTACAATAATTAAGAATTCTTTATATTTGCAAGTAAGTTCTAAAGTAGATGATGGAGCACTTGTCATCACATCTATAAGTACGTAAGAAGAGTTACCACATCCTCTCCCTAATATTTATATTAGTGTAGGATATTGTAAGTGCTAAAAAATGTGTAAATATTTATGATTATTATTTTTTTACAATCCGTTCGTTAATTTATTGTTAATAGTTGATATTATTATTAAATAATAAGTTATTAATTATTATTATTTTATTTTTTAATTTTTAAACATAATATTTGGTCAAGAGTTTAGTATTATATAATACTTGCATTAAATAAAAAGACAAAATATTTTAGTTTAATTAAAAATTGAAGTTTAAAATAATTTTATAATTCATTACCATATTCTGTTTGAAGCTTAAACGGAATATACATGTATAGCAATAATCCTTATACAAGAAAATAGTATTTGCATTATGTAGTCCTTTAAATTTTTTTTCTTATCCATCTAGTTATAAGAACAAGCCACGAAGCTTTAAATTTTAACAGTGAGCCGACTTATTTAGTTCGGAAAAAACAGTTTCGAAACGTATTTATTTTCCGTACAATAATCTGACAATGTAGGTTACAAACCTTTCAATGTTATTGATATATACACGTATATGTTTTATATTAAAGAGTTTTTCGTTGAAATATAATGCTTGTCCTGCATTTTCAACTATGTTTATATGTGCCCCAGGCGTGTTAACACGTGCCCCCATATAGAGGCACATTGGAACAATTGAAGGCATCTTTTAAAAAATCCACAAAGTAAATAAATATATATATATATATATATTTGAAAAAAAATAAATAAAGAAACAAATAGTCACATGTGCCCCTTTTTCCCCTACTTCATTTTACACTGGGCGATATTATTTTCAGATCCGAACTTTAAAAATAATTCATAGCAAAAATCAGAAATACGTTATAGACAATTTCTTCCTTTGCGCTTCAGAAATGCACTTAAAAAACCTATAAATTTATATTTTTATTTCCGTTTCTTAGCTTGCTAGAAGTCAGATTGAGATAAAACTTCAATTCTAAATTTTGCTCACTTTTCTGCTCCTTTTATTTCTTTTTATGCGGTTTCTTAATACTCCAAGAAATAGAGCACAATAAAGCAGCAATAAATACTTCTGCGTACTTTATAAATTGCCCTAAGCTCTCTGAGTTAATAACTTATAGCGAACAGACTTTGAGCCCAAAACGGTTGCACACAATCGATTTCTTTTCGTGTTTTGTGTAGGGAAACATCGAAGATGAAGGTATTGAAGTTTAGTATTCTGTTTATAGCTCAATCAATAACGTGAAGCTACGTGTAAGTAGTTTGATTCAAAGGAAAGTGTTTTGTATGTGTACTTAAAGTAGAGTACCTGATTTTGTTTTCCGATTTAACTTTTTGCAGTCATCTTTTCTGCTGAACTCTAAAAACTTTCAATAAACAAATCATGTAAGAAATAATCTCAACAAAGAGTGTTGAAATTCAATTTGCATAAAATATTTTTTGACTAGATACGTAACCGTAAAAACTAAACTAAAGCACGAAAATATTTCTGGTGTTTTGCAGTTGTTTTACATTTTCAATACGTTTTGTCGTATAAAAAAATCCCTGTTGTATTTTTTGACTCCAAACAAAGCTGAAAAAAAAAAAAAAAAAAAAAAGAGAGAGAGAACTGAATCAAAACAGAGAAGACTTAACAAGATTCTTCTAATCAAGGGTAAACACAAGAGAGTACACTCAAAAGTAAATTGGTTCTAGAAAATAGCTGGGACAGTATTAAAAGCAGAAAAAAGGATACAAAATATCTAGTTAAACAACAAATTGTTGAAAGTTTACCAAAAGATATATATAAGGACAAGACTACTGCTTAAGCGACCAAATATTACGTCACTATCGAAAGAAACGTTAATAGGAAAACTGCTTTTAATATTTAAGTACATAAAACCCTTAAACTTCCTAGAGTCAATGCTGTAAATTCCATAGAGATATGCCAATGCAAATCTGAATCCACGGCATTACTGAGATCTTCACGCGTTCAAGAATGGCTGTAAAAAATGCAATAAGGCGTTGTTTCAGATCCTTCACACAGGTCGACGCAAGCTCGTCAACTTTTGACGTGATTTACATCCACAAGTAGAAGTCCATTGGAGTAAAGTCTAAATTCTATGTATATGTAGAGTACCAAAGAAGATGGAGAATAAGAAGCCCACCATATCTGATGGTCTGTCGGCAGACATACGTGGTCAGATATGATCAGACTTTTGTCGCAATATGTTCAGATATGCTCAGACTTTTGTCGCAATATATTCAAAGCTTCATCATGCTAAAACCAAATTCTGTATAAATCTCAGAAAGGCCCATGCTATGCACGTACTTTGCCGTACAATAAATGTAAATACCATAACCATTTTCCGTTATAGTCCCGTGGTAAGAGTTTCAACCAAGTGAACTCTACATATAGCATACTATACATTCATTGAGCAATGTTTCTGATTTTGTGATAGGTGTAAAATGTAAAAATTATCCACAACGAAGCGTTGAGCATTGCACACGCTCTTAATACTATGTGGTTTCAACAAAAAAAAAAAAAAAAAAACACGACTGGTTTCCTCATTAGAAGAAAAGTAAGAAATGTGAAATATCAGATCGTCGTAAGTGATCACTTGTTTTCATACTCTATCTCTGATAAAAAATACCGACAGATCCCAGTCGAGTTCATTTATATTTGGGTTGAAAGATGAGAAGTTCTTATATTGGCACAATACCAATATAAGAAGGAATATTGCCGGTAACTCAGCCCGACTCTCATCATGAATAGAATCCTATAAGCATCATCGGAAGTCAACTTATCACAGTTAGACAATACAGAAGACACATTTTGACATCAAAGAACGCTATCGTTCACTTCGAAAAGCAAATATTGCTAGGTTCTGAGACGTTTTAAATTCATTCATATCACCCCACAGGGACAGTAAAAATAGAAATACCTTTTTTTTAATATTTTCCTCCGTGACATCAGTATCTAAATTAAGAGAGTAATTTAACTAGAATAATATGCTTTACTTATGCCATATTTATGTGAGTAGGTTTTCAGAATCATGTAAATATTTAAAAACTTTCATCATCGACAAATTTTTGTAGGAAATTTAATTGCTAATTTTTAGTGGTAATAGAGATAAATTCACATATGCAGAAAATATATATAACATGTCGTAAATATCCATTTAGTCAAAAATAAAACAGACAAATCTGTTTCTAGACATAGCTTAAAGTTTTATTACTGAATAATTAAACTAAGTACTTTCTCCTGTTTCAATTGCTGTACCATCAGTCCTAATTATTTCCCTAGGAAATAGCGTTTAATTGGCCTATTATTTGCTTTTTACTTTTAAATCTACGCTTTTAAAAGTCTTTTAGAAACTCGATTCTATTTCAGCAGCGTTTGTAATACTAGTTTTATGATAAGCACACTTATCCCTTAATCTAAGAGTCATAAAAGATTCTTACAATCACAAAAATATTTTTCGTGAAATATTGCACGACGGCAATAATTAAGAACAGATTTAATAATTTTCAATTACAAAACTGGACTTGTTGCTAAGTAAATAATGAAAGTCTAGTGAAATTAGGAAAAATGTTTCTTTCAAGGCCTGCTGTTTTTGAATTTTTTATAAAAAGGGCTTCTTTTTCTGTTTTGTGTGATCATGAAAATTTTTATTTTGTATAGCGAAATCACTACTCGCATTCTTTTTTCAAAATTAAGGTTTAAATTTTAGACCCGCTTAGTTTATTATTTTAGTTAAGTATGAGCAGTATTATCTATACTGTGCCCAATGGGGAAAGAGGGGATAATTTCTTCTTCTTGGAGGATTGTTTTCAAAATTTCTGAATTCAAAATCTTAATGAAAACGTTAAGTTCCAGAACATCTTAGCTCTTTTTTTCTTTCTTTGAACCCGTTTACATTGACCAAAAAGCAGAAGTTCTTTGCCTGTCCATGTATTGGAATAACATGAATCCTCCATTTCAGCGCAAAATAAGCAAGCTTATTTTTTTTTAAAAAAGCTTGTAACCCCAAAATACGCGTCTGCTATCATTTTCATAATTTACGCTTTAATAGCAATGTTTTCGTTAGTTTGAAGGAAAGTTTTACCAAGCAATGTTGGTCTCTAATTCTTATTAGAAACAAAAAAAAAAAAAAAAGAACTTTTGTCATCTTGAATTAGAATCATGTTTTCCGCAACCACAAGTCTCTGTGTGTATGTATGCATACCTGTTTGTGTGCGCGTTCGCGTGTGAGTAAGGGTAGTGTGTGGGGCGTGTGTGTGTGTGTGTGTGCAGGCATGTGGTGTAGGTACGTGTAGGAGCGTGTGTTTAAAGGTATGCTTGTGTGTAGGACATGGACGCAACCGCCCAAGAGGAGTGGATTTCGGTTGACACTTTGCATTGTTCACTCCAGGGTAACCGTACCTAATACTATTTGTGGTTTAACCAGTTCTATGGAAAGCTGAAGAGACCTCTAATTTTTTGATCCAGACCAGAAACCGAGCAATCCCTGATCCAGAACCCCCAGAGGTATTGTTTTACTTGGGGGGGCTTAGTGATCACGAGCAAATTTAACGTCCCCCAGCCACCATTAATGAAGACGGTGGATTGGCTAGGATCACGCCCGGGACCCTCTGGTCACAAGTCCGATGCCTTATTCATCAGACCACCACGGTCCTCGATTCCGGTTGACAGTGCTGCTGGAAGAGGCTCAGTACCGGAGGAGAAGCACCTGGAGACGGTGTGGTGTTTGCACAGGACCCGGGGGCAAAAATCAAAGGATGCGGACGTCATTTAACGGTGAAGTGAAATTATTAAACAATTTGTTGATTGCTCAATAAAAATATTTAAATCTTATTTTGTACATACTTAGACTTACTCGACTATGGAACGTTTAAAAAAAAAAGCTGCGTACTGGTTACTCACCATTTGCAGGCCCAATGCTTTCCCATTTTTTTTATGTGCTTAGCTTTATTCTTATGTGTCCCTTTTTTATGTGCTTTTTTGACACTTAGCTTCCTTACCTGACAAAGACTCCCCGAGCTATTTTTTATGCAAAATTGCACTAGAAGTTTAATTTTGCCAAGAGTGTTACAAATACGATAGAAATGTTTTGCATAATCATACAGGCATGCCGCATCATGCAGGCAATCCGCATAACCATACAGACACATGGAGGCTGACTTTTTCATGCATCTTGAAAATCCACTGACTGAAGACAGGATTGAACAAATGCCTATAGACATAAGAGGACAATGTCTAACCACTACCGGCATTATCCATTAATAAAAACAATTTTAAAATTAAAGTAAAGCAAGAAATGGTGAAATAATTTCAACAAAAATATTTTTACCCATTTTCCAAGTATGTAAATGTATTCAATAAACCTTGATTTTATTGAATGGTTTTGTTTGCACGATGTAATAATTATAACTTTGTCATTGTTTTATTCATAATGAAGCCAAATTTTATGAACAGTAATGTTTTGAACCTCATTTATTCGCTTGAATGTGATTTGGTGAAATTTGCACTATTTACACATACATAAATTAACAAAATGTTGAGGCTAATAGACTGTTTAGGTTTTATACTTTTGTAATTTAGTATGTACTTAAAAGGGATTTTTTCTTATTATGATTTCATTATTGTTTTGGTCAAATGAGCATCTTTTGTCTGCAGTAATTATTTCAATTTCTTTTATTTCCTTTAATGTAACTTAACGAAATTTGCAGTAGGCACATATAAATAAATCAACAAAATTTTAAGGCCAGCAGGCTGTTTAGATTTTATACTTTTGTAATTAAGCGGACACATAAAAAAATTTGTTTTTCCTTATTATTTAGCTCCGAGTTTCCCTTAGCAACAGTAAAACAATTCATCGAATGCGATGAGCAATAATTGTTGACCACTAAGCTACATTACGATTGGTTATTGATTGCTAGTACCGAGGATTAAAACAAAGAGTATTAATGGAATATGCTATATCTATTGGCAAACAGCTGCAAGCAGTCTCTTTGGTCGATTTCTTATGCATCAAGATTATTTTCTCCAGAAAAAAAGAAAAAAAGTCAATAGGAAAAAACTACGATCAAAATAAAACGAAATCGAATATTTATTAGGAACATTAAGCTCAAAAAAAAAAAAAAAAAAATATCACAGATGATTCCAAGGTAAAAACAATATTTTTGACAGAACTGGTAAAATGTATATTTTTGTTTATTTTAGTACTATTGACATTTGCAATTCGCTGAAACTTAAATTAAAGGTTAGTTGTCTCAGAATGATTGAAATTTGCTATGGTACTCCATAATGTCTAACAAATTATCTACAAGTTTTCTTGTATCTTTTATAAATTGAGTTTTAAAATCTTTCTCTGTATTTGATATTTAATAAACATATATTACATTTTAGTTCAGGTTTACTTACGACTTGATGTTTAAATAAAAAATCAGTAATCTGCTTAAAATCTAAAGAGTAAACTGTCATCCAGTGCGTAAAAATGCTCCACAGACGTATACATTAACATAATAATTCAGTAGTGTGAGTTTCTCGAATTAAATTTGTTAGGAAACAAATTTAGAGAAAGAATTTTTCATAATTCCCTCGCATCGAAATATAAATAAAAATCGAGCTTTTCCCGTAAAGTAAAATGAAATATAGATTGAGTTTAAGGAAAGCATCCAGGAAAAAAATTGTTTTCTTCATCAACTTCACCGCTGTTGTATTTTCCTTCCTCTTTATTATTTTTATTTTTTTAGGAGTTGCAGATGTTGAGATTTCTTACAAAAAATGAAATTTCATCTGCAGAGCTTCAGAATGAATATAAAATCATTGTTCGAAAACTCTAGACGCAGAATGCAGAAAAAGGAAATATTTCCACCTTTTCAGCAGATTCTATCCCTTCTGTACTTGCGCTCGAAGAAAGTAAAAAAAAAAAATTTAAGGAAGGCTACTTTTATGCATATATTTGTTATTTTGCTATATAAAGTTTACTCAAACATTTCGGATTATGTGTAAGATATGATATTTGCTTTCAAATTGGACTTTGAAAATACATTTGCTGCTGATAATTCTAGGCATAGGTATAAATGAAATGCATTTTTACGCATTATTTTGAAGTCTGTACGTTATTTATTCATTCAAGACGCATGGTGTTCATTAATATTTAAGACATGAACCTTTCTAGTCCTCAAGTCAGATTGTGGAATATTTTAGACAATGAAAGTGTGCATTGAAGAGTTTTAAAAACGTTAGACCATTTCGAAGGATTCTGTTTAAGATTACTTAGAGCTTATTATGCTGTAAATAAAACTACAATAACGTTCCGGCAGTCTTTATTAACTAACCAGAAAATCGTCCGTCAAGATGGAGCGGGTGAAAATTGGTTCTACATTAGAACGAAGCAATTGCCTGTTAAGGTTAAAATTTCAACAATTAAAATGTAACCAAACTCCAGGGGAATTATCCTAAACTCTAGTAGATAGCGTTCATTGTTGACCACTGTTTCGTTTCTTCATTCATATGAAATGGCGCAGTCTTACCAGTACAACAGTTAATTTACCGGATCCGGGCATTTCTCTGCATTTTAAACATTACCAAAAAATATTATCAAATTATCATGCCGTGGAGCGAGTTTCACTGTTGATGACGTCAAGAGCGTTACTCGGTCATTGGCGTTTAAACATATGAGGGTTATAATTAAGAAAAAATTTATAAGGTAAACCGACCTGTTAATGAACACTAAAGCGCATTTTCCTTTCCGAAAACTCGTAGCATCGTTAAAAATCGCAGTATATGACACATGACAATAAAAACGCATAAAATGATGTACGTAGTTATTAAAAAAAAGAAAATGAGAATTTTTATGGTTCTGAATCAACGCTTTTTGCGGACTTGAAAGGGGAAAAAAAGTGCCTTGGACAACGTGCTCTACAGTCGAACGCGCTAACCACCGCGCTATTTGAGCTTCGAAGCTCGGGATCTTAAACATGAAAAATACAAAATGCATCTTAATTTTAATACTGTGTGTAATATCATCGTTTAAAAAACTTAATATGGTTGGAGGAAGCTTGCACTTTCGTTTGTGTGGAATTTACCAGCTCTGCGCCAAAAATATTCTTTACGCATGCGCTTTAAACACCTATTAGCGAAACAAAAACTGGCTTTAGTGGCCAAGCGGTATAAACGCTTTCTTTACGACCTGTCTGTGAGACTCGCGTTGCTGGTTCGGACACCGGGTGTTATTTCTTCCCTCAGTGGAATAAAAATATCTTCTTTATGCTTTTTCATAACCAATATACAGCTACTATCTATGTATTTTATTTTATAAACTAGATAAATATTAAATAAACGTATGATTGAAAGCAAAAGAAAACAAGAAACTAGGGGTTTCCAACATGATTTTTTTTTAATATAATGTTATAGGAAAGTATTGTAACCTACTAATATATCTTTATACTTTCAATTCAAAACGTACAGAAAGAAATTATTACTTAATCAATAAATATATCTGGATAATTTAAACTATCGAAAAGTTAGTTTGAAATATAATTCTGTTTACAATTAAAAATGAGTACCCGTTCAAGAAAGTTAGATGAAAACTTAATTTTTTCTAATGTGTAACTTTTAAAGCATTTTTTTTTAATCATACAGAAAATTCTGGTGTAACGTTCCACTATAGTAACATTACGTAACTTAACTGATATAACTAGTGTAAAGTTACTCCAGAGCAGTGGAAGTAGCTAAGCTGCCACCGATTTTATGGAGTAAGGCTATACAAAAATTTTTACAGCGTGGAAATGGGTAGAAGGGAGTTGCGTCTGCCAATTCATCTAAGAAAAATGTCTCAAAACCTAAATTTTTCACAAAAAATACGAAGTGTTCATTCACTGGTTGATCTGAGTTATTAACTTCTATTGACCTTCCTTAAAAGTTATAGAAAACCATTAAAGTAAGTTGTTTTCACTTAAAAAAATTGTAAAAAAACGCTTCTGTTTGAAGGTAAGTTACAGTCGCATGGTTGTAGTGTGCAGCACGAAGAATTGCATTTTTAATAATACAAGTCGTAATGGACGAAATCCCACATGACTGCTATGATTTTTTGTGTAGACTGGCCAAAAACAAAATGAAAGTCTTATGTCGTCGTTTCGACTGACCTTGCATTTCGCCTAGAAATATTGCAGCTGTTTTAGATGAGAAACACCATATTGCGGCTTTAAAAATACGATTATAACACTAACATATGTGAAAATAAGCAGGAAATTATACTTAAAACCATAGCCTCCTCAAACTACTTTAGGAGGCTATGTTCAAAACACAAGAGTGCATTTCGGTTGCACGGTATATTTTTTGAATTGGAGCGTACGAAATTTTCTGAAGTTTCAGATTCAGTATAGTTATACTTGTATAGTTACATTTAAAAAAAAAAAAAAACATTTTTCTGCTCCTTAAAAAAAAAAAAAGTTAAATGTTTCACTTATTTAGGATGATTTGTTTTGATTTTATGAAGAATATAGCAAAAATATTTCACCTCTAACATCATGCACTTACGCTCTCAAAGAAGTGCGTATAATTTATATGGAAAAAAACGGAAAAAATATCATTAGATAATTCTGACCATATGTGGACGTATTATGTTCAATCGGTTTTGTTGTAACTTCTGTCTCAAAGATTTTGATGAAGTAATTACGATTATTAATTACGTGATTTCTTCCATGTAACCTCCATTTAAATTATAAGAGTTTCTTTTCTGAAACCTCCCTTGAACTTATTGTGGTAAATTTCATTTAGCTTCCCCATGAGCGAACTGACGATTGTTGTTACGAAACATTTTTGAAACTGCTTGGGTGTCAATAAAAAGCACCGAGCCGACCGGCAAAAAGACCCCAAAGCAATAAAAATATTAAAATATTTCAAATGTTTACTGTCAAAAATAATTAATGAGTTGAAAAGGCTACTTATATTTAATTCATACAGTGTTTGAGCACAATTTGGACGAATGCTATGGACGATGGATCGGGGGGGGGGGAGGTCATGAACTCTATGACCCTCCCTTTATATCCGCCTCTGCTGATTTCATCACTCGTTTTTTAGTGTATTTACTTCTCACTCCTCATTTTTTCTTGCCCCCTTTTTTGTCTTATTTTTGTGAAATTTTGCTTGCCTTTATACTTTGTAAACTTTCAATTTTTTTCAGTTTAATAAGCTTTTTTTTTAAAAAAAAACCTTTTTTAGCATTATTTGAAGTCAAAAAGTATAACCTGTGAAATGACATACAAAAGATAATCATATAAAAATCGAAACGCCGCTTTAGACTGCAAAGATAATTTTTGATAAATCAATATTTAAACGAAAGCCTTTTCAGTGTTACAAGAGATACGCTTACAGATCATTGCAATTTTATAATTATATTGAGCAAATTTTTTTTTGTTAACTTTGCAACATTTCATAGTTTTTTTAAATATGTTTAACTGCAAAGGGAACCGCACAAGGCCCTATGTTTTTATTTCGCTGGTAAGGTTATAATATTAGTTTTCCTCCTGATTTGATTTTGCGAAATGAGTTACTGCACACTACCCAGTGTATAACTAATAACTCTGAATCTTCTATTTCCAATCTAGCCTTGAATGCTCATTTGAAGTTTTTGAAATCACTCGTTCTGTATTGTATTATTCTTTGCAACATAATAAATCATGCAATACACCACACGATCTCATCACACTTCTCTCTTTTTTAAAATCATTTATTTTAAGTTTCTCACACTGCTCAAAAAGAGCATGGTTCGCAGAGTAACTTTCAAATAGGATTGTAATTAGTTTTACAAGGTTTTTGTTTATCTTTCTTGATTTTGTATATCTACACAACACTTTTGATGTTTTTTCTGAGTTTCATACGAAGAGAACCAATAACACCATTGAAATATGAGGGACAGTTAAAATACCCAAATTGTAGATCGAATTTCCCTGAACGATTGTATCTACAAGGTTTGATGTTAGGAAAGGGAGATGTATATCTAAGGTCTGATAATGTATAACCTCAAAGTAAAAGCATTAAAGTGACACAAACTGCGAGTTTATCGTGTTTATTTGTTTTTAAACTTAATCTTACATAAAACACACATTTTCTCGTAAGCTAAAATATTTTTTATATTAACACAACATAGAAAGCCCACAATGATTTTCGAAAATTTTCTATCAGACAAAAATCCTTACATGAAATCCTATAAGTTATATAATAGCTAACTACTAGGATTTTTAAATTACATGTTCTACAATACATTGGTGGCCAAAATTATAGAGACAAAAGAAAAATCCCCAAAATCTTGCCTGCATTTGTTCGGAAAGTTCTGCAAATGTTATGACTGGAAACTAATGGTAAAAGAAACATTATTAATTACTTTTGTTGGAAATACATAGAAATTTCGTATTCATAGAATGAAGTTTCAATTTAGACATCCTTATAATATGGACAAAATTATAAGGACAGTTAGACTTTTGTTCTTAAAAACAAAATTTGCATGTTTTTTGTTCTGCATATTGCCCTACACAACGCTATAAATGCTTCGTAAGCAATTGGAGACATTAAATTCTATTTTTAGTCATGCCGCTAGGTATTCAACTTAAAAAAGTTCCATGATGAAAAACTTATGTCACGACTAGAGATGTAAAATTTCCGGAAATTTTGAAGTGGTGGAAAAAAACCGGTTTTTTACGGGGAAAAAATGGAAAATTTGATTTTTTAATGAATAAAATTTGGGTTTCTTAATAGCTCTGTGTTTATTGTAACATGTAAAGTGTTAAGCATTATTAAAAAAAAAAATGCTATCCACACATCTTCGTTTTCTGCTTGACAGAAATACACATAAAGGTAAGATTAATTAGAAGAAAAAATATTTTTGTTTTATAACTGAGTAGAGGGCTTTCATGATCAAACCCAGAAATAAGTCAAGTCGTCGGTCAACCAATAATATTGGGTAATGTTTGTCTAATCATAACAATTACATTTTCTATTTTAGATTGCCTTTGAAACTTCTGAAAATTTCAACTTTCACACATGTTTGATTTTTTTTTTGGAAGAAAATAATAAAAATGTTACTGTCTGAAAATGAAAGCTATTGAGTTTTGATTTTTTCCAGTCCATTCTAAGTGCAAATCAAAACTAAATTGGTTTTTCTTAAGCTGAACCAAAATTAAACTGGAGTTTAAGTTTATTCATACGGCCGTGCTAACACACAGTAGCAAAAGTAGTCATACCAGCCCTTTTGAACAAATTTGAGTTTGTTCTCTGTTTGCTATTTTACTTAATAAATAAAATATTTTAGGGTCATTTGATCAAGAGTTATTGTTTTGAAAAATTCTTTAAAAAAATAAAAAATAAATCACATATATGGAAGAGAGTCACACTTTAAAATACAATATCTCAGCTTGAGCCCAACTGCAAAGTCCCCTTTTTTGCTTAGCACGGCAGTATACAGGGTGCGGTAAAAAAAATATCTGACAAAAATTGTATAATCGAATGGAAGAAAGGTAATTTCATAGCCTAATTTATTTTTTCTCACTTTATTAGGAAATAATTTACAATATAATACCTAGTTTGTGTATTGTTTCTCGGTTTTCTTACAATTTTAAGCAAAAACCTGTTTTTTTAAGTTGTTTAACCAAGTAGAATGACAGTTCGTTTGCTTGTTATGCCGACAAACAGTATTTGAAACTGTATGCCGTTTCAAGTGGCTTGGAAATGATAGTTGATGTCGGGAAGTGTACAAAAACGAACAGTGAACATTTCAGTTTTTTGTCAGGTCATCCAAAAGTGAGTTCAATGAAATCCTCGGGTTTCCACGAGAGCAGTCGTTTGTGGGAATTTCAACCGATAAGTGCGACTAAGGTTAAAAAAAGCTCAAACAGAAGTTTTGCAAGTTCCAAAAATTCAGGCTTTTGTATGGCTCTAAAGATGCCAGAAACGCTTAAGACGGGCCCGCAAGTCCAAGCTGGAAGAGATACCTTTCACTGCTTTGCCGTTCAACCGGTTCATATCCCCTAGAACCATAGGATTTGATCTGTAGACACCATAGGCTCCCATATGGGGGGAAAGTGGGGACTCAAGCACCCACCCTTTGGAAATGAGAACTTCTTTCCTTTTAATACTTTTTTACTTTGTAAAAATGTAAAAACGTTTTTCCTCCAGTCATTAATGAATTAGTTAAAAAAAATGTTAAATTTTATTAGCTTTAATCTGTACTTAAGTCGGTTTCCATGGGGAATATATCCTTCTAAGCCAAAGAGAAAATATCAGAGCCCCCCCCCCCTCCTTAAAATTTTGCATATGGGCGCCCATGCTAGACACTCCAAGCACCTTAGAAAGTGAAATACACAGTCAGCTCAGTCATTTCCAGCCAAGGACTGCAGTTTCGTGCTTATTGGCACTCATCAGCCCGGCATAGGAAAGTGACTGAGCTGGAGATGGAAAACCTCTTAAGGAAGCCAAGAGTGCGAAACAAACTGGTAGCTAATATAGAATTAGCAGACCAGCCGAGTGACCGAAGCAATGGCTCGGTTCAACTCGAAGATTGAACGCGAGTTCGCACTCTTGGCTTCCTTAAGAGGTTTTCCATCTCCAGCTCAGTCACTTTTCTATGCCGGGCTGATGAGTGCCAATAAGCACGAAACTGCAGTCCTCGGCGGGAAATGACTGAGCTGGCTGTTTATTTCACATATTTCTGCTTTAGCCCTGGCTAATGGGCGGTAGTTTACTGAATATACCTTAGAAAGTGTTCGATATTGCCAAAATCCGAAGTCAGGCTTAGTCTGAGATGGAATCAAGACAAGTAACAAAAAATCTCTATTTTTTTTTGTGGATGAGGGCCGTAAAATGAATCAAAAATTGAATCAGAAGGATATTTTAGAAGTTATTGTACTTCTGTGGTATAAGAGCACTTTAGCATTGTAGACTGGACATTTTTCTTTAACTCCACACCGATTCATATAACCAAAAAGACAATAGTGGTGCAAAGCGCATTGTTTTTGACAAGATATCTTTTAAATAGACCATCTACTCGCGCGACCTCAATCCCATTTATTACACTGTACGGTCTATTTTATAGTCAAAGATCTACCCTAAACTACACATAAAATTGAATTCTCTAAACCAATTGCTTTATAGTTAATAGGATTGATAAAAGGACTTGCGGCCCTTGAATGAAAATTTCAATAAGCAGTTGCATCTCAGTATTACTGCAAAAGGCTGCTACTTTGAAACCAATTAAATTTAATGATTGCTAAAAGTCTTCTCATGTTATTATTTTTTGTGTTTTGTTAGTTTATTTATTTTTAATAAAGTTTCTGGGAAAATTGCTTGCCCGGGTTTTTTTTTTGCCGCACCCTGTACACTTGGTTCGCAGTCAGCAGAAACAGTTTTGTGATTAAAGTTAGGGTCTGTTTTATGAAGGAAAATAAATTCTTCAATAAGGTTATTGGTTTAAGCTTTTTTGTAAAAAGTATTATTAATTATTTTTTTATCTATATGAGAATTATGTTGTCATACAACATTTTGCATTAACGTTAGACAGTATTTTAGCATAAAACGGGAGGGGATGAGGAAATTGCATCAGAATTTAAGCGTGAGAAATTTTCTAATCACTTTTTGCTGAAAATTTCAATTAAAACCCTGGAAAGTTGAAAAAATTCTTTTATTTTTTCCGAAGTGGAAATTTATTCCTTCGGAAAAAAAAACTTTTTTTTCCGTTTTTTTTCGGAAATTTTCCGTTTTTTTTCCCCGATTGTTTTCATCTCTAGTCACGACCGACTCTTAGAAAAATTCCTAAGAGACCAAGGGTTCAGCTTGCTAAAAATGAGAAAAAATTTCATTAGGAAAAATTAGACGGTTTCTGCTACTTCTTGTACGATCTCTGTGAAGGAAAAACAAATATCAAAGCGTACATTTGGAAGCAACCAGTAATGGTCTGAAGACGTTTCGCAACGGAAGGAAACTAAACCAATATTTTTTTTGTGCAGAGCAGAATTAATTCTGAGAGTAATATTGATGTACTGAGCAATATTTGTTTAACAAAAAAAAAAAATCACCGTAAATTATGAGTTTAAGCAATTTGCTCCAGCAGAAAAAACGCCCAATTACATGTTTCTCAAACCTCAAAATGATTTCTTTGTACTTACTTCACGAAATCTTTGTACTGGCCAGACAAAAGGGTCGATCTAAGTTTAATCGAAACTTTGTGAGGCATTCTGACACCCGAAGTATGAAAAAATGGTATTCAATATCGAAACAAGCAAGAACTTATTTTCTCCATCAAAAAAGCCAGGATAAAAATGTCCAAGAACTTTCTTATCTTCCATGACATCAAGACTGATAAAAGTGACTGTAAAAAGAGGGTAATTTTATTGATTACTTTGGGTTTTCAGGGAAAAACGCTAGTTGTTCTTATAATTTTGTCCAGTTTTACCGATGACATTTTGTAATTTCAAATGTTTTGCATTACACAATGATTTCTAGCATAAAAAGACATTTTGTATATAAATTTCACTGTATTATTGCAAAAATATTTTTTTTTACTGTGCAGTTTTCTGTGTGTTGTTATAATTCAGACCATCACTGTAGATGACGTTCAAAGTAAAGGTACAGCGTTAACGGCACCTATCAACTATAGCAATAAATAGACATAAAGAAAGATTTATAAAAATCATGAACCCTCCCCCCCCCCCCCAAATGTGTAGAAAATTACTGTTTCACCACTCACTAAATTGCACATCATGTAAAAAGAATTCACTTTTGTGGTGAAGGATTAGTATTTTTTTTTTACTTTCAGTTACGTTTATAGCTCTGTATATTTTTTTCCGTTAAGCAAATACATAATTACTAATGCATAGCAACTACCCTTCTTATATACCATTTATATACACAGCACGTAGAAAAGAGAAGATGAAACAGAGTGGAAAGAAAATTAGCTTAATAAATTGAAGTAACATAAATGTACGCTCCATGAATGTGTTTTTCTAGCTTTTACTCGTAGCTGAGGATGTAGAAAAATGACATTTTTAACTTGAAATACTTGCTGATGTACTCTCACGCTTCATGAGAAAGAAGATTTTACATTAAGAGACTAGTATATCAGTCTTAAATTCAAAAGTTCCCGTAAACTATAAGGATACGTAAAATATACGTGTTTTATTTTAAATTCTAGAACACTTTGCTTAAATTTTAAGTACGTTCCTACTCAAATGTTGACTAATAACGCCTAGGTTTTAAATATGAATTATTTTTCCGCTTAAAAAATTTTAATAAAAAAAAAGTATAATTTAGTAAAATACACTTTCGAAATTATAAAACTATTCTTAGTAGTAGATGAAATACTCTATTTGGTATTAAAATAAAATCGTTTCTTTAAACAATCAATTTTTCATTTTATGGATTTCAAGGCTATACATACAACGTGAAGGTGAATCAAATGTTTGAAAACGTTGTCTTTCCTCTAGTTGACTGGCGTTTTTCGTTGTGTTCACTCGAGGCACCTTAGTTGAATCAACCTTTTTTCTCGAAAGAAAAGGGTACTTAAAAAAATAACTTCATGTCTCACGCCACTGAGATATGCCAAATTTATTCGAGCAACGCTGTTAAAACTGAACCGAGTTGACTCAACTAGTCTGCCAAGCGGTTGATCTACACAAAAGTAATATAGATTTAGTTCATTAAAGAGCATGAGAGCAGTTGTGACACATGTGCCTGCCAAGATAACTTGAGCGAAGGATGCCAGGCGATTCCTTCACTTTTCTTACTGGTTATAGATACTAATAACCACCCGTTCGAAAGTTGATTCAACTAATTCGCATCGTGTTTAGAAGGAATAAGAATGTCCAAAAAGTACAAAACAAAACCGGATAACTTAGTTAAATCTACTTTGGAAAGGGCAGTTATTAGGATGTGTAACCAGGTACAAATGTGAAGGAATCGCCGGGCATCCCATCACATGTGAGAGTCAACTCCTCATACACTCCAGGGACATGGGCCGAAGCTTCTTTCCTCCCGATGAGTTGAATTAGCTTAAAGAACATTGCCAAGCGTTCGCTATACACAAATAAACTTTGAGTCAATTCGGTTCAGTTTTAACAGCGTTGTGAACCAGCTGCTCGAATTTTTTCATGTACCCTTTTCCTTCAAAAAGAAAATGTGACACATCTAATTTGCCTGGTACAACGAAAAACGCCAGTCGACTAGTTAACAGGCAACTTTTTATAAAACTCGATTCAACTTATTCAACTAACCACCTCGAGTGGAGTGTAAGGTGATTAAAAGGATTCAGAAAAAGAAATGTCAAACAGAAAAGTAAGAGAAAAATTGAAAGTAACACAGTTAAATACTTTCCAGTTAAGATTTTTATAAATATTAATAATAAGCGCATGCTTTGTGCAGTTCCCTTTTTGTATTCTTAAACAATACTTTCTGTTGATTGATGAATTGACACAAAAAACATAAATGAAAGGAAACTAATTGCCTTCTAAAAAATCCATTTTAGATGGAAATTCTTGGCGCATTTTTTCTTTGACATCCATATAGATAACTTAGAAACAATAAAATAACTGTTAAGTTCCACGTTATGAGAAGCTTGAGGCTATTTGTTTTAATAACATGGGTAGGACGAATCTTCTTGAAAGTTAAACATTACGTTTCTTTGTAACGGGTGAATACTATTGCTGAATAGCCTTTCATAGTTCTCTTAAAATTAACTTATAAGCGAGAAAGTTTCTTATTATCAACACTTCAAATGCGTTCTTGGACATTTAGATTTCAGTTATAAAAAACATAACGACGCACATTTTATGTGTCTTTTTTTTTTTTTTTGAAAAGTAAATTACAGCTAAATGAGAAGAAGAATATTCATTCGAAGCTGCACTCTGGTTTCACGCTTTGTAAGAAATTAAACTTGAGACAAACCTATAGTTCGGAAATTGCTACAGAAAACGTTTAAAATAAGGTAAAAATTACAGTGAAGCTCCGTTGATACGTTTATCTTTTATACGATTTTATCAATTACACGTTTTTTAGATTGGTCCCTGCAGAGTCTAATACACATTAACGTACACCTATTATACGTTTTTTCATTTATACGCTTTTTTCATACGGTCCCTTCAGAAACGTATAAACGGTGCTTCACTGTATGTATAAAAGCTGAAATGAAATATGTCTTGGATTAACTCTTTCAAAAGTATACAAAAATGCAAAAAGTCGTTTGACCTTCACTTTTTGCATTACCAAGTATACTTTACTAGAAAATTAATTAAAAAAATGCTGTCTTTGATTCATGAGCTGCAAAATATTTATTCCTTACATTTTGTCAAGTATTATGTGTTTTTATATCAAATTTCAGCAAAATGTTCCTATTGTTGTCATTTTTGAGTAAGTTTGCTGAAATTTGGTGCCAAACCGGGATAAGCAAAAATCAGGTCGCATATAATCCCTTTTTAAGAAGAAAAAAATCTTGTGTTCCTTAATATATGGTTTTCTTAATGGAAAATTGAACATAACAAGCAAACTATTTTATAGAATTTACACCTTAGTTCTGACTTGATTACAGCATAGAATGCTAAAACGTATCAAGAGGCAGAGAAATTTCTAAACATAAAACTCTTAATTTATTAAAAACGTTATCGTCGCCCCAGAGCAACAGTAGTGTTATTCCAAGTATTATATGCTTTAGTGTTGCTCTGAGGCGACATTGTAATGACTACTAAAAGTTTTTTGAGCTGCTGTTTATACCCAGTGGTCATGATAGCCTGTCAAAGCTATTGGATGGCAGTGACGTAAAATGTTTGGGACAGGTGTTAATTATGCAAGAAACATTATTTTGTGCAATCAAACAAAAAAGAAACTTTTTTCAAATTAGGAAATTTGGAGCACTGTAAAAATCTATTTTAAATATACATTTTATTTAATTATTTATTCATTTTTGTTGTTGTCGTGGCAGACCATTAAAACAGAAGAGCTGACTAAGGACAGTGTACGGTTATGACATTTTAGTATTAATATTAAGCCTTCACATAAATACGTAGTATTTAGCACTGTTAAATGCCTGTTACTTTCTTTTTTAGAAGGTGAAAATCAAATAATAAAACACAAATGAATGGAAAACGCTTTTCTAACACTTTCTACGAACCTGGGAATGAAAAAAATGAACCATATATATATATAATTATTCTGTAATACAGTAATCAAGCAGCACTGATTGTTATTTTGTGAGATTAAAGTTTTGGTGTAACAGATGAAATATATTGTAGTTTATCTAAGAATTAATTTGAAACCAATTTTAATTGCAGAAAAAAAGCTTTAATTAAAGGGCTTTCTTAATGGAAATAAAACTGCTACGAAATTAAACAGAAATAACTATCATAAAATACAAAAGTACTACATCCATAAGTGTTATAGGGGACAACAGATGGTACAATTCGACAGAAATATAAAATGTTGATATATTTTTTCAGGGGAAAAGTAGTCATAAAACAATTAAAGATAGCTGATACTTATGACTTCGTTGCGAAGGGTCAATTTTTAACAATTAAAATACGCATTAAGACCTTATCAATAGCCGGATAAGTAACTAGTAATTAAATTTTGCTTACTACAATACTCTTGTTAACAACAGAAAACAAAACTGAATTAATTAAAATAAGAAAATAAAATTCTTAAATGAAATGTATGAATTTACAAACTCAAGAAAAGGAATTAAAACTTTGCAGCACTAATTACTAAATTAATTTGCAAACAAGTATTTCAAAGAAACATTTTAAATAAAATTAAAGCTTGTGTGTGACACATTCTAAAAAGAAAAATTGATTGTTTCACAAAGAAATTATTCAACGGAAAATCTCATACGTATTTTGTGTTCACGAACTCAGCGGTTGCATATTATAAAGTAAAGTTATTTTACTGGTTTTCCACCCACTGCATTATCAGGCAGTTAAAACGCGCTCAGTCCCATAATTAGTTTTGCTCGGAGTTTTGTTTCTAATTAGTCCGCAAAATTGGTAGAATAATAGCGGAGTATTATTTATCAGAACGTAATCCTAAAGTCATTTACAATTTCGCCGAGTTTGAGCGAGTTTATTGCACCGTAATACAAATTAACCAGAACATACATCGCCAAGTACATCCATTATTTCAGCGCATCATGAATTCAAACTTGGGCAGATTCTTTGTCAAGATTCTTATAATTATTTTCGAAGTGAGGGCTTTAAATTCATCATTGTCAAGAAAATAGCATTGTTAGATTCTACTGACTGTTCTTCTCTTCAAAGGAAAAAAGCTTTTATATTCCCGCCCTCTCCCCCCGAAAAAAACTCTTATGTTTTAAAATGAATCATTTCAACTAAGCAATAATATGCTTAAAATGCAAGGAATATTATTACATTTCATGGAGCAGCATTTAATTTAATCATTAAATTTCAAATGTTTGGTACTTATGTAGTAGGGGATTGTGGGGCAAAGTAAAATAGTCAAGATGACGGAGTTTTTTCCAAAAAAAAAAAAAAAAAAACACAAATTGGAAATTTATTTTGAAAATTACAGTGCATAAAGAAAGAACATACTACTTTATTATAAAACTTGCATTGAAACAGTATTTTTTTTTATTGTTGGCAGTAAATTTGTCCTAAAAAAAGTGAAAAGTTATTTATTTATTTTTTTTTACCATGAGGCAAAGTAAAAAATAAAATATTTTTCTAATGAAATGTTTTCTACTCAATTATAGAAAATATTTTTCATCAAATAAATCAGTAAATAAAAGGTTTAATGAATAAATGAAAAGATACTGAAACAATGCAATAAAAACTAAATTAGTTAATTAAAAACTAAGAAAAATAAATGAACAAGCAAAAGAGTGAATATAAGAAAATAAGTGAACGAATGAATAAATTAGTGTATTACTAAATGGAGGAATATAATGAATCAATTAATAAATGAATACGTAGGTGATTTGGTAAATGATTGAAAGAATAAACAAAATAAACTATTTCACTTTGCTCCACATGTATTGACTGATTGTGGAAAACATTAAAAATACAAATAAGCATAGTATTAACTAAATAAATATTTTGCAGAGTATTAGGAGGTCTCAATTTTTCAAAAGTTGATAACAAGAACTTTAATATTTTATGATGACAAAAATACTTTTTGACTTGAAACAAAATATTATATCATGAGTATCAATTTTTGAAAATTGCCTGGATTATCATATGGTTTAATCTTAGGTGGTATTTTTTTCTGACTGGAATACACAGCATGGGCTACTATATAGTTAAAATGTTGCCAAATAAGTGGCGCTAAAAGCAGAGTAAATATTTCAGCATTTCATTTTACCCCATATTCCCCTACATACATGCTCAAATGATCTAAATGTGATTTAAGAGATTGCACTGTTATATGTGCAAATAGCACTGATTTCACTTAGTACAAAGGAATGCGTAATCTTATTATAAAAAGGGATAAATTGTATTTATTGAAAGAATGATAAAAGATTTTATTTTCAACATTGATTCATGACATGAAAAAAATAGTGTATTTTTCACGGAATCCATTTAAAAAATATTAAATAGTATAATTATAATCAAAAATAAGAGTTATAAGACAGATAGCTATGCATAGTTGGTGCTAAGTTTATTTTAAAATACTCTAATATTTATTTTTTTTATCACATATCTTCTTAAACAAGTATCAGTTGCTTGATATTTCGAAATCAGAATTTACTAAAAATCTTGCCAGTTTTTATGTACCTGCTTTTACTTCAAAATAATGCATATTTGTTACAATCAGAATTTGCCATCCAAAGTATTTTGAAAATGTAATTCAATCGTAATACGTTAATTGTGCTTTCCTGTTAGTTAAAATTGCTTTCCTAAAACCTTTTATTGTACTTATCAACTCAAAATTGGTAAATACATAGGAGTATGGAAGTTTTAAACAGAAAATAAAGCATGCAGTTTTATGCCATACCCTAATGTGCACAGCAATGTTATTCTTCAGCGCATACATCAAATAGAAATAAGGATCCTTATTTTGATACGTTAGGGTTTTCTATATTCTGTAGTTTGTTCCATTACAAAGGCAGCATTATTTGAAATAAGAATTATTCAGGCAAATCTTCTGCACTTATAGTCTGCACCCATTTCTTAGTGCTTCAATTTGAGTGCGTAATACATACATCCAGTATCAATATATATTTTCCTGTAAGTGTTTTGCTTTAAAAATCTTAAAGCCGATAATTTTTGCTAGGTGTATTTTCTCGTTTTATAACAATGATTCGCAATATTCTGATGTTGGATACGCAAAAACAGTACTTTCATATACTATTTAAACTCCCTTTTTAAAAACTAAAAATGATAATGGTATCACGCTTAGATCGCAATGTCCATCTTTGAAATCCTATTTGATAATCTCATTACAAAGAAAGCCTTGAAGGGTCTTACTGACTTTTTCATTCGAGAGAGAAAATTGGATCATAAGAGAATTCGACTTGTTGGTTAAGCTTAAAACTGTTTCTATGAGAAAATGTTGGATACCTAAAGAAAAAAAAAAACGGATTTCATGCTTCAGCAAACTTTTCTTTCTCTGGCATGTTTAGTGAACATTGTGTCAAAAGTTCTTGTTCTACAATTTAACAAATGGCACCCGTATTTATTTTAACGTACATATTTTTCATAAAGAAAAGAAAAATCGCTACAAAAAAAGGGCTGTATTTATTATGGCTAAAAAACCAGTATCAAAGCCAATCACTACAGAGTGACAAGAAAAAACTTAGACACACATAATACACCAAAACTCAAATGCTAATGAAATAATTACGACCAAACTTCAAAATAAATATAAATACATTATTTCGTCTAATATATTTACAAACTTTCAAAGTGGCTACCTTTAGGAACAGCACTGAGCTTTAAACGTGTCACAAAATTTTCGGCACAGGGCCGCAACTCACTGATATTTTATCTCATCCTTTGCATAAGGATTTCTTTTGGGATGTCAACGCTTTATGAGGTTTAGCACCCACCCTTGTCTTCACAATGGATGAAACAGAATAATCAGTTGGGTTCAAATCTGGGGAATACGGTGGCCATTCTTGAGTTTCTATGAAGTCCAGACAATGTGTCTTGCACCAGTCTTGAGTCCCTTTAGCTCTGTGTGCAGATGTAGAATCCTGTTGGAAGGTCCATTTTTTGCTTCCAAAGTACTTTTTGCGACCAAGGTAAGACAACATCTTCCAAAATGTGTTTTCGATATGTTTCTCTACTAATTTTGTCCTCTGATCAACAAAAACAAGCGATATTTTCCCACTAGCACATATCCCACCCCAAACCCTTAGATTGGGATCGTTGACGCTGTTTAACAGGGTAAGAAGGTCCTGGAGACAAGGTAGTGTGCTAAACTTCCTAAAGCTTTGGCATTCCTAAAGAAATCCTTATGCAAGGTCCTAAAGGTAGCCACTTTGAAAATAAGAAATATATTAGACGAAATAATGTATTCATATTTATTTTGAAGTTTGGTCGTAATATTTTCTTTAGCATTAAAGTTATGGTGTATTAAGTGTGTCTAAGTTATTTCTTCTCACCCTGTAAAAATGATCATGGTCAGTTTACTGCAAAGTTGGTTTTGAATTGGAAAAGTAAGGCTGTTGAAAATAAGGAAATGTAAATGGATCTTGAGATCACTCTGTAAACAAATTTGAAAAGCACACTTTTTTAAAAAACTACACTATGAAGTAATCATTAGAAATGAATGCATTTCATTTCATAAACAGCCCGACTTAATGCAAATTGACAGTTAAAATCAGAAGAGGGAAAAGCAGGATTACGTTAGGGAAATTAAATTTTTAGTTCTTGCATCAAACGTTGCAGTTGCTTTTACACGGAGTAATATCTGAACAAGCACAGTATTTAATCATTATCATAGAAAAACTACTTCTATCGATATTGTTGCATCTGCAAGCAGAAGAACATGTCTTCAAGCGTGTTGTATCAACTTGACCCAAACAACGCCACGAGGTTTACTCAAAAATGATTAAAAAAAACAGCTGAAAGAATAAGCAATTTTTTTTTTCTCTTAGATAAAATCATGCTTTCTAGTTAAACCTATCTTTTTTTTTTTCGTGCACTGAAATATTTTTTTAATGATTTTTTTTCAACTATCGTGTATGGTATTTAAGTAACTCTATCACATTAAACTGCTGTGTTCCTTAACTAGGAAGCATGATTTTACCTAAGAAGAAAAAAGTTGCTTGTATTTGCAGCTGTTTTTTCACCATTTTTGATGATCTAATGGCGCAGTTTGGGTAAGTTAATACATCACGCTTGGGTGATGTTGACACGTGCAATATTTTAACTCCTAAATTTTTAAGTGGTTCTCTCTTTTCCATAAATGCTTATAAATGAGCAAAATAACTCGCAGGAATGCAATTCTTGAAATGATAGATCAAATCTCAGAAAAAGTATCGATAATTGAATCGATTATTTCAGAAAGGGCATAAGTCATTTTTTTAAATTGAGATAGCTGAGGTTTTCCCATATTTGTATGTAGAGACATCGAAAAGTGTAGATGGGAAGTCGATACTTGTACAACAAAGCCCTTTATTTAGGGGTCGCACTGTTCGTTTAGTGCAGAAAGGGCACAAGTCCCGGAATTATGCCCTTTCTGCAATAAACGCGAAGGAAGAAATAGTAAGACGCAATGGCAAGATCATAGAACTTGATTTTTTGCGTAATGAAGAAAAAAACAAATACCTTCTTTGATCTAGCATAATTTCGGTAAAGGTAGGATCGTCAGTTAAGGCATCTTTAAGCCTAATGGAACTCTATTTTCATATCGGAAAACTATCATTTGTGCGATCTCATTTTAAATTAGCGTTCAGAAGGTTGCGCAATTTTTTCTTCTCGGCTGTGACTATATATATATATTATATTTTGTTTTGAGGTACAAATTTCCCCTTTTGATTATTATTTGGCGAGTTATCTTCTTTCTTTTTTTTCAGGATTTTAATTGTGTTTATGGAGGGTTGCGTTTAATTTTTTTCGGGAATTTTTGGTTTGCCGTTTTCTTTCTTCAAAAATGATTATTTTGACGGGAAATTTTACAGTATTTTTTTTCTCTAATTGAAGCGTGATTGTTGAACATGCGTCACTTGACATGAGTTTTATTTTCAAGGTAGACAGTGCAAAGCCAGGCGACGCAGCTAGTAAATAAATAATCTCCCAGATTGAGATTTTGGAAAAATATTCTACAGGGCGACATATGTTTTTAATTATCAACATTAACGATGCTTAAATATTTGATAGAACAAAGAAACGGTATCCGGCTAGCTATTTTAGAGACGGTTTTCAAGAGAATATTACAAAGTAACGTTTGTCGGCTGAACTACCTTTGCAAATACTGATTATAAAGGGAAAATGTTCATAATTGTTGGAAGAAATAACAAATATCAAGATGATTATTCAGTGCAATTTTGAATATAGTCATACTAATATGTACATTGAAATTGGTACACAAAACTAAACAAGAGAAGGCTAGAAAAACAGATTTCCAAGGCGGATGATAGTTTTATACACACGTAAAACTTTTGCTTTTTATCTCGGTTTGTTAGTTTTTTTTTTACACCAGACTTTATTATTTTACTAAAACAAAACGGGAGAAAGATGAAAATACACGATATATTTTCTATTCTATTGAATTTATGAATACAAACTTCACTAATTATTTTTGTCACTTTGTTATGTAATTTTTTATTATCATAAATCAGTTTGAAACAAATCTGTTTCACTCGATTTACATTTTCATCTCTCTAAACTAGTAGTTCAAGATATTTATTGCAAAAAGGGCATAAGTAAAAATTTAAAAAAAAAGTTAAATTTCAGTGACGAAATAAAACTTAATTTAAGGTGAGGTAATGATCCTATTTGTGGTTAGATTAGCAATAAAAATTTTCGTAGAATTTAATTCATTTCTGAATGAAATAATCACTTTTTATCGATTCCTGAAAAGTTGCATTAGTTGGAATTTTGCCTTTTCTGAAAAATTTGATTCAGTTATGTTTGCATTTGCTGTAAATAAGAATTACGTTTAAAAACACTTAACTCGGAATAATACTTTCATTATTTTAGGGAAGACTACCTTAAAAATTAACTCCTTAAAACTTCACTTCATTGCTTATTACGTCAGCATGACAGTTTACTCATTTGTGTATGACCTGTCTCTATTATAAAAGAGCATTCTGGAAAAAAAAACTTGAAGATTCTTTCAAAAATAATATTTTCAAAATTTTAAAATCACTATACAACAGGTGACAGACACCATCAATTCGCATTTTATCATCAAAATTGGTAATAATAAACTTATCACTCCTCTCTCTCAAGCTAACGCTTTTGCCATATTCCTCCAGAAAGCTCCAGTGCAGAAGGGAATTTCTTTGGATTTTATTGTTGACTCCTATGGTGATTTTACTAATCCTTGTACCATAGAAGAATTGATGACTGCCCTCAACAAGTCACGCAACCTCTCCTGCCCCAGATGGTATTCCTGTTAAAGCACTGAAGCTCATCAATAAGGAGCACCTGGGTAATTTTCTGCATGAAATAAATCCGAGTTGGAGCACTGGAATTGTCCCAAATAATTTGAAAAAAAAATCAACCATTACTTCTTTGCTAAAGAAAGGGAAAGCTCTGAACAATATATACTTGTACAGACCCATTTCTCTTACCTCCGTCATTGTGAAAACAGTCGAACGCATGACTTTGGCTAGAATGCTGAAGTAAATCCTCAACCTCTTTAATTTTCCCAATAACCATTGTGGATTTCTTCCTTTCAGAGGTTGTGATGTTGTGCAAGCTCAAAGCCACCACATCATTTGTGAAGCTAGGGCTAAGAAACTTCTTAGTATATGTTTCCCTTGACGTATAAGCAGCATATGACCTTGTTTGGACTGATGGATTTATGATCGAGTTAATGGCCACGGGTATTAAAGGCAACTCAGCTGTATGGCTATTCAACATCCTCTCAGATAGAAAGTTTAACGTGAAATGAAGAAATATGTTTTCCATTGAAATAGAACATACCAGAAGGGTCCCCTAAGGGGCTGTACCGAGTCCTCTTTTATTTCAAATTTATGTGCATGATTTAGGAGATAGTATACCAAATAATGTTAAATACGTCACCTTTGCTGATGACATCTTCATCAATTCCTCGGAGCCCGACTTGGAGAATGTCTTGAATCGTCTCCAAAATGCACTCAGTCATTATTCAGAACTGGTGTTCACGTTGGTACATGAAGATTGTCCGCAAACACGTGCTGCAAAAAATTTGTCCAACGAAAGGTTACAACTTAACAAGAATCTGAAAATAGACAATGTCGATATCCCATGGGTCGACAAGCTCGAAATATTGCGCCTTTATTTCTCCAAGAATTTAACATTCCATGAAAGTTTTCAATACAGTGCAAAACTTACTTTTAAATACATAAGTGTTTAAATTTATAGCTTCAAGAAAATGCGACCCCACATTAGCACATCTGGGAAAGATTGGTCAAATGTGTATTAGAAGTAGATGAGATTTTGGAAGCCATGGCTTTGTCTCCTCTTCAGTTTCCAGCAAGGAAATTCTTGACCCTGTTCTCCACTTATATCTCACAGTAGCAACTGGTTTGCTATAGTTCAAGCCTATTCCAATCCTACTTAAGGAAGCTGGTGAAATGACCTTACAGAGGAGGCTCAACATGCTTGCTAAGATATTCTTAATTCGACACATTAGTCTAAAAGATCACTCAGCCATAATGAAGATGCTGGTAAGTTCCACCATGGATAATCAACTTGCTAGAAAACACCAATGGGACCTTGACGTGTCCTGTAAGATTTTGTTACACAACCTAAATGTCTTCCCCAGCCAAATTATTCCGTTTTATATGTCCACGGGACCTGTCTGTAATTACCAAATTCTCATTCACGATTTACCATTTAAATACAAAGAATTACCCCCCCCCCCTTAACTTTAAAGAACTTTTTCAAGTCTGCAAAAATGATCTATGGAAGGAATGCAATCTAACTGCCTCTGATGCGTCCAAGAAAGAAAATTCGATGGCCATAGGTTTCGGCCATTCCGTAAGCCAAATATCACGACGGGTGAAGATATTCTTGAAAGAGTCCCATCAATTGAATCTATTTTTACTGCGGAAGGCTTAGCCATTTGGCTGGCTATAGTAAGGTTGTGCAGGAAGACTAGGAATATCATGCTAACCGATAGCCTTTCGGTTCTAAATTTCCTCAGGGATGTTAATGACAAATCTCCTAGCACACATCTCTCTTATGATTCATAATACCGTGGGGGAACTGTCCAGCACATACGTTGAACTCAGCCTTGTCTGCACTCCGCATCATAATGGGATCATGGAAAATGAGAGGGCAGATGAATAAACAATTTCCAGAAACATTATTTTGAATTGGGTCTCTGGAAAAGATATAATTAAAATGGCGAAAATGGAACAGTGGAGAGGAAAGCTTCGTCACCTTAGAAAGTGTAAAGTATACGACTAGTTTTCTGCATATGCTTTCCATTAATAACGACAATCGGTTATCTACATATATCAGATATTGGGATGTGGTGCTCACTAGATTGATGACCAGAACTTTACTGACCAATGATAACCTGTTTAAAATCAATAGAGCTTTTTCTCCCTTGGGCACTAGCTGTGGTGAAACTGATTCTTACGATCACTTCGTGTTGTCATGTTGCCTTTATGAGAGTCAGTATTGCTGAGAATGGCCCTTGGTTGTACGCCGATTTCCTTCGTGACTGTTTTGTAGTTGGATAATTTTGCTTTTCGGTTGGTTCGTGCTGTCTGTCAGTTCGTCGCTGGTTGTGGTCGGTTTTAAGGATGCTTGTTTTTGTCTTGGAATTCTGCTTTTTAAATTTTCTGTTTCGTTTCAGGAGATAATTTGAGGCAAAGCCGAAGCAAAGTAGCAGAGGATTCTAAAAAGATAGAAAGAAAAACCCGAGTGTACTACGCGTTGGTAGCAGGCAGCTGAGAAGTTCTACACAATGCGGCTTATTTGCTTAACTTGACTCTATCCGATTACCACTTGTTTGCATCGATGGGTCATGCACTTGCTGAGCATCGCTTCGGTTCGCACGAATATATGAAAAAAATGGTTCAGTATATAGTTCACAGAAAATGACGAAGACTTTTAAGTTCGCGGTATTCAAATTTCCCAAAAAATGGGAAAATGTATAACTGCCTACGAAGCATATTTTTAATAAGGCACTTTCAATTCTTTTTTTTAAAATTTACCATGTTTTGTTTGGGAAAAATCAGCATTTTACACTTGTGCACCAGGTGTGTATTCTTACTAAATAGATATTTCAGTTAAGGTAATTTAATTACAACTGAACAACAAGAAAAAGAAAAATTAAAAAGGTGTTTTTTTTAAAATTTAGTTTATACACTTAAGCCAAACTTCCAACAGGCTTTAACAAGGTTACCTTAATCGATTTCAAGGCGAAAAACCTCTACAATCTTATTTTGTTGTTAAATCAAATTTCAACTCAGCTAGGTAAAAAAGAGAGTTAAATAACTTAAGCTTTTGAGGTGTTATATATGCTTGAAAAATAGTTAAAAACTTCAATTTAACGCTTTGGATTCAAACGAACATAATGTACGAAATAACTAGCTTCCACATTTTATATTTCCATTTAAATTTTTGTTACTGTACCTTCTATTTCCCTAGCGAACTGTCTTTTAGTAAACATCTACACAAAACTCTGATATGACATTTATTGCGCTTCAAAATAAATTAATGTCGAAAAGTGTTTGAGCAAAACTAGCAATTCTTTTTCACTCTGAGAAGAATATTGTATTTTAGTTTCACTTTTTTTTAATAGGAAAACAAACGCGCATTTTTCAGCACTTTAAATACTAATTTTTTTTTTCTTGTTATACACTTTTATTTTCAACACATTTCTTAGCAGTTCCAGACACCTAGAATCACTTTTCACTTAAGGTGTTTTTAAATTATTTAATACGACATATTTCTTAGAGGAGCATGCAATAAATTAAATAGCAACTTCTTTGAACATAATCTATGCAACGCAATCCATGTACACAGCTCAGACATTTTTACGCATATAATTGAACTTCATTCTCGGAATTTTGAACTTCTTTAATTGTGACATATTCTAATATAATAAGGCATTTATGTACCATAATATGAAAAACCAACTTTCTAAAAAAAAATTTAAACTTGAAAAATAAATATTTGTATCTGCTGCAAGCTTGACCTACGATCATGTATAATTGAAGCACACGTGAAGAGCACTTTTATTCATTGTTTGATAATCGGTTCAGGCTCATCATTTTCAGATTTTGTCTTCATTTGCCTTCCAGAATCGGTCATTTTTAAATAGCTACGTTTTTCTTTGTTTTTTGATCTTGTCGAAATCTTCCCTGCTACAGTTTTCCAATTTATTTTTTTCTCTTCCATTAAACTCACGTGAAAGACTTTTCTGAAAATTTTCAATTTTTAAAAAAAATTGGAAATGCTATTTTTATACAAATTTTTGTACTTAAAAAAAATCCTCCGAACGCACTTAACAATTGCTTTTTTACAGTTTTCTTTCAAAATGCTATAAATAAACTTAAATTTTTCATATGAAAACGTTATTGAAGAGAAATTTTATCGTAACAACATTAACTACATTCATTTACTTTAAATAGGCTTTTACAAAAAAAAAAAACGCTCTTACGTAGGTTAAATCAATTATTTACTAAACGACTACCGCGAGTTGAGCATTAAATTAAGTCACAAATCAGAAACGAGGCGTAACACTTTTAATCATCAATTTCTCATTTTGAGCTCTACTGCAGATACCACATTTGTTCTTAGCACGGCAGAATCCTGCTATACTGTAGTTGATGTTCAAAATGTTATTTGTAGCTTAAATATCTAGCGTAAGTCACATAATTATGGTGAAAGTCTATAAAGGATCAACATAAAAAGAAAAAAAAAACTTTAAAGATAAAACTTACATTTTTAATCAGAATAAAAATTATGAAGAGTTTTCATTTGGCGTCAGTATTAAAATTCGAGATTACAAAATATTTTAGACATCACCAAATATTTGATAATATTTGAGAAATCATGCATCAAAAGAGTCCATTTTGAGTTTCCCCAGACAAATATAACATAATTGCAACTGTTTAGTAATCTAGTTATTATTTTATCTGGTGTAGTAGTTAGAAAGCTTCAGAGTGGAAAAAGCCTAGTCTTTTCCTGTACTTATTTGTAATCAACTTTTATAATTAACCAACATTGAATGACATTTTATTTAATTTTCATTCATTTTTTTATCTATCAGAAATTGAAATCGCAAAGAAACAATTTTTGTACAACAAAAAATATTATTCACGAATAATTTAAATTTTGAATTAAACGTGTATTGGAGATCAATATCTCTAAAAATATGAATGCTTTTTGATAACTTTTTGTTAAGTAAAATTATTGACATTTCTTCAACGGAATCAGTATACTATTTCTAGTTCACAAGCCTTTCTGAATTTCATACATATGAGTAGCACTCAACGCGAAAATAAATAATTTTCTATAGTATCTCTAAATCAAATCTGTAGCCAAACTTCATGCCAAAGTGCTAATATCATTTATATAGGCTGTTGATGACATCTATTGCGGCAATATGTGTAAGATACTATCATAAGACCACATGACTTACAATCATAATCATTGATATTGAATCACTGTTATGTACAACATAATGTCATTACTCGACGTACGAATCAACCTCTGGCGAGATAACTCGAGAGTCTAATAATCAGAATCATTCCCTTCTAAGTGCAGCATTATGTATTAATCATATCAAGATATGAGCCAAGAAAGTCTGGGACAATTTGCCGGGAATGTTGAGTATGATTTGTTACTCGTAGAAGGTTCGTCCTGATTAAGAATTGATATTAAATTGCAACAAGCTCTCTGATGTTTGACTTAATTTCCCCAATAAAAGTGTAAAACAATTCTCAGCAAAATTTTAAAATTTAGTTGAGTTAGGAAAGAACGACCGAGGGCTGGACAATTAAGCCCATTTTGCTCTTTTAAAAATTCGTAACATTGTTGGAAACTAGAATTTGGCATATAACACTAAAAATCTTTTCATTGCTATATTGTCGCCGCAGAGCAACAGTAAGACATCTAAGTTTGAAAAACAATATTAAGTTGCTTCGAGGCGACGGTAAGTTATTTTTTAAAAGTTAGAACTTTTATGGTTCCGAATCAGGTGTTTTAAGGGGGTTGGTAAGAAAAAGGGCACAAAACTACTGACCCATCTCTCCTAATCAGTGGACAAACACAATATTTTCCAGTAGTTCTTTTTTTGGAAATGTATAGAAAGAATTTCTCCTGCCACTAATATAAAAAACCTTTTGATGCCTTGATATAAAAAATAAATAAAAATAAGTAAAACGAGATGTTCATTAACTGGGGGTGGCCAGAGGGCTTGGTTTCTGGTTGGTTAAACCTATATTTTTTAAAAAAATTAATGCCAAATAAATCAGTCATAGGAGAAAGCACAACACTTTTTTCGTTTACTCTTTAAAATTACTTCATATCATAACGATAAAGGATAAGAAAGTGTTTGAGCGTGGTAACGCAGAACAAGAATAACGGCATTTTTTGCTGTACGAAACCAAATAATTTTTTGCATCAAATTTTGCGACAAAATGGTCTGGTATGGATTAATTTAAACTATTTGCATTCGCACAAGTTCCTTAATTACAGATCAGTAGAAATAAACCTTTCACATGCTACAGTTGATTACAACTTAAAGCCCGTACTTTATGATGCAAAACAAACGAAGTTTTTATTTTCTCTAAAATTTCTCAGAAAAACCTAACCATTTTATCAAGGAAATAATGACTAGAATAAAGAGAAAAAAGACATTTGTTTCTGGGGGAAGGGGGGGGGAGCAATTTAACCATTTCCTTGCTTTCATTTATATTTAAGTGGAGAGAAAACTCAGAGCATCACTAAATGTCCGTCAAAGCTTTAAAAAATAGTAAAAACATGTAAACGTGTTTACACGTTTTTACTATTAACACTAATGGTTTTAGAGTAATAATTCATTGGGCCTTGAATTTTTTGCAGCTTTGAACAAGCAATGTAAATTTTAAAGACTGCTTGTTTTAAAAGAAGCTTAATATTTTCACATTAATGGCCTAGAAGAAAATTCCATTTTCTAAATTTAAAACAGATTGCCATCTTAGCCGCTGAGAAAACCTAATTCAAAGTAATGAAGAGAAAACAAAAACCAGTAGGATGAATTCTAGCATTATTCCCAAATTCTCTATTTGAATGAATGGCCTCTTGAACTTATTAATAGGTTCAAAAGTACTCTTTAAAAGAAATTTTAACTATTAAAACGTTTGAATAAATTATATCAAATGTTTCAGCAATATTGAAAATGTCATTATCGTAGCTATTGCTTGCTAGTACATTCGCCCTAAAATGTACTATATACCAGGATGTATTGCTGATTAAACATAAGGATTAGCTTAATCAAATGAATGACTCCTACGATGTAATCATGGCAAAATTGGTGGTTGAAATAGGATGACTTACGACTGTCGTAGTTAGGATATTGCGTATGATTAGTCATGTCAAGTAAAGGCATTAAAAGCAAAATAGTTCCATTATTGAATTTAAAAAAATATTTAAACAAGTGAGTTATATTTTTTGAATTTATTATCTTTATAAAAAAATAACCATTTGCACTTAATTTAAAGGCACCCTTTCTGATGTTTCTGACACTCACGTTCTTTGCATAAAATCATTAATTGTAAAAGAAAAGCACAAATTCTGAAGAAAACACTACAGATAATTATTTAAACCCAAAATTGGAGCTACCTTTATCACTTTAAGAGGGCTCAACCTACAACAGCGAAGTCACGACATGCGTTCATTGTTATGAAAGCACTTCTTTCAACTATTTGTACATTATCTTCACATTTTTTAAAATTTATAATAACTGTTGGTTTTATTCATGCTTCAGAACAAACATTTGATCCCTTTTTTACAGGGCTGCGGAGTCAGCGTTGAAGTCGAAGAGTCGGCATCGGACTGAGTTTGGGGTAAATGAGTCGGGAGTAGAAAGTTTAAAATTTCAAGAGTCAGAGTCTTATTTTTCCACTAAGTCTGCAGTTCTTCTTGTACTTGCAGAATTAGGGTTGGAGTGGAATTCGAACAGATTTTGGGGAGTCGAAGGCTCTGAAATGCCCGGAGTCGGATTCGTAACCGGAGTTTGTAGTTTTTCCTCCGACTCCGCAACCCTGCTTTTTTATGTATAAAGTTCAACATTTATTATTAAAATAGTAGTAACTTAAAAGCAGCATTTTATGCACAATTAGTTATTAAAATTTCAACCACGTATTTCGCAATTTCAAGGAATCACTTTTTCGACACAATACGTGCCAGCTCAACGCTTTCCACAAATGTAATCATTTTACTTTTTATTTATTAGGTGCTTGTAGACACCTACTCCAGTTCAAATAGTTACGGATGAAACATTTTTGAGAAGTCAAACATCGTTTAACATTTAGAAAAGGGTATGCTTTATATACGCATGATAAATATTGCTTTCCAACACTAAAAAAATGGATGTGATAACTATGTGTCGTCGCTTGCAAAAAACTTTATGACTCATGACGCATTTTCAATCTTTAATGGTACATTAAGCTGATACTTGAAAACGTACTTTTGGTAAATATAAATAACCCTTAACACAAAACAAAAGTATAATTAACAATGCTGAACGCAATTCAGAGCGAATAAATGTAAAAATAAATTGCTAAAGTATCATTTTGTAAAATTGAGAACTTTTGAATAATTAAAACAATGGGTTCGAATTTTGTGCAAGAGTTGCTGTAACTAGTACTGACTGCAAACTATTTTCTGATGCTCTTATCGTGGTCTAAAGCATAATTTTTTTTCTAGTAATGAAATTGAATTTAACACCAAGTGTAAAGCTTTAGCAAATTAATTTCTTTGACCTAAGTGGTATTCTGTATGACTTTCCTTGTTTTATATACTAAATTTTAATACTGCATTGTACTTCAAATACATAAGAGTTGACACATAAAAACACCCTATAAGTATTAGAAGCACTTTATTCAATTTGTTGTTTAAAAAGCAATAAGGTGACAAAATAAAGTGATTTTGTTATTAATTTTAAAGCTGTGCTTAAATATTTTCCGTAATACTTAATGAAACCTGAAGTTACAAGTTATGTTTTCGTATCTTACATATAAATAATATTATTACCTTTAATCTAAATTTTAGTTGTTATCGTCCATCAATTTTTAATGATAAACAAAAACTAGTTTCTATTATTTACAACTGTCTGATATATTTTTCTAGAATCCTTTGTGTTTATTGCAAGCATGTCTCTTTACCAGGTGCCGAAGAGGAAAGAGTTTAAACAATATTGAAGTTTCAATGATAATTTGTGTTTTTTTTTTCTTCTAAAATTTAAATAATACATGTGCGGTGAAGTTTCAATTGAACAATACTCTGTCTTTTTAACGTTTGTTTTGTAACATGCTTTTTGCTTTCCTTCAAACGTATTTTCGGAGCCTTTTTAATTCGCTGTTCGGAATAAAATCAGTCTTAAAAGTCAATCTTCAAAATACTTGGGCGAGTCTTAAGTTTTGCAGCAAATTATTTAATGTTTTTTTTCAGTAATTTATTGTTAGCGTTAGATACGTAGCATTCGAAGTACATAACAGCATGCTTTTCTACTATCTTCAGACAGTTCTTCAATACCACGGCGATAAACGCTTCATTATGATTATTATGACTATAATAACACTGAAGATAATATTAATTATTATTAATACTAACATAAACAAAATTTCTATAGTGATGCTGTCTACCGTTTTTTCTTTTTTAGCATTAAATTTGTTTACCGTTGCCACGACTGCATTATGGCCTGACTCTTTATTTCATAATGCAGTTCTCTAACTTAGTTCACGCGCGCATGCACATACGTTAACAGCATGTTTCGTATATTCATATGTGTCAAATTTGGTGAAACTTGTAGCTCACCGTAACGTAAAAGCCGATTAGCCGATACAGTGGTCGCCACTTATTTGAATTACGTTTTTTCTAAACAGTTTTGATTCCATAAAGCGGCTAATTCAATAAAGCTGGATTTTGTTCTGTTTTTTGACAATTTCATTGAAGCAGTGATATTAACCACTGATTCAATTAAACAGCGTCCACTGTATAATGGGAACGATGGTTTCAACAAGTGTAGGTTGACAACATTAAATAGAAACTAATCATAGAGTTGTTTGAAAGCTCTCCGTCCTAGCAAATTTCTTACAGTTAGTTTAAAAAAAATGGTGGGCAATAATGTGCGTAACAAAAGGAAGATTATTTTTATTGCTGAATATCACGAGTATTTGAACACAATTTTAAGAATTTGAAGTAATACCGCTTATTTGATTTGTAAATCATTCAATAAGAAATTGCTTCCGATTGCTAAAACAATTTCTTTTTTCGCCTTGAAGTTCATCTAGAGCAAAACGATTTTATAATTTAAATAAAGCAAGTGACAAATACAATGAAGTTTTAAATACAGCAAGTATTTTCGTTATGTAGGCAAAAAACGTAGAGAAATACCGCACAGCTGAATTGCGAAATTAAGCGCTTTTACAGTATTCTCCAAATGAAGAAGCTACTGTAAATGTTAGAGAAGAGAATGTAATGCTCGCGTATTTATTGTAAGACGGCCAGGGCAGTTGAATATCAGTGTTTTAAGATTATACAAACGGAAATTTTTAGAAAAAAAAAGAAATAGATAATTCTTGGTAATATTCCATGTACAGATGAGCTAAATTATCAATCTAAACCTTTTTTCGTTTAATCATCTTACGGTGTGAGAATAAGGGTGTTCCAAAAAACTCCAAAGTTCATTTTTCAAGTCGCACACCCTCTTACGCTTTTCCTGTTACGTCAAATACAATTTTTTTCAACTCCTCCACCTCTCCCTCGAATGGTAAGACTTTCTCAGTTCGTCAAAACTGTAAAAAAGTTTCATTTAATTTGAACAAACGACAACCAGTGCCGACTTCCGTCTCAACCAGCACTTGTAATTCTAGACCACATTAAAAAAAATAATAGAAACTCGAAATTTTTGTTGATAAAAACGTTGCCCCTATAACCGACATGCACCACAAAAACATTTATTCAAATTTAAAAAACATTTAGGTATCCCACACGTGGCCTAAAATTTATAATTTTTTTCAGATATTTTTTCAATACATGTTTTCAAAAATGTAAGGTACATTTTCCGAAATTATCAAGCTAAAAACAGTAAAGTAGGTAATTAGTGTTAAATATGAATTTTTGCTCTCCTACAGTATTTAAGCCTCATATATAGTACCCAAAGATATGGATTTTTAACCTTTAAGGTTAAGTTAAATTTTTCATTTGAAATATATGTTCTTAATATTCACTTGCTGCGTTGCCCGGCTTTACACGGTCTACCTCGAAGTTAAAAGCTATGTAAAGTGACGCGTGTTCAACAATCAGGCTTCAAATAGAAAAAAAAAACTAAAATTTCCCGTCAAAATAATCATTCTGAAGGAAAGAAAACGGAAAATCAAAAATTCACGAACAAATGAAACGTAACTTTCTTGATTAGCTTCTGCAGGCAATACGAAAAAAAAAAGATAAATCGCCAAATAATCAGAAGGAGAAACGTTTACCTCAAAACAAAAACAAAACTTTATTTAGTCACAGTTTAGAAAAAAAGGGGGGGGGGCAACCTTCTGAATGGTTCTTTCACGCTCATTTAAAGTGAGATCGCGCAAACGATAATTTTCTGTTATGAAAATGTTCCAAATTAGGCTTAAGAACGCTTTTAACTGTTTTCCCAGTGATTTTGCAGCCTTGGAATTCGAAGGCATTAAATAAATTTCAGGGGTATTAAATAAATTTCGCGAGTTTTCGAATGGCGCTAAATTGAACTGATCGGATAATTATTTTGGGGAGAAAAAGAGCCATGAAATGCCATTTTTGGGTGCCATTAATGCCATTCGAACGGTTAGATACTTTTTTGGTGTTCGAAAACCCTCCTACTTTCCTTCGGGTGGCCAAGTACCACCCTGCCAATTTTAATCCAAATCCAACAAAAACTGCGAATTTGTATATGATACATTATATGACCAAAAAGTACAGGGACATATTCAAAAATTCACATTTTTACGGATTTCTCGAGAAATAAAAGCCCAATTGCACTGTAATTTTTTTTCGCATAAAAAGTATACTCCAGCTGTCCTTCTCCTTAATAATTAAGTCTACTATTAATTTAGGGCACTAGCAACAAATTGAGGAAACAAAAAAAGGTTTTTGATGATTTTTCACTGTAAATAACTGGGAATTAACTATAAATTTTAGAAGTAAGTTTAGAAACTATTTAGAATTTATTTTTATATTTTGTGACAGTATCTCTTATACCCACGGAGATACAAGCATTTCTTTCAAAAATAAAAATCTGTTTTGATGTTTTTCGGCTCATATCACGCAGGGTTTTTCGTCAACCGTTACTAAACTTTCAGAATATTTGACGGCATACAAGAGAAACATAATAAAATTTGTAGTTAAAATATTGAAAATTCAGTGAAATATGAACGTTTAAAGCAATTAATGTTTCACTACGCATGCGCGAAAGATAGCAATTTATAACTTTCATAATCCAAACCTCAGATAAGTCCTGCAACTTATAAAAAAAAATCCATCTCAATATCATAAAAGGTTAAAAAGTCATCAGCGATCTACTGAGCCGAATTTCTGTAATTCTTGTGTAGGCGACGAATCGTAAGGGGTCGTTTGTAAACTGGCAACGCTTTCCTGTTATCGTTGCAGAGTGATTCATGATAAAAACGAATTTGCGAACGATCCCTCACGAGTCGTCGTCTAGACAAGAATTATTAAAATTTGGCTCATTAGATGGCTGATAACTTCTTACATTTTAAAGATATCAAGGTGGATTTTTTTAATGAGTTGTAGGATCTATCTGGTTTTCCAATTATGAAGGTTGTAAAGTGCTATCTTTCGCGCATGCGCAGTGAAATATTGCTTTAAAAGTTCATATTTCGTTAAATTTTCAATATTTCTTATATTTCTCTGATATGCTATCAAATATTCTAAAAGTTTAGCAAAGTTTGATGGAAAACACTGTGTGATATGAACCGAAAACTTTCAAAAAAAAGAAATGCTTATATCTCCGTGGGTATAAGAGATACTTACACGAAAGTATAAATTCTAGATAGTTTTTAACTTCTTTCTGAAATTTATAGCTTATTGCCAGCTATTTACAATGAAAAATGATCAAAAACCTTTGTTTTGTTTCCACAATTTGTTGCTGGCTCCTTAAATGAACAGTAGACTTAATTTTTAGTAGAAAATGACAGCTGGAGTGTACCTTATGTGAAAAAGTTACAGGGTCATTGGTATTTATTCTCGAGAAATCCGTAAAAATATGATTTTTTGAAAGTGTGCCAATACTTTTAGTCATATAGTATACATATATAAACACACATAAATATGCATACATACACATATATTCTTTATTTTACTCATATAGATTTGCAAATGTTATCCTGAAATTGAGTTCGCTAGTAATTTTTGAACTTGATATTCTAAATTTATATGTAATTTTCTAACACATAAACAGAAAAACAATCAATTTTTTTTTAAAGAAAATGATAAATTTTAGTCCAAGTGTGGTATATCTAAATATTTTTAATGGCAATAAATGTTTTTGTGGTGTGTTGTATAGGGGCAACGTTTTATCAACAGAAAATTCGAGTTTCCAAAAAAAAGTTTTGTTTTTCGATTTGGTCTAGCATACAAGTTCTGGTTTATACTTTCAGACGCAAGTCTGCTCGGGTTACCGTTGTTAAAATTATATATGAAACTTTTGTTCACAATCGTTTTGACATAAGAGGCAAACTATAAGAGGGTATGAGACTTGGAGGACCAACTTTCATTTTTTGTGAGACAATAGTGTGTAATCTTTTCATTTACTTACTTTTAAAAAAGCAGCGAAGAAGCGACTACGTTTCAAAAGTAGTTTGTAGTTGCTACAATTAAAAATAGTTTAATTTAACTATATCTGTAACAAAGTAGTTGTAGTTCGCTACAAAAAAAAATGCAGATTTTCCAACCACTGGTCCATACCATAAATTTTCTGAAAGTGTGGTGTATCGAACTTATCGAAATCCGCTATCGTATTCGTAGTGACGTCATAAATAACGATTAAGTCGAAGTGGAAAATCTTGAAATGTGGAAAAATAGCTTACAGTTTAATTTGACTAGTAAATTGTTGCTTTACTTTTTTTCGGAAATAACAGGTAGAGCATACCTGTTATATAATCAAATTTGCAGAACAATTGGTCTCTTATTCCCCGAGAAATTCTTAAAACTGCGAATATTACTCGTAGAAAGTGTCCCAAAAATTTTCATGAGATAGTGTACATTAGGGTGGGTAGAACACTTTTGATTTCGAATCAATTTTTAATAGCTCGGAAAACTTGCGCATTGGCATCCTAATGGCGGGAAATTTTTTTTTTTTTAGTTTTAAATCGCGCAAAAGCACTCAAGTTGAGAAAAAATAGAAAGCATTGGTAATTTTTAAAGACTTATATTTTTTTTCAAAAAATATTTTACTTCATTTCTAATAGTATAAAAAATGCATTTTGAAGTTACCGAAATGTATCGAAAAACATTGGGGCACATTGTCCATCATTTGAATACGCTCAAAAAGCCTTAAAATACCATTTTTAAAGTAAAACTCATTATTTCAAAAAATCTTAAGCTGACATAAAACTACAAAATATACTATTAAACATCCGTTTTTATGTCTTAAATACATTTCTCTTATGATGAAATAACTGAGGATTCACCACGTGGAAGCCCGTCATTTAAATTTTTCTGGGGGGGGGGGGGTCAACGGGTGCGAATTCAACGGAAGTACAAAACTCTCGCCCACCCAAATGTTTATTTCTCAAAGCCTTGGAGGGGGGGGGCAGAACAACCCCTGAACCCCTAAATGACGGGCCTAATCAGGTAGCGGTGGCAACAAGTCTGAGTCCAAATCACCACCCTACCCAATCAACCAACCAATTTGGGTGGGATTCATTACGAAGAAGTTCCTTAAATTCTGACTGCGTATGAAATGTTCTTGATCTGATTGCTATTTAATATGGAAATATTCTGGGTTTTCATGCTTGCAACAGTTTCCTGCAGCCTCTCACAAGTTTTGCACATCACTCTACCGTTTGAATGTGGTATCAAATATTCAAGCTATGGCAAGGCTTTGACTTAAGTTCAAAGTCTTCTGTTGCCTTATTTGAAAACAAAGGTAGTGGTATCAGCTTACACTTGAGCCGATCAATAAGTTCAGGATAATCTGCGGCTTGAAAATTAATGAAAGCTTGAAGAATCCTGGCGACTCATTTCAGGCTTTCAGTACTCTCCTGTAGCCTAATTCTCGAATGTGTTGTGTGTAGTCCAATATCATAGCCACATCATAATTCTGGATGACAAAAGAACGAGTTTCAATGAATGACGGGATCAAGGATTTCTTCTAATGTTATTCGGTAAATGTCTTGTTTGAATCATCACCAGTATATGCTTCTGACCGTCTTTCACGGTGTAATGCATCTTAATATCAAACCAAACAGAACAGAATTTAAAGAACTTAAACATAAAAATCACACAAATTGGTTGGTTCGGTAGGGTGTTTGTGTAGGGGGGGGAGAAGAGAAGTCGACTTGCTGCTAAATGCACGTGGTAAGTCCCGAGTCATTTTAACATGATGTAGAAATAAGTAAAGCATTAAAACGGATGTTTAATATATCATTGAAAGCCAAAGCCCTGCCATAACTAATATTTGATAGCACACTCAATCGGTAGAGAGATGAGCAAAATTTGTGACAGAGGAGGAAGAAAAATGTCGCAAGCGTGAAAACTGAGAAGGTTTTCATCTATATATATAAAAATGAATGTTTGTCTGTATGTCATCCATGAACTCAAAAACTACCCGGCAGATTTGGCTGAAACTTTCACCGTTTGTTATTTTTGGAAAAAGAACAGAAACACCGATAGATCATGTATTTTTCAGTCGCCTGTTCTCTTGCGAAGCCCTAATTAAAAAGATAAAACTACTTTCGATTTTTAGTAGCGAGTATTAAATTGGCCTTGTCGCAGTTTTTTCTAGGCGGTAATTTTTTTTTTCGATTGGACGCATGGAACCGCATTTAAAACGTATTGGAAAAATGGAAAAGAACTTTATCGCCTATAAGTTTTTTTTGGAGCACTTTGACTGAGATTTCAAGTACATCTAAGTTCTTCAATTTACAGACGCCATCATTGCAATCAGGACAAAGTAGTTAAAAACAGAGAGAGCAGAGATAGAGCCATAACTCCATTTATTAATCCTCCTCATTTGGGTAGATAATTTTGGTGCATAGCCGGAAAATCGGTTCTTGATTAATATAATTGAGGTGCTTTTCAGCAAAAATCTTCAAATTAAGATTTTCATATTTAAAAGGAGAAAATATTGTAGCAGTTTTTAAATCATCAAAAAAGAAAATCAATCAATATTGGTTTTAACCTTTTTCAAAGGGTACTTACCTAAGCTGCAACTATTTTAGCATAGATGATTGGACAAGACATACTCCAATGGGGGGGGGGGCTTCGGATCCTGACGTCTTCAATCTTCATTGTATGAGACATACCATACGTTAGGCTGAAAGTAAAGCAGAAGGGCAACTTCTCCGAACAGGAGTGCCTGTATTAATGTTTTGAAAAATCATGAGACTATTTCGACATTGACCTGCAGCAACTGGTCCTTAAAACCGTAGCAAACAACTCCTGCCAATTAGAAGAGAATAACTAGAACAGCAGTGCGATAAATTGCGCAACACACACACTGACCAGTATGCCAATCTCCAGCGTTACTTCAAACCAGGCCATGTAACTTACCTATATGTGCCATATACTAATTCAGTACTTTTTTAAATGTTACTATAAACGTGGGCTACTTTGGCCCAGATTTTGGAAATTCTCATTTTTGCTCAATAATTATGTAAATATATCCATATTTCCAAGCTGTCGAAGCCTCTTTTTAAAAGACTAGATTGGCCTTAATTTTTGAAGACTGATCACTTTGTTTCAAAGTATTATTACCGTTTTTAATTTTATTTGGGCTAATGTTACCCTTACGTTACGGTTACTTTGGCCCAAAGTTGGTTTTCCTATTTAAAACCATAGTAGAACTAACTAGAACCAAAGAAAGACTTGTGTTTATAGGGAAAACTGTTTGTTTTAAAGGAAAATACATTTTGCAAGAAGTTTGAGTCACATATATTTTGTATAAGAAAAATTAAAGTTTTTAAAAATATTTGTGCGTACCTAGTTATGGTCTTGGAAATTACCTACGGAGAACAGTCCTTTTCTCATCAGTTTTGGAGGTTTAATAATTTCGGTAAGATAATACTATTCGTAAAACAAAGGATATTAAATTTTCGGTCACTTCCAAAACTTTTTGGTCCGTTTCATGCTCTCAACATTAGCTGCTCCTTCTCTCGCATAAACAGCTATCCCCGGAAACCTGCGCTCATTCCATCCTACAATAACAAAATTCTATAAACTTACTTTTAAATTTAACAAAACTTGTGAGAAGTAGATGCCCAACTAGGTCAACGTTTTCTAAACCTTCTGCAACTTTTAGTTCGTCTTCATCTTCCATAATAAAATCCATGTACAGGGTTGTCCAAATTAAAGTTCCCCAACTCAGAGGCATGTGCAGGATGTTCTATGGGTCATAATGTGATGAAATTTTGGAAACAGACACTTCAGATCATGCGCTCGTGATTTATTAAAAAAAAAATAGTACTAAAAGTTGCCGATAGATGGCGCTGTAACACAAGTAATTGGGAATTTTGCACATTTCAACAACGTGATTTGCAGAAATAAAGCTTCTGCGCAACGTATGCAAAAGATGAGCCCTACAAAAGTGGAAGGTGGAAGACAGGCGCTGCACAGGGAGTTATTTTCAACCTCGCTGGTACACAATGGCGACTTTGAAAGACAAAGCTCTATTAATCAAAATTTTTACCAGAATGACGAGAACTCATGTGCTGCTTTAAGAGCATTCCATCGGCTGAAGAACATGCGCCTAAGACCGATGTCACCACGCGCTTTAAGAGAGATGATGAGGAAGTTCGAAAGATCTGGACAACTGGAAATTTTGCCAGGTAGAGGACGCCATGCTGTGAATTCTGCACGCGTAGAAGACGTTGCTTTGGCGGTCGTGGATACCACTAGACAATCGCCCCATGGTGTTGTCAGTGTGCCACGTGTTTCTCGTGCTGTGGATATGCCCTACACGACCGTCTGGCGTGTGATGCGTCGAATCCTAAGCTATTTTCCTTACAAAATCCATAGTCTTCATCAGCTGTCGGACGGGGTGGTTCGGGAAACATTTGCGCTGCAGTTCCTTGCCAGAATGGAAGTCGATGCTGCTTGGCCGTGGAATATCCTTTGGACGGATGAGGCCCATTTTCACCTGAATGATCAAGTGAATGCGCACAACTGCCGCATTTGGGCAAGTGAAAACCCGCGAACAATTCATCAAGTGCCCTTGCACCCTGCAAAGGTTACGAAATGGTGCGGTTTCACTGCAACATTCATCATTGGGCCTTATTTTTTTGAAGAGGTGACTCCAAGAGGATTCAAAACCTGCTGTCACAGGAAGACGATATCAGGACATGTTGACAACGTTTGTGATTCCTGAACTGCAACAACGTGGCCACCTCCAGGACACGATATTTATGCAGGATGGTGCACCTCCCCATATTCTTCTGGGCGTTCAACAGGTGTTACGGGCAACTTTCACTGATGCACGTGTGATCAGCCGCTGTTTCCCAGCAGCTTTGCCTCCTCGCTCGCCTGATCTCACCCCATGCGACTTTTGGTTATGGGGATTTTTAAAAGATGAAGTCTACCGAGAAAATCCAGCAACCTTTTCAGATCTGAAAGATTCAATTATTCAGAATGTGCAAGGTATTAATGTGCACTTATTGCGTTCCGCTGTGGAACACACTGCTTTACGGATGGAAAAAGTAGGAGAACCACGGCAGACATATAGAACATCTATAGAAAGTCTTGTTGATCTGCAACGCCACCTATCGGCAACTTCAGGTACTATTTTTTTTTAAATAAATCACGAGCGCATGATCTGAATAGTCTGTTTCCAAAATTTCATCACATTATGACCCATAGAACATCCTGCACAGGCCTCTGAGTTGGGGAACTTTAATTTGGACAACCCTGTAAATTAGCCTTTAGGAGTTAAGTGTGTAATCTCTCCCTTAATCTGTTGCTGAGAATTCCTGGTTTTTTCTTGTGCTTTTCCTGTTAAGAATTCTACTTTTAACTTTTCTATTTTTTTTTTCCAATCTCTGTCGGTTTTTTTTTTCAAGTTTTTATGCGGTGCCAAAGTAGGTCGTAATTTTTAGGAGAGGAGAAGAGTTGTAGATGTGAATGTTTAGAATAAAGACCTTAACGGAAATGAGAAGTACAACTATGCTACTACCAGGCACGTAGCTAGAACTTTGTTAAGGGGGGGGGGGGGTCCAAGGTTGCACGAACTTCAAAAGAGGAGGCATGCTAAAGCAGAATTAGTAGCTGATAATTACACAAAATAAGATAAATCCAATTAAAACTGATTATTAAAATATGATAATTAACTAAAATTAATTAAATAATTGAAATTAATAGAGTCATTAGTTAAAATTAGTTAACAAAAATTTTATGTTAAGTGGTAAATTAATTATTGTCAGGTTGTAAATTAACATTAAACTGAAAGTTATCACATACAAAGTTTCCAAATATGGGTGAACCTCTGTCCTCCTGAAAGTAAGTGATATATTTTCTATAAATAAAAAGGACACAATAAAAGAAAAACGGAAAACGAAAACTGCACTAGAAATTACTTGGAAAATGCATGCGATAATTTAATAAAATATTAAAGCTTTGTAATATTTCATTTGTACTTATGCCATTTTATTTGAAAACTAGAAAGCCACCCGTCAAAGTGCTTCAACTCTTCTTCATTTGAACGAAGCAATTGCCTGTTTGGTGATATTTTGATAGTTGAAATTTTAACTAACACCAGTGGATTAACTCTAAACTCAAGTACATAGCGTTCATTATTTTCGTTTCTTTCATTCCTCTGAGATGACACAGTCTTACCAGTAAAACTGTTAAGTTACCGGATCGAGTTCAGCCTTGTCACAATAAAGCCTTTCCCTGCATGTTAAACATTACCAAAACATATTATCAAATTACATATCATGCCGTGGCGCGAATTCATTGTTGAAACACGCGGGTTACTCGATCATCGGCATTATTTATATGAGGATAAACAAATCTATAGAGTCGAATGTATAACTATATGAATGTTACATGACGTAACCCTGTCCGATTTGAACAACATTTCAGGCAAAACCTCACAACTCTCTTAACGAAAATATTAACAAGGTTTCATTTAAAAAGCTTGAATTAGTTTTTATTTATTTACATTTATAATATTCTTTTGATAATACGAAATAGAATGATATTTCCAATCTTATCCGTTTTCTAATTATCATTCCTAATCATCAATTAAAAGCTTGGACAAACTATTAACTCTTTGAGGGACGGAGGCTTCCTTTGATGCAACCATTTTTTTATATATATATTTTTTCTTTCTTCAGCCAACTGACAGTGATTTCAATTAGCTGAAAAAAAAAAAAAAAGAGAAGCAAGAAATAAATGGTGTTCTCAAGTGAACTCACTATTCCTTAAAGGGTGAAAGCTGTTCGAAAAAATTTTAGTTACCGAAAAAGGCGTATTGCCGTTTTTTATCATTATTTTTTTCTTTCTAATGGGGCTGTATTAGAGGCTTTAGCCTTTTGCGGAACGAGTGCGAACCAACGATATGGCATATGCCACCATTAAGGCGCGGATGTGAATGTCAGAGGAAAATTCGATGCCCAGTTTCCACCAGATGGAGACACCTGAGCTCTCTTCGATGTGAAACTGCAAAAGGAATTTAATTTTGTCAAAAGCATTCACAGTCAAACGACCTAAGGGACCTTTTGCATGCCAATTAATGGAATGTATACCTAATGAATTAAATTAAGCATCTGTGTAATTTTATTTTAACAACATGTTAATTTTAACAACAATACATATCATATTTTACGACGCAGGTAATGTTTTTTTTTTCTTTAATACGATGTTAGCAAAACACTCTATTGCAAGAAATAGTAAATATCTTTAGCTTGAAGAAAATAAGAGTTTTTTTAAAAAAAAAAAAAAGGCAATATAAACGAAAAACTCAAAAAAATTTACCTCGTATTCACCTTTTTTGTTTCTTTGCTTGTAACGCAGTAAATAGCGGTAATTTTCACCTAGTAATTTATAGTAAACTGCAGATGTCTGTTTTTTGTTACGTTTAATGCTACCTTCACAATTTACTAAAGATGGATGCATAGATGCTAATTAAATAACTCCTTAGTACAAAGCCAGTGAATAACAATCAGAAAATGTATTCCAATGATGCAAATACAAATATGTTTAATAGAACAACATGGAATAAGAGATTTTTTCGTCAGTTAAAAACTGACTAACTTTTCTTTTGGGATCATAGAATCACAATTCAGTAACATTTAAAAGTAATATTTTCTAATAAATTACTTATTACATGCGTTAATATGGCCTAGCTTGTAATTTCATAAACTGATCATAGTAAAATATTCAATTAATTTTCAACTTCATTTTTCTATAAAATTTTGATACCGCGAAAAGCTTGTTACATCAACTTCAAGTTTTATTTATTCATTTATTTTACCTTCAAACACGAATTATTTTTGGGCATTTAATATTTTCCATGATAATGCTTAAATATTGGGGGGGGGGGGGGAATATCAGTAAAAAATCTACGTAATTTGTTACTCGGAAAGGAGAGAGATGTTAAAAATAATCTAAAAGTTCAAATAAAACTTTTATCAAATTATAAAAGGAATCTGAAATGAACCATGCCAAAAATATAAAGAGTTAAAATGAAAAAAAAAGAAAAAAAATCAATATTTTTTCTCATCCTCAAACGCACGAAATGGGTAGAATTTCTTTTTTTCGCCGCTGACTTAGAATCTAAAATTAGTTTTTAAATGGAAAAGCACGTAAAATTGCTCGTATTATTAAGAAAACTTTAAAAGGGAGCACTGCGACTTACCTAGTTTGGGTAAACTTAATTTTCTTTTTGCATACATTTTTTTTTGTTCAAGATATGTTTCCTATAAGTATGACGTAGATAAAAACTGCGTGTTAAAACAGAAAAGAATCGGAATTCAATTACTGATTCACCAGGAACACACCTCACTCTGGCTGTCTTTCGTACAACATGCGTCTACGAAATCCACGAAAATCCAAAAAGTAAGGAGAAAGAAATAAAGAAAACCACGCCAATGAGACTGTGGGATACGACGAAAGTGGCAATAAATGCTTGTTTTTACTTTGCCGATGGCAATTTGATGGACCAAAGGCGAGGGGCTGAATGTCAAGGTCACACGACCCAGCTGGTTTGGAAGAAGAAAGGGACATTTCCCCGTTTCGGACAAAGCAAAAAGCAGACGAAAATTGGGGAACCTGTAGTTGTTGCACGAGGTTCTCGTGTTCTGAATTGACTCAAGCGCTGAGAAAATTGCCGATTAATGGGAATATTTAAGGGGAAAATGCTACGTTTTATAAAAACACATCTTTCGAAAAAAATTTGTTGATGCGAGATGCAACAACTGAGAAAAAAGGACAGGGGTCTTTCGGGAAGGGGGGGGGGGGGGGGTCCGGACCCCATGGACCCACCCCTTGGCTACGTCCTTGCTACTACAAATGTAGAAGCAGTTCTACATCAACGAAAAGTCCAAAAGGTTAAAAAAAACCGTTAGCACAAGGAACACAAAACCAGCAATGTTGCTCCTTGTAAAGAACAATAAAACTGCTTGGTATACATTACTGAGACTTTGAGACAACTAGCGGATTTTGTCAAAATACGTTTGAAAATTTCTTCCTGAAGGTTTACAGAGAACGTTGGATCTTTTTCTCATTTTGGGCCAAAGAAGGACACTGGGGCCAAAGTAGCCCGCGTTTACGGTATCTTAAATCGTACTTATACTACGGTATCAAAGTACAAAATTCCTATTGGGTTAATTCTTTGGGGTGACGGGTCTAAACAAACCGTGGCTACTCTATTGGGTTTTAAACCGAGTGGGTGCACAAGTGTAGCCAAGATTAGCCTTCTGGAGGGGTTGAACATGGCAGTTTTCTAGATATACCAGGAAGTCAAGAAAAACCTTTGTCTAAACCTGCCCTTTCCGGGAATGAAATAGAAATCTGCACCAATATGTTGAATTTCGAGTAAATTGCACGATAAAAGCCCTTATTTTATAAAATTAAATTCTTCGAAAAGAAGTGTATGTATTTATCGCCGAAGTGGGAGTTTCTGCAGAAACAAAAAATATACTTTATAATAAATAAATTTTTGGCACTCTGAGAGACTCTGAAATGAACTGTAATCTTACATATAAATTCAAAGTAAAGCATTAAATGATAAATAAAGTTCAAGTCGAAACGGAAAATGTTGAATTGTGGAAAAATAACTTGCAGTTTAATACGATTAGCATCTGTAATATATAGACCGGGTATATTCTTTTCTTCCACTCCCGACCTCTCTTAACAGAATATTAATAGGAGATTTTAGCAGCTCCTTCCTCCAAAGGGAGGATATTTTAAAGTCAAGAGGATGTTCGATCGATCAAACAATCAAAAAGAAAATACTGAACGTGATTGACACCCAACTATCTTTTAACAATTTCAAAGCAAATATCGAGCTCCGTTAAGTCACACATTCTTATTAACATTAAACTGCAGTTAAGTGGCTTTAGGATTCTGAATAATTAAAGTCATTGAGCACTTCTTCGTATGTTAAAAAAATTCTAACCCCGCATTGGTTAATAACGTATTATTACCCACCTAACACACTAGGTAGACAAAGGATTTTTATAAAACACCGAGAACGTATTGAACAGCAATTTCAAACATAATTTACTCATCCATACTTAGCGGGTAGAAAGGAAAAAGTGCAATCCACTGTAAACGAAACTTTAGTCTCGCTAAAAAGGAGAATCATTAATAACAAGGCAGAAGACACACCCTCTCAGAGAAGATCATGTGGAACTTAAGACGTATAATTCAAACTCGCGGCGATGCAGAGCTTAGGCCTAAGTGTTAAGGCAGATGAAAACAGCCAAGTGAATTGCTCTTAATATTTCTTCTTCTGTAAGTTAGAGATCTAAACAGATACAAAAAAGTTCGTAACTTTTCTCAGCTCGATACTTTCCAAAGACATGTTTGCAACAGCCTATCTGACGTACAGTCTGACGGACAGTCAGTACTTCTGCAGACTTATTTGATAATCTTTACCACAGTCATATTATTAAAATGTGTGTAGTTTAAATGACCACTATCTGTTTGGGATATCAGAAAAATGCTAAAACTCTTCTTCACAAACCATTAGCTTCTTGCTACAAAAAAAAAAAAATTCCGTATATGTTGTATGACTCGTCACATCATCTTTTGTGTGAAAGCAAAAAAACGGGCCTAAGTTCCGCGTGGGTAACCACTAGCGTCTTACTAGTTGAAAAAAGTTATTAAAATGAATAGGGATATTTTCAATTAACGAACCTAACTTGGCTCTTGATAGTACAAAAAAGAGAAGGTTTTAGGCATTTCTTAATTCTTAAGAATACCCAAAGATTTCCGTCAAACACCGTTTCATACACGCACTGGACTCAAAAACATCAAATCGGAATCTGACGCGTCTATGTGGAGAGCATTATCTTTATCTCATCTGCTAGCTTATATTCTAAACTCAAACGAATGCGCATCTACACTACATCAACAAAAGTATTGGGACGCTTTAAAAAAATTCCAATTGTTATGGATTTCTTGAGAAATAAGCGACCATTTGTTCTATAACTTTTGTCGCGTTAAAGATTGTTTTAAGCTTTTTTTAGACTCTTTTTCAGCAACAAATTGAGAAAAACATGGTTTTTTACTATACATCTCGATAATTAGCTGGGAATGAGCTATAAATATCAGGGATTAAGTTTACGATTGATAAAGATTTTATTTCTCTCTCTTCGTGAACGTTTCACTTAAAAACACGAAGACGTAAGCATTTCTTTCAAAAATACAAATTTTGCTTGAAGGTTTTTGGCTCATAACACGCTCATTTTTCCGTGACCCCTAACCAAACTTTTAGAAAATTTCACAGCATACAAAAGAAACCAAATAAAAAGGTTTGAAATTAAAATAACGAAAATTTAAATAAATATGAACGTTTAAAGCAATTAAGTTTTCACTGAGCATGCTCGAGAGATATCAATTTATAACCTTAATAATTCAAAATCAAAGTAGGTCCACTCACTGATAAAATAAAGCCCAGGTCAATATCGTAAAAGTTTGGAAATATATAGGCGATCTAATAAGCCCGATTTTAATAATTCTTGGAGGCAACGAATCGCGAGGGATCGTTCGCTAATTTTTTTATCGTAAACCACACTGAAATATTGCAGGCAAGTGCTGTAAATTTGTGAACGACCCCTTATGATTCTTCGCCTGTGCAAGAACTTTTGAAATTCGGTTCCATAGATCGCTAGAATAATTAAATCGACTGGTTTAAAAAGGGAATAAGTCCAAAAATTGAATTTTTGGGACATTAAAAAAATGTGTTAGTTTCGTAAATTTCATTCAATATCTTCCGGCTTTGTATATGGATTTGAGAGCTCAGTTAAGTGTAATGTAGTATAGTGCAAAAAATATTGTAACTATTTAGAATTTTTATGTGACAAGAAAACTGACCAGAGTAGAAGAAACGCGTGAAAAAACTAGGAGAAGTGTTCCCCTTCCCCTTTTTTTCCCCATTTGCATTTCTTACTCTAACTCACTCTTTTATTTGATGGAATTAAAAGAAATTTTCGAAATGAATTATGTTGCCTAATCTCCAATTCCGCCTACAGACCCCTTCCGCTGAACAGCTTTTGCATATACGCACTAAACTTACAATCAAAATATAAAAAAAGGAATCTGACGCGTCAATGTTGAGAGCGGTAACTTTTATAATTTCTCTCACCTTGTATCCTAAACCCAAACGAACGCGCATTTACACCGATGGATCCCTCGTGAAGGACACCGAATTTTTAAAGCTGAATGATACAGTGCATGGAATATTGGAAACATTTTTGCAGTCTATAAGACTGGTTTTATATGAAGTTGTCTTCGATGGAGATTTTGAAATACATCAAAAGTTTTATAATTTACAGACGGCATCATTGCGTTCAGATCAAAGTATGAAAAAAAAGAGTCATTGGCTGTTCATTTACCCTCCTCGTTTGGGTAGATATTTTTGATGCGTAGCCTATTGATTTTTGATTAATAAATTTACTTGCTTATCAGCGGTCAATAGTCAAGTTATTTTTTTTCTCATATTAAGGGGGAAATTATGGGAAGCTGTTTCAAATCATCTAAAAGAAATCAACAAATATTTTAAAAGCATCAATATCAGGGCAGAGTTCGATCTCTCATCCCATTAAATGTACATTCTATTTAGGCTGCTTGCTTTTGGAACGCACTCTGCCATGCTTGGAGCAAACCGAAATTATTAGTAAATGTGCATCATTTGATTCTTAGATCAAGTATTTCTTGGTGACACGGTAACAAATCCGGAGTATTGCAAGATCTGGAAGATAATATTAGCATTTTAAGTATTCTCGCAACTCCACAAGTTAAAAATTCATGCAGTGTAACGATATAATATAAAGTGAGCTTGACTTAAATCAGCGAGTAAAAGTCATGAAATAAAGTTTTCAATCTCAGTAAAGCTGGAGTCAGACCTTTGTTCAAAAGGGTACTTACCTCAGCCGGAACTATTTTAACACCTATGATTAGTCAAGACAGGTTCAATTGCTATGGATCCAAATGTGTCCAACCTCTACGGTGTGGTCCAAAAGTTATGCTGAAAGTAAAAGAGAAGGGCAACTCTCCAAAATGGGAGCGCCTGTATTAAAGCATTGCAAAATCTTGAGGCTGGTTCGACGCAGACTTTCAGCAAATGGTCCGTAAGACCATGGCAAATAATGGACTCATGCCTGTACAGTACTGTGCATGTATATATTTCTTCATTTATACTTTCCCTGTGGCAACGCCTCTGGGATTGCAGTTTTATACTGCGGTCTCTGGGACGAACGAAAAAAAGTTGTAAGGCTGCGGCGGCATGATGTATAACCAAGTAAAATTAAACTAATAAACCAACGTAAAATTAAGATCGTGTCAGCCTCAGCTATTTTTTATTTTAAAAAATACAGTCCACTTACCAGCGACCAACATAGTGGTCCAGCAGCCGGATGAAAGAACGGCAAAAATGTATAATAGAGCGGAGTTGAACAGATTTCGTGAACGCGTAAAAGCAAAGCTCACGCTCATAACTAAATTCGACGAATAAATTACTTTTAAATAAAAAAAAACCGCCTTCAAAAATACCCAGGAACTAAAAAGCAAAAAATAACTGATTACACTTACATTCTATTTCCTACCCAAACATAGAAATTAAATTTATTTTACAATTCCAGTACAAAAATCAACTAAACTAAACACCGAATTATAAAATAAACACTGATTTAAATTACTATACGATGAATTATTTTAAATACCTAACTAATTATATACGACCTCTTAATTTTTAATAACCTTTTGAAGTCGGGGCCTCCTATAAACAACTACATAGCGTAACTGACAACCCACCGAATCCTGAATTAAACACTAATTTAACTATAAGTTAATGAAAGTTAAGACGATAATATAAGTTAAGACGATATACAAAGTTAATGAAGTACAAATTGATTTAAATGTGAGTATTATATTTGAAGAGTTCCCTCAATTTCATCAAACCTGAACTTGATTAACATTAAACCGCCGAGGATCTATGCTGTTTCAAACAAAAAAAAAGACTTTTCCTTATCGGTACAAAAAGGGACGTGCACAGAAATTTTGGAGCCCCTCTCCATATTGTTTACCCCTATATTTCACCGCTAGTTACAAAAATATTGGGCCCCCTCCAGGCTCGGCCCATCAGGTGTCCTTCCCCCCTCCCTGTGCACGCCCCTGGGTACAGGTGTCTTCCAGTATTTATGGGACATTGTACAAAGGAAAAACAAATCCGACGACTTCAGAACCTCCTCCTTTTTTTGAAGCCTGCTAATTAATGTAACCCTAATTTCAAATTGAACGGGCGGCATCGTGAAATAGTAAGTCCAGAATATTGGTCAAACTTCAGAAATCTTACACAGTTATAATGTATATGTTAAAGAATATAAATTAAATCGTGGGGGGGGGGGTGTTCTGTATTCAATTCTCCCTCAATTGAACACTAAATATATTTAAAAATTGGAATATTAAATAAAGAACTTTATATTTTAGTGTCTAAATAAAGTTATTTATTAGTAAATAAAATATTAAGGTAATTGATTCAACTATTAAAGTAGCAAAATATAATTTACTGCTTTGCTACGCAGTAATGAATACATTAGTAACACTTACAATAAAAAATTACCATGAGGCGCAGCGTTGAGAAAATTAATCATCCATGTGACACGAGAATTAAATATCGTTCAAGAGAAAGCCAAAACCTTAGGTGTGAAAATACACCGATCACAGCAACACCACGTGATCATGACGTATGAAATTTAAAGTTTCTTGGATTTCCCTGAGACCCCTTATCAGATCCAGACCAAATTACAATGGGACCATCTGGGAAGTATACCCTTCCAAACAAAAAAAAAAAATCAAATCGGTCAGTAGTGTTGGAATAATTCGAAAACACATAAAAATCCGCAATACGAAATCATAACCTCCTTTATTGAAGTCGGTTAAAAGTAAAGAATTGTGAAAAGACTGAAGTTGAATGTGAAAGCAAACTAAGTGATATTTCGGAAATAAAGCAATTGAACAGACTTTTCGAAAAATATGGCGAATTAAATTTGGATGAAAAAGAAGAAATCTAGTGTGATGAAAGTTTTGTGGAATCCGATACCATCTGCGACACTCTGGAGATAAACATTAAATGTATTTCCGTATGCGGTTTGCTGATAAAACGAATAAGCCTAAAACTGAAGACTTTAGCGCTATCAATTCATTGAAGTTCGATTTGGCTCCTAAATCGCTTACATTTCAGAAACTCAAAAATTGTTCTATTTAAAAAGCTGCCTTACAAGGTGAATAAAAAATGTTAGAAACTAGTGAAGACACGTTTAAAATTCTTGTTTAGTGCATTAGAGGCTAGGTATGCAAACAATTGCGCAATTGTAAATCTCCATATTCAGGAAATAGTAGGATTAGAAAAAATGAATTTCGAAAACTCCAAATTATTGAGAAATTTATCTGATAAAGTTAAAAAGAATTTAGGAGGTTTAAAAGCGCTTAATTTACAACATACTGACCTTTCAAATGCGATAACAAACATCGTTCTTCAAAAGCTAGACAAAGATTCTAGAAAGGCATACGAATTATCTGTAGCTACTAAAGAAATTTCGTCATTAGATGAATAATTACAATTAATAGATAAGATCTATTATGTGCTTGATCAATTAAATACGAATATTTATAACACAAATGTAAAAAGTTTTCAAAATTCTACTTTGAACTCCAAGAATTTAGGAATCAGTTCCGATAAAAACATTAAATTTTGCACTGTGTAATGAACAACATTCCTTACTTAAATGTAACCAGTTTAACAATTTAGATATTTCACTGCGCTTAGAACCTGTAAAGAATGATAAATTGTGTAGAAATTGTTTAAGGCATCACGAAGCTGATTGTCGATCAACATTCAAATGCTCTGCATGCTTTGAAAAGCATAATACATTGTTACATTACTAGTTTTCCACGGTAGAAGAATCTTCGTATAAACAAGAAGCGTCACTCATCAGTATGCTTCAAGGTCAGAAAGTCTGAAATTTTATGTACCGTTTTAATATATGTTACTAATTCGCGTGGAGTGAAAGTTAGTTGAGAGGAATTATAGTGGTAGTTCTGTAAACCGTATTTCGTATGAAGTTGCTAAATTACTTTGGCTAAAAAAAAACATCGAATCTTTATATTTCTGGTATCAATGGTCTCAACAGAAATATTCTGATATTCCCCTCTATTACCAGAAAAAAGCTCAATCTCAAAAAATCCATGAGTTGCACGATTTAAATTTTCCTTTTCAGAAATTAAACCCGCAAAGAAGTTTGCTTTTACCTTATTCATCATTCCAGAAACTAAAAATCCCAGCACAGTATTTTGCAAAAACAACGAATTATCATTTAATTTAAATGTTCCGGCTTCAGTAATTTGAAAAAGAATTCACACCCAATCAATACATGAATTTCATTAGGAATAAAAAATTCAGAATCTGCTAATTTTATTCCGCCGGGAAAATCCAATTTGAAAAGGTAGTCATTTTTGAACAATCTTGCCAAAAATTACGGGACTAACGCCGATGACTCGTCTTGATATATCACAATTGGATGAATAAAGTAAAAGCAAACTTCCTTGCGGGTTTAACTTCCGAAAAGGAAAATTTAAATCGTGCAACTCATGGATTTTTTGAGATTGAGCTTTTTTTTGGTAATAGAGGAGAATATCAGAATATTTCTGTTGAGGAATTGTAAAGTGAGGAATATTTCAGTAAAACGGCTAAACGCGATGATTCTAGTAGAGGTATAGTAAAACTTCCGATAGGAGAAAACAGGAGGTCACTAAGCAATTTGAGAAGCTTCAGAGATGTCGCAGAAAAACGTTCGCCATTTCTTGCCACTCGCACTCTAAAGGCTTTGACAGATGAGAAACAAAAATTTTCCTGATACATGTGAGGTAGCTCGCGGGGACTTTTCCGTCGATGACGTTCTGTCAGGTTCGGAAAATTTGGATTAAGCCTAGTTCCTACAGTCTGATCTAAGTTGTGTGTAGAAGGAAGGAATGGAAGTCCATAAATTGGTGTCCAACCATCTGGATTTATTTCATACTAACAGTGAATACTCGTTTACGTTTCAAAAAATAATTGGCCAGACATTGGAAATGTGCTCAAATTCGGATTGTTTTACATTTGAAGTGAATGAGTCTTAAGAAAAATTACACGTTAACGTGATGCTCTTTTTGCGTTTGCTGGGACTTTCAACCCCCTGGGTCCGATACAACCATTCATTTCGAGAACAAAAATTTGTCTTCAGAGACTTTGGGTGTTGTCACTCAACTGGTCGGATCTTTATACCCCTTAAGAGTGGTTACGTTTCTTAAAAGAACTTCCAATAGCAAATCAGGTGGAAATTCCAAGATACAGTTATCTTCCTAACACCATTGCTATTAAGCTTCACGAATTCGTTGATGCTTCAAAACAAGTCTTTGGAGCAGTCGTCTACTTGAATTCGAAGGATGCGTAAAAAGGAGTATCTTGTGCAGTAAATCAACGGTAGCTCCTCTTAAGACCTCAACAATTTCTCGTTTGGAGTTGTCAACGGCTCTTCTATTAGCGCGACTTACATCCAAGATTGCGCCTGTGTTGCAGTCGCCAATAGATCATATATAGGGGAGAGCGGGGAATAGTAGTTCCGTTTTTCAAGCAAGCCCAATATTTGTTATAAAAACTTAGTTTTAGAATTAGTATTCCGAGATTAAAATAAAGTAATATGTGCTCCTATGATGTAACAACTGTTTTTGTGCAGTATTTTGTACTTTATAATTTTGCATGTCAAAATCAAAAGGTGCATGGGTCAAAGTAAGTGTTCGAAGTTTTTTCACCAGCTACAATACACACCTCACATCTTCGGCGCATGGAACAGTCTGGAATACTCCGGGCATATCTAAAACTAGTTAACATACCCATAGTTGCCTGGGTCAGTAATGATATTGAGAAACAATGTATACTTTTTTAGCTGTGCCCCGCGGTTTCATCCGCGTTAGTAAGACAACAATGTATTACAAAACTATTTTAAGTACATCAAGATATTTAGTAAAACATTACACACCCTTATCCACATCGATATTTTCTGTTAGATAAGAAAAAAAAATCAATAAAAAATAATTGAAAACCCTTCATTTATAAATTAACCAGTTTTTAAGTGAGCCGGGTAATAATTGCTGAAAATCTTCAAGCCCGCAGCTGGATTAGAACCCGAAACCCTAGAGCTGCTGCCCGAGCGCTTTACCAACTGAACAATTCGGGTAACAAAAGTTGGAGCTATTGATGCAACGAAAAATGCATCATAATTGTTGATTTAATATCAATTGATTGCTGCTCTACTCCTATTAGTCATAGCATGATGCTATATACCTTTAGCCTTCCTCAATAGACTATTTAACACGAGCCAGTAGTTCCTGAGATTAGCGCGTTCAAATGAACAAACGCTTCAGCTTTATATTATTATAGATTTATCGGGTCAAGAAATCATTTCCGATCCCCCATCGTTATATAATTTCGAGTCGCCACAATGCACCCTACACCTCTTAGGAATGTTGAAACAGCTAACTGAAACATCCTGTATGGGATACTCTAACGAAAATGCAAAAAAAAAAAAGCCGAGTAGTTTGTCAACGATTTATTTCTGAAATTTACAATTTTTTTCCCAGCTATTTACGATGAAGGATAACTGGAGTCTTGATTTCTTGCATTCCGTAGTGTGGTGTCCTCTCTCGCATTTTGAAACTTATTGGTGCAGCGCATGGAAAAATGGAAAAAAAACTTTGTCGCCTATAGCAATGTGGTTTTGTTTTTCTCGCGCTTCTAAGATTTGAGTACACCAAGTTTTTCAATTTGCAACGTCATCATTGCGTTCAGGACAACGTAGTTAAAAACAGAGAGAGAGAAGAGATAGGGGAAGCTGCTGTACCCATGGACAAGATTTACTCCAATTTTTGCTGGTCTCTGAATTTATAATCGATCGGTAAAATTTTCTAGCAGAATCTACAACTAAGGAGTTTACTTTCAAAACGGATTGTATCCACTTTTCGAAATCTTTTTTTTTCTTCGTTTTCAGAATCTCTACTAAAAGCCCTATCGACCCATGAATTTATTTCTTCTCGTAGAAATTTATATCTACTGTTAAAAAATGCGTAAACATTGGTTTTACCACCTAAACGGTGTATATCCATCCCCTTATTTCTCGCCAGGTCTTTTACAGCGTAGTGGAACTTATCCCTTATTTACCGGTATCCACTCATTCACTTTAATGTCAAAAGGGCACAGATCCAAATTTGAATTTGCCACTTCTAATTCCAAAGTAGTTCACAAATAAAATCGAGAAGCGAGGCATGGCTTAGCATTTCCAATCAAGCATGATACCCGTCCGTATTAAGAGATCGCAGCACCTTGCACTGGTCTGTTATCAGTTAGGCAAGCGCGACTTCGAATTGTGATTACTAAATTAATATTAAATATTTGATATTGCTATTAAATTGTGATAAGTTGAAAAATTGTGATTTTTTAATACTTTGTTGCAATTTTAAATTTTTTTCTGAAAAAAATGCGAGTTTTTTTTTCAAAAGTGATAATACCCACTCTTATCCCAAAAAGTAATATAGTTGAAATAAAACTGTAGAAAAGTTCCTAGACTTATGCCAATAGTCACTTGTTATTCTACCAAAACATTGTGAGAAGTTCAAAATTCCAACAGTTAGTGTTGTTGCGTAAAACGTGTTTTCGTTTTGACAAAAAAATATAAAACTGGATATGATCCGTTTTGAAAGTAGACTAGAAGATGCGTGGTTTTTTTTTTGGCAAAAGGGATGATATCAACTGTTTTACACAAAAAGGAAATATATAGAAAACAAAATTGGCAATTTAGGTTTGAAAAAATTGAGGAAAAATTTCTGGACATATGGCAATAGTCACTTGTTATTCTACCAAAACTAGGTAAAAAATTCGAAATTCTAACAATGTTTGTGCGTAAAACATTTTTCGTTTCCCCAAAAAAATATAAAATTGGGTATAATCCATTTCGAAAATAAACTCCTCAACTAATCATTTATTTTAGCAATTTATGTCGGGTGATAATATCAAAGCTTTTAATTGCAAAAAAAAAAAAAAAAAATCTTTAAAATCACTTTTTTTGTTTGGGAAACAATTATACTCAATACATTTTCATAAGCCATTTGATATTGAAACACTTCAAACATCCATTAAAATATTAAGAGCCAGTTTTTTTAAGGATCAAGCAGGCTGGATAGTTGACAATTTTGATTTTGCTGAAATTTTCAGGATATGTCTCTTATTTAAAACTACTAAACACGTGTTTTTTCATTTTTGCAAAAGAAAAAAAATTTGGAGGTCAAAGTTGGACTTAGTTCGTTTTTTCAAGAAAAACCATACCAAATTATATAGGTCAATACTTTTTACTTTAAGAGTGAGCCGTGGCACTGGCAATTACACTGCTCGACATTGAAAATGCAACACGAAGAAGGAGTGGTCAGAAAGGGATGAAATTTGGAAAAAGACAGAAACAGCAAGGAATAATAAATGATCTTAATTTCAAAATGATAGGTAGAATACAGAGCGAGAACCGCGTCGACTCAATAGGATGTAAGACCACCGCGGACAGCGATACACGAAGAAACACGTCTAGGCATAGAGTCAATAAGGGTGCGGATGGTGTCCAGAGGGATGGCTCTTCATTCCCTTTCAACAATTTGCCACAGTTCCTCGTCCTCTGAACGAGGCAGGGACAGAGTCTGCAAACGGCGTCCAATCACATCCCACAAATGTTCAATTGGTGACAGGTCAGGAGAGTATGGTGCCTTGGAGAGCATGTTGGCAGATGCAAGCACTGTGTGGTCGGGTGTTATCCTGCTGAAAAAGTGCATTAGGTAGCTCTTGAAGGTAAGGGATTGCCACCGGCCGCAGCACATCGTATCGCTGGGCCGTCATAGTGCTCTGAATACGAACTAGAGGTGATATGGAATTGTACGAAATTGCGCCCCAAACCATTATCCTACGTTGTCGTGCGGTGGGACGTTCCACAGTTCTTGCCAGATTAGATCTGTCTCCACGTCGATGCCACACACGTATGCGGCGACTATTACTGGATAAACAGAAGCGAGATTCATCTGAGAACACGACATTTCGCCTTTCTGTCTTTCACGTCGCTCTAGTCCGGCGCCATACTAAACGTTTCTGTCTATGTTGTGGGGTCAATGGCAGTCTTCTTAGCGGACGCCGTGATTTTAAACCACGTGCGACCAAACGACGGAAAATGGTTCTGGTTGACACGGGAACATTCAGGGCATCTTGCACCTGCTGCAGTATCGAGGAACAAGTGACTTGTGGGTCTGCTACAGCTTGTCGGTGAATGCGTCGAACCACGCCTTCTGACGTTACTCTGGCTGCCCCTGCACCCCTTAATCTTACCACATTTCGTTGTTCCAACCATCTTCGGCACAGCCGATGCTCACATCCATGTGGGTATCAGCTGCGATTTGACGTACGGACCAACCTCCCCTTCTCAGTCCGATCCCCATACCCCTCGTAAAATCGTCTATCTGCTGGAAGTGCCTTCCTTGACGGCGGCCTGGTATTCTCTCGCCTTACACGTATCCTCCAAAACAAAAATAAAATTTCTTCGATAATTCTCCAGTCAGAAATAACGACACGAATATTGCCCATTCTGCAACTTCCTTCCCTTATATCTTACTTCATGAGCGTCGGAGAGCTGCGCATTTCACATCATTTACATAACTCAGTGATGTACGTCTACTCTTAAATTTGCATAAATTTCTAAACACTCCTTGGTGTTGCATTTTCAATGTCGAGCAGTGTATTTTGTGTTCTACCACATCTTCGATATCAGTTAGTACATAATTAGTTGTGGTCGACTTCTTTCGCAAAGATCAGGGGTCACTCAAATTTGTACGAAAAAAGGTTTTTCTACAACTTTAACCGTCGAAATCTTCTTTCGCCAACAGTGAGCCACAGTAATACTTATTTCAGTAAATACATTCCATTGAGTAGTATCCAGAAAGAGAAAGATTTGTGTGGCTGACATTTGGCGCACCGAAATATTCGACTCTGAAAATGCAGAAATCACAAAATTGCATGACTTTCAAGGTCATTAATTGCTTGCGCCAAGAGTCAGCAGATATGAAACTACCTGAAGAAGCCTTTCTTGTCATAGAAACACAATCAGTTAACAGACCTATGGCTAATGCTTCAAATTTTACATAATTTGACTCTAAACTTTGCTCAAAGAGTGTTTTTTGGGACTTGTGAAAAAAATGCCAGTCACCTGCTTTTAAGTATTTATTACTATTATTTGTAACAATATTATAATAAATTTTCATAATCTAACTAAAATTGTAACAAAAGACAATATAAACTAGGAACCAAATTGAAAATTAAGTCCATAAACTACTCAGCATGCAACAAAAACTATTTGTCTAAGTTTAATGCCCTTGTGAATAAAAAGTAAAAGAAAAAATAACGTCAAACAGCAAGAATTGCAGATTACTGCAGACACGTGTTTCGGCGTAACAAGGAACGCCTTTTGCAAACCAAAAGAAGTCAGCTTATGGATGAAATTATTTTGATATGCTTTCTGGAGATGATTTTATACCAGTTTCCTCTCCTTTCATGAAAATATTATAATCGTGCGTCTTTTATTAATATGAAAAGCGCGTTTTTTGCTGTTGGAAAGGGCCTAACCTCTTTGAAATCCATTCAAATTCGTGTTCTTTATAAAAGGTTTTTTGGTTCAGTTTGAACCTTACTACACTCAAGCAGATTCCTAATTCTCAAATGGAAAACGAGATGTTTTAAGAAAAGTCGCGTGGCCAAGTAGACAAATAGAAAGTAAGAAAGTACAATGTGTGTTGACACGTTTTTCAGCGTTACAAGGAACGCCTTTTTCAACGCAAAAGAAATGAGTTTAAGGATGAAAAGACATTCGAAAAAAGTGTCGGATGCTTTCATCCATAAGCTGATTTCTTTTGATTTGAAAAAGGCGTTCCTTGTTACGCCGAAACACGTGTCTGCAGTAATCGGCAATTCTTGCTATTTGACGTTGTTATTTCTTGTTTTACTTTTCATTCACAAGGGTATTTATTTCACTTAGACAAATAGTTTTTGTTGCATACTGAGTAATTTAGGGACTTAATTTTCAATTTGGTTCCCAGTTTATGTTGTCTTTTGTTACAATTATAGTTAGTTTATGAAAATTTATAATATTGTTACAAATAATAGTAAGAAACACTTAAATGCAGGTAATTGACATTTTTTCACAAGTGCCGAAAAACTCTTTGAGCAAAGTTTAGAGTCAAATTATGTAAAATTTGAAACATTAGCCATATGCCTGTTAACTCATTGTGCTGCTATGACAAGAAAGGCTTCTTTTCCAATATAGTTTCATATCTGCTGACTCTTGGCGCAAGCAATTAATGACCTTGATAGCCATGCAATTTTGTTTATTTCTTTATTTTCAGAGTCAAATATTTCGGTGCGCAAAATGTCATCCACACAAATCTTCCTCTTTTTGAATACTACTCTATGGTACCTATTTACTGAAATATGTACTACTGTGGTTCACTGTTGGCGCAAGAAGATTTCGACGGTCAAAGTTGCAGAAAAACTTTTTTTCGTACAACTTTGAGTGACCCCTGACCTTTGCGAAAGGAGTCAACCACAACTAATTATGTACTAACTGATATTGAGGATGTAGAAGAACACAAAATAGTTGCCAGTGCCACGATTCACTCTTAAAGTAAAAAGTATTTGCCTATGTAAATCGGTATGTTTTTCTTAAAAAAACGAACTAAGTCCAACTTTGACCTCCAAAAACTTTAAAAGAATTTTTTTTTTTTTTGCAGAAATGAAAAAACACGTGTTTAGTAGTTTTAAATAAGGGACATATCCTGAAAATTTCAGCAAAATCAAAAATGTCAACTTTCCAGCCTGCCTGATCTTTAAAAAAAAACTGGCTCTTAAATCAAATACTGAAAATTAACCGAACACCCAAGGTTTTTTTCCTTTTTTTTAAAAAATGTTCTTTAATTTTTAACATCAGTGAACTCTTAAAACAAAACTCTTAGATCAAACCAACAAAAACACGGAAAAGTCGACTTCAAATGAAAACAGCTGTGATTGACGGTCTGTAGAGCCTACAACAACTGGGTTTATACCTTCAAACCCACTACATCTACTATCTACTTATTTTCAAGCCCTACTTCAAATTATTCATTGTTGAAAGTAAATTTCGGACGCTGATGACAAGGCACCATTTTGAGGTACTTCACATTGTAAAAGGATTCACATGTGACCCAAGGACAGTAAAAATTGCCGTCCGGAGGAACACATGGTTATGTGTCCTGGGGTAAAAAGGTACACAATTTTGGTTTTGCGAATCAGTCACATCGACAGAACCAAAATTTCACGACATCAAAAATCAGAAACAACACTTTCAAAAACTGGGAAACATGATACTTACAACAAAAATGAATAATACAACCCATGACGTAAAAAAGTACAGGATTTTTTTTAAACTTACACATTACTAAAACCGAAAAATTTGCGATAGAATTTTACATGTTTGTTTGATGGCATTGAAACCTCCTGAGATACTAGAGAGGGCTGAGACACACGTTGAACCACCCATCCGATTTTTCTTGAGAATACCCGGAATTTCCTGACCAACGTCCGTAGGTACAACCGTTCGTGGGTACAGCAGCTTCCCCTATCCCATACTCCATTTATTAATCTTCTTTTGGGTAATATTTTTGGTGCATAACCGGCGCTTACCGGTTCTTGATTAATATAATTGAGGTGCTTATCCGAGAAATACTATCAAATTAATATTTTTTACATGTTAAGGCAGTAAGTATGGTAGAAGTTTTTGAATCATCAAAAAAGAAATCAACCAATATTGGTTATAACCTTGTTCAAAAGGTACTTACCCGAGCTGGAACTATTTTAGTATCGATGACTGGACAAGACAGACTCCATTGGGGGGGGGGGGGCTCTGGATCCTGGTGTCTTCCATCTACATTGCATGATCCATACCATAAGTTATGCTGAAAGTACAACAAAAGGGCAATTCTTCCAAAGAAGAATGCCTCTTTTAATGCTTTGAAAAATTATAAGACTGGTTGACCCAGACTAGCAGCAACTGGTCCTTAACCCCGCGGCAAAATAACGAATTAATGCGAGCTAGAAGAAAATAACGAACTCTAACAGCAGTTCGATAACAAATTGAAGGAAACAAACACTAACCAGTATGCCAATCAAGAGTGTCACCACAAAGGTGGCCATGTAAATTTTTAGCAATTGGTGCCATGTACTAAGTTAGTAATTTTTCAATGGTACCTTTAATCGTACTTTTACTATGGTATCGAAATAAAAATACCTATTACATTAACCATTTGGGGGACGAGTGTAAATTAACTTTGGCTACTCTATTGGGTTTTATATCGAGAGGGTGTACTTGCGCAGCCAAGGTTAGTCTTCTGGAGGGGTTGGACATGGCAGTTTTCTAGCTATAGCAAGCGAAGAGAAATCTTTGCATAAACCTACTCTTCAAAGGAATGAAAAAGAAACCTTCGTTAATATGTTAAAATGCGGGTGAATTGTACGATGAAAGCCCTTACCTTTCAAAATTAAATTCTCCGGGAAGAAGGTGATGTATTTATCGTGGAAGTGGGAGTTTCTGAAGAAGCAAAAATAAACAAGTTATTTGCACGCTGAGAGACTTTGAAATGAACTGTAAACTTACATCTATAACGCATTAAATGATAAATAACGTTTAGTCGAAGTGGAAAATGTTGAAATGTGGAAAAATAACTTACAGTTTAATGTGATTAGCATCTATATTTAGGACCGGGTATATTCTTTTCTTCCACTCCCGATCTCTCTTAACATATTAATAGGATATTTTAGCAGTTCCTTCCTCCGAGAGGAGGATGTTTTAAAGTCAAGAGGATGTTCGATCGAGCAGACAATCGAAAATAAAATGCTGAACGTGATTGACACATAACCATCTTACGACAATTTCAAAGTTAATATCGAGCTCTATCAAGTCACACATTCTTAACATAAAATTGCAGTTCATTTGCTCTAGGATGTTGAAAAATCTAGTCACCGAGCACTTCGTATGTTAAAAAAAAAAAAAAATCAAACCCCGCATTGGTTAATAACTTATTAACACATCCATACTTAGAGGGTAGAAAGGGAAAAATCAATCCATTGTAAGTATTACTTCAATCTCTCTAAAAAGGAAAATCAAACACTGCAAAGCTGAAGACAACCTCTCAGAGAAGATCTTGTGGATTTTAATAGGCATAAGGCAGAATCACGGCGATGTAGGGCATAGGTATAGGTATAAATGCAGATAGATACAGCTAAGTGCGTTTCTTTTAGGATTTTTTTCCCTTCAAATTAGTGCTAGAAACAGATAGAACAAAAGTTCGTTACTTTTCTCAGCTTGATGACAAAGATTGCAAGACATGCTTTGCAACAGCCTGGCTGACGTACAGTTGAAATATTCGGAGATGCATTTAATAATGTTAACCGCAGTTATACCGTTGAAACACCATGTGTGTGGTTTAAATCACCACCATATGTTTGGAATATCAAAAAAAAAAAAAAAAAAGCTAAAACCCGTCTTGACAAACCATTAGCTTCTTAGTAAAGTCAGAACAAACAACGTAAGTAGAAGCACAAATTTGTAAATTTGTTTAATTTACAAATTTGTGCTTCTACTTACGTTGTTTGTTCTGACTTTACTATTCAGCACAAAGGTATTTATTTATCTTATCATTAGCTTCTTGCTAGTAAAACAAAAGAAAAAAATGACAACATCATATGAATTGCGTAAATCATCACAGCATCTGTTGTTTTGAAGTCGAAAAGTTGCCTAATTTCTTCTTGGCTAACCACTAGCTTCTTGCTAATTTAAAAAACATTTCAAATGAATAGAGAAATTTTCAATAACGAGCTGAACCTTACTCTCAATCGTACCAAATTTTAAAGGTTTTAAGCATTTCTAAAATATTTTAAGATTTCTTTAGGACTCCATCCGTACAATATCGTTTTCAAAAACGCACTGAACACAAACAAGACATCAAAAAGATAAGATATAAGCATTTCTTTCAAAAATACAAAGATTATTTCAAGGTTTTTCCATCACCCATTACCAAATTTTCAGAACATTTCACAGCATGCAAGAGAAACATAATAAAATGTTTGAAATTAAAGTAGTGAAAATTCAAATAAATGTAAACGTTTAAGCAATTCATTTTTCACTTCGCATACTCAAGAGATATCAATTTACATCCTTCATAATTCAAAACCTAAGTAGATCCCCTCACTCATAAAATAAAGTCCAGTTCAATATCTTAAAAGTTTTTAAACATATCGGCCATCTTAATGATCCGAATTTTAATTCTTAGAGGCAACGAATCATGAATCACACTGAAAAATTGCAGGTTATATGTTTCAAATTTGTGAACGACACCTTACGATTCCTCAATTATCCAAAAATGTTTGAAATTTGGCTCCTTAGATCGCTAATATCTTTCTAAATTTGTAAGATATTGAAGATGAGTTTTTTTGCGAGTTGGCGGAGGGGAAATGTACTCAGATTTTGAATTATAAATATTAAAAATTTCCGTCTTTCTTCCATGCACAGTATTTGCTTAAAACTGTAATATTTCCACAACTTTTTAATATTTTAATTGCAAAATAAATAATGTGTTTCTCTTTTGTGCTGTCAAATTTTCTGAAAGTTTGGTAAGAGGTGACCGCGAAATCCACGTGTTATAAGCCAAAAACGTTCAAATAAAATTTGAATTTTCAAAAGAAATGCTTATATCTTCGAGAATGTAAGTGATACACTCATGAAAATGTAAAACTAAATTCTCGGTACTTTTTCAACATATTTCTGAAATTTATAGTTTATTCCCAGCTGTTTACGATGAAAGATAATCAAAAACTTGGTTATTTACTTTTTTATTTTGAAAATGACAGGTTGAGCACTTTTTCCTTCATAAAACTTACAAAGCAGTTAGTCTCTTACATCGCGATAAATTCGTAGAAAAGCGAATGTTAGATAGTGTCTTAATACTTTTGACGCGTTTATGTACATTCATGGCTATCGCCTGAAGAACACAGACCCCATTGGCGCATGTATTTTTTAGTCGCCTGTTCTCTTGTTAAGCAATAATCAGAAAAGGTGAAACTACTTACGATTTTGTAGCTGTGGGCATTTAAGTGACATGTCGCAGTTTTTCCAAGGGGGTAATTTAACATTCCAGAACGGCGATCCTCGTGAACTCGGATAGGCGCCTGCCACCTCTGACATCTTCGAAAAAAACAAAACTCCAAAAAGGTCTGTCGGATCCTAACATTATTTGCGGATTCTGGTGCATTATAGTTCTTTTAGAAGTTCGAAAGCAGATCATATTTCTAAGTAAATGATTTGGGTGCCCTGCCAGAATTCGTATTCGACCGGAGTCTTGATGTCTTGCATTCTTTAGCGTGGCGTAATCTCTCGCATTTTGAATACTTATTGGTGCAGTGCATGGAAAAATGAAGAACTTTGTCGCCTATAACAATGGGAACGCGCCTAATAAAAAAAATGACCCAGCGCTTCGAATGATATTTTGAAGAACATGAAGTCTTTCAATTTACAGACGCCATCATTGCGTTCAGGACAAAGTATTTAAAAACAGAGAGATACTCCATTTATTAATCCTCCTCTTTTGGACAGATATTTTTGGTGCATAGTCGCCACTTATCGGTACTTTATTAATATAACTAAGGTGCTTTTCAGCGGAAAATCCTATTTTTTCTTATGAAGGTATGGTAATAGCGTTTTGACCATCAAGAAAGAAATCTACCAAAATTGGTTCTAACCTTATTCAAAGGGTACCTAAGCTGGAACTTTTTTAGTATCGATGACTGGACACGACTGGAATCCGTTGCTTCAGATGACATCTTTAATCTGAATACCCTAAGTTATGCTGCAAGTACAACAGAAGGGCAACTCTTCCAAATAGGTGTGCCTCTATTAATGCACTGAAAAATCACGAGACTGGTTCGACCTAGACTAGCAGCAACTGGTCCTTAAGCCCGTGTTAAAATAACAGATTAATGCCATCAAGAAGAAAATAACTCGAACAGAAGTGCGATAACAAATTGAGCAATGCACACACTGAGCAGTATGACAATTGAATGTCATGCCATGCAATTTTTTTAACATTTGGTGCCAGGTACTAATTTAGTAATTTTTTAAAGGTACCTTAAAAAGTACTTATAGTACGGTATCGAAGTATTAAATCCTTATTATCTTAACGGTTTGGAGTGACGAGCATGAATAAACTTTGGCAGCTCTTTTAGGCTTTATTTCGAGTGGGTGCACTTGCGCAGCCAAGATTAGCCTTCTGGAGGGGTTGAACCATGGCAGTTTTTTAGCTATACCAGGAAGTCTAGAACAATCTTTGTACAAACCTGCCCTTTTCAGGAATGAAATAGAAATATGCACTAATATGGTAAAATGCCACTCTCCCCCTAAAACTCTGAATTTCCCGACCAACGTCCGTAGGTACAACAGTCCGTGTGTACAGCAGCTCCCCCTATCCCATACTCCATTTATTAATCTTCTTTTGGGTAATATATTTGGTGCATAACCGGCACTTACCGGTTCATGATTAATATAATTGAGGTGCTTATCAGCGAAATACCCTTAAACAAATATTTTTTCCATATTAAGGGACAAAGTATGGTAGTAGTTTTTGGATCATCAAAAAAGAAATCAACCAATAGTGGTTATAATATTGTTCAAAAGGTACTTACCTAAGCTGGAACTATTTTAGTATCGATGACTGGACAAGACAGACTCCATTGGGGGCTTCGGATCCTGACATCTTTAATCTCCAATGTATGGTCCATACCATAACTTATGCTGAAAGTACAACAGAAGGGCAACTCTTCCAAAGGAGAATGCCTCTTTTAATGCTTTGAAATATTATGAGACTGGTTGACCCAGACCAGCAGCAACTGGTTTTTAAGCCCGTTTTAAAATATCGAATTAATGCCACCTAGAAAAAAATAACTTGAGCAGCAGTGCGATATTGTTAGATTGAGCAACGCACACACAGGAAGGAAATCGCCTGCGTCACCTCAAAACAGGCCATGTAATTTTAACAATTGGTGCCAATTACTAATTTAGTAATTTTTAATGGTACCTTAAATAGTACTTGTAGTACGGTATCAAAGTATTAAATCCTATTAGATTAATCGTTTGGGGTGACGAGTATGAATTAGCTTTTACTACTCTATTAGGCTTTATATCGAGTAGGTGCACTTGCGCAGCCAAGATTAGCCTTCTTGGGGTTGAACAAGGCAGATTTTTAGCTATACCAGAAAGTCAAGAAATATCTTTGTATTAACTCTTCCTTTCCAGGAATGAAATAGAAATCTACACTAATATGTTAAAATGCGGGTGAATTGTATGATGAAAGCCCTTACTTTATAACATTAAACTCTCCGGGAAGAAATTAATGCATTTATTGGCGAAGTGGGTGTTTCTGCAGAAACAATCGAACTTTATAATAAACAAGTTTTTTGCACTCCGAGAATTCGGAATGTAATACAATTTTACATCTAAAGTCAAAGTAACGCATTAAATGATGAATAACGATTAAGTTGAAGCGGAAAGTGTTGGAAAGTCGAAAAATAGCTTACAGTTTAAGGTGATTTGCATATATATATATAATGCACAAAGTATTATTTTCTTTCACTCCTGATTTCTTTTAACAGCTATTTACAGGAGTTTTTAGTATCGCCTTTCTCGGAGGGGAGGACATTTAAAACTCAAGAGAACTTTTAGTAGAGCAAACAATAGAAAACAAAATGCTGAGAACGATTAACACTCAACCAACTTTTAACAATCTCAAAGCGAATATCTAGACCAGTTAGTCACACATTCTTATTACCATAAAGCTGCAGATATGTTTGTCTAAAATCCTGAAATTTCAGGTCACCAAGCGCTTCTTTGTTGACAATCAAATAAAATCTAACCCCGCACTGGGCAATAATTGACTGTTACCATCCAAACATACACGATACTCGAAATGTCCAGAAAACACTGCTACTAATAAACAGAAATTTTAAACAGCATTTATTTATTCAGAGGACATAAAGGGAAAACGATGTAAAGTTGAAATTCTCACCAACATATTAAACGTTTTAAAGCCCAGTCATGTCATTGAAACACCATGCGTGTTATATGAATCACAGGATCTAAATGAGAAATCAAAAATATGCCAAAACCCTTTTCGGCTAACCATTAGCTTCTAGCCCTAGGCAGAAAAAAAAACATACCTGACAACACCGTTTGCATTGTGCAAGTCATTATATCTGTTGTGGGAAATCAGAAAATAGGCCAAAACTTCTGGCTATAAAAGTAAGATAAATGAAAAATTTAGCTAATATTGCAAATAATGAAAGATCCTATGATTGAAATGTTCGACTGCATGGTTCCCAACGCTTGGCCACTGAAAGTGCTGAACAATGTCATCAACGTCTTGAAGATTGCAACGACGCACGTCACAACGTGCGGCTGGTGCAGTTTTAAACAACCTGATGAACGCTGCGATCACATGCATCACAGCGTAAGGCTAGTGAAAGTGTAGAACAACGTGAGCAACGCCTGGAGGTTATGCTACGACATACGTCACAGTGGACGAGTGAAAAGACCGAACAGCGTTATCAACATCTAGAATATATGCGACCTCCGTACCTCACAAAATAGGGCCACTGAAGGTACTGAACAGCATCAGTATTGCTTAGTAACGCACGCTTCCGTGGATTTTCTATGCAAGGCCTCGAAGCAACGTCTTGAAGAAAAAAGACGTTGAGACATGAGGCGTCACGTAGCTTCATAAAAGAACGACTTGCCAACATATAAAGCTGCCGTTAGTGCGGATTTATCATATCACACCTTAGGACGATGTAAAGTATTGTACATGCGATAGTGTGCATTGCACTTTTCAGAAGAACGTGTTTCTGATCTCATTTTTTTTGTGCCTGTTGCCTGCATGAACAAATTTCATTGGAGCCACCAAATTTTTCTAATGAACTGGTCCGCTTCCACGGTTTTTCACGTTGCCTGAAGCATGCTGGCAATTATTTGATTTTGAAAGTCAGAAGAAATGTCATGCTCAACGACTGGATTTTCTTATATCAGGTCAATATCGAATCGCGAACTTAGATCAAATCCAGGAAATCCAGGAAGGTTTAGCTAACGTTGGTCAAAAAGGATCTGCTTTAGAACCCCCCCCCCCCCCCCCAAGTTTGACACAATCAAGAAATTAAGCAACACAGAGAATTTAATCAATTAAATGATAGTTTTTATACTAGTGAATGTCATTAATATTGGCAGATGCTTGAGCTCTTCAGATGGATCTAAAAAATGAGCAAACCCTCTGCCGATTTCTAGTCATTGAATGGATTTATGATGTGATTTGTGTCGCCCAACAGGAACTGCATCACTTGCGATTGTTGTTGTATCATATGAAAGATGCAACAAGTTTCGAAGACCCTCCGAACAGTCAATTACACTCAGTATCAGACGCACAAGCAAGCTTACTTAGCGCCTGGTTTAACTTATGACTATCAACAATGAGCAGAAGGGTTACAATAAACTGCATTGTATAAAGTGCCTACAGCAATGCGAATCCTTTTGCCCTCTACCACCAGACTGCCTCGAATACCAGCAGAAACAGGTGTTTTCTTTATGAAGCTCCGATGCTTTCAAAATCGATTACTGAAAATCTACATTTGCGATTCATTGGAAATGGGAATCAACCTTTCGGTTGTAAAATGATGGTATTTGGGGATTTTCGCTAATGTCTGCCTTTACAGAAGAGATTAAATAAATCTGCTTTACTGGATCTCTCAATTAAACGATGTTCCTTATGGTCCATTTTCAAATGATTTACACTAAGAGAAAACATTCTCGTTCATGTAGAGCACCGAATATTTGCCGATTGTTAAAGTTGTGCAACAGCAAACCGTCATTCAATGAATGGAAGAAATCGAATCGCCACAAAATATCATTTCTAACAACTATATAATTGACGAAGTGTTTAGTGACTGCGTTGCCTGTGAGGATTTTAGAGGAAGAAAGATTAGGCAATTCTTCACCACTCAATAAAAATGTGAGAGCTAACAAGAAATGTAGTTGCCAAATGTCTGGGAAAGTCAAAATCTATTACAGTCATGATGCAGTAAAAGACTAACCTGAAAGAGCATTTGAATTTACAACAGAATTCCTTAATAATGTCGGCATATCAGACTTCCCACATTGGAATGCACCATGACGCGACACCAATTTCCTGTAAGAACTGACTGCATTTGCCATGACAATGCCCAACGCTTTGACTTCGTTTCAGTGGATTCAATATCAATTTGTATGCATGGCGTGCTGTATGGAGTATTTTCCAGACTACAACGACCATCCGCGTATTTAAATCACTCCTCTCAAATGGGACATTCCAGCATTGTATGGAAGGAAATATTAGATTAAGGCTCGATGGCTCCTCTGAAGTGAAACTTTTTCCACCCGAGGGCCTTGGGGGATTTTCCTTGGAGACAACATGGGACAGACAAATAGGATTTTAAACACTTTTTCTATTGAACCAAACTGTTTTTGCACTTTTTTTCTACCACATGCTTCAAAGAAACACCGAGATACCGTTTATTTGTATGGATGCATTTCACGACTGACTTAATAAACGAAATGGATACGCATAATAATGGTAGTAATTATCGAAAATAAAAATATAAAAATGCATAGTAATACTGTTTATTATAATTTCAATAATATCTTCATATATTTTTTTAAAATTTAATTTCAAGGAATTTTACACAAGACTTATGATTTATTTAAACTGTATAGAAGTGTTTATTAATTTTTTGATAAACGAACTAATGAATGAATAACAATAATAAATAAGTTTAAAAAGTTACATCTTTGAACTAAGTTTCTCCTATTATTCCAAAAAATATAAAAACGCAGCCTGTTATTTAATCAAGACTTTTACAAAAATTTGAAATTTGCTTTTCTATGTCGTAGTTACAAAGTCAAAATTATGATAATTAGCCTTTTTTTTTCTTCTTGAAGCTTCACTGGAAATTGCTTTTATAATCCAGATTTCAGTCAACCAATAGCGTTTAAGTATAAAAAAGTATTTGTTGCAATATGTAGCGAAACTGATCAAGAATTTTAACCTGACCATTACTTGTTACCTGGCCATGTCGTTAGGAAAATAACTGACTGCGCAGAAACCAAAATAAGACAAAACACATCAATTTAACGGGGAATAAGTTCAAAAACGTATAACTAACGACAGGTAAACAGTATAAGGCAAAACCCGTACACTAACAGATTGCTTAAAACAAAGTTTTGAGCTAGTAAGTGCATGAGTTTTTTTTTTATATTTTGTGTAATTTAAATGACTGCTAATCATATTAGTGTTGCAAAAAATTTCAATTAAAATATATGTAATATCTTAATATATAAAAATCTTATGGTCGGACGTTTGTCACCATAAGGATTTTAAACGGCTGGACCGATTTTGTTAAAATTTTTTGTATGTAAGTTGTGGCAAGTATGGTTTCGAAGCGTGATGGATTGAATCTGAAACGTTTTTATTAATTAAAAAATTAATTTAAACATTCGATGGGTATATCTCCCAAATGATTAATATTTATTTTAACCTATTGTTGAACGCGAACTGAAATAAATATTTAACCCGTTGCCAAAGGGCAACAAGAAAACCTGCTTTTTGAAATGAAATTTCCTACTATGATCCCGTGATATATTTTAAAGTAAAGTGAAACGTGTGTTCTGTCGTCGTAGTTGAACCATGTGATCGCATCGGTGCTTTAGGTTTTCCTAACCAAATGATCTGAAAGTACCGTACCTAGCAACATTTGTTTCTCGGCTGAAATCTGAGTTTTGGCACCAATGTAAAGAATACTGTAAGGATTATTAAACTAATCAGTACATAATTAAAGGAAAAGATGATGAAATTTAAAGATTAAACATATTTTATTTTCGTGCAGATAAATTACAACAGGGTAGTTCTCTACACAAAGAATCAGTGCAGTGGAAGATCTTTATCTTTGGAAAGAACAAATTAGGCAATATATGAAGTTTTAAAAGTTTTTGTTCAAAAGATCGGACTGCTAATCGGTCGGAGTTGGCTTCGCTCACTGATCGACTGGATTACAGTAACGTGGTGGCATGGTGACTTTGGCTATAAACAATAGAGTTGCGTGATCATTTGTTTACATTTTAAAGCTACTGTTAATGTAATTTATTGTATGATTTGTTATTTGGCGAAATATTTCAAGTTGCAAAGAATGGTTTTTCGTTTTTAAAGAGTTTTTAGTCAGTTTAGTTGAAGAATGTGTTTGTTTTACATCGGGAGGGGGGGGGGGATGAGTGATTTTTCGCTTATTCAGAGAACTGTTTTTACCTTTATCATTTTTTTAAACGCTATCCTTTCGATTGTTTTATTCTTTTTCATATGGGAGACGTGGCATAGGGTTTTCCTGTTTGTTCCAGATGGGTATTTTATTACACTTAATATCTGAGGACGCATTTTATCCTTTGAGTATGACTGAAGGAACAAACCATCAAGTACGGGACGAAAAATATTTAATAAAACAATAGTTCAGTGGGCATTAGATAAATCAAGTTGTGACACATATATGAATTCTGACACCATAGCAGCTTAAAACATTTTCTTTTTACTTATTTTTTTCAACAAAATGGTTCAAACACTTGATAGTTTATTGAAATTTTCTAATTTTTCAATTTACAAAGTTTGAACAGAACAACGTCTGTTGGGTCTTCTAGTACATTATCTAAATAGGTATCGAATCTTTTCTGAATGATCGAAAAACTAAAGTTATTGGTAAACACTTCCTTTCGTATAACAAAATACAACAGTTAACTTTAACTTGCTACAAATAAATATTTAAATGCAAGCAGCAGTGGACATTGAACGGATAAATTTAAGATTAATATGTATCCATCATTTTCCGCTCCCCCCCCCCAAGAAAATGATCTTAGGAAAAGGGAAAAAAACACGCCTAGCAAGATTCGATCACCTAGGTACTTTGACATATTTGAAAGTCATTATGCAATCTTCGAGCCACACACAATACTATAACGCCAGTTTGCACAAACGAGAACGGGTGCATTTGAAAAATAAATACAATTTTTTAGCCTTTGAAAGAATTTAAAGCAACAGAAAAAATAAATCCCCATATAACGCATGAAAAAATATAAATTATAGTAGTTAATCACATTGAGTAATTTAGTAGAATATCAAGTTTGAAAAATCAAATGTCTAAATTTCACTTTTAACTATGAAATAAAAATATATTAAGTCTTACATTTTAAATAAGCCTGACATTGTTTTACTGTTGTATGCTTAATTCCTTCTGCATATGCAATTCGGTGTGCTTTTATAATTATGTAGAATTGTCATTTTGGGAGAGAAGCTCTTTTAAATTTGCACTTAGTGCCAGGGCCAAAGAGACCCCTTTGTCAGTTTTGTCAGTGGACACTCCCCCCCCCCAAAAAAAAGAAAAAAAATGAGAAGGAAAAAAAATCATAACTGCTGACTAGAAAATAATTGACTATTATCAGTGCCGCAACAGTAAATACCAAGAGTAAATTTTGCTTCATCTCTACGTTTCTGTTTATTCGAAGCGCCCCCCCCCCCATTTATTTTTTTCGTCAGTGTACTAGTCGTAAAAAGTAGTCATGGTTAATTTTTTCAATGTTTTTAATCACTATGGGTAACTTTGGTAGTTGGTAACTTTGCTTTTAACTCTCTAAATGTCTATTCCTTACGCCATTGTGTTTTGAGGGGAACACATATACACATAATTTTTAAATGTTTTTTTAATTAGTGGAGTAAAGAAAGTCCTGTCTTTGCTTGTTCTCAGAATTTATGATTTATCACTTTAACTTTGGAATGTTAAAGAAAATTTACCGAAAAAGGATAAGCTAAGCTAGAAGTCAATAGAAATTTTATGAAACGCAAAAATATTGCTCGCTTAGAGCGGGGTTTGCTCGTTAATAGCAAATTATGCTCCCATTGACTTAAAATTGTACCAACCAAGTTCTGATTTCTTCGCCAAATCCGGATTCTCGTTAAACCAGCGTTTCTTATAAGCGAGTTTGACTGTATCAACATAGAGTGAATAAGAAACCACAATCAAAACACGTTTCTTCACCATAGCACACATTAAGAGCATCGTTTAGCCCCAAGATGGCGGACGTCTCGATATTTATTCTGCGACTCAGGGTTTTAGTTTAAGCAATGTTTAACCTTAAGTAAATTACAAACATGTGCGACAAATGTGGGCTTTCAAAAGCTGTATTATATTAAAACTCAACTTTAGGTTCTTTCTTACAACGAAGTGCACATTAATTCACTTGGAAAACAAAAATGCTGCGAAATTGAAATGCAAAACCAGGAAGTGACTAATTTACAGGAACTATTTAAGAAAATAAATTAAAATTTGATTACAAAGCAAGAACTAATTTTGAACGCGTCTTGAGTAACAGAATATAAATACTTATTAATATCGTTTAATTTTTTTTAACAAGATTTGTTAGAGAAGGAACGTTTTAAAAAGATTGAATAATTAATTATACTTATCGCAGACAAAATTGTTGAAAATATGTTTTTGATATTAAAGAGTTTTAAAGAATAAAGAAATTTTCAAACTATCTTAATGTTGTTGTAAATGGGTGAATATACGTTACTTGAATTCCAATAGCACATAAAAACTTTTCGGTAAAACTAATTGCATTATTATTGTCCTATGCTTTATTATTGAAGAATAATGTCTTATTTGGCCCACACAGTCAAATCTCGGTGACGGTTTCATTTTAGCATTAATACCTGAAAATAGTTATGAATGACTACTCTCCTGGCTTGCCATTTTTCTACTATTTATACAAACATGTTCAACGTTCTTTTTAAAATAACCTGGTATATTATTTTTTATCCATTCTCAAACCTAAAAAATTATCAAAAAACATTGTGAAAATATTTAACAAAAAAATTTAATTTTCATGATACACAAATATGTCACCTTTACCCGGCGAAATCAAAAGACTAATTCAGCATTAAAATTACTAAAAGTTGACGTTAACCGCGAATAACCAGCATAATACAGACCAAAGTTAAAAGCAAGCTAATAGGTTTTAGCAAAATTCAAATACTGCTTCAATTATCTCTGCTGTGCTACAAAGCGTGCCTGAGAAACTAGTTTCAATATTTCCCCTGCGAAGCATATATTTAATTTTAACATTGTCTAAATGTACGTTGTTACAATCCAATGTTTATTGTGTATGGGCACCACGAATCACGTTTAAGTTCTTGTAAAGAAAGTGTGTTTTTATAGGTTGTGTGAATTTGTCACTTCTCTGTCAGTTTTAACGACAATAGTGTCGTCCAATGAAGGCAAAATTTCTCCTGGTGCCTTTGAAACTCCAAAAGTTTGAACGTCATCTGGCTTTCATCATTGTAAATAAAAAATAACGACAACTAGTAAAATAATGAATGTTAAACTAAACAGAAATTTTCTTCGAGAGTACAAAAAATTCATTTACCGTATATTCACCCAAATAACGTTTTTAGGAAACTTATACCAAAAAAATAATTTTTTCTCTTGTCTGCGTAAAAGAAACTGTATGGAGATAATTGAATTATTTGATACCTTGTAATATCTCTATACAAATCATTTGGAGACGTATTGAAGCATTGTCAAACCATGCGAAACACTGAATTTATGCTAATTAAATTTCTAAATATTTACTCTTACTCTGCCGTGCTAAGCACAGATGTGGTATCTGCACATTTTATCAAAATTGAGTTATTGTCACCAGGTGATCGTTAGTAATTTAATTTACCTAAATGTCAAGTTTTTTGGCGATTTGTGAACGTGAAATATTAAAAAAAGCTTTAAGAAAAAAGTCGTAACTGCACAGTTTGTGTAGTTTGCTAAGGCAATTTGAACGTAAGTTACAATTACTAAGCCTTTAATGTGGTATCTGCGCAGTTACCACTTTTTTCCTTAGTATTTTTTGTAGATACGACTTTTATACCTTAGAAAAGCAGCATATTTAATAATGTAGCAGTTTATTGTAACACAGAATATTAAACTTAGTTTACCATTGAATAGTTGATACAGGTTGATAATAAAAACTAATACAACTTTGCATAATTGTTAAAGTAAATATTCAGCTTTTTCTATTTAAATGTTTATTTAAAATGCAATTCTAAAAATGAAATGCATGTAAAATATTCATATCTAATTCTTTCAGGCAAACAAACCGCATTTCATTCTACGGTCAGTAATATTTTTATTTAAGTATTGTCTGCTGTCAAAATTATCTTCATGCTCGGTAAAAATGAATCTAGAGAATAAAACGTTATAAAAAACACATTCTTTGAATATAAAAAACAGAAAATTGTTATGGATTACAGTGTCCAGAGTTTTGAAAATGGTATCTTTCAGAAGGCAGATTCTGTTAGATTTGTATTAACAAAATAAAGCGAAACAGCTAAGTCCAAAGAAAGCAGATGTTTTTAGTATTATTTAATGATACTTTGAGCACGTCTTGCAAAGCTATTTTTATCGTATATGTGCAGATACCCCTAAAAATGCCTAGTAATTGTCACTTACGGTGAAAATAGCTTAGTATATGAAAAGGTTTTGAAAAGAAAATTTGTCGTAACTGCATTTATTAATTTTAAATTAAGATTTTTACAAAAATACTCTCTCACAGTTTTTAGATAAGTTATTTACGAAACAACTACCGCAAGTTGAGCATTTAATTAAGTCATAAAAAAAAAAGAAACGAGTTGTAAAACTTGAATCGTCAATTTCTCATTTTGAGCTCTACTGCAGATACCACATCTGTGCTTAGCACGGCAGTACTGTTGTTAGGCCCTTCCTTAAATGATTTATTAAAAAGAGCTGATGTGTGCACCACATGTCTTCTGCAGACACCAAATACTGATTTTTAATCAACACCTTACAGAAAAACACCAACTCCCCTGATTCGTGAGCGTCGCTCATATTATGGAATCTAAAAATATTTCAAATATTAACTAATTCGTCGCAAACCATGCATTTATGAGAGACTACGTTTCCCAACATGAACAATTTCAGCGTGATTCAACGGACAACTCTAAATATTGCCAACAGCGCCAAGTTGAAACCAAATTCGAAAACAATTTTCTTCGCCATATTTGTCTCTCAGTTGGCGAAAAACACTCGGCAACCAAAAACTTGACGAAGAACGCCAAGCGTTCGCTAAACTATTAGATCACTTGAGTTTGCATTTAAATAAACACTGATTTTCCCCAAAAAAGGTGTGAAAGACTAGTTTGTGGACATCTGAATGCAACGAAAGGAGGAGGTGCACAAATAGACCCAACTAATAGTCTACATACCAAATTTCAAAAAAAAAAAAAAAACCCTACTACCGGCCATTTTACAAAAAAGAATCAATTGGAAAAAATTCAGAACTTACGTTTCTGAAAAAATTCCTGATTTTTTTTTTTCTGTTTCTATTTTTTGTGTGATGTTAAAAGTTGTAAGGGAATGAGTACACTTACGTTATTGTTCACATTATGTTTCACAAAAATGGTCATATCTTGTTAAACGAAATCAGAAAAGTTATCTAAGACTAAAATGTCGCCTTATGCACCAAAAAAAAAGGAAAATTTTTTTCTACTACGCAGTGCGAATTCCTTTGACTATTAGACATTTTAAAGTCGCTGAGGTCTTTTTTCCTGTCAAACGTCTTAAATTTTGACTCTTCTAAATTTAGGATAGGGGAAACTAGGGAGGCTTAACCCAATTGGTTTTTTTATTTTCCATTTTTTTTGAATAACAGACAGAACGAAATAAAAAATATACATAAGAGATTGCCATTGTGCACATTATCATGTCTGAAAATAGCATAATTCTGAGTAGAAATGGTACAAAAAAATTATGTTCCTCAAGTCTACATATCGTTGCCGCAGAGCAACAGTAGGATATCTCACTGTTATTCCAGGGATTAGATGTCTTACTGTTGCTCTGAGGCGACGATATGTGTCTTGTCTTCCTAGAGCTAAGGAGACTTGACCCCCCTCATGAATGGCAAAAAACTCATAGCCATTGAAATTAAAAACGCAGGTTTGATGGCGTTTTTTGTTTTAAAAAAATGATACGTGAAGCGAATTTACAAAAAGTACACGCTTTAGGTTAAGTGTTGCATTTTATTTTAAATTAATCTTACTCCATATGAGCAGGAAAACAGGAGTCAAATTCAAAACTTTATCAGATCAGACCCAAGCAATGTCAGTTTACTAAGTAACTCCTCATTGGGCTCCAAGATTAGTATTTTAATTATTTGTCAAATAAAAACATTTTTTTTAGAACAAAATATTATATTAGTTTTTCTCTTAGAAAAATCAGGCCTTCATATTCACAATATTCGAGTTACTGCTTACAAACCAAATATTTAAGCCTAAATCATAATATTTGATATACTTAAAAATATGTTGAAAAATTATCAAATTAGTCTTTGGGTCAAGTCTCCCTAGTTTGCTTGGAGTCAAAGCTCCCTAGGTAGCTTTCTTTTGTTTACCTTAAATGTTGCAACTTAGATTAAGTTATATGAAACTACAGTATATAAATAGATATTTAGAAAAGTGACTAAAATGGATATACTTTTAAAATTCACTTGCTTAAAAACTGGAGGTAAAAATCTAAAAATATTCAGAACCTTCAAAATTTACTTTTAAGATGCAGTATCATTTAACACTGAATTTCTTGAAAACCACCGATAGTTCCGAAATGGCTTGTCCTTGCAAAATACTGTTGTGTGATTGGTCAACCAATACTATGACTAAAATTTTGTCTAAGTATTCTTTTCATGGAAAAAGTCCTCATGGGTCAAGTCTCCCTATGGGTCAAACCTCCATAGTTTCCCTTATAATGGATCCCTCCCACTCTTTAGTTGAAGTGTTATATATTTTTTTTAATTAAACTTGCTCCATATGAGCAGGAACGCAGGAGTCGAGTTCAAAACTTTATCAGATCAGACCTAAGTAATGTCAGCTATTTTACTAAGTAACAACTCATTGGGTTCTAAGATTATTTGTATTTTAGTTATTTGTCAAATAAAACCATTTTTTTGGAACATTATATTATATTAGTTATTCATTTTAAAAAATTTAGGCCTTCATATTCACAATAAAAGTTATTGCTTACATAAAATCAAATATTTAGGCTCAAATAACTCAAACCTAAAACATTTGAACTAGATTTCAACGCCTGAAAAGCAAAATTTAGCTAGTACATTTCAAAAAGACAATATCCTGAAAGAGAGAAGAAAGGTGTGCTTGAAGTATTAAATAAATAATAGCTTTTAAATCAAAATGTTTCAATCAGAGCATTTGAATTGAAACTATCTTCGAAACGTTAAGTATTATGCAATGTTTTATGAATCAGTTGATTTATATATAGGTATATATTTACATACAAAGTATATTAATAATTAACATAAAGGTTGCCTCTGAGTTACGTAGCCAGAGCCCAAAGACAAATTTCGTGATTATAAAGATTTAAATTTTTCCGTATTTAATGCGCAACAGTGTCAGAGCGGGAACTGATTATTTCGTGTATGTATACACACAGGGCCATTCCACGAAAAATGCAACCCTTTGTCCTGCACGTAACGGTTCATATATTTCATTAATGAGTAATAATGTTTTCGAGTAATGACAAAATCTTTTGCTTAAGAAATCACACAAGTTTGTAATTGATTAAACATAAAAATGTTTAGAGTATTTTTAATGAAATAAATGAGGCGTCACGTGTGGGACAAAATGATCGTATTCCGTGGAATGGAATGTAGAAATACCTATAAGTGCCAAGTAGCAGAAACATCAAAACGCCGCGATGTGCGTGACAGATTGAAAAGTCTGCTGACTTTTCTAAGTTGGAAGATATTTTTTGAAAATATTTTAAATTTGAGCTAATGAAAACTTGTTCTGTTACGTTTTGGGATACAATTTCCAGGCAGAATTCACCTGTATTAACATCTTATTTTTAATAACTTCTATATGCCACTTCAGCATTTACGATAAGGATAATGTTGATCTATCTTGCAAAGAATTTGATTCTTAATTGCAGACTGTTGAAAAAATTCTGCTACTCGGTATATATGTACACACACACATATATATATTTATAATATATCTAAACGTTAATGTGAAAAACCAAAAGTTGAGAATGGCGACATTCACCGGGGATTTCCCCGAAACCGCATACCGACATAGATCTTTTGCCGATGTCGTTGGTATGTGAATAATTATATTCACTGGTTAATGCCGACATTTACCTCATTTTGGTCTTTCACGTTAACATGTAAGGTGTTAGACACACCAGGAGTGGCCAGTGCTTAATAAGTGCTTCAGTAGTGGCCACTCCTAGGTTTACATTCGAAAAAAATTGGATTCTAGGATACCCAGTGGATTCAAACGTGCGGGAGGTAACACCTCCTGCACATTTGGTGCACTTCTGAATCCATTGTGAGACTAAGAACCCGATTTTTTTTTCAAATATAAACCTTAAATCGGCCAGTACTGAAGCCCTGGCCACTACTGGTGTGTTCACCCAATATTTGAAGACAACGTATGAAGAAAAAAATAACATCAAGCTTGACATTGAATCTTTTTCAGACTGAATTCCAGAACTCAAGTCTTTTGGCAGCCTTGGATGATTTTAAAAACTTTTTTTTTTACATTACATCTTTTCAATATTGAAATGTTTACTGCTCTACGGTGATACAGTTGCAACTCCGATTATTATATGCATTTATAATATATATAATAAATATATGCACCAATACATAAACTGATATAAATCCACACACATAATATATATGTTACCATGAAAAGCCCGAAATTTGGAAATATCCACTTCAGCAGTGATTCACTGGAAGTTTTCGGTCTTCTGCTGATGCCGAGATAACGTTAAATTCACCAGCAATTATATATTTTTACCAAGTTTCGGGCTATCATAGCAACATATTAAGTACCATTAATAAATCATATATAGTTAAACATATATAAGCAATGAAGATTGAAAAAAATACACGTGGAACAGGATCAATATTTTTTCAAATATAAGTTCAAAATTTTAGATTTTGGATACAATTTTCAGTTATGTGATAAATTTCTTATTTGCAATGCCGCAGTCATAATCAAGAATGATACAACAACGAAAGTAGTTATGAAAATTTATACTTAAATTTTACTACAATTATTGCTTTCGTATTAACAATGTTTTGAAAATACAATAAACTACTTTAAATTTAAGAAACATATAAAAAAAACACCAAATGCACATCAATAATAGTAATCATTGCTTTTTAATTACATTTACTTTTATACAAAATACACTGGCTGTGTATACAAAAGAAATAAGTGATAAATTTAGCTTTCTTAAAACGTAACGGAAATTATCAACATTTCTATAGTACGAAATGTTTGTTATAATGCATACAATTTATTTTGCTTTCGATTGAGATAATACAGTTTAGCAGAAGAAATATAAAGTTAAAGTCTGATAAAATTGTTTTTGATTCTGTTCAAAATAGCATAATTTGAGCAGCAAATGAGCTCCTTCAAGAAAATGAAATTTTAGTATTTCATAAAATAAATGTCAAAAGTTGATACAATTAATTCCTTTTTTCTATTGCCACACATTTAGTTAGGAAACAATGCAAGCTATTTTTCATTGTTTCAAGACAGTTAGAGTATGGTTAGTTACGCAATAAAATGTCCCAATTTTACTTTACATTTAGTGAGGTTGTTTAAATTAAACTACATTTTTAGAAATTGCAACAAATTACTATCAGCACTAGGTCTGATAATTTTTTTTTAACAATATGAAGCTACATAAAACATTAATGAAAATTATTTTTTGTTTTTGGAAAACTTTCTTCCTGCCTCGAAACTTAGCATTATGATGAATATTTATCACTTAGAATAGTGACATTTGTAGTTCAGATCAGGGGTATGCACAGGAGGGGGAGAAGGGACACCTTTTGACCCGGACTCAAGCCTGAATTGCGCCCGAGATTTTTAAAAGGAGGGGTGAAATATATGCAGAGACGTAGGTGTAAACAATATGGAGGGGAACCCGTGAAAGTAATTTGTGACGGGTCTTAATATTTCTGTGCAGGCTCCTGGTTCAGATTGCAGTATCAGACAAGTACCTAAAACTTGCATTGCTCCTGTCGTAGCAATATTAAATACTGAGTGAAATCAGAACTGATTTTAGAAAGACTAAAGTACAAATGAAGTAAATTTACTGAAATTTTCAGTTAAAGTTAACAGAGAAACTAACCAATTAAAGTTAACATTCCTTTTCAGTTATATCATTTTTCTATCGTAAGGTCAACCAATAGACTGCTACAAAAGATATTTTTCCTTTTTTTGTTTTTCTTTTTACTTATTTTTTTAATTTGTTTTTTTTTCTTTTTTTGTTCTTTTTACTATTTTCTTTTTTTTTCTCTTTTTTTCTTTTTTTTCTAGTAACACTAAACTTAGTGTTAAGAAACATTAACAGTCACTGGCTGCACACATTTACAATAATATCAAGATAAGTGTTTTATACATACAATTAGAAGACTTATAAAACTAGCCGTTCATTGCTCTTGGAAGTTACATAAGGTTTCAGACAAAGAAAATTACTAAATGTATTTCAGCGGACACCTCTGATGATAACTTGCAGAGAAAGAGCATTTTCAGTTATTCAGAGATGCCAAAAACCCAAGTAATAACAGTGTGCATTTCTTGGTAACAATGCATTTTTTTTCTCATATTGAGTACTTTTTTTTTTAATCAATTACAGAGCTGCTGAGGATTTTAATTGGAGTATTTAGGATAAAAGTCAAACAATTCTTAAGACAAACTTGACTGCGATACAGATAGTTAAATAAAGATTTTTAATGAAGAATTGAATAACTTAATAAAAGTCTACACTAATAATGCTTTATGTTACAATTTTCACGATATCAATATGCGTGTTTTTTTTAAAACAACTATCGAAGCATTTTTTAAGCAGCATTAAAACAAAGACCATTCTAATTGTAACAAAATGTAGATTATACAATAATCTAAAACTACAGATCATACACCAGCAAAATTAACAGTATTTTTGTTCTGATAATAAGTACAATTAGAAATGTGAGACATTTTACTTAAAGATTCATGTGATATAAACACTCAAAGCAGCTAGTAACAGTTATGCACTACTTAAATATTTACAATGGTACAGTCAAATGAACTTTTTGCAAAAGTCTGCTAACATAATTAAAAAGCATTTGGTAAACCATTTAATTATTTTTTTGGTACAGAATACTCGTAACTTAAAAACTATGTTATTAACATAATTTCAATAGAAGCCTTGTAGTAACAAGTTCTTTGTCAGGAAATGTTAGCAAAAAAGTAGATTGCATATGTTTTATATGATGGAAATATCTAAAAGTGATTGCAAGTACTAGGGTTGGATTAGTAGTGGCAATTGAAAAGCTTTGCTTCAGCTGGCATCACTTGACAGTAAACAGGCAAGGAATGTCATTCAACTATAGCGCATGGAGGTTAAAGATTTCGCCGAGTTCGCACAGTGGAGAATATCTTCGCATGGCTAATCATTAAAGAAGAAAACCTGAGACGCTTCCAGTCCACAGAGCAAAAACAGCACTTTACAGTAATAATCGAAAGTTCTTCGAGGTCCTTCAGCGTAAACGTTTTCTTTACGGCTTAAAGTTTACGTCCTCGATCGGCAAGCCATCTCGTCAAGTGAGGAGACCACGCATAATACTCGAACATACTCTTAGCAGTTCATATTACTGTATGATACATCAAGAATTTTCTGTAATTAGACGAGAGAGGAATGAAAATTGTAGCTGAAAAATCTCATCCTTGATGACAGAATGAAGGTATACTATGAGAGCAGTTTGTATCATTAATAATTGTTGTCTGTTGCTGTTTATCTAGAAGAGATGTGACGTATGTAAAGTCGATTACAATGCGATGATTGGAGGTAAAGTATGTCTTGAAAAGTCCGATGCAGCACATAATGAACTGTGGTGAAAACTTTACGATCACAGCATCTTTTAGAAGTGGAGTGGATTTTTCTGCCACATTCAAAGGTACTGCCACTTACGGATGTTCCGTTGTACCATTCGAGAGCATATTGAGTGCACCAGACCAAATTTATTAACTGTCTAATTCACAGGATATATTAAGTTCACAAACTCAAAATCTTCAAAAAATACTTAAGATAACGAGCAGAAATCGTCATTGTCAATCAAGTTCATCAGATGCTCAGTTGAGGTTTGCACTGAGTTACAGTTGGTTCAGGTCGAAAAGGTTTGTTCGCAAGTCAAAAAAGGCATTGAATGTGTTCACTTGCAAGCCTACTATTAACGACCTTGAAGACCAATTCTTAACTGTAAAGGTATTCGCCTGAAGCCATCGAGTTATACCAGGGTCGAGTTACAATGGTGTTGTCCCCATCTGTTAAAGATTTTTATTCTGGTACAGATCTCCGAAAGGAAGATCAAGAGTCATTTTGGTATTGGTGCATCATAGGTGCCTTCCTTCGCTAGAAGTTCGACAAGTTCATTGCCATGGCGTCCAGTCGGAGAAGTGAATTGAATGTAGAATTTAAGCTGTTGGAAGTGATATTAAAAAGAATAAAAAATTGAACGAACTCTTTAACGGCCATATTTAGTACAATTAGTCTGATGTTGCTTTGCACTAAGATCCATTGCCACGTGAGGTCCATATATTACTGAAAGGTGGTATATCTTGATAAGGAAAGACAATATCCTTCATGATCAAGTGATACCAGTTCTCTTTAGTTGGTCTCCAAGTTAAAAGGAAAGAGATTCAGTGACTCTTCGATTGCTACAGAAGAGATATGAAGAATCATGCTCCTGAACAATGTTTGTAGAATATAAACATCAAATAGTATGCCGATAGTGAAAAGCATAATTATGTGCAATTGAAGATGGCTGCTGACGTGGAATGTAAAACTTGGAGAATTGCCGCTACTTTTTATCCAACTTTTGTACTGGACAATCACATTTACAAGTAACAATACATTGAGTCAACTGTGTTTACAAAATAATAAAAATCAAACTTATGTATGGACATTTAATTCGATGCTGAAGTATTAATAAATGGGGTTGAGAGAAACTTTGGCCAAGTAAAAATTGACCTTGTAATAGAACCTAAACGAAGACTTCTTGGTATATTAGAAGTTTTAGTCCTAAGTACTGATAATTTTCGTATCAACATAGCCACACTACATACTTCATTTCTACGCAGAAGGTGTTGAAAAGTTTATCGATTTTATTCACTTAAAACGTTTTGTTTTTCTTGAATCCAAATGAGATAAGTCTCTCCCGAAAAACAGGCATACAGTATTGCGTTATTTCACTGCAAATATTGTCACATAGGTTCATATGGTATGTTTGTCTATGGTATGGTATTCTTTCTATTATTGTTGGAAGCGTTCTATGTGGGATAGTTGCACAACTGCTGATCACTTGTGAATGGAGTCAGTTCCTTCTCGTTATTTTAGCAACTCTGAAAACGTTTATTAAGTTGAAGTCTTGGCACTCATGAAGACATGTTTAGGTAGTTTACCAGAAAATTAAGTTTCAATCTTTTGCAAAACATCCGCTTTGCTTAAGAAAGTCATAGATTAACAGCTTTCACCAAATTCGTTTTCGCAGAAGTGTGAAGAAGGTTCTGAGTTCATGCGACTGCTTTTTGAGAAATGTCTTCAGGTTGTGCAAAGTATTTAGCAGAGTGATGCTTTTTAGTCACAAAATAAAGAGGAAAAGTCAATAATTGGAAGCGTTACTTCATGACCTTATTTCATATAAAATCTCATCCTCTTCAATCTTTGAATACAAAAACACGGTTTTTGATAGCAATGCAGACAAAACGGAGAAACATCAAAAGTCTATGGAAAGGTTGAATCTTAGCTTCTTTCCAAGCTAAGATCAAGAAATCATTTTTCATTAGAACATGGTGAGAGAAAGTTCTGTTTCGAGCACATGTCGAGCTAACTTCAAGGGCACTTTAAATTTGGCACAGATTTGGCGATGTTAGTTCTTCATTTTCAAGCATTCAATGAACTGCTCAGAAGAACATGATCGTTACAAAACTTTTAGCTTCATGCAAGTCCAAGAAGAACAGTTCAAAAGTAGTCCATGTCATTTTATTCAAGTTGCCACGGTTCGAATTTAAATTTTATACTCTCTCTCTCTTATTTTCTACTATGTTCTTCTCTACTAAAAATTATCCCCCATTTAGTAATACTTCAGTGAATATAAATATTTTTGAAATCAATACAAGTAATTTCAGCTATATTGTAGGTAAATTAAGCAATGAGCAAAAAGTTGATTACATTTTTTGAAATTGTGAAAAACAGAGATTCATTACTTTTTCTTCGCCATGGAATCACCGACAGATACAATTTATTTTGTTTTTTTATGCTTAATACAACAATCTTGCATCGCTATTATTTAATTGACGAAAGTTACATAACCAAATGTTTTAATAAGAATTTCATATTAATCGTCTCGCAGAAAAACTTTCCCAAAGAAATAAACACAACTCCTAATTTTATGCATTAATACAGAAATTATTAACATTATCAATCATCTATGATAACGTTGGGATAATTGTTTTTTTTTCTCCAGTGTTGTATTATACCAACATTCCAGCAAGTATTGTTTCCTTCCTTTTTAGATACTGCTGCCAGATGTTTTTATTTCAGCTTTAAAAACATTTATCAAAATTAAATTCTACAATTTGCAAATGTTTTTCTTACAAAAAGAAAACTAGATGAAAAATGTCAAAAATTAATCGAAACGTTAAAGCTCACTTTAAAGACTGTACACAAATTTAAAGCAGTAAAGTTTTGAATTCAATGTTTTTTAATTAAACAGACAAGACTGATATTTTTAAAAAAATGAACAAGATATTATGTCCATTAATTTTTTGTTTTCATTTACGATATTTTAGTGATATTTTTAATTTTAAAAAAATCATACTTTCCAACCTTCGGGTAACTCTACTGCCGAAAAACACGTTCAGTGATATTAAAACTGCTTAAAATATTTGTATATTTAGTTTAAGAAAGACACTAACAGTTATGATTTTAAGAAACACTTTAATATTAAGTTAAAGTTAATTGAAGAAAAATTTGGAACTCAAAAGTTTTCAGCAGTAGGTTACTGCCCCTAATCCAGGGCTAAGGCAGAACTACATGCAATGCACAAAGAGCCCGATTATCCCATCTAGAAACTCCAGCTTCGTCCTTGTTATGGACTCGGAGCTGGAGGCAGATGTCATCTGGAATTTTTGAGCTGAACCGCACCATGTCTGCGGACTCTCGCTGGTGAGATAAACTTACTTTATCCACCAGTTTCCGAGCAATCTCAGCTTTAATGAGCTGACATCTACCTCCAGCTCAATTCTTCCCTTTTCCAGATCGATGACGCCAAAACAAAGACGAAACTGCTGTCTCTGGATGGGGAAAACCGAGATGGCAGTAAATTGCATCAAAATTCATAGTTTGGAAAAAAAAGTAGCAAACCAAAACAATAGCCGAATGAACAATTCCAAATGTTTAAAAAATCCTATGGTTCGTATTTCATACACTTGTCTAAAACAGAAAGATTAATAACTGGATTTTTTTAACCTTATTAATTATTATATCAGTACTAAAATTGAATAATAAAGCTACTGCAAGTAATTAAGAAAATGAATCACGACAGCAATATCCGCTAAGAGTTATTTACTACTATTATTAGAACAGAAACAAAACTTGCAAAAGTGATACTTTAAATTATTATCCTTCATTATATTAAACACAAAAATATAATTAAGATTTTCACAATAAAACAAAGAAATTATATTTTTGGTGAAAGTATAACATTTTGATTTATTGTTGGCTAATTAAAGGAATTAATAACAATTTTAACAGAAAACATATGATAGTATCAAAAACATAATACAAGGGTAACTTATGTATATTATAGCAAGATTCAATGTCTTTGAACATTTAATTCATTTTTCTCTTGTCTACAAAGAACAATTCTTTGAGAATATGAAATCATAACTCTGAAAATGAATGATCATATTTCAGAGACAGTCTTTCTTTAATTACAGCAAACGATTGAGAATGCGGGAAAGAATACACTCCATTATACAAGGAGAGATACTTGTCAAAATAAGAAATTCTAAATTATCAATCGCCAAAATATCGATTTGAAATGTTAATTTTGGTACAATTCGACAAGTGTTATTTCAGAATTACTTTTAAAAATAAGAATGGCGATTTTAATGTAAGTATGAAATTGTGTGAGCACTGAAAGGTGCCCACTGCAAAATGTCCCATTACATTCATATAGTCTTGAATGCAAGAAAAAGAAAATGAATACTATTTTACATTATAATTTTTCTCAATATAGTAAAACTTATTCACCTTAACCCTCTCCGCACCCTAATCCTCATATGGGGCTCCTACATCAAGGAGCGACATTTTGGCGTCAAAATATCCACTGAATTACTTTTCCCCCAAATGACATTTATTCATTTAAAACACAAATAAGTCCATAAGGACACAATTTAATTTTACTGAAGATATTTATGCATTTAAATATCTTATTCTCGACCTGAACAGTAAAATACTTGAATGCTGCATAAAGAAAAATTACCTGATTAGTTGAACTACATAAATTATTTTTTTAGGCAAGTACATAATATATTCCTTCAAATTCACGCATTATGCGCGTACTTTTAAATTTGTTTTAACAAAACATTTTTTGTTAAATTGAAAGCTTTTAATTTGGATTTCATCGAGGTCCTTCAGAAATAAATTAAAACTTTTGAAAAAGAAAAGTTTATATTCATTAAACTGCTTTACTGTTTTATTTACTTTTTTTTTTCATATCTCGGTCACGAGAAGGTTAAGTCATGGTTGATGTGAAATGAATAAGCAGATACCTAAAGACATATGTAGAAATTTTCATACAGGAGCTATACCCAACATGTAAAATAACTGGTAAGTGATGTGAAATTAATAGATAAATACGTAGAAATTTTCATGCAAGAGTCATACTTAAAATATAAAACAATGGGTAAGTGTTTGATGTGCAATGAATAGATAGATACATAAATAAATATGTAAAAATATTCATACAAGAGTCATATTTAACATAAAAAACAAAGGGTAAGTGTTTGATGTGCAATGAATAAATAGATACATAAATACATATGTAAAATATTCATACAAGTCATATTTAACATAAAAAAACAAAGGGTAAGTGTTTGATGTGCAATGAATAGATACATAAATAAATATGTAAAAATATTCATACAAGAGTCATACTTAACATATAAAATAATGGGTAAGTGTTTGACGTGAAATTAATAAGTAGATGCATAAATAGATATATATATATAGAACGAAATGCCTTAGGGCTAAAAAGTAAAAAAATTGCAATATTAAACTGCACAGACTAGAAGTTTTGTGCAATGTTAAAATCTTTTACTCGCGTCATCGTTTTACAGGAACTTTACTTAACACATAAAACATTGCATAATTTTTGTACTACACCTACATTTGCAACATAATTATATATATGATAGCTTCAATAAATAGATTAAAAAATATTAAAAACCTTAAAAAATATTTCAAAATTTTGTTCTGGGCACTGCTAACTTGATGCTTTTCAAGCTTAAGCAAGCAACTTTTTTTACTCCTCAAGTACAGTTACTAATTAACGATATAAATCTATTAATTTATATTAGTAAAAAATGAACAGAAAGTTCTTTTTAACTGAAGTAGGGTTAAATTAATTTTGATGATAGTGACTTGCTTTATTGATTGAAATTTTGTTTACATTTTCATTACAACTTTTACTGAGAAACTTCAATAAAAGATAAAATTAAATCACGTTTGTGCAGGAGAAAAACCTCAACTACTTTAAAATTATTGGCTTCAAAAATTTAAGAAAAAGATTGGAAGAATCGAACTAATTCCGAGTAAAACTTCAAGTCAGTAAAATTGTTTTATATATTCGTGTACAGAATTGTTGTGTGACTTTATTATTATTATGTATTAACTTCCTGCTCCTATAATGAGTAAAAAAGACAGTTTCGACTAGACAAAACTCTGAAATGAATGATTGTGTATACACATTTTTATAAGCTTATGGTGCAAGTATGTTACGTGAGACATTAAAAAGTTATAACATTTTGTAAAGAAGAATTTTTTTTTAAATTTTTACTTGTTAGAAAGAATGAAGTTAGTTTAGGACCAAATGTTTGGATTTTTCTCATGGGTTAATTTTATTTGTGATCATCAACACAGTTAGTAAAAATAGTACACCTTTTATTAGTATGGCAGTCAAATATTTGCTGAACTTATTCAAGAAAGGGCTTAACATACAAAGGTTTAAATATTTTATTACAGCTCAAGAAAGGTTTTCCTCCAAATAAATATAAGTTCGTTTTAGCACATATTTTGCGCGAAAATATACGTTTAACAGTTGTTGGCATTTAAATGGTTATGATTTTTTTTTTCTGGTTAGTTGAATTTATATTATATATAGCACAATTTAATTTCAATTTGTCTCTAGCTTTCCAAGAAAGTTATGAAAAGTTGTATAAAAATGGGAGAAAAAACGTATTTTGTAGTGAACTGTACAGTTTTTTGATTTAAAGTGTATTTAAAAAGCTACATTTCAATGTCTTATCATAAAAATGTCTTATCGTAAACGCATGGCTTGACAATCTTAATATAGGACGTAACCAAATACATGTAAATTATCATTCAATAGTTTGAAATAAGCATAAACGTTTTAATGAAAAATATATTACGAATGCAATAAAAACAGTGCACGAGCAAGTCTACTGTTTCCCGCTTTTAGGAAGTTAGAGTTAAGTTTTTGTTTCAAAGTTTAAATGAGGAGGCACTTAAAAATGAGAAAAACACCAAAAATGTTAAAGTAATACATTATCCCAAACGCTTTAAGTGTCAACCCTAGAAAAGAAGATATTTTCCCAGAAATGCCTTTAATTCGTAGTGGAAGTTTTCTTTCATTAACAGCAGTTTGTAATTTACCACAAATTATACCTTTTTTTCTAAGTGTATTTCTTCGATACATACCACATACAGACTTTAACATGAATTTTTGCTAACAAATCTCGTTTTTTTAATATTTTCCAACTGTACCCGATTGGCGCTAAAAAGAACTGACAACATCTTGCGGATATTAAGTTCTTTTCACAAGAACCAGCTACCAGTAATAGTATGTGGCTCAAAGTTTGAACATAGACAAATGCCTGGAAGTTTGAAATTTGATTTTTTCAAACACAGTTTTGCTATCTAAATTTTAAGAAATGTTTTTCCGATGCTAATACTACTATTATTATTTCTGGCTAAAAGGTTAACGGTTTTTTTTTTTCGATTGGCTTTTATTTTTTTTCCTCTATCAAGTTACTATATGTAACTTTATCATTTTAAAAGTCTTGGTGCTTTTCATTCATTCAGGTCCTCCAAGGAAAATCCACCCAAGGTATAACAATAATACTCGAACTTAAGTCTTTTCATGGCTTTTGATAGTTTCCATACAAAAAGTCTTTTTTTAAAGTAAAGTCTTACTTTGTTTCTGTTAACTCATCTTCAGTAGACTATCTACTTTTCAAATTTCGCAATAGACGAAACGATCACCGTCTGGGAAACACTCCAAAAATTTCTCAGTCTCTAATCTTTAGAAATTTTTTTCTTTTTAAGACAGTTTCGTCTTCAGTATCGCTGCTCGCCTGAAAACAAAAAAATTATGTTTCGTCATCAATGACAAATTTTACTGACGGTTAAGACAGATTTAGGAACGAAATTTACAAAATAAACAGCACCAAAAACTTAATGTTTAAAAAATAAATTTTGATGTACAGTTTTTTTAAATATTTGTAAATAAAATATATTTGAGGACAGCTCCAAAGAAATGACCCGAATACAGTCGAACATACATAAAGGATTTGTTTTTCCCCCGAGTTTACCCATGAAAATAATTTATTTTAAAGTTCTATTAAACTTTTTGTATGACTGCACCATTGGTTCTTTAATTATTACAGAAAAAAATGATCATGCGAATGAACTCGATTAGATTAAGTTTTCTCAAACTATATTTATACAACATCTATTGCCTTATATTTCAAAACCCCTTTCCATTTGCACTCACGGCAAGTCCTGGATTCCTGAATAAATCGAGATCTTCCCAGCTCTTCTACTTCATGAATCACTGCCGAGTTTGATATTCGTAGAGTAATTGGCTGTAATGGGCTAATTCAGTTTGACCCTTAAAAAGTGTTCAATTTCAGTTAAAGACCTCCCCCCACCCCTTTTTTTTCTATACAGGTAAGTTGAAGGAAGACTGAATAAAATTGCTTTATATCTTATATTTCACTTCAAATCAAATTTAGGCATCCATGTTTTCAGTTCAGTAGCACCGCATGATGAATTTTACAATTTATAACAAACGAGGGGTGTCAGTCAACCTCCTCGGAGAGGACGATGTACCAAAAAAGATAGGTAACTACAGCCCTAGCAGGATCTCAGGTAGCTCACTTAACAATGTTTCATAAACTATTGAAAATGGATTGAAGTGTGCTACTTGGTCTATTGCGAGGGAATTTTTATTACTCGGAAATAAATTAAAAACTAAGAGTTGCCACTCTAAAAATTTAAGACAATTTCGTTTAAAAAACTTATTGGGTATCAAAATAAATGTTGTGGGGAATGGTTAATTCCTCTTTCGTAAAACTACTAAAAAGACAGCAGGTTCGAGAAAAACAGTTGGGGCATTCCAAGGTATTTTTGACATTATGTAGAGTCCGTAACGTGACCTTTTTTTGCCAGAACTTTTTAATTTACCATTTGATTTGCAAATTATTTTATTTTGAGCTGGTGTATTGGTAGGAAAAGATTAAAATAAAATAATATGCTAATCAAACAGTAAATTAAAAAGTTATGGCAAAAAAGGTCACGTTACGGACTCTACATAAATGTCAAAAATACCGTGGAATGCCCCAGTTACCATTCTGAACAACAATAACAAAAATACTGAAGGTGGAAGAAAACGCAGTTGACTGTGAAAGAATTAAAAAGTCTGGGAAGGTTTGCTTTTTCTTTTTTGATATTTATTGCCTGAAGTAGGTTGTAGTTCCTGTCTACTTGAGCAATAATTAGAAAATGGCGATTCGACAGGAGAAAGCGCAGTGGGCAACTTGATTAGTAGAAATAAAATTGCTGATAACTGAGTGGAGAAATTTTCCCCGCGTGCGACTAATGTCCACTTAGTGGGTTTTAATGGTCCAAAATTTCTTTTTACGAATATGTGTTTTTTTTTTTTTTTGTCATACTACAATGCGCACTAGGCTACCTCTTGTGCAGTCGCCATTTTCTTTCTTAGCTCAACTGGCTAGGAGCTACCATAACCTACTTCCGGCATTAAATACACTCCCGCCCCCCACCCAATAAAAATAACTTAAGAGTTAGTTCCATTCTCTTACAGCAAACTGCATAAAACTTCAGATAGTATTTTTGTTATTAATGTTTAAATGATAAAGCTCTTTCTCAGGCACTCTCCATATTCATCACCAATATGTCACTAAATTCGTAAATATGACAAGCATCCTTTCCTCCCAGTCTACCGATTTTAAGGCAATATATTCTTATCCGCCTAAGTCACATATGCTTGATAAAACCCATATCCTCCCGATCGATTGGTGTCACCTGAGTTATTAATTAACTGCATAATACACTAAGTGATAACCCAGGAAGATTTCAAATGTATGAAGTCATTTGCATCTTCCCGGGTACTGCTAGCTCCATAAAGTGATACGGTACGTTAGAAAACAGTGTTATATAACAGTGCTTCTCAACCTTTTTTACCTTACGGCACACTTGATAGTTATCGCGATCTTTGCGGCACACTGGACCAAATTTATCTGTCAATATGGAATGTTTTCATCATCCACTGGTCAAAGCAAGGAAGAGAACAAAAATTAACAGAGTTCCCATGTGAATTTAACATTTAATATTTGAAACAAATCTTTAATGATTAATTATTTGAAATAGCTCAGTTTCCTTAGAAATAAAATTCGAGTCCATTATGAATTTTGGTTCTTAATGTGGTCAGCAAGTCCCAAATTGTCACTTAACACTATTCAGAGACTTTTACCTGTGGCGGATCTTTCCTGAGGGACAGAGGCACTTTTTATACAACTCTATGTTGGAAAGAGCTACAGGAAGTTTTTATATCGAGGATCTAGACATGATGTTTGAATGTTCTTGAAAAGTGCCATTGCTAACAATTCCACGTCAAAAATATCCTTTTTATTTTTAAATGGTAGCAGCTCATGAATAGCGTGATTAAAGATTTTTAAGTACTTATTTTTACAAACAGCCAATATGTGTCCATAGGCACTTCGTTGAACCCCGGCTTTAAGGATCAGTCGCTTCTGAGGATAGATATACATGTTTCTCATGTCTTGAAAGAAACTCTTTCCCCTGTCGAGGCGTCTACGGATTATGAACTCAGTCAGTTCTGTGCCAGTCATATTGTTCTATGTGAAGTTTTGCTTAAAATTTGTTCTGAACCATGGCCAAATGTGAATGGGGATCTGCCGCCACTTCTTCAGAAAGTACAATGAAAATATGAGAATTAAGTGGTCTTAAATGTATCTAGTTGACGATTTTTACGGCTTCAACCATGGCTGACTAGCTTATCTGACATTGTTTGCCAGGGGAGGATCACGATGAAGGAAACTGATTTGAACCCTCGGACTGATTTTTCGCACTCAACCATCGACGTTTCCCCATCATTAAACTGCTCCCCTCACTGCAAGCGCTTGTGCATTTCTAAAACTGAATCCCGTTGCTTTTAATTTAGTTGCAACGCAGAATACAGTCGAGCCCGCTTAAGGGCGCCGGAATTGGCAATTTGCCACGAAAAATTATTCTTGCATTATGTAAAAACAAAAACTGGCGTTTAAGCGCTACAAATTTATAAAAGTGAAAAGCTACTTGATAACATCGATACACGGATGAAACGATTCAACTAATTTCAGGACGAAATCAACATTGAGTAAACTTAAATATTACTTACGGATCTTTTTCTTGAAGAAACTGAACTAGAGGAAGGACTGGATAACAGAGTATTTTGACTCTTCAGTTCGTTTTTCTGTTTTATTCTCGGAGATCGGCGGAGAGGGGGAGTACCTATTGAGGAAAAACAATATGGAACTAAGATAAAGCAGATTTACGACAGGCAGCAAAAAAAAAAAAACTGTTTTAGGCACGCTCAGATATTTACTCCAACAACTAATTAATTTCTAGTCTTATAGCATTTCTAAGAAATGCTGAACAAATTTTTGAATACTTTTGAGCAAAATGAAAACAAGTTTAACACCAAAAAATATTGTAAGTTTTGAAAAGTAATTTTCTTTAGCATCTTCATTTTTGATTGTTATTTTGAACTGAGGTCTGCATAAGAAACTTTAAGAAAGTTGGCTAATTCACTGAGCTATTATGTTTGGTTTTTCTTGCAAATTTTCATTGTTTTCTTTTCTTTTAATAATATTCAACATTTATTGCATAGAGAATGCGAAAAATTTTTATATATATATACTACCCTTTTTGATAGAAATTATGGAACCACAAAGCATCCTTCATAAAAACCAAGAACTTACCATCCCATGGTACAGATGAAGTAGCGGAGAAGCAGTTGTGGTACAGCTTCCTCGCGGCTTCGGCGGTGCGTGGGCTGTCTGATTTGTAGCTTGATGGACTATTGAAACCTGTTGGAGAAATAGGGGGAGGGTTTGGTTGGGAGGTGGATGGAGGGGTGGGTTGGGTATTATTAGCTTGATGAATTAGGGTGGAGAGGGAATGCTTGGTTTTTAGTGCTTTAGTATTAGTTTTTTCAAGGATTTTGTTCGTCTCCAAGCATTTGTTATTGGTGTGGAGAAGAGTTTCATTAGTTTGGATTAGAGTGGTGTTAGTATTTGTTAGTTGGGTGTTAATGTCTTTAGCTTCGTTAATAATAGATTTTAAGGTTTCTTTAGGTGTTTTACGGGTTTTAGGTTTGGGGTTGTCAGTCGTTTTAGGGGCGGGGGGAGGGTTTTTATTGGTTTGCATTGCTCTATTTTTGAATGTTTTGGGAGTGGTAGGTGACGTATATTTAGAGGAACCTATAAAAGAAATGTTCAATTTTAACAGCAATATTTTTTTAAACATTTTGAATGTTTGAAAGAAATACTTATATGGATAGTTAAACATTTTAGTACACAAAATCTAGCCGGCACAATAAGTAAGAAAATAGATACAACATTAATTTGTGGATAAATTAGGCTGCAATGAATGGGTTGGATGACTGGTTGATTGAAGAATCAACTTGGGTGACCAATCAAGGATTATGACTAAATTTTTTAGAAATGTATTAGATCGAAAAGGAATGCAAACAATTTTCGGTGTACCAATTAAATGGTCTATTTTTAAGTAATACAGAGTGGTTATAATTGAAGTTACCCTGTTTAGACCCCTCTAGTGACCGTTCTACACATCGGATCTATGAAAATTGAAATATAGATTATATAGAGCATGGGGAGGAGGATTATGCAATAAAAAATTTGTTCAAAAATCTACCACCAGGGTAGAAAAGGGCGCATGAATCAAATAAGAGGGAGACTGTCACAAAATCTGTTTTGTTTACAGAATTTGTTCAATGTGCATTCCATCTGCGATAATCACGTGTTTAAAACGTGTTATAGCGTGAGCCACAGTTTCACGAAAGGTTTCCCTATCAATAGCATGAACATGACGCCTTATGCCGTCCTTTAATTCAAGCACCGTCCGTATGCTTCCACCATAGACCCGATCTTTCAGGAAACCCCTGAGCCAGAAGTCACACGGATTTAGGTCCGGCGATCGCAGGAGCCAAGCTGTAGGAAAATGCCTAGAAATTGTCCTGTCATCACCGAAATGCATACGAAGCAGTGCCTTTACTGGACGAGCAATGTGAGGGGGTGCACCATCTTACATAAAGACAGGCGAGTCCAAACACGCTCGTTGTTGCAAAGCAGGAATGACTTACTGCTCAACAAGTGCGCAATATCGTGGACTTGTGAAGGAACACCTTTTAGGACCTTGGGGCAGGGTCTCTTCGAAGAAATAGGGACCGAGGATAAAATCACCGGTGAAACCACACCATACGGTAATGTAATCGGGATGCAGTGACTGTTCATACACAACAATGTTGTTGCCGGATGTTTTACGTGTGTAGAGCGCCCCCTGTCGTCGATTTTTGAACGATTTTTTTTATTGCATAATCCTGCTCCCCATGGTCTATATATCACATTTTCCAAGTTTCATCGAAATCCGATGCGTAGAACGGTCGTCTAGAAGGGTCAAAACAGGGTAACTAATTATAACCACCCTGTACAACCGTTTCTATTTCTATAATAAAGTACAGTACGTAGAAAATGAAGAAAGTTTAATCCTAGTTGTAATTAAGGTAACCGTCTCGAGGAGGGCTGTAAAAACAATCCATTCTGAACGTAGGGATCGATTAAACTATTAATGTTGCAAACTGATGACGCAGGTAATTCCTTACGGTAATGTAATAGGAATTCCTTGTGAGGTGTCTTAAGTTTGCTGCCAGGACCTTATTCCTGAATAGGCCAACTAGACCACGGCCTAGGGCCCCCACCTTTTAGGGACTCCCAAATGAACTGTTTTAGCCAACGGTTAAAAATGCAACCTTTGACTACAAGGGGGCCACGAAAATCAGTGAGACCAAAAAGGTCCCCTGATATCTTAATAGGGCTCTGGTTGTGACATTGAGCACAGTGCCGCACGTATTGATGTTTTCGCATTTAAGGTACGACCATATTCATTCTTAAAATTTGAAAGGTGCGCAGAAAACTTAAAATTACTTAAGTTTAAAAATAATTACAATCGGGAAATCGCGAATTATAAATAGGTTGGTTACTTAATGTTCCCAAACGAGAAGAAAAAACACCAGCTTCTCGTTTGAAATTTTCATAGGGTAACAGCACCAGTGCTCGGAAAGTCTCCAGAAGTCGACCACAATGACATAAACCTCTTAGAAATATTATGTGCAGTTAAAAATAAAATATGACCTTGGATCCACGTTTACTAATCTATCACTAATCATGAGCTAACAGAAATAAGGGTACTTATTTTATAAGCGTGCATGTCCTTCTAGTTTGCCATTCAGCTTATTTTTTATGTAAACACATAAAAATCTTTAAATTGTTAGACTCGTTTGTTTTTTATTCTACTGCAGATTTGTATGGTTTTACTATTAGTGGGATGTATAATAGGGTAGGAAGGAAAAAAAATATTTTGATGTGCAGTCGAGAGTTTTCACGATGTTCTTACTGTTAAACTGATTTCTGAAACTTAGTTTCCCAAAAATCAGCAATTAATCTCTTAAAATGCCGAATAAGAAGCAATCCCAGAATGACGTAGAAATAAATGACAGTGGAGCAAAATACACCAGTGCAAGCCGTTCAGAGGTTAAATGTAGAGCCGCTATATAAATAGGCCATCGCATCAGCTTAAGTTTAGCCATTTTGGATTGGATTTATTTTATTTTTGCGGAGCTAGGGTTTTCGCAGCAAAGTTTCGGGTTTTGTCCAAATTGACCAAAAATATTTTACTTAACGAACAATTCACGTGGTCATAATAATCTCCTGAAATCACCAAAAGCGATAGCTTGCCAGTAAAGGCAATTACTCAAACACGCTCTCCGATCCAAAATAGCTCATCTTAAGCTGATGCGTCTACTCATTATATATATATATATATATATATATATATATATATATATATATATATATATATATATATATATATATATATATATATATATAGGGCGCTTAGTTAGAACCGCTATATAATATACCGCAATAATAAATATACCGTGTATATATCTATATACATAAACTTCAGCCTTAGTTTAAAGTATGAAAATATGTCATTCTAAGTCATGCAACCGCAGGTAGCACTTCTGAAAATTCACTGCAGCTACAAAACTTTTATCCAACTGGTCAAAGATATCTTCAGAGTTCAAAACACTTTTAAGTCAGGGTCAACGGATAATACTCGATCATTTGTGTGCAATTAGTAACGCTATAATGTAGAATGTCTGCTTCAAAAAATAAAAGTCAGATTTTTTATTTCTGTACTAAAAAAAGGTAAAACATAAAAATTGCCTCAATAGACTAACTTGGAAACAAAATAAAAAAATGAATGCCTGTTTGGCTTATTTTCTATTATGAAGTGTGAATATTCAAAGTATTTTGTCGGTATAGATGAATTTTTCTACACTTAAAATTGGCCGCGTTCGTTTCGGCTTGCCTATACGCATGCATACTGCCGTGGGAAGGTAAAAGGCAGTATAGTGGCCCCCGCTTATATACATAAAGTTCTTTCTAAACAGTTTTCATTACAGAAAGCGGCTGATTCAATAAAACTGGATTTTGTCCTATTTTTGACGATTTGATTCATTAAAGCGGTTGAATTAATTAACCGGTGTCCACTGTATCCGCATTTTTTTTTCTGCTTTTCCATTTGTTTTTTTCATTTATTGGCGTTTTAGTCTTTTCGCACAAGTTTACTTGTTTGGTTTCTGCTGAAGGTACAGCACTAAAAAAATGTTTAATTTCAATACTTCCCTATTATTAGTTCGGAAAAAAGCGCATTTTCCTTAAATATCTCAAAAAATCATTTCTGCAGATACTTATACCTTCCCACGGCAGTATAGGAATATTTTTGTTACAAAAGCATAAAAGAAAATTTTGTCTTGCGTAAACATATTCTTAAGTACATAAATGAAATAAAAACTCTTTAGTTTATTTTTTTTTTTTTTTTGAAATAAGTACAAAAAGTACAGTAATAAAGCAATAGAATAAATGTAATACAAGTTTAAACATTCAAACGTAGAAAAAATTAAAAATCCTTTTCCAAAAGCTAGAACAGTCGAGAAAAGAAAATTTGATTTGCTTATGGGTACCTATTGCAGCAAAATGAAATGTAATTTCAAGCAGATGTGTACCAGCGTACCTAGCATGGGTGACACCCGGGGCGGTAATTTGTGGTGTCACCCCACCCCCCTACAAAAGAAAAAAAGAAGAAATTTATAATATTGTGTGTGCGCATAAAATTCATACAATTTTCAGAAAGAACTGTGTTTGTGTTACAACGAAATTTTTAGTGGGATAATGTGCAATAGACAAATGAAAATTATAAACGCTTTTGTCTATCTTGCCCTAGACGCATATATGCAGGACCGTCACAAATTCATAAAATTAAGGGGGTGTATGTAATTGATGGGCCCTTAATTATTTTAAACGTATCTCGAACACAGGGAAAGATAATGGGGTTCCGTTTTTCGTATAAGAGGAAGTCACTACTAGGTCTAAGTACTGAAAATATGAACCTAATCATGAGTATAGTATTCACTTCATTATGTGGGATGGAAATAAAGGGAGCACGGAGGTTTTTTCCGAGGAAAGTTTCAAATTTGTAGTCTTAAAAATTCATTTTAGCTTCATGTTTTTCAAAACTTGCGATTCCACTCTGGCTGACACCCCTCTGCCAGGTCATACCCGGAGCGGACCGCCCCCCCCTCCCACGGTACCCCCCCCCCACAGGACCGCCGAGAGGGGGACCGGGAGCCTCCTCAAAAAGAAAAGAAAAAATCAGAGAATATGCTGCTAACTGAACTTTTTTTCGGTGTTGGAAAAGCGAAAACATCTCATTTAACATTTTAGCCCAACATTTTACATCTGCATGTTTACAGCATCAAGTGTTTGTGAACCAGTTCCTTACGGGGCTATCTTGCAGAGACTTCTATTGGGAAGGAACACGACCAGTAGCGGGAAATAAGTGACAAACAGCGCGCAGCGGACCACAGTGACAAACAGTGCGCGCTCCTTTCGTCGCGCGCTTTCCTGCTTTTACGAGCCCGGAACACGGTTGAGTGACGTCACGCAAGGGGTTCCCAACCTGTAGGACGTGACATAATTACATTTAAAAATATATCACTGCACAGTTAAAATACAAAAGGAGGGGGGGAAGCAAATTTAAAATATAGTATGAATACTTGAGCGTAGTGGCGAATCCAGGAGAAAGGGCAGCACCCTACCCCTTGTTCCACAGTACCTGATCCCACATCGTCCTCTAAGAATTTTTTATTTTGATTTAGGGACTTCTATCCCTCAAATTTCAACGAAAGAGTCCCGAATTTACCTCCCAATCATCTAAAATTTCGTTTTTGGAACTTCTATTTCGAATTATTTCTCTCAGTGATTCTCTAAACCCTATCCCTTATCCTGAAAGATGCCCTGCAATTGCGTTTTTAGGACCTAATTTTGGGATTTTTCCGGGAAGAGTCCTTAACCCCATTCCCGTCTCAACTTCAAAAATAGCGTTTTTAGGACCTCAAATTCAAACATTTTCCCCGTAAAAAGTTGAACAAACCTCTTCTGTTTCCAAAACAAAGATGATCTACAACTGAGCATTTTTAGGATATTTCATTCACATTTTTGAAACATTAGAGCATTCCCGTTCCTTGTGTCTCTCTCCCCTCCCTCTTTAAAAATTATCTAAAACTTTATTTTTAGGACTTAAATTTTGAGAAATTTCAAAGGCAGAGTCTACGAGCTTTAACACTACATAAAAGTCTCATCCTCAACCTCTCATCCTTCTAACATTACCAGTGTTCGTAAAAACTGCAGTTTTAGAACTATAGTTTCGAACATTTTTTGGGGGAAAAGGACTTTCGCTTACTTATGATTGTAGGTTTATATGGTTATTTCCCTTTCCTCGCTTAACGCAATTCTCTAAATTTGATTGCGCGATGCTAAAAATTAGTCCCTCCCCCCCCTCCCAAGCAAAAAATATGGACTCTCTCGTTATATGTTTGAAATAAATAGAGTTAATTCAAGAATTTTGAAAGTGTCAAAATGTTTCTTCAACATTATAATGATTAGCTTTTTTTATTAAACCAGATTTTTTTTACGAAGAAGAACAATCAAATACGATTCCGCTTTTCCGTTGTCCACTAACCCGTGGTATGACGCCTAGGATTACTAGGAAGCAGGTGTCGCTGTGTAGAAGGCGCAGTTGAAATTACTGAAATTTAAATAAGGATGAGGGCAGTCAACAGGATCTTTTTGGTTGAGATGGGTGTGTAAATCAGTATTTTGCTCCGGGCCCCGTTGAGCTCTCGGCGGCCCTGCCCCCAACCCCCCGTAGTGACACCACCAATTCTAGATACGAAAAACGAACACCGATATGTACAATGTGTAAAAACACGAAAAACGTCTTGAAAAAAGATACATTGTTTAGAAAAATGTCCAGGACGTGGGAAAAAACCTATAACACTTTGTGAGCAGAACTGTGTGCGCGAGTAGCTATACTTCAAAAGTCGCCAAAAAGTAAAATTAATTTTGTTTTAAAATATAGGTAAATACTTTTATCATTTTAAACTTCCAGCTATGTTTCTTTTGAATTTGTGGCAAAAACGACTCTTCCGTTGAATTAATGCAATTCAAACGGCAGTAACCAGAGTCAAAAATAATCTATTTTACAACTAAAATTATGAACATCCGAAAGAAAAAGATGTATCACAAAAACCATGGTTTTAGATGCTCTTAGATGTATAAGCAGATGGGAAAAAATGCTACATCCTGTAAAAATCAAATGTCTAATTTAAAGAGCTTTTTTTTTAAAATCAAAATGTGTTAACCCCGAAACATGTCTGCAATTCGTGTTATTCGTGCAATTTTCCCGGTATGTTTCTAATTGTTCGCAAAAAGGCAGAAAAAATCAAACTTAAATACGCAAAAAATAAGGAGTAAATGAGAAACGTTCTTTGAAATTACTATTTTGATTTTTGAAGAATAGTACAAAAGTACAAAAAATATTTTATTTGATAGTATTATTTGTAAAAGTTTTGAACAAGTGTTGCGGAAAAAAAAAAACTCGAACTATGTCTCCGTATTGGTATTTTAAAAGCGTTCTAAAAATTATGCCAAATGGATTTTTGGACAGATATTCGTCACACAAGTATTCCCATGCAACCCTAACCCCCAATCTTGTGGCAAATTTCAAAAAATTGTAAACATAAGTTTGCTATTATTTTTTTTCCCAGGAATCGCATAATTTTTTTTTTTTTTTTTTTTTTTTTGTACACAGCAAATGAAACAAATTACAAAATTCCAGCCCAATCCCTGCTTTTTATTATCACGGATCATAATAATAAAAAAAAAGAGTTTTCGCCTTTCTTAAAAGTTAATATAGCCAACTTCGTGCGGTTTGCAATGGAATGTTTTTTTATAAAATTCTGAGTCATTTTTAACTTGAAGTATACATAAATCTAACATCATGCTTTTTTTTTTTTTTTACATTTGCATAACAGCTCTTCAACTCTTTTTGATCTGTTGAAAAATGTGTACAAGTTCCAATTTTAAAGCATGATATTATAATTTGGCACTATGCAATGTGTCTTTTGAGCTCCAGCAATGAGGTTTAACAAACAATACGATTTATATAAAATGCTTTGAATCGAATCATTTATATTTACTTTCTAGCATCTTCGATAGGCTTCTATTTTAAGTTACAAAGTTGGAATTCTAGATTCAGAATGGTTACTTAAAATGAGTTAATTTCGAAGACCGTTTCCTTCCAGGTCTGAATTTTTGCGTGAATAAATTTCGCTCTTTTTAGTTAGAAAACTTATTAACATTACGGCGTTTATATTTTCCATTTAATGCTACATACTGCAGCAGTGGTGCCCAATTTAGGGACCGGGGGGGGGGGCTAGTGTAACCTGCAAAGTGACTTCATGGTTAGTTACAAATTGAAAACCTAAGTTCTGAAACTTCAAAACAGAGTCTTTCCGACTGAAACCTCCACCACACACACAAGTCCCAGTAAATAAAATCACTTCTTTACTCTGCTATTAAACTCTTTCCTGCACTTTGATTTCTTAGAGATAGACGATTTATCGAAATACGTTGCTGAATGCTTAGAAAGTGTTTTGGAAAACAGGTACACTTTTCTCATTGATAAAACAAACAATAAGTTGCTGGAATTACTTTTGGTTTTTAATTTTCTGCAGTTTTCCCATATGAAACATCAAAAACTAACATTTTAACAATATTTTGCCCTGATAGAGTCGTCTCATCGCAGAGAATAAATTTCTTAGTTTATAAACACTCAGACTGATCCAGACCATGCAATTTTATAACTCTTAGCAACAATTAAGACTGGGTGGGATAACTTTTCGTGTATTTTAGCTTTCAGATAAAGGTTTGTTTTTTAATGACTTAATTTTGTTAAAACGTCGCTACGTGTCGTTATGCTATCTGCCAGCGGCAACGATTCAACAGAAACAGCTACTTTTAATTAAATCAATTAAATAGAGTAAAACAATTTGCGGATGCTTAATTGATCCCTAAAGGGGCCCTTTAAGCGTCTTGTTGCATGTGAATTTGGGTTTGTGTGTCTAAAAAGGCGCAAAACGACTCGACTCTCGGGTAGAATTCTGTTCCGTAATTAGAGTGAGGTCTCGTTTAGCGGGATTTGAAGAATTCTCCATACGAAAGTCTTGTATTACGTTAATTTAGCACGAAAAATTAGTGTTCTTTACGTTTAATTGCACACCTAGAGCAAAAACCTCATTCTAACAGGAAAACTTAATGTTCAAAAAAATTTAATTGGCGTAATAACGAACCTCTTCAAATATATTTTCGCTATGGTTAAATCCCTTGAGAAGTTCTTCATAATGAAACAAGTAAGCGAGAAAATATCGACTAATTCTATATTCATTCTTCCCTGGGCAGGGAAGCAGCATCATCTGCAAATGTTTCGTATTTTTTTCTGCATTTTTGTCATCAAGTTTACTTTTGCATTTTTGTATCTTGTTCGAACATTTGAAGGAAATTAGTTTAGACTTATTTTGATTTTGCCTAAATTAAAGCAAAAAAAAGTCAAATTCAAGACTTTTTAATACGAGGCGTATTTTTAAAGTAAGTTCCGTTTTGATATAAAAAAAGAACGATTACAGATAGAGCAAAGAAATTTATTGCACAAAAATCTACCATCCTTACGCTATTTTTTGACATTGCTCCCGTGATTTTCCAAACATTTGTCATAGCGTGGTACAGGTTTTTGTGTACCTATTCATAGAAAATTGCCGCCTGTGTAGTCAGCCATGGGATAACATGTTCTCTGAGCTCATTATTGCTGTAGTGCCACAGACCACGTTGGAAAGACTTTAGATGCCGAAACAAATGAAAGATGCTGCGAGCGAGGTGAGGGCAGACCAGAGGATGTTCCAAAACGCCCCAGCCAAAGCCCTGTAAGAGTCCTCATGGTTGACTAAACGGGCGGTAACTTTGTACGAATAGGTATACAAAAACCTGTACCACGTTATGACAATTGCTTGGAAAATCACGGGAGCAATGTCGAAAAATAGCGTGAGGGTGGTAGATTTTTGTGCACTAAATTACTTAGCTCTATCTGTACTCGTTCCTTTTTTATATAAAAACGGAACTTACTTTAAAAACACGCCTCGTAAAACTAAAATATGTTTAAAACTCCATACTGCAGTTTCGAGACCACCTATGTCCTAAACTTTTGCATCCGCATAATTTTGGCAGAACTTAAGAGACAAAGAAGCGAGACAGACCAAAGTTAGAAACAACAGCACCATTTTTAAAAACATCTTAAACATCTGAAGTCACACGCGTGCAAAACGTGTTAACTGCAACAACATCGCAGTTTTATAGATTTTATAATTAAATAAAAACAAAAACCCGACTGCGTAAAAACCGAAAAGACTATAAAGAAAAAATATAAGCCCAGTAGTATTTATAATTTTATTACATATTTACGGAATAACTACTCCATTGAAATAGTTTTATAATCGAGACACACATAAGACAAATATTAAATTTAAAAGCAGAATAGAAGGATCAACAGTCGGAGCCCATTCCTTTTTGACCAGTCAAGGTACCCCGCAAAATTATAATGGGCCTCGACTGTTGATCCTTCCATTCTGCTTTTGAATTTATGATTTGTCTTATGTGTGTATCGATTATAAAACTATTTCAATGGAGTAGTTATTCAGTAAAATCAAAGTCTTTGCGCCTATTTTTTAAGCCAAAATATGGCTGGGAATACAAAACGAATGTGTACATTCCCAGCAGTGACAGTTCTTTTAACCGTACCACTCGTATCCGCTTTTTGCTGGGAAGAGCGGAGCTGCTATCAGTCATTTAAGATGACAATCCGTCTTAAGACGTCCACAGCGTATGAGCAGCGAAATGTTATTCAATTTCTATGAAGCAAGGAACAAACGCAAATAGCAATTCACAGGGAAATGCTTTCCACACACGTGGAAAGTGTCTCTTGGAGACTCGCTTGAAGAGACACAAGGGGCGTTTGTCTATTTTGCTCCATAGAAAACGAATAACACTTCGCTGCTCATAAGATGTGGACGTCTGAAGACGGGTTGTCATCTTAAATGACTGATAGCAAATCCGCTCTTCCGAGCAAAGAGTAGATACAGCTGGTACGGTTAAAGGAACTGTCACTGCTGGGAATGTACATCTTCGTTTTGTATTCCCAGCCATATTTTGGCTTAAAAAAATAGGCGCGAAGACTTTGATTTGCCCTCGTACTTAATAAAATTCTAACCTACTGGGCTTATTTTCTTTTCAGTTTTTTTGGTTTTTACGCAGTTTGGTTTTTTGTTATTTAATAATTATTTTGTAATTTACCCTTTTTAGTTAATTTTCATTGACTTAGTTATGATCATAAGAAGGCAAATTTCACAATCTTGTCATTTTATTGAGAAAGTGTATATCGTGAGGAAAATTAAGTAACTTACGGTGGTCTGAACTACTGATTATTAGTCCCTCTAGGGACCTTACTCGGCTTAAAGATACATATGTTTGACCTTTGCCAAAAATTTCACCTCGGAAACTTCGTCAGTCAAATCTTTTTAGCAAAACTAAAAAAGCACGTCAAGAAAGTACGCGTCCCAAGACTCAGTCCCTTGAAGCACGACAAAAACAAATGCGCCATGTTAGAGATGAAAATCGAATTAGTAGACTTAGTACGCAAAAAGTTCAGGCAATGAAAACGCTACCTGCATTTGTCGTAAGCAGGTAGCGTGCGACACGATCCCGAAATGACAATATGGCGACTAATCGTTGATATGGTGAATTTTGATCACGTTCATGTGTTTAGTGACACTCCCAAGGTTAAGACAAATCGATTGACGTAAGAATGATCAAAATTGGCACTGAAAAGTCGTCAGCCAAATCCAAAACTGAAAAAGCCCGTCAAAATGGTACACGTCGAGAAACTCAGTCCCCTGAACCATGACAAAAACTAATGCAACATGTTACAGATGAAAACCGAATTAGAGGACTTAAAGTAAACAAAAAAAATTAGGCAGCGAAAATGCTACCTGCATTTGTTGCACGCTGTGTAGCACGCAGGTAGCGTGCGTTTTGATCCCGAACTAACAATATGGTGTCTGGTTGTTGATATCGTGAATTTTGGTTACTGTCATGTGTTTAGTGACACTATCAAGGTTAAGACAAATCGATTGACGTAAGATTTATAAAAATCTGCCAAGGGGTTTAGCCTGTACAACGCCACATAGGAACAAACATATTTATTCAAACACATTACCCTCCTTTGTGTCGCGCAGTCGGGTAAAAGCACTTGCCACAAAAAATTAACGTTAAAAATAGTACATAATGAACTTGAATAAATTAAATATGAACACAAATTATACCTAGCGGTAACCAGCACCAGCACCGAGATATTTCTCAAATTGGAATTCTTCAAATCAAATTCTATCACTTTTTTTACAGCTCATGGATTAACGCGAATCAACAACGCATTTCTTCAACTACCTCAAAAGCTCATTTTTGTAGGTACTGAGGTTTACCTGCTGACGACATTTTAGCAAATTAAAACACGAAGTTGAAAAATCAGTAACAATTTCAAAAAACTTACCGTTTGTTTGGTTCCTTCGCATTTCGTGGATCTGTTGCTCTAAAATATCTATTTGCTGGTTCTGTTCTTGAACTGTATTTTTAAGATTGTGGTTTTCCTTTTGTAGAGTCTTCATTTGTTGCCCATGTTCCGTGACCGTTTTCTTCATCTCAAAATTTTCTTTCTGCAAAACTTGAATATTTACTCTGTTAGCCTGCAATTCCTTGGTGAGCTCACTCATTCTCTCATATATAGCCTTTATTTCGTACTCATGGAGTCTGCTGTCTACGTAGTCAGCTGAAAACAAATATTAAATGAATAGAAAATACACTAAAATTTCATTACAAAATGAAAATAAAATGTCATGCTTAAATAAAACTAAAAATTTATAATGTCACACCTTTTTCAACACTTTTGGCGCCCTCCACCACCTAGTCACAAAGTGTCACACCTCACTTTTGTTGGGAATTCCAAATATTATCAATTATTTACGTTTATTTTGATATATTTGGCTTTATTCAAATCCCTATTTTCTTTTATCTTTCAAAGTCACAAATGCTAATTTCAATGTTTGTAACGTATTTCCCGATCTTAGACACGTGCGTGCCTTACGTCATGAAATGACAAAATTCCTTTTCCATTTGATTGGCCGCCGTTCTAACATCGGGAAATGCGCATTTCACATGCATGTCTTGAAATACATGCCAATGACTCTTGCTGACTATATATGTTGCTTCTGTAGCTCAGTTGCTCTCTTTTAAGGCGCCGTATTTTAGTTTCATGGTCAGCCAAGTCGGCTGTTTGCCGTCATGCTCTCGATAAAGCATTTTATAATTGTAAACTTTATCTGCAAACTTTAAGTTCATATTACTAAAATCTCGATTACATAAATGACTCTTCATTTGTCATATTACAAATAATGGTTTTGCATGTTTTACTAAATTATCTATGCTTCGAGAGAACTTATTTTGCAATATCATATTTCATATGTAAATAGCTCGCCTAGGATATCATTGCATTTAACACCATGGAGGAAATAAAAAGAAATAATTTCAACAACAGGTATTATTTTCTGCAAAGAACTCCAATTACACTCTGGAACTCAAAAGGGCACTAATTAAATTAGTCATCGGTGCAATAACTTCATTGATAAAACCTCATCGCACAAAAACTTTACCTTCTCCCCTCTGTCATAAAGTGCCGCAACTCGCTTTATCTTGTCTGTCACAAAGTCACTTGATCTTACATCCTCCCATCTGTCACACTTCATTTTACCCCCCTCCTTTCTATCACAAATTGTGACTCTTCAACTTACCTACCCCCCTCTTTTTGGCACATGTCACGCCATATTTTATATATGCTAATTATAATGCGTGATGTCACATTTGTTACCCCCTGCCTCTCCCTTGTCCCAAACTGTCACGATTCCCTTTTCTCCCCTGAAAGCATGCATCATTTGTAGACAGCCTCCTAGTACAGGACAAAGCCCGGAAAGACAGCTTTACTGCCGTGCTAAGAGCAAAAGTCGTATCTGCACTTCTTATCAAAACTGTACAATGTTTTATGGTCATTTGTCAATCGGAATTTTTAAAAATCTGAAAAAGTTGCATCTGAATCAAATAGAGATGCAAAGCTTTAAACCGCAATTTCTCATTTTGAACTCTACTGCAGATACAACATGTGTGCTAAACAAGGCAGTTTACAGCCTAAAGATGCGTAGTAGTTTTCGGAGTTGCAAAACATTTCGAAAATAATTAAAAAAGGGAGACAATTTACTAATTTATTTTGAATTTCAAGTGGGGTTGCGCATTAGTTTCTCTCCATTTGAAAATCAAGAGCATCCTTATGTATGTAATAGCCAAAATCACGGATCGAGTAATGTTCTGACATCACCAACAATGAAAGGAATGTACTTAGGACCGTCAAACCCTACCTTAGTACGAAACCATAGGTTATAAATGACTAGCAGTACCCGCACAGCGTTTCTTGCGCTCAGAATGTAAAGAAAATCCGTTGAATGAAAAAATTCATCTTGACCCCCCCCCCCCCCCCTTTCTAAATAGAAATGATCATTTTTCTTCAAATAAAAAGGCGTACACACTTTTTCAAAAAATCTATTAAAGTCTCTTTGGAATTCTGAAGTATTCGCCAAAACACATAAAAATATATCCGCGTGCGGGGACCAGCTGGTTCGCCTTTTTATGCAAGCAGCCCCAGAGAAGCAGGGGATATATTCTCAATGCCCATTTTGTCGGAAAATATTAAAAAGCACGCCTACTTTTATGTGAATGCTTTATTTTTTTCAAATTGGGGGGGGGGGGAGGGCGGCATTGATCACCCGTTGAAGTTCCGTAAATAAGGGCCTATCTATATGCCTTACAGACCATCTACATATATCGACCTTATCTATCCATAAGATTCTATGCATATCTACATCTAACGATAATTAACAATCTTTTTCTAGGTATATAACACAAAGATCATGCAAAAAACCACGCGCTTTATTTAAAATAGCACCAAAAAAAAACCTGTTCCCTGAAGTCTGCAAAAAAGAAAAAAAAACTCACTACTTTTATTGAATCAAATGCACACAAAATGTAACGTTAACAGTATAACATCGGGGGGGGGGGAGTAAAATAAATAAAATTCCTAAATGGAATTAAAAAAAGCAAAAGCAAGTGCTGCAGTTGAATCAGGTGGCCACAACGTCATTTCCATGACGTAATGACCACCCTAAATTGAAGATTGACAAAACTTCGGCTATGCTTGGAAATCGTGCCGTACTCCGCATTTAAAAAAAATGTAAAAAAATACCTGTTGCGTATTTTTTTTTTTTTTCTGAAGAAGGTGAAATGACTTGACTATTATGTAGTTAAATTTCAGAAAAAAAGCCTTTATACAGTTTTTCGGGATGAGTTTAGAAAAAATTAAACCCAGGAAAAAAAAACGAAATATAAGTTTTCTTCAAAAATTCATAAAAGAAACAAAAATCACTATCTGCAAAAACTTTTTTTTCATCATACAAAAAGATAAATTTCCTACATTTTAGTTAAATAACATATTTATCGGGCGCATTTTGTTCGGCGTCTGTGGGGTAAAAATTACTAAAAACTGCTAAAAATTACATAAAACATTTAATAACTTTTTTCTAATTAAAATATTAATTATTATATCTTATATCCTTCCTGAATGGACTATTCAACAAATAGAATTTTTCAATTCAAATAAATAGCTCCTGAGATTAGCGCGCCAAAGCAAACAAATTCTTCAACTTGATATAATTGGTATAGATTAGTGTGATCACATTTCATTGTTGGAGCATCTAGAATTCCGAGTATTTCATTTTTAAAAAGGTACCTCCCTGAAAACTAAAAAATGCATCCATTTCTATCAGTAAACCAGATGTTGGCCAGTCATCTCATCGGTGGTAAGACTTATAAGCCATAACTGCCTAATTAAATATATAAGAACTTTCTATTTACTGACCAGTTTCATAAGAGTGCGAGTCCAACCAGTAAACAAACGTTTTTACACTTTCTTAAAAAGTAGTGAAAAAGTGACTTATGTTAATTCAGCATTGAGGAACAGATATTTATAGGAACGTCAAATTAAAAGACTAATCCTTCCGATTAAAAAGGCAATTTACTACTTTTTTAAAGAGATATCATTTTTGAGGTCAAATTTTAGATACCCACAGAATCGCCAATAACATTATTTAATAATTTCAGTAAGTTACCACGCATTAGCAAGGGCTAAAGCAGAAATACATCGCCAGCTCAGTCATTCCAGCCGAAGACTGCAGTTTCGTGCTTATTAGCACTCAGCCACTATTGATCGTAATTCATTACTAAACAAAAACTTTATTTTTTCTTAAATGTAAAACTGATATTTTGGTAAGATACACTACTACAAAGAGGTACATAAAAGCATGCTTTGAGAAGAATGGGTTCGGTAAATTGTGACAGTTTGGGGCAAAAGGGATGAAGGGGGTAGTAAGAAATGGGACATTACACATTTTGGTTGAAAAAATGCTTTTTATTACAATAGTTTTGTTTAATAGAGTACGGCATGGGACGGTTTTGCCAACAAAGGAAGGGGGGGGGGCACTTTAAAGTATGATAATTTGTGATAAAAAGGCAGGAGGAGGGGGTCAAATATGTTAGAGTGACATTTCTATACAGCCCTAAAGTAATATACGACCCGCATATATCAGTTTCAGTCCCGCGGGGGAGTGAAACTGAAATGTTGCACTTTTAAATACCTCAATACGCAGTCTGTTCATTGTATAATGAATAAAAATAAAAACTCATTTGATTTCGGTCGCTGTGCGTAAGTGCTTCCCCCCCCCCCCCCCCTTCATACTACTGTTTCAAAGAAAGTAACTGAGGAGTTTACTTTCAAAACGAATGATGGGGGGGGGGGGGAGGGTCCAGTTTTATATTTTTTTGGCAAAACGAAAAAAAAAACGTTTTAAGCACAAACACTAACTGATAGAAATTCGAATTTCCCACGATGTTTTGCTCGCATAACAAGCGACTATTGGCATAAGTCCAGGGCCTATGAGAGCCAAGGCGAGTCAGTTATGTCGCATGGCCTCTCCCTCCGCCCGAAAAAATAAAAAAGGGGGTAGAAAAAAGGAGTGGGGAGAAGAAAAAGGGGAAAGGTATATCAGAATTGCTTACTAGAAAACAATTAACTATTTTAAGTGCCACAACAGTAAATACTGAGAGTAAATTTTACCTAACCTTTACTTTCTCTTATTCGGAATCCCCCTTTTCTTTCCTTTTTTTGCGTCAGTGCTGCCGCCCCGCCTCCCCCCCCCCCCGCAAGGTCCGAACTCCTAGTTTGACTAAGCTGACATGACCTCTCGTCATGCCTGCATAAGTCTATGAAGTTTTCCTCAATTTCATCAGACCTAAATTTGCCAAATTTGTTTTGGGTATATTCCTTTTTGGTGTAAAACAGTGGATATCATCCTTTTTGAAAAAAAAGCATGTTTTCTTCAGAAATAAACTATTATATTGAAACAAAATATTCAACATTTGACATTTTTGTTTTCACTCTACTTTATTCCTTTCTACTTACTTTATTCTTTTCATTGAACATTTCAAAAAATCTTCGAAATTCAGTATGAACAGTAAGACCACCCAAGCCAATTCAAATAACTTTGCAGGTATTAATAGTGCACAATTTTTATCATAACTAATCACATTTAAATCAATTACAATTTAATAGTAAAATTAATTAATATTAATTTAGTAATCAAATTTTGAGGTCGCGCTTTCTTCGCTGATAACATGACTTGCGCAAGGCCCAAGCTGCTGCGATGTCTTAATACGGGACGGGCATCGCACTTGATTGGAAATGCTCAGCTAGTGCTTCACTCCGCTATTTTGTGAACTACTTTTGAATTAGAAGTGGCAAATTCAAATATGTGCTCTATTGATATGAAAATGAATGAGAGGGTACCGGCAAATAAGGGATAGTTCTACTTTGCTGTAAAAGACCTGCTGGCGAAAAATGAGGGGATGGATATACACAGTTTAGGTGGTAAACCGATGCTTACGCTATTTTTAACAGTAGATATAAAACACTTCGAATAGAAATTCATGGGTCAATAGGGCTTATACTAGAGATTCTGAAAACGAAAAAAAAAATGTTTTTTATGTATCCGTTTTGAAAGTAAACTTCTCAACTCATGTTTACCGTACAAGAAACTTCAATTAAGATTTACTGAAAAGTAAATGGACACATAAGAGATTGTCCATAAGGTATGTCACTTTTATTCCAGCATATTTAAGAGCCCCTCCCTCACTGTCACAAAAATACCAATTACATTTGCCCTTCGTCACATGAAACTATTCAACATAAATATTGTTTTAAATATGTTTCGAGTTCAATTAAAATGAGTTATGTTACTTTTTGTTATCGTCTCCCTCCCCCGTGTAACAAACTGTCCCGATTTCACGCCAGCCTCTCTGGGCCTTTCAAGTCTGACATGATTTGGATCGCTTTTGTCAAAAACGGCGTAAGTCAGTATTGCTCGTGGGTTGACTTACGCCCGTCCAACAAAAACTGATTCATTTGTAGGTGTACAATTTCATTTTCCCAAAGTAAAAATATAGTTAAAAACTAGCATTTAGTACATGACATTAAAAATTTAATTATTGATATTTGTTACTTATTACTTTGAAGGCTTATTTGTTTTCGGTTTTTTCAGGGGGGGGGGGTTAAATGAAAAAAATAGTGCAGCAGTAAATGAATATATCCAAGCGCTTCTAACCTCTTCTAGCTCCTTTACGTTTTCTAGTTGTTTGCTTTTTGAAAATATCACAGGAATAAGTTATTGCAGCTCATGCACCTAAGACGTCTAATTTGAGACATTATTGGTATTTTGTGAAAAAAAAATTGAACTGTTTATTCCCTGTGAGCAGTCACTAGGCGGTTTACATCGCAAAAGAAAAGTCGCAAAATTTCAAAACATTTCCACTTGCAGAAAACCTTTAAGTGTACAAAAAGAGTACTCAGAATGGAATAAATGTTCAAAAATGGTACCGTTTGCTTGAGAGTACTAATTGAATCGATTATTTTAGAAAAGGCGGAAGTCAAAATCTTTTGCAAATTTGATTTAGATGTGGTTTTACCGTACCTATGTACAGAATTCGACTGTCTCGGAAGAGAAGTGAATCCTTGTACATCAAAGCACTTTGTTTAGGACCATAATTGTGGTTTAGTAAAGGAGGGGCGTAAGTCTCGGACTAATGCCGCTTCTGTTCTCAACGCGAATGAAGGAATAGTAAGATGCCATGTGGCTATGGCATGATTATAGAAGAACCAGAGGCATATCTAGCATGGGTATGAAATTTATGCAATTTTCAGAAACTACATGTGTTATAACGAAATCTAAAGTGGGCTAATGTATAAAAAAGAAATAAAAGTGGGAGGTCCGGGGGGTTCCCCTGGGAAAAATTTTAAATTTGTATTCTTAACATGGCATCTTAGCTTCATATTTTTAAAAAAATTGTATTTCCACTTTGGGTGTCACCACGAGACAGATAACACCCGGGGCAGACCCCCCTCCCCCATCGCCTCCTCGTAGCTACGCAACTGAAAGAACTACATTTTTTCGCGTATTGTCTACTATTCAAGGGGGGTCATGTTGGTCATTTCCCCCCTCCCCCAGGTCAATTTATTTTTACCATCTGATTTTTTTTTTTTTAAATCAGTGTTAGTTGAACATTCAAAAATGTTCATTTTGTAAGTACCCATTAAAATGGGTACTTACAAAAAATATCCAACAAAATTTCTAAAACTTAGGTTCACTAAAAGCATGTGGGAAGAGTACATAAACATCAAAAAAGCACATTTCGAGAAACTAGCGAAAACATTTTCGACCCTTGCAGTTTCCCTTATTGTCACATGCTTCATTCTTCGTATTTTGCAAGTTTCTGTTGACTGGAAACAAATTATATATTTTTTGAAAGGGGGGAAATCTCATTTTTTTAAATAAATAAAAAATCGATTTTTTGATAATATTTCTCGTCTTGGGTCCCCTTAAAGCAAGTTTCCAATTTGTTCATTTTGAAAAAGCCAAGTCATCTTAATGATTTCACTTTGCCCAATGGCGTAGCTACAGTTTCTGTCGCTCGAGGCGGTTCCTCTATTTGCCCCCCCCCCCTCAATGTCATTGAGACATGTAATACATTAAACCGTCGAAAATTATTGAACATATTGAAAATTTTATTTAAGAAAAGGGAAACTAATTTAAACGTATTCTTCCGACACAAAAACGGGGGGGGGGGATATAACTCTTATTTCGGAGAAATATTCTAAATTTACATCAAAAATCGCAGTTAAGAGCAATGTTTAGGGGGATGGAGTTCTCTACAGAATCTTCATTAAAACTGAAGTCAGTTATAGCTGTTGGGGACGTTAGGAAGTCGGGGTCTTGAATGTTTTCTGAAATTTCCGTTTTCAAATTACAATTTAAGTCTGTCTTAGTGGACGTTAAGGGAATGAGGAAGGTTCAGGGGCTCACTACGGAAATATTTCAACTTTGAACACTCAGAAGCGCAGTTGTAGTCACAACAAAACCTTACATTTCGAAGGAGTTTTTGTTTCTTTGCCTCCAATAATAGATTTAAAGTATGATTCCCTTTAGATTTTTTTCCACATCAAAGGTATGAATCGCCACCCCTAAAAATATGCCGTCCGGGGCCCCTTACCGCCTCCTCCATCCCACCCTAGCTACTCCACTGACTTTGCCCCACATTCCCCTACTGACGTAAAACTGATGTAATTTCATCAAACAGTAGTCTTTTAGATTTTTAGGAAAGGGTCTTTTCTTTAAAGTGTGAGGTTCAAAATTAAAAAAAAAAAACATAAATGACACACTTTCGAGTCTGTTCCCTGTAATTTCTCATCACTTTCTAATGCTTTAAGTATTTGAAATGTTACGTAGTAATTGTGCTATTTCCTATACTTGACATCAAATTAGAATTAACTTCGAAAGTGAAGCAAAGCGAAGGTTAACAAGCCGTTTCTAAGAAGAAATCAGTACACCGAACCTGTTTTTGTGCGGTGAATAGAGAGCGCGTAAAAAATTGCAGTAGCTATGAAAGTATATATAAAAAATAGTTTTCGCATCAGTTTTTTTCTGCAGTGGATAGGGACCGCATAGAAAAAGTCACGTAGGAAATTCCTCAGAATAACTAGGAATTGCTTCTTTAGTCGAAATCAACCAAGTGATGATAATTTTGAGGAATAGTCAGACAAAACTTCCCGAGCGAGGAAATTTTTTGGAGGTCACAGTAACCTTCTATCGTGGTGCACTTGTCACTTGAAGATACTCCCTCGCACTAAGTTATACTTTCGGCATTTGAGTCCCAATCTGATTGAAATCTTCTTTACCGCACAAAAAATAAATTTAAACGCACATAAAATGGTTTGGATGTATAACATTGTAACCAGATATCCCAATTAAGATATCTGTAACGCTGACCGAATGTTCTAACAAAATGTCCCGCTTTTTTGTTAAAGTTCTACTAAAAGGAAAATATCAACAAACTAGATTTTTCGCCGCTTTTGACGGCATTCATTGTTAAGTTTACTATACCGCTGTTTGGAAGAAGAAAGCCACAATACGAAATTTATTTTTTTTCCCGCTTATTGACCTTCAAAAGACGTTTTCCTCTTTGGAAAATGACAGATTTTTTGTTCCAATATTAACCACTGGTGAGCACAGCAAACTTTCCCTTCCTAATGCTAACTGCCAGAAGAGTTCAACTTCAAACGCTTCTCTTGTAAAATTTCATTTCTTCGTATTGTGGCACTCTTCTTCCGAATGAGCGATATCTTCATTCCACAAAGGTGACCTTTTCGTATTAACTCGAGGAATTTCAAAATTTATGTTAGGCTATGAAAATTTGTCTGTGCAAATTCATTCCTACAATAAATATGACTGACTTCATTTTAGGTATGAATTTGCTGAAAAGATCTGTTATTGACGCCATACTGAGTTAGTTTAGAACTTAAGTTATTTATTGGTATATCTGTTATTTCCCATACTCTGTTGTTCCCCCATCTGGTTATTTCTCATTTATTAACTTCATATTTAGGAACAATTGCTATGATTTTATGGAAAAAAAAAGTCTCTCCCCTCCCCCCCCCCCGCCCGCCCTCCTCTTGTCAGTGAATGTCCTGAATTTTAATTTGAAAACTCTTGTCACATTAAGTATCATAGTACATGTTGAGATTCACAAAACTAGTATTTCGTTCGTCGTAAGTTCCGTTTGTTTACAGTTTATCGTACTAAATACAACTACAATTTAGTTAGATTAACTGTCACTAAACGTTTTGATGAATGAGTGATTTTTGAGTACATATAAAACAGAGATAAATATGCCACCAGACTTGTTATTTCAAAGTCTTCCAGAGGGGGCAGGGGGTACGAAATCTATGTATTGAATAGAATACAAGCATCAAAATAGAAGCAAAAATGCAGTTACTTTGTTTTCAAAAACCAGGGGAGGGAGTCTATTGACGCCCACTTGGATTTCCCAAATGCTAGGATTTCAATTTAAAAAAAAAAAGACATCACCCACCCCCCTCTTTTTTTTTGGTCATATTAAATGTACATAGGTGTTAGGCACATTTTTTTGCGTTCCCAAAGAAAAGTTCTGCTCATTTTAAAATTCATTATTTCACTAGTTGTGGTTATATTTGTACTTTTACACATGTAGGTCAGATGATGTTTGAACTTTTTGAGTGTTTTTGGCACCCGGGAAAATTTGCCTTAGGGGGATACGCTATTGGCTTTCAAACTGCCAGAGGAATGACGCCATAGAAGTGACTGATTCACACATAATCTAAAAACACATCACTCTTTTTACCTGAACTTAAACGTAATCAGTGAAGTCTACACACAATAAACATTGCCTTGTACAAACGCATATTTAGGTAACGATAAAATTTAAAGATATATCCTTACCAGGGGAAATACTGAAACGACTGGCACAAGAACGCTTTGTAGCAGTGTAAAGATAATTTAAGCAGTATTATTTGAATTTTACTTAACCCCATTAACATGCTTTTAACTTTAGTCGGTATTACGCTGGTTATTCGCGGTCAAGGAAATCTTATACACATTTTTATGCTAAATTAGAGTATTTTAATTTCGCCGAGTGAGGGTAACAATTATTATATCACGTGAAAATGAATACCTTTTTGTATGTTAATAAATAATTTTACAATGTTCGTTCATAAAATACGTTTAAATGTTTATTTAAGTGTATGCTTATGGTAAACTACATTATGCCAGGTTATTTAAAAAATAACCTTAAACGGGTGTACATAAAAAGTAGAAAAAAAAGGGAGGGCAGGGAATAAACATTTTTAACTATTTTCAGCTATAAATTAAAATAAAAGTTTTCGAGAATTGACTGTGTGGGCCACATAACAGACAATATTCTTTATGAATTAAGCATATGATAAAAATAACGTAGTTTGTTTCGCCTAAAAAAAATTCTAAGCGCCATTGAAATTCAAATAGCGTATATTCACCCATGTAGTACCGTTTATCATATGAAGAATTGACTAAAACCCTCAACAAATGACAAAATGTCAGTAAAAAAACCTACTTGTAAAACAGATATTTAAAAAGTAAAGATAAACAGGCAAATTTTGAAATTTTAAAATGACATACCCATCTTTCAATTCAATAATAGTTAGTAAGGCACACAACACAAAAGCTGCGAACTTAGCTCTACTGAAGCAACGCACGTGAGCAGTTCAGAAAGAAGGCGGGGCCCGGATTTGTGTGCTGCTGAGTTGTAGGCTACCGTTTGAAGGAAGAGTATAGTATCTGCAGTAATAAGTTTTTTTGCGATAGTTGAAGAAACGCGTTTCGGATTGGAACACTAACAATTGGGAAATGTTGGAATTGGACGTTTTTTTTTTTCCGTGATTTATTTTCAACAGAAACCAAATAAACAAGCTTGAAAGAGAAAATACAATATAATGTGTGTAAAATGCAAAACAAATTTAAAAATGATACATTTGCAGATACCGCGGTTTACCCTCCCACGGCATCATAGAGGCGTTGAAAAGGAGTCCTCCGTAAGTTCGTCCTCTGAGCCTGTGGTCGTGGGCTCGATTCCTGTCAGTGCCCAGGGTGTTATTTCCCTCTCATGTGTTGTAAATCTTCCCTGTGTTTTCCCGGAGGCAAAACGCTTTGTAGGCAGTCCTCAATGTACGTGAGAATAAATAAATAAATAATAGATGCAGTGAAAATGCGTTGCACTTGTTTGACGTTTCAGTTTAAAGCATTAATCAAAATTTGAAAATAATAAATGACATTCTTTGAATGAGTACTTCAACACATTTATTACTCTACGTTTAACCATACATAATGTCATACTTACAGGTATAAAACTGAGTTAAAATTGTGTCTTTAGATCTTCTTTCGTCATACATTTTTAGCAAAGAATAGAGGTTATCAAGAGTGTATAAATACATATTGATTGAAAAAATCAGTATAATATATAAAAAGCTATAGACACCATAGCTTTGTGGTAGATACGTTGTCTCCTACACCGGAGGTCATGGGTTCGATTCCCTTCTATGCCTTGGATGTAATTTCCTTCTCTTGTGTTGTAAATCTTCCCTGTGTGGGTCTGGAGGCAAGGCGTTTTGTACGCAGTCCTCTATTTATTTAAAGCTGTTTACCTTCTGTATAGATAAATATTAAATGTTAATACACTCCTGTTTGTGAAAATTACAACACCACGAAGAACATACGCGACAGAGCTGAAAAGTGCAGGTAATGTAAATTAGGGAATGATATGCAAATGATTAGAATTGCAGACCGGTAGCGCATGCGTATGCTGAGCAGCTCCCTCTGAACGGCGGATCGAACCGAATATAAATAGACGGCTGTAGCGAGGCGTGTATGATGATTTGGGAGATTCAGCTGGACAGGCGCCCGAACTGGTCGGTCGTGCTCTGCGACGACTCATGTCACGGAATGCTCCGCGGAAGACCAAGGGAGGGTCCGGGGATTAGACATTGAGGACAGAGACCTCAATGTTGTAATTAGGGGCCTACCCCTAGATTTTCCAGTTGAAGATATAATAACCGCCCTCACTGAAGAAGAATTTTCCGTCAATAAAGTTAAGCAGATGAAGAGGGGAAAAGAACAAACCCCCATGCCCCTATTTGTGGTGAACATGCCGAAAGGTGAAAAAAAAACAAAACCATATACGACCTCGGAAAAATAGGTTATCTTAGAATAAATATTGAGCCCCTAAAAAAAAGGGAAGGCAGAATAACACAATGTTGGCGATGCCAGCAATTCGGCCATTCGAGTCGTTGCTGCACTCGCCCCCCCAAATGTCTCAAGTGTGGCCAAGGCCACCTTTCCTATACTTGCACTAAATCCCCGGACACTGACCCCACCTGTGCTTTATGCAGTGGAAATCACACTTCCAATTCACTGGACTGCCCCATGCGTCCAAAAATCAAAGACAGGGAGAACAGAAACATCTGGGATCTGCGTAGGCAGGTTATTGAAAGCCAAAATCAAACCAGTGTTAACGATAAAATACAGGAAATCCTCGACGAAAAACGCAACAATTTAAACGACCTCAACATTGACAGACCCACCCTCGAAACTGCAAATACCATGTTCACAACCCTCCTTCAGCAAATCCAAGCCTTACAGCTTATGTTTCTAAGTCTTCTCCAAAATGGCCATCCGTGACGCCCTTCGTGTTTTCTCGTGGAATGCAAACAGCCTCTTCCCCAAGTTCAATGAATTTTGTGCCCTCATGTATGATTATGAGCCGGACTTAGCTCTGGTCCAGGAGACCTGGCTCAATGGCAATATTAATGTTAAGATCCCCAACTATTGTTGCTACCGCACAGACCGTATTGACGGCGCTGGCGGGGCACCCTTATCTATGTCAGAAATAGCATTGATCATTTTAAAAACAAAATTCCTACCAATAGCTTTGAGAGCACTACTGTCACGATCAACATCGGAGGTCCCCCCCTCAATATTAGCTCCATTTATATGCCCTATATTACTTTATATACTTGTCATCCAAAGATTATTTTTAACTTTTTAGTTCATTTTGCTACTAAAGCGTGTTTTTTTTAAAGTTTTTTAAACTATTATTTTATTATAATGGAATGTATCTTAGTATTTTACTGCATTATTTGCGTCAGACATTTTGAATACTTTCTGGTAAATTCATGTGCAAACATTGTTACACTCCGCAGCTCTGATTTGTACGTTGTAAGTAATTCTAATAAGCCACTGGCTATTTGTCCAAAGGAAAGTTGCACCCATAAACATACCCACAAACATACAAGTTAAGCTAATAAAAGCGTGTTAATTAGAATAAACTAAAACTTATGGTTAATAAATTAATTCGATTATAGAATATTGCATTGTCATCGGGTCTGAGGTTGCATTCCAAATTTTAAAGGAATCCAATCAAAAAAAGTGTGCGAAAATTGAGTTGCAAGATTATAAATTTAATTTCGGTGTGGACGGGATTAGAACGCACGCCCAATGATTCCCGGAGGTGGACGTCAGCGAAGACCCGCGCCTTAGACCGTTCGACCACGAACGCTCATAAAGCGGTGGAATGTACTAACAGTAATAAGCCACTAGCTCTTAGTCCAAAGGAGAGTTACTCACAAACATACAAGTGAAGCTAATAAAAGCGTGTTAAAAATGAATAAGTAGCAATGTAAACGGCTCTGTAAAAATGTTTATTGACTCATAAATTAATCGCCCTCGTGTCTCCGAAGTATAAGGTCTTTAGGTCTAATTAAGTTTAAAGAAAAGTTGCAACATTTAGCGAGTTTCATTGAGAAAAAAACGACATCTTTCACACGATTTTCAAATGGATGCGGACAGTGAAATTGCACGATCAATTTCTTGCCAAATCTTTCAATTTTGCGCTTTTCTTAAAATAACTTTCGCATATAGTTTATGCGCTTGGGGGCATTGTCCCCACTACAATGAAGATTTATGAGTTGATGATTATAAGAAAATGATTTATGAGTTGTTAAAAATAATTCTGCATTTAAAGAACATTACCCTGAAATTGACAAGTCTTTTACTTTCAAAGAAACAACAATCTTTGAGAAACAAAATCAAACAAAAGCATAATAAAAGTTAAAATTTGGAATTAGTTACGTATTTTTATAACCGTTTTCAGTTGAAATCAAAGCGTTTATACAGCTTTCTAAAAAATAATACAGTTCGTATATTTAGAATTCTTTAATTGAACACGACTGTTTAGTCTATTAATATGCCTGCTTCAGTATTAAGTCTATTACTATTTTTTCCCTTTTTACCCATAATCTTTTTTCTTCTAATGCAAAAAACTAAAAATGTATTAAAAATATCTCCATTTTTCTCGATCTTTCGGTGTCTACATTTTACTTCAGGCGATATTTTTTTTTTTTTTTTTTTTTTGATCAAAAGGTCAGACTTTTTCACGTAGGCACTAAAATAGCTTTTTTAAATCTGAACAGAGAAAAAGGTTTTAAAATTTAAAAAAAAAAATGCTTTTTCTAATTTCTACGTTAAAAATTCTTTCTAATAAACAGAATTTCCAAAGCTAATCCTCCTAACATATAAAAATGCATATATAGGATTTTAATTGCCCTGCAGAACCAAATGCTATTTTTTTCTTAACTATTCTAAATTTAGTATGTTGAAGAAAAAAAAAACACCAAGCATTTGAATGAAGTGTCATGGTTAATATCTTTCCTGGAAAATATTTTCGAAAAAGATTATTCCTTTAAAAAGCACCAGGAGGGGCAGACAAACAGAGAAACATTTTCCATTTCTCAAAAGTCTACTCTTTTTTTTTTGAATAATTAAACTAATTGATTTTTAGTTTTTCCTTGCGGATTATTTTTAGCGAAACGTTCACAGGACGTTATGCCTTCTTTTATGTTCTTCATTACTTTTTTTTATTTCTCTAGCGCATTTGCGAAATTGTAGGCTAATAAAAGCTAAAACACATCATATGACTTTTCAGACTTAAAAACTATACTTAAACGAAATTCAAAATAAATTACAAGGATAGCATTGATAACAAAAATACAGTAACTGAATCATTATAATGTATTAATGAAACAACCACTACTAATGAAAACATAAGGTAAAAGTGGGAGAGACGCCATATGAAGAGATACGCCACATCTTCAGAAAATCAGTGATTACGAAAGAGATGGCTGTATTTTTCCCTGTTTTTTATTTACTCATAGACACTTCCTTCTTATCGTGTCAGTTCTTGTTCGACTGCGCTCGTGTGTGACGTGTGCATGACGAAAAGATTATTTCAGTACGAGCATTTTTCGACGAAAATTTTGAACCGCTGTGGTTTCAACAAGTGTTAAATGAAAAACAAAGACACCGTAAAGGAAGAACTTGGGGTGGGGGGGGGGGGGATTTTAATGTTTGATTTAGCTTGTTATTAACTTATTTCAACTGCATTCTGCAATACATGTTATACTTACGTACTTTATATCTGTGTGGCATGTCTCCGACCTAATGAACATAGATTCCGAACAATTCAAACGTGTTAATGGAGGGGTGTTTTGTTTATTTTATTTATTTATTTATTTATTATTTTTTTTTAATTTAACACATTGACTGCTAGGGACGAGATAGCTCGTCCTTCAGAATTATGCTGTATGCGCTATGGACGAGATAACTCGTCCTCCAGCCAACACGTTGCTATATTTTTTCAGCGGGTTCCATTTCCTTTCCTGGCTGTTCTGCCGCGCATAGACGAACATTAAGAACAGAAAAACAAAGACACCGTAAAGGAAGAACTTGGGGGGGGGGGGATTTTAATGTTTGATTTAGCTTGTTATTAACTTATTTCAACTGCATTCTGCAATACATGTTATACTTACGTACTTTATATCTGTGTGGCATGTCTCCCACCTAATGAACAGAGATTCCGAACAATTCAAACGTGTTAATGGAGGGGTGTTTTGTTTATTTTATTTATTTATTTATTTATTTATTTTTTTTTATTTAACACATTGACTGCTAGGGACGAGATAGCTCGTCCTCCAGAATTATGCTGTATGCGCTAGGGACGAGATAACTCGTCCTCCAGCCAACACGTTGCTATATTTTTTCAGCGGGTTCCATTTCCTTTCCTGGCTGTTCTGCCGCGCATAGACGAACATTTAGACAAGGTTCAAAAAGAGAACACAAGATTGGTCCACTACTGTGAAAACATTTTCTGGTGCAAGCAGGCGAGCGCGCGATCAAACGAGATAGTGCGCGAGTCTTTTGTGCTGTAGTCTGTGAGTAAATAAAAACGTAAAATGAGCAAACGTAAGTATATGTCTTACATATATAAGTATATGTAAGAAAATGTGTCGTCTGCCATTCTCTGAACGTTCGAAAAGAATCGCGTTATCAATGCAAAACATGTGCGTCCAAACCTACCTTATGTGTTGCCCCTTGCTTTGAAAAATATCACAGTGTGGAAAATTTCTAGAAAAAATAAATATATATAGAATTTGTTTTGTTTGCTGTATTATTCATGAAAAATCCAATAAAACTGTTTTCCTTCAAATTGTTTCAAATAATTAACTTAGCGTAGGGAGTTCATATATAGGCTGTCGACAACGCAGTCAATGTGTTAAGAAAGCAAAGAAAATATGTGGAGAAGCATGCGGTAATTGGGGGGCAATGGAGTGAAGAGAATTTAATTCTGGCTGTTAAAAAAGGAGAAATATCGAAAAATGAAACTCAGAGACCTTATGGAATGCCGTGGGAAATGCTACATTAGGTCTTAAAGCTTTTGGAACAATCCCATTCAACCCTAATGCTATTCCACATCATTTCTTTGCTATCTATGATTTAATTGAAGTAGCTACTCCTCGAAAGTCCTCTTGAAAGCGCTGCCACTCCAACTATGTCTCCACATTAAACATCAACTTCCAGACAAACATCCCGTAATAAAGAAACCCCTGCAACTATTTTTGAGAAGTGTTATCCAATCCCAAAACTACCTAGCTCGACAGTGAAGCAAAGCAAGTTGCTTGTGTGCGCGGAATGTAGGGAAAATTTTTATTTAACAAAACTAAAAAAAAAAAAAAAACCTAATTGGATTAAATGTTCTTTACGCCAAAAATGGTTGCATGAGTCATGTACAATGTATGCACCGCATTGCAAGAATTGTGGTAGGGAAATAATCCGCAAAAATTTCAAAAACAAGAGATAATAACATATGTGGCTTCTCTCCCACACTATATGGCGTCTCACCCACACGTTAGGTGAGATATGGCCTGCTGTCAATTTACAATTTTTATTTTGTATTTCTTTTTTATTCAAGTCTAAAGCTCGTTAATAGTAATTTTAATAATAATAATAATGTAACTTTAAAATAAAACATACAGGGTATATTTATATTGCATTTTGAATTTTTGATTTAATTTCTATAAAAAGTATGGCGTCTCTCTCACTTTTACCCTGTACAATTTTTTTTTTCTTCTGATAAAATAAAACCTCGAGATTTTTTATTTATTTATTTATTATTATTATTTTTTCTTTTTTGCAATAATCATAAATTTATCCTCCGAGAACTATAAGAGACGTATGTATAAATGGATGTTGTTGTTTTTTTTTTCTCCCATCGCGCAAAAGCAGAGGCACAGACTTAGTTTAAAATGTGAAATTTGTATTAATGCATAGTTGTACTAATCATTATTGCATTGAAATTAGTATTTACACTGAAATAATAAATTCTGTTAAATCTTTAGTTTGATTTTTTTTCCACAAATGTATGTAGGTACTAGAAATCACTTTACCTAAAAAAGATAACCAAAGGTTTGGTTTCAAACCGTACAGAACGGGAAACAACGGGTGAATTTCATAAGAATATAAATATCAGCAATTAGTATGTATTCATCATATTGTTTTATATTGCAATGCAATAAATTTTTAGTGAATTTTAAGTATTTTCAAAATTTAATTATCAATAGAATTTTAAAAAAAATGTTTTAAAAATCAGTATCTACGTTGACGTACTGCCAACTTTAAGAAAACTGTTTCATGAAATAATCCTCATATATATAATAGCCAATGATCGAGAAACGCTCCTGACGTCATCAACAATGAAACTCGCGCCACGGCATGTTAATTTGACAATATGTTTCGGTAATGTTTAACACGCAGGGAAAGGCTTTATTGTGACAAGACTGAACTGGATCCGGTAACTTAACTGCCTTACTGGTAAGACGGTCATTTCAGGGGAATGAAGAAACAAAAAAGTGGTCAACAATGAACCCAATCTACTGGAGCTTAGAGTTAATCCACTGGAGTTAGGGTTAAAATTTCAACTCTTTCAAATGTAGAAGTAATTTTCACCCGTCATACCTTGACGGGCTGTTTTCTAGTAACATAATAATGCTGACCTAGTTACAAGACACCTATATGGCCTTAGGTGTAATAATGGAAAATTTCTTACAAAATGTTTTCTGTTGAAAAAACAATATGGAGGGAAACTTATTTTATCCCATTTAATTCCTAATGCATAAACTAAAACTATGTACAGAAATTCAAAGAAAAGTTCTTGACTTAACTCTATAAAAAAATTAAAGATGATCTACAAAACCAGATTTGATTTTAACGATTTCCACCTTTAACTTGCCACCAATTTTATCCTGCAGGACTAAAAAAATCACAACAAAGATAGACCCCTTTTATAGGGTAGATGACATGGGGGACAAACTTTTTGTTAGGCCAAAAATGCTCAATTTAGATAACTTTGAACTCAAAAAGCAGACTTTTTTTTAAAAAGGATTAGAAGTAAATTTACGCAATTTTTTACAATAACATAACACATATTTCGGGGTACCGCGCGCTCCCACCCCGAACTACAGCACTGAATCTCGCTATTATTTCTATATTAAAAACTAAAGAGTTTGACAATGAACTCCCTTTTAATATACTGTTATGAATTGGGACTAGCGTTTTGTTAATACCATGCCGCGATCGGAAAACGATTTGGTTTTCTTAAAATAGATGGCGCTGAAATTATTGATGTGATAATTCGTCTCTATATCAGCAGCGTAACAAAGTGCGTTAGATATATGGCGTAGTTTCATAAAATACTAGGTTTGGGCTAATTTGGGTATATGAGGTAATTTGAGTAAAGGTTATATTTTGTTAAAGAATTTGAAAACTAATCATTTTATATGTCTACAAAAATTTACAGTTATAAACATCATCCTTACCAATGGGTATATGCTGAAAAATTTTTGCCAGCACTATAATAAGTAATAAAAAAAGGAGGGGATGGCAATACAAGGCAAACAAACTATTTCCAAACAGAGCTGCTAATTAACCTGCTGCTCCATGTTTTCAAAATTTAAGTATGTAGACATTACATATGTTTACTTTAATTTCTCATTGAACTGAAACATTTATCAGAATAAGTATTAAGTGAAATTAATGATTTAAATTCATGGGGTAGTTTGGGTATACATCACATTTTGCTATCAGAAGGACAAATAATAATTTTATTGGACTACAAAAATAGGAATTTATGGGCGATCTCACTACCCAAGGTTATATGCGCTTTAATGTTCCGTAGCAAAAAAAAAAAACAACTACTTCCCATAAAAAAAATTAAAAAACGGTTTGTCATTTCGTGCTATTTTTCAGCATTTTCAGTTTAAAATAAATCTTAATACATATAAAAATAGTATTCCTAATATCCCGTTATTTCTATTGTACCTACATTCAACCTAAGTTTAAAAACATTGAGGAAGGTTGTTATTAAAAGCATGCTTTTTAATCTCTAACCATTACTATACACAAAATCCCTCACACACGGGGTAATTTGGGTATAGTAAATTTATGTTTGCCATTTAAATGGGTCTATTAACATGAAATTTGTGGATCATTCTTAAAAAAGGGTAACTTTTCTGTCACATGCCTTTTAGTGAAAAAACTGTAAGGAGAACAATTCATTTAATATTTTCTTCTAATTTCATCAAAAATACATCTTTTCAAACCTGCCAACGGGTTTTTAATAATAATTTTTATTTCAATATATTTTTAGCTCACAGCATGTGTACCACTACCAAAATTCTTTTGTCCCAACATGATTATATTTAGTAGGAGTATGCACAAATCTAGTAATCAAACTTTTCACTTAGAACAGTTCAAAATACAATAGAGGGTCAACCGCTTTAAGAACCGCTTGCCGAGCGCATTTTCTAGGAGATTGATGAAGCATTTCAATGACTCTCTTACTCGTGTGAGGCTGTAGATATTCGTGATCATCCTGCATGTTTCACATCAGCATTAGCAGTCCCTTCTTCTTTAAACTCATTCAGAAAATGAACAGATAAGAGTTTTGTTCGTACAACTCGTTGGAACTCCTTCCTAAACTGTTTTTGTACTTCCCTCATGCCCTTAAGTTTTTCAGTAGCATTTAAGAGCGAACTTTCTTCACTTAATGTTAAGTCGGACTTCAGACATTATCTTAAGACATCCAACTGGAAAACGGATAAAAATTGTGGCGTAAAAACATTCAAAGAGGATATACACGTTTTGATACACTTTTTTATACATGGGAAACATTAAGTCGCAGTGAGAACTGTATAATACGCAAGCATTTGTGAAGATGATTAGAACACACTGAGCTCAAGAGTAAGTCAAGTTTGGTTGCTATCTGCTTACGGAGAAAAAACAGCATCGGCGAGAATTTCGATGCAACTGTATTAGTTTGATTAATTTCAAGAGCAAGAGATCAATATTAGTGTGTTAAATGTTAAGAATTAGTTTAATTATGTTGTGTACGTTTTCGTCTGCGTTAAATATGTATTGTGTAAATATACAGTTGAACCTCCATAAATCGAAACTTCCACATATCAAAATTTTCTACATATCGAGATCCAAGTAAATTTCTATGTTCATTACGTGGAAAAATTGTTTCTATATATCGAAAAACTCTCTATATATCGAATTTTTTTTCGAGACATTAGTATTTTTTCTTTCCACATTAGACTGTTTATCTCATGAAAAATAAAGGTTAGGAGAGAAAATTATGTTCACTAAAGGTTGCTGCGAAACTCATAAGGAATCTGGGGTTGAGGGGTGTGTAGATAGGTCTTTGTTTTGTTCTGGAGTTCTTAAATTCCTTATTGAAGTCAACCTTATTTCAAATATCTTAGTTGCAGCACCAGTAATACAGTAAAATCAGTTTCAAGTTATCCCTATTGGCTGTTGATCATCATTCCTGGTCTTTTTAGCTTCAGTGAAAATCATTCAAGTTAAGTAGATTGATTTTTTACTTTTCTCTCGATTACATTCGCAAAACGAAAATCCCCTAATGTTGCGGATCAAGTTAAATTGCCAAAGAATGAAGATGTATGAAGGCGCAAAAATCTAATTTCTGTTATTTTTTTAATTATTAACTTTCATTTAATGCTCGTATAAATTAGAAACTAGGTTTCATACACGAAAATTAGCTTTAATTTTAATGTTTTAGGAGATTTTTAAGATAAAATAAGATCGTTTCTATATATCGAAACTTCTATGTATCGAATTTTTTTCCGGCAATTTGCTACTTCGATATATGGAGGTACGACTGTAAATGTTTAATCATCGTTTCTCACTTCTGATAAAAAGCATAAGAAACTATATGTGCATATTGATTCATGCATTTATTTGTACATATAAAATGGCTTTCGAAGAATACAGATTAATAACATCCTTCTTCACTTTAACAGAGAAAGGAAATTTAGTGGTATAAAAAGCAAGAGAAGAAAAAAAAACGTAGTGAAAGAAAAATTAGTTTTTATACTATTTTTCTACAACATATTACTTCGCAATTACAATGATGTTATTAATCTGTATTCTTCTTTTAAGTCAAGTCACTTATCAGAGGTTTTGACACTACTACAGGGCTTAATTTTCATTGAATCTCCTGGGAGCTTAGTTCATTCACCTATTTTCATGTTTATGCCAATTTTTATATATTGGACGAAATTCAAGTTATATACGCATGAAAATAAAGTTTGAAGATCCTAAGGCTCCTGCACTTCTCTCATAAGAAATTAAGCCCTGAATTATGGTGCAAACATAATTTTTAACTCATTCATGAAATTAACAATATTATAATTAAATTACAAATTAAAGTAATAAATTTATTTTAAAGACAAACGAATCAGTTAAAATAAATAACAAATGCTTTCAGTGTCCGAAAATAATACTACTATGAAGTTTGAGGCATAACTTTTTGGCACTTGTCTGAAGCTGACAGAAATAAATCTTTAAATGAGGACTTCATAGGCTATTTTATCAAGTTCGAGGCTAAAATTTGGCAAACTTCTGACATTGATCATACTTTTTATTGGAAATTATATTTTAGGAGCTTGTCAAGATTATTTTTCCGTAAAAATAGTCCTGGAACATTGAAGCAGTTTTGAAGAAATGTCAAGCAAAAACCAAGTTTTCAAATTTTTACCATATATTAGGTATATAAAAACAGAGAGGTACCAAAGAGCGGGTACCAGATTCTTAAATGACAATTATATTACCATTTTGCATAACTAGGAAAAATTTGGAAATCTGTTTTGAGATAACTGGCTTTGAAAAAGGAACAATGTGAGAAAACTTGCTTTTTGCTTGACATTTCTAAAAAAACTGCTGAAAATCATCGCGATTATTTTTTGTAATTACACTCTTAGTAGAGCCCGAACACAGAATAGCACACAACAAATCTGTCACTTGTCTGAAGTGTGTCAAATTTTAGCATCAGAAAACTGTGTCCACAAAGTTTTCATTTATAAATTCTTTCTAGCAACTTCAGATAGGTGATATGTCTAAAACTTCACAGTAGCATTCTATAATCCAACTATGAATCTTCGGTACCCATCTCAAGTCTTTCGGAAGCTGAAATTTAAATGTGTCATATTTTGACTGCAATGTAAGATTCTCACTTTTCCTAACAAAAGCATATAACCATAACTCCGTAAAACCTTTTTTTTTTTTTTTTTTTTTTGAGAAATGTAAATTAAAGTTTTTGCTATTACAGTATATAGAGCATCTCTGCCTTGGACAGGTGAAGAGCAGTATCTGTTTTTTTTTTGTCATTGATTGTAAGTTGGCATTTTTGTACAAGCTGGCTTATTAAATTGCAAATTTAATTACATACTGCAAAAAAAAAAAAAAATTCATGGCGCAAAAACTTTTATCCAACCTGCACGACTTGCAAATTTTTACACAAATGAATTGCTTCTGAACAACTTTACGGAACATGTGTTGTGATTGTACAGTTAAAATAGTTTTTAAAAAAATGATAGTTTCTAGTACACTAACATAAATGTATTTTCCCTAAATCATTTTACGTATCAAAACTTCTTTTTTAAGTTGTTGTTAGCAACTTTGCCTTGTTTTTTAACTTTCCATGTCTACATAAGAAGTAAAATAAGGAAATAATAGTTTTGTAAGACAGCTGGGGCCACCAGCAATATCACGTTAAATGTAAAGTATAATTCCAGGAGTCAAAATTTTTCTGTTGAAAGAAAAAAAAAAACCCTAAGAAACGGGAAGCAATACTGCTATATCTAGTGTTGCTTATGCAGTTTTTAGTGGGCATATTTTTTTTTATTACTTTATAATAACCGATTTCTTTTGATCCAGTTTTTAGTGCAGTTGTCTTTTATTTTGACGATGGCAATCCAAAGGAAAATAGTAGGACATTTTTGAAGAAAAGTCTTTATGATGTCTAGTCTTTTATAGCTTTTGTCTACAGTAATATGCATTTCAAATAGTCAAGCGTTATATGCCTCGGAACGTTTCGTTGAATACACGAAACTGGATCTGCATGAAAATCCTTTTGTTTTACAGGTTAATATTTGTTGTATAATCCGAAGCGAAAAAGTAAAAATAAAGAATTGGAACTCATTTTTGAACTGCCAAAGATGGCAGACATTTGAAAATGTATAATTTCTTTAATTTAAGGAGAGGTATAATTAGACTTGCCAGACGTCCCGGTTTTCAGACATTATCCCGGGACCCTGGCCGGTTTACTTCATGTCCCGGAAAAAGATAAATTTGATCTCAGATGACCAAAAAAGTCTAAAAATCATTAAGTGGGAAGGATTATTTGTAACATTGACTTAAAAAATTATTACCGGATTAGCTTGTGAGGATTTATACAACAAGATTAAAACCAAAATATAAAAGGCTTTCTAAAAAGGTCCTTGTCAATTAAAAATATATGTAAATACTGTTCAATTTTTTATTCATCATTCAAAGTATTTCTTCTCTCAAAAATAACATGTAAATACTGTCAGCCCCGCTTAATCGAGTAACAGGCAAACGAATATTTCGCTTATATGAATAAAACCTCCCGGAACAGAGAATTTCCCCCATAGACGCAATATTATAGATCACCGCTTAATCGAATAATTTCCCCGGATAATCGAATGATATTAATCAGCTTTCGCAAATATTTTTGCTGAGAAAAATTCTGAATAAATTAGAAAAAGAAAATAAGTAAGAAGAATTGACGTAGTCGAAGAGGGGGGAAAAGGGAATCAGAAAAAAAGACCTTATTACGGAATTTTTCAAAAAAATATGTACTGAAAAAAGGGCCAAAACAAAAATTTCATAACTCAAGTTGTAAGTTACTTTTTATAATAGTTATGTGTACTTGTAATATATATACTAATTATTAAACTACATTGTTGTTTATTTAGCTTGTTTCAAAAACTTTTTCCCAAGAACCCTAATTATTTCTTTTATATAGCTATCGATTTATTATTATTATTAAGTTTTTAGACAAATGTTGTTAATTTAGAATGTTAAATAAATGTTATTTCTTACTGAGCAATCACATTGCTTATTGTTCTCATTCGGCTTTTGAATGACGTTGCTATGACTTTATTTTTCCACCACCTTCCTCTGCAGCACCACCGTCGATCGATCCCTCCCGATTCTGCTCCCACAGCGAAAACCGTCTACAGGTTGCGTCCATATCCTACACACACACACACACACACACGCAAGCACGCAAGCATACATACACACACACTCATGCCTGCACACAGACACAAACACCCACGCATACACACACTCATGCATGCACAGACACAAACACACGCATACATTCACACACACACTCATGCATGCAGACACAAACACATACATACACACAAATATGCCCACACACTCAACTCATGCCTGCACACGGATTCAGACACACGCATACATATACACAGACACATACCCACACACACTCACCTACATACACCCACACACACACACGCCTACATACACCCACCCACACACACACACACACAATCACAACACTCGTGATTGCGAAAAACATAACTTGAATTCAAGATGTCAAAATTCATTTTTTTTTTGAGCAATCACGAGTGCTTATTGTTCTCATTTGACCGTCTTTGATGTTCCGTGCCTTTTTCAACCAACACCGTCACCTGCAGGCGCGGCTCCGTCCTCCGGTAGCCGCTCCTGGTCAGTGGCGTCCATGTCCTAGACACACGCTCGCTCATACACATACGCACTCACACACATGCCAACGTGCATACACACAGGTCTACGCAACACACAAAAGCCTACACATACACAACTAATACACACGCCTCCGTTCAACAGGAGGGTAGACTTGGAGGGACAAGAACCGTGTCTAGAAACAAGTGAGTAGAGTAGTAACCAATGAGTAGGGTCCTGTCGCAACTCGTGATTGCGAAAAACAATTTGATTTCAAAATTTAAGAATTCAAATTTTTTTTTTTTTGAGCAATCACGATTGCTTATTGCTTTCATTTGACTGTCCTTGACGTTCCGGTTCCTTTTTCAGCTTGGACCAGGGCTGCAGCACCACCGTCCACCGGCGGCGGCGCGGCTGGTCCTGACCACTGTCCCCCAGAATCCACTTTTGCTGGGCGGTGGCGTCCATGTCCTACACACGCATGCTCATACACAGTCGCCTATGCGCGCACGCCTTTACACACATACACATGCCTACGTGCACACACGTAAGCCTACACACATAACCACCCAGGAGGAGGGACATGCTTGGGGGGGGGAGCCGTTTCTAGAAACAATAACTCTAACCAGTAGGGTCTTGTCGCAACTCGTGCTTGCGAAAAACATAATTTGAATTCAAAGTTTCGGAATTCAAATTAGAATTTTTTTCTTTTTTTTTTTGTATTTATTGTTCTTCTTTTAAATTTGTCACCATTTACTCATAGCATAGAGAATGAACTGCCCACTGCCCTGTAAAATACTCTATAGAAAGTCAGCTGGGGTTGTGTACTCTTTTAAACACTCGCGACGCCGAATTTGCATTCCGGTGTCCCGCTTGAACATTTCAGAAATCTGGCAAGCCTAGGTGACTTTGAGAAATATTTTTAAAAATATTTAAAGAATCACACGTTACTCTATTTATTATAAAATTTATTTCCTTACTGCTGTGTTTTTCTCGAGAATATAGTTAAGTCGACAATGTACACGATGATAAACTCATAAGATTGCGTGAATACGCATACAATAATTTGCTGTACTTGAAAAGATGTTTCTGCTGAAGGGTCATTCCATAGTGACTAACGTAACATTTGCAGCTGATTTTCAAACTGTTTTTATTTACACCGGGAGTAAAAATAAATGTATTTTGGTTTATTATGCAGATCTAAAATTTACAAGGTGACTATTTTTTATTTCTACCAAGAATTTGAAGCAAAATAAACGCTAGCAGGTGTTTTTTCACCAAAAAAGGCATCGTGACTAACGTAACATTTTTGCAACCCTGAGAAACAATGCTTATGTTACGAGCTAATTTTTTCTGAAACTTACGCAGACATTTAAAGTTTGCCGATATATTTGTAAGAGGTAAACAATCTATTTTTAAAATCGTACTACATATTTGTTACAGACGAATCTTTTTTGGCCCTAAATGGTACTTTTCCGAAAAACTGTGCGTGACTAACGTAACGTGACTAACGTAACCATCGAATAACAAGCAATGAATGCATATAAAAAACTTTTTATAATTAATTTCTTGCTCTTATATTACTTTTACACTTTTTAGGAACCTTCTTTGTGTTGTATTATGGTTTTTTCTTTACTTTTTTTCTATATTAGTGTAAGAAATTGAATGGAAGGATTCAGTTCAATTAACTCAATTTGAATGTGCGAAAAAAAAAAAAAAAAACCTGCTTTTACAAACTGAATAACATCATTCTTGGTCTAATTAAATCCTAAATATCTCTCTTTTAAAAAATTAACTTTTTGCAAGTTGGTAGTTTCACTGAATTCTAGTATTCTGCTGATATACTAGTTATCGTTATAAGAAACTCCGTAGTACTTTTCAATGGCACATTATTTTTTAAGGTTTACTGATTCATCGAACGAATAGTGTTGTGCATCCTTTTGAATTAAAATGTAATATTGAAAAAAAAAATATTCGAACGTTTTATCAGAATGCATTTTAATTCCAGATATCACCGCAAATGTTTGAATTTCTAAATGATCATTCTTGCATTTTCTGAAATATATGACAGCAGCGCTTATTGTCACTGTATCATGTAACATCTTCAAATGTTTTCCAACGAGCAGCCGTTACTTCATTTAATAATAGGTGGAGATGTATTTTCTAAAAAATAGAGATGTTCCTCTTTGTTAAGACTGTATTTCTATTATCTTAATTCTTAAGATTGGATTCTTGTGTTGAATACACATTCAGCAGAGTACTCATTTTGCTTTACTCACTTTTTTTCTTTTTTAATAATTCTTTAAATTGGAAGTATCTTCATAAAGACCTTCAAAAAAGTATTTTTCTAAGTAAACAGAAGGTCTACAATGTAAAAAAACTGGTATTTTTCACCCTTTACTTTTTTAATCAATATAGAATGCCTACACATTCAAAATTGTTCATGAAAATTTACGTTAAATTAAATAAATTTTAAATATTAGCAGTATTTTTAAAATGTTACGTTAGTCACATGCAAACCGTTACGTTAGTCACAGCTCAAATGTTACGTTAGTCACACTAATTATTTTACATCTACTGATATTAAAATGAATATTTTGCACTTTTTAAGTAGATATGACACAGATGTAAGAAAATAAAAAGTGCTGTTTGGTTCAATCACCTTAGTTTTTAAGTAGAAAATAGTACATTTTCGTGACTAACGTAACGTAAATATTTTCAGTGAAATAACCAAACTAATTAAAAGACTTATCTTATAATGCATGCAAAAGGAACAGTCAATTTTATTGGGCCAACATCTAATCATTTAGAATAAACATAGTTCTTTTAAAAATTTGCAAAAATTTTTACATTACACAAGAAAACGTAGACGCATGTTTTTTGCACATGCTAAGCCTTTTCTACAACCTCGCACGTTTTGAGCCAGAAGAAAAACACCGAATGAAATTTTTGCAAATTTTTATTGGATTTATGTACTAGAAAGTATGCTGAATGAAATGATAGGTCACAATTAAGGCTTTGTGGAAAAAAAATTTCTGAGGTTGACATTTCTATGGAATGACCCTGAATTAAAAAGCTCAAATTAGCAATTTCTGATTGGTCAGCGATGACGAAAGTTTTGATTACTTTTTCTCGAAACTGTTTCTACCCATTATTTAAGAATACCGTGTCATTTTTAATTTGCAGCAGTGCACCAAAATACAGAAAAAATGTTTTATGCTTAAATCGCTCAAACTTATTTTACTAAAAAGTAAACAATATTTTATGTACTGCTTTTGCGATAAAAGGACCTGTAATGGACCATTGGTTTACAAACAGTTGCGTATTTATTCAACTTTTTCACATATTGCATATTCGATGCATGTCTTCTTTCTGTTATTAAGAGAAAAATACAGGCAAGCAAAGAATCAAATGTAAAATGATATATGAGACGTGTAGTATCAAAATCAGCTCCTTTCACTAATTTCTAATTATGCTTTTTTTTTCTACAATATGTTACATTTTTGTCCGTCACGCCACAAAGGGGTCTGAAACGAATCCCTTTCAATCAGGTAAAAAACCGTAGCTAAAAGCCAGTTTTTGTATAATTAGCTCACATTTTTTTGTTATACAAGAAACTTATTACATGGCATAATGAGAGAAATCACAAAAGTTTAATTGAAATATGAATGGAAAATTAAAAAATAAAAATAAAATAAGGCTGATTTATTTCAAAACTAGCTCAATCCAAATAATTTTCATCTGCAAATAATTATGCAATACTTTTAGTTTAAAAACAAAATAATAAAAACGTACACCAAATGCTTTTAAAAAGAATTTTTTTTTTCAAAAATTAGGTAGGCAGAGCGGGAAATGTGTTTTGTCGCACCTGTATTTTTTATTGGACTGATTTGGTTGTACAGTAGACGTTCAATTATTCGAACTTCGACTTACGAAATCGCTGATTATTCGAATTATTTTTAGAATTGCAGGAAAAAAAACGGAAACGTACTGCAATTCGCGGGAAAAAACATTCTGTCTATGCGCGCTTTTGTCCTTCTTTCTGTGAATCTAGTGTAAGTGCAGTCACCGTCTCATAGGGCATATGGTGAATTCCAGGAAAAAGGAGACATGACAATTGAATTTTAAAAATTATCTTCTGCCACTTGCCATATACCATTCTATTCAGAAATAAATGAATATCTTAAATCTTAACCAATTTTTCCCAAATAGTTTGATGGTTTCAGAAAATCAAGTGCAAAATCAAGTTTTCTCTTTATGTTTTTACAGAGCAAAAAATCTGTTTTGTTACTTACTGTAATTTGAATAAACTTATTATTAGCAGACAATATTTAGGTTAAGTTTTATCTTTTGAATGTCTAGTTGAACATTTTGGTAAGTAATTTCAAATTTCTTTTATTTCAACTATGAAATAGGTCCATTTTTGAGGTGACAATTTGATGTCCTTCCGTTACCGAAATACTACATCTCAATTAGTTCTCCAAGAACCTTTAAAGTATAGAAACCAATGTTTTTACGCAAAGCAGAATTTTGTCCCTTGTCAAGGAGGCATAGTTAAAAATTTTAATAGATATTTAATTCATATGGTTTTTAATGGTAACGGAAGGCCAAAAGAATACGGTAACGGAAGGACATTTATCTATAAGCTGATACAGGGTAATATTTAACGATGCTAGTAGAAAACAAACTATTGTTTAAAATTAGTAGTCACATTTAAAACATATATAAGTAATATTTGAACACAAATTGTTAGTGCCTTTACTTGAAAAATATTTTTTTATTTAAATTTAAAAAAAAAATGTTTTGTGATTTTATTTCTTCTATTTCATGTGATGAAAATCATCAAAACTACACTTAAAAATTCCTTAGCATGTGAAAATCATTTTGGTATGACATGTTAGTGACATGACAAGCAAACTTAAGCAGAAACATTTGTTTACAAACTTGAAATTTATATTGGGAAAATACAATATTGAAACTGCATTCAGATTTGTTGCCACAAGTCACAGGAAAGGACTGTTGAGAGCATTGGTTTAACTATTAAACGTACTACTAAAGAGATCAGTTAATTTAAAGATCAACTTTCACAAAGATGGAGCAATGTCCATTCTCATTCTGACACACGAAATATGCACTATTTGAACCCTGTAAAAGGTTATGTTATTGAATATAGCAAGTACGAATCTACTTCAACAAAACGAAGAAGATTTCACTTCAAAGTCAACAGACTGAAGACAGTTATGAATAATGTTAAAAATGAAGATACAGCTGATTTAAAAACACCAAATCATTAAGAATATGCCAAATGATTTATTAACGTTTGGACAAGTTTTGTTAGTTGGATGGAAGGAAAAGAAACTAACAAAGAGTTATATTTGACAGTACTTCATATAGAAGATAAAGGAATAGAAATCGCTTGTTTGAGAACGCATAATAATGCGAGAATGATCTTTGTATTTCCTGAGAAAGAAGAGATAAATATTCTATGGATTCTGATAAAATTATTGAGTACTTAAAGAATTCAGAATTATAACAGATGGCTCATTCATTAGATATCAATTTTCAGATTGCTGCATTAGCTGAATAAATGTTTTTTAGTTGAAATTTACCAAGTTGAAGGGGTCTTTTGGGGAGAACATGATAGCGTGAAAATCATGTCGCAAAAAAGTCCTTCCGTTACCGTATTTTAAATTTGATTTTTAAACAAAGTTACTACCGTAAAATTCTTGGCTTCGGCATTTTTAGCAACATACTGTAATGTGTATAAAAGTCTATGCATCGGTTTTTGAAAAAATATGTTTTTTTTTTTTATATGCTCACAGACAGAAATCCATCGATTTTTTTTTTTTTTTTTTTGTGAAAAACGTCCTTTCGTTACCGCTGGAATTTACCATATCTATTATTTACTTTTAATGTGCAGCTACCTATTAGACGCTGTATATGTTCAAGTGTATAACATGTAAAAGTGCCGACTTTCAATTAACTCCTTAAAAAATATTTTTCTTTTAAAATATTTTTACACGCTTTTTCAACAAGGATATAATATGTAACCTTTTTTAAAAAAAATTTAAAGAGAAAAAACACAACTGTCAGAACTTTTGACTTCCCGAATGCGCCTTGTCTGAACTGATTCGAATAGTTCGAGTTCAAGTATAAATGCTTCATATAATTAGTATAATTTATGTTTTAGTATATTTTTGTATAGGAAGAGTGAAATTACTCATTTTGAATTTAGTTAATCCGGATTACAAAGTCGTACAACCGAAATATAAATAAGCGCTGATAAAATTTGATAGCATTTCTGCTTTTAATAATTAATTTTGAAAAATCTATAGTTCTGTCGATAAAATGAAAGTATTAATTCCAAAAAAAAAAAAAACACATTATCAAATGTTGCTACAGCTTAATAATGACTTTAATTATTTGATTGTTTAAGGATTTTTAGTTGACTCTAATGCTTTTAATAGTCTTCAATAATGAATTTCAAGATATTAAAGTTTACATTCTTAGAAGAAATAACAGAGCATTTTATGTTTATAAGAAGTGAAACGATTGTATTATTATTATTATTTTTATTATTATTAATCGACTGTCTTACCTTGAAGTACTGTTTGGTAAGGAATATGAACAAATTGGTAGTAGTTTAATTTTTTTAATTAGTACTTATTAGAAGCAAATGTTTTACTTCCGTGTTTTAGCTTGTAGATTTCTGAAATAAAATGTAAAGATAATTTTCGACAGTTTGAAATACGACAATACCTCTCATTCTCTCTCTCTTTAAATTTTATCATTGACACACATTGGGTCCATAAGATTAAGGTAGGTGTAATTGTTAAAAAAAAAAAAAGATTTTGAAACTTTGAAAAATTTAGAGAGCCCTGCATTTTTTTTTAAATCGATGAAATGCTGAGAAAACTAGAAGACATTTACTAAACTCACATTTACTGCTTATTACTGAAATTTCTTTTTCTTTCTTGATTTTCTCATAACCACGTTTTCGAAGTTTTTATTTATGCCAACAGCTCTAGCGAAAAAAAAGTATTAACTCTAAAGATTTGAAACTTTGCAAAAATGTAACTGAACATATTACTGTGATTTATCCTCGAAAAGTTAATGCAAATGCAATTGTGGTTTTAAAATAATGATCATTTAAACTTAGGGGGCAAAAAGCACGTTTTTCGAGGGCATTTTTCAAACATTTACCAATATAACCTGTTTTTAGTTAATTATTCCCAAATTGTAAAGTCATATCACTATCTGTTATCTAACGGAGAGATAGATATAAAAGGTTTTTAAATTCTGAAAAAAAGAATGCATTGGTAGTGTTAAGGAAATGGTAGTTTTTTGCTTTAAAAAAAAAAACCTATAGAATTTTTTTCCAGCAAATAAGCAAACAAAATATGTTATTTATGTCATATTCAATAATTGTATATAAATTTAGAAAGGTGACATGAATATTGAAGAAAAAAATATTTAGGGTATTCGCCTATCTTAAATTCATTGTGCTTTCCATTGAAAAGCAGTAAAAGTTGGATAGCGTAAAAAATAAATGAATAATCTTCATAAATATAATAGACAAAATCACTGATCGAGTAGCGCTTTGATGTTACCTACAATAAAACTCGTGCCATAGCATGCGTGACGGTATTATTACCCAAATACGCGTGCGCGACGTAAAGGAGGGTAATGTGTTTATATATGAGTCTATGTATGTATGTTTGTTCCTATGTGGCGCTGTAGAGGCTAAATGCCTTGGCCAATTTTGATAATTTTTACGTCAATCAATTTGTCTTAACCTTGAAATTGTGATTAAACACATGACAATTTAAAAACAAAATAAGTAATCAATGACAGTAATCAAAATTCACCATATCAACAACCAGTCGCCATATTGTCATTTCAGGATGTTGTCGCATGCGACTCAACGTGCGTCAAATGCAGGTAGCGTTTTTACTGCCTGAATTTTTGTTCACATCTAGTTCGATTTTCATCTCTTACATGTTGCATTTGTTTTTGACGTGATTCAGGGGACTAAATTTTGCGACGTGTACTTTCTTAACGGGCTTTTTTAGTTTTGCGAGAGAAAGATTTGACAGACGATATTTCCGAGCTCTCGTCATCATGACATATGATGACGACGTTATATATAGGCTGTTTATACAGGGTGTTCCGTTTTAACCTGCAAGACCTTTATTTTTGCAACCGTTAGTCCTAGATGTATACTTCCAATTGCAAAAAAGTTCAAAATCAGATGTAGAGTTACGCCATTGAAAGTTTGAAGCAAAAATAAATACGAGTCACAAAATACAAAATTTAACTTTTTATACGGGCCTTAGGTACCCTAACTAATGTTTAGAGAAATAACCTCCGTTAAAAACTATTACTAACACAAAAAGCTTGACATTTGTGCGACCAAAACTCAAGGAGATATTCCAATTCAAAGTTTTTAGGGACAATATAGAAGGTGAGATGTGAACTTATAGCTCTTTCAGAAGAATGACAGGTTGTTGAAGTAAAAAAAAAAAAAAAAAAAAAAAAATTATATCTTTTATATTGCTATTCAAAAATAAATCAAATATTATGCCATGACACGCAAAAGTACACTAAAAAAACTCAATTTGAAAAACCACACTCTATGCACACATATAATTTTTAACACTTTTTAACCGCTATATTTTCCCCCGAAAGCTGTTATTGACAGCGAGTGAAAAATGGTGTTAGTCACAAAGCGCTGCGTTTCATATCTCGGTGAATATTGGTCGTACTAATTTCAAAAATTTTGTGCTCCAAGCTACCTGCGTGCAACAAATGCAGGTAGTTTTTGGTGCCTGAAATTTTTTGTTACTAAGTGTACTAATTGGGGTCTCATTGGCCGAGTGGTCAAAGCGATTGCTTCTCCCACTTGAGGCGGTTGTTCAAGACACCATCGCTCCGGATGTACTTTCTTTCCTGTTCGCTTCCGGATGTTCTTCTGATGTAAATTCTTTCGTGTGTTCTTTATATGTATTCTGTACTGTAATAAAAATATATTATGCGTAATGAAGGCAAGACACTCAGATTGTAGTCCTCATCAAAATAAACCCGTGCAACAAGCACCAAATGAAAGAGAGTCTACTAATCCGATTTTTATCTCTAACATGTTGTATTTGTTTTTGCCTTGATTCAATTATGACAAGATCGCAAAATTTATCGTCTTATAATCATAATAACCAAGTCAATGAAAATAAACTAAAAAGTGTAAAATAAAAAAGTATTAAATAAAAACAAAAAACCCGACTGCGTAAAAACCAAAAAAACTAAAAAGAAAAATGTATGAGCCCAGTAGTTTAGAATGTTATTAAGTACTACTGAATAACTACACCGTTGAAATAGTTTTATAACCGTACACAGATAATACAACATAAATTCAAAAGCAGAATATTGGTCGTACTAATTTTAAACCTTTTGCGTTGGAATTATTTTTTAATAGAAATAATTTCCCTAAATATAAGTTAGGGGACCTGGAACCCGTATAAAGTTAAATTTTATATTATTTGACTTATTTTTATTTTCACTTTAAAATTTCAATATCTTAACCCTGCATCTGATTTGGAACAATTTTGCAATTGGAAGTATACGTCTAGGACTAACGGTTGCGAAAACAGAGGTTTTTGCAGGTTAAAACGAACATCCTGTATAACTGTGGTTGACTTAAGTTCGCGCATTTTTACTAAAGGTCAAGCATATGTATTTTAAAGCCGAGTTATGTCCCTAGAGGGACTGATAACCAGTAGTTTAGACCACTGCAAGTTACTTAATAATCCCCACGATATAAACTTTCTCAATAAAATGAGAAGATTGCGAAATTTGCCGTCTTATGATCATAATAACTAAGTCAATGAAAATTAACTAAAAAGGGTAAAATACAAAATAATTATTTAACAAAAACAAAAAACCCACCTGCGTAAAAACCAAAAAAAAAAAAAAAAAAGAAGAAGAAGAAGAAAAAATATAAGCCCAGTAGTTTAGAAATGTATTAAGTACTACTGAATTACTACTCCATTTAAATAGTTTTATAATATATACACACATATCACAAATCATGAATTCAAAAGCAGAATAGAAAGCTCAACAGTTGGGGCCCATTAAAATTTTACGGGGTAACTTAAACGGTCCAAAAGGAATGGGCGCCGAATGTTGATCCTTCTATTTTTCTTTTGAGTTTATGATTTTTACTATGTGGGCATCGGCTATAACACTTTTTTAAGGGTGTTAGTGATTCAGTAGCACTTAATAACATTCTAAACTACTGGGATTACATATTTTTTCTTTTAGTTTTTACGCAGTCGGGTTTTTTGTTTAATAATTATTTTTTATTTTATTGTTAAAGCGCCAAAAATTGTATAAGTTATTAACTATTTGATTATATATATATTTCGCTAATGTTTGATCTGCAGGGAAATGCTTTATTTTTGACATGACTGAAATGGATCCGGTAACTTAACTGTTTTACTGGTAAGACTAATTTTAGGAGGATGAAGAAACTCTTGGAGTTTAGGGTTAATCCACCGGAGTTAGGGTTAAAAGTTTAAATATCAAAATATCACCAAACAGGCAATTGCTTCGTTCAAATGTAGAAGCAAGTTTAACGCAACATACTTTGACGGTGAATTTTCTATTTAGTATAATAAATAATAAGAGTAATCACACACATGCAATCATACACATGTCGTATGATTTCAGCAAATACTTTATCAATAAAACCTAATTGTTTCCTCGATCGTTCTGGCTGTTGTTAAAGTAGCTTGTATCTGTATAAGAAAAAAAAAAAAGAAAAATCACTTTTAGTGGTGTTTGATTGATACTAAAAATCACAGCTAAAATTACCATAGACTAATAATAAGAGTAGACCGAGCTATGGCAACCCTTTTGCTGCTCATAAACCAAACCATGTGACTGGTGGATATCCTAGCAACAGCGGGCGTTAATCGTAGCAGACGATCAACGCCAGCGCGAAATAAAATAAATAGAATTGATGGAACACGGAAGAATGATCTTTTATGGAGTCCGATTTGTAAATTTGTTATTCTAAGTTGTAAATATTTTGTTAATCTAGTGAGTTTTTCGTTTAGATAGTATTGTGCATTTTCTTTAGTCAATTTCAATAACTCTCTAAGCAATAAAAGATGCAAGCGACCAAGAGGAATCAGCAAACGGTAAGATTTTTCCCTACAGTTTCAATTTAAGATACCGATTAGTACATTTTTGCGTTAACGCAAAACGTTTACGCCATTTCGTTCACGCCAACGCTGACAGCTCCAAATGAAATAAAAGTTACCGAAAACTGATCAAAAACTATTACTAATGTCAAAATAATGCATAACTAAAAGAAAAACAGTTCAATCTCTGCACCTGGAAGTTTTTTTTAATGAAAACACATTGTCTTAAAATACATGTCGAGTGCCAAACTATAGATAATGCTGCCATCTAGCAACCATGCTGCCAAAGTCTTCGCCAAGCCCTTCCACTAGTCACATGATACATCTATGAACCAATTTTCTTTATCAGCAAGAATGAGAAAGCTCGGTCTACTCTTATTATTAGTCTATGAAAATTACTCGAAATAAAAGTAAGGTGGCTAAGAGAAGCGCATGCAGTTACACTTTTTACGAACATGTAATTTACACTGTTGTAATGCTTAAAATTAAATTTGAAAATAGCTCTTTCTAATTTAAAAAACTGACATACCTTTGAAGTATGTAGACAGGAAATTTTTTGCTTGTAATTTAATCAATAATTCTGTCCCCGTCCAAATATATAACAAGTCAGAAATTTTAAACGAAATAATAAACAAATAAACTTATTATTCTTTGTCTGTCTACGCCGTGCAAAAAATTAGTTCAAGAATCATTAAAAATGTTACGAAATTATATCGCTGTGTATGGAGCAATGCTTAGAAAGAAAAATAATAACGCTTCAATATTACAAGGTAATGTTGCTGCTTAGTTTTCCTAAAGAATAACTCGTGATACATTTTCCAAGATTCTGATTAAATTATTTTTAATTATATATTAGGAAAATGGCAGAGCTTTGGAGGGATAAAAAAAGAAATATTTAATTGCCACACGACGAAATTTCTTAGCTTTGAAGAGATAAGATTCTTCATTTGTTGAAAAGATTCAACATTCTTCATTGCATGAAAGAATAAACATAATTTCATAATTTATTCTGCGGAAAAAATTCAAATTTTTAAAAGAGAAAAGCATTTTTTTTTTCGCACACATATCAGTGTCACACAACTTTTCTTTTTAAAAATATATTGCATGCGTAAAATATATTAAGTGATAAGATATTTAATTTTTTGTGAACATCAAAAGAAAACTTACAAACTTTGAAGTTGGCTTGATTTTTTTTTTCAAAAGAACTACTTGATTCATTTTTTAGAGATAAATATATGCACGTTGTAGCAAAAAAGAAAAAAAAAGTAGCACACGGGAAATTCAATTTTTCGAAAGAGAACGATTGATGTAGGATATTTCGGAGCAGTATTTTTCTCTTTAAAACCCTGCACTTTAACATAACTGCTTGTATAGTCTTTAACAAGGAGTCAAATAAAAAATAGGTTTTTAAAATAGTTTTGCATTTGCATTGGCAGTTTTTCAGTTTGGGAGTTAAGATTTCCATTCATGAACTGCACTACTTTGAATAAAATATTTTGCACGTCCAGTTTCAGATGACTTATTTTACCTGTTTATTACTAAGCCGTCTTTTGATTTACATATTACCGGCTGTTGCAAATTTTACACTGCTTGAATTTTATACGCGTCGTTTATTATAAAATTGGTGTATCTTCTTGTAAATGTTTTTACGATGCCTTATTAAACAAAACCCTCATTATATAACGCTTCATTATGTTAATAAAGTTTGCAAATATTTCCCCAGGAAAAAATACAAATGTTCTGCTAGTATTGTAATTAGATATTTATCCTTAGAAAAGTGGTTTGCTTCGCCTTTATATAACTAAATGTGATACCATTTTTCTAAAAAATACGTGTTTAAAAATTATGAAGGTAGACCACCTTTACAAAGAAGGACTCGTACTATTTTAGGGTGAAATGCTCCCATAAGTCTCCCAACTTGCTACAAATGTTCGTTTTTTTAAAAACCTCTAACTTCTGTAGCCTATCAAGAGAATATAATTTTTTAAAATCATGCTCCCTTCTTTTCCAAAAAATAATGGCTTTGAAACTTTCGAAAAAAAAAGGTGGGGGGGGGGGCACGCTATTTCTTAAAAGGTTAGGCTGAAGTGGGGAAAACGGTTGGCACATTTGAATTCAAGGGTAATTTTACACAAAAATTGTTAAGAAGCATTTTGAAGGGGTTTATTTTGCCGCATAAGGTAGCCATAATTCTGCAGTTACTGCTGAATTATAAGCATGGTCAACAGGTTGACACATTGCAGGAATGTGCTTTCTTACAGTAAGGTGTAAAATGTACTAAAAGTTCATTTGTTTTATAGCATCTTTTTTTTTTCAGTTTTAGGAGCATAATTTCTAATGACTTACTCAGGACACTTTTTAAAGTTAGGATTTATTTTTTCAAAATAAGTTAGAAACTTTTCTTTCTAGAAATCTGAATTAATATCGAGCAATTTTTAACCATACTCTAGCATTCTACTTGTTTTTAAGTATTCTGGCTACTTAATTCGAAACAGCTCCTAAGTCTTAGTAACTATACTTTGTCAAAGACCTTATTTGATTACACAATAAAGAAGTTCCTGTTGTTAGACTTTCAACCGATGAGTTTTTTTTTATTTTATTTTTTAATGTCTTAAGATATTTTAAAGCTTCAATGCATTATTCCAATTTTTTCATGCATAACAGTTGTTTGAATATCGAATTTTTTCTTTATAGATAATAGGTTATCTTAAATTAACACGCTACTGTACAAAGAAAGCACTGAATTTCATCCCTAAATTTAAGTACTTTCCTACTTTTAATGCTCTCATGTTTTTGTGTTCTACTGAACACACATTTTAAAAATTCGTTTTATGCATTAGGATTTCAGATTATTTCATTTTTTATTCAACGTTTGCTTCAAACGTATACTGTTCTCTTACAGCATTTTTTAATACATCAGTGCTTCTCCAGAATAACACGATCTCCGTTTTGAGCCGCAGCAATAAGTAGAATATAACTTTTCCCGAAATTTCGAATCACTTTTCAGTCAGTTATACGAAGTCATATTTATTCTAGAATGCAGCGAAATCACAATTACACAAGCTTTTTTCAACTAATCGTAGTTGCCAAGTAATGCTAATTCATCCATGGTCCAGAAAAAAACAACTCTTAGAACATTACAATGTATTTAATTCCATTAAATCGGTACACAAACTTTTGATTGCATGATACATTTAAACAAATATTGTGTTTTGTAATTTTTGTTCATAGATACAAGTGTCCTAATTATTTCCGTCTTACAAATTTTGTAGCACTATAAACTTTTTTTATTTAAACGTATCACATGTTTTTTGGTTCATCCGTTTTATTTTAATTTGAAACAAAAACAAGCACATACTAATAAAATTGTTTACAGGTGAACAGTTTTGTCTCAATAAAGTATCTGACATTGATTGAAATAATAGCAGATATTACACAAGTACAATTGCTAGAAAGTCAAATAATACTTCTCAGATTTTAAAATTTTCTAGTGTCTTAAAATTCAGAGTTTGTTTAACCTGTGATACAAATTATAATGTAATAGCAAGTTTCGTGCTAGGTGTGGGATTGCGCGATTTTTTGAATCTCACTCAATACATTTCCCGTTTGCTGGCTATTCCCGCCAATCACCATTAGAGGCCACACGTTATAAATATCGCAAAATTTCTCTTCTTTGGTTTTTCTATTTTTCATATTTCTTTAAGAGAATAGCCAATATAAATAGAATGACTTCAGATAATTTTCAACTATCATCTTATTGTCAGTAAATTGAAGAATCTTGGAATTTAGCCCTAACGAAACAAAAATAAAAGATTGAGAATAGCTTCATTCTTTGGGTTTACCTGAACGCTAAAACACCTTTTGGAACTTTATATTCTGACCCTTTTTAGTTTCACCAAATGTTACGTATTGTTAACTCATCTCACGCCAAAGCTGCACCAAAATGCTTTAGCCTGCAATGTCGCCATTTTCGAACTTTTTTTTTTCTCTGGAGATATTGATACATTCTTTTATAACAATTGGGAGTACTTTATTAGCACACCAGTTCACAAATGATGGGTTTAAAAAATAATCTTGCCCATTTAGAAGAAATTAAGAAATTTTAATGTTAAATTTTTTTAAAAAATAGTCAACATCTTTAAAATAATAATACAAACAATTTTCAAAAATTGATACTGATATTGCAATATTTTGTTGTAAATCAAAAGTTAATTTTGTAATTTTCAAATGATAAAATTCGTGTTCACATTTTAAATATTAATTGAGACCAACTAATGTTCGACGCAGTAATTATTTCATTAACATTAAGCTTATTTTTTATTTTAAACATATTTTGTTGAATTAGTCAAGTTTATGCGGGGCAAAGTAAAGTACTTCATTTTGTTTACATACATTTAATCATTTAATAAATCACGTACGTATTTACGAATTAATTAATTTATAACATTGTTTCACATAATTATTCACTTATTTATTCATTCATTCACTTTTTCATTTTCTCGTTTATCTTATTCAAATATTAGTTGAATTATTTATTTACTTATTCATTTATTTATTTATTGTTTCATCATCTATATTTTTATTCATTTACTATTCTTTCATTAATTAGATCAAAAATATTTTTAGTAAACAGTAAAAGAAGTTTTAAGTCAAAGTTAAAAAGACTTTGGCCTACTGTAATTTTTAAAACAAATTTTCAATTTGTTTATTTTAAAAAAAGGTAATTTATTTTCACAGTTTCACTTTTCTCTACATTTCCCTACATACGTATTACTTAACATTAAACTTTAATGATGTACCAGGAAAAAAATGCTGTATCATTGTGTCCTTTGTGTCACAAGTGTTGCACAGTTCACCGCACTTACTTTAAGTTTGATACACGCATTTTTAGTAATGAATTCATTTAATTAATTCAATTTATTCATTGATTGACTTTCAAAAATAGATTTGAAGGCATTCAAAGCAGATATTCATTAACACCAATATATCCTGCCCTAATCTGTTTTTCTTAGTTTTTGCTTAATCCAACATCCTCTTTTCTGAGGAACTTTTCTTTTTGCAAGTCTTCGTCATTCTACATTGAAAGCAGTAATACGAATGATTTATTTCAATTAACAAACAGAATGATCAATCAATGGACTAGCAAGGGGATGGTACGGACATGTTTATCAAGAAAAAAATTCGAAACATTTATATAGTCGTGACCTATATCGAGATCGTTGAATTCAATGGTGGGTGTCTAACTTTCAGCAACTTTCCTGTTTTCGAACTGAAAATTGATTTATAACGACACACAAGTCTCGAAAATTTGGGGTTAAAAACAGAAATTTTTATGTAACTTTGAAATAGCAATTGAAATTACACGGGCTCTAAATTCAATATTGAAATAGAAATTAATTCCTAAAATTTAGAGAACGAATGCCGGTCAGTTAAAACATCGTATATGTAACAAACTAACGAGACGAATTAAGTTGCTATTCACTTTCAAATTGCTCCATCTACTTTTTTTTCACAAACTTTTTTATGTAACCATTTGTAACAAGTTTAACAAGTTATTTGTAACAAGACCTTATTTCGAGACTGAAAATTGATTTGTAACGACACACAAGTCTCCAAGACGAGGGGTTAAAGACGGACACTTTTTATGTAACTTTGAAATAGTAATTGAAAGTACACAGGCAATAAATTTAATATTTAAATAGAAATTAATTCGTAAAATTAAGAGAACGAGTGCCCGGTAAGTTAAAACATCGCATTATGTAAAAAACTAACGAGACGAGTTAAGTTGTTATTCACTTTCGAATTGCACTTTCTACTTTTTTTTTTTAAACTTTGTGTAACCATTTGTAACAAGTTTCATTTATGAAATTAAAAAAAAAAAAAATTGCTAAATATTTATTCCCGAAATATGTATGCATAAAACGTGCATACTCCATCTCCTTTTCTGGCTGTCTTTGGATGAGATATAAATTAAATTTACGAAGACATTTTTACCAATACATTGTTAAATGCTTCTTCAAAAACTGCATAGATTGATGTGCCCTATCTGTACGAAATTAACACATGAAATTCAGTATGAAACTTTTAAAGCTTGACAGTGAACAAAGTAATGTTTTTGAGAAACATTGGTATATACGTATCAAAGAGGAATATCTTTTTTTTCTCTTTAAAATATGATGAGAGTCCTGTTTTTCTAATCTAAATGTGTGCCCCGTACGTTTGAGCAACTGAAGACATTAATATACTATAAAATAATTTTTTTTTTTTTAATCTCAATAAATCTCTCCCCCTTACATTATACAAAAAGAGGTACTATTCAACCATGGGATCCCTTTTGCTCCGAAAAATTTATAAAAGTAGTTCAAAAAATAAAGAAATGAAAAAAAAATCGCGTGTGCACTCTCCTTATGAACTACATTAAGTATCATTCAGTGCAACTTCAATTACACTGCACACGAAAAATATTATTTTTTTTCATTTTCATAATTTCGCTCTAGGTATGCAACAAAAGAAAACATAATGTAGAAAAAAGTAAATAAAGAATCATTGAACAGAAAACTGATACTCATCGAAGGTGCAAAGAAAAAAAAATCATCAATGTAAACACTATGCTTGATGGTTACTTTTTTTTTTCTCCTTTAGGTCATTTCTATCCTTTTTCAAGGAGATATACCTCCGTTCATTATCCTAAGATATTCTTTTTATTCTAAGATAGGGAACGACTATTAAATTTTACCACACTAATTTACAACTAATTTATTTGCGCTTTTAAGCTTAAAACCTATTACGCTAACGTAATAACGTGTTCTCAAAAAACAAATGTAGCAAATTACTATTTCACATTTCAGTAAAAACAACACGTCACTAGCCTAACTATTCCAATGCCTTTGATTATTTTACTTCAAAAGCAAAACACTTCTCTGAGAATGCAGCAATCAGTTTTATAGCCAACATTTCAAACAACATGCGCTACACTCTTTGAACTTCTGATATAAATACATTACGTACCCAGGCATTACTTCTACAGGGGCAACCCACCTAGAATTTCCCACTGACAAAAGCTTTCTACGTTTTCTAAGCTATAAGTATAAATCTCTTTTGCATATTTTTAACTTATTCGATGTCAGTCCGAGAACTGAAGGAAAGTGCTGATTTTTATGTATATTCGTAAAAGCTGAAATAAAACTATTATATTGTTAAACTTAACAAACAAATATTGATATTTGCTGAAATAAAACATCACAATCGGGATACATTGATTAATAGGTAATTCGCCACTTTGTCGTTTATTTGTAATCAGCTAATTCTTGCCGATTAATCGATCGAAAGTCTAATTTGGTTGGAATTTCTTTGAGTATGTCTAGAACACAAAATTATGCTGAATAAATCGTAAATGTAATATTTTTATTGTTTAAAAAGAAAAAGGAAGATGGTTATGTGCATTTCTGAGTCGGCTCCCCTCTCTTCCACAAAATTTTTTTGGAAATTTTATCCGAAAAATTTTCTTTTCAGTTATTGTACTCACCGTTGAGCTACAACATACGTTTTAAAACTGGTTTTAAAATTCCCTACTTTTTTAACTAACCAAAATCTTATTATTGTTTAATATGTTTCAATTTTTAAGGCACAGTTTTTTTTTTAATTTAATAAATTCATGATTGAAGCAACATTTTTTGTTTCTGAAATTTAATTTTAGCTCTTTAAAAATGAACATGTATGCCAGGTTTCAATAAATGGTATTGATCAAGTCCTGTAATGGATCAAGAAATATTTCTAATATTATACCGTTAGCATAGTGCTTTAAGAATGCATTTAACTTTTCATAAAGAAAAAAAATCATGGGTTAAGTAGCTGCTAAATTTTTTTTAAAAATAGTTGTTAAATTATAAGTGTCTACTGATCATGGTGTATGAAAGGAGGAGGATATATCTCGGACTATTATCTTAATTAAGCTAAATAAGTGTCTATTGGTCAATAGCTGATTTTGTATGTCTTGTTAAAAATAATTATAACTGGTTGGCTAGAACAAAATTTTTAAATATCAATTGTAAAAAGAGGAAGAAAATGGAGAAAAAGAAGTCATCAGACCCAGGAGTAAACAATCTATTAATTAATTAATTCAAAAAGATCAAATTATAAATTGAAAAAGAGGAAAAAATGCAGACGGAGAAATCGTAGTATTAAAAATAATTTTCATTGTAAATATCGGCTGTCAATCCATCGGTAAGAGGCCGATTATTTTCTTTCAATTAATCAGTAATAAGCGAATTTGCTTTTGGATGCTTCCCTATAACTCTGCACTAAATATTGCATTGATTAAATTTTTATGTTCGTATTATTATTCTATATTGCAGTAGAAAGAAACTAATAAAACGTTAAATATGAAAAAAGCATCGATACCAATACCAAACTAATTTCTTTTGAAGACGCTGTAAATAATTTTGAAGATAGTATGTATTCAAAAGACGAAGGAAGCATTTAAGAGGATGCATTCTAACATCTTAAAAGCGTCACAAAAGGAGGAAACTTAATCCATTTTTTTTTTAACCAGAACGTGAAAAGCACTTCAAATAAATTTTAGTGGCGATGCTTGCTTCGTTTTTAAAACTGCACGCATAGTCTTTAAGCTTAATTTGAGCTTAATGTTCTGGGGTGTATTTAAATAGGTAGCAAAGTTTAGTCTTTTAGATAAAGAGAATATTATTTTTGTTCTCATACTTCTTAGTTGAAGAAGAAACTAGAATAGTTTGAGACATTTATCGTACTTTGTCGAGTTTCTTTATAGCTTCATATTTGGTTTAATCTATGAAGGTTATTAAGAAAACGCTAGTTCAAAGATCAGTCAAATGACAAGGTAAGTATACCGAATAAGGCCAAATGAAGATTCTGGTCCTAATATTTTACTTATTTTTGATTCAATTGGCTCCAAGTGTTGTACATTCATCAAATGACCCATAACAAACAAGAAGTAAATAATGTCGTGTGAACATTTATGTTTAAATTATGTTTGTGAGAAGCTTAACAAAAAAGTCTGACTTAGCCATATTAGGACAGGGGTCCCTAATAAGGTCAACCTCTGAAAGAACACCAAGAAAAACTCTTTATTGTCAATGTAAAAACTTATTAAAATACGTATTTTGATTAACTCAAAAACATATTATCAAGAACTCTCTCCATATTTGCTTCAATAAAAATGAAAACTATCAATTATCACATTTTGGACACTGATAAACCATTTTTTTTCTTTATTTTTTTTTCTTTATTTACTTTATTTGGCCCTTCCTGCGCACAGTTTGCTCAAATATGAGGCAGTGAGAATTAAAGGGATGAAAGAGCCAAAATTAAAAATACATGGAGATAACTAGTGCAAGTAGTAGGAGTCTTCTATTTCGATACAAGAGATGTTATTAGTAGCCTACGTAAGTGATGATATACAGCATCATTTAGAAATAAAAATCAATGAAAGTCTACCTAGAATCTGAATTTTAAACGTGTTTTCCTCAAAATTTTATAAAATCCACTGACATCCCTTTGCTTCTCAGTGCCTCAAATGTGCCGCATATTCAGCATAGGATTATACTCTCCACCCGATTCTTCGATGTCTTAATAAGGACACCGGAGTCCTAATAATGTCGATCAGGGCCTTATTGGGCTACAGGGTACTTTTTCAGGGTTATCAAATCACAGGAAAAAGACCGGTACTCAGCGACATTTTTCCGCTCCCCAACTACATAAATAAGGCTTTCTAGAACAATTAACAACTTTTTTTGCACAATCAGATCAGGCAATAAATAGATCAAGTAATTTTGACAAGACTCTTTCGTGTAAACGGTTGCCACATTTTTGTTTGTTGATTAAAAAAAACAGCTCGCTGATGTAAACAGCTCGTTTTATTTTCAGTTATGTTATGTTATTGTCTCGATAAAATAACAGCTCATTGATATAATAGGAAATAGTCAAATTTTTCTACGCATTTCGGGGAAAAAAAAGGAGTAGACGTGGAGTCGTCGTGAAATAGTTATGTCACAAGCTTGCGTATAGAAGTCACAAAACATAAAAATATTACCTCCATAAAGGAAAATGCTATTCGAATTTAATTTTCAAAACACAAACTCCAATATTTAGATCTATTTGTGTTTTTCCTCTAACACGTTTTTCGGACGTGAATTACTGTTGTTTATGCAGTAACGAATCTGGGGGAAGGAATATGGGGCTGCGGATTGCCCCCCCCCTCTAGTAGCGAAAATAGCACTCCCATGGGGACAGGGAGCGCACGAGGTTTGAGGGTGCATTATCCAGAAATAAAAAAATTATTAAATAAAAACAAAAAGCCCGACTGCGTAAAAACCAAAAAAACTAAAAAGAAAAATGTATAAGCCCAGTAGTTTAGAATGTTATTAAGTACTACTGAATAACTACACCGTTGAAATAGTTTTATAACCGTACACAGATAATACAAATCATAAATTCAAAAGCATAACAGTAGGATCAACAGTCGAGGCCCTTTCCTTTTGGGCCGTTTAAGGAACCCCGTAAAATTTTAATGGGCCCCAACTGTTGAGCTTTCTATTCTGCTTTTGAATTCATGATTCGTGATATGTGTGTATAGATTATAAAACTATTTAAATGGAGTAGTAATTCAGTAGTACTTAATACATTTCTAAACAACTGGGCTTATATTTTTTTCTTTTTTTTTTGGTTTTTACACGGGTGGGTTTTTTGTTTTTGTTAAATAATTATTTTGTATTTTACCCTTTCTAGTTAATTTTCATTGACTTAGTTATTATGATCATAAGACGGCAAATTTCGCAATCTTCTCATTTTATTGAGAAAGTTTATATCGTGGGGATTATTAAGTAACTTGCAGTGATCTAAACTACTGGTTATCAGTCCCTCTAGGGACATAACTCGGCTTTAAAATACATATGCTTGACCTTTAGCAAAAATGCGCGAACTTAAGTCAACCACAGTTAAACAGGATGTTCGTTTTAACCTGAAAAAACCTCTGTTTTCGCAACCGTTAGTCCTAGAAGTATACTTTCAATTGCAAAATTGTTCCAAATCAGATGCAGGGTTAAGATATTGAAATTTTAAAGTGAAAATAAAAATAAGTCAAATAATATAAAATTTAACTTTATACGGGTTCCAGGTCCCCTAACTTATGTTTAGGGAAATTATCTCCATTAAAAAATAATTCCAACGCAAAAGGTTTTAAATTAGTACGACCAATATTCTGCTTTTGAATTTATGTTGTATTATCTGTGTACGGTTATAAAACTATTTCAACGGTGTAGTTATTCAGTAGTACTTAATAACATTCTAAACTACTGGGCTCATACATTTTTCTTCTTAGTTTTTTTGGTTTTTACGCAGTCGGGTTTTTTGTTTTTATTTAATAATTTTTTATTTTACACTTTTTAGTTTATTTTCATTGACTTAGTTATTATGATTATAAGACGATAAATTTTGCGATCTTGTCATAATTGGATCAAGGCAAAAACAAATGCAGCATGTTAGAGATAAAAATCGGATTAGTAGACTCTCTTTCATTTGGTGCTTGTTGCACGGGTTTATTTTGATGAGGACTACAATCTGAGTGTCTTGCCTTCATTACGCATAATATATTTTTATTACAGTACAGAATACATATAAAGAACACACGAAAGAATTTACATCAGAAGAGGGGAAAGTTCATCCGGAGCGATGGTGTCTTGAACAACCACCTCAAGTGGGAGAAGCAATCGCTTTGACCACTCGGCCAATGAGACCCCAATTAGTTGACTTAGTAACAAAAAATTTCAGGCACCAAAAACTACCTGCATTTGTCGCACGCAGGTAGCTTGGGGCACGGTGTGCAACACCCAACGTGCGCCGATCCCAAACTGACAAAATATGGCAAATGGTTGTTGATATGGTGAATTTTGATTACTGTCATGTGTTTAGTGACACTCCTAAGGTTACGACAAATGAATTGACGCCTGAGTTACCAAAATTGACCAAGTTGTTCAGCCTGCAGAACGCCACATAGGAACAGACATACATACATACATAGACTGATAAACACATTACCCTCCTTTGCGTCGCGCACGCGCAGTCAGGTAAAAATTCAGGCAGCGAAAACTACCTGCATTTGTCGCACGCAGGTAGCGTGCGAAACAGTGGCGACACCCAGCGTGCGCCGATCCCAAACTGACAAAATGACAACTGGTTTTTCAAATGGTACTTTTGATTACTGTCATGTGTTTAGTGACACTCCCAAGGTTAAGACAAATCGATTGACGTAAGAATTACCAAAATCGGCCAAGGCGTTTAGCCTGTAGAACGCCACATAGAAACGGACATACATACATACATAGACTGATAAACACATTACCCTCCTTTGCGTCGCGCACACGCAGTCGGGTAAAAATAGATCAATGAGTTAAAATGGGGGACAAATTTTGCCATTAATATCCTAATTTCTCCTAAATCCTCTTGTTACATTATGATGACTTAGTAGGAACGGATAGTTCAGCTACAAAAACTGCTAAAGCTGGTGATTATGTATTTGTGAAACATACATGAAAGAAAATCAGAAAGGTTTAAGTAGGTCTGATGTTGGAAGTTGATAATACAAATTACAAAATACTGTTGAATTTGCAAGAACGAGTGGAAATAGTGACACTTTTTATTGGCATCGTGCTGATGATGTTGGAATAATTACTGAGGATGAAGCGATAATGGTTCTTCCTTAGTTAACTTTACAGAGACGCAGTCATTTAGTGTTTCCAATCCCTTTTTCAACTTATAATTTTGGCAAACTTACTCAAATTGATCTTAATCAACTGTATTACGTTCATTAAACTCACCTTTATATGTGAAAGTAAAATATATCCCAATAGGCTTTCAATAAATTTCACAAATGAAAATGTTTTGTTTTTTGTTTTAAACTTTTTCGCTATACATATTTAAGAGACGGTGAATAGCTCAGAAATGGATGCATTTACAAAAAAAAAAAAAAAAAAAAAAAAAATTCACACTAAAAATTTACATACTTTATTATTTAAGACCCCTTACCCCTTTTTTAGATATGCTTCATTTAAATTTAAATAAGAGAAGGGTGAACCATTTACCCCTTTCAATGGGGTGAGTGTGACACCCATCCGATTTTTTTAAAAAAATATAATCGTTATGAATATTTAAAGCATTATTTTAGAAAATAATGATGAACTTTTGTTAATTAATAATGCCCAAGATAAAATAAGATAATAATTTTAAATTTTTTGTTTCAAAACTTTTGTATAAGGTTTCAAAAACGAACTATTCTCAAAAGGGGTACCACTTACCCCAATCAACCCTAATAAATACATAAAATACACCGCCAGCGCAGTCATTCCATCCGATGACTTCAATTTCTTGCTTATTAGCACTCATCAGCCTGGAATAGGAAGTGACTGAGCTGGAGATGGAGGTGGAAAAACTCTAGTTTAAACCGAGTGGAAGACTAGAAAACCGAGTGTTTGGCACTCTTGGCTTCCTTATGACGTTTTCCACCTTCAACTCAGTCACTTCCTATTTCCGGCTGATGAGTGCTAATAAGCACAAAACTGCAGTCCTCGGATGGAATGACTGAGCTGGCGGTGTATTTTATGTAATTCTGCATTAGCCCTGGCTTAACTTACTGAAAAAAAACATCCCCAATAAAATTTGGTAGTTTTATTTTAATATGGAATTTTAATTCGAAATTTTGTATATAACAGCAGCAGATTTTAAATGCAGAATAAAATTCCTTTTGTTTATATAATTTCTATCCTTCCCACGAATACAAACAAATAATGAACCTAGTTGTAGTAATTTTAAATTTTTGAGTAAAAATATTACCACATTATTTATTTATATTCAAAATCAAAGATTTAAGTTTTCCTAAATGTTGCTAATATCAAATTTAAAAAGGCCTTATGACATATTTAAGTTGGCAAATGTCCTTCTTCTTAAACAGTCTGTGGATTTTTTTTATTTGTGTCCACACACACACAATTCATAAAAGAATGAAATTTTCTCTTGGGGTTTAAAGAAATCACGATCGCTAGTTTTGCTAGTTCTATTTTTTATCCGTATTTGTGTTTAAATTGAGTAGGTATTTTTAATAATGATTATTTGAATTAAAAAAAAAATGCGTAATCTTTTTTAGATCAGTAATTTATTTCACTTTATTCATCCATTTAACGAAATTTTAACGGCAAAGTCAACGGCTGTTTCTCATTTTATTATTTGAATTTTGTTACAAATATAAGCATTTCCACTAATTCTAAACGTTTATTTCAGGAAACAATTAAGTTAAGAGTGTTAATTTGTAACACAAAAGATATGCAGTAACCCTAAAAAATAAAAGAAAATAAACGTTTTCCTCCTTTTTAATTTATTTGCTAATTATTTTGCCAGTGATCTGATTACATAATTAGTCTCTACACAAAGTCCTTACTCTAAATTTTAGCATTAATTTTGTTTTAGCTATTTTAAAATTTAATATTTAATTCGAATTGTTTTCCTCAAATTTTGCGAAAAAAAAAATGTTGAACATTTAACACACTGAAAACGTTATGCTTTAAAAGTTAGTACAATAAAAGCGTAAAACGTACTGATGTCTACTCTTACAGAAGCAAAATATCGTAAACATTAATATCATTTTTTAATTTTATGGACTACAAGTTACTACTGTAAAATTACTGCAATTGTTACAAAGTACAAAATAAAAAAATGTGCTAAGTAATTGAAAAGTATTTAATTTGTACAAAAATTTAACTTTTAATTCTTGACAAAGCATTAATACAAAGTAGTGGATTTAATACCAATAATTGAGACAATAGCAAAAACAAAGCATTTCATTCATATGTTTGTTGGTATCTTTGAGTGCACTAATTGAACATTCAAAACTTTGTTTTCTAAAGTTTTCCTTTATGATTGCATTTAGGATGCTCAACGTTTAGACACAAGTTGAATCAAAATTCTTGCAAAGCTTCTGTTCATTTAATCTGCATTTTTTTAAATATCCGTGATAAAAATACATTAAATACAAAAAACTAGGGATTTTTGTTCCCCTATCTTGTGTACCGATCCCTACTTAAACTTAAGAGTACAAAATGACCCAAGAAATGCTCTTCCACCAAAATTCGTATAAATTTCATAGAAATTACTATATTCTTTCAAAACGTTTTTTATTTCGCATTTATTGTTTTCAGATGATTCAGAAACATTAGTTTTCAATTAAAAAATGCCTTTCTAAATGTTTGAACTCTTTTAATGCCTCTTAGAAGATCAAAAGGTTATGCTATTTTACGTACAAGAGAAAAATAGAATACTAGGGGAAAACGGCAACGGTAAGAAATAGTTTACCATTTTGAGCAAAGATTTCTTACGCTTTGTATTTCTTGCTAGAACGGAGAGAATTTTCGACAAAATTGCACCTTCAACGTTTTGGTATGATTTAAAAAGTATTTTTCACAATTTAGCTGTGAATACAAAGAAAGAGCTTTTTCATATTTTCCGGATTTCTGAATCAATGTACACTTAGCAGAATTGCTAGTATTTTGGTAAACTCTCTGTTCTAAGCAAGAAGAGAAAGTGATTTAAGTAAAAGAATTTAGTTTATTAAAAACGACTTTTTAATGCAATTACACATTTTTAACTTATTACTTCATTCAAGTGGTTTTGGACTCATTAGTTTATGGAGTTTTGAATGTAAAATTAAAGATGTGATTTTATTTAAAAAGTCCATACATCTTTAATTTATATATTTTGTCCTCATTTAAGTTGGATAGATTCGGACTTTATCATATGTTAGAACATCAGATGTAACAAAAAATACATTTAACACTTAAAAAATGAAAAAAAAGGAGCCATAAAGCTTGAAGATAATGTGTATAAATTTAAAACTTAATTGTAGAAGAATACTTTCAGTGTTTTTATCTATTGTGTACATGAGATGAAAATAACGTTCCAGAATATAATAACACAAAATGTTAACATATATTATGTACAGGGTGGTTATAAAATAACGTGAGGTGTTCAGAGCTCTCTAGCAAGTGAAGTATTGGACGAAACATTGCCAAATTTCATGGACGTACATAACAGACCATGGAATTTCGATTTCTGCAATAAAAAAATAGTATCAAAATTCACCACCAGGGAAGATTTTGGCGCTGCAAAAGTGTATTACTTGCGAATACTGAAGAATTAAATGCTAAAAAATTCAGCACACATCCAGTTTTTAACTACAAATGTTTGTTGCTTTCAAATAAGGTTCAATAAAACTAACAAGAAATTTCAATTGAAGGGCTACGGGGAAGAACGATCGAAGTCCATTTTTCTAAAAAAAACTCTGGTTAACCTATGGGAACACGTACATTATTACAGACAGTATAAAAGAGAAATAGTATTCAGGCAAGAATCATCATAGTGAGTGAGTTTTAACAGGGAAGAGTGAGGCTAACTTGGAAACGATTCGAGATTTCAAGCTCAAAAACGTAATGAGGGAAATTTGAGCATGGTGGACTATGATCCTACTTCCCCGTGGCCCTTCAATTCGTTACAAGAGAAGAATAATACCAAAAGTTGTCACGAAAAAATTTTGGCGCTGAAGTAAGGATTTCTTCTTGAATAACATTCATATAAGATGGTGCATAACCCCACGTTGAGCTTTAGGTACTGAGTGTATGGCGACATTTCTTTAATAGCAGATTTATTAGTCATGCATTTCCTACGGTAAGGCCACCGTGTTGTTGCCCTTTCTCTCACCTTGTGACGATCCGCCATGGAAATTTCTTAATGGTGTTGTTTTTCTACGACATGTTCCCGATGTCTCAACTTTAAAAACTCGACTAACATTGCTGGTAAGGAAATTAATCCCTCCCCCCCCCCTGGATATGTGGAAAATATTGTGCATTGTATGCAATATATGGAAAGTACCTCGATGTTGGTCATATTGAACCTTATTTGTTAATAAAAATCATATTCTGGGAATAAAATTGAAGCATATTTTGGTAGTTAGCATTTAACCCCTTAATAATCACAATAATACACCTTTTCAACGCCAAACTTTCCCCTGGTGACGATTTTTGTACTATTTTTTTTTCTTTTTATTTCAGAAATCGAAATCCCATGGTCTACTGTGTACGCCCATGAATTTTGGCAATGTTTCATCCAATACTTCACTTGCTAAAGGGTTCTAAACAGCTCACGTTATTTTATAACCATCCTGTATATTATTGACATAACTTAAAGTTTTCATAACGCGGAACTTATTCAAATTTTAAAGAACGTGCAAATACTAAGACCTAATCTCTTACGTAAATATTTACAAAACTGAAGCAATAGAGCTAGCTGCATGAAGTAATAAAAATTAACTTTTTTACGATACACGGAATACGGTGTTAATGGTAATATTTATTAAACATTGAGCCTTAAAAGCGTAACATGATTCAAATATCATTTTTATCGTTTATTTACCATTATTATTATTATGTCAATATCATCTGCTTCTCAAAATATTAAGAGATAAAATGCCTCACAAATAACTATAAAAAAAGGCTATTTCATTTAGATGGATAACTAAAACAGAATCACAACTATATATTCAATAATTTAGAATTGCTCTTTATTTCACTAAGCATTTCTACATTTTTTGAGAAAAAGATCAACATCACGCATTATGTAAACTACGGTACTTTATCTGTTTCTATTAGTTTCAGAATACCTTTAAAAATTATATATATATATATATATATATATATATATATATATATATATATATATATATATATATATATATATATATATATATATATATAACATGATAGTTAATAGACAAAAGTTGATAGCTAAGCATGTCTTTACAAACAATAAGGGAAAAAATAGTAACATATTCGAATTTTGCAACATTATTACATTCTGATTTCTGTTAGAAAAATTTTAATTAAATCAAGAAATTGATAACATTTGTTTTAGTTCAAATTTACTTATTTCTCTTTTATACCAACGCGTCTTCTATTGGAGAAGGATCAATAATGCAAGAGCTTGATGCAAGAAGAGGGAGTTCCAATTTTATCTGGTTTTTGAGTTTCATATTGAAATTTACGAGCGGAGATTGATAATAAGGACTCCAATAGTATAAAATAAGTGTTCGACAAAGTAAAAAACAACCACAGATATATCCGAATGAGAGAAATTTATTGCTCTTACTTATTCTTTTTACATGGTCCCTAGTAATGTAAAGTTGCTCGGTTGCGGCGACTCTCCCGCATTTACCCTACATTTATATGACGTGCAGATCATTTTCATGTGTGCAGGGAGTTATTAAAATGTCTTTGGTAATAAGCGTGTGTGACAATATTGCGGTTAATTTTTCAATGTTATCTAGAAATATTAATACATTGCACGACAATTACAAGGAAAAAAACTTACTATAGTATTAGTGATAGTCACGAGAAATTATAAGCACATTTCGTCAAAGAAGCTACTAATGTATTCGTTTCTTAATTTCATTATCATAATTAATGAGGAGAATGTAAATGAATAACGTTAATTAACCAACTTACCTTATTGACTTCTAATGCAATCCAAAACTAACAGGAACCTTAAGATTTATCTTCAGCGATTTATTTTATTCGTGGTTTCCTTTTTCGTATCTTTAGGAGACTGAACACAAAAAGCTTTCATTTTGCTTTTGAAAGAATTCAAAATGCAGATGAATCATTAATACTAATATTTACGAATGAGTAATGCTTTAATACTTCTCCGAAAGTACTACTGAATTTATGCATTCTTGTTTTGTAACTGAGTTGTATTTTTACACTGTTTACTCTGTTATTTTGCTCGGTTAGCTATTTAATAAGCTAAGTTCGAGACAAAAATAAAATGCCTTTTTAAAGTAATTTATGTTTTAAAATATAGATTTTTTTTTAATACTGACTATAGACAATTGTTTTTTTTAATAGTTGATTTTTATGGCTAAACTTTGCAATGATGTCTTCTCAAAAGGTTCTGACTTCTGATTTCAACACAAATCAAAAAATTTACATCGCACAGTTATTCAAACACAATTACTCGTATAAATATTTAAATACAGTTTGACGATAAAATATCTTAGAAAATAAAACTAAAGCAAGTATTAGTTGAGTTAAACGGATAACTTCGTTCATACAAAGTAAGATAAGAAAAAACAACGTCAAAAATCACAAATTGCAGATTTCTGCAGATGCGTGTTTTCGCGTTACAAGGAACGCCTTTTTCAATGCAAAAGAAATGAGCTTATGGATGAAAAGATATCCGAAAAAGATTGTCGGCTTTTGTTAGGTGTCTTTTCATCCAAAAGCTCATTTCTTTTGCCTTGAAAAAGGCGTTCTTTGTAACGCAAAAACACGTGTGTGCAGTAATCTGCAAGTTGTACGTTTTGACGTTGTTATTTCTTATTTTACAAGTTGGTTCTAAAATCTCATTTCTTATCATTTTTACTAACTTCTTTTAAGCTTTTCATTGTTTAACATTCCCTTTTTTCACCACCAGCTCTAAAATTTTACACTTGTAACATTTTGATCTGATTATATATGTCATTGCGATCCTTGCCCAAATATTTTCTACGCAAACATAATGATTCAAGTTTTAAAATAAAAAGGGCTTAGAACATTTGATTCAGCATTGGTGTAAATAAATATATAATCAAACATTTTCAATGGAGTCTAGGACACATTTTGCTTATAAAAGGCTTTTCAATGATAGCTGTATTTGATAGACAATATTAGTTAAAAAAAAAAAAAAAAAAAACGTGAAAAAATAATCACACACGTATTTTGAAAAGTTCACTAACAATAAATATATTATAACCGTAGCCTTAATGTTAAACGAGCCATTTAGATTTACTAAAGCAATAAGAACTGCAGTATGATATTCAAATTTCAAAACTTAGATGTCATTCAAACAGTTAGGAGGAAAAAAAAATATGTACCGTTTTATGCAAAGTTAACGTTTCACGCATAATGTTTTTCGAACGACATTCAAAAGTTTTTATTATCTAAGTACCTATGTTTTGCTATGTGACCTTTGAGAGTAAGGATTAGAATTGTATTTTATGTAAATGCCTAGCACAAATTGCCGCTTATGTGAAAATAGCTTTTTAGGAGTGCATTAAAAATGATTTACTGGGGGAAACCTTGGTTAAGCTCTACGTCTTTTGATTATAGTTCCTAACATTATACTTCTGATGTACTGATTTATCTTTTAAACATAGCATATGCGTAAAAAGGTAACAGAAATTGTAAAAATGTAAACAAAAAAAATATTTCTGTAAAAGAGGAAAGCTTTTAACTACTTTTCACGTTTCCTCAGCTTTTTTTTTTCCTTTTTAATTTTGCGTTTAGTGAAAACATTGTTGTTTCTTTTCTTTTTCTTTTTGATTAATTTTCAGACACTGAAAGTGTCTTGAGGCTTAAATAAGATCTTCAGGTGGTAAACAAGTAGCTTTTTCAACTATAACCTAGAATGAAAAAAATCAACACATTTAGTTTCCTCTACCTCCTCACCATACTGCATAGTTTTCTTCCTCGTAAAAGGAGCTGCATAAACATTTAACTAATATTGACGGAGTCGATCAATTTTCCTTTTCGTCACGCAAGTGCCCAAGTTTCATCCGCCTTTGGCGGAAAATCCATAGAAAAAGTAGCAAATGAGCACCAACACGTTTAGGTTTTTGTTATTTGTCTAGTCTGTTTCAGATAGGACATGTGCGTTTATCAGGTGTTATTAATTTGAGTGTCTGGCACAAGAGAGAGAAGTTAAAAAGAATCTTATGAGTAAAAAATCGTTTTACACATTCTTCGGTGTGCTAGGTCCTTAAGCTAAATATTCCTATCTAAGATACTAGATATATACCATATTAAGACAGATCAGGATATGAGTTATAGACAGACTCAGAAGAGGAAAATGGACCTTTGCTAGTAAAATGTACTTTTGCTGCTATTTTTATGTTTTTTATAAAAATTAGTCAGTTCTAAAATCATTGAAAAGTCATTCATTCAGTATTTAGCGCGAATGGTTGTACAATATTTATATAGCACAGAAGGTAAGGGTGTCAAAGGTGGACATAGTTCAGTTATGATGATTTTTTATAATTTTCTGGCTAGGTTTACTGACTGAATTTCTTTATGCTGAACTTTACTTACGTGCAACACATATCAAGTATATATTTTCATAAGAATAAAGGCAACTGTATTTATAATACAGTTAAGATATTGAAGCTTGTGGACAACTGCTGAAGCAATGTTTACCATCGGTAGCCCATATGTTAAATTCATTTGTAAAATGTGAAAAACCATTATCGGCAAGCTAGTGTTAGTTCTAGAAGAGTAATACATTGTTGAAATAAAGGGAAAAAATAGTTACAAGGAAACTACAAGAACTAATCAAGATTTTTTCGATCTAATACTCTCATGGCTTCACTTGACTGGATTTTTTTTAAAAGAAAGCAGAACTATGTAGAATGTTTGCAAGTAATATTGAAATAGTAGGAGCACGGAAATTATCTTACTGCGTTAGGTTACATATATTTTTCACCAAGGAGGCCACCTAGGGAAAATGTATATGGCCACCATTTGGACAGCGTAAAATTATTTATCCGTTAAATTTACTAAAGTTTGAATTAGGGGGAGTTGGTGCCCTAAAACTTTTATTATTTTTTTTCTGTTTTTATCTATTAAAAATAAGTAAGAGCTCTCAAGCGACACTGAAGTCATGTTTCTATGCTGGTTAAAAGTTACGTGATTTAAATATTAACGGAGCAGGGTTAAATGTACTTAATGTACTTAAAATTTTCCTTTCAAACGCAATTTTCTCAAAACGTCAATTTTAAACACTGATGTTAATTTTGCTAGAAAACTATTTTACATATTGCGCCCTAATCTTCACCACATTTTATTTATATGTTCGATGGTATACTAAAGTGAAACTTTTGCTTAGGGACTCACACGTTTTCCTAAACAGTTGTTTTAATGGTCAAACACAATATTTTTCAATTTAAAAAGAGACTACTGGTTAAAATTTAATAAACTATGGATTAAACATAATGGCTTTCAAATTTCACTGCAGTACTCTAGATATCTCTTGAAAACACTGAAAATTGCAAGTTTTTTTCATTGAAACGTTTTGAGAAAAAGGTATATAAAGGTCAGCAATTTAACATTACGCGTGTACCGGGTACAGCCTTCCCTTAAAATGAATGTACTTAGTTAAAAAAAAAAAAATCAGGGAACGTGTCTTAACTCAGAATTCTAAGAATTTAAAAACATGTATACACAGATGCATATTCAAACCTGAAAAGTGGAACTATTCGAGATAAGCTCTTCAAGTTTAGCCATTTTCACCACAGATATATTTTACTACGAAGTACCGCAGTTTTGTGACAAAAAAAAAAGTTATACTTTTCGGCTTGGTCAACCTTAGAAATACTGGTCACCTTCGACTCACCTACCTTATTCCCTTGTACTATTGTAGGGAGCAGCAAACAATGTAATATACGACAACAGCTTTACATTATTATTTTTTGAAGTTGAACCTTTTGAAAACATCAAAAACGTGTAAGATTACACTGAAACACACAAAGTTCAATTTTTTAAAAGATTTATGATGGTAAAATATTAACAAACTCATTGTTTGAAATATATTCACAAAGTCAGATGACATTAAAAAATTATAAGTGCTTGAAAAATGTCATTCAAAGAGAATAAAACAAATGCATTTTGCGCTTCTCTTGTTTGAGCGGTTTAAATTGTCAGTTAAGTTTTCTACAAATAACCAACAGAAGTTACTATAACCAGAAATAGGACTTCACGAACTCTATTAAAATTCCATTCAAGTCACCAACCTTAAACAAATTATCTGTACCTAAAATAAACCGATAGTAAGCAGAAGTCGAAGCTTTGCATACTTGACTAGGTATGACATCATTAAGGATTTGAAAAGCTAGCACGCATTCAGCAATGAAGTCGGAAAGTTAGAACAGAAAGCTCAAGATTAGTTAAATCAAACTATTTGTTTACTACCACATATTGAACCGATAACTTAAGTTTCAAAACTTGTTTGTGATATTCTCAAATGTTAAAATAACCGTTCTAAATTTTATATTTAAGAGTTAGTCTATCTTAACTTTTTTGCAGAAACTTTTCTTTTTGGAAACATATAGGGATTATCTTTTATCCATTCCAACTAGAAACTAGATTAAGTCTTTTCCCAGTCAGTTTAACTAGTTTCTAAAATTCAAGCAATATTTATAGGTTTTTTTTCGTTTAAAACGCATTTTAATTACCTAAATGATTTATTTACCGTGCATTAAAATATTTTCGATATCAAGAACGTTTCATACTATATTGGACAACATCAAAATAATGTCTAAATACGTGGGTTTAATAATATCACTATCTCTAATACTGTTTCAAACTGGGATAAATGTATACCTTAACACTGATGGTTACTATGCATTAATGAAAATACAACCAATAATTCTGTACTTCAGAGCCAAAAATTGCGATTATTGTTTATTAGTGCATTGTACGTGGAAGACTAATCCGCATCGAGCCATGTGAACGATATTCTTTACAAAAAATCCTTTTCAATTTTTTACCAGGGTTAAAAGAGGGCGCGTTCCATCTTTTACCTTCCCCAGAAAAAGTTTTTCCTCTCCACTGTAAAATTATCATATTGTGACTTACGTTCTTCTGGCTCTAAGGTATATAATTTTTGCCGTTATAAAAAGGCTAGCTATTCCCGCATGGCTGTGCTCATGCTCTAAGGCAAAAAAAAAAAAAAGCTATTTATGCGTCCGAAATAGGAAAAACACATTGTTTTGTTATTTAAAATGCGCACACATAATTATATCAAGCTGCAAGAAATTTAAAAACAATCCTACTAAAATGACAGTAACTTCTGTCAAAACTCTCTCTTTTAAAGAAAAAGCATCTAATTTATTAAATCAAAACTCTTTAAAATAATTTAAAACCACCGTAACTAAGCGTTTAAAGTTATATAATTAAGGGAATAACTTGTAACCATCCAATCCGAAAACAAATACCAATAAAAAAGCAATAAAGTAAAAAATATCACTCAGAGTTTTAAAGTATAAAATCTATTTATACATGGAAAAAAATAATAAAGCAAACGAGAATATTTATTTCCAGAGAATGAATTCCTTTTGTCAAGCAGGGAAGGATTGAAGTGTGAAAATTCACCGACACAAATAAAGAAATTAATTGAAAAAGGAAAGAAACGTTAATTTGAATTTTGACCTCTTAAATTCCAATTATGTTTTTCGCAATCACGAGTGTATGTGTGTTTCTAGTGGTGTGTATGTATGTGTGTGTATGTGGGTATGTGTATGTATGTGTGTGTTTGTGTGCAGGCATGATTGTGTGTGTGTGGATGCGTGTGTGTGTTTGTGTAAGTGTGTGTGTATGTATGTGTGTGTTTGTGTCTTTGTGCAGGCATGATTCTGTGGGTGTGTATGTGTGTCTAGGTGTGTGTAGGATATGGACTGAACCTGTAGACGGTTTTCGCTACAGGAGCAGCATCGGGAGGGGCCGGTCGACGGTGGTGCTGCGGAGGGAGGCAGGGGGGGAAATAAAATCAAAGGAACGCCATTCAAAGGCCAAATGAAAACAATAAGCAATGTGATTGCTCAATAATTTGTATAATTAAAACAAAAAGTCCGCGATTCCTTAAAAAGAAAGAATTCAATTGAAATGCGTGGCATAGTAACAATCACTGTATTATATATTATAGCAAACATATCTGGGATCACTTCAGACGATAATCTGGGCAGCCTATGAGTTTGATCGAACTATTGGCGTGTTTTCAACAACTGCAGTACGGAGATGACGTGAGACATCGTACGGGACTGCAATGCCTCAAAACACGACGGTATCATCTCATACATTCACGCTAAGGATGTAAAACAGGGTACTTAAACCTCCATTAATTTAAGAATTTTCCAGCAATAAACTATCATTTTGCTTTAATTTTGTAACCACTTTCTAATATCAATGTTGCTATCACGTGCGTAAGAGGGACCTCGGTGGTCGAGCGGTATTGCTCAGCAACTGCTTACAAGTAGAGAGGCACGGGTTCGATTCCCGCCTACTGCACTGGGTGTTCTTCCGATTTCCTTGCATTGTAATAAAATTTGAATTGTTCTGTCTTATGTGTCTGACCAAAAGTCGGACTTCCACCTTAATGAGACTCAGTCAAACGGAAGCCGTTCCTAATAGCCTTAAAAATGGATTAACGCCTTCGTTATTCATCACTTTGGGTGCTCCAAGGGGCATTAGAAACACAACAACGTGCGTAAAATTTCGTTTTATTCTGAGATTCTTTCTTTGCGCCATTTTTTTTTTTTTTTTTTTTGCTATACTGTGTACATATATTTCATTTATTAAGCAATATGCATTATTTCTGACTCTTAGATTCATTGTTACATTGATTACAGACGAAATAGAAAATATCTCTCAAAATTAGAAGCATCAACACTGAGATCACATCATCGATCGGGCTGAGCCATGTATTTTTGGAAGGTTAACGTTTGCTTAAAATGATATTTTTTTCTTCTTTTTAATATTCCAAGCTCTAATTCAAAATAACCTCAACACTTTTTGCTTAAATTCTGCGTTTATTGAATTGAGCATTATATAAAAGAACCCAAGTCTTAAAATGTAGACTAAAATATTTCCTTAACTTCCACGGTTGTAAAGCAGTGTAGCATATTTGTTTGTGTGTTGTTTTCGTTAAACTATTTTGTTTCATGAATAGCAATTAGGTTTCAAATTGACAAATTTAATGTTACAATATTTTTTCCCATATTTCCAAATCTTACGAAGTGCCTATGAGTTTGAATTATATGCAGATAATTTTTATTAACATTGAAAGCATAATGTAAGGAAACTATTGTTACGAAATTATTCTCCCTTTTAACTTTCAAAATAATTGATAAATATTTTTTCTCTGGTTTCTATTATAATCCAAATTTTTCAATTTTTCAATTTCAAGTACTACTTTAATAATCGTGGAATTTGTTTAACTAGCATTAAAAAACTCTTATTGACTATAAACAGATTCAAAAAGAAAGAAATTGAAGTTTCTAAAATTAACTTGTATTAAATGAACAAAAGTACTTAATAGATGTTGTCACTGAAATGCAGAAAGAAAAATGTGATCCTGATCACGCTGCCGAAAATTTCGGGCCTTCAAGTCCTTAACCTTGGTTTCTTGTAGTAACGTGGGTTAAAAGGATTCTGTGGCTTTATACTTTAGATATAGTCAAACTTGATTTGTATTATACACTCTATAACAAAAAAAAGACGCACCAAGTAGAAGTTGTTAGAATAAAACGAATTTGACGATAGAGACTAAACAACAAGAACAGTCCCGCTACTGTAAGCATTTTTTGCCGAGTAACAAATTAATCTGATATTCATTAGTCTCGCACTTCCAAATAATAATGATTCACTGTTGTCAGAAAATGAAAGGTAAAAGAGACAAAAAAAAAAGTTTCCTATTTATTATTTGTGTAACGAAAATGAATTCAAAAAGCTCATTTGGAAAAACAAAACTACACAAAGCAAAAAAATTTTAAACAGAATTTCAGCCACTTTTACTCATTTTTAAAAGTACGCTAGAAAACATCTTATTTTAAACTGAAGAAGGAAAATAAATTTTAAGTCTTAAAAATAATAAAATGCAAATAAACGTACAATTTTATTTCGTTATGAAATTTCAATCACAGCCAGCAACATATAACAAAGCTTTGCAAAAAAAAAAAAAATTATGAAAAAAAGAAAAACTAAGTCTCAAATATAAATTCATTAATACAGAAACAAAAAACTCGATCACTTGAAAACTAGTTTCAGCCTTTTTTGCTCATAAGTGCTCTTTAGAAGAAAAAAAAGGAAACTAGTGTAAGAAACACTTTTAAACTGAAGCATAAAATCAACAAAATAAATATACCCACTAAATAAAATCTTTAAAAAAAATAAATACATTACGATCTAACTTAGATATTGCTATTGGTAATCAATATCTACAAAAAGCATCAATTTCTTGTCGTAACAAGAAGTAATAAAAACCTAATAAACCTATACTAATCAGAAAAAAAAACAACTTTAGGTGCTGGATGGAGAAAAACGTTTTCAGCTTTTAAACTTTTTCCGGTACCTGAGGAACACCTTAAGGCAAATGAGCTGTTTTTATACTGATACCTTAAACATAAGAAATTAGCTTATTTAGAGTGTCTAACGTTAACTATCCCCCCCCCCCATCTTTTACCTTCCATTTCTTTTAAAAATATATTTCGCCTTGACTTTTTTTTATTCTAAAGTGCTTTTAGAGTTATTCATAAAAGAATCTGTATTCTTCATACCATATTCAAATTTTTTCGTTGTCACGTTCATATTGCTTAATAACAACATGTAGATTTTTTTGCTTCTAGCCCCCTTACGGTTGGACAGTCCCAGAATTACATGTTAAAGGGACGAGTTATCTCGTCAAGAACTGCAAGGTGGCTTGTATAATGAAATATGTATTCGAAAATCGTATTTTTTAAAACTTTTGCTACTTATTTAACTATGCTTTGTTCAAAGAAAAATAAGTTAATATTCGTATGAAACATTTTAATTTCTTATATGTGCACTGAATGTGAATGGGACATATTGAATGGGAAAGTGTCCGTGTACTCCAGATGCTGCGTTGGCAAATAAGAAGATCAAATACCGATTTTTACTTATGTCTATTCTGTCGTGCTAAGCACAAAAGTCGTATCTGCACATTTTGTCAAAATTGAGGTACTGTCTTCAATTAGGTGGTTCTTTGTCACATATTTAACCCAGAATACAACATTTTATGGCCCTTTGTCAGTGGGAAATGTTTTAGAAAAAATTCTGAAAAAGTTGCATCCGAATCAAATACATGGAGGCACAGAACTTTAAACGGCAATTTCTCTTTTTGAACTCGGGTGCAGTTACGACTTTTGCGCTTAGCACGGCAGTATTGCTCAACAAGCTTTTATGGTTGAACTTGTTTCTTATGTTCTCATAATCGGGAAGCAAAAAAGAGGCAACCACATGTTACATGAAAGCATATTCTACTTTAGAACAAGGACTTGGTTTAACGCCTTAGCTTGATGGTGCACATGTACCCTCATAATCTTCTTAGAAAACGATGAGAAGTAGCAAACGTGTTTAAAAAAAGGAGTTAAAAGTATGTTCTTTTATGTTATTGATCATTATTTGTTATAGTTACCACAAAGTTCTACACTTGTGTATAAACACAAAAACATATTGAAGTTATTTAAGGATGAAAACAGGTATGCATCTCATCATGTCCGTATGCCTTTTTTATTAGGGTGATTCTCTAAAAATTTCACATTTCTTTATCAGTAGTTATTTAAAAATAAAAATGCTTTCAAATGTTTTTTTTTTTTTTTGTTAAAGTTTATACCAACTCTTTATAAAGACTTTAAGTAGAGAAAATAAAGGGAACGTACTTTAAACCATATTACATTTTAGCTAAGAATATATAAAACGGATATGCCAGAAGAATGACTTTTGTGGGTCGCGTGACGTTTTACCTACACAGAGTTTGTTATCAAGGCATCCTCATATATACAATAGCGAATTCACTGATCAAGTAACGCTCCTGACGTCACAGACAATGAAACTCGGGCCAAAGTATAAAAATTTTATAATATTTTTTGGTAATGTTTGACCTGCAGGGAAATATTTTATTTTGACAAGACTGAACTGAATCCGGTAGCTTAACTGCTTTACTGCTAAGACTAATTTTAGGAGAATGAAGAAACGTAAAAGTGGTCAGCAATTAATGCTATCTACTATAGTTTAGGGTTAATCCACCGGAGCTAGGGTTAAAGTTTCAACTATCAAAATATCACCAAACAGGCAACTGATTCGTTCAAATGTAGAAGCAGTTTTCACCCGTCATATGGGGGCGATTTTCTAGTAGAATTATATTCAAGGATAAAAATTTTCTTAATTAAATGATAAATAGCATTATTAATCTCAATAAAACAAACTTTTATATGAAACAGAAATGTTGTCCAGGAAAGTGTGAGCAAAAATATTTGATACTTAAAAAAAAATTGAAGATCATTCATTTTAAATGTTTTGAACATCAAAATTACAATAAAACCACCAGGCAAACCAGAACTACAAAATGCAACAAAAACAAAACTCATTAAAGCGAAAAACGGTAAAACTAGTTGCAAATAGCTCAAAACTCGTTTTTTTGGATTGCGATCAGAGCGGAATTTTGTTATAATAATAAATCCGAAAGTTTGTAGTCGTTAGTGCCTCAAGACGGGCTCAAAAAGGCAACTTGATGCAGCGCAAGCTGATAAAATAGCGGTAATTATGTGACATAAATGCAAAAAAAAGATAAATAAATAAATAAATAAATGAAATAAAAATGATAATATTTCAGTTATTGCCATTTACCGGCACACGGCAGTATTTGAGTTTATTGGTAAATTCAATGTTACATGGCTTCGGAATAGTTCGTTTTATGAAAAAAAACTAGTCGCCAATGTTTTTATGATTACCTAAGTGACCTGGTTCGCAGTATATGTCACAGTCGATACTTATTATTATCTCTTGTATTCTTAACCTATTCTCTTCAACTAGCTGTTGCTAAATTCAAGTAATAGTTGTAAAATTCAAGCAATCATTCTGAATCTGATCTTGATAGTTTCTCCTACTAAGTTTTCTTTTGACTGATAATTTAGGACTTTAAAGTTAGGAGAATTGTTTCGTCATTCTATATTTAGGAACCCTTTAAAACGCCTAAAAAGCAAAAATAATATCTTTTCACATATTATTACATTTACATATTTGTCCTGTTTATTGAGTAAAAATTTTAAGGTATAAAGTACAGTTTAAGCTACCGTGAAATAAGAAAATAAATAATTTATAATCTGAAAACAGATTTTCTAAAAAAACGTATTGAAAAAAAAATAGTTTTGCATTTTTTCTTTTCCCGGAAATACTTATTTCTTCAAAGCTGATTATGTTAAAGAGATTTGGATTTTCAGCACAAGTTTGCTTTTAAAGAGATTTAATTTCCGTGGGATTATTTTTAAAACAAAGTGAATCTTTATTTCAAATAATATTGCTAGAGCCCTTCTTCAGTACATTGCGTTTATTTTTGTTTCCTTCTCAAATTGTTTTCAATAGAATTAATCTTTATAGGAGGTTTTCTTTTTTTTTTTTTTTTTTCATTATCTGAATTAAATTTCGAGTTGGATTTTGCTTCTCTTTTGCAAAAGTATTTACAAATGAGAGGCTTAACGAAATCGAGCGTTTTTATTTAAAAGTGGTGCATCTCTACCAACGGTGCTCGGAAAACGCATTCTCCACTCCTTTCTACTGAAAATAAAAATGACAAAAAACAAGATTTGAGGCAATGAGAAGCAAAGGGATGTAAGTGGCAAAATTGAAAATTTTGAGATAACCAGTACAAATAGTTGGTAAGCGTCTCCGCTGTCTTGGGGAAATATATAGTACTAGCAAAGAAACTCGTTTGTACTGGTAGCCCTGGTAGGCACTGTATATTTAGAAAAACTGTTCAATGAAAGCCTATCTAGGACATTATCTTTAAACGCGTTTTACTTAAAAGTTTAAAATATCCAATTACATCCCTTTGTTTCTTACTGCCTTGTAATCAATCAATTTTTAAATGTATTTTCTTTCCACCCTCACACCCTGTCACTGCCAACTATGTCGTTGGAAGGTAAGGCAAACTATCTGCAGAAAGGAGTTTTTGAGATATTTGAAAAAAAACAAAACGTGTTTTGAAATTCATGCTAACAATACGGATTTGTTGGAATTGGACGTTTTTTCTAGATTTTATTTTCAGTAGAAAATAAGTAAGTACGCTTGTACAATAAAACTGAAGTGAAATAGATGACAAAAATGCAATTAAAAAATGAAAAATTCGCAGATACTCCTCTTTACCTTCCCGCGGCTGCATCGAGTTATGTGTCCTCCACAATTACGTTTTCTAGCTAATTTAGTGGTAATCAACACGTTGCGCACGAATATCTGCCCGTAAATTTCCAACAAACACACACATATATATATATATATATAAATAACGGAAATATTTGTTTTACTTTTTTATTCGACATTTATGTTGCCTGGTACTCAGTGGCGTAGCTACACTTTCTGCCGCCCGGGGCGGTTCCTCAATTTACCGCCCTTTTTGATGGGAAACAGTTGACACATTAAAGAGACAAAAGTATTTTAATAAAGTTTTAATATACAAGAAAATAAACTCTTTTTTTCCTTCTTATTTTTCTTGCAGAAAAAAAAAGGAATTTAGAGCCCCAACGAAACATTCTAAAAATTAAGTCAAAATTCGTAATTTTAAGCAATTTTTAGTAACGCTTTTAGAAAAGATGCTTGGAGCTCTCTCCAGATTTTTTTTTTCAAAATTAAAATGAGTTTTATGCATTCTTTGATGACGTTAGGGGGTCGGAACTTGTCAAGGAAAATACGTAAATGTACGTATATACGTAAATGTAGGATGTATCTAGTGGTATCTAACTCCAACAAAGACTGGATTTTCCTCCCAAAATGTTTTTAAACTTGAAATCAGTTTAAGGCTATATTTGATGATGTTAAAGAGAATAGGGAACGTTCAGGAGCTTTCTGGAAACTTTTCGATGCCGAAGTTTCAAAAACGCAATTGTAGGCTATCTTTGACGACACAAGTTTCCAAATGATTCCAAAAATGTCAGATGGTTTCTCCGTCTCCCCTAGAAATGTTTTGAAAATGACGTCCTAAAACGCTACTACAACCGTTGTTTGACGTACAACGTTATGAGAGAGAGTTTGGAGGGGGTTTCATACCCGAAATATTTTTTTAAGCTCATTTTAAGCTCTTCACCAATGAGAAAAAAGGATTTGCGGTCATGCTTCAGAAATTTCTAAAAACGAAATTTGGAGTCAACTGTGATGACGTTATGTGATTTCGTGCACATATGGGTTCCCTACAATGGAATTTCTGTTTAAGTTTCAAAAACCCAACTTTAAGCTATTTTTTGGAGACATTGGATGAGATGAGGATTTTAAAGTTCGAAGTTGATGTCCTAAATACACACTTTACACTATATTTAATCATTATACGGGAAGTTTCAGAGTTTGACCGCTCTCAGGATTTTGTAGGTATTGAAGTGTTAAGACCTCAATATTAGGCTAAAAGATGGGATCAGGTGGGCGTTATCCCTTGGAAATGTTTCGAGACTCAAGGCCTAAAACTGCACTTTTGGGCTGTTTGGTGACGTTAAGGAATAGGAAATTTCGGTTACTCTTTCCGAAAAATGTGACATTTATTAAGGGTTTAACAAAGCAATTTTAAGCTGTCTTAGGTGGATCAAAAATTTCCGGCCTCAAAAGTCAAAACACATTTTAAAACTATCTTTGGCACACTTTAGACAGCGAAATGGAGGGGGGGGGGGGTTGAAAATGAAACCCCTCCAAAACGCTGTTCTAAGCAATGTTTGGCCAGAAAAAGGGAGAAAGGGATGATAAGTGGCTCTCCCCTCGGGAAAACTTTCAAAACTAAAGTACTGAAAATGCATTTTATGTTTTGTAACAGTAGGAAGAACTGTAAAGGTCGGGGAAATTTTCATAATTTTTTAAAGGTATAGAAACGTAAATTTGGGTTCAATGTTGTTTCTAAAGGAAAAATTATAACTCCCTTTTGGATCCGAGCTTGAGCGACTCCCCTAATGTTGACAAACCCAGGTTGTTACCAAGGGTACGAGCAAGACTCACACTCTCCCCTTCTCAAGATCCGGTACTGCTATATTACCAAATTTGGATGATTTTCTTTTTCACTAATAGAGGTGAAAAGTGAAAAGCGTTGCCTAGAGATAATTTTACTAATCAAAAACTTTTCCTTAAAATGAATGACTGAATGTGAAACTCATTGTATAAAGGAATTAGTTGATATAATACAGTAGTACAAGCAATTATTATTTGAGTTGAGAATATTTTTTTCATTAAAATGAACATAAAATTCATTCCGTCTTAGTGAACATTTTGTAGTCAATGACCAATCAAAGCCATTGTTGAAACAGATAGTGCTGTTCTGAAGATGAACGAGAAATCACCCACCGTTTGAGACTTCTCTAATTTTACTCTTGTTGTCACTTTCCTTTAAAAAAAATGTTATTTATTTATTTATTTAACTTTTTAAATACGGTGGTTTCCGTGACTTACTTAACTTACTTAAAATCAAGTTGTAGCTTCATCATATAACTAAAGGTTATGAAATTTATTTTTTCCTCCGTAATAGATAACCTTAACAGCAAAAAGAGAAAAAAACACGGTCCCTTGACTTAACACAACCACCTCCGTCTGTCTGTAGCTTCAGACGAACGAAGAGAGAAAACAAAATAACAATAGTGCTGAGATGTCCACATTAAACACACATGTTTTGTACTAGAGTAATTTTATTATCACAGTCGTACTAAAACCTTACAATTCCAAGATCCGTTTTTTTCTTTTCTGCCTCCAGTCAAAAGCATGATTTAATTATTGGTAAAACGCGTGAATTTTTTTACGCATCAAAAGTGTGAAATTTCCGTCCCCCCCCCCAAAAAAAAGTGCCGCCCGTGGCGGACCGCCCACTCTGCCCCTCCCTACCTACGCCACTGCTGGTACTATAATTCTTTAAAAGGAATGATTCCATAAAATGATATGTTTCTGGATTAAATGCTGCGACACAAAATCTATTCATTCATGGTGTTTGTAATGAAAATCCTATCATAAATACTGAAAAAAGTATAGCAAAATAACATCAGTTAATGTCAATCACTTTCTTTTATTTTGAATACCTTTCACAAACTTCTTGGTTTAAAAATTTGACTTAACTACTGAGCGTAAAGTAAATACATGAAGGAATAATAAAAAATGAATGACATTTTCGGTATGCAGCTAATTCTCTTAAAACCGAAAATAAAACAATGCCTGCGGCAAGAGGGAGAAATATGACGTTAATATATGCTATACTATTACAAAAATATTTATTCAAAAAGCCAAAATAACGATAGGTGGGAAGAGAAATTCAATTTCCTCATAACTATATTTGATAAGAGAAAATGTAGTAAAATAAGACTGTGATGTGTTTTGAAATGTGATTAAGAACAACGCATAATATTTCTAAGACTCTTTTTGTAAAATAAAAATATCTTGAAAAACTAATTTCTGAAGAAAGTTATATTTTTCGCGCAAATACTAATTTAGATACATTTTAAAGCAGATAATTTCTTTTTCACAGTGTTAATAAACCACACAAGTAAAACATTGTTACTAATTAAAACGGTAAATGGAAGAGTTGATGCAACATGTGTGTTTGCTCTTGTAATGATTGTAGTCAAGAAAACTAGGATTTACTTAAAAGTATTATATTTAACTTAGCATATGTACAGTAAATTAAAATAAAATAACATTATAAATAAAATTGAAACCGTTCTTGGTTTTATGAAAGTACTGCAACATGCAGTGTAATGGACGAGTGTCCAATGTGGTTAAAATACATCCGGTAGGAATTTTCTTCTCATGGAGCTTAGCCGTTTTATGTCTACAGTCACCTGTGCTGCCCTCTGCGGACAGCGCATTTGCATATTGGCGCAGACATACTCCCACCCTATCAGGAATTGAGTCCTGATAGGGACTTGAGTCCTGATACATAGGAATAAGAGATAGTTTGCACATCGGTCTCTGGAAGATCCCTTTAGCTGTCTTTACTGTTGCAACGCGGACCAGGTCGTCCGCTCCCGGGTGAACTTCAAGAACCCTAGCCAAGGGCCACAAACCAGGTGATGAGGCTTCTTTCACTAACACAATATCGTTGACTTGAATGTTGGCATGAGGGGTGGTCCACTTTTGACGACTCTGCAGAGATGAGAGGTACTCCTTTGACCACTGCTTCCAGAAGCCTTTGCGGAGATTCTGGATCCGGATTCTGGATCCGGAATTCCGGATTCTGAATCCGGAATCTGGATGCGGAGATTCGGGTTCCCACTTTCCTTTGAAGCTATGTTCGTTCAGGTTTGCTGGATCCGGAATTGAACTTATCACATCACCTGTAAGGAAATGCGAAGGAGTCAAAGCATTTATAGAGTCGGTATCATTGACGTCAACACATGTGATTGGACGTGAATTCAGAAGTGCTTCAATTTGAGTAGTTAATGTAGTTAGCTCTTCGAAGGTTAGAGCTGTTTCTCCTATAACTCGTTTGAGGTGAAACTTTACAGATCGAATTCCTGCTTCCCAAATTCCCCCAAAATGAGGGGCAGAAGGAGGAATGAAATGCCATTCAATTGAGAACTGTGTCAAGTAATCAACGACAGGATCCGAGCTAAGAGCATTGAGCCAGGATTGTTCTATCTCATTCAATTTTCGATGAGCTCCATGAAAATTAGTGGCGTTGTCGCTGTATACGTGGCGAGGGGTGCCACGGCGAGCACTAAAGCGTCGCAAAGCAGCGATGAAAGCTTCTGTTGTCAGATCGCTTACTACTTCGATGTGTAATGCCTTAGTGGACAGGCAAATAAAAAGTGCAATGTAACCTTTCGTAACTTTAGCACCTCGACCTTTACTAAATTTTATAGAAACAGGTCCGGCGTAATCTATTCCAGAATGAAAGAAAGCTCTTTCTAAAGTCACTCGTGGTTTAGGCAGATTGCCCATGAGCTGTGAACTGTTACCAGTTTTGAATCTATGACATTTTATGCATTGATTAACACATTTGTTGATCAATCTTTTTCCTCCTATTATCCAATATGATTGCCTTAATATATGAGATAATAAGGTAGGACCAGCATGCAAATAAGCTACGTGTTTTTCGCGAATTAACAGTTCACTAAATCTGTGTTGTGATAGGATGATGATAGGATGTTTCCTGCTCATGGGTAAGTCTGCGTTCTGTAACCGACCTCCCACCCGTAAGAGACCGTTTCCGTCTATGAATGGGAAAAATGAACGCAAAGGACTGCGTCTTTTCAGTGGCTTTTGAAGCCGAATGCATTTTTTTCTCTTCAGAAAAATGTGTGTCTTGAACCCAGTGAATGAGTTTTTCTTCTGCAGCCCTTGTTTCTGCAGAAGTGAGTGAACCGAGGGTATTGCAAGAAGCAATATTGAATCCGATTCTTTTTTTACAAAGATTAATAAATCTGTAGCAATATGCCAAGATGCGAATAATTTTCGATAATGATGAATATTTTTTGAATAGACGAACGAATAGGTCATTTGTTGAACTAGCATGAAAGTTAAACATTGGATTTGATTTTTCCTCAGCTTTAACTGCGCTAACAACGTCTGTAGAATGTAATTCAGCCGTAGGCCAATGCATTTGATTTGAATGTAGCCACTGCGGGCATGCCACCACAGATCGCAATTTGGTAGACATTTAGGGTCGATACCACGTGAAGCGATGTCTGAAGGGTTCTCTCTGGAGGATACGAAATTCCAGTGAGCTGGGGGTAGAACTTCTATTATTTCAGAAATTCTATTTGCGACAAAAGTCTTCCACTTACGTGGATGAGAAGATAGTCATGAAAGAACTACCTTTGAATCTGTCCATGCGAAAACGCGAAGATTGAAATTCTTCAACGAGTTGAGAACAGTGAGAAATAATTTTGATAACAAGTGCGCGGCACATAATTCCAGTCTAGGAATGGAGATTTGCTTGAGTGGAGCAACCTTAGTTTTAGCAACCAACAGTGAAACTGTTGTGGACCCGTCGACAGTTTGACGACAGTAAATCACAGCCGCGTATGCTAGTGATGACGCGTCTGCAAAACCATGTAATTCAGTTTCGCATTCTGAATCAATGGTGACACTTCTAGGAATAGTGATATCATTTATTTCGTTGAATGATGCCTGAAACTTTAACCATTCGGTTTCCATTAACTTCGGAATGGGTGAATCCCAATCCCCCTTGATAAGCCACAACTTTTGATAGAATATTTTGATTGTAACTACACAAGGTGCATGTAATCCCAAAGGATCGAAAATACGTGCAGACTCCGATAGAATCCGTCTTTTAGTGTAGGGTGGTAAAAGAGATAAATTAACCTTGAATGCAAATGTATCATTTGTTGAATTCCAAAATAAACCTAACACTTTAGAACTAACGTGTGCATCACGATTGATTTCAAAGCTTGTTTCCTAGGAACATTGCTCGGGAAATTCTTCAAGGAATTTGGAAGAATTTGAATTCCATTTTCTTAAGTTAAATCTGTAGGATTGTAAAATTGACGCAATATGTTTGCAAATTGAAATTGCGTCTGAAAAATTACTCGAACCTGACAAGAGATTATCCATATATACGTCTTCTTGTAAAATGCGTGATATTTTAGGATTAGGTGTATCAAGAGCAATTTGTTTGATACATCTGGTAGCTAGGAATGAGGCGGAAGCTAAACCGTACGTTACAGTTTTTAACCTGTACGTTTGTATTTTATCTTTGGCATTGTATCGCCAAACAATTTGTTGATAAGGTTGATCTTCGTCCGATACTAAAATTTGACGGTACATTTTCTCAATGTCCGCAGTGAAAACTATTTTTGGAAATCTGAAGTTTAGCAATATTTCAAAAATATCTCGTTGTAATTTGGGACCCACTCCTAAAATTGAATTTAGCGAAGTTCAGTTTGAAGTTTTACAAGATGCGTCAAAAACTACGCGTAATTTTGTAGTGGTACTAGATGGCTTGAAAACAGCGTGATGAGGCAAAAAACACTGTTCATTTTTTAGAAGAATATCAGAAATCTTTGTTAAAGGCGACATGTGAACTGAATCTTCGTAGTTGAGCATAAATTCTTTATAATGTTTTTCGAATTCCGGATTGAATTTGAATTTTCGTTCCATGGCATAAAGTCGCGAAATAGCCGCGGATTTTGAATCGCCTAACTCAGCTTTCGACTTCAAAAACGGTAACTTCACAACAAAACGTCCATCGAAATTTGTTGAATAATTTTCTTTAAAGTGTGTTTCTACGAATTCTTCTTCCGGTGAAAGAATTTTACTTTTCGCTACTGATACTTCTTCCATTTCCCAAAATTTTCTAAGCTTACTATCAACATTTAATTCGTAAATGTGTAAGCTAGTTGATGAATTTGAATTCGACTGATTTTCTGGCAGTCTTCCCGAAACTAAAAAACCAAAAATTGAGTTTTGAGCGATTAAATTACTTTCCGAACAATTTATCCGACCCGGAAGGAAAATAGAGAATAGGTAATCAGCACCAAGAATCATATTCACTTTACTTGGAAGGTAAAAGTTTTCATCGGCTAAATTAATGTTACTTAAATGTGCGAAATGTTCCTTTTGAATTGCTTCAGTTGGAAGTGGGGCCGTCAATTTATCTAGAATTAAAGCATTTACGGGCAGTGGAATATCAGGGTTGAATCTGGAACTTAAATTGACTTCAACACAGCCTTTAGTCAAACCAATTTTAGAACCTGCAAGACCAGTGATAGGGAAACGTGCATTTTTTCTTTTTAATCCCAAAGAATTTAAACAGGAGTTGGATAGGAGCGTAGTCATGCTTCCTGAGTCACACAAAATTCTTAAGGTTCTCGATTCCCCGCTAGCATCTTTGACAAAAACACAAGCTGTAGGTAATAACGCAAATGCAGCTCTAACGACATTCACAGATACGCTTTTTTCGTTTCGTGTTGGGATATCAGTTTGTTGTACACTAGAGTTTATTTGCGGAAAGTTTTGACTTGAACCTTTCGAATAAAATGCATTCGAGAAAACATTTTTTTGCTCATAACTTTCATGCAGAAGTGAATGATGTTTGCGTTTGCAAAAATGACATGAATAAGAAGAATTGCATGATTGAATATCCGAATACTTGTTAGATAAACAATTAAAGCACAATTTGAATTTATTCACGAATTGCTTGCGTTCTTTTACACTCATTTCTTTAAATTTCGGACATTTTGACAAATAATGAGAAGTGTCCTTACATTTTATACATCTATTAGATGCACTATTTTTATTACTTCTGGATGAATTTCTAATTTCATTGCATTCGGTTGAATTGCATAATTCTAAAGATACACATTTATTATTTAGAAACTCCAAAAACATTTCAAATGTAGGAAATTCTTCCTTAGTTGTATGTTTCGCCCATTCTTCCCGTGTTTTGCTATCCAATTTTTGTAATAAAATATAAATTAGCCAAATATCTCTAGAATCTGCTTTAGAATCTATAGATTTTAGACCTCTGATAAGTTCGTCAGAAATATCAGTGAGATTGCGCAAATTAGCACAGTTAGCGTTAACAATATCTGGTTGATCCATGAAGGTTTTAATTAAAGAAGAAATTATTTGTTTCTTATTATCATAGCGAACTAACAGTTTATCCCAAGCTTCAGTATAACCAGTTTCCGATATAGGAATATGCTTGATTATACTTGCTGGTTCAAAACACAAAAGCCCTTTAAGATATTGAAATTTTTGAATGTTTGAAAGCCTATTATTTTTATGCACTAATGAAAGATACAAATCTTTGAATGAAGGCCAGTCTTGATATTGACCAGTAAAAGATTCAATGTTTAACTTGGGTAGCTTAAAATTATTACTTATTGAATTACCTATAGGCATACTATCATTATTTTCAATTTGCACTGGATTTAAATTCACAGATACATTTTCAAGAGCTTTTTGTAGCTTGACTTTGGTTGCATAATACGTTTCTTCGAACTGTTCGATTTCCGAAAGTTCTTCCGGCAATTCTGAATCAGCTTTGTTAAATTCAATGAATATGGAATCTAATCTTTCAAGTTTGTTTCTTAAATCAAATTTATCAAATATTTGTCCTTCGTCATTAATGAAGTTGGTTATTCTAGTCAGAGCCGCTTTGGCTCGTCCACGAAGTATTTTAACGGCTTTTTCATCAGTGACGTGTTGCATTTGTGAAGTTTTATCTTCAGCACTATTGCCGGTCATTTTGAATGACGAATGGTAACCAAAGTCAAACTATTTGATTGAAAAGATATACTTATCTTTGAATTCTTTAAATGTTGAATCCTCGAGTAGAATCCATATGATCTCGCCTGGTGCCTCCAAATGTTTGCTCTTGTAATGATTGTAGTCAAGAAAACTAGGATTTACTTAAAAGTATTATATTTAACTTAGCATATGTACAGTAAATTAAAATAACATTATAAATAAAATTGAAACCGTTCTTGGTTTTATTAAAGTACTGCAACATGCAGTGTAATGGACGAGTGTCCAATGTGGTTAAGATACATCAGGTAGGAATTTTTTCTTCTCATGGAGCTTAGCCGTTTTATGTCTACAGTCACCTGTGCTGCCCTCTGCGGACAGCGCATTTGCATATTGGTGCAGACAATGTGTTTGCATTTTATATGATTGTATGTTTCAAGTTTTTGCTGATATTGTGTTTAAATGTTTTTTCACGACAATCGATACTGTATCATAAAGTTTGGCAAATATGACGTTTTCTTTAGAAGGGAGTGCGAAAAAGACGGGCTTGAATTATATGTGTGCATATCACTATAAATAACTTTTGTAAAATGACAGTTAACATAGTGATGATCTCTATTAAGTTACGTAATTACTTCTTCAAAAATTGCGTATCAAGTGTCTTTATAAACGTTTAACATTAAAAAAAAAATTCCGGCACCCTGTAAAAACACAGGTATGTCTATCATTGTGAAATATTTCTCAAAATAAGAAAAATACAAAAGTTTTAAAAAGCTGTATTTTTTAAAAAATAAATTATCGGTGTTTTAAACATTAATTAGACAATGTATGGAACAACGCTTCTTAAATACCTTTTTCTCCATGTTGCCTGCTCATTTAGCTTCTTTTAACTAAAACTTTCTTTTTAATATAAATAATTTTAACCTACATGAAAACACCGTCAGCTCTGTCAATTCCAGCCGAGGACTGCAGTTTAGTGCTTATTAGCACACATCAACACGGCTTAGGAGTGATTGAGCTGGAGGTGGAAAACCTCCAGCTCAGCTTGGTTTTCCACCTCCAGCTCAGTCACTCCCCAAGGTCTGAGGATTAACCCTCTATTCTCAGTTTCATCGCCAACAGCGTCATAGTCCGCAAAAAAACAAGAGACTCGATCCCTCATTCTTTAAACCCTTTATCGGCATTTCCAATTGTAGCTGCTTTGAAGTAAGCGGTGCTCAAAAGCTCACCAATATTTTTTCTGTAATAGTTTGTCCTAGATGAATAACCATAAAGTTGTCACATGCTTGGCTATAGTAGTTTTTTAATAGGCAGAAAAATTATGCATCAGGAGCTGCAGAAGATGCGATGTGTTGAATGGCAACCCGACTAAGATAATGTTTTTTCACTGCAATATTAGTTAAATAAAAGTTATGTGAGATTTATAATTGTCAATGCTCATCAGAGCAGGAGATTCTTTGCTTGGTTTAATTCATTCAACTAGTCAATTGGTCAACTAGTTTATAAATAGCCCCTGGTCACCCGCTTTTGAACGATACCTGCCTTGATTCAATGCGTTCTTTAGCCTCAGAAGAGAAGCTCAAGGTCGCGTGGACAAACACATAGACAAATAAGCGTTTTTAAGATTTAATAAAATGGACAGCATAGTTAGTTTAATAAATTCCGAAGCACGGGCAATAGGCAAGTTCGTCATCTTTCCCCGCGTTGCTGCACGTCATCTTTCCCGTGTTGCTGCCCGTCAACTTGCCCCGCGTTGCTGCCCGTCAACTTGCCCCGGGTTGCTGCCTGGGTGCCCCAGATTGCCTGTTTGAACGGATTCTTCTTCATTGCCGTAAAAAAGGCGATTAATTCACATTTCTTCATGGTAATAGGTAGTATTTAAACTAAGTTACTAATAAATACTAAAGAGATATGATATATCCTATATGTATCTGTAGCATAGCTTATTTACACATGCATAAAAGTTATATCGGGACGACGGTAAACAATCAGAGCTTCAGAACTAACACAAATATGGCGATTTCAGGGTCTCTATGCTATTGCTGAACGAACAGTGGATAGAAGAGCGAGTAGCATGTAGTTGATGCAGTTTCCTAGTTTAAAACGGAAAAATTAAGGCATTCGTCATCTTGACCCGATCTCCCCTACACGGCGGTTACTTTTCGTTCCAAAATGCGTCAAATATTATTACCCTATTTTAAACAGACCAGAATCAGATTGCATCATAATTAAAAATAAATAAATACGCGTGTTGAACGACTAACGTTCCTGCATTAGAAAATTAGTTTTCTTTTAATATATTTTTCCTTGGGTTAGAAGAAATGGAGAAAAAAACTTAGGGAATTTTAACCCATCTTCCTCATTAAGAATTTTAAAGATTTAAGGGAAATAAAGATTACTTAGGGGCTTTTCTTGCAGTCATATTTCAAGATAAATGTTTATTTCTCCGGTTTTCTTTCTTTCTTTCTTTTCTTTTTTTTTGCTTTTTTTTCATTCATATTTTCCTATTTAAATGTTTAAACACAACAGGGATTGCAATTCAAACTATCACAATTTTATGCCCTTTTTAAAAAAAAATTCTAATATTTTAGAAATACAAAAACACATAAATATCAACAATAATACCCTTCTGCAAAACTGTTTTTTTTTTTTTTTTTTTTTTTTTTTTTTTTTATGTTAGGTATCAGTTTCTGCAGCTGAAATTGTAACGAATGTCGTTTGTTTTCTTTTAAAAGATTTTTTTTTTTTGACTTTTTTTTACTTGTTAAAGTAATGCATCAAGCTTTGTCATCTTTGCAAATTTTATGAAAAACCAACATCATTACCTTCTTTGTACATTTGTAAACATTTGTTAAAAACTGTAGAATTTGCTTTTCAGGTGCTTAGAATAAAACGAAAAGTTTAACTAATAATATATTTGTAGATACAATAAAATGTTCCATCACAATGAAATAAATTCATTTTTTTTTTCATTTCTAGGTCAAAAAATATAGAAAGGCTTATTTAAAAGTTACATGTCGTTTTGTTTAAAAAGCAATGAATGTGATTTTTCATTTGAAACATTTGCAACATTTATTGAAATAATACGTTTTAGACAATCGTAATATCAGACATTTTTTTCTTAAGGAAAGAAATAATAAAACTTTTCATAATGATTTATAAGTTTCTTTCAAATAGCTTTATTGCATGCATCAAATTAAAAAATGACTCGAAATGTTTAGGATTAACAAATTATTTTTAAGTTATTTCGGCATTTAAAATAATATTGATTGTGAAACAACGCATTTTCTCCTAGTTTTAATTTTTTTCTTTGCTGCTTTGTTATTTGAGAAAGCGTTCTGGTTTTAAATTCAATACAACTTCGATTGAAGATATTTAATACATGAGTAAAAGAAGAGGCGTATACGCATTCGCATCTTTAGTTCAAAGCTGCATTTGCAATTTAATTGCATATAGTCAATGTTTCCATTTAGATTAATATTTGATGCTCAATTTCCTACAAGATCAAAAAAGGACTCACAGCAGAACTTTCGTTTGATCTGGTTATTCATGTATGCGTCAAAATTAGATTATGAAAACTAGTGGAAAATGATTGCTTAAGTTAGCTGATTCCCTACGCACCTAACAAATGCAGATACTAATTGGAAGTATTGCTGTATTTTAATCCAAAACAATCGAGTCTATTCCAAGTAAATGACATTTATAGGGACTGCTATAGCATTTCATGTAAGATTAAAAACCATTGGAACAACCAAATTTTTCCTGCGGAGGAGGATGAAGACAGGTAAGTTCCTATAGCTTTTTTGCGTAGTTAAACTAGATTTTTCTCTCGGCTTTGCTCTCGTTGATGTAAGTTTTGTCAATCGGTACTGGTTGTCAGTAAATACAGGACGAATTAACGTAAAAACGATTACCTAATACAATTAAGGTTGTTGGTCAATACTGGAAGAGATTAAATAATTATAAAGGCAAAAACCTTCGCAATATAAATCTAGCGGTAGAAAAGAAATTTTTACAGTATATCCCAAAAATGTCCTATTCGAACAAGATCAACAGTTCTAATGAAAATTCAACATTTCCTCTAAAAATGCAGATCCTAGTCAGATTGTGCCGGCGCTGCACGAGCTATCTCAAGCGTTGTATTGCTCCCTGACGGAGAAAGGAAAAGAAAACACGTGACGCATGCTTCTCATGAAAAAAAAAAAAGAGCGAGAAATGATGCAGGGAGAAGAAAATGAATGAAAGAGGATGTTTTAACGTTTCGAGCAAAATGCGTTTTACAGTTCTATTCTTAGGCTTCTATTAAAAAGTTCTTCTAAATCATGTTGTAGAGCAGCACATACAAGTGCTACTAGTACCATTTTTTGCCCCAAAAAGGAATTGTTCTACTTTCACTTGCACTATTTATCTTCAAATTTTTAATTTTGGCACTTGCATCTCCTTGCTTCTTACTGCCTCAAATATAGCTAAAATGCTTAAACTCTTATCAGAGTAAAGGAAACAGTTCCAAAATATTGACAAAAGGCACTTCAAATCCTGATTCGAATACAATTCTTAAGAAGCCTCTTTAGATATATTAATCTCTAAAAACCCCTATCAGAAGGAAGTAAATAGCTAGTTTCAACAGCCCTTTTAAAAATACCGATCAGAGTTAAGATAAATTTTTTCTAAAAACTCCGTTTTGAATGAGGATAATAGTGCATTCTAAATATCCATTAGAATAACGATATTAGTGTCTTGAAAATCCTCAATACAATAAAGGCAATGGTTTCAATTAACTTCAACCACCCTCCGAAGATCCCCGTGTTGAATAGTTCAAAAAATGGCCCAAAAACATTCAACAACCTTTAAAAAAAGAGCGATTCTCTACTATCGACATGAAATATGGATTTATGTCCCAAAAAATCCTAACTGAGCGTCATTATAATACTTAAAACTTCAAAAACTCATTGCACGTTCAATTAAAATGTAACATAATGACCAAGTAGTGTTACGGTAATGTGGTGGCTTGGCAAAATTGGAGATAAATGATAGGGCTCGACCGATGGCATTTTTTGGCCGATGGGCCGATGCCGATTGTTGGCCGATTGTTCAAAGATGGCCGATGGCCGATGGCCGATTGTTTTCCTCCAAATGGCCGATTGCCGATGGCCGATGGCCGATGCCGTTGGCCGATGGCAAAAAAAAAAAAAAATCAAACAGAAATAAATTGATAAAATTGTCAGGGATTTAAAAGATCGTTGATTCATTTCACTTTACTTCCGTTCTACGAATAAGGAATTGTAATCACAAGAAAAAAAAAATCAGATTTTGACCTAAATTTCTATTTTACGATCACCCAATTTAAACTTCACAAGTTTTTTCGGCACATCTGCTGTACATGCATATGTACCTAAGAACATATAGATGACCGAAATATCCATTTTGAACGCCTCCTCAGTTAATTATCGCAAATTCTCTAGTGATGTCTTCATGCGCGTAAACTTGCGTCACTCAAAAACTTTATGAAATAGTAAGTTGAAAACTCATCTGTACGTATTATGATCTAAAAGTTAGAGGACAAGTTGTATAAAACCTTACCCTGAATAGTTCACATTACCGAAGCACATCGATCTACAAAGTAGTCACCTATATATATACAAATTGAACATATAACTAAGATTTCAGAAAAAGATTGTAATGATGTATAGATTTAGGAACACTAAACATAGTTAAAAAACATTAAACTATGTTGTTTAATCATTCCCAAGAAAAAAAATAATAATAATAATAAAACAATGAAACCTTCAACAAATTACGCAATTAAAGTGGAAAGATTGCACGTAGACATTTTTTAGTCATCAAATTAAACAAAAAAGGTAACAGATAAATTACAATATTAAATCATAATAGGAATATTTTTATACTTATTTAAAATGTATGAATAGAAAATTTTGCATTTTTCAGAAAACTAAAACAGTGACATAAATTTTGCTGAAAAAGAAAAAGCCATGAAAAGAGCGAGGTTCTTAAAACGCAGCTACAATAAACAAACTCAATATTTACACCAAGTTAATAACTGAATACATATACTACTTGATCTGTTGTTTGCACACATAATATTAAACAATTTGATTGTTTAATCTTTTATGAAGCTTTACAAACATGTTCAAATTAAATTGTTCAATATAACAATAATTTTCTGAAATATAAAAAATTCCATAATAGAAAATCCTTGAAACTTTTCCATAAGAAACGAAAATAAGTTATTCATTGATTTTATATAAATACATTAAAATAGTTACTTACGACAGAAAAAAAAATCGATCTCAAAAAAGATGGCGCATTACAAAATGGGGGGGGGGGGTCACCCTCTGATTTTGCAGTAACTCACACTTCGGCCCCAACCTCGGCCTATTTTAATGCTCTAAATTCTTTCTAAACAATAGATAAAGTTTTTGAAAAAAATCTCTAATTTTATGAATGGTGTTAGTTTTAAACAACTCAAAAGGAGTGGGAGGAGGGACGCGCAAGTGTTCTTGGACATTCAAAAAATAGTCGTAAAAAATAGAGTTCAAAATAATCATAAACATTGAGCAGAAAAACCCTTTCAAAACTTGCACCCGAGTTTGTTTTGATGTGCAGTGGCGGATTTAAAATATAGCAACTGTTGCAATTGCGCGAGAGGCACCATAACCATAGTGGCACCGTAGGAGTTAGAAAAATGCTTGTGATAAATGTTTTACAACTTCTGTGATAGGGAAATAGGGCCCCAAAATGTATTTCGACGGGCCCCAAACTTGTAACTCCGCCGAAGCGATACAGAAAAGACTGCATTACTGTGATTTATATTACAAATTATCAAAAATACCCGGCGTTGCCTGGGTCAGTCATAATTGCGAGAAACAATCGCTACTTTCTTTCGTTTTCTGTTTTAACTGAAAGAACTCAAAACACATCGTTTTGACGTGATTAAAAATCGAGCTTCTTCCTTACCCATAAAAGTAAAATAGCAATAAGTATAAAGAACGAACGAATATTAATTTAGAAACGAAAGCACCAATTTAAGCATATAAAAATTTGAAGAATTTCCAAAATACGAACTAACAAAAACAAAGATCACTAAAAAAACCCGTGCGCTTTATTTAATTAAATAGTACACACACATAAAAAAAAGCTCTCTACTAGGTTTCTTTAAGGGTGCAAAAAGTAGAGTTAGAGTTAAATGACTTTAAACTCATGTTTGCTCCGGAGAAGCCTTGATTCAAAATTTTCATTATTGCTGTTGTTAGGCAACGAATTTTTGTAACAATGGGTTTTATATTCGCGACTCCAGAGCTCGAATACGCTACCTTGCGGTGAAAAACCAATGCTAAAGAAAAAGGTAAAACATTCCATTCCACGTGTTTTCTTTGGGGTAAACTACAGGCTTCTAGCAGTTTGTGGTGTAATGTAATTTCAGAAGAATAGAAAAGAAGGCTTCTCACAAACACGATGAAAAATTAATGTCATTCACTACGCGTCAAAGCAAGTTTTACGGTATTTTTTTGTTTTACCTTTTTCATCCGCCATTAGACAGTGGCTGCTGCGCCCCCTATAGTTTATTGGAGTTGCGAATTTAATCATTTAATGGGGAAATTATATGAAATTTACTGTTTTCCACCATAACTTTTTAAAACTAAGTTTATAAGGAATAAATTGTAGCCTAAGTTGCTCCCGGATAATATAGCTATATATGGTGAAAAAATTATTAAAATCCGTCCAGTACTTTTGAAGTTTACCCCCGGACATCCCCAAAGAAGCAGCCATATATATATATATATATATATATATATATATATATATATATATATATATATATATATATATATATATATATATATAATAAATGAATGTTTGTCTGTATGTCATCCATGAACTCAAAAACTACCCGGCAGATTTGGCTGAAACTTTCACCGTTTGTTATTTTTGGTACTGGGAATGTTTATAGACCAGTTCGAAAAAAATTCGATCGATAGTTCCTTTTTTATTCCAATTTAAGTCACAATCCATTGGATAAATACGAATAAAATTATCGGCTGCAGAAATTAATTCGCGTGAAAGATCTCATTGATAAGAAGTTAACTGTTGCCATTTTTCTTGAGTTTGAACAAATAAATTCTTTCTTTATTGTTTTATGGCTTTTCATGCAACGGGGGGACTTAAAACTTTTTCTATTTGATATTTTTAGCGATTGATTGATCTTGCAAACTGCGTGAGTACAAAATTTGAGTATAGTCACGGCTTCACTTGATACCTGGACCGATTATTATGAAAATTGCTATATATGTGTATTTTTCCACGGAGAAGGTGCATAATATGCTCATTGAAGCCACTCACCACCAGGTGGCACTGCAGAGTAGCAACTTCTGCCCCGTTCAACCGATTGTCATGAAAATCAGTATAATGATGTATTTTTTTTTTTTTTGTTGTCGTAGCAACGCGCGTCGGGTACAGCTAGTTTATGTATAAAGATGAGGATACAACTCCTAAGAAAGCAATAAATGTCATGCTTGCTCCGGAGAAGCCTTGATTCAAAATTTTCATTGTGATTACTTTTAATATTGCTGTTCTTAGGCAACGAATTTTCCTAATAATAGGTTTTATATTTAATCATAACATGGGGAAATTACATGAAATTTAATGTTTTCCACCATAACTTTTTAAAACTAAGTTTTTAAGGAATAAATTATAGCCTAAAATGCTCCCTGATGATGTAGCAATCTATGGTGAAAAAAAGGTTAAAACCTGTCCAGTAGTTTTGAAGTTTATCCCGGACATCCCCACAGAAGTAGCCATTTATGTATATAGATATCGAAAAATTAAGAATTACCGTCGGCTCAACCGGAATCTAACAAAATGACACAAAAACCGGTTTTGCCATCTCATATTTGTTTCCAAGGTGTCCAAATCGGCAATATATTACCAAATGATCGTCAGTCTGAGACACTATATTAGTTTTGCATTGAAATAAGTAATTAATAGCCACAAAAAATGAGTAAACAGGCTTTTCAGAACACCCGATCGAAAACAAAAAAGGAAGTGCACAACTGGAAGTGCACACCCCACATGCGAAAATTATCCTTCTACAGTTTACGATTTTTGAGTTATGACTTATGAGAGGTATGTACGTACATCCAGCAGCAAGGAACAACGCAATAATAAACTTGTTTGGTACTTGAATGCAGTATTAAAAACTCTTTCAGGGATGACTAAAATAGAAATTCATACTGAAATTTAGTAAACAATTTTATATGAAAACAACCTTTACTTTGTATTAAAAAGTAAAACATCAAAGGTCCTTTTTTTTCAAAAACATCGGCCAGTTCCATCGGCTTTTCGATGTTTTTAAGGCCGATGGGCCGATGTTTCCTGCAATTTAGCATCGGCCGCCGATGCCGATGCCGATGGATAAATTGTTGAACAATCGGCGCCGATGCATCGGCCAGGCCGATGCATCGGTCGAGTCCTAATAAATGATGAAATTGGAAAATCATTTCACCTTTTAATACAACTTTAAAAGGTATTTGATAGGGTTTAAAAAATATATATATTTGGCAGATTTTGTTTAATTTTAGTTTAACGTTTAATGATTTTGTTAACCTGCTTAATATATTTGGTGGAATTTTTACATTTAAAGATACATTTTGATGGCAGTAGCGACAAATTTATTATCGCTCTCCACAACCACGCAGCAGTCTCACCAAATTCATTTTAAAAAATAATTTAAACTAATGGCACTTTTTATTTTATGCCAATTTATATTATTTAAATATCCTTTAAATTCTAAAATAATCCTCCAAACCATTTTTAATCGCCAACCCGTCACATTACCGTAATATCAATGGGAATTCCCCAAGTTTCTGCTACTGTGTAGTCTTTTTATTTATTCTATTAAGATATAATTTTTCATCCCGAAGAGTGAAGACAATTAAGTCCAGATAATCTGTAAGAGTTTGACTAGTTGAAATTGAAATATATATCAATCGTTGATCGGCTGCATAATGTTTGTCTTAGGTCTTCTGCCCAAAATATATGTATGAAATTCAGGAAACATGATCAAAAGTTAATTTAAATACATCTGGTTACCAACAAAGTTCCATTGCTTTAAAACACTTGTAAAAATATCATGTCTTCATTGCCAAGCAAAAATAGCATAAAATAAAGTTAACCGGCTTTTTTCTCAAGCATATTAACTCATGTAGGTGATGCGGGGGATCTATTGAAAATTAATTTTTCGTTCTTTTAAAGTGCTAAAAACTTTTTTTTTGCAATCAATTTAGCCCCTTCGATAATATCTTTGTTTACAAAAAGATATTTTAAAAAATGGGTTTTAAATTAATTTTCATCGTTATTTTTTTCTGAATGAAAGGATCCAATATCATATTCTGTTCCCCGACAACGCGTATGCAAAATTTCAAAATGATCGGTTAAATAATTAACGCTTGAAAGCGAAACCCAAAAAGTTATTTTCACAATTATAATATCAGTAAGGATAATGTACTGAGTTTCGGCAATAAGGTTAAAATTAAGGGCAGTGGATAGTTATATTATCCATGTTCCTGTTGAAAATGTTCAGGTAGTATAAAAACAGAAACGAATTGTTCTACATTTCATTCGCGTTAATAGATGGTCAACTCTTATTACTTCGCCGTTCTTGAAATAATAATGAAATTCTGATCACACATATTTAAAACAGTAAAGGAACAATAATAGTACAATACATCAGTGGTCTCAGCGCTCGTGCTCGTTTCAAGTTCGTGTTCTTTTTCACTTCAAACAAACAATGCGAGGAATGATATTTCGAATTCATACTAAATACATGCACGAACAATGTCGAGTAGTTTCGCGTTTTCTTAGTTTTCACATACTCACTACGTAGCAGCATAGCTTTATTTGAAGAACGGAATTTATTATTATTATTTTAATTCTGCCTTAAAAAAAAACCTTCGAAAACAGTCAAGTTTTACGTTTGTTGATTTTCGCTTATTCACTACAAAACTGCGCATATTTCCATAAGTGGCGGGAGACTGGTAATTTTTTATTATTTTTCTTTGAGCATAATAATTCTATAAAACTTCATACGCACACAGTCGATATTTCAGGTTTTCTTGGTTTTTGCCTATTTACGTAATGGCACATCTTTCTCTTAATGACGGGATGAAGGTAATTTGTTCTTTTTTGAACGGAGTCATTTCAGGTTGTCCTCGTTTTCATCTATTCACTACGTGCAGCAACAATAACAGTGAAATTTTTCTTAAATGACGTTTTTCGTTAAACATGAATTACATATATGATTGAGGTTTCAATATAAAATAAACAATCAAGCATACATAAAATCAAATAATAACAAGATAAATAAGAAAATGCTTGAAATTTAAAGCATCCCCAAATGCAACGTGTATCTAAGAGCATTTGTGTGTCATAGATTGACTCATAACTGCAAACGTTTCCACTAAGATATATTCCTTCTGTATCATTTTTAAGGATTCAAGCCTCAAAAAAAAAAAAAAAAAAAAAAAAAAAAAAACTCTAATTTGAATTCCGAAACTTTGAATTCAAATTATGTTTTTCGCAATCACGAGTTGCGACACGACTCTACTGGTTAGAGTTATTGTTTCTAGAAATGGCTCCCCCGCCCAAGCATGTCCCTCCTCCTGGGTGCTTACGTGTATATAGTTGTGTGCGTGTGTGTGTAGGCTTACGTGTGTGCACGTAGGCATGTGTGTGTCGGCTTACGTGTGTGCACGTAGGCGTGTGAATGTGTGTAAAGGCGTGCGCGCGTAGGCGACTGTGTATACGCATGCGTGTGTAGGACATGGACGTCACTGCCCAGCAAAAGTGGATTCCGGGGGACAGTGCTCAGGACCAGCCGCACCGCCGCCGGTGGACGATGGTGCTGCAGGCCTGGTCCAAGCTGAAAAAGGAACCGGAACATCAAGGACTGTCAAGTGAGAACAATAAGCAATCGTGATTGCTCAAAAAAAAAAAAAAATCACTGTACGTTAAAAAGAAATGTTGAAAGTTTCTTTTTTAAACATTTTCTCCAGCACTTTTTTGATTAAAAAAAAAGATTCCATTAATGAGGACTCACGTGCCTTTCATCTCTAAAACATACAGGATGTCCGAAAAGCTCTTGACATATTTTAAAAACTCATAGAAAAACAACAAACCGTCGTATCAAAATGGCGTTTGTGCTATAGTACTTCATAGATTTAAAAACTTTTTATGACATCGTAAAGAAAAAGAAAATATATAGCTATATAAATAATCGCGGCATTTTTTTTTTTTAGTTTCCAAAGGCGGATAAAAAAGATAATACTGACATCCAAACAAATTAACTGAACAACAAAACGAAATAACAAAAGAATAACAGTCCAAAAGTCCATCGGACAATTCGGTGTCTTGCCTCCCAGTATCGTTACCACAGGTTCCTGGAGCATAGCGTGGGGTAGCCCATCAGACGACTACAATCCATAGGTTCCCGAAGGCTACAGAGCATGCAGTATGTGTCATTAAAGGCATAAATGCGTTGTAAATTTCCTTGCAAGGTAGTCATAGCCAGTGGTTAAGGCGGAATTCTTCGACTGCTCTCATTCTGGGCCGGTCGGAAATTTTTTTGGTATATTTCCACCAAGATTTCTGAGAGTTCCTAACTAATAGCTCCTTTTTCAAGTTGCTCTTAAAAATCGCATGACAGAAAACTGTAGATCACTTAGCCGCTAAGCATTTTCAGAGTGCACCACGAATTGCTGTATTGTAACAGTAAAAATTTGCCTTTCTGACGATACAGCTGTCAATGTAGATTACCTTAAAATTGAACTTTTGTCTTTCTTTCCTTTCTTTTTACGATGTCATAAAAACTCTTGAACCTGTGAAGTATTCTGCTGTGGGCACGTGAACGGCAGTAACTGCAAATGTTTCATCTTTCATTTGTCTGCATTTTTGTCATTTATTCTACGTTACTTTGTTGTACTAGCTTTCTTATTTGGTGTCCTCAGAAAAAAAATAGCGCGAAAAACACATCTTATTCCAACATTTTCCTATTGTTAGTAAGAAATCCAAAACGCGTTTCTTCGAATAGTTTGAAAACTCATTTCTGCAGATCCTGCAGCTTGCCTGCCCACGGCAATATTATGGCGTAAACAGCACATTGGTACGCCATTTTTTTGCTATTCTATGACGATTTAAAATATGTCATGGAAATTTCGGACACTTTGTACTATCAGTTGATATAAACTGATTATGTGGTAGTGGTTTATACAAAGGATCCGAAAATGATCTTTACCATTCTAATCGTCAATAATAAAAACACTAGCAGGTAAAATGAAACGCAGTTTATTGCAACAGAAAGAAAATCTCTGAATGTTTCCTGGTATTAATTTCCTGGAGTAAAGGGCACTAGTTTCCAGCCTATTGAGATAAGAAATGGAAATAGCAGCTGCCGAAACGAAAGCGCAGTGTGTGTTATGGTTAGCCTAAAAATAAAATGAAAAAATTACTGATAACCATACAAAAATATTTCCATTACATGTACGATAAAGATCCACCAAATGTTAGACTTAGCTGATCTTTATGGTTGAAAAGGTTTTATCTGTTATCCATCGTTTTATTTAGGCTAACCAAAAAAAAAAAACTTGCGTTTTCTCCTGCGCAGTCACCATTTTTTTTCTCAGTTCATTGACTAGCATATCGCACCCTCTATTTAAGGCAATGAATACCAGAAAATTTTCAGAGTTTATCTTCCTTTTGCAGCAAACGTTTTTGTCAGTAAAGTTTAAAATGTGAAATATATTTCTCTGGCTCACAGCACTTCTAACAAAGAGCTAGAAATTATTACACACAAATAATAGTCACCGAAGCAATATTAGCTCTTGATTATTACCCTCTAACGCTAGGTTTCTCCTGAAAGACGGGGATGAAGGTAAAATAAGATATATTAGCTCGGTCATCGATTTTTATTCAATAAATATTTGAAACAGCTTTCAGTGTGTGTTTAACTCCTGTATGAGGAGCACAAGACTCAAGGGAAAAAATACAACCTGTAAAATCGAAACAATGTATCTAGATATAGCCAAATGGCATTTCCAAAGAAGTGCAAAATTTCTGTATGGTGTTTCCTTCTTCTGCAGATATTAAAGTGGTACACGTGGTCATGCTGTTATAAGGGGAAACATAAGTAAAGAGGAAATATAACGAATCGAATTCAGCTTAATGGCAAAACACGAGGTAATGTTGTAATTTATTCTCTAATTTTTATTTTCTGTAGTAAAAATTACGGGATAAATTACAAAATTAATGTAAGATGTTAAGTAAAAGCAATTAACTATGTCGAGAGGCCATCAACCCCCCCCCCCCCCCCCCCCAAGGACGATAGCGCATCCCCTCAAATTCTAAGAAGTACCTCCCACAGCAGGATCACTACCATTCGCAAATCCCCCGCCCTCCGTCCCTCTAAAAAAGTTTAATGGCGCAGTCCGCGCCATGAACCTCCACCTCGTGAGCGCACCTGATTGAGCAAAAAATTCTTTTGTGACACAAGTTCACAGCGGCTGGTAAAATTACAACCAGCAATGTAGGGGAAGGTTGCGGCAATGAACCGCATAACACTTTTGACCTTTTTTAAGTAGTAGTTCAGACTGAAACTTTACATTGACGATAGGAATAATTACTCAGTATGTTTCTCCATTAATAAAAATATTCGCTTTTATGTTAAATGTATTCAATAAAGAATTAAAATTAAAAAAGAAATATTTTAGCATGTGGTCCATTCATGGGAACCAGTTGCTATGGATGGATCATTGCGTTTCCATTAATGTACCACATTCTCAAATCAGAAAATCAAACCGTAAAATATAAATAGTTATTGCAGGAGATAAACAAACACTACAAATAATATTTAGTTGTTCAAAAAATAGAAAACTTTTTGTTTCAAACTTTTTTTTTTATCACAGGAGAAACTTAAAAACCCCTCAGGACTCATACAACACAGCTGTTTTCACCACACCACGCTCACCACTTGGTATTTTCTAACACGTGAATTTCTCCTGCTAGCTAAAATTTCACGGGGCCTCTTTTAAACAAATGGAGTCATGTTTCATCCACGTTCAAAAAATTTGATCGACAAAGATTTGACTTGACAACAAGGAGCAGTTATCCACTGGCTTTATTTTACTTATTTTGGTATTTTTCTAGAACAACAGACGTACTTGAAATGGTATTAAAATTTACTTTAACAAATACTGAATCGACTGCATAATTTTTTTAAGTTGAAAATGTGATAACTCAGAAGGGAGTTTCCAAAACTGTTTTCATAATTATGAAACTTATTGAAAAATATTGATGAATTGTTAAGGATAATTGAGCTTAAACTTTAATAATATTTATAAGATTTTAAGAATGAACCACTTTGTTAGCGGCTAAAGAGTTTAGACGAATCAACATATAGATGCTTGTCAAAAAAATAATCCCAATAGCCAACGTATAATATCCATACCACAATGACCCTTGTTTCAGAAATAGTTTTCTGATGATGGAATCTTTGATTATCTCTACTATAATTTTCAAGAAAAAAAAACTTATTACTTATAAACCAATACAAACATTTAGTTAACTAATAAAAAAACGTTTTTTCAGATTTTTTTTCTTCTTTCTCTTCTGTAATCTCAAAGATAGGTTTCTTTTACTAAAGAATTTGCTAACTGTTTTTCCCTTCATTATTAACATTGGCAAGTTAATAGTGGGTTTTCTTTATCACGTTGAAGCAAGTCTCTCGTAAGCCGAGTGCGTTTTATTTGTAATTCCAAATGATATAAATACATTTATCATCTTAAGAATGTCAATTATAACAACAAACTACAGTTACTGACGGAGATACATCGTGCTGAAATGTGACACAGCATAGCAGGTTGTTCAGTAAACTGCAAGCAACACATAGAGGCGTGAATCAGAATGAGACAAATCAGCAGTTGATTGAGTAAAGTTGCAGACAATCCTCATGACTAAGGGTCAATAGCAGTTTAGTTTCCCTTTTTTGCCTTCTGAATCCTATTGTTTGCTTAAAAACTTATATTATCTATACTAATAATATAACGCTGAAGAGTTTGTTTGTTTGAACTCGCTAATCTCAGGAACTACTGGTTCGAATTGAAAAATTATTTTTAGGTTTTTTTTCCGAGTCAGATTAACAGAAATGTTTGTAATTGCAAATTACATGTTTAATTAATTGTTTAGTTCTATGAATTCCTAATAGGTGGCGGGGTAAGTTAACTCTTCGAGAGGGTGCTAGCCGACAATGTCGATAGCTACGCTATTGTGGGACTGTTGAGGTCAGAAAACTAATTTTTTAATGCGTTTTTTTTCGATATTCAGGTACATATTTTAATTTTGTAGGATTTTTCTATTGGGTTTTGTTTTCCTCATTTCTTCAAGGATTGTTTTTGTTCTTTTAGCTGAAGATAGTTTCTTATCTAAGTAAATAATTTGATTTGTCGTATTATTAAATTGTGATTGTTCTTTGTAACGTTTTTATTATAGCATTGCATATTTGGAGAAATATTTTAAATTGCAGAAAAATAACTCTATTCACTAGCTAAAGGGCACGGTTGCGGTAGCGTGGTTGCTTGGCGCGTTAAGCGATGAACTAGATACAATTTAAGGATTATTTTGAGTTTTAAAGTTACTGGTAATCTTTTTATGTGTTTTGGCGAATAGTATGAAATTTAAAAGAGCCTTTAATAGGTTTTTTTTTGAAAAGGTATGCATGCATTTTAGTTGAAGATAAATGATTATTTCACATCAGAAAGGGAAAAGGGGGGGGAGCTGAATGTTTTTTATTCAACGGACTTTCTTTAAAAGTTCTTATCATGGGTATCGCCGTGCGAGTACTGCTAGTAATATATATGAACAGAACAAAGATAAAAACTAAAAATTTGGCTTTTTTAAGCAGTAAGAATGAAATAAATGCTGACTACTATCATTTTACTGTATAGTAAGTTGAAAGATATACCTTTCAGCCATGTTTTTCAGCAACAGCGTTTCTCAAAAATTCATTAATATTAAAGTAAACTTATTTCACCATGATGGCGATTCAGGCTTTAAATGCAGACATTTTAAAGTATCGTAAGTTCTTAAAGTGTATCCGATCCTTATACTTGAAAATTTTCTCCTAAATCGACACCATGACAACTACCTGATTAAAAGTACAACTATTTTGTAGCGCAAAAGAGTAAGTAAACATTATGGTCTAATGATGAAAAGTGTACCTATATTGTACTTTCTGGTCAAGAGAAAAAGTTTTTGTTCTGACATAAGTGATGTAAAATAAGTTTTCAGAATTTTTTTTTTTTTTTTTTCATCAGACGCCTACAAGACATTTTTTGAGAGCTTAAAAGATTTCTACATCATTAAAATTTCTAGTTTTCTGCTTAAAAAATAGAGGTAGAAAATAAAGTTTTTGAATACAATTTCAAAAAATACAGTGATATTAAAACTATTTTTTATTTTTTCATCATCAAATGAAAAAAATATATCGGCATAACAGCAAACGAAGTTGCGTTAACATATTAATAGACTACGTTGACGTCACGCTTCTGACTTCATAAAAATCAAAAGTTTCAGTTCTCCACTTGGTTTAACACCGGAACTAGTTCAAGATTATAATATAAATAAAATTGTAATCAGAATGCTTTCTATTGAAAAAAATCCGCCTAGTTATATAATATTAAGTAGAAATGTTTTTGTGATGATTATCAGTCTTTTAACTTCATTTGCGACTAATTAATGCATTTTTTAAAGGTTATTCAAATACAAAGCGACTTACATTTTTTAACAAGCTGTTAATGTCTTTAAGGCATTTAATTACTAATCAAATAGACCATTTCAAAGAACTGAAAACATTTTGGTACTTAATTTTCTTTCGTTAAATTAAATAAATTCTATATTTGCTGTTTAGTTATTTAATGTTTAAAATCGCAAGTCAAATTAACTGGTGTTTTGTTCATGCTTCCTAATTTGATCATTTATTCTTGTTTAGCTATTTTGCTGGTTTCATTATTGTTTTTCATGTATTTCTAACCTTAACTCAACTTTTAACGTCCTATTTTCTTTATATCTTTAAATGTTCGTATGTCGTGTGTTTAAAATCATGTTACTTTTTAGGTTTAACTTAAAAGTAGTTATAATTAGTTTAAAGCTCTTTCTTGCGTAAGAATTTATCTCATCAAAAACAACCCTGTTGTAAAAAAATCCCCGCCAAGAAAACCTTTAACTTTTTCGCACAAAAAAGAAAACCTGCATCCTAAATCCAAAAACCCTCAGCCATAAAAATTTATGATAGCTAGTTTGCCGCCAAGTTTCTGCCAAACTATCATGCTCCCTCTTCCCCTTTTTCATCACAGCTACTTCCATTAGAACCTCCTTCCACCTTCAACTCCTCAGAAATGTGGATAGATCTTTTAAATTGTTTATCTTGTTTGGCGGGAAGCTTTTTGCTCACTAAGCAACCACTTCACTTTGAAAAGCTTCCCGCCAAACAAGATAAACAATTTAAAAGATCTATCCATATTTCTGAGGAGTTGAAGGTGGGAGGAGGTTCTAATGGAAGTAGCTGTGATGAAAAAGGAGAAGAGGGAGGATGATAGTTTGGCAGATACTTGGAGGGCAAACTAGATATCATAATTTTTTATGGCTGAGGGTTTTTGGATTTAGGATGCAGGTTTTCTTTTTTGTGCGGAAAAGTTAAAGGTTTTCTTGGCGGGGAAATTTTTACAACAGGGTTGTTTTTGATGAGATATCACATCTTTTTGCATTGATATTATTACTTTGTCTGTATTTTTAGAATTGAGAACATCAAGTCAAAAAATTTTCAATTGAAACAACGCTGTTTTGTGTTTTTAAGGAACAATAATTGCTAGCCTAATTTTACGTCAAGTTATTTTCTGACTATTAAGATTCTATGTTCATTTTGCGAGAATTGGGCGGATCAAATTTTATTACAATTCTTGTATCCTCTCTCTGTTGCAAAGAAAATTTCTTGGATAATAAAATACTATATTTTAAATTATATTGCTTTCGAGTATTTTACATCTTCGCAATAAATTCTATTACAGTTTCTTTATTTGACAGATTATTCAACATTTTCATGAAGGTTTCTTTAAATGTTTTACAGCTTGAGGACTATTTTAATCTAGCTTTTCACTTTTTGTTTAATTACATTTTTTCTTAAATCGTGGATTATTTTTCGTTTTATGGGATAATTTTAATTGTTTGGTGATTTATCTTTTTCTTGATAGATGTCTTTGTCTTGTTTAATACCTAGTTTCGTTTAAAGGTTCATTTAAAAAACGAAATAACGCATGTTATCACCAAGCAAAAAAAAAAAAAAAAAAAAACTAAGCTATTAAATATTTTAAATTTGAATGTGTCAGAAGATCTATACAACTTTACTCGATGTCAAATCGCGGATATCCCAAATTTGCCATAGCGAATGCGCATGTTGCGCGCGGACTAAGCTCATTAAAAGTCTTGCTTAAATTAATTGCAAAAAATTTCTCAGCTAACAAATTACTGCAAAGCACGGATATCCACACCCGTATTTCATATATTTTCAATTCATTATGTATTGTTAGTGAAAACTCCATTAATTTAGAAAATAAGCAAACCAATAAAAAAGTGCTATTTTTCGCTTTCAATTAAAAAGTTATATGTGCCGTATTCATATGCGTACAGTTTCATATAATTTGTCACGTAAAATATTGTAATGGTTTAACCCCAGTTTCGCGCCGACATTTAAAATTTCTTCCCTCCATAAATATATCAAAACTGAAAAACAGGAAAAAAAGAAATTTTGTATCGGCGAAACTGGGGGGGGGGGGGGGCAGCATTCTAATCTCATTCATTAATTTGTTTCCCTGCTTAAGTATAAACAAACAACATAGAATCTGAAAACAGAAAGCCCAATGAGCTAAGTCTGCGCGCATGCGCAGTCGCTGTGGCAAATTTGTGATATCCGCGATTTAACGTCTAGTTGCAACTGTTGGATATGTTTTAGTCTTGATTGAATTTCATTTCCTAAGACAACTTTGGAATAACTGTTAGATCTGTTCTAACCTTGCAATTGCAGTCCGAGATAAACAAACCCTATGAGCTGAGAGTAAAAACATAAGAATTTAGGGAAAATAAGTGATTTTCAAACTTTAATTACTCAGGCCCTTGTTGTCCCTGGGGGTTGAATTTTTGTATATGTACTCAAGGCTCCCCCCCCCAAGAATATGTATACAAAAAATCATTACCGTAGCCCCCCGGGGGGCTGTGATAAAACCCCGGGAAGGTACAATTTGGGGGGCAAAAACGAGGGGGGAAGGGGAGGGGGGTCAAATGTCACAAAAGGCACATCAGTAGGGCACAAGAAATGTGTGTGCGAAATTTCAGTTTGATTCCTTTTTTCTTCAGGGCTGTAGCCCTGTCAAAGAAAGCGAAAAATTTTTGGAACAGCGATTTTATAACTTTAATACCTCCTTTCCCTGATGGTCTAGAGGATTGTAATTTGGTTTACGGCGTCAGGGGCCACTAGAAATTGAGTGTACCAAAAATCAACTCCGAGGGTCTTCATGGGGCTGAGATACAGAGGGGAGAAAAACCCAAAAAACCCCAATTCGTTCTGTCGCGTAATCTTGTTCTTGGTCGCTTTATTTTCTTTCGTCTTTGGCGATGGATTTGCTTCTGTTGGCTGCTGACGTTTGGTTTCCTTGGCGGGGCGGGACGCTCCCGCTTCCCGTGATTTATTAGAATTCTTCAAAAAATTTCAATTTCCAAAAAAAATTATTGAAATGCTATTTTAAGCTGCACAGCAAAACTCTAATATCCGTGCACCAAATATCCAAATTGCTGAATATCCGAATCGCTTTCAGAATTTGAGCGAAAAATTAAGGCGATTTGTAAAGTAATGATTCTGTGTTGTGACGCACGCTGTTATCTCTCCCTCCGCGAAACTAGTCAAACAGCTTACTGGAGATGTTCAGCAAGCAATGAGTTTCATTCACAGTACGAAATGTACATATAGCACATACTGTACTGATGTACAGCATTCGTTACTACGTTTTGCTTGAAAAGAGTTGCATCTCTATTTAGTCAAAAGCTCTTTTTCTTTAAAATGTTTTTCTTCTCTCATTTTCAAAATTCATGCAGTAATTAAAATAGAGCTATTTCTTCGCTAAAATCCAATTATGTGAATTTTTAATTATTTGAATGATGTTCGGTACCGATTGATTCGGTTAATTGGAGTTCTACTGTATAGGTAAAAATAATAATTATTTTTGAACGTTTTGTTAGATTTTCTTCAGAGTGGAGTAATATTTAATTTTGAAATAAGCCAAAACATATTTTTTGTTACTCCTGACTTCTTTTTATTCTCCGGCATAAAAATAAACTATTTTTATCTTTTTTCAAGCAAAAATGAACCCGCTTTTCAATTTAAAAAAATGTTAAGAGATTATTATGGAGAAATTACATAAAATCGTTAAAAACTCAAATACACTGTGAAACATTTATTCTATATTATTAGAACATCTACTTAAAAGAAAGAAATACAACACAACCTTTAAATTTGACGTGTTCCAATAAATATCTGTACTTCGAAACCAAATTAACTTAAGTCCCATTTTCACTACTTTATAGAAGAGAGTAAAAACGTTTGTTTACTGCACACGAAGGTTGGGACTCGCGCTTTTATAACATTGGTTTTAAAAAAAAATTATATATATATATATATATATATATATATATATAGTAAGAACCGCCGCTCGGTTCTTATTACGAATCTTGTTTTCGCAAGTTGCAGTGTTGTGGCGTGATAATCTACCACGTAGGAAGAGGACAGAGCTACATTCACTAATCACATCTTTATTTTTACATGGAATATGACAGCAGGAACTTCTCTTAACTAACCAACTTGTTTAGTTGTGCCACGATTTTTATATAGGGAATATCATTAAAAGGTTACAGATAATTATCCCTCGATCATGTGATCGCACGTGATCTATATAGGAGGAGCAGATTGCGATAACGAAATATTATTGGGCTTTGCACCGCAGACAGAGGCTGGCTTAAGTCTGGAGGGAAAAAAAGTGTCTGGTAGGTACTTTAAGGGGAATCTCATCTGAGCCCACAACATAGCCATATATGGTGTGAGAAGCATTTAAGTGTGTAATAAATAATGTCAGTGACTCATACGCGCTGACATATAAGTGAACAGAACTTAATATGGAAAAGGCCTAGCAAAGGATTTTTCATATTACATTCCCCCTCCCCCAAAGAATACGACAGGATTGAAGAAGGAAAAAAAATGAAGACGGGAAATTATCTGCAACCTCTTCCGTTTTTTTTTTTTTCCTTCACTCTGAAATGTTATAACATTATACACATTACACATACAATAACACTACAGTTATAAATACACAGTACAATTAAAATGACATTGTAGTTTGAGGTAAAATTATGTAACACTCAATACTTTTTGTAAGTTCTCTACATAATTCAACATATGTACTCAACATTCTTTCTTCTTTTAGCTCAACGATGAACAATAAAATTATTTCACTCGTGAGATAGCTTGAAGTTGCTCGGTACATTATATTTCCTCAGTTTAGATATATGAACTGTTTGTGTTTTTTCCTTGGTATGCGCATTCGGTTTGTTAATTTCATAATTAACATCTGAAATTTTTTGAAGAATTTTATATGGTCCACTGAATGGTTGAGACAGTTTTCGAGAATTAGGGTATTTGAATTCTTCATATATGACAGTGTCATTTGTGTTAAAAGTTTTGTCCACAAATCTTGCATCGTAGTATATCTTATTTCTTTCGTGGTATTCTTTAGTTCTTTCAACTGCTAATTTCCTTGCTTGTTCTACCGGAGGATATATGTCTTCTTTTATTGGATTTTCAAAAGGTACAATACCATACATTAAATATGAAGGAGGAAACTTTGTTACTGAGTGAGGAGTCAAGTTGTATTCTTGAGTCACCTGCTCCAGTAATTTAGGCCAAGGAACTTTTTTAGAAGTTTCATTTACTTTACACTTTAATCGAGTGACAATTGTTTGGTTTAGTCTTTCCACTTTGCCATTACATTCTGGCCTGTGTGCTGTAGTCAACAATTGTTTAATTTTATTGTGCTTTAGAAACTTCTTAAAATGGGAAGACGTAAATGCCGGATTCTTATCACTCAAAATACTTTTAGGCACTTGTACGCTGAAGACTTGCTTAAGAAAGTTAATGTATGTTTCAGAAGTAATTGACTTTGACGCAAAAGACCACATATATCTTGAATGATGGTCAATGATTAATGTCATATACTTTTTAGTGGAGTTGTAGTAATTGAAACCGGCCACACTATCTACTGCAACAAGATCAAATGCTTTTTCAACCGGAGGCATGGTTTGTAGCAGGCCAAATCTTTTTTGCCGAGGTTTTTTATTTACCTGACATGTATGACAATGCTTGTTAAAATTAGTTATGTCTATTGTTATATTTTGCCAATAGTAAACAGGCGTAAGTAAATTAATTGTTTTTTGAATTCCAGGATGTCCAAATTTTTCATGGACAGTTTTGAGTAGTTTATATCTTAAGGAGAATGGAACAACAATTCTTGTAAAACCCTTTCTACGCAGGCATAAAATATTATTAATTTCAATGAAATTACCCGTTAAATTGTCATTTTTTTGAGCCTCTTTAATTTCCTCCAATTGTAGTAGATGTGAAGCTTGGGTTCCAGTAACTGTTACTGCATCTTCCTCTTTTAGATTACTTTTAGGTATGTCTCTAGAGAGCATATCAGCCTCAAAATTCATGGTACCTTTCGTGTACCTAATATCATAGTCATACATGCTTAATAACAAGGACCATCGGAACAAACGTCCTTTTAAATTTTTTACATTTTTGAGCCAAACTAACGAGGCGTGATCAGTATGTATGGTAATTTTTCGACCAAAAAGATAGTGATGGAATTTGTTCAAAGAATCGACTACAGCCAGACATTCCAGCTCCGTAATTCCATAATTTTTTTCATAATCCTTTAAAGAGCGGGAATGGAAAGCTATAGGATGTAAGGTACCAGAATCATCAGGCTGTTTCAGTACTGCTCCCACACCAGTTTGACTCGCGTCAACACAAATATGACATTCTTTGCTGGGATCAAATATTTTTAAAATAGGTTTACAAATTAATGCATTTTTCAAAACTTCAAACGCTTCCTGGCACTCATCTGTCCATTGCCAAGTTGTGTCTTTTTTCAGCAAACGATTTAATGGATTTCTAATAGTCGCATACTTGTTTATAAATTTGTGATACACATTTATTGACCCCAAAAATCTTTGAAGAGATTTGACATTGGTTGGTGGTTGCAATTTTTTAATAGCTTCAATATTACTATTATCTGGGGTAACAATTCCGTTACAAATTTCATAACCTAAAAATTCAATTTTTGTCTGTAAAAAAGAGCATTTAGAAGCTTTTAGCTTAATGTTTTCTGTCCTGCACATTTCAAAGATTTGTTTAAGGTGATTTAAATGTTCTGTAAGAGTCTCGGAAAAAATAATTATGTCATCAAAATAGTTAGTTGCAAATTTAATTTTTTGTTTTGTCAGAATTCGGCGCAGAGTTCTCTGGAAAATACTTCCGGAATTTTTCCAACCAAACGGCAATTTATTCCACTCATATAGGCCACTGTTAGTGACAAATGCAAGCTTTTCTGTATCTTGGGGATGTACGGGTATATGCCAATATCCCGAAGCCATGTCTAATTTTGAGAAATATCGGCTTTTTCCTAATTTATCTATGAGTGTTTCTATTAACGGCAATGGTTCTGCATCTGATTTTGTAATTTGGTTCAATTTCCTGTAGTCTATGCATAATCGACTTTTTTTATTTTCGTCTTTTTTAAAAACTAGTGTAACAGGTGCACTATAAGGACTTGAGCTCTCTTTTATTATTTTTGCTTTTAGCAATTCTCGAATTTGATTGTCAATTTCTTCCTGTTGTTTAGGGGACGTTTTATATGCCCTTAATGTCACCGGTAAGTCTGATGTTAACCTTACCCGTTGTGGTTCAATTCTAATAGTTCCAACATCATACTTATTTATCGAAAATATATCGTCATAATTTTGGAGCATTTCCTTCACATCCGCATTTTCTCCGTTTTCCGATTCCCCGTTGATTGACTGACGTGAGCGTAGGCCTCCACCCCCACAATCCAACACGGAAACCTTAGAAAAATGAAGAGGATCATTTATTTCGCTTCTCCAAATTTTCTTTTTTTCTCCTTCTTGACTACTGGTGCTATTAATTGCCTTTTTTATGCTGTTTTCAGTTCGATTTTCCTTAAAACATTTTTTCTTTTTAGTTTTGTTAACTTTTTTCCTACGCTTACTTTTCTTCAATTTAGTATTTTCATTTCCAGGATCATTATTTTCACTGTCCTTAACCTTGATTTCAGGCAAAATGTGCAAAGACAAATCATTTAGCGCGGACTCAGAAAAAGTGATCAGTTTTTTCCGATCCTGCATAACGACCCGTCTCATACAGTCAATGACTAAATGAAATCGAATGCAACTCTTTAAACCTAATATGGCATATGGTAAATCGGTGTCTAGAATAAAAAATTCCACCGGTCTAACGATATTACCAACTTTAAGGTGGAGCGTGCATGTTCGGTTAAGTGTCAGAATTCCTTGGGTTTGCTTAACATTCACGATTGTTTTTTCTTCAATCGAGACATTTAATGTTTTTGCAACTACACTAGGAATAATGTTTAAGGTCGATCCTGTATCTAAATTTAAACAAATCTTTTGTAATAAACTAGAGTTTCTTTTATTTTTAGTGTACACTTCATTATATAATTTATTTTCATTATATAATTTCTTTTCACTTTTGTAGATTATTTCGCCTTCTATATACCCGGGAACTAGTAATTGTCATGCTTCATTTGAATTTTCCTCTCCTTCCTTAAATTGTTTATCCTTATTTGGAGACTTTAGTAATGGTTCAACCGTCGAGGTATTTGGTTTATTTATGCAGGTTTGTCCCCAATGATATGCGTTAATAATTCCTTGTTGTGCGCAGAATTTACAAGGATTAGGAGGTAGCTCCAGTGTATAATGTGTTGTTTGTTTTTTACGGACGTTCTTTTCCTTATTTTGGTTTAAAACACCACGTTTGTCCTGTGGTTGACTAAAATTATTTCGTGGAAAATTATTTCTACTTTGGTGAGCGTAATTAGGGTTTTGCCGAAAATTGTTTTGCATTTGGTTTCGCGGTACCCAGTTTTGATAAAATTGGGTAGGTCCCCTATAAGCACTTGGTTGTTGTGTCTTGGTCTTAAATTCATTTTTTGACATTTCGTGTGGTATCTCGTTAATTATCTTAGTGACCACTTGAAGCCATTCTGTAGGAGTTTGCGGGTCTTTAATTAGCAGAAAAGGTTTAATTTGTTGCGGTAACCCAACTGAGAGCCCTTCTAGAATATGTTTGTTACTGAGATTTATTTTCCTTCCCAGTTCTACTTTTTCAGTGAAATAAGAGAATAATTCTTTGGCGTTTCCCGAGAATCTTAAGTTCTGAAAGTCTGTGAAACTACTCATCGGGGTGAAATAATGTTCCTCAAAAATGTCTATTATCTCGCGAAAAGAAGTGCAACACAAACATTGATTAATATAGATTTTTAAGGCGGATCCGCGAATAAATTTCTGAAAATTTTTTAATTTCCAGCTTTCGTTTAATTTATTTAGGTTCGTTTGTTGGTTAAAATGAGCTAACCAAGCTGAAAAATTTATTCCCAACTCTGGCTCAAACAATAAGATTTCTGGATTGCTACCCGTATTTGTTTGTTTTGCTTCATTTTCAGAAGCAGAAATCCCGGCTAAATTTAGTTCTTGCATTCTCTCAGTAACAGTTTGGCCTTCCGCATATGTGTTATTTACGTTTAATTCAGGCGATACCTCAGCTTGAGTTTCCGCATCTTTTCGATTTGACTCTTTGTTTTCCATTTTTGAATTATTTTTATTAGAAGGGACTATTTCTGGGTCATTTTCTATTTCAAGGTTTTGACTAGTTTTGCCACTACGCAATATCATTATCTCTAATTTCATCAAACTTTAAAGCATTTCTTCTACTTTTCACATTCGTATTCAAATTATTTAGTAAAATTTTAACAAATGCTACAAAGAAAAGACATATAAAAATAGTACCACAAAAGAGACTATCTTACTTTAAATCAGAACAGAAAACACATTTACATTACATGAAACATTTTTGGCAACCAAACAAAATACTACCATAACGGCATGAGCCTTCTAAAGAGCTTGGCCGATAAATATTATACATATTAGCCATAATTAATGCAAAGAGATTATGAAAACCTTTCCCTAGAAATCACAATATAAACGAAAATACTTATTTGAAGAAAGTAAAAATAACGTATTCCGAAATCTAAAAAAAACATGTAACTCAATCACCAGCTTGATCTCAAGATTTCAGTTGAACGAAAGGAAAAAAAAAAAAAAACAGACACACACATAAGAGATCCGTAAGATCCTTGTAAATCGAACTTTCAATGAGCGAGGCCCCTTTCATCTGATCATCACAGTAAACCATATGGTGGCACAATTTATCACCAGCAAGTGGATTCTAATGATGCTTTCGCACACAGGATGGGTCACACACACATATTCAACAGATGCGCTGAGCACCAACACTCGGAAAAATCTTCGCTGGAGTTCCACTGAAATGATCTCTGGTCTCCATCTGGCACTTAAGACTTTCTTTTTCTTTCTTAGGATATTCTGAAGTGGTTTCACTGTTGTTAGCGGTTAACTCCGAAAGACACTGTTTCGATGTCTTGAAGCAAAAAATCCTCTTGCGGATGAAGCATGGTATTATCTGACGCAAATCACTCAATGCTGTAAAAATTTTAAAATGCTACAGCTCTGCCCTCATTTATCGTCCTACCGGCTTGTAAGAACCGCCGCTCGGTTCTTATTACGAATCTTGTTTTCGCAAGTTGCAGTGTTGTGGCGTGATAATCTACCACGTAGGAAGAGGACAGAGCTACATTCACTAATCACATCTTTATTTTTACATGGAATATGACAGCAGGAACTTCTCTTAACTAACCAACTTGTTTAGTTGTGCCACGATTTTTATATAGGGAATATCATTAAAAGGTTACAGATAATTATCCCTCGATCATGTGATCGCACGTGATCTATATAGGAGGAGCAGATTGCGATAACGAAATATTATTGGGCTTTGCACCGCAGACAGAGGCTGGCTTAAGTCTGGAGGGAAAAAAAGTGTCTGGTAGGTACTTTAAGGGGAATCTCATCTGAGCCCACAACATAGCCATATATGGTGTGAGAAGCATTTAAGTGTGTAATAAATAATGTCAGTGACTCATACGCGCTGACATATAAGTGAACAGAACTTAATATGGAAAAGGCCTAGCAAAGGATTTTTCATATTACATATATATATATATATATATATACACTGTTAAAAAAATTTCCTGAAAATAACGGACAAAGTACCGGCAGCAAAGTTGCCGTAAATATTACGTTTACGTTCAATGACTTTCCGTGATTTAACAGAAGTTCCATTTCTTATTTCTCCGTAGTTGTAGTTTTCCGTTTATGAATTTCCCCTGACTAAACGAAAATTCCATTTCTTATTTTTCCGTTCATTTACGATCTTTCTGTGTTTTAACAGAATTTAGGTTCCTTATTTTTTCATTGTGATATTTTTTCCATTTCTCACTTTCCCGTATTTAAGTAAAAAGGTTTTATTTTCAAAAAAATATTTAAAAAGTTGTGTCAAGTATTGACGTTTCATTTCATCAAAAATTTAGTTCTTTAAAATGATAAATAATACAGATATAGTTAACTTTCTAAAATTATTACTTTTTTTTATTTGCATTTGTTACTCAAAGATTTTTTAAATTAACAACTGGACAGAGAACTTACCTAACATAATTTCTACTCCGAGAATCCGCGACCAAAACTTTTTATATCAACTTCAGATGAATCAAATTAATCAAATAGTACTAGCAGAAAAATTGATGGATTTGAATATGACACCAATTATCCCTGCTGATACTGTTCGATATTCCCTTCCCCGTACAGTGTCTGGGGTGGCATGGAAAAACATACATGAAAAATATGATATTTTTATTTGCAGAATATGTCAAATAAAATACTATTAAAAGCAGGTTGACGTTATCATTTAATAATATACCTGATAGAGAGTACCGCATATCTATTGTATTTAAAAACAGAATCATTGACATGCACGTGAAGAATTTTTGATTCAGCTGCTGCATGCCTCCCCCCCCCCCAACGATATTCCAATTTTTCACTCATTGGAATCGCAACATAGATTTTTAGTACATAATCATCATACTTAAGCATATCAATATCAATCAGTTCGTTTTACCTGAACTGTTTTTCCAAGAAACTTGCAATAATCTCAAATAAGTTGTTGGATAAGAGCCTAACAAATTGAATTAATACTTATTGTTGCCAAAACTTTCATTGTATTTTCAAAGATCATTAATACACCTTTATTTAGAGATTTAAAATAGTGACTTTCAGTATTCCAAACTGTGAAGCGAACCCCCGCCCCCCCCCCCCCCCCAAAAAAAAACTAAGTGATTTTTCCTATCTTGCTCGCACACCTCTCCGGTAGATACGGCATTTAGCGTTAATGACTTTCAAGAATGCAATGCGTTAGAGCAATAAAAAGTAACTTTATAATATTTCTATAAATTCTAAATAAGCTAACATCGGAATTCTATCAAATGCATATTAACAAGATAAATACATTTGTATATTAACATGTACAAAGATATTCAACAATACTTACATGTGACCAGCGGTGCTAAATTTAAGTATCTCCATTGCATCTGGATACAAGTAATACAATAAATAGCCTTTATTTGAAATGGATAACACGAGATCCTAAAACTATTCTCACCGCTCTAGAACACACAATATGACTAACGAATAGAATTGTTCAAAGTAGTGAGCAAATTATTAAAACCACAAGGATATTCTAATACTGACTCAGTAAAACCCACATCAAATCACCAAGACGATCAAAACACATCTGCCAGTCTAAAAATGGCGCCGACATTTTTCCAAACCTACAAAGCTCAAAAGCGTATAAACAATTTTGACATACGAGTACTATTACTCTCCAGACATGAAATAGCAAGCTATCTATTTTGTCTACAGCAACGGAGTTGTTATTCTAAATATGCTTTTAATTAGCAAAATGTAACAGTTCGAATTATAAGCACTATCAAAAGTGATGTTTATCATGACTTGAAGGCTAATCAGAGCGAAGTACAGCACAGCGGCAACCCTAGAGATGGAAAAATTCTGTTTTCGTTACTTCTTTTCGTGATGTTTCTGTTATTATAAGGAAAAAATACGTTTTGAAGCATTACAGAAATATTCTGTTAAAATCAGTCAGAAAACCACCTGAATTTTCAGTTTTTTTTAACAGTGTATATATATATATATATAAGATTAAGCAAACAGAATTACAAATATTAAACAAATTATAAATAACAAATGATGAGACATATATATATATATATATATATATATATATATATATATATATATATATATATATATATATATATATATATATATATATATATATATATATATATTGTTTTACAAAATTACGTTGTTGTGGCTCAATGTGGAATAGAAATCGATTCATACAGTCTAACCTACAATGAGATGGAAAGGCTAATATCAGGTTTGAAGGCGGAAATGGACGCATTTTATAGATTTCAGGGATATTACCTTTTTAAAATGAAATTACCGAATAATAGGTGCTGCAATAATGCAATAATGCCCTGACGTTAATTATTTATTACCAATGATTTACCTTATCGTACTAAGGTAGAAGATTGACGGAATTAAGCACATCTATTTTATTGCGAGTTTCATTGATTTTGCCGTCAGAGCTTTACTGGATCAGTGATTTTGCCCAATATATATATGAGGATGATGTCTTTAATTAAAATATTAAATAAATAAAATTCTGTAAAATAAATCATAACTCAACGAAAACAAATTTGATACAAATTTGTGTAGTACTGAAATTTACTAGCAGAGATGTTAAGCATCAACGTCATCAACAAGGTTTTGGATATATAAAATTACAAATTATGCCAAATGCGTTGAATTTTAATTTATACCGTTGTTATGGTTTTTGGTAATAATAAATAGTGAACTTTGCTAAGCAATAAAATGTGTGATTGAATATGAAATTGTTTTCAAAAGTTCTTACTTGCTTAGTAAAAAAAGATATTTTTCAAAAAACTGAAATATACAAAGTTTTTCATTACTCTTAATTGAACTGAGTTTGAAACATAAATACAGTGTACTCAGAACATTTTTTTTAGAAATGAACCAGCTAGTGGCATTTTTAAAGTTAGTGTATTTGAAAAAAATGAATAACTCTCAGTTTTGAATGCATATTTATTGTCTCATATGTGATTTTCAAAAAAAATAAAAGTGGAACAAACATTTTCCTATTCGGTTTCATTCAGTTTTAATAAAATAATTTTTCATAAATCAGAATAAAATGCTGAGCTAAATTGAAGAACTGAACAGTATGATAAAAAGTTAATTAACTAAAAAGTCTTGCAAAACAAAGTTATGACTAATATGTTTAAAAAAAGAAAAATGATTAAAAACTTGGATAGCTATTTTGTTCATTGCATGAACATTAGTTCAGCTGATGTTAATTATTACGTTGATGTAGGCTTGGATTTAGTGCAAACGTATGAAGAAATGCACATTTTCTAACATCATCGCTTTCTAATTTTAGAGATTTCAAAGAACGATCAATTAGGGGAGTATTGATTACATTCCTAATGTTATAAGGATGGAGACACATGCTATAAGTAAAGTTACAGAGATCAGTTTATTCGGAATAATGATTGTCTAAGTCATTACCATTTGGTTTTACAACGTAAACAAACTACACGGCAAACAATAACTTTCTATAAATCTCTTACAATAAAATACTGAGTAAGTAAAACTGCCAATAATGTTACTAAAATTAAGGATTTAATGTTTCCTAGTGAAACATGGAACTTGATTAAGTTTTAACTATTATAGGATTCTTGCTTCCGACTAAAAACGACTTATATAATAGCAATAGCTTGTAAAACCATCTTAAGCGTTAAAGAAAATTCATGTAAAATTGATACTTATTTAATTACTACAGCATGTTATTACGGAAATTTAAAAATATAATTTGTGTGAAAAATAGAAGCGGAGGATGAAGAATTGCTATGCATTATATGTTTCTTCAAATAAAATTTACATATTGATTTTCACGTACGTGCACTCAGTTTTGAAAATACTTAAAAAAAACATATCACAAATATAGTTTAATTTAAAAATGGAGGATTTTGCGTAACGTACTTTTAGTAGGGCAAAACGTACTTTTAGTAGGGAAATGCGAGATTAAGTAAAATAGCGAGGCAAAGTAAAATGGCAAAATCTTTTCTCTGTTTGCAGGGTCAGCTATTTAGCAAAATTTTAATTATTATCTTAACTACATAGCCGATTCTAGTCAAAAAATAAATTGTTCTAAAGATAAAGGTATATAATTATGCAAGTTTTTTTCAAAATTTGATAACAAAATGTAATATTTTGTGTTTAATTAAAAATAACTTTTCTTATTATAAAATGAAACATTTTGCAATTAACATTATAAATATTAATTAGATCTACTGATTTCAAGTGCAGTACTTATTTAGTTAATAGTTAAATCATTTGCCAATGCTAGAAATGTTAACTCAGATAGTTTTTCAAAAGACATTCTTAATCATTTTCTTACCATCAAAAGTATATTATCTTGAATAGTTAGAAACTGGGATTGATAAAAGAAGCGTAACCTTTCTGTTAAGATATGGATGTTCTTTGTGCATAGGAGGAGCAGATTGCGATAACGAAATATTATTGGGCTTTGCACCGCAGACAGAGGCTGGCTTAAGTCTGGAGGGAAAAAAAGTGTCTGGTAGGTACTTTAAGGGGAATCTCATCTGAGCCCACAACATAGCCATATATGGTGTGAGAAGCATTTAAGTGTGTAATAAATAATGTCAGTGACTCATACGCGCTGACATATAAGTGAACAGAACTTAATATGGAAAAGGCCTAGCAAAGGATTTTTCATATTACATATATATATATATATATATATACACTGTTAAAAAAATTTCCTGAAAATAACGGACAAAGTACCGGCAGCAAAGTTGCCGTAAATATTACGTTTACGTTCAATGACTTTCCGTGATTTAACAGAAGTTCCATTTCTTATTTCTCCGTAGTTGTAGTTTTCCGTTTATAAATTTCTCGTGACTGAACGAAAATTCCATTTCTTATTTTTCCGTTCATTTACGATCTTTCTGTGTTTTAACAGAATTTACGTTCCTTATTTTTTCATTGCGATATTTTTTCCATTCTCACTTTCCCGTATTTAAGTAAAAAGATTTTATTTTCAAAAAATATTTAAAAAGTTATGTCAAGTATTGACTTTTCGTTTCATTAAAAATTTAGTTCTTTAAAATGATATATAATACAGATATAGTTAACTGTTCTAAAATTATTACTATTTTTTAGTTGCATTTGTTACTCAAAGATTTTTTAAATTAATATCTGGAGAGAGAACTTACCTAACATACCAAGCATCCATTTGCTGACCAAAACTTTTTATATCAACTTCAGATGAGTCAAACTAATCAAATAGTACTAGCAGAAAAATTGATGGATTTGAATAAGACACCAATTATCCCTGCTGATACTGTTCGATATTCCCTTCGTCGTACATTGTCTGGGGTGGCATGGAAAAACATGCATGAAAAATATGATATTTTTATTTGCAGAATATGTCAAATAAAATGCTATTAAAAACAGGTTGACGTTATCATATAATAATATACCTGATAGAGAGTACCGCATATCTATTGTGTTTAAAAACAGAATCAGTGACAGGCACGTGAAGAATTTTTGGTTCCCCCCAGATGCTACATCCCCCCCCCCCAATGATATCCAAATTTTTCACTCATTGGAATCGCAACATAGATTTTTAGTACATAATCATTATTACTTAAGCATATATCAATATCAATCAGTTCGTTTTACCCGAACTGTTTTTCCAAGAAACTTGCAATAATCTCAAATAAGTTGTTGGATAAGATCTTAATAAATTAAATTAAGTACTTATTGTTGCCAAAACTTTCATTGTATATATCAAAGACCAACAATACACCTTTATTTAGAGATTTAAAATAGTTACTTTCAGTATTCCAAACTGTGAAGCGAATCCCCCCCCCCCCCCAAAAAAAAAACTGAGTGATTTTTCCTATCTTGCTCGCACACCACCATAATCTCCGGTATAGATACGAAATGGCATTTAGCGTATTAATGACTTTCAAGAATGCGTAAGATCAATAAAAAATAACTCTATAATAGTTGTATAAATTCTAAATAAACTATCATCGGAATTCTATCAAATGCATATTAACAAGGAAAATACATTTGTATATTAACATGTACAATAGGGTGGGCCGAAAATGCACTTTTGCACAAACTTTCGAAATCGATGAGGCTTGGGGGCGGAAAAGTTGTGTATTGGGTTGCTCAGTAACCATGTAAAATTTTTTTGAAATCAAACAATATCTTCAGGTGGCGCCGGCGACTTAAAAATTTGAAATTTTGACTAAAACAGACCTTTTTCTTCTAATAACACGATTTTTTGCATTTTCGAAATAGATTACGCTCTAGTGCGGAAAAGTTGTGTATTGGGTTGCTCAGTAGGGTGGGCCGAAAAAACTTTTTTTGGAAATCTGTTTTTGGATAGTGCGGAAAAGTTGCTATATGGACCCGTTATTACCCATAAAAAATTTCGCTAAATTTGTTTAATATTTAGCCGGCGCTATTTGACCTTGAAAAACTGAAAAAAAGGACAAAAATGCACTTTTTTCAAAAAAAAAGAGGGGGGGGGGGGAATAAAAGTTTGAAGCTAGTTTCAACAAGCATTAGAAGTATCTGTCAGTGCATTAGTTGAAATCCTCAAAGATTTTTATACATTTCGTAGAATATTTAGCTACGCTCCTTTAAGACTGAAACATTGGCAAAATGAAAAAAAAAAAAAAGTAGTTTCGAAATAAGTAAGTACTGAAATGTTACGCAATACGTTACCTAGAAAAAACAGTGAAAATTCAATCAATTTTATGCGACATTTGTACGCCAATTTTAAAAAATGCACACACTCAAATAAAAAATAGTTACATAAGATGCTAATTTTTTTTAATCTTTGGTTCCAGTAGTTTCTTCGGGATAATAAACGGCGCTCAACTATTTCTATTATTCCTAAGATTATTTTATAACTATTTTATATATATTTGACAAATAGAGCCCTTGAGTATTAAAAAAATGTGAATCCTCTGAAGTCCTTTAAACTGATTAATGAATTGAACGCAAGTATTCTTCTTTAAGAAATGCTGTAATTCTACACCTCCACAGCTGAGAGTTAAGCAATTAAAGGGGTCCTCTCTTGCGTCCAATGTCCACAATGAGTTGCCACTGAGGCATCTTATACTGGAATTGGACGGTTGCACAAAGTGGCCACATTCATATTCTGGAGCTATCGAACAACTTCTTAGAGGTTGTAAAAAAATCCGATGGTCAAATTTGAAAAAATTGACTGCAATCTTCTGGTTTTGGACATGGAAGATATAAAAAATTTAAGTATTGAACAACAATATTTGTATAGAATCTGTCTTGCCGTAAAAGATGGTCAGTTGTCCTTCAAGCGTGGCTGACAGTAGCCGAGGCAAACTCAGTCAGTCATGCGCGATGGCTGACAACTGCAAACCATTTGTTAGGCTTGTATATAGGCACTCCAACTCCATCAGAAAATCTTACAATACTTGTAAAGTATGTAATGTTAGTTTATGCTCCAATGTGGTTTGAAATAAAAATAAAACCGAACTGCCAGTACGGCGCCCAACATGTTTGGAAAATGATTTCTCTTGGAAGGCAGTTTCCAGACAACGTAAAGGATATAATTTTCAAAGTTCTCTCAAGTAATGCATATTTCGCTCATCCTGAACAGCTGCTGTTGACAATGTTGTTTGACTCAAGAAAATACATTCGGGAATTAGCTGTTAGGCGCATTCTGAACTCTAGAAATAAGAAGACGAAGAGCTCGGATGGTGTACGATTTTTTGAGCGTCCTAAACTCAATTTTGAAGCCGTTGATTATGTTGATTTAGTTGATTGGGCAAACTGTGTTGTAACAGAGCCAACTCTTACAATGCATCTAAAAGACCAACAATGGAAAGAAATGTGCAAAGAACATTCTACAGAGTTTACTTTCGAGAAATTTCCCTGTCACACGCAAGCTGTGAAACGTTGTGTGAATCTAATAACCGAAGCTGCAATAAAAGTTCGTGGTGAAACTGCACGAGATGGATACATTCGTGCAAAACTTCATGCTAGGAAAGAACTTCCATCATTTGATAACGAGGGACAATATTATTCCAAAAAAAATAATATTCATTATGCATGAGGTATTATAAATCAAATTTGAAGATTTCTTTTTCAAAACTCTATTATCTATATATGTAATTCTAGAAAATGTATGATACTATTACGTGATAATAATTACTATGATTAATAGTGCTATTTAATTAATTAGTCTATGATTTAATTTTGAAAAATAATTTTCACATTGGTTTTTAAAGAAATTCAATATTTTTTCATTTTTCTCCAATTTTTAATGTCGGAAAGGAACGGTTAAATGCTCATTAAAATCAATGAAACATTTTATGGGCTCGAACTGGCTCATTATATAACATTTTCGGTGCATTCCAGCAAAATATTTGGAATTTAGTTTTTTAAAAAAAATTTCGAGAAAAATTCATTTTTCTCTTTTTTTACGGTTTTTCAATGTCAAATAGCGCCGGCTAGATATTTTTTAATATCCAAGAAATTTTTTGTGAGTGCTAACTAGCCCACTACGCAACTTTTGCGCGCTATCCAAAAATTGATTTCGAAAAAAAAATTTTTTCGGCTTATTTCGGCCCACCCTATTGCTCAGTAAACAAGTAAAATTTTTTTGAAATCGGACAATATCTTCAGGTGGCGCCGGCGCCTTAAAATTTTGAAATTTTGACTAAAACAGACCTTTTTTTTTCTAAAAACACGATTTTTTGCATTTTCGAAATAGATAACGCTCTAGTGCGGAAATGTTTAGTATTGAGTTGCTAAGTAGCCGTGTAAGTTTTTTTTAAAAATCAAACAATATCTTCAGGTGGAGCCTGAGCCTTTAAAATTCGGTTTGTTCAGCAGGAAAAAGGAAACGTCAATAAACACATAAATAATAATTGAATTCATCTTTTACTGCTGTCATTTGTGCCAAGTAAGCAAACAAACATGAAGCAATGCAGCTCTTTGCTTATCTCAAAGGAAATTCACTGAGATAACCCAGAACTCACCACGAGGAGGTGGCTGCATATCGAGTTCCACCCGTGCCCTCCCAACCATATGATGGACACTGAGATTTTATTAAATATTTTACTTTTCTGTTGCCTGATCTACCTTTTTTGTATTTCGACTTGCTTTCAAATGAAGGAATTATTCTTTGTGATTCTAATTTCGCCCTTATAAGGCCATCCCTTTCTATTTGTCCCACCACAGAAGCTGAAGCAACTGTCACTATTTTTACTGCCCTCTCCACTGCTTGGCTGTGGCATGGAAACTCTTTTATTTCTAGTAAAGATATTTTCTCCTTTAGAATATTTCGGAAATCTTCATTGCTGACTGCACGAAGCATTGGTGGCTCCGTAACAACTGATTGGTGCCAATCAATTAGGTCCGTATAATCTTTTGCTTCGAAATTTATTACAGGAACAGTGAACCGCCGGATACCTTCTTGTTTATTTTCCCTGGCTTTTAAAATTCTTCGTATTGCAAGCAGTCGGATGTAATTTCGTTCATCCGTAAGCATCGAAAGAAAAATATTTTCATGATGCCCAAAAAAAGCATTTCGGCTTATTACGCCATCCACGACAGTCTTCAAGTCATCTGGGAGATAACGTGACAAGCTAATCATCTTCCATAAGTGTCTAGCACCATCTTTGCATGCGGTTTGGATTTTATATCAAACCACATCGGCACATACACTTTAATTATAAACTCTACTAAGGTTTTCAGCTTTGCTGAAGCATTTGTAACTGAAATGTACAGGCGCAAAACTCGACATGCTGCCGTTAGCCAACGGGAGTGCGCTAGCTTTCCTGGTTTTTTCTCTGCTAGGGCAACAGAGCAGTAACCTGATGTTACAGCTTCATAAATTTGCAGCATATATTGTTGATCTGTACTCAGATCTTTTCGAAGCTCTTCTGATATTGCTACTAACTCTACGACATCAACCTTTTTGAAATTGACTACCGGTTTCAACTCACAGGTTTCGAGATCTTTTCTTATTGGACCAGAAAAGGTTTCAGGACCACTTGTTTGACCGTCTAGCTTTTTTAGAAGATGCCGCAACGGTAACTCATTTGCGTGTAACATGCATATGACCATTGAAGAGGTCTACCAACATCTTCTATGAGACGTATAACTCCAGTCTTGCAACCTGTGTTAACGGGTGTCCCATCGCAGCCAACTGCCAAAAGAGTTTCAGTGTGGATATCATTCTGTAAAAGATATTCAGCGATGCTGCTCTTAATAGATTTTGCAGAACCACTAGCTGGAGAAATATGGCCGATATATTCAGATCCAGGTTCTTGTATTAAAACTACATGTTCTTCAATAACCGTTGTCTTGTGCTTTTTTTCCCCCTTGATTTGATCTGCTAAAGTTTTATCTTTTCGTCCGTCAAAAAAGAGGGCTTGAAGCTCTTCTGGTTTTCCTTTACATTGTAGTTCTTTTCGTTTTCTCTTTCTCTCTCTTCTTATTTTATTTTTATCTGTAACTTTGGAACGATTATTATCAGAAATCATTCCGACATCTTCAAAAACTGCAGAAATAATTTTCGCTGCAGGCCTGTCTCCAATCCCTGCACTATCGCAGGCGAGTGCTGTGGTTGGCAGTTTTATCCTTATCTGGCTGATTACCTTGGTCTCTCTTTTCGTTTTTCTGGAATGGTTCTCTCTGGATCTAGGAGGAGCGTATTCTTCATCATTACGCGTTTCATATTCAAATTCTTCGTTCTCACAATCCTCGAACTCAGGCGACTCGAACATAGACTTTGGTGTTTGGAATTGCTGTTCACTTGTAGCAGCTTTCAACACTGTCTTGGATTGCCTATTTTGCTTTCGGAGCAGCTTCTCAGTTACTTTTAAATCAATGCCCCCGATAATCATTTTTCTGACGGTTCGTTGATCAATCAAAAATGGTTGTTCTAAATGTGGCACTTTTCTATCCTTTTCACAGGAGCATGCTTTAAAGAAATGACATTTGCATGTGGAAATGTCAAAGAGAGTTTTCTCGGCGTCTTCCAAAAATTCCTTTACTTTGTTAATATAGGATTCCGTAGACTTGTTTTTACTTTTCAGGATATTTTTATACTTAGCATGATATGATTTAAGGATGCGCACAATTCTGCAATGAGAAATAGTAGGAATCGAGGACTTCTTCCACAAATCAGCTACCCTCTCAGCAACAACATTGGCAATGTCAGTAAAAGCTGGATCTTTGCCGTGATTTGAAGATTTCACTTGTTCTCTTATAAGGAAGTAAAATTTCATAACTTGACTGTAAGTTGGTAAGACGTTAGGTTTCAGCTCTTCTGGCAAACCAAAAACAAAACAATCTGTAACTTTTCTAGTTGAATGACAACCGGCCATTGTGACAAAAGTATAACTATAACTAACTAGTTAATGACATTTAAATATCTAAAGAGACTGCTCTTCGATGAACAAACGACATAAAGTAAGCTTATTAGTTGATTGCTTCTGTACTAGACTGAACTAAACGATAACTGTGTTGCATATTATCACACTGACTGTCACGTGGACTGCAGGTGCGAGAGCATTTCATTTAGTAGAAGAAGGGGGGGATGCAATAGAAAACTGATAAGGAATGTAAGAGACAATCCTGTACCACTGGGGGTCACGTGGACTGTCACGTGGACTGCAGGTGCGAGAGCATTTCATTTAGTAGAAGAAGGGGGGTGAAATAGAAAACTGATAAGGAATTCTCTTTTCATGAAAATATATGTCTGTTTTGAATAAAATCTCCGATTTTAAGGAGCCGGCGCCACCTGAATATATTGTTCGATTTCAAAAAAATTTTACATGTTTACTGAGCAACCCAATACACTACTTTTCCGCACTAGAGCGTAATCTATTTCGAAAATGCAAAAAATCGTGTTTTTAGAAGAAAAAGGTCTGTTTTAGTCAAAATTTCAAATTTTTAAGGCGCCGGCGCCACCTGAAGATATTGTTCGATTTCAAAAAATTTTTACATGGTTACTGAGCAACCCAATACACAACTTTTCAGCCGCCAAGCCTCATCGATTTCGAAAGTTTGCAAAAGTGCATTTTCAGCCCACCCTAATGTACAAAGATATTCAACAACACTTACATATGACCAGCGGTGCTAAATGCATCTGGATACAGCTAATCCAATAGGCTTTATTTTAAATTGATAACACGAGATCCTTAAACTGTTCTCACTGCTAGAGCACACAATATGACTAACGAATAGAATTGTTCAAAGTATTGAGCAAAATATTAAAACCACAAAAATATTCTAATACTGACTCAGTAAAACCCACATCAAATCACCAGGGCGATCAAAACACATCTGCCAGTTTAAAAATGGCGCGAACATTTTTCCAAACCTACAAAGCTCAAAGGCGTATAAACAATTTCGACATATGAGTATATTATTCTCCAGACATGAAATAGCAAGCTATCTATTTTGTCTACAGCCTCTGAGTTGTTATTCTAAATATGCTTTTAATTAGCAAAATGTAACAGTGCGATTAATAAGCACTATCAATAAGGGATGTTTATCATGACTTGAAGACTAATCGGAGCAAAGTACAGCACATCCGCAACCCTAGAAATGGAAAAATTCCGTTTTCGTCGGGATGTTTACGTTTTTGTAAGGAAAAAATACATTTTGAAGCATTACGGAAATATTCTGTTAAAATCAGTCAGAAAACTACCTGAATTTTCAGTTTTTTTTTAACAGTGTAGGATCCATCTGAATCAATACAACGTTTTGAACAGTCAAGCAATTCATCTATAGACTTTATAAATTCGGTTTTGGTAATGTTCTTTAGCAAATCTCACGGCCGCTTGAATGGCTGAAACATCAACCTAAAAATCCTATTTCGCTGCAGTTTTAAATTTCGGGAACAAAAAATGCTCACACGGGGACAGAGCAGTTGAATATGGAGGTCGATCGAGGACACAAATCTATTGTATGTTTTTAAGATTTAAAACTAATAAAATGAGCTCTCTTACTGATGATGTTCCAGCCATTCAAACAGCATGACACGGGTTCAAAAGAACATTCATGAAGCCTAATTAAAAATTTCTACGGATGAATTGATTGAGCGTTCAAAACGTTGCATTGAGGTGTGGGAACTGAATCCTATTTTGAAAAAAAAATATTAGCTTTAAAATTTATTACCGTGATTATTTTAATCCATCAAAAAAAAAAAAAAAACAACCTTTTTTTAGATCACGCTGCGCATTTATGCAGCTAATTCAATATAATTTTGAGAGTTAGTTAAAATTGTGTATATTCTGCTAATTCAAGGTAATTTTGAGAGTTCGTTTAAATTGTCATACTTAAAAATGTGTTTTAATCGGCAGCGGAACTTGCATATGCACCAAAGCAAATCAATCACAACCTCGAATCATTGATTACACTGTAAAGATGGGTTTGTTAACAGGGACTAATAAAACAGAAAAGTAAAACTTTTCGAAAATGACAGCGATTTTGCTCATTACTGGCACTAGGAAAGAATGGCAGAAAATAACATATACGGGTTATTTCACGTCAAATCGCCAAATGCCGTTATGTCTCAGATTTCGTGCATTATTTTTTTGTGAATATATATCTACAAGATAAGCTCAAATTATTCTTTTAAAGATTTTTGAATGAAAATTACGTTTTGGAGAGTTTTTTCAAAATTTCGATTCTTGATCATTTTTCCGAGTCGCCTTTTTGGTATAATATAGGAAAATCTCTCTAAATCCCACTCTACCTAAATCGTAGAAAAATCCAATTATAATGAATTAGGTATCAACTTCAAGATAATATTTTTTTCTTTCAATATAAACATCAGAAAGTATTCTGTGAGTAGTGAGGTGTTGCCACTCCTTATGTAAAGTTAGTGTTTATGCTTTTTCTGTTAGGAGATTTGTTAAGTCTTATCTCCGAAGTACTAACTAATATCTGCATCATTTTTTAAAAAGTATATTTAAATTATTCTCTTTCTATGCAGCAAACATCAGAAGGGTGTTTTTTGTTGTTTTAAAATAAAAATAAAGTTTGTTTTGCGAAGAATTTACTTCAATTATAAGTTTTCTATAACTTTAAAGCCTTTTTGAGCTTAAAAAATAAAATAAATAAAAAAATAAAAACGCTTTTCAAAAAAAAAAAAATACAGGAATTTCAAAGAATAAAAATTGATTTGTATCAATTGTAAATCGTGAGTCTACGAAAGGAAATTGACACAGAGCTTTCGTCGATTATAAAATGTTAAATGAAAAAGATGCTAATGCGGACTGCAATTATTTTAAAATTTTTCTCTATTTCTTAATATTTAGCAGGTTCTCAAAAAGAAAGTTTTTTTTTTCTTTTGTCAAGTCTCAAACGGAGGTTTTTGCACAATGCTTTTAAAAAGTGATTTTTTTTTTATTTTATCAATTTACGATTGATACAAATGAGTTTTTATTCTTTGATATTCCAGTATTAATTCTTCTAAAAAGATTTTTGGGCTCTTTTAAGCTCAAAAAGGCTTTAAAGTGTTAACAAGATAAAAATTTAAATGCTGCATACTGTATTCAAATGTTTGATGTAAAGTATTAAATGTTGAGCTCTGTTAGTTAACTTACTTCCCGTTCTCACTCGCAAAAGGAAAAAAAAGAAGAACTTTGAGGAAACTTTTCTTGTTTTCATAAAAAAACAATAGACAAAAACCTGACGTTTAAGGACAAACTAATGATAATAATAATAATTATATTATAATATAAATGACAGAGTAATGGCGATTAAAATAATTATGATAAGAGCAATAATAATGATGATGATAACGATACTTAAAATAATGATAAAAAGGATACTAAATTACTGATAATATTAACGATAATGATTTTCTTGATTATACTGAATATAATGATGATGATAATGATAGCAGGAATAATATTGGTAATAGTAATGATAATAACGATGAAAAATATACTAAAAAGAATGATAATGACCTATAATAACGAAGGTACTGATAATGATTTTCTTTAAAAGGTTATGGGGATAGTGTTTAGAATCACGAAAATAAGAATGACAATGATGATAATGGTAAAAGAAAATGATGAGAATGAGAATGAATATTAAGATGTTACTCATGATTTTAATATGATGATGGTAAAAAAAATAATATTTATATCAATGATCATAACGATTATAATTATTTCTGTATTTATGTTAATGGTAAGGATTATGATGATGTAAATAATAACGAAAATAGAGATGCTATATTGCGTGATTATATAGTATAATTGCGATGAAGATTAAATTGATCACAGAAATAGTGAAATAAAAAAAACCGATGATGTTGTGATAATGAAAAAATAATGATAATAATAAAGATGAGATAATTAATGATACTATTATTCATGATTTCAATAATATTTTTTCAACATTACTATTGGAATCGTAATTCTCCAAAAAATATTTTTTTTTTAAAATGAAAACAATAATGAGGAATATAATGACTTACACAATGATGATAAAATGACATAAATGAAAATATAAGCTGAATTATGATTCTGAATTTGTAATTAAAAAATAATGATAATATTGATAACAATGATGATGACATTGTATTAGTATTAAACATTATGAAGATGATGATACGATAATAACGATTGTGATAATCGTTATGATTTTCGTAATGAAGATAATTAAGACGATTAAACATTTAATAATGATAACAATAACTATGATAATAATATCGATGATAATGATACTTTAGGGTAATGATTATTTCAGTGATAATTATAATGAAGGTTTTGATAAAGATTTTTTAATGATATGAAAGTAATGATGATAATGATGTTAAAATAAATGGTAATAATAATAAGGATGGTGACGTTAATGAATATTATAATGCTATTAAATATTATAATGATCACAGTAAACGTGATGAAAAGAAAAAAAAATGAGGAAGATGTAATAATAAAAATAAGCATAATAAAAAAAATGACAATAATGATATTGTTAATTAGTTAATTGAAATAATAATAGTAAGAGAAAAAATATTAGGACTATTATAATGAATCTAAACATGTTATAGAAAAATGAAGACGATAATAATAATGATAACATTATCATAATGATCATAATGGCATGATTTTTTTAAAAAATAATAATAAATCTGAGGGTGAAAATAATAAAAAAGATTATAGTAACACGAATGACATTGGTAATGTTATTATTAAAAGCAATGCAGATGATAATGACGATCACAATGATAACGGTGGTTATAATGATCATGACTTTGATTATGACGATATTGATAATGAAGATATTAGAAAAAAACGGTAATGATAATACTAATTATAAGAGTAAACATGAAAAAATAATAAAAAACAATTTTATGACTCATATAGTTAACTTCCTTATAACCAACTAAACAATAGGTTGGAAGCTAAAACTTCAATGCTTTGTGCGTTTAAAATTATTGTAATGTTTGATGTAAAATAACAAATTTTTAACTCTGATAATTAATTTTATTTCCCTTTCTCACTCGCAAAAGAACAAAAAAAATGAAATTTTGGGGAAATTTTCCTCGTTTTCATGAAAAAAGAATTGACAAAAACCTGATGTTATGACACAAACTGATGATATTTGCCATTATAATATAGGTGGTAATAGTGATGGCGATTAAAACAATGATAATGAGAGCAATAAAAATGATGATGATAATGATGCTTAAAATACTCACGAAAAGGACACTAAAATAATGATACTATTAATGATAATGTTTTTCTTGATTATAATGAAGATAATGATGATGATGTTTTAGCAGGAATAATATTGGCAGTAGCAACGATAATAATAACGATGAAAAATATACTAAAAATAATTGTAATGTTATATATAATAATGAAGGTACTGATAATGATTTTCTTTAAGAGGTTAGTGCTTTAGAATCACGAAAATAAGAATTGACGGTGATGATGATGATAGAAATAGCTATGATAATGAAAATGAATATTTGGAGGTTACTGGTTATTTTAATGATTGTGTTAATACAAATAATAATATTAATATTGACGATGATAAAGACTATTATAATAATTCCTAAACTGATGACAATAATAAGGATTTTTTAGAAAATGATCACGGTTATTATGATTATGATGTTGATGATGATAACGGAAATTTCAACGCTTACTGCAATGATGTTAATGATTCTAAGGTAATGATGCTGATCTTCTTCATAATGATAAGGGTAATGATGATAACGATGATAGTAATAATAATGATAACAATTACGATTATAATGATGCCAAAGTAATATTAATATTTTTCATAATTATGATGAAGGTATTGATAATGATTTTCTTGTCGATGATATGAGGGTATTGACGACAATCACGATGAATATCAATAAAAATAAAGATAATACAAATGATGATGACATTAAAGAAATTTATGATGCTACTGAAGATTATATTGATCACAATAAAAGTGAAAGAAAAAAAATTAAACTAATGACTGTGTAATAGTGAAAAAATAATGATAATTATATTGATGATTGTAACAATAATAACCAAAAATTATATTATTTTCTTAGTATCATAGTTATATTCTAAAAATATTTATGTTAAAAATGAACACAATAATGATGATAAATATAATGATCACAATAATGATGATGACATTAATCACGGTGATAAAATGACAGTAATGAAAATTTGTAATGAATCTAAATTTGAAATAAGAAATGTAATGATAACCATGAAAACAATGATGATAGCTATGTTAGTATTAAAAATTATGAAGATCATGATGATTATCATAACGATAATTTCGATGGTGAATATGATTATGAACTTCTTAATGAAGAGAAAGATAATGATGAAGAAATTAATAATGATTACAATAATAAAAAAATAAATAACAATGATAATGATACATCAGTACTGATAATATTAGTATCACTTATAATTAAAAGTATTAATGGTGATTTTATTGATGATAATATGAGCGTAATCATGATAATCACGATAATATAAATGATAATAATAATGATGGCGATGCTACTGAATATTATAATTGTGACAGTAAATCTTGATGAAAATAAAAATAATGATGATGATAATGTAATAATAATAAAAATGACTGTAATGAAAAAGATGATAAATATAATGATAATAAAATTGATGATTGAAATAATAATTGTAATGAAAAAAAGATACTAATATTATTATTACAATTAATCTTAAAATGGTTCTCATAAAAATGAAGACACTAAGGGGCCATTCATTAATTACGTAAGGGTGAAGAGGGGAAGGGGATGGGAAAATGTCTACATACCCTTATTTTGGAGGGGGGGGGGTCAAACTCATTCTTAAGTAACATTTTTGCAAGTCAATATTTTACATTAGTAATCGTGTGATCTAGTTGTTTTTGCAGGGATCATATTTCATTTGCGTCTGGCAGGTAAAATACGTATTTTGATGAGCTGTTTATTTGTTTTACGAAGAATGAATAGTGTAAAATGAAATAAAAGAACCACACTATGTATGCCATGTTTTATTATTAAATAGCATCGCATCATTTACAAAAAAAATTGGTGAAAAAACATTCAGTCTCCAATCCAACTTTTTATTAAATATTTCTTTACACAAAAAGGTTTAATTTAATAGTAGTGAATTTAATAACGATTCCTGTGATGTACGAGAAAGATTCGCTATTTTATTATTTCTAAAAACGAAATGGAATCTTACGTAAGAATAGGGGGAAGGGTTTGAAAAATCTTACGTACCCTTACATAGGGGGGGGGGGGGGGATGTCAAAAATTGGCAGAATCATCCTAACGTAACGTGACTGACCTCTAATGATGATGAATAAAAAGATCATAATGATGATGACGATGGCATTACTTTATAATTATAAAATGAAATTTTCTTATATTTTAAAATTAATGATTAATTTTGGGGTAAAAATTATATGATGATGTTAGAGTTAATAAAAATGGCGATAATAATTAGAAATATAATGGTAATGCTATTATTTTAAACGATGAAAATGAAAATGATGATCAAAATAATAACGGTAGTTATAATGATTTTGATTTTAGTAATTTCGAGAAGGATAAAGAAATGAATAATAATAGCGATAATAATGAAAAAACTTTAAATAATTATAGTAAACATGAAAAAATAACAACATCATTTGAATAACTATTAAGAATTTATATTTTAAATAATTATCTAGTTAACTTGATAAACAATAATTTTTAATCTGAAACCCCCCTGCTGTCAAATATATTGTAACGTGTGATTTGAATCTTTGAATGTTGAACTATTTTAATTGATTTACTTCGCGTTTTCACTCGCAAAGGAAAAAGATGGATATCTTCGTAGCCGTTTTTATTTTTTCATGAAAAAAATAAAATTTACAAAACCTGACGCTATAACAATAGCTCATAATATAAGTAAAAATGAAAATGATAATAATAATGGTAATTATAAGAGTAATGACTAATGAAGACAGTAATAATAATGGATGATGATTGTACTACTATTACTTTTTTTACTAGAAATATTAATAACACTTACAATAATGACATTACTGATAAAAATGATACAATAATGACAATGATACATGTCAATGATTTTCTTGATAATGATGATCGTAGTGACGATAACAACGAGAATTACATTGCAACAATGATATAATACTAAAATAATAATTTCTCGATAATGATGAAGGTAATGAATATAATAACGATCATAGGAATGATATGATAATTATTACTATGATGGTACTAATGATTATAATGATGTCAATATTAATTATAAAAAATAATGATGGTGTTGTAATAACAATAATAAACATGATAATGAAGTTAATGATGACAATAATTATAATGAAACCTTTTTTCATTATATTTACCATTATAATTATTCCAAAGAACATTGTAACAAAGATGAAAACATCAATGATGACAAAGTTAAAGATCATAATGATGATGACAATAACAATAATCATGATAACGAACATTTAAACTAATTAATGAATCTTCAGATGATAATTAAAAAAATGATAATGATATTTATAACAATGATGGTGATAATGATATAAACAAAGAAAGAATGAAGATGATGATGATGATGACTGGAAGTACAATAATTGCAATGATGAAAATGATACTAAAAAATGATAAACACAATGATTCTCCCGATCATGATGATGATAATGAAAATAGTTACGATCATAAGAATGATAATGATACTAATAACGATGATAATAAATATTATGAAGGTACTGATGATTATAATGACAGTAATAATAATAAAAATAATAAATAACGATGGTGTAACATTAATGATAAATTTATTAATGATGATAACGATAATAGTGATGATGGCAATAATAATAAAGCCATTTTTTTTTATTTTTATTGCTATTGTAATGAATCTAAGAATAATCATAACAAAAAATGAATAATCGGAAATATAAAATTAATCTGAAGATGGTCATAAGAAAGTGATGATATTGATAACAATGATGATAATAATATTAATAAACATAGTGAAAATGATCATGATGATAATAACAATATTAATAACAACGATGATTATGATACTGATGTGTAAAAATATTGATGATGATGACTATAATGATAATTGCCAAGGGAATAATTATTACGATTATGATAATGATAATTAAGATGGTCTCAATAACTATGATTACGATAAAAATGATTTTAATGGAGAATGATACTGATGACGATCATAATGGTGATGATGGCAATAATAATAAAGTCATTTTTTTATTATTTTTGCTATTATAATGAATCTAAGAACAATCATAATAAAAAATGAATAATTGGAAATATAAAATTAATCTGAAGATGGTAATAAAGTGATGACATTGATAACAATGATGATAATAATATTAATAAACATAGTGAAAATGATGATGATTATGATACTGACGTTTAAAAATATTGATGATGATGACTATAATGATAATTGTCATGGGAATAATTATTACGATTGTGATAATGATAATTATGATGGTCTCAATAAATATGATTATGATAAAAAGGATTTTAATAGAGAATGATAATGATGACGATCATATAATGGTGATAATAATTATAATGAATTAGATGATGATTATCATAATCATAATAACGTCGGTAATAATAGCAATGGTGACAGTGTTACTGATGAGAATGATGACTATGACAATAATAATGTCAATAATTATCATGATTAATGAAAATATGACTATAGTGAATAATGAATCTGAAGATCCTTATTGAGAAAATGATCATGATGATAATAATATTAAAAACAATGATAGTGATCATGACAGTGATGTTTAAAAACATTGAGGATGATGACTATAATGGGAATAATTACGTATTACGATTAAGATAATGATAATTACGACGGTAACAACAACCTTGATTATGATAAAAAGTTTTTAATGCTGCCGACAGACAATGATAACGATCATAATGCTGATAATAACAATAGGAAAAATAATCAGAATACTATTAACAATAATAATAATAAATTCAGTAATAATAAGAAAAATAAGATTAATAATAATGATAACGGTGCTAATGATTATATTAATAATGATGATGATCATGAAGATGATGATTACATTTATATTAATCATTAAAATAACAACCACTAAAATCCGACAAAAGTTTTAAAAACTTTAGGCACCAGAAAAAAATGGTTTATTAATGGGTTCTAAAAGAATTAGTAGTCAAGGGATTCTTTGAGTCGATTAAGTGCATTTTTTTTAAAAGATAATTTTAAAAGTGAATATAAATTTAAAAAAAAGTAAGATTAGAATGCAAGTGAAATAACTGCAATTTTAGTACTTCTGTCTCTGTTGTAACCTATAGTCTGTGTAAAAATATAAAGTGTAGTATCATTATTCATATGATGTCATAATTACTAAGATTAATTTTTAAAAAAATGTCCTGTCTTAGAGTTAATATTTTGCTGTTATTTAATTCATGAAATGAATACTTACATTTTAAAGACTGAAACTTTAATTCGTATTGGACTTCGTATGCATTGTTGTAATAAACTTATTGATTTATATCATTATTTGCTAAAATAAGTAGCAAACGTTATTTTTAATTTATAACCCTTCTGTTAAACAATTACTGTAAAATAACATTTGTTTAATCTATAGAAATTAAGTGTAAAAAAATCTAATTTGTAATCGTATCACCAATCTGTCTGCAACTTTTAGATATTATCATTGTAACAGTTTCATATTTACCTTAGAGAAGTCTTAAAATATATGCATTCTTTCGATATTTGACACCTACCATGTCTCCTGAAAATTAAAAGTTAATGCAAAATTTCCCAAGCAAAACAGTTTGATATTTTAACTAATATTAAGCATTATGCGTTTTTTTTTTAACTCTTACTCAAAGTATAAGAAACTTTTTGGCTCAGCATCAAGTTGTTATTTCGAAATTGGTGCATTAATATTAATGCGAGAAAGTAGTAATTCTGGCTAGAGGTCGTTTCTAGTCCTTTCGGAGTAAATTCTGATGTTCTGGGTTTCTGAGTAGAATTTACTTGTTTTGGAAGACTTTCCCATCTACTTCTACATTTCTTCCTCAGAGATAACCCGTAATCTCCTGGTCCATTTGTTATTCTTCGGATTTTATTTTACCTTTCGGTAAAAACGGAGTAGAGTATGCGGAACTCCTTTCAGGACAGATTATGTAAATTTAAGTACATTCTTCTGCAAGATTTATCGCTTGCACTGGTGCAAAGGTCGATATCGTAATTATTGTTTGAGTAGTGATTAATCAAAAAGGCATTCTGAACTAAAAATTTTGTGAATGTAATAAAAATTAACTAAAATTATCGGTAAAAATATTTTAATTGATATAGGGTAAAAGACTTGTTGGGATCACTCCAACAAGTACTGGGCAGGTTTGTCTTCTATTGTGAATATCTATTGTGCATCATTAGAGGATTCTTAAAATAACATCTTTCAAGAACACCGTCACCGTACAAAAGTTTTATCTTTGTTTGGAAAAAGTGTTCAGAAAGGAAAAAAAATATTTTCCCTTGCATTTAAGTTTTCAAAAGTTTTTTTTTTGTCCCAAGCATCTGCCATTGCCGTTTCTTATAAAATGTTCGTGTTATTGGTATGTACTCATTCTTTAGCTTTTTCTTAAGTTAGGGGTGCATTTTTCCATTAATTTAAATACTTAAGATTTTTTCCAGCTTATATGCATATAACTAGTCACGTATAATAATTAAGTATTTACCTCATGGATACATAGGAGGCGTTAAGAAGCAAAGAGATGTTAAGTGGACATTTTCCAGTTTTGAGTAAAACGCGTTAAAAGATTACGTCCTAAGTTGTTTTTCATTGGGTTTTTTTCTAAAGCATGCTGTACAGCAGCAACTACCAGGGCTACTAGTATCCCTTGCCCCAAGACAGAAGAGAGGTTCTCCTACTATTGTACTGTTTATCTCCAAATTTGTAGCTTTGCCGCTTACACATCCCTTTGCTTCTCACTGCCTCATATGACCTTAATTGACTTTTTAACCATTCTTACTCAAATTATTACTTGATGAAACATAAGTTAAATTCTACCGTGCGCACCTTCAGAAATAAAACTTAAAACTTTAAAAAACAGCAAGAAAGAAAGGGAAAGCAAAACATGTTTTTAAATTACTTGTGGCTTTTAGAGTTTAACAAAATCTACGAATGTTTTTATTTTTAAGTTACATATAAAGAAAAATCATAGCGATGAAGAAATAGAAATTGAGTAATGACGATTTAAAATAGTCTTATTCTCTTAAAAAATCTGTTACAGTAATTGAAAAAGAAAAAAGATTTATTTATTTATTTATTTATTTTTCTTTGTCAATGTCATTTTATACAATAATTCTTATATTTTATTGAACTCAAACTAAGAGTTATGTATGATTTAATAGATATGCTATTTATAATTAACTAGAAAAGACAGTTAAGGTCTGAAAAGAGAAATTTTGCCACATGACCTTAGATGTGACGAGTTTTGTTGCAGTCAAAATGGTTAAAATGAATAAAATTAACACATACACCTAATGTTTAGGTATTAGGTTCATTGCTGAAAATTTTAATACAGGAGATAATTATTTTTAAGCAATTAAAAATATAAATACCTGAAAAAACATTAATTTTAAATTAAAACTTTAAAATTATAGTTACGTTTTACTGTTATAAGTTTTTTTTTTTTTAATATAACGTCAATATAGGATAACAATATTTTATCCCCATGATCTGGTTCATAAATTGGGTGACTTGCAGGACTGATAGAAATTATAAAGATCTCACCAACAAGTTTTACAGTTCCAAAAACTCAAACGACGTCTAAATAGTTTTGTGGTACTAATATTACGGATTTCCCCCGTTTTGTTTGTCCCTCTATATTTCAAAAGACTCTATCTGAAGGTAAAAACAGGTGTCCAGAAATCAAGAACTGTAAAATATGTCTTTAACATCTAGAGCCCTCTCTAGGTCACGTACAATTTCAAAACGTCTAAACATTTATAGACAGTTTCGCGCCGTCAATTTAGGGTTCAATACATATTTTTTATTACTTACTGAAGTGACTGTCTGCAATCTCTTAATAGAATGTGTCAAAAATTTTAAAGAGCCTTGCTTACGTTAAATTTAGTAAAACAGGGATAGAGAGGAAAACACTTCCAGGGCACCGGTGAGAATCGAACCCACGACCTATGGCATATGACGCGGAAGTTTCTACCGCAGAGCCAATGAGGCCCCTGCAATTCAAATGCTTAGTAGTATTAGTCAAGAGCATTCGGGCAAAAATGAAATAGTTTATTTCGATTATTTGTTTAATCATTTATAGAATAACTTACGTATTCATTTTTTAATTTATTCACTCACATTTCTTCGCTTATTAATTCATCTTTTTTTTCTTTTTTATTATTTTTTTCAGTCTTTTTTTTTCAGTACATTAATTATGTAACTAAGCAATTAATTCGTTTGTTTTATTTATTCTATTTTTTATTCATTCATTTGGTCAATAATATTTCTTACAATCAAATAGAAGATATTTCATTCGATTAATATAAAATTTTTCACTATGCCCCATTCAAAAAAAATGAAAATATTCACTTTTTTAAGATACAAATTTGCTGCCAAAAATGAACGTTAGTTTCATTACTTTAAAAAAATCCTTCATTGAATAAGGTAGTTCTCATAACAAATTTTGTAAAAGATAGGAAAAAGGTTTAAAAAAATTATCATGTCTAGTTTTGAAGTCACCTCAGGCCTTCTACTGATGATATCTAAACCTATACAAGACCTGAAACTCTCATTTTGAAACTTTAATTAGTAATAGTGTTTAAAAAAAAAATTCTTAAATTGTTTTATGTAACACTGATGGCATTCTGAATGACAAGCTGGATATACTCGAAATTCCTTCTTTTCACTATTTTTTTTAATGTAACCCAACTTCAAGAAACTAAATCGAAGCCTTACCGGAACTTCTAAACACTTTGAACGTATCTGAAGAAGAAGAAAAAAAGTGTCTATACAGCAAAGATTTATTAACTATATTTTGATTAACTTGTTGTCTTTAACCAATTCTAAATGACCAACTCATTTTTTGGAGAGTTTTGCTCTAAAGGAAAATTGTTTTTTACTAAAACAGTACTCCCCTCTCTTTCTCCCCCTCTCTTTTTTCCGGGAACACTTTGTCTCCATAACTTAATCCTCTACGATAATTGCTTCATAACCAAAGTGTCAAAAACAGCGTTAAAATGTTTCCAAACTGTGTCCACCCGTGTAGAAAGGAAAAAATAGGCGCATCTGCCTTTCTGCTGTATGTTTATCCTAAATTTAAATTGAATCAAGATGATGATCGAACATTAAACGTTTTCTTTTCCATTACGTTTTGCGGCATGGTAAATTTTTCATTTTCATATAAATATTTGAGAAATATATAATATTTAATATAAGTTCTTCTATATATTTTTTCTTAATATCTCCATTACTTCTGTTGGATAAATATTTTGATAAAGTTATTTGTCTTACTATCTAAAGTTCATGGGGTGTCGAATATATTTCCTGGTGTCGCATTTTGATGAAGTTGTTGCTAAAGAACACGTGATCTATGCAAAATTGCGAATGAATCAGCTAACCAATAAAAGTAAATTCAAAATTCAGTGGGCGTGGTAGACCAGAGCTCGTTACCTCTATAAAATACAGTGCATCCAAGGTTATGATTCATACGAAAAATCATACTATTTGATGCTTAACGGAAAATAACGTTTTTACTCTGAAATGCTGTTTAGTTCTTGGACCATTTCACAGTATTTTGGACAAATTTAGAGTCCGTAACACGACACTTTTTTTTGTCTTAACTACTGTGACCTAATTTACTGTTTGGTTAGCACATTATTTCAATTTGAATTTGTGTGCTGGTAGGACAAAGTTAAAATTTAAAAAAGTGCTAATCGAAGAGTAAATTAAATAGATATGGCTAAAAAAGCCTTATTACGGACTTAATATAAATGCCCAAAATACCGTGAAATGACCCTCTTACAATAAGTAAGAGCAAGATTTCAACAAGGCGGCATATGAGCGCACATGATCGTGGACGTGCATTGAGCTACTTAAGGCAAGTAGCTCAGTATGGGTGGCTGCTGCAATGGGTACAATAATGACAGTCATCTTGCGATTGAAAAATGTCGCTATGTAGGCCCTTGTGGCAAGAAGGATAAGAAATTTCACTCCTGGCCAAATTACATTAAACATTGCACCGCAGAGAAGATCAAACGGTACTAGCCCGGCTACGAAGCGGACACACTCGAACCCAAAGACATGTGGCTAATCTAAAAGTTTTTCCTCAATGTCCCAAAAGCAATATTAGTCAAGCCGCTCCTGCCCATTTTTTTTCCTGCATCGAATGTGAAGAGGTTTTGCTCTACTCCAACGGTATAACTGTTTTGGAGGGTTTGAAAGCGCACGGGTTCATGGACTTGGTCTGATGGTTCTGTCTACTAAATGGGATAAGCAACAGCAAACATTGCACCCACTACGTTTCTGAACGAATCATCTCACGCCGGTAAATCAAAATAATTTTTATGCACGGAAGCCTATTCGTTGCATCTCACTTCAACCATGCAATCGTTTGAATTATTTTTCGAAAACAAAACAAAAAAAAAGTTTTCTGTTTTCTGCTTTAAATATTTAGGCGATGTTTTTTTTTTTTTCTTTTCCTTACGTTTTTCAGGAACTAAATTATTTAAAGAAACCACAATCTAACTTTTATTTTAAAGCCTATCTTCTTTTTATATAAGTTCTGGAGCAAAACACTTCTTAAAAGCTGTGTTTTGTTTAGAAACTATTAATCTTAATCTTAATCGTAGACGTTAATGTTTGTTCGCAATGTGAAATCAATGTTTTCTTTAAACTGTTTTTCTCGTTCAGTTTCAAAAATCGTGTGAACTGGGAATGCAAGAAGACAAAGCATTTATTAAAATATTTGGTTTTAAGTTTTCTATTATTTGACAGTATTTCTTCTATTATTTGACAAAATCTTGAATTTTAAATTAGCGAATTACCAAACAAAAACTAATTACTTTAAAGTAAACGCTTCGCCTAAATATTTAAAAAACATACTTTGTTTTCGCATTGGGTCACATGTTAAATTTTAAACATGTATTTAAAAATGTATTTTTGATATTGGCATAATGAGGATTAAATCTGAAGTAACTGAATCTAGTACATCTTTCCAGCAGAGCAAATATCCGTTTTAATCTGTAAAACGTTTTGTAAGAATTGTTGAATGCAGCCCTAATGATTTCCAGCATGTAAATTATTGCAAAAAAAACTTTAAAAGTTAAACCTAATTATCATAAAATAAAATGAAGTATTACTAATATCGCATTTAAATTTAGAACATAGGAAACATTTTTGAAACAAATATTCTTTTGATATTAAAAGTTTGGGTGCACCGTTTCTTCTCCTTATTCATTCCTTCAAACTATAGTTATATGGCACAATTAAGATACTTACAGTTTAGCAATTTTTCTCTGCAAAACAAAATATTTTCGCTAATAAAAAAGCAGAGTGAAAGTGTTCCTTCATCATAGCTGATTCAGATGCCTTATCAAGTAATATTTTTGACTAATATATGTGCATTGTCTGCATAAAAACTTATGAGACTAATCTGTGTTCTAAGAATTTATTGCAGACATTAATACTCATACCTAATTTTTTTAAAAAAAATAAGACTCTTAGGCTTGCACGCACTTGTTCCAAGCTTCGAAGGCTGCTTTGTAGTCTGTACTATGCGATTTCAGGGCATCCAGAGTTTCATGGTGAAGTCTTTTTAGTGATGTTTTCATCTTAGGGAATGACAAAAAGGGTGCAAGCGCTAAATCAGGACTGTAAACGAGCTGAGGAAGAGTACATTCACCATTCTTAACCAGGAAGTCTTGAACGATGAATCAGGTGTTTGCAGTATTTCCAAGTTTTCAGTGATGATGCTGTGAACTGTCATTTTATCAAGTCGATCTTCGTCTGCAATCATTCTCACGCTTAACCATAGGTTTGAATTTAGCACAACACACACTCGTTCCGAATTTGCATCGTTCTGCTGGTGGAAGGACGCCCTGCGCGAGATACGTCCTCGACGCTCTCTCAGACATCTTTAAAACACTTGTGAAACCGAAAAACTTTTTTTACAGACGGTATTTGACAGACAACTATCTCTGAACATTTGTGCCCTGAAATGTGTCCTGAGTGTGCTCCGTTTAAAAGAAAGTGTACTGAAATGCCCCTCTAATATGTTCCAAATGTGTCCCGCTTAGGATATTTGGTAACTTTTGGCTTGAAAATACAGCTCTCTTTAACTACCTTTATATAACATCTGTCAAAAGGGATTATCTCTCTTTATTAAAACACTTCTTCTGAGGTTTAATCATTAGGTTGGCACATACATTCACTTTCATGGTACTTGGAATAACATCCCTGCTATGTTGTCATGAAAACTCTATCCCAGAACGTAACTCCTAGTGTTTGTGCACTGTGCAAACTGTCTACTCATCACACAGTTTTATTCTGAACATCCGGAGTTACACTACCCATTAGAATGTACACTGGTGTGCAAAAGTTAAGGACGAAGTCGAAAAATTAGCATATCAGCTGAACGAAGAGGCAGAGTGAACAGAAAGACCAATCAGGAGATTAAGTAAAGTGATGTACGGTAGCACATGCGCACATATGCTGGCAGACGTAATGGGGAAGTGTCTGAGTAGTATAAAGCATGTTGTCGGTGTAAGATCAGTATTTCTGGCAAAGAGATTGCACGCCGTATAGCAGTTAAAATTACACCGAGTTGCTGCCTCAGCGAGAAATGGCGAATAATCAATCTGTTAGACGACATCTGGATGCTTTTACCCGAGGTCGCATCATTAGGAAGTTGGAGGAAGGCCGCAGTGTGACAAGTGTAGCTGCAGAGTTCGGAATTGCTCACAGCATCGTTTCACGACTTCGGAGACAATTTCAAACTACAGGAACAGCTATCCGGGGGTTCAGTAGTGGTCGTCCACGAGGAACCACACCCGCAGATGACCGGTATATTATCTTACAGGCCAGAAGAAACAGGCGGCAGACAGCGGGAGAAATCGCTACACACACGACACAGGCGACTGGACGACCGATATCACGTTTTACCGTGGCCAGAAGACTGCACGGTGGTGGTCTGTTTGCACGACGCCCTATACGGTGTGTACCTCTAACGCCTGCCCATCGGAGAAGGCGTTCTCTGTGGTGCCGGGAACACCGGAATTTGAGAGACAATGAATGGGGACGAGTACTCTTTACAGATGAGAGCAGATTCAGTCTGAGTAGCGATTCTCATCGCATACTCATCTGGAGAGAGCGGGGAAGCCGCAATCCTCCGTCGAACATCATTGAAAGGGACAGGTAAGGAGGTCGCGGTGTTCTCGTTTGGGGAGGCATCATGCTTGGTAGTCGTACAGACCTTCACATCTTCGACGCAGGTTCAGTCAACGGGACCCGTTATTGTAACGAGATTCTTCTTTCATATGTGCGTCTTTTTAGAGGCGCTATGGGTCCGCAGTTCCTTTTCATGGACGACAATGCACCATGTGATCGCACAGTAGCTGCCGAACAGCTCTTAGAGAGTGAGGATATTGATCGTATGGATTGATCGGCACGATCTCCGGATCTGAATACCATCGTGCATGTATGGGATTTTCTAGGCAGACGCTTGGCAGCTCGTACCTTACCACCAGTAACGATTCGGGAGCTTCGATTGGCGCTGCAAGACGAATGGGCAGCAATGTCTCAACAACTCATCGACACCCTCATTCTCAGCATGGGCAGGCGCTGTGAAACCTGCCTAGCAGTCGGGGGAGATCATATCCCCTACTAAAGACCGGATGTTTCTTGCTGGACACCCATCACAGGGATGTTTTGGCCTTCAGTCGAATTGCGCTTCATGCTACTTTTTCAATAAAGCTTCTTTTTATCCCTCTGATTTCTCTTTTAGTAAGTGTTGCTTACATTACACATGTCCTTACGTATTGGGGATCTAACGGTATTAAATGTGTTGATTTGGAAAGCTTTTGTACAAAGTTATATTGAAAAAACCGTCTCGTCCTTAATTTTTGCACACCAGTGTAATTCACAGAAGGATTAACACTGGGAGATGTGGGACGATTTTTTTCATCTAGCTAACTAGTTCTCGATTCAAGTGAATAGAACATTTCATTTCGACATGTGCATTGCGTGAAAATAATATCTTTTTTTTTAGATAGAAACAAAAATAACGTGCTATACATATATTGTTGAACTCCATGACATTGAGTAACAATTTCTTAAACGCGCCATTTTATATGATTCAAGGAAGTACATTTATTGTTCTTTAATGCGCATTGCCAGATTACTACATGAGCTATTTATTCATGTGATGCAAAATTTATATGAATTTTTTTTTTCATTCCTCGTAATGTGTTGCTCGTAAAGTTTTTTTCCCTGGATTTAAAATGAAACGCAATGAAGGAAAAAACTTAAAATTAATTTGTCGAAAGTAACGTTCCTTCGCAAACCAATACTCGAGCATCCATTCTCATAGCTCTACAGATATTTATGCAACTCAGTTTAGTGTTAAATCGGTTGCTTTCAAACTAGCATACTGCCATCACTGACATTAGAAAGAAAAAACTCTCATTTGAAAATACAGCAAATCTCGACTGTATGAGTAAAATCTTGTTTGACACAACTCAAGCCGCAGACGATGATACTACTTTTTCTTCAATATCTCGAGAAAAGAATTAAAGGAAAAAAAAAGAGTGAATTCTTTTTTCAAAGTCATGGAACCATACGTCGCTTAAACTCGATAAAACTTTTACACTACCTTCTGCGTCTTTTAAAGGTATTCCTGCTCAATATCTAACTAACGACACGGAATATGGGAGACGAACAACGTTTCCAACTCTCGAACTGCGTTCTTAATTAAAATATTTCGCAAAAAAGGATTTCCAAGTTCAGTTAGGCTATGCTATTTTTATTCGGAATGAGAGAAATTTGGCACACGTTTCGATGAAATAGTTAACGAACTTTATGTTTGCGAATATGAATATACAATTTGAATTTATTTATCACAGTTTCTTTTACGCGTTAGTATTCTAATTTCGCACAATAACGATTCATGACTTCCCCATTCAATGTTGCTTTTTTTAAAATCATTACGATAAAATCTTTCAAAGCATAGTAATTGCAATTTCAACTTTTTTAGACTGACCTTATAAGTAAAACCACAAGAGTTGTAATATTACCGTGTATGTCTAATATGAAAACAACATTTGCTAATTCACAGCTCGATACATTTGCGTTGTGTGAAAAAAGGTGCAAGTTCTAAAACCCGTTGTTTAAAAATGCAGTTAGATTGAAAAAAATAAAATTAAAAAACTAGTTTAACAATTCTTGAATAATTCAACCCTAAAACTTAGTTTAAAAATTCAGTTATGTTGAAAACATAAAATTAAGGAACTCTTTTTACAATTCTTCAATAGTTCAACCCTAAATACACTACACTTTTAAGAAGTCAAGAACCAATGAAAGTAAACACTGTTTTGGTGTATTATATGTTAAAAATGCAATAATGGTGAACTTCTGAAGTAAGGTGTCGAAAAATAGCATCTACAAGAAGTTTGATTATCGTAAATCGACATAAGATTTCGCTGATTAAAAATTTTCATACTAGAACCCTAAATCTGAACAAAAAAAAAAAAAATTCAGCGTATCAAGTCAGCGAAAGTAGAGAGAGAAATTATCGTGCCGTCTTCATAGCCACATTACCAGAAAAACTATACGTACTCCATCGATGTGAAAGCCAACAAACCATTTTTATGCTTTCTTTAGATTTTTTGTCTTTTTGTCTTTTTTTTTTTTTGTTTCTGACGTATACATTTATTGATCGAACTTGATTCCCCTGAGCTCTTTCAGTACTACTCTATCGCATCTGTTACCAGCTAAATGTGGTAACACAGAGCAGGTATTTTGATCTCGAAATACATTTCCGTTATTTGGGACTCGCACTCAACGAATTAATGCCATAAGTATGCTTAATTATCTAAAAAGATATTGTGATAGATAGTATCATACACAGTTGCAGCAAAAAGAAAATATTTGAAAAATATATTATCGCGCGTATGTTTATTGCATTTATGAAAGCGAAAATTTATTTTTTGAAAATCGCTTTGTTTCTTCAAACATGTAGAATATGTTAAATTAACTGGATACATCGTGGTTTATTTTGTTTTGTAAAATAGTTTGTCTGATGCTTTTTTTTTTCTTAAATTCATCAAACTACTGTGATGAAATAAATATTTGCAAATGGGTCGATAAGGTAATGAAAAGAAAAGGGTAGACGTATTTTTTATGTTTGGTCTCTCTATTACACCAACATCAGAGCTACGATTTTTCAATGCTCAGAGCACATGAATGTATAATATTTAGGCGACAAGGGACGTTTTCTTAGAGGATCATTATTTACGTTTTTTCTACTCTTCTCCTGGGAACCACATGATAATATTCATCTAATTTTATCTTAAAAAATAATTGTTTATGTTTGGTTCATACCTTAAACCTTTTGCTTAGCTCTTAGAAATAAAAACCTATTCTTTAACTTTAGCTCTAAAAATATGTGTAGTCGTCATGTTATTGATTTAAGTTCTGTGTAATTTTTCTATGTAAACATTGTACTATTAACTGGATATTTAAGTTATCCATTCAGTTATTTATCTTGAAGAAAAATCTTTTCTTACATTTTGAAAGAATCATAAAAACGATTTCCTCAGTGAAGTGTCACATTTTAGATTTATTGCATGCGAAAAAAAAAATTGAGATTTTTTCAATAATAAAAATACATCTCTATCTTTTACTAATAATAAAGCGGAAAGTTTAACAGTATGTCAGTGTACGACTTACCTTGGACAAAGACCGTTGTATTGATATTCAGGAAGCTTTGTACAAAAAATTTTTCAAGTTAGAGACACGCTGAAACCATTTTTTTTTTCAAATTCGATTTTGTTCTTGTTTTATCCGAATCATAACTCTCCATTTTACGTAAATTTGCTATTGTGAAACAATATTTTACATGAATTTTTCTTTTATGTCACTAATAAGCTTGAATTTTATGCATAAGATGAACTTTGTTCAAAGATAAAGCGTTTCTCAGAATAAGTATGCAGTACTATTTTTTTTTTTTTTTTTACCAAAATTGAATATCCAACTCATCTCAAAGCAAGCGAATCTGGTTGAGTTTTGCGATAAAACTACAATTTTAGATGCACCGAATTTATTTTCGCAAACTAACGTATTGTTATCACGGTTATATCTTTTGTTCAAAATGTTTTGTTTTATAGCGACCTGTTTCATTCGCGTGTAAATATATTTTGTTTTAGTTTGTGAACTCTTCTTCCCCTGTTTTTTTGCATTTTTGTCACAACAAAAAATACTTAACCATTGGCAAACCAACAGATTGCCGTAGAATCAGTGCCGCAAATTTTCAGTTAATCCGGAGACATGTAAAACTTGAAAAGGAAATAACAATATACAGACAACTGTGGTTACCAGTTTGTAAATAATAGTAAGCCAAATTGCCGTTTTACTTTCTGGAGAGGAAAAAAAACCCCGTGGGCCACCGCAGGCATTTAGTTATATTGAAAACTACATACATCTGACTTTAAGATATCCCTAAAGAGATGGTTGGGCTTGTCAACAGGTTTGGTTATTACTCGCCGACAAGATCGCCCGTTGTTAAAAATTTGGAGTTGCGCCTACTGTTGATAAACTTGCACAATTAATCATTAGCGCTCTTTTCAAATGCATTCTGATAAACACCGAGGACGTGCTTAGAAAAGCCCACAGAAGCGTATAGGGCATACCAAAGGTTGTTCCGCTTCACATGCCCTCAATTGAGCGTGATAATCTGTGTGTGTCTGTTTGCTTTGACGATAGGATTCCCTTGGTAATCGGTACTATGAACAGCTTACATGTGAGGTAGGGGAAAGAGGGGTAAAACTGGAAAGTTGGGAGCAAACCGGGTACCCCCTTTTAGCCTCTGTAAGCGCTGCAATCGCGTGGACAAGAGACGAACTACCTTCCACCTTGATGAAGACGCAGCGGCAATTAAATTAACCGTAATAGACTCGCGTTTTTCGTTTAAGTGAAGAAAATTCTGTTTGAGTGCTTTTTGCTTCAAATTTTTAACAAAACTAGACCGATTATACTACGCTCCTGTTCTGCTAGAGTAAAGGTATGTATTTCTCTTTGTACAACATTTAATTACCTTTATTATCATTCTAAGTAGTTGTCTGTAGCGTTCTGTATAGTCATATGACGGCATTTTTTATGAAAACTGTACGTGCGGGACAAAACCGGGTACTAACCGACCTAGCAAAACCGTGTACTATCCGTTTTTGCCCCTCGATTTTTAAACATAGTAAGTTTCTGATATAATCATAATAAAACTTTTATTTGACCAAATTACTTTGCAATGAGGTTACAAAGCAAGATATACTAAACAAGCTTCATCTTTAGGCAACATTACAGGAAAAAAAAAGAAGTATGATGAAAAAAAGACGAAAGATGGACGGAAGAAAAAACCCTGAAGTTCGATAAACGAATCAAAGAAAAGGCAACATTATAAAGATGCCAAAAAGGAGCGACCAAAAAATGAAAAACCGCAGGAGCAAATGAGGGATGAGTCCAGTGAAGAGGATGACAGTGCTGCCTGCATTTACCGCAATAAGCTTTACTCGGACTCTAAGTGTGGTGAAAGATGGATCCAATGCATCCAATGTTGTCGTTGGGTCCAAGAAAGCTGCTATGGAGCCGAAGAGGAAGATAACAATTTTACATGCGACTTATGTCAATAGGCCTTATATTGCAGCAAAAGAGTAAAGGTAAAGCCAATTAAATTTACTGACAACTCATCAATATGTGTCTTTTTATACCTATTCTATTATGTTATGCCATAAGTAACACATGTCACTAAATAAAACTTGAATTTTGTGGAATCTTTTAAAATGTTTATTTTCATATAGCAATAACATGTCTACCCGGTTTTACCCCACTACTGGGGCAAAACTGGGTAAAATAACTTTTTTACAAAAAAATATTAATTTAAAAAAAAAACATTTATGTTTTTGCAACTGTGGTTGAATAAACAGAAAAGTAGTGCATATTTTGCAAAATTTTGTTCCTTTATTTCAAAAACTATGATTTCTGGAAGCCTGCAAGACTTAGGATCCCGGTTTTACCCCACTTTCCCATACATAATAAAAATCCGACCAGCTCTCTGTCTTGTGCCTTGCAGCAATGCTCACTTATTTTTCAGCTTGCTTAGGTTTTTGTACATTGCTACAAATCATCTTTAAACTTGCTGCAAATTTCGCTGCTCTGCTTGGTCGTCATATATATATATACGTCATTGAGCAGATATTGAATGTGACAGAAAAACATTCGAAATTATCTTCGAAAAACTGTCTATCTTGTCAACAGATACCAAGAGTTGGGTTTGAACTTCCTGAAATTTTATCCGTCCATGTTAAGTAGTCCCATTTGATCAAGTAGTTAGGACCGCTGTCCGTCACCCAGATGACCCAGGTTTGGTCAACAGCATGAATCACATTAATGAAGCCTACCAACGTTTTTGTGTTATACCACAATAGCCCAACTGCTACATGCTCAAAAATTAGTCATGGTCAGAGAGCAAGTTGTGCTCAGTTCAGAAGTATACCAACGAGATTTTGCTTTTCTCAATCTGTATTTCTACACTTAACATTTATGTTCCTTTTAAAGTGTATTTAATTATTTATTGGTACACTTGCGTCATATCTACTTTTATTTTTAGATTTAACCACTTTGTTTTCGAATCATCATTTTTTTTAATACTGTGCTGACTTTTTCTTAAATCCAAAGTAATATTTGCGTAGAGAAAACAAAATTTTAACTGTAGCCATTGCCGTGGGATATGAAGCTGAAAAAACTATTTCAATCTAATTATATACGTGTAAATTTTTTTACCATTTCTATTTAAGACTTTAATTTCACGTTTTAAGACATCAATTATTATTGAACACATTTTTTAACCGTTTTAATTATAATTTTCACGAGAGCTATACATGAACTACCTTCGAGCAACATGAACCATGAAACTATAATGCTAATTGAATAATGTGTTAGAAAATATAGAAAAATAAAATTGCAGAAAAAAAGAAAGAAAGGAAAAAAACGAACCATAAACACAAAGTTGTGAATTTCAATTTCGGAAAATTCTCCATTTAACTAAAACAACAATTAAGTACTTCAAAACTACCCTCTGTTGATTGAGTTTTTCTTCAAACCAATGTTTTTTCAGAACTGAGTCTTTTTAGTGGCATCTGCCAATACAAGCATATTTTGCAATTCTAACAATGACTTTTTTTACAAGTTTTCCAGTCTTCCTTTTTATTGGTAAAAAAGTAATAATAATAGTTTTAAAAAATTAAATTAAAATTTAAATTCCTTTCTGTAAAGGGAAGTTCACTAGCATGTTTTACCCTTTAGTAATATTCATATATATCAGGACAAAAACTTATTTATTGTTCCTGATATTTCTTAAAACTTGGTCTTATGACTATTAGAGAAAACATATCGGATTTGGATGGTAAAAATGACAAAAACATGTACCCCATTTAAGTGATTATAATCAATTGGCTGAAACTACGAAATATGTAGTTAATATAATAGAAAATTCATCCATCCCACAAGAGAATTAAACTCTGACAGGGTATATATTTCACACGTAATATCTACATTACGGATTGAGTGTGCGTGTGTCGTGTCCAAGGCAAAAATAGATTATCTTCGTTTTCGTATTTTTCATGTTTTTACAAGATTTCTAAATTTATAACAGTGAAAGATTTTCATTAGTATATTACTTTATGTGAAAAGTTTTTTTCTTTTGTAAAACTAAATGTGGGCTTTTCAACTGGTCTGACATTTTTTAAGCGAAATAATACATATTTTGCAACATTCCACACAAAATATATGTTGCTCAAACGATCTGGAACGAGCACTGGAATATTGTATTTTTTCAAGCTAAGTTTAATGGTATGATTGAATTCTCGAAATACATCTTGGATGATTTTTAAACAGTTATTGAAAACATGGTAACTGACATTTTGAAAAGTATGTCAGTCGATTACCATGCTTTTAACAATATTTTTCAAATCGTCCAAAAAGTACTTTGGGAATTCAATCCTGCCATTAGTTTTAGTCAATAAAATACAATATTCCGCGGAAAAGACATTGTTTTACAGTGTATATTTTACTTTGAATATTGCATAATATGCAATATTTTGCTTCAAAAATGTCAATCAGTTACCGGTGAAAGTAACCATGTACATTAATCCTAAAACTTTACTTTAATGATAATACGCGCTGTTAAAAAAATATATTCATTGTAAGAATATGTTAGTAGAATATTCCATGTCTTTAAATATTCGAAATAAATCCGACAACTCAGTCAACTAAATGCTATACAAAACTGAAGCATACCCGCACTTAAAGAAAAACTCTTCTTTTATGCTCCTTAACCTAACAATTAATTATAATTTTTTATCTCTTAAGTGTGAGTTTTTTCATTTTAGATTTTTAATTCTTTTATTCATTACATTTGTGCCATTTTGTCTCTCTTGTGGGCTGTGATGTGACTATGGTGGAATGAATTCTGAGCTAGGTACTACAAAGTTTTTTTCCGATAGTTGAAAAGAAAAAATCCTTGCCTGTCTTACAAAAAGTTACGTAAAAATTTGCGTAAAACTAATTTGCTGTGTGAAGTCTAAGAAAAATTCCAAGTTACTCCTGAAAAAAATGGGCAGGTAATGTGAATAATTTCTGCTTGTAGCATATCTGGCAAAAAGCAGGAAATTTTCAAGCTAATAGTCAGTTATCTTCCTGAAATTAACCTGGAATTTTCTAAAGAATTCAACACTGTAAAAACGATTCAGAAACATTCCTGGAAAATAATAGGCAGCTGATGTGCCCAATTTCTTCCAGTAACATATCTCGCAAAAACCAGGAACGTTTTACGCTAAAATTCAGTAACCTTCCTGAAAAATAGAGAAATCTTCTCGTTTAAAGCCAGTCGTGTTGCTGGAACATCAGAGTAATCTTAGATAGAGATAACATAACATCTTGGCACCTTCCTGGTTTATCAAGACTGCTTCCAAAGGCAGTATTGCAACCATGGTCAAAGCTAAGCCAGAATTGCAAGTGCATATCAAGCATCTCACTTGATTGCAATTCTTGCCAACCTATGTAGTCCATACTTATCCGCTCCCTTTGGGAGTTTAATCAGCATGGACGAGCCGTAGCTGAACTGAAGCCGATACACTTTATAAATACTCTCAGTTAATCTTTAAACTGGGAGCTAAAAATATTTTTTGCAACAGAGAGAAGTCTGCATTCGGACAACTTGTAGCAATTCAGGAAACTTTTTGACTATGAAACTTGATATTTCCAGGAAGAGGATAAAAACCATTAAAATCCTGAAACGTTACAAGTCAATACTCAGTAACGTATCGGATTTTTTTTACAGTGAAAAGCTTTCCAAATGAAAACCACTCACGTTTCTGGAATTAATTAGGAATCGTCGGGAAAAACTTAGCAATGTTTACAATAATTTGATTTAAGATAAGGCAGAAATGGAAGTAAAATCGGAACAGTTTATTCGCTTGCAATTATTGTAGCAATGAATTATCCTGAGACTGCATTTCACCCATGTTTGAGGCTCAGTCAGCCTGCAAAAGCATAACTGAGTTGAAGGCGAAACATCTAATAAAAAAAACCTGCGTAAATTTTAATTTTAACTACAGTGGAAAATCTGCATTCATAAAACTTGGTAGCGAATAAAGAAACTTTTTCGCAAAAATACTTATTTTTCACAGGAAACATGTAGAAACTAGGAAAATTCCAGAACGTTGTCCAGAAATAATCTGTGACACATTTCGGATTTTTTAATTATTATTATTTTGTTTACAGTGCTGCTTGGGCGAAAGCTTCTCAAAAATATTTAAAAGATCAAGCTGATCAAGAGAACTTGAAATAATTCTGAAACAGCCATCATTAGGTAACTGGTCATTCGCAGAAAAGGCACACAATTGCATCATCAGATAATTAAAATAAAAATATGGGTTGAAAGCTAATATAAATGGATTATTACACTTCATAAAACTAATAGAATATAATTAAGTGCGTAAAAAAATGAAATATATTGATAAAAACGCATCTACAGATAGAAATAAGTCACGTCTGTGAATTATTACTCCATGTTGTTTCCCAAATTTCCAGGTTTACTTATCATTATTTAAAAAAAAAAAACTTTATTGAATAACATTTTTGAATTAGAATACATGCATTTTAGAGGAAACTGTATTTATTGGCCTCTTATATGTATAAGCGACCACATGACTGCAGGTTTGTACTGAAAAAAAAAAGAATAAATAAACAGCTTCACATAAATGAAAATTTTGTTTTATGACAGCATATTTACTTTTTTATGTCTCATATGGTTTTTGAAAACTTTTTGTTTATTTATTCTGAATCAAGTGAACACAAAAATACAAATGTAAAATGCAGAGAAATTAACCACCTTTGGTCATGATATCGTTTAGTTATTGGACATCTTAAATCATGTACAGTAAAAAAACGTGAACAAAATAAACGTAAAATTGTTCTAGTTTTCCGGTACATCACCCCGTGCGCAGGTACCTTTGAACGTATGTACAGCCTAAATCTAGATTTTGATTATCCTTAAGTTAATTATCGCGAATTTTCTCATGTCTTCTGTATGTGGGTATGCATGTATCTCGAATAGTTCAGGAACGGTATAGGGTTGAAGGTTGAAATTGCGAACGGCGGGTCTGTATGTGGTCTTGTTGCGCACCTACATCACCCAGTGCGCAGGTACCTTTGAGCGTATGTACAGCCTAAGTCTAGATTTTGATTATCCTTAAGTTAATTATCGCGAATTTTCTCATGTCTTCTGTATGTGGGTATGCATGTATCTCGAATAGTTCAGGAACGGTATAGGGTTGAAGGTTGAAATTGCGAACGGCGGGTCTGTATGTGGTCTTGTTGCGCACCTCCCATTTTGATTGCTTTCCAATGACCCTAATGGGTACTTGAGACGCTTTTTTTGGAAAACAGAAAGTTAATATCAATTCAGACATGCCACCATAGAGGTACCTGCACCTACTCAATTAATTGTTATATCGGGTCTGAATGACACGGCAAAACGTGTCATCTATTGAACTTAAGCTTTATTGCGCAAGCTTGCTTGTTTGGTTTTCGCTGAAAATAAAGCCCAAAAAACTTCAAATTACTACATTTTAGCTATTGTTAGCAAGAAATCCAAAGCGCGTTCATTTAAATGTCTCAAAGCCTTATTTCTACAGACACGCCTCTTTATCTTTCCACTACAATTTACTATATGACTAGCAGTGTCACATCTCGGTTCATCTTTATTTTATGTTTAAATTACTCAATTTGGGTTTATGATCTGGACCACTATATTGATATTACTACTAAAGATCTATTTCAAAAGGATATAAAATTAAGTTAGGAGATTATAGTGTTTAAAACATTCATTAAATTCCAGCTTTGCTGAGAATAACCCTAATATGTTTTGGTCCAAAACGCATATTATTGGTAAAGAAAATGAAGTGAAATTAAGTGCAATTAAACAAAGTCACATTACTAGACAGGAAGTACAACTAACAAATTAAGAACAATTTAAGGAATTTTTAGATTTCACTTCAAAGTAAATATTAAATTACATGCTGATTCATCAGAGAAATAACGTTAATCATCGCGGAAGATTTTGTAAAACTTAACGCACTGGAGTTAATTTTTCGATAAAAAGCTCTCTCGCTCAAATAAATAAATTACATTTTGTTGAGCGAGGAAAGTCCTCATAAATTGCTCAAGACACTATTTTCATGGTAGATCACTGATGAGGAAATTCAATGATGAGGATTTCAAACCTGATTTATGTCATATTCGTTTTGGGCAATTTATTGGTATTGAAAATCATTAATTAAATATAGACGAAATAGTGAATAAAATGCTTATTTTTCGTTTTTCTTTAAATAACTAAATTGTGGGCAAAAAGCTTGCAAAAAATAAACAAAAACACACGCAACTTTTTCAGACATAATTCAAAAAATTTTATTTCACTAAATAATAAGTCATGTAAAAATCTATCCTATGTAAAACGTTAGTGGTAATCTTCTTTATCGAATCTGAACAGAGGCATAAAAATTACATTCATTGGTGATCTGATTTAAATTCTTTTAACGTCAGTCTGTACTTGATAAGAACAAATGATCGCGACTTAAAGAAAAATATTTTTTTAAAAAAGGAAACGTTTGCGTGCCCAAAATAAAACAAAAATATATACCATAAATTGTCTATATTTTTTATAGAGATGGATATCCCGATAATCTGACGGAAAACCTAATACGCCAGATAGCCTGGCACGCATCCAAAACTTCTTATAAGTAGAGTTCGAGCTATTGAATGACGACAAAATATCGAAAATACAGCTAAAGTGAATATTCTTCTTCGTCAGAATCAAACTCCATCACAATAGTGACTGAATGAATGAACTACAATGCAAATAATGGTTTTCTGTGATGTTTTTGGAACGAAATATTCTATATTTATATATATATATAATTCAGAATTAGTAATTTGCAGAGGGTTTCAGTAGATACTTGGATCTATTTTTCGAAACCCATTGAAATGCGATGAAATTCCCCCTCCCTTCGAAAGGTAGTATACAAATCGAGTACAGGCTTCCCGCGTATAACACGATCCTTCTACAACACGGTTCCGATATTACACGGTACGGAATTTTGCAACTATTACAACACGGATTCGATGTTACACGGTTCAAAACTTAAACTTAATACTACACGGTTCTGATATAAAACAAATTTAAAAGATTGAATTTTATTTCTGTTCTAAACACTTCTAAAATATGGATGATATTAACTCTAAAATATTTTTACTTTGTTTTGACGAAACTGATACGAAAAATTGTGTGTCTCCGGTTTGAAAGTTTGGTTTTGCACGTAAAACACTAAATTTTAATTTAAAAAAAAATTATTTTCTCATGAATGTTCTAAAAGCAAAAAGATGAAAATTGTTTTGTTTCTAACACATTGAAAGAAAATAACATTAGGATTTAACGTAAGCTAAATTTGGCAAACGATATATAAAAAATAAAAATTAAGTAGCCAAAACAAAATATGAAATTAAAAGACAGAATAATTCTATTTATTTTATTTTTTGTTTCGTTGATGTTGCTCAGACGAACTTAATTGCTACAGAATAGCTCAGATATCTGATGATATGCATTTCGTTCTCAGTAAAGAAAGTTTTCTTATTGTACATAATAGCTTTAATATGAGGATATAAATAATTAAGTTGTATCATTAATAGCAAATCTAGTTTTCGATCAGTTCGGCCTTAAAACGTTTCATTCGCATGTTTTAATGAACTGAACTTTCAGCGATCATAAAACTTGCACCTAAAGACTTGGTTTCGATATAACACATAGCTTGATCTGCATTATTTCAAAGTCTCTAATAACACGGTTTCGATATAACACGAAACAAGTTTCGATACAACACGATACATATTGACCTGATTTATGTTACGTACATGATTAATTAGTTTCAGAAATAAGGGTAAAATATGTAAAAAAGTCTCGTATAACACGGTTTCTATACTACACGGTACGAATTAACCGTGTTATACGAGATACATCAAATAATTTTTTGACAGTATAGTTTATGTTGCTTACTTACCATCCACGTAAGAAACAAATTTTGGTTGTGTTCGTGCGATGTTAAGTGTGGTGAAGGTCACTTTGTGTCACTGAATTACTAACAATAGCTTTTTATTTTACTAAATTTACTTCTACTGCCTCGTACTTTTCAGAAATGTCCTAGTATGGCAACTTTTCTCCAAAATACTTTGCGCCGAAATAAACATAAAATTGTAAGGTCCCAGGGTATATGATAGGTTAAGAATATATTTCGAGTTTCATTTGAATATTTTTTCCCGAAATAGTTAAATCTAATTAAAATTCTCGGAATTCAACTACAATCTTTTTACGTGAGCTCATGCAAATTGCGTGATCATTGGTCCCCCCTGCTTGTGGGATAACTAAGCATGTGATAGCATCAACAATCTCGTAAAACATCATATGTGAGAACTTGGTTTATATTTCTTTACAAAAGTCAATTTTTCCAACGGAATACTTACCTGCAAACAAAAGTCAACCCGTAACCCGTCCTGTGTCATATCAAAAGAACCCACGCTTAAAGCTGCTCCTGATGTCAAAGCGTAAAAACTTTAAGTTAAAAACCTAAAAATTTAATTATGCTATCTTCTGCCTAATAGGTAGACCTGGTGTATTTCCGCCTTACTCTGGCTAACTTTCAGTTTACTTTACAAACATTTAACTTCATTCTACAAGATCAGTCGTTTCAGACTTGCCGACCCTCGTTGGTGTACTAAACCTATTTTTGTTACTAATGTGAAGATTATGTCCACTTTAACTTACAGCTCTGTTAATCCACTCTTGTTAATACAGACTGATACGACAGACTGTCTGTTACTCCAGACGAATAAGAGTGAAACTGATAAATTTGGATCCCGCAAGGAGATGTTTTATATTTGTAAGTGAACACTACCCCCCCCCCCCCCTCAAACGTATTCGAACGTAAATTATTGTTGGTTTCTTTCAGGTGCACTTAGTGCCTTAAGAACATGAATTCCAAAAATTGTTGTTCAGTTGGAACAAATTTACACTTTCTTATTAGGTATTTAATTCGAGTTAATACATGATTGCGCATCATTACCAATTTTGTAGTGAAAAATCTAGTTGCGACTAGTATGCAAAGAAATCGTATTGCATGTCTCACATACTCATTTTTTCTCCTTCCCGCTAGCAATTTAAATTAAATTTAAAATGATCGGAGACGCTTTGAGCCAAAATATAATTTAAGTAAAAAAATTAGTAATCGTCTAGTAAATGCAGAATTAGCCTCTTCCTCAATGTAAAAACACTTAAGCAAAAAAAAAAAAGTATGGAACGCAATCAGACAAATAACACTGGTACATGTACTATTAACTACAATTTATCTCAGTAATTGCAGCATGATCGTAGAAAAATGTTGAAGTGGGGCATAGGGTCTGGAACTATTTTGAAAACCCTCCTTCCACAACAAATAATGACTAACGAAAATAATGTAAGTCATGTCTCAAATCGTCGGTATCTAAATTTCTATAGCAATTAAGCATTGAGTTGGTACCAATAGTAAAGAGTACATCTACTATACAATAAAATTGTCGTAAATATAGTGCCAAACGCTTTACAAAATCTTTACAAACACTATTTTAAAAGAGACAAACATAGCAACATGTTTTAATTAACAATGATGTGTGCTTTATACAATCAGTACCTTATTTGGGAAATTGAACTGAATATAAGTGTATTGTTGCAATCAATCATGTTATTAAGTGTTTTGTAAAAAAAAGTATCGGGCAAAATTTTCGCAAAAAGAGATTTAAAATTAAGAAACTGCTTAAACAAGTTAAAGAAAATAGTACGCAGTAGCTCCTAAATGGAAGTACACTGTGCAGTCTTTTTTCCTGTGATTTTCTTTTTTTTTTCTTTTTGTGCGGTATATGAAATTTTTTGTTCAAATTAGGACATAACTGACGAAGTTAACATTAAAACGAGTGAAAGTTCGTGTATTGACAAGTGACGTACCAGTTCGCTTGTACTCAGACTACGAAGGTTATATATTTGAACCGTACAGGTTATACATTTTGAATAGTTTTTTTATGGATTAAATAAAAACTTATGTAAATATTTTTTTAACGTTTGCATGCGCATTCTAAAATCAATTTAGAAAAGATTTGGAGAGATTCATAGTAGTTGTGGTGTCTTGAATTCGTTTCAAGAACCAATTCCTACTTGTATCGTAAGGTTTTGAGCTCTTTTCTACGTGAGACATTTTTATGCACTTCCTGTATCTACCGCATAAAAAATTAAAAAAAAAAAAACAACAACAATTGTGTTGAGAAAACTACTTTTTACAGGTACCCGAAGTTTGGGGCGATTTTTTTATGCGGTCCCTATCCATCATATTAAAACAGGTTTGAGAGTAATGAATAATTTTGCACAATCAGTTCCGGAATTTAAACTATTTTTACTAAAAATATCCGAAACTTTCAATAGAGCCCATTTGAAATCTTAATAATGTTAATACATTAAGTGACATTTGACCTAGTGTAAAAGTGTCACCGAAACCAGTAACGAAATCGGACTGAGATCACGCGTGATTATTGACTTTTTTTAGGATTAAACAAAACGCATACATTTATAGGAATAAACAAAAAGCATACATTTTATAGGAATAAACAAAACTGCAACTGCGACTAGGAATGCTGCATTTACATTTCGATGGCAATTTATTGTCCATGTACCTCTGGTATCAAAAAACCTTTTGCTAAAGAGCAGCCTCAACAGTAACGTAACCGATAACTTAACGTCTAACAAAAATAAACTGATAAACAGAAAAAAAAAAAAAAAACAAGAATTATAACTATAATCCCGAGAAAATACCGAAGTGTCAGTAATTTCCTTGGAAAAACCACCGCTGATTACTATTTAAATAGAAAAAGGCAATCAGTATTAATAATGTAAAATTCAATGTAAGTCAGTGTCCTCCAAAAAAAAAACCTCAACTGCATGAATTGCTATGGTAAAACTACTATAACTAAAGTCACTATAAATCAATTTGATTGCCGCTTTGAAAAAGGGAAATACATTGACTAGTTAAACAAAGAGTTGAAGCAAAAACGAACAAAGTGGACAAAACTATATTTTGATCGTGGTAAAAGAGCGTTGAATACATAATTTCAATTTTTTTCAAAAAAAAGCTCAAAATTGCAAAAGGACGATAAATATTGCATATTTTTTATCACTTTCTTTTGAAAACCGGAATAACTTCGGCTTCTTTCGGAAGATTAAATAAACATTAAGGTTCGTTTTTAAAGAAAAAATTAATAATAATGTTTAATATCAGCGTGCAGTCCTTAACAATAAAATGCACATGATTACGTTCTGAAAGGGGAACTTGAATCATTGCTAAAAACATGATCACATCATCATAAGTCTCAATAAAATCACAAATACTGTGTTTGATCAATAAACAGATTTAAACATATTTACGAGATCACACTCAATATCACGGTTAATACTACAGCCTATATTCTGGTAGAGCCTTGTTTTAGGTAGAGAATCGTTTCTACTAAAGTAAGATCAAAATCTTTCCAGAACAGAAGTATTTTTGTTTTCAAGTTCGCCAATATTTAACGTGATTCTTATTAATGTTGTTTTTACAGATAGATTTTATAGATCAGAACTTTTCGAAAATGTGAGAATCGCTAGTTCCTAAAGTCAGTGTACGAACCATGTTCTATGTTCCGTTATTTGTTTTAGTTTCATTTGATTACCAGAAAGTCAATTCTCTATAGATACACCTAAGAGGAATAGTTTCGTTAAACATATTGAGTAAATTATTGTAAAAACCAAAAACAGCTAAACTGACAACATTGAAAATATTTACAAAAACCCAGTCAGTCTCAGAAAAAAAAAATACTACGCAACGGAAAAATCGGCATTCTTAAAACCATATAGTTACTACAGGCGTGATATTTTTTATACCAAGTAGCAACAGAGTTTACAAGAGTAATACCGCTAGATGATATTGTTATTCAAAGACAAAAATATGACAACGCCGAAGGAAAAGATATACCCTTAATTATTTGGTAAAATAAAGTAAATCATTTGTAGTTGTAATTATGCGCATTATTGAACTGTCGATAAATATATAATTCTATAATCTTAAAGAGGTTTTATAAAACTAAATAAATTTGAATTACCCAAATAATTAACATTGCAAACGTCACCTGTATTATGCAGATTAAACAATAAAATGACACAAATTTATTTATAAATAAATGAAATCTTACCTGTAATATCCATTCGAATGTAGTTTAAATCATCTTACAGTAAATAAAACGTGAATATCTTCAAGTAAATTACGATTCGGAACGTTGTAAGAGGAGATAGCTACACTATTGTCAATACATTTTGCAACCAAATCCAGCACAACTTTCTTGCCATCTTATCTATCAATGCATTATTTTGTTCCTTTAATGACCTAAAGTTCGAGCGATTAAATTCTTTTTAACTCGCAAGACACTGTTCTTGATTTTGAACGAATAATTTGCCGCACTTTGAACTAACAAGATTATCAACCTTTACTCAACAACTTGACCAAAACAGTAAAAAAGTTTCATCAACAAGGTCGGCCATATTAAATGAAAAAAGTACGTATATCATTGGCAACAACAGTGACACATCTGAAAAAAATTCTTCTTTTTATTCTATTCCTCGGAGCTTATTGCTCAGGTTTTATTTTAGGAGGTCTACACTCTCAAAAAATGCTTCGCCTTACTTACACATGTTATATTTTTATTCCACATAGTACAGAACATAAAAACACAAAGAAGGGGAAGTCATCCGGAACGAGGGTGAGAGCCGAACCCACCGCCTCAAGTGTAGTCAATGAAATCTTTAACAAATTCTTATCTGTCGACAAGACAACATAAGAAATACTTAAAACACATATCGATGAATGCCTTGTACAAATTTAGACTGGAGGTAGAGAACATGAAAACAAGCAAGAAACTCTTCGGGGCAGATGGTCGCAAATTCAATGCTGACGTTCTACCTGCACACAAAGCCAGATACTGACGGATGTAAAACAGATCAAAAATTGATTACACAAAGACGATTTTACGCAACATTTTAGATTTTAAGAATGGTTTAAAGCGGCTTTTTGAAATGGAGCCTAGTAATTCTAACATGCGCGGCACAACGAAGGAAGAAAGCTTGTCAAAATGGCTCGTAATTGCAACGCTCAGTATGTTGTCATTGCGCATAAACTACAGCTGCAGTTGCAACATTACAAAAAGACCTTCTCAATATCTGAAATGAAAGGTCAAACTTTATTTGTGTGAGAAATCATTACTATTTGCTTCCTTTTTTGCATCTTCCAGTATGTGGCTTCGTGTGCATGCAGCGCGTCAACATTGCGTTTGCGACCTTATGTTTCTGAGTGATTCTTGCAAAGAATAGTTGTCATGTTCTCCACCTCTACTCTAAGTTTGTACATTGCGTTCAGAACACCCTATAGAGACTGAATCTCATTCAGGGTAAGGATGGGAATCGAACCCACTACTTTCTGCACCACGAACAGAACAAAACGACCAGTCTTCCAAGGAGACCCACTATAACTCATTTAAAGCCCCTTAAAACGCTAATGCGTTTTAAGAGAGCTTCTCCACTTCACTTGATGATACGTTCATACACAGAATACATTTTTAGTTTAAATGGATTAGTATAACTCATTGATTAAATTTAATTTAGAACACTCAGTTAAATGGAAGCGTTCATTCCCATTTTTCAAAGATTCAACTACACGAGGAAATTCTTCATAGAGAATTCATACAGTTATTTTTATAAAGATGAGCATAGTGAAAAATACATCGATACTCAAAGCAAAAAAATCACCGTAGCGGCCCTGCTTCGCTTTCTTATAGGAAAGTAAAGAAAAAAAAGCAGGGACCTCTTCATGGCCGAATTGTCGTGCTTAAAGTTGTGTGGTTCAGGAAGTTTTGGGTTCGATTCTCAACAATATCCTTGTTTGGTTTCCTTTATTTGTGCGGTAAATGTTTCTTGTGCTGTCCTGCCTGATAATAAGAGAGCTAATTAAAATCGTAAAAAAGATAAAGAGAAATTTGTTCCTTGTTAAATTTCGAATTTTCAATTCCTAGTTCGACTATCTACTCCCAGTGGTTCTCGAAAAGCTCTGGCTTAAGACAGAAGTACGTATATTTTAGTATATATCAGTTGGATTCGTCCCTGCTCCCTGCGCTCACTAGTTCGCCTGCTGCGTTGCACTTCAGGGACTTTGTCCCTTCCTTGCCACCTTCGGCTGCTGTGACTTCCATTATATACCGCAATAACTTAACGTTACATATAACAACTTGAAATTCAAAAGTTAGAGAAAGAATATAAATTAACGTTTTATTAATATACCTACTGTTTAAAGTCGTACAAAGATGAGACCGGGTGAAATGAGTTTTTCAAATATTTCGCGCGCGCGCGGGACATTCTTCCTCTCTCTACTTTCTGTGGTTTCTCGAGGAGTTGAGGTTTCAAACAGACAGACGCGCACCGATTTTAATAGTGTATTCAGTTTGGTAAATCGTCGCTGTTATTATATGTAGAAACAAAGACGAGACTCTTGACACGCAGTCCTCTTCAAAATTGAATAAGCGACTGTTCCGTATGATATCTTAAGATAATTTTTTAAAAAAGAGAAAAGAAAGTTACTTGAACCAGCAGCTGATGATATTTTACAAATAAACATCTGAAACATATTTAAAATAGATAAGAAATTAATCAGCTTAGTTAGCGTATTAAATAAAAGCTAAGAAATCATTTATTGAAGCAAACATTAAGGTTTAACCTCGTTGAATCAATTACATACTAAAAAGGTGTAAAAAAGTAGCGTTTATTGAAATGGGGCCTCCGTGGCTCTGTGGTAGAAGTTTCGTCTTCTAAGTCGAAGGTCGTGGGTTCGGTTCCCGCCGGTGCCCCGGCTGTCCTTATCTTGTGTTGAAAATATTTTCCTGCTTAGCTTCGGTATGAATAAAAAATTTAGTTGAAAGACATTTTTAACACAATAAAATGTATCATTGCTGTCGTCTGCCACCAGTTAACTGTGACGTGGCATATAAATAACAGTTTTTCCATTTTCGGGGAGGGGGGCTTAGCAGTTAATTAATCAAAATGTTGGCGTCACACACTTGAGACGTTAGGCTGTACTCCTACCCTTGTTCCGCACGCACTTTCTCTTCTCATATGTGTATTCTGTGTCAATAAACTAATTTGAACTTATGTGCTGAAGGCGAAACACATAGTTCTATTAGTCCTTATCATAACTTACGCGGCACCTCTATATGCTTGTATGTATTCCATTTTTTGACTTTTGCTATTGGCCGGCGTGTGAGGTTTTTTCCCCTGTACATACTTAAATGGAACTTATTTGCCTCTGCTGGTAATCGTAAAAAAATTGAGTTTATTACAGGATTTTTTGAAAATAAAATTTAATTATGAGACTAATTTTTCTTTAAAAATATAAACGAAAAACATGTTAGATTTTTTTTTTTTTTTTTGCATAGGATTTATAAAAAAACATCCCCCGTACAAAAAAAGCATTTTATTAAAATTGTTGAGTTTTGGATTTTTAATCAAATTTTACTTTTTCTTGTAATAAAATCTATAATCAACGTTTTACTTCCTTTTACAAAAAAGGAAGTATTGTATTCGTGAAAAAATTTTCTCAAAAATCGGCCTTAGTTTCCATTTTTTTCACCCCCGAATGAATGTTGAGTTTTTTTTCGAACCGATCACACGTGGATATATGCCTAGGAACGTACAGACACCCGAAATATCCATTTTGACGACCCCCGAGTTAACTACAACGAATTTTCTCGTGACGTCCGTATGTACGTATGTATGTGCGTATGTGTGTATGTATCTCGCATAACTCAAAAACGCTATGTCCTAGAAAGTTGAAATTTGGTACGTAGACTCCTAGTGGGGTCTAGTTGCACACCTCCCCTTTTGGTTGCATTCGAGTGCTCTAAAGAGGTCTTTTGCCCCTTTTTGGGGGGAACTCATTGTTAATTTCGTTGTAAACTCAAGTGGTGTAATGATTTGGCGGACACTTGGCGATTGTTTTTTAAATTTTATTCTTTTTAAAATCTGGTTTCAATTTGGCCACTGTTGGTGATGTTTAGAGAGTAAACTACTGAATCACATTAAAATTGCCAATAATGAGAAAAATACATTAAATTGGAGTAAAAGGAAGTCATGTGATGCACACATCAGCTCGTTTATGTTTTGAAATAGAGCAGCTCGTTAAATTTAAAATGCGTTATTTTTTTCAAGCACGTGATAGAATTCGAAAGGTCTTGAGAGGGTTGGAAACAACCTTCAGAGCAAAAATTGCATCGTAAGTATGATTATATAACCATACATGGTAGGGGGGGATCCTTTGTATATTTAATAGGTCTCTTGCTTTTCTATCTTAATCGACAACTGAGTTTTTTCCTGAAAGGCCATTTCGTTTTTCTCGTTATTTAGATGGAATATTAGAAAATTCAATGTAATTATGTGATATATGTGTACAGGGTTACTGTTAACTCCGATTGGGATTTGTTGTTTCTCATTCCTTTATTACATTTTATGTATACTTCAATGCATAAGGGCAACAAAATAACTATTTTTCTGACAATGTGTTTATTAACTAATTGTAGACTAAGAATGAAATCGAATTAGGTGGAAAATTACATCTTAACTAAAAACTCACTAGAGTAAACTCCCGATTATCTGCGAGCGACTTCCCCGCTGGGCGGATTATCCGCAACCTTCCACACTTTCAAAAAAAAAGGTTTTCGATGATGAAAGAAACTGAATGTAGATAACTGACTACAACTGACTACAACTGTATTTATGTCGAGGACTGCATACTAAGTGCCTTGCCTCCATTATTTTTTATACCGATAGATGGCAGCACCATCACCGGATCGAACAGTTAATGAGAATTTAGAACTAGACCAGGAGCTAATAGCTACCTGGTGCTAGCACCCCCAGAGGTATCGTTTCCCTTGGAGAACATTGAGACCACGAGCATAGTTAACGTCGCCCAGTCCCCTTTAATGACGACGGTGGATCTTCGACCATCGAGGTTCGAACTCAGGACCCTCCGGTCCCGAATCCGACACTCTACCGATCGGGCTACCACGGCCCTGAATGTAGATAAATCCACTCATTTTAAGTGAACAAGTGCAAAATCTTTTTTTTAGACATTCCTACTTCCATCTTCTGCTTCCCTTCCAATTATATCAAACCTTTCGAGGTTACCGAAACCTGACTAGTTCGAACCTGATTTTTAGATCTACTCTACTCACTGTTTTACATCTACACTACTTATGGTCTTTAGATCTGCTTTACTTTCTGATTTTTAAGTCTACACTAAGGTGCATAAATAAGCAACCGGATCAGTCTTGAAAAATGCCTCCGTCCTATGCGTTTCGAGTGTAGCCTGTCTTGATCTGCTGCAGTTAATCTGCTTGCAAGATTTGCTCGCCCGTGTGTGTAATCTGTTACAGGGAAACCTGTGTAAGTTGACCACTTGCGGTGCACTACTTTAATGGTCAACTTAAACAAGTGGTCAACTTACAGAGGTTGATTTATATGATAAGGGCTAATTCCGTGCCTGAAAAAAGTGGTCAACTTAGACAGGTGGTCAACTTACAAGGGTGGTCAACTTCACAGGTTTTATACCAACAACGACCGATCCTTTTTTAGCGTTTACATGCATTTTTATTCACCCTGTTATCGTTTGAATGATATAGTGTACAGGTGTGCAAGTGTTATTGATCTTTTTAAGCTATTGCATAAACTGGCATCACTTCTGCCTAATTTCCAGATAATCCGCGAATTCACTTATCCGTGGCTAGCATGCCGTCCTATTCTGCGGATAATCGAGAGTCTACTGTACTTTGAGTAAACTCTCATAACTAACTCCACTTATATGACAAATATAAAAAAAGGAGCAATATGTTGAAAAAAATTCAATCATGTTTCTATAATAAATGATACTTTGATAATAACCTAACAGTCAAGTACCTTATGGCTTTATACTTCACTAAATAGACACAGATCCCATTAAAATTAATTGTTATTTTAGTTTTAGTAATATAACTATTTTTTTGAATTCAATATTGTTATCGTCTAACTCTTTTTATCATCAAGAAAATTTTTACATGAATTAAAAAACATAACTAAAATTGTTTAAATAGTGGATGTATAAATGATTGTAAGCATCGTGTTTCGCTTATCAACATGCTTTTAATGTTCAGTAAGTTACCGCCCTATAGCCAGTATTAAGGCAGAAATACTTCAAATACACAGCCATCTCAGTCGAGTTGAACCGAACCATTGCTTCGGTCACTCATCTGGTCAGTGCTAATTCTATATTAGCAACCAGTTTGTTTGGCACTCTTGGCTTCCTTAAGAGTTTTCCACCTCCAGCTCAGTCACTTCATAAGCCGGGTTAATGAGTGCTAATAAGCACGAAACTGCAGTCCTTGGCTGGAATTGACTGAGCTGGCGGTATATTTCAAATGCTTTTAATGTTTCGTGTTTAGGGTATAGGGTATAAGTCATCGTCGGTATTCCATAATTTGACCCTCATTTTGAGACTATTTTTGTGCCGCCACTGATCAACGATTGTTTGATATAATTAGAAGTTTTTTCGCTCGTAAAAAAGTAAAAGAAAAACTTGGCAATTTTTTTTGCCCATTGTAATGGCAGTTACTGCACTTTCATGTCTCATTTGAAGGTTTTAGAGTTTTTTTTACGTTGCTGAGAAAATATTTTTTTATCGGAAACCGTTTATACATATTTAACAGAGCAGAATTAACTTTAACCTTTAAAAGTAACCGAGTAATAGAGAGAACTAATTTCAAATATTAAGACTTATCATACCTAAAAATAAGAAGTGTTTACTTATAATTGAAAATAAATTGAGAAAAACCAACGTTGTATAAATAAAGCTGTTAAATTTATTGTGTTCACGTCCTTAACTGTTACGATGTAACTCAAACGTAAATGTAACGAAAACTCCTCTGTTTTTCAGCTTCCTAATGCACTGCAAAAATGAGTTTTTTCTTAAATTGAAACAAGTGTGTACTGTACAATATATTTTTGCAGTTTGAGCACCGGTTTTCTTCTTCCTATTGAAATAACGTAATTCTTTCCGCAAGGGAAAATTCAGTCGTCATTTACAAAAAAAAAAAAAAATTTAACTTTGTTCAATTTCAAGTTAAATAACATATACCTTTTTTACTAAAGTATTTTCGTACATCTTAAAGCTAGTAAAATATTCAGCATTACGTCTAGAACTTTTTCGTCACTGGTAGTAGGAGGCGCAATGTTCTTTTTATATACTTCATTACGACACGTCTGACTAGTAGTTTATTTAGACACATATGTTAAATTTTAATGTATTAGGGAATTCAAATCTTGACAGTTGTTTTATTTGAGTGTAATTTTTTTTTTTTTTTGGGTTTGTAATGATAAATGAGAGTTTTTAAAATAAAGGAAATTATACCAGCATCTTTTTGCAATAAAGAAATAAATAAATTCTACCCACCAAAAAGAATATTTTAGTTGTAAGTCCAAATAAAGGGTATACTGCAGTCGGAAATATTAACAATTACACTTTTATGTACTGAACGCACCTTAGTTACATACACTGGTGTAAGAAATTAAGAGAATTTTCAGATTTGGTCAACTATTTCCAGAACTACTGGACCGATTTTAATGAAATTTGGTGTGTACATACATTGAAACAATACAAAACAAATAACCGCCCAAAATTGAAAATACACACGCATGATCGTAAATAACAATCGTTAGAGTTGAACTGTATGAAACAGCGGTTGAGAAATTGAACAACAAAGTGTGTTAGTAGGTGGTATGGTTCCTCTTACAGACACATAGGCCTCGCAGTGTGACTCCTTACTTGAAATGAAGCAGTTTATGGGATCCTGGGGTAGTTTCCCCCCCCCCTGTTCAACAACGCTATACTCAGGCTGTAGAGGATCCCCAGAGGGGTATTGCGAGTTGCTATTGCCCTCCCGAGAGCGTCCCAGACATGCTGGTTAGGATTGGAGTCTAGAAATCTGTTTGGCCAATCTATCCTGTGAATATCCTCTTGTTCAGGAAATTCGTCGACCAGAAGAGCTGTCTGTGGTCTTGTGTAAACATCCATTAAAATTAACTCAGGGCTAACAGCGCCCCTCAAGAGGTGCGCGTAGGGCTCCAAAACCACATCCCTATACCTCACAACTGAAACAGAGCCTCTCTCAAAGATATGGAGGGAAGTTCAGCCATCCAATATGATGCCTGCCCAGACGGTCAAACCTCCTCAACCATAATGGTCGATTTCGCGATTATTGGAGGGCAGGTAGTGGCTCCCGGTTCAGCTTAACCGACTATTATAGTCTTACGTTCATTGGATAGAAGCAGGAGCCCACTACCTAACCTCCTATATGCGCGAAATCGACCATTATGGCGGTAGTGGTTTGACGGTCTGAACAGGCATCATGTTGGGTGGTCGCACACCCCTCCATGTCTTTGAGAGAGGCTCTTTGAAGGGTTGCGAGGAATAGAGATGTGGGCTTGGAGACTTATGCTCACCTCTTGAGAGGTACTGTTAGTCCTGGGGTAATTTTAACGGATGTTAATGCAAGGCTACATAGAGCTCTTCTGGTCGACGAAGTTTTGGAAGGGGAGGATATTCACTGGAGGGTTTAGCCAAGCAGATCTCTAGATTCCAATCCTATAGAGCATGTCTGGGACGCTCTCGGGAAAGCAATAGCAACTTGCAACACCTCTCCGGGGACCATCCATAGTCTGAGAACAGCGTTGTTGAACGAGTGGAAACAATTATCTCAGGATCCCATGAACTACTTTATTTCAAGTATGGAGTCACACTGCGAGGTCTATAGGTTTGTTAGAGGGGGCCATACCCCCATTAACCAATTTTGTTCTTCAATTTTGCAACCGCTGTTTCATACCATCTAACTCTAACGAGTGTTATTTATCATCATGTGAGTAAATTTTAAATCTTGGACGGTTATTTGTTTTGCATTGTATCAATGTATGTACATACTAAATTTCATTAAAATCGGCCCAGTAGTTCTGGAGATAATTGACCATATCTGAAAATTCTCTTAATTTCTTACACCAGTGTATTATCCATTGGTAACATCATACAAATCAAACACTCGTAACAAATTATCAATCAATGCATTGTTAAATGAAAAATTTTCAATGAGTGAAACTTGAACCTGATTACCCAGAACATATTTTTGGTAATATCAGAAATTCTATGAAGTATCTTATGGCTAAATAATTAAGGTAGCTTTCATAGAATGTAACATGGTTGAAGAAACAAAAAGTTATTTCTCTAAAATATTTTCAAGCAATACAAATATTTACTTATTAAAATGAGGAACATAAGAACACAAAGAGCAGAATTTAAAACTTGTGAACATTTTGAAAGAATTTCAAAACCGTTTAGAGAAAAACAATGTACTAGCTGTGTGAACCTTGAAATATGTTTTGTAATACAATGAGGAAATCGAAAATTTCTTCTTTAAAATGTAATTTCAGATTCTTGTAAACTATCTATTTTTGTTCTATGAAGCATGGATGTTTGAATGTTTCCAGTTATTTTTATCCCATTAATGTATGCAGAGTACAGTCATCTAATGAAACTTTCATCCAGAATTTCTATTTTTTTTTCTTACTTGTATTGTAAGTTTTGCTGCAACTATTCCATAAAGCTGAAGAAATTTTTTGAACCATTTTTAAGTTATCTAAAATCGTTAAACAAGAATTATAAAAACCATTCAAAATGAATTACTATACTAGGTCAACACTTCCCTGTCATTCTGGGTAAGGGACTATCCATAAATGATGTCACATCGGTTTTCAACATGTTGACCCTCCTTTGTCACAAAGTGTCACACTTCAGTTTAACCTTTCCCCCTTATCACATGTCAAATTTTTTTCATATATCTATTTCCATTTAAAAAAGGGGTAATTTCACACTTCTTGTTACCCCACTTTCTTTTATTAAAAAACTGTCACAATTTCTGCCTCAAAGTGTGACATCATGTGTGCACAACTCCTAACTGTGAATCACGCTTGAAATAAGATGTAAAGTAAATAACTTTAATACTAGTACGACTCTGACCTAGAAAAGTAAATTTTCTAACGCTTATTTTAAAGTATCATAAGATTTCTAAAACAAATTGCTAGTGCTTAGAATATAACTGTTGTATTACAATGGCGCAAAGTTAACCCACATGGTTCAACGCTACCTTAAATGGCTGTAGTTAAACAATACTACTTACAGAGAGAATACAGTTGTTTAATAAATGTTTACAAAGCATTTAACTAGTGTCGAGTCATTTAAACCGTAGTCGTAATGTCAGACTACTTATGTATGCTTTATTTTTAGATACCTAAAACATATTTTTTTTTTCAAATCATGTACACGTTGAGTGAGACAATTGCTACGCAAAATAGTACAAACTTTTTCAAAAGAACAGAATAACTCTAAAGACTGCATAAAGCTTTGGGAGAGATGGATGGGGGGAGATATTATCATAAGGGGGTGGGTACTGGAACTTTTTTCTCAAAAGCAAAATATCGCCCTCCCCCCCCTCTCTCATCAAATAAACAATTAAAGGTAATGTGTACTTTCCAAAAAGAGATGAGAAACGGACGTGAATCAAGAATTTTTGGAAAACTACCAATGTGGTTTTGTAAGAATCTCCGTAGGGAATAGTCTGTTTAACAAGCACTGACAATAATGCACTGCTGTTATAAATATTTGATGGAAGATAATACAGTCGTTTCAAGAGGGAAGCTTTTATATAATAAGGTGATCACTTAATGGCGGGCCAGTTACCAGTAAATTAATGGGGGGGGGGGAAGTTCTGTCTTATCAAATTTCCTTCGTTTAGAAGAAATAGTCTCTAATGAAGAATACTTGTTTTATTGCATAAAAGTTATTTTTTTTTACTTCTGTAGCATTTTGTGCCGAAAGACGAATGCATTAGAAATTAGATTAAACTTGTCTTTGTATTCAGTACCCACAAGGCTGATTTTGTGCCTTTGAGCTCTCTGTCTCTCTTTCGTCTTTCGTAGAATTCTCTCTACCTCATAAAGGAGTTATTTCCAACGCTGAAATGGTATGTGATTCTAAACGGCAACGTGTATTCAATACCTGCTAGAAGTTGTAGAAAATAATCGGAAAAATAAATGTAAAAGTAAAAATATTAGAAAAAAGGGATCAACTTATAATGAAATAAGTATTGAGAATTCAAAAGCTATGTGAACAGCACTAACACCAATAGCAGTTGGAAACAAGTGTTTTAAGTAGGGTTTTTAATCCACCGCCAAAATTCCAGGGGAGTTCTGGATTGTAAGAAGCCAATCCCACGCGATTGGCTTCGCTTTTTTAAAAGTTCTATGTTAATGTGAAGTAAAAAAAAAAATCACGTTTTTATTGAATTATTTTTTTTACAAATTCAGTACACAAACTTGAATAATCCAAAATCTCTTTTTGATAAGTAATTTACCCTGTTACGTAAAATTGTGCCCTCAAAAAGTCCATTACAGCAGACGAATTATCGCTAATATCTGAAAAAAAATTTTGTGCAAAAAAATAATGCGCTTGATGTAAAAGGTGCGCTTTCGCTCCACTATGGTTCGTTTACTGAGATTTAACAAATGTAAACTTTTAGCATAACAACAAAAACATCATCTTCTAAAGTATATATATTTTTTCTCATGAGGGCCCTGCCTTTTTTCTGCTCAACGATTGCCAATTTCGAACGATATATGATGACTATTCACTTGCTTTCGCCACTTTTTGCCTCTTGTCGTACATTGTAAATTTGCAGCCAATTAAGGACATTCAACATAGCTGTTAAAGTAACATCCGTGGTTGTAATATTGGTGACTACGAAGACATCGGGTGGCTATTTTTTTCCAGGTTGAAGAGAATTTTGGAGCAAGAACAGCTAGTGTCATATTTTGACCAAATTTCATTTATGATAAAAATAGGTCCATGAGAGTCTTATAACCTTAATTTTTTCAACAATTAGTATTTTATTTAGAGCTAAAGCAACCATTTTAATATGTAATTCAAGTACTGGCAATTCAATATTATTTTTAAATTCCTAATGCAGCATGAGACAATAATATCTTGAAAAATTCAAATTTTCGCTGGACTCGAGCATGAAAGTTGTATAAAGCCAGAAAAACTTAAAACAATTTACTACCGTTTTGTGTAAAACTGGTACTTTTGACACTTGTTGTTCTTTCTCCAAAATGTAAAAAAAAGCTAGTTACTTCATTACATTTTTCTTTGGAGAAATATGTTTTTAACTTTTAGTAAGTTAAGTGCATTTCTTTCGCTTAAAGAATCTATGGGCGCAGTAGGTCTTTGCCCGCATGAACATTTGCTCCACTGAGTTAATATCTTTTAATAAATAAAAAAAACTTTAAATATGTGTTTTCCTTTTCAAACAGATTTTAAAAAGTATTTCCTTGAAAAAGCTACATTATTATCGATAAAAAAATTATATTACTTTAAATGATTTGACATTTTAATTAGACTTCTACTTTTAATAGATTTTTTTTTAATTCTTATTTAAATACGAACCTACATTTTCATTACTGCTAATTAAACTTTAAGGAAATGATGCGTTAAATAAAATAATTGATAGTTAAATGAAAATAAACTTTTATTAAAAAGCGAGAGTTTACTTTTTTTCCGAAAGAAGAAGTTTAAATTAAGTAACTATTAAATAGAAATGGCTTTAAATTATTTCCATAAATAAAGCAAACACTTTTTTTTCACCGAACTCATTAATATTTTGCACGTTATACAACAGTTATCCCTTTTCATTCATCACTCACACACACACGCTGCTTCTATTCATAAAACATCTTTTTCGAAATCATTCCGTGAAAAGTCATTTCCGACTCGGCATCTCTGATCTGATCGTACCGCTCGCCCATTTGGCTGGTAAAGTTGGCGACATCTCGCTTAGCGCTGGCGGAATTCCACTCATCAAATCGACCGGACGCGCCTTTCAAACCATTAGATTCGCTAGCCCAACACGTGGGACTGACTCGAAAATATTCGCTGTGTAGTAGATAACTGATGTTTCCCGCTTGCGCGCATACAAATATGAACGTCGCTTCCGGAAATTAATTGCTGGGAAATGATGAAAAAGTATTTTTTCATGCTATTAAACAAGAGAAAAATTCGTATTTTCATCGCCCATATTTGTTTTACAAATAATAACTTTTAGCGAATTTTCCCGAACTTTATTTTACGATCAGAAATTATTAGAAGAAACTTTTAAGCTAAACTGAGATACTGAAACGATAATTTCGGCAGCTGACCTTAACGCTCGAAACATCTTTTAACAAGAAAGCATAAAGGTAAATTTAAAACATGACTTAAATTTTACTTAATCATTTTAAGTAGTAGCAACATTTTTATTATTTATCATCATAATAATAAGACAATATTTTTAAACAAAATACAATGAAAATAATTGAAATTGTGTTATTGAAAATGCTTTGTGAAGATGTATTTCCCACAACAAAAAATGTGTGCATAGATATTTTCCGGAATAAACATTAATAGACTTGAATAAAAATGCTATGTATTCGAGTATTCTTTCTAACAAATTAGCTAGATGCTGATCCCTACAGAATAATTTTCTCTTTGCCTTTGATAAAGAAATTAGTGAAGTTATTTCTTGCGACAATTCTAAAACCGACAATTTAGAGTACGTCATAATGCAGTTTTTCTTTTATTGAGCAGATAATTAATTATGCCATAAAACATTTAAGATGAATGCAAGAAGTACAGAATCCACTGTAATAGAAATGGTTTTTCTTGACAAACAAGATGCTATTCCAAGTGTAGTTTCGTGGCTTGAAATGTCTGGAGATGTGCAAATATCTTTAGATGACAATAGTTATTCTTCAACACCTGTAAATGATTTCACAGCAGCAAACTTTTCTGACGTAACAGCCGTTTCTCCTGGAGTATACCAAACTACTTTAGCTGTCATTTTGGCAATATTTTGCGCCGCTACTGTTTTTGGGAATGTTTTAGTGATGGTAGCTATTTTCAAACAGCAGTACCTTCACACGGTGACGAACTACTTCATTGCTTCTTTGGCCATTGCCGACTGCTTAGTTGGGGCAGTGGTGATGCCGTTCAGTGTCATTCATGAAGTGATGGACAAATATTGGATATTTGGAAGAGAATGGTGTGATTTGTGGCGATGTCTTGATGTTTTAGCTAGCACTGCTTCAATTTTGAATCTTTGTGCCATATCTATTGACAGATACTGGGCCATTACAGATCCTATGACATATCCAAGTAAAATGACGCCCCCAAGAGCAAAACTAATTGTGGCTTTAGTGTGGATGTGTTCTGCTTTAATATCTTTTCCTGCCATTGCATGGTGGCGAGCTGTTTCCGAAGAGCCTTACCCTGAAAATCAGTGTCTTTTCACAAACGACGTTGGATATTTGCTATTTTCGTCAATTATATCCTTTTACGGGCCTTTAATGGTCATGGTTTTTACGTACTGCCGCATTTACAGAGCTGCTGTGAGACAAACCAAAAGTCTTAAAATTGGAATGAAGCATATAAGAGCATCAAATGAACCTTGTCAATCGATGACATTGAGAATTCACCGGGGTGGTACACCTGAGCATACAAGTAAAAACAACTCGCCTACATTCAGAGTTCACCGCGGTGGAACCCCTGAGCATGCTGCTACAAGTAAAAATAATTCGCCTAGCCACGCTCAACGCAACAGTCACTTGGTTATTTCTGCATTACCTACCCGTTCTGAATCCTCTACGCCAAAATCTCCAGAAAATAATATACCAATGAGATTTGCTAGTCGACATGTCAAAGCTTTTTCTATAAGTAAGAAACTTGGAAAATTGACTAAAGAAAGAAAAGCTGCCAAAACTTTAGGAATAGTTATGGGAGTTTTTATTTTGTGCTGGCTTCCCTTCTTCATAGTCAATGTATTAGTTGGCATTTGCGGAGAATCATGTATTGCTGAACCAGAACTAGTCTCTTCTATTGTCACATGGCTTGGCTGGATAAACTCTGGAATGAATCCTGTCATTTATGCTTGCTGGAGCCGAGATTTTAGAAGGGCATTTCGGCAACTTTTGTGCTCCTGTTGCAAAACAAAGAAGCAGCAGTACAGATTTCAAACAACTATGAGACATAATGCTCTAGCTATGAGGCCAAAATCTCCAAACCAAGAGGTTTTTCTGTAAATAAGACAAAAACTTTATTTTTTTACAAAGTGATCTCATAAGTTGCAGTTTTTATGTGTTTCGTAATGAAGGTAAGTACTTTACTCAAGAAAATATTTAACTAAATTGCCTAAAATGTGGCGAAAATTATCAAAAACTTTTTTATATTCAAAATTTTAGTAATACTTAAATGCATAAAATATATTTTTTATTGTGATGAGTGAACATAAATCATAATAATGTTAACTGAAGGAAACTATTTCCCTAACATAAGTATGCATGGGTCATTCTCACGAAAATAGTACAAATCATTTACATCACTTTTGAATTTTGTTAATCAATTTTAGTTTTTTCCACTTGCTAATCGTACATTTTATTGATTCTCCATTTATATGTGAGTAACAAAGTATAAATGGTTTGTACAGTCGACTCCGCTTATTGGACTATCAGTTTTGTTTTTTTTTTTAACCTTACGAAATAAAATTCCAAACCGTTGTAATTTGTCTTTGCAGCCAAGATAATGGAGTACCACACTTATTAGAATACTTTTTCGTGGCAAATTGTCTATTTCATTAAGCGACATCGACTGTCAGTAATTTAAGAATGGTTTTTTGAGTTATAGAGTGGATAAATATGCATTTAAAAAATCTTCTTAATCAGAACGAAAATTTTTCACATACAGAACAAGCATAAAATGAAACAGAGGCTCTAAACCTATTTATTTCGTCCGCAATTTAAAGAAAACCTTATTTTACCTTTAATAGAAATGTAACGGAGAGAATTAATATTCAACACTTCAAATGAACTATCGAGGAAAAAAAAATACTATCCTTGTCTGTTGACTGTAAATTCATAGATGGTATTTAAACTAAGTTATACTACTGAGTCCTCTTTAAATATTACATGATTCAATGTAGTTGTTTATTTTGTTTCCAGTCTGGCTGTAAAAGAGTGAACAGCGTAAAAACATAGAAAATGATGGTCCATTAATTAAAAGCAATATTTTAGAGGGGAAGTTTTTTTTCATCAAGTTGTTTTATTACTTTATTTTTTTGAAACACATATTATAACTGATAATCTATATTGCTGTTGCATTTCAGCACAACCTTACATCAAAAATTTATTCCTAATTATTTTAAGATGGAAAACATAATGTATGTTCCATTTTCCTACAAAGCAAAATATTGTCTAACCCTATATGGAGTACATGTTCAGTTAATTAATACTTGCTTACAATAAAATTAAACGAAGAATCGATTTCAAAATAATATTCAACTTGTGATATTATGACACATCCAAAGTATTTGATTTGTACCAATTTGTCGAGAATGTCCCGTATATGTATACTTTATTGGAAAATTTCTGTTCAAATTAGTAATTAGGACTTTTTAAATCAGTTACAGGTAAAAACAGCAAACTAATACAGTGGAAATAAAGTAGCTAAAATGAACTTCAAAATGAAATATTTGACATTGTGTGAGAGAAAATAAGATATGTTTTTTATATCGTGAGACATGACAATTATTATACAGTCATTTTGGATAATTTTGAGCCATGCCGGTAAACTCTGCACCATTTAACAGTTTTTAGTATACTTAAATTTAAAGAAAAAGTTGACAGTAGTACACATCTTTCACGATGCATCTCATTGCATATTTAAATAATTCTAAAGGTACTAACTGAAGCTAATTTTGAAGTTGATGAAATTGTAATGTTCTATGTAATTGTTACAGTCTTACATGGTAATAATCTAAGCAGTATTACAGGTGCAAAGATAAAGTTTTTAAACGTTTAAAAAATTTATTTATTTATTTATTTTTTTGCATTTAATTAGTATTAATTTCCTTAACATTCATTATTTTACATCCCATATCTGACGCTACTAAGGGTTTTTCTGAATTTAAGTAGCATTAATTTTCGTAAAATTCATTATTTGACGTTCCATATCTGATGCTGATAATGGTTCCTTTAAATTGTAGAATAGCTTTGAATCAGGTTAATAATTCGCTTGAAACACATTTCATAATTATTTTTTAATTTTGGATAACAGTGCAATATTTCAGAAGTGCTACTTCCTTATTACAGCAACAAATACACTAAACTATTAAAATATAAGTGGTGCAGTTTAATTTTTTTTTTAATGTAACTAAAATCATCTCTAAATGACGATGTTAAACATCTATTAAAACATTTTTAAAAAGTTCCTTAAATTTCCTATTAGAATTCCAATAGTTTAGGTAATCTATACTTCAGGTTTTAGCTTCAAATGTTTTACTTAGTTATGCTCTCAGTTCAAGATCCGAAAAACTCATTTTATTACTATATTTCTCTCTCTATATATACTTAAGTTTTCTTTCCTAAATATGAGCTTATTTTCTTTATGGGCTGGTTCTAACTGAAAACGTTTAACTTACGTTTGCATTGAAACAAATGCCAGTAATTTAACTTCCTAAAACTTAACTAACTAAATCTTAACTAGTTTTAATTATTATTATTATTTTTTTTTTTTGCACACTAACATAATAGTAAATTTAAATTACTTGTCGAGGCATTTTTCAAAGTCACACGAAAATACGAGAATGACACTTTGAAAATATTTACTAAATTCAATTATTTCGTCAAAAAAGATGATATTTTTCAAGGAATATTCACAAAAAAATTCATCCTCCTCTTTATGACTTTAAGTTAAAAAGAGCTCTGTTATGAATGTACGCTAGTTGATATCATCGCATTTTACCTTAGATCAGTGGTGCCCAATCTTGTTCTGCCCGAGTGCCAGAACACATATAAAATTTTAAAATATTTCAATATTTTCTAAATAACATGAAAAACAATGGAAAAGGCAAGAAAATTATGAACCAATAAGAACTGTTATCAATCACTTGCTACTTTTTTTCTTTTTTTACTAAATGCATGCTTTTCAGAAACCAATTTCTAGAAATTTGGCTCAAATTTGTGATATTGTCAATGATTGCGTTTTTCGATTTGTAATATTGAACAAAACAACGGGCCACTCAGATCAGCTTCGCGGGCCGGATGTGACCCGCGCGTCGTAGATTTACACCACTACTTCAGATTAATTATGCTATCGGGCTTTTTATCAGCAAGGTAAAAGTTTCTTAATATAAATACCTTATCCGACTAGAACATTAAAAGACAAAAAAATTTCAACATTTTCTAGCTAATATCTAGAAAAGAACATAACAAAAGGCATTAGGAGATCTGCTCACGTTTTCTGATAGTTTAAATACAACAATTTATTCAGCCCTTTAATTCAAAAGGATGAACTTTTATGTAGTTGTAAGTTTTTCCATATTTTTTGTTTGAAGCACTAGCATTTATTAACTGGAATATATAAAGATAAAAATACATACTGACAATTTAAAAAGAGCTCACCACTTATTCGTTTAAACATTTTAATGAAGTGTTGGAATACTGTTGAAAAGAAAGCATCGTTGAAAAGTTTTAACATTAAGAAAAAAAATTCATATTTCTTCAGCAAAATACATGCCTTAACGAAAACCATGCAAATTTTTTGTTAGTAAGATATTTAGTTAAAAGGAGTGCTTTTTTTTGTAAAAAATAAAAGTTCGAGAAATAACGAAAACTGTAGGAAATAAAATTGAACAAAAATTTTCTTGAAGTAATAAAGTGGTTTTTGATTAATAGTATGTTAAAATGTGCATTTCTGTACATTCCTCACTTCCCAGAAAAGATACTTTGTGCTACATTAAACCTATTGCATGTTGTTTAAAGTAACTAAACTATTCTTATAGTTTTCTTCTTAATGTCCAAACCTTACGAATCGCTAGGAAATGTATAAAATCTAAATTCAAAAGAAAGAAACGTCTTTATTTTTATGGTATGGTTAATAAAAGAAAATAAGTATCTGTAAAGTGTTATTAAGTATGTATAATACAGCATAATATTGAGTTTGTAGGGTATTATGTCATAATGGTTGACTAATAATGAAACAATAACAGTAAATGTGAAAGTTCAGGAATGTGCAAGTAAAATTGAAATGTAATTTAAATGTGTAATAATGTGCTGGATTATTTCAAATGCCAAAGTTGTTTCAATGCATTAGCAAACAATAATTTAATCCTTATATGGTTTTCTTAAATACTTTCTTAGTACATGTCAACTTCGTAATTTATGTTGAATTTCTTTAAACATTTTTTTAATGTATGGCAAATACATTTTTTACAAACTTCAACGTATTTGTTTTGCAATTTGGGAAAATATTTAATGGTGCAACTTGTTCATGCAAAAAAATTTCTGATATCATTTAAAGACTATTTCTGAACTGTTGAATGGTTCGTTCAGGTCCGTAATACTGTAAAATAATGGTGTCTTACATTAACTTTGTCTACTAATAAATTTCTCAAATGTAAAAACTCAATAGATTTTCTCATAAATTTAATCCAGACATTTCACATGTGTATTTTTTATTTATTAGATTACTCTACTTCGCAATAAAATTGTTCTCATAATAAACAAAAGTTAATCTATAATAATAGACAGCATTTACATACGCTTGTTGACTTTCTTCTCTATAACAAAAAAGTAGACAAAAATTTTGCTAGCAAATTAGGAAGATGTCATGTATCCAAATGATCAAGTGAAATAACCGAGCATTACTACCGTGAGAAGGTAAAGCGTAGATACTCCATTTTTTTTCTTTTTTCTTCTTTTTTTCTTCTTTTATCCCCCCCCCCCCCCTTTTTTTTTTAACGTTATGGTACAAGTTTACGTATTTGGTTTCCGCTGAAAATAAAGCAGTTTTTTTCGCTGAAAACAAAAACGAAAAATTCTAACAGTACTGTTAGTATGGAATCCAACACGCGTTTCTTTAAATATTTCAAAAACTCATTTCTACACATACTGTGTTTTACCTTCCCACGGCAGTTGACCCAAGTTGAGGTAAGACTTTACAAAGCTCAAGCACTGCATATAGTGCGTAAGGGATTGATTTCAAATTTTCAAACTGTACAATTATCTACTCAACACTACAGAATCAGTATTGATAATCTATAATTCGAGAGAGACGCAAAATAAATGATAACGCATTGTTATGTATGCAATTTTACAAGTATGCAATAAATAAATTATCATAAATCGTCTAGAAGAGTTTGATTTTATGATTTTCTCAATCGTGTTATGCCTAGATACCATGTTGCTAATATTCGATCATTTTCTCAACCGTTCTATAGATAGATAGATAGTATGTTACAAATATTTTGATTTTCGTTTTATGCATAGATACTTTAGCTAATATTTTGATTTTCGTTTTATGCATAGATACTTTAGCTAATATTTTGATTCAATGATTTTCTCAATCATGTTATGTCTAGATAATATGTAGCTACAAAATTATGATACGCTCACCAAATATTAAAACAAAATCATTTGGTACAAGAAAATGTCAAAAGACCTCATACCATCCTATTATTACATACACATTTAACTCATTTTTCTTTTCTTTACCTCCTATGTCTCGGCGTGGAAAATAGCAGACACTTAATAACACCAACAAAAATGCCTTCAAAAAAATAAAATCTGTCAATGGCTGCACAGTATTTAGTCATTTGTTTTTGTTAGAATATGACAGTACTTAAAAAGGCATATTATTGACATATTTTATTCATAGTTTGTTAATAGTCAAATGAAAGTAGTATTTAGTGAAAAAAACATTATATGAGTGCGCATTGGGAATGTCAATATATTTAATTATGTGGAAAATCATTTAACATGGTGATGAATTCCTTAAATATTAGGTTTTTTTTCAAGTTATATAATAAATTTCGCGCGCAAATCTTCTTTCAGTAATTTATATATAAAATATTGATAGTTCAAAAATGAAACAGTTACATAAAGTACGCATTTTACAAAAACACGTTGTTTTTACATTTCAACGTCTCCATTAATTTTGAAATGACTGATTGCATAATAATAATCATATATATATTACTTCTCATTTTTTTAAATTGTATGAACGCGAAGTTACATCCTCAACATTTCAATAAACTTTCTAAGACACAATATTAACATTTTTTTTCTACTTATCGACAATCGTTTGGCGCAGTATAGCCCATAAAAACTCTTGCGCCAATCGACTCAATAGAGCTAACCATCATTTAAAAAATTGTTTTCACTGCTTTCTGCGAAAAATAAACTGACAATGCACATTGTGGCAGTTTTTCGAAAAAAAAAAATTCATTTTGTTTTTGCTAAGCATTGCTTTTATGTATAGCATGCCGTGAGTAAGGCTTTATTAGCTTGGTTGGTGAGAGCTTTGTGAAAATATTGCGAAGGTCATGGCTTCGATACTCTGTGGGTCTGCAAATGTCTCTTTAGAACAACTTGTCCTTTGCCGAATTCTGATCCAACATAAAAAGAAAACACTTCTTTTTCTTTTTTGACATGGTAAATCATCATAAAATATTGAAAATTATAATTAAAAATAAAGAGGCATGTATTTAAATTCATTCTGTAGTTTTCAGAACAGAGTTAATGTATGACAGCCCGAGAAGGAAGCGACTAGCTGGGTTGCTTTGAGCGTCGCGTCGTGATAATAATGTGAATGTCTTGATTGCAATTCCCCCCCCCCCCATTGGGGCAGGAAATGTCGCTTGTAAGTGACATTTTTTTTGTACTGAGGGGAATTCTGATTCAAATTTCCGATACTAAAAAATTGAATTCTAACATGGTGAATTTCAGTATTATAAATAATATTTCTTTTTTTCTTGAGGGTATTTCCTTAAGGCTTCATAAAACTACAAAAACAGCGCATCAGTTTAAATGTGTTTTTTCATTATCGATTTCCCCATTGGCAGAAAATAAACAGAAAATTCACATTTCGGCTGGTTTCAAAAAAATACCTTTAAAAAAATCTCAATTTAGAAGTACCGCTGTTGATCGTGAATGCTTCGCACGGATTAGTTAATTATAACAATAAAATAATAATAATAATTATTATTATTATTATTATATTATATTATTATTATTATTATTATTATTATTATTATTATTATTATTATGATGATGATGATGCACTTACCCGAACATAGGATTTGTGATCATATATTGTCAACTAAAGAAAACTTAGATAATTAAATCGCAAAAATGAAAAACTCTTTTTCAAGTCATTTCAATCATAGAAAAGTCGTCTTGTTCTTTTTAAACTTTATTTTTACATTTCAATATCTTCGAGCTCTAAGTAATTCATTCTTTAAACTGAATTGCTGGGTCGAGTAAAGACACTTTTTTGTTTCAAAATAATAAATTAAAAAAGATATTTCTGCCTGAGAAGAACTTTTACAATTGCAAACACAAAATAATAATCTAGCCTGCATTAACTTTGTGTTTAATGTGTTGTAACAAGTGCTGTGTCGTCTCCCTCAGGCTTTATATGTGGTTCTAATATCATTCCTGTCACGTCTATAATTCGAGGAAAACTTTGCAGACGATAGTTAGAAGATGGTCTTTAAAATCTTTTACTGGACTCTTTGCTAAATAATACTAGACTTGTTGTTTATAGTTTGTGAAAAGAAGTTTAGCATAGGCTAATCAATGTTTTGTTTTTCTGAGTACAACACATAAGGAATAAAAAAAAAAAAAACTTCCTGCTCAACCAGACGACTTTTAATTTATTTTTTAATTTTTTTTTTATTTATTTATTTACTTTATCTTATTTATTGAATTTATTATATTTAAAAATTGATACCGAAAATGGCGAGTGTTTAAGAGAGAAGATTGATTTGCGAAACTATCATCAATATAACAATTTTTCAATTTAACATAAATATAAAAATTTCACTAAAACTGGAACTCCTAGATCTATTTTTGGTACCGCAATTTACCCAAATAAAAGAGGTACAGTTTGATGTCGTATAATATTTATGAATTACAATATTTAGAATGATCAAACTAAATTTTATGTATTATTTTACCCCTTACAAGTAAAAATTAAACATAAATCGAAAATATCAAAACTTTTAACAAACTACTCATTTAAGAAAACAAATCTTTATTCTTTCTAAATTTACGAAGCTTATAAGTAATGATATGTTCTATGCTTTTACTCCATTAATATCTTCTCATAGCGTGTGAGTAATTATTTTTTCGTGAGTTTACTACATTTTGACCTTAGCAAAATTAAATAAGGCTCTTAACATAAGGCGTGTGATTTTATAGTCACGAAACGCATGTACGCAGAGAAATTGTGAATGAATATCCAAATCTTTCAGTGCTGTAATCAAAATTAAGCTAGAAACTTTTTTTAGTGTTGTTGTTTCCCAAGAAGTAAAATGTCTTAATTATACTTTTCAAAATAAGAATTTTCATTTTTTACTTGTGACTTTAAGAGCTCATTTTTAGAAAAACAAAGGGAAATGAGGTAGAACATAGTAGCATAAGTATTGATTAGAGGCACGCAATAATTTACTTAACTTTGATTTAGTGACTTCAATGAATAGGTAGGTTTATGATTTTGCATGTTGTTTAAATAAAGTTACAGTAGAACATTTTTGGGTCAGAAAAAACCAATAATAAAGAACGGTACTAAATGTGCGCAAAACTACACCGCTAACGGTGTAGAGCTCGAATTTATTTTGCAGAAAAATTTATCTATATCAATTTATCTGTAAGTTGCACTATAAATATCAAAACTTATATTTTAAATATTTACCCTTTCTACTACATTAAAATATGCAACTTCATTTAAGTGTTACAGTAAATAAATACTCAGACCTTCGAGTAGTCCAATACGTTGAAACTCAAAGTTTAAAAAAATTCAAATTCCCATGAATTACGTATCGTGATTTTGTTACTAGAAAGTGGAGAAAATTAGAATAAAGAGTACAAGCCGTTTTAAAAATATGAGTCAGCATACATATGTAACATTCCATTAAAAAGAATTACATGATATATGAACAATTAATTATACACAGTCTTAATTCAAAAATTGCAAAAAAAAAATATAATAATAAATAAATAAATAAATAAAATAATAATCAATTTTTCGCATTGGAATTTAACTTCTAGCTTAAGTGATTTTGAGGGAGAGAAAATATCGTCTTATTTCGTGCTCAGGAAGTAATTCTGAAATTTCTAAGCACTTAAGCAATGGTTTTGTATTTTCAGTGTGATGATCCTTCGACCTTTTGTGCGTTACACAGATGATTTCCGCTGAATAACAGTGTAGTTAACAATATTATCGTCAAACTCGAGCAAAACTTTTTCTCATCTTAAATCTACCCCATTCCGTCGAGTCAGCTGAAGGCTGAGAAAATCTTATCGTCTTCTCCTACTCAACAAGTAATTTCAAAATTTGTTGAGTAGGTGTCCTTCCCGTGTGACGAGAAAAATTGTCCTCACATTGTTGTCTCCGTAATCATCATAGTCATCAACCTTTTTTTTTGCTAAGCGTCCAACATATAATTTCCGCGGAAGAACTGTAGTTAGCAACATCATCAAAACCGCACAAACGTTTCTTTCAAGAGCAGAAAAGAATCTTCAGAATTTTGACGATTTAGAAACGAAGAATAAATTGTCAGTTTTCTGCATATATGTTCAACATATTACTCCCTGTTGAATATAAGTCTCTGTAATAACTAGTATAACAGTTTACGTTGCTTTAAAGTCGAATATAAGTCAGCAAGTGCCACAGCTGTCCCTATTGTCATGTTAGAGTCAAATTCAATGCAATCTAGCAACAGCCAAACTTCTTCGAGGTAAACATTTCTGAAGTTGTGGGTTACAAGTTAAACAAGAACCGTTCTTGGACGTGTCAGAGCAACTAATGTAGAAGCGCTACAATTTCGATATTTACAGTGTGGTCAGACGCTGCCTTCGAAACAAAACACATCGTGTTTGCTGGGGCATGATATCAATATCACTTAGAAGTAACAAGTATATTAAAAAATACGTTTCTTTTTTTTTTTCTTTTTTTTTTTTTTTTTGCCTTAATAAGAGTTTTTCTTTGGCTGATTACTTCGAATTTATCCTGATATTCTAATTATCAGGAGTCAAATTATTAAGACTCGATTTCATTTCTTTGTAAAAGTCTACATTGTAAGCATTTTCTTCTTTGAATTATAGGTGTGAATTGATGACACGAAGCTTGGGAAAAATTAAAAGGGACGTTTTTTTGGATACTTTTGATTTATTTATCAAAATCTTTTAATAAAATGATTTTCTTGCTTGTTTTTAAAATTTCAAAACTTATGAAAGCAGTATAACCATAAACAAGATCATTATATTTTTAGTTTAAAAAATAGAATAGTAACTAGTATTTCTTTTTTAACTCCGGTATTTTCTCTACTTGTATGAATGTTGATGTAATTAAATGTCAAACAATAAAAATGAAGAAGAAAAGTAATAATAATAACAATAATAATAATGTATGTATGGTTGGCAGCAAATAATGGAATATCTGTTTGTTTTTTTCTTTCTCTCTGTCTCAAAAAGAAAAAAAAAACACTCAAAATAAAGGGAGTTTTAGTTTACCGTTTCTAATAATTCAAACCTTGAGTCAAAACTTAATTTGAGAAATAAAACGCAAATGCACTATAGATAAACTTAAGTAATATGTGGCTTAGTACCTCATATTTGTATGTAGTTATGGATGACTTACGATCCCACTACTTTACTATGGTAGAATGTTTCCCAATTTTTGTAAACATAACTTCAAAAATTGTTTTCCTAACTTCCTCATTTCAGAATATTCATCTTCAGTGTGTCAGCATTCATACACTAATCTCCATTTACTTAATTTAAATCATGTCTTCTGCAGCTCGTATTCTATGTCTTTCGTAACTTTAATGCTAGCATATTTCACAAGGAATTCCTTGGCAATTAACAGAAAGTTTGCGTAATCGCCCTTTATTTTATCTCAACCGAGAAGCGTTATATCTTGAGGAAACTTTATTTGCTAATTTTACGGAAGTGCTTAGTGGTAGGGCTGAACAGCATCCCACTAGTTATTAAATCATCACGTGATTAAATTTTAACGAAAATAATGTCAAAATTGGGTTCTTTCTAGCATCGTTTCAGAAAACTAAGATACATAGCTAAATGAATTGCTACCTGTCGAAGCATTAACACTGAATTAGGTGATTTTGTGCAAAAATACAACTTTAACTTTAAAGACGCGCTAGTTTAGGCTTCACGTGGGCATAAGGTTTAATATTGTGATATGCGTTCAATAGTGCAATGAATTTTAGTTTATATGTAATTAATTATATTTTCATGAAAAAAATATATAGTATAAGTGTTGTAACATATGAATAGTATCTGCTTACGAATGCTTAAACCGTCGAGTACAGGGACGCTAGTTTCAGATATGCAACAACTTTCGTTATTTAATCAAGAATATTTATCACTACATGCCCACATTTCCACATTTTTGTAGATGAATTTGGTACAAAATATGTGTCGAAAACTTTTCATTTTGCACATTTTTTAAATTTATTTTCATTTATTTATTTATTGTTAATATTGTCATTATTATTATTATTATTATTAGTATTATATTTTTCCTTGTGCACGTAAAAAAGATTTAAACCAAAAATGATGGGAAAAAGATGATAAAATATGTGATTCATTTGAACAGCAAAGTTTTTTTTCTTTTTTTTTGTTATTCGATTCGAGTAGAAGCTAACGGTATCATCAGATAGCACTCCATTTTCATGGTAATGATTTATGAGATCGATTAGGCCTTGTTACGTGTTAAAAACAAACTTTATCATAACTTTACACATGTGAAATATAATATGGTCCGATCTGTACACAACAATTTAAGAATAATAACGCTCCTATAAGACCTTTAAAAATTGGCTTGTGAATAAAAAACGATGCGTAATTTAAACGTTGTTTAATCAAAAAAAAAAAAAAAAAAGCAGTTTGCCAAAAATAGAGTATCGAACGTATTTACTCTCGAGTCGAAACGAGTCGAACGAACTCGATATCGAACGAGTCATCAAAGGCTCGAATGGTTTAGACAAACTCCGAACATCTTGAACCAATTCTAACGTTCTAGAAAGTTTCCCGAATTTTTCTCAGTCTAGTCTTACCAATTTTACTTATATATATTTCTTTTTCGTCTCAACCTGTCTAATAGTTTCAATTTGCTCTTTTTTAAACTATACCGTTTAAATTCCTCGGGATGAATTTGTTATACTTTTAGGAAAACGTTACGAGTGAAATAAATTGTTAAGAGAATTTTATCGTCAGTCGCAGTTCGTAAAAGTTAGTTTCCCTTAGTGAGAACTCTGCACTTCAGAGTCAGAGTGATGCAAGTCCAAAAATATCGCGATTTTCCGTTTATTAGTACATTCCATGTATAAGTCTATTCTGCAACGAGCCATGTGAACGTAATTCTTAAAAAAAAAGAAATCTTTTCAATTTTTTTACCAGGGTTAAAAGAGCGCGCGCACCATCCTTTACATGCGCCAGAAATACGTTTTCCCTCTCTCTTCTATAATTATCATAATGTGACTTGAGTTCTTGTGGTTTTGAGGTACAGAACTTACGCTGATTTTTTACTGTAAAGAAAACCTAAGATTTCTGAATCATTTTAATTAGAGAAATATCGGACAAGAAAAATACTGAAGCAATTGTGAATAAGTAAAATATACTTCTCAGTTTGAAGCGTCCCTCCCCTTTTCTGGAAATATTTTTTCTTTAATAATAAATATGTAAATAATACCAGTCAGAAAATAATTGCTTCTGAAGATAAGGTATCCGATATTACATTTTTTTTTAGTTTGAAAAACACGTATCATAATGTTTTCTGCTATGTCAAAAACCATTTTTGTTATCAATGATCAAGTTCTAGTTTTAACATTTAAAATGTTAATTGATACCAAATGTATTTAATGCAGTAATTATTTACTTAATATTAAACATGTTTTGAGTGTACATGTTTAATACAGTTTTTCAAGTGCATGCAGGAAAAGGTGAATAACAGATTCATAACGAACATCACCCATAGTACAGTTTATGTATTAATGAAAGCATTTATGTAGTAATGGATTCAGTCATTGATGAAAAAGTTTACATAACTATTTATGTATTCATTTACTTATTTAATAATTCGCTTACATATTTTTTACTTATTTACTTTTTTCACTTACTTATTCACTCATTTATTTTATCATTCATTATTTTTTAAGAACTTATTCATTTAATATTCTAGTTTTTATTTATTCATTTAGTCATTTATTTTTTTATTTTATAAAAACATATTCTTTGTAGTCAAAGAGAAAGTATATTGTTAGAAAATTATTTTAGTTATTACTTTGCAACACGAACACGTTATTTTTTTCTAACTTTTCTTACTGGAAAAAAAAGAAAAATAACATCTCAATCAAAGTACTATTGTATAATACGTTGCTCTCTCATTGTAGTTCTCAAAAGAAATTTGCAAGTTATTAATTTGAAAAATGAAATTCATCTTAATGTTTAACATTTTAAGTAGATTTAAGTACATCTATCTATCAATTTATTTATTTATTTATCTATCTGTATTTGCTCACAAATAGAAATACTGATAATGAATATACATTTATCAAAATGTAATGTATCAAGCGTTTTTATGCAAAATTGTTCAATACGAGTGCCTATAAAATGAAGATTTTCACGGCTACGAATCAGTAGGAAAAATAAATTGGTGCTCAAAGAAATAAGAAAATTTTTCAATTCTTTGAAAATTTTCAACGAAAAGTCGTATATAGTAACGAAATCGAAGAAATATTAACTTTTGTATTCATTGAAGTTAAAAAATCATTCAACCTGTCATGAGCACTGCTCTTGAAGCGGAATTTAGCGTGTATGCTTTATTAATTAGGCAAGGGAGCATTTGTGTTGAAATATTTTATTTCTTTTCAAATTCCTACAAACAAAGTAGAAACTACATTCAATGAGTTGACTTAAAAACGGAAAATAAAAATGAATTGGGTATAAAAACAAGTTCTATAATAAAAAAATAATAATTATGCAGCAGAGGTTTCTCATAGGCTTCCCTTATCCTCCTTTACTCTTCCGCACACAAATTAAAATTTGCTACTTGAAGTGACGTTATCAATAAAGATTAGTTAACTTTAACATAAAAGGATAAAAGAAGAATAATAAGAAACTTTTCTTTAAACCCATTCAGTAAAAAAAATAATAATAATAGCAATTTCACGCTTTTTCATAGATTTCTTTATATAGTAGTGGCGGGTCAGTAAAAATTCACAAGAAATACTAGTCGGTGATCAAAATTTGGAAAAGGCAGTTCTACATCAAATTGCGGCATTATGCATGCTAATGTAGACATTTTTACATGTTTTTTCGGATGTATATTTATAATTACCTGTGTTCAACGCCACTTTTGCATTAAATCACAAACTTTCAACCAGAAACAACAACAAAAATTACTTCACACAGTTTTTATACCTGTGCACTGGGTACAAAGATAAATTTAAGATGTAAACTATCCTAGATCTTAAACTTTCGTTGATATTATCTCCGGTTATAAACCAGCATAAATATCAGAATAAGGAGTGGACATTTTTAGGAGCTTAAGATTAGAAACAAAATTACGTGCTTATTATATATTTGTCTAGTGTAAGATTAGAACATAAGTTAAAAGAGAAAATGTTATGGTGAATACATGTGTTAAAAGTTTTTACTACTTCCCTTATTTAAAATAATAGTTATGAAAATATTTAAATTAGGTTAAGTCAGGGAGAATCGCTGCAACCGGAATAGATGCCATACACCTTAAATGTCTTGTAATTATTGAAAAAAAATGCCAAACTCTCAGTATAGATGCAATATGAAATTTCTTTAATCCAGTGAATAAGCGAGAGTCGCAATTCAATGAATGGTTTTACCTGTACAATCGTTATTTTGAGTTAGGTGCATAATTTCCCTACCAAAACATTTAATCACCTTATCCAAAAACAGTTTTTGTCTACAAAATCATGCAGGGTTACACTATTTTGGGGACAAAAAAAATTTAACGTTTGTATCGCGTACTGTGCACTGTAAAAAATTTCCGAAACTTTACTGGTTATTTCCATGGAACGTTTCGGGATTTCAGAGGTTTTGATCTATTTCCCCGTAAAATCCAGTATCTTCGCCAAAAAGTTTCCTGAATTGCTAAAATATGCACAAATGCAGACTTTCCACTGGAGTGAAAAGTATTTTTTGCTACCCGTTTAAAGATTGACTGAGAGAGTTTATTAAGTGTATCGGCTTTAGCTTGAGTACGGCCTGTTCGGATTGACTAAGTTCCCAAAGGGAACAAATACAGGGTGATTATAATTAAAGTTCCACTTTCAAAACGCTGTAAAAAGAAAACCACTGGTCAAAACGACCTCAAATTTCAACGGAATATTATCGAAGAAGGGGGAAAACGTATGGCAGAAGAAAAATAAATAGTTGGAATTTTCAACAATAGATGGCGCTGCAAGTGTCAGAATATGTAAAAAAACACCTGTCATGCGCACGACTCATTGAAGTTGTTATAAAAACACGCCAAATATACGTTTTTTCTTCCTCCTTTCGCATCTGAGAAGTTCACTATGACTGTCTCAATGGAAGACCTGGCCGTCCCGATCACCTGATCTTAACCCGTGTGACTTCTGGATATGGGGCTATCTGAAAGCTGTTGTGTTCAGTGCTCTGATTGCAAACTTTGCTGAGCTAAGGCATGCATCGCGCAACACATTCTAAACGTGACCCAGAAACACTTCAATCAGTCGTAGAACATGCTGTTTCTCGATTTCAACTTGTTACAGAAAACGGGGTACATCATACTGAACATCTTTTACGCCAGTCTGACGAAAATTAAAGACCGATTTGATTTTTACTGATGCTTTTTATGCGGTTTTCGGCCTCAGGACAATTAAAAACCGATTTTTCCCATCCGATGTGATATGACCTTGCCGTGTTGGATGGGCTTACTTAACTAACAGTATCACACCTTTACCCTCCTGCACGCGAAGTAGTACGGTGTTTTCACGTATAGTTTACACCTTAGGGAATATTTTATGATTTATTTGTCATTTGTAGTCGACCACTATTAAATTACGATGCTTACAGCGCCATCTGTTGCTAAAAATTTTAACTATTTATTTTCTTCCTCCATCAAGTTCCCCCCTTCTTCGATAATATTCCGTTGAAGTTTGACTTCATTCTGACCAGTGGTTTTATTTTTTCAGCGTTTTGAAAGTGGAACTTTAATTATAATCACCCTGTAAGTCACTGGACAGTTGCAGCTTTGCGAAGCAGGTATTGCAGGCAGGACTGTGCTTGGTTCTTGCTCGCAATTTTCACGTGTTTTGGCCATGGTTGCTCTAATGCTTCTGGTAGCATTAGAGCAAGCTTGATAAATCAGAAAAGCTCTAGTCAATAACACTGAACCTACGTCGTTTTTCTGGAAGTTTCCCGAAACATGATTGGCTTTAACAGGGGAGATTTTCCAATAATTCAGAAAGTTTCAAGGATAATTTCAGAGAGGTTACTGACTTTTATCAGAAAACGTTCCTGGTTTTTGCAAGATATGTTACTGGCTGAAATTGGGCACATCAGCTGCCTGTTATTTTCCAGGAACGTTTCTGAATCGTTTTTACAGTGTGTGTATGAATGCGTCATTCTCCATTACAAGGGCAGGCAATCATGATGTGTGGCTTCTGATCCGTATAATGGGGGGGGGGGAGCACAGCATTCCGGGATGCATGTCGCACCGCGTTCCGGTATACATGCCGCAATTTGTCGTTATGGGATACCGCTGTTACTAAAATTGGAATTAAACTGTATCTAACAATGTCATATTTTACTATGTACCTGACTTTTATACAATTGGAGTAAACTTTGTGGGTTTATGTAATGTATGAACGTTTTCTTCTTTTCCTTCACAACAACGATCTTCGAGACCATTTTTTTAGACGTTGGCAGATAGTTAAGTGCTGGTACGAAAAACACAACACGAGAGGAGGACAATTCATCAAATAAACTTTGAATCTGCATACTTCGAGTTAAGTTGCAGCATGCTGAACCGTCATCATATACTAAAAAATTTAAAAATAAAAAAGGAAACATCTCATTTCGAGACTTAGACAAGTGATAGGAAAGCACTTAATAAAGAAAACAGCAGTAAGTTCAGGCTCTATTCATGATTGCAATGCAAAAAAAAAAAAAAAAAAACTAAATCAATTTTAGAAAATGTATTTTAAAAAAAATTAATAAAATATCACAAAAAAGGGGAAGAATTTAATTTTCAATGACGTGAGGATCCCGCGACTGATCATTATATATTAATGAATATTCAAACAATATCAAGTTCACTATACTACAATAATTGAGTATAGTGAACTGAATGTTTTTTTTTTTTTGTTCTTACTTCGTAAATAATGCTTCAGGTATTTATTGTGATTTTCTGTTCGTATGCCAGGCGAGACAACTCCCACACAAGTGCCGCGTCTGCGGGTGACACGCCGCAGTCTAAGGGTACAAAAAACATTATTGAAAATGTTAATTATTTTTAATATTTTTTTTGCCTAAGTACGCACGTTGTACGATAGTCATTAAATAGCATAGCACGGTTTATTTTTATTTTTATGCACCATTTAAAGTTTTACAAAGCAATAAAAAAAGCGGCAAATCTTTCTTATTCACCCTATACAGCTATAAAGTAAGACTATCAGATGTTATCACTTTTTCTTTCATTTTTTTCAAAGGCAGTATATAAACTCAAGAGGTAAGTTTTCATTTTATTCTTTGTCTTTCATCTCAAAACAAGAGAAGAATCAATTTATAGAATTTTAAAAGACAAGGTAAGTTTTTATTAGGAGAAAAAGACTCTTTTTCTTTCAGATATATTTAAGATTGAAGGTATAATTAAGTTTTTTAATTTTAATTTGTTCAGTTTTTTAACAAATCAGTGCAAACACTACCTGTATTACATATCGCGTAATTCTTCCTCTATTTCAGACTCGTTGACTTCGACAGACTTACATTGTCATTGTAATACTTAGACCATCCGTTTAAAACATTGTAAATAATTTTGTATATTTATCTATTTATTTATTCACTTGTTTATTAAATCATTTATTTATTTACTTAATTATTTATTTAAATATTTTTATTCGTTCAATTTTTAATTTACCTATTTATTTATTTTTTAATTTAAATAATGATACATGAAGTTTTTAACTTGCACCACATAATCAGTTTTTGTTTCATTTAAACAAATGCTTCCTCTTGAAATTTACAAAAAATGAGCATTTTCGGACTCTTGATTTCACACTCATCAAAGCTTTTCTTATTGTTTACTTACCTGCATGACAATAGCATATTAAGCTGGTTTCGTTTTATAACAAGTAAATGTACGGAGTGTGATTATTACAGTAAATATCACTTCTTAATTGTATAACACACCTCTTGAAATTGTAAAAATTACCAAAACGTTGTGTTATGGCATTGCATTACGCACTTAACGCGATGCAGCGTGTAATTTTAAACCCATTTGAATGTTTTGATGTTTAAGAATCTTGCATGTCGTCAGGTCGAACTCCGGGATTAAAGTCAGATCAAACAGAGCTATTTTATATTCCTCCCCTACTACGAAAATAGAAACATTTTCACTTTTTGCATCTTATGAACTTTTAGGAAACATATGAAAAAATAAATTTCCTCAACTGAAACCGTAATCTCGCAAAATGCAAGCAGCATTTTTTCCAAGAAAATGTAGACTTTTAATGGGACGCATCATCCTGAATAACAATGCGAAAGGTAAGTTTTAAAAAAATATTTGAATATTTTTCCCAGATCCTGCAAATGTTCATGTTTTCAAAAAAATTCTCGGTGCCAACATTTTTGATTAACTGGAATCCAAACATAATAGCAAGTTTAGACTTTATACAAGAACTTGTGAAGAATGATTTATTTTTTGTGAAACGGAAAAGAAAAAAAAATCACTAAGTCTCAAAAATAATCTGAACAAATGAATAGAAAAATGGACACATTTTTATCCACAAAACGTTCTTTCATTAAATACAACGGTAAACCTTTTCACGCTTTGAAGCACTTACACATTAAAACGAGTACATTTGTACAACGAACTCGTATTTTTGTGTACAAGTTTAGAATGCAAAAACCTGTAATGGCATTTGTTAGTGACGTTAACAATGTTACTCACCATTTCTTTTTTATTTTTTCGATCATTAAGTTTTTTTTACCTTAAATTAATCATGGTAAAAATTATTGTAACCAAATTCACAAACTTCCAAACATAAATAGGTCAATTTCTACCATAAGAATAAATGGACTTGAATGGAAAACTTTTTTTTAAGTATTATTCTCTTGATCATAATCATTTTGCGCGGCTACAATTTTAAAACTGTCTCCTCTAACTACTTTTAGACATTTTTATTTATTTATTTCTTTGTTTATTTTACAAAACATATTTCAAGTAGTTTATTAAGTAAGGGAGACCGGATCAGATTCGCAAACTTTTTTAACTTATTGTTTTTCAAAGGTTGTAAAAAAAGTAAATGAAAAACACTTTTGCTTAGATGATCTGTTTAGTAGCAGCAATAAAGACGTATTTTTGTTTTCACCCTACTATGCTTTGTGTATTTTTTACCTACTTGCACACTTGCCTCGTCACGGAGTAAGTTAGCGAGCAGTATGGAGTAAGTTAGTAAATTGGAAATAATTTATAATAGACATATAAAGTTTGACATCAAGCCTCAGGGGTACTTTAAACATGTATGTAAAACTTACCAATGAGAAAAAAAGCGAAATTAGCATTATAACTAATATAAAATTAGGTATTGAACCATAGAAAAAGATTAAGTTCGATTTTAGAAGTAGATGTTGGAAAAGGCAAACACGATGTGAATTGAACAATGTTATATTTACTTTTATGCTTCAATATAATAGGTTTAAAAAAGATAATTCAGTTATTAGGCTATAGTAAAAAAATGTTAATTTGTTCTAATATATATTGCATTAGATTATTAGCCTACCCCATATTGTCGCAGGAATTACATTTTTATATTCAAAGAAAAAAAGGTGCTCCTCCAACACTCTCCTCGTAGGCTCACCTGAAAAATTTCCTTCCCTGATTCCAGTTTTCTCGAGATTTTCAATTTTCATTCATCTTCAGATTTCTAGTTAGTTTTGGGAAGTTTTTTGTACTGATTTTCATTTTGCTGTAACATTACCTTTCCCTTCAAGAACCTTTTCGACAAGAAATCAGTGAATATTAATGCAGAACTTTTTTGCCCCCCTCACAGTTTTTAATTTTCCTCTCTCCCGATTGAGGATAAGGTCGTAATATTCTGAGGTAAATGCTGGTTTGGATGAGAATTAGCACTTCCTTCTGTAGGTGTATCTCAAACCCTGCAGAAGTATGTAAATACATTCTCCGAGATGACGCTTATCACCATACTTTGGGTTAAAACTTCTGGATGGAGATGACATTGAAAATCTTTAAACTACCTAGACAGCAACTGAGTCTACTGTAATGCAAGTGTATATAGCTTCACTTTATTCCAAGTTCGATATGAACTACTACTTTTTTGGCGCAATAAGTATTTACCCTCGTGTCTCCATTATCCAGATACATAAGGTCTTAAAGTCTGTCGAAATGTTTAAAAAGGCGCCAAATTTCAATACTCGGAGATATTTTGAAGATACCAATTTCTTGCCGACGATTTCACCGTCTTCATTTATCTGCAAAGCGTGTGAAAGATGTCTCCCATTTCTTACCAAAGCTCGCTAAATTTGGCAACTCTTCTCGAAATTTTTGCAAACCTTTGAAGCCCATACTGAGAAAACGGGGGAACGAGGGCAAATCATTTATGCTTCCAGAAACGTGTTTTCCATGATCTTTCAAATGCTACTAATTTAAATATTTTTCATTATTACACTGTCGTTTGGTTTCATGGTTGGTAAACATAATGCTGTGCCAAAAAGTGCAGATTGTTTTCTTTTTTTTTTTTTTTCAACATTACTTAACTACCTTCTTTGTTCAGAATTGAGGCAGTGTGAAGCAAAGGTGAGGCATGATTTTTCTTTATATGTAACTTAAAAATAAAAACATTCGTAGATTTTGTTAAACTCTAAAAGCCACAAGTAATTTAAAAACATGTTTTGCTTTCCCTTTCTTTCCTGCTGTTTTTTAAAGTTTTAAGTTTTATTTCTGAAGGTGCGCACGGTAGAATTTAACTTATGTTTCATCAAGTACTAATTTGAGTAAGAATGGTTAAAAAGTCAATTAAGGTCATATGAGGCAGTGAGAAGCAAAGGGATGTGTAACTGGCAAAATTAAAAATTTGGAGATAACCAGTACAAATAGTAGGGGAACCTTTCCTCTTTCTTGAGGCAAGGGATAGTACTAGTAGCTCTGATAGGTGCTGCTATACAGCATGATTTATAAAAACTTTTCAATGAAAGTCTACCTAGGGCTTTATCTTTAAACGCATTTTACTCGTAACTTGAAAATGTCCACTTACATCCCTTTGCTTCTCACTGACTCAATTCATTTAGACAAACTGTGGAAGGCAACTACATACAGACCCGACGAGAGACCGTGTCAGCCCAATCAGTAACTAGAGTCCCGGGACTTGGGAGAGGGGGGGGGGACTCCGACTAAGCGGAATCGTAAAGATAAAGTAAAATTTACCCTTTCGGTATTTACTGTTATGGCACTTTTAATAGAGTTAATTATTTTCTATTAAGTAGGTTTTTTTTTTTTTTTTTCATTTTTTTCTCATATTTCTCCTTTTCTTTTACTTTTCTTTGGGGCGGAGGGGGGAGGTGTCCAGACGAAAAATCTAACAAGGGACCCTCCAAGGCTCTCTGCGACCCTGACTACATATACAATCCGTGTTATTTCCTTTCAAACCAGTAAAATATCTTCATTATAATTTTCTGCCAAAAAAAGTAAGTACCTTTACAATTTAAGTTCTACAGAACCCTTATATCAATACGTTGTCAGAGTTTTCCCTTTTTCTCCCTCCACAATATAGTAAAAATTTAAATACCTTCGTTTCCTACCTAAACTTTTCGCTTCATATCAAACATCATTAATATTTCATTTGCCAAACACGGTTCGGATATTTACATTTCAAAGGGAATATTTAACGACTTTCTCTCAAGGAAAATCTATCACTAATAGAAAAGCACTGCTCTTTCCGAAATTCACACCGTCAGAAATTTAAATTTCGGAATCATCTATTAATTTATACCTCATCTTGTGTTGACAAAATGTTGGATTGAATAGCAGTATTTCCCACTCTCGGGAATCGATTAAATACAGTAAGAACTCTATGAAGAACAATAAATCACAATTATTTTTTAACGGGAGATATAAATTTTTGTTTTCAAGTTTGTTTCCAGTTGTTTAAACTTGTATAACCATCAGTGCAAGTGCAACGATTTCAAAATTATTGTTCAATATTTATACATCTCTTACAGTTTGCCGAATATTTTCAATCTATTAATATTTTTTCAGCAAAATGTAAAATTTTGAAATTCAAAATTCTTATAAATTTAGTAACGTATGTTATACAAGCATCAAGCCCACGGGTCTTTTTTTTTCAAGTTAAAAAATGCATTTTTTTTAAAAATTGTCTTACGTAAATTGAAAAGCTCGTTTACAAACCAACTAAGCCAATTTTCGCTATATTAAAAAAAAGCAATCTTGTTACATAAGACTTGTTGTTGATTTAGCTGTATCCGCACGATTGTGGTAGTGCTATATGGTTCAAAAAAAAGTTCTTTAAGCGTATGTATATTTCCCATCCCAGTTTAAATTAAAAAAAAAGTTATGTTTCGTTAATTTACATGTGCACACATAATTTCACCTGAGCTTCTAGGGTATTCCATGACGTAATAAATAATCCCGCTATAATGGCGTCAACTGTCCGTTAAAACCCCTTTTTTCAAAGAAATAAATACATAATTTAAGCAATGTTTGAGTTTCTTCAGACCCACCGTAGCTAAGCGTATTAGGTTAAATAATAAGATAATAACTTGCGTTCATCTAATCCGAAAAAAAATGTCAATAAAAAAAAAAGTCACTGAGTTAATATTTACTGTCCAAAAATATTAACATAAGAAACAGCAAAAACAAGAAATCTATAAAAATAAAAACTATATTACATGCGAAAAGCAGACGATAATATTTAATTCAAATGAGTGTGATTTTTAAACGCATTGACATATTAAGTTCGACACAATTTGAAACTTTTTGTTTTTATAAACATTAAAACTTTACTAGGTATAAATTCCTTACAATTTATAGCTTTCTAACTAGGTGATTATTTATGAGTTAATTGACTTTTAGAAATTCCAAAAAACGTCTTGGCAAGTCACCGTTTTTCTCACGAGTGTTACCACTATAAAACATTCTGTAATTATTTTTCTAAAAATAAATATTCTAACAAATATTGATGAAACTATCTTAAATACTCAGAAAAAAAGTGAAAATGGTATAAATATTTAATTGTTTAAGAAATTTTAAGTATTTGTATAGCTTTTTTTTCATAATTGTATTACTTTGTTTTCTAAATAAAAGGTAAAGTTTACGATAAAAACATATTAAACTAAACATTGTATGTTTTTATTGAAATTATCATAAATAGCTAAAAAAAAATCAATATTGTAACCAATTTTTAAATATTCAAGAAAAATTGTATCAATGCAAATGCTGAATTTCAGATATAGTAACTTATGAGAGACGGTAACACTAATAAGGGATGGACTCATGAAATAATTTATTGCTGAGTTTTGGCTGTAATTCCTCTAAAATATGTAGCTATTTGAATATCATATCTTAAGAATTGTAGTTTCTCTTAAACAACGCACACAAATTTCATTTTTGCAAACATTAGCTTTGCGTCAGTGCTCACTCTTCAATTTTAAATAGATGTAAATTTATTATATAGATATGTGTGCAAAAAAATATATATCACTTTGATAAAAATATGAGTTAAGGTAATACAATGTCTATAACTATGGACCTGCTCATTATTTGGGTCTCTTTTATCATGAGTGTTGCTCTTTTCTCATGAATGTTACATGTTCCAAGTAACACTTATGAGTGGTAACACTAATGATATTTATAAAATTTTTCGCTGGAATAACTTCTATCGGTGTTTTTGAAAATTTGATTGGTCTCTTGTTTCCTTCAAAATAAAATACATTACTACCTAATTGTATATTTCTATACTTAAAAAAATAATACGAATAAATGGGTAACACTCATAAGCAGTCAAAAAATGCTCTTTACATTGAATTGTAAAATCCAATATACAACATATAAAGAATAAATATATCCATCTTTAGCCCTGCACATTCTAAGAAGAAACAAATGAGGTTTCCATAGTACTGTTGCTAAGTACAAAAAATGAATGTTTTGCTTATAAAAAATATTAATTTCCTGGGGTAACACTCATGAGTTGCACATGAGGACACAAACTGCATTGAAATTTTAAAATGTTAGATGAGTAGTTCAGTAAAATCTATTTCTACTATTTTTAACAAAAAATATCACTTCATTCTTTAATGTACGAAATTCTTTTAAAAAATCTGCTTGAAAGCACACAAAAAAGATTTAGAATGCATGAATTTTCTAGTCAGGACAAGGAAATTTCCATTACTAGCTAACTAAAATGATAGCAAAAGGCTTATTCATTTACAAGCATGGAAAAAAACAATGAATGCAATGATTAAGTGTGCAACAGTGCTTTACTACATGACTATGCAATGCCGAAAAAATAATTTTATCACCATGAAAATGAACGGAAAAAGTCGGCACACATAACTGTCAATCGTTTTGAAAATCACATGTGAATGAATTTCATTGGTCACGTAGCGAAGGATCACAATCGAGTGAATATCCATCTCCTCAAAGAATAAGAAATAAAATTTAAATTAAATTATTTAATTTCGGTGAAGGGCAATTCTACAAAAATGACAATTATTAGGAAAATATTTTTTTCCTCTAATTTTATTGAAATGATTTTATAAACTACTATCTGCGTTGTTGCCTGGCGTTGCACGGTGTGCCTGGAAAGTAAAAGCGGTGTCAAGTGACGCATGTTCAATAGGGTAAGCCGAAAAAGTCTTCATTCTTATTTTCGATAGTTCCTTACTTTAACGCAAATGTGTAGACATGTTGACAATTTTCAGTTTTTTTGACGCTTTAAAAATATTTTTTCAAGTAGTAAAAAATTTGCTTTCGCCACATTTATGTGAATTATATAGTTTGTGACATGTGATGAATTTTTAGATGCTTAGTGTGTGATAATTTAACTACTTATTGCCTATAAATGTTTTAATTTGCTATTAGACAGACATGGCATGCTGTTAGAGAATTTGGTGCAGATTTCTGTTTTATTTGCATTCAAAACCAACCTAAGTGACTCAGAACTCACTCTTGATCACTAAGTAAATCTTTTTAAATGAGAATATCTCTTAACTAATAGCAGTCGGGTGAAGCGACACTCTCGTAAACACATAAAAAAAGAAGAAAAAACAGCGGTGTCATTACGAACGAACTTCTAGTCTAACAACCGATAAATAAGATATATAGATAAACTACTGGGCCTAAGGGCTTAATGGCCCTATCGATGGAATGCAAAAACTTGCATATGCAAACCATTTTAGGTTATATTTCATACGTTACATGGGCAAAAGAAAGGGAAAACACTGAAAATTTGAGCATATACCAAAAACATGTACTTGAGAGCTGTTATAATGATACATTTGGCGTGTACTGATTAGCAAAAACTTAGTGAGAAATTGCATGTGTACTATATCAGTGAAACTAAAAATGAGAAATTACATGCATGCTAATCAGTGAAAGCGTAAAAGAGAAATTTTATGTGAGCAAATTAGTTAAGGCTTAAAGTGAGAAATGTCATCTACATTAACTATTGAAAAGAGAAATTGAGAATGTTTATACATACTAATTAGTAAATGCTAAAGGTGAGAAATTTCATGCATTATATTTTGGAAAAGTTTCAAAGTGAGAAACTACATGCATACCAAGTATAAAAGCTTAAATTGATAAGGATATAATTATTTTTGTTAGTAAAAGCTTAATGTCGGAAAAAAATGTCTTAAAGCTTTTTTTTCGACAAACGGTAACGCATTGTTTGAATATCAATTGTAGAATAATGCTTGGCAAAGTGCTACAGATACTTTAATTTCTGAACAATTTCTCGAGAATTAGTAATTACATCTCAAATGTGACCCATGGCTCTAAACATTTGACGGTATTAACTGATGTATATGATTTCTAATTGGATAATGTCATCTAATTAATTTAACTTACCAGATTTCATCAGCTTGAAGTGATTCTGTCAATAAGCATTACTACATTCAAGGCAGGAAATGAAGTGAAACAATTTTCCTTTTAACCTCAAATTGTCAAGGATAACATTACTTCGATTTTACGGTAAAGTGCAGTCTTCTTTGATCTACGTAACCTCTGTGATCATAAAAATAATCAAACCCATTTAGAATTTAAACTTTTTCATACTTAATCAGATATTTAAGCTTTCCCATTTTCGCGAGTTTTGATATCATTGTAAAGTTCTCGACGCGCTTATTTTTTGTATTAAGCAGAGGAACATAAGATGCATCGTACTGTAAAAGCTTTTACTTCAAAAGTTGACAATGGTTAGAATTTGTTCTGGTGAGGCAAATATTCACGAACGATTTTTTTTCCTTTCTTTGCTTCACTACACCACACTTCACCGCTTGGATGGGACTCTGAAGATCTGTTTTTGATCCAGACTTAGCGATTAGAACCCCCTAGAAGCTCCTTCAGTTACTAAGTCTTATGTGGTACACTTTAGTTTTTCATATTATGCACATTGAATTTCATAATTTCGAGCTAAGGTCATAACTTTAAAATAATAAAACTGAAAAGAACTAAATTTCGGAATAAATTTCCAAATGTAATCTTTCTATGTAATACGAGGGATGTTTTTATTTTTATTTTTTCAAACTCCAATAGGCTATAAAGAAAAGATGGTTGAAGTTAAAGAAATAATTTTACTTCCCGAACTAATGTGCAATAAAAATTACATGATTACACACCTTGACGATTGATTCATTTATTATAACTGTGAACAAGCTTTGAAATGAATTCTTAATAAAATGCTGTCGCCAATGACTTGAAGGGGCTAGCGATAGTTTCTTCCAGCTCCTGGTAATGTTTAGAACGTTGCCTTCCAAGTCATTTCTTTCATCAATAATTCTCTTATGGTGTACCTTCGATTGTTCATAACCACATAGTCAACTCGTTGAATTAAGTCATCTGTAGCGACAGACTTGTGTCCTTAATCCCTTCCATCTTGTTCATTGGTTCGACCATCTTCCAACCTTTCGATACTATTCAGAACAGAAACAACACCATCCGACATAAAGCTGTTTTGATTCACTTGACTTATTTTTTGGTGAATCTTTCTGCACTATTCTCTTTTGATTGCAAGACTTCATAGTCTACCCCATAGGTTGGTAGTGAAAACAATCCTAGTACTTTTAAGCAGTAATTTCATTTTATTTTAACAAAATGAAAAATTTCTTTTTTTTTTAAATCTTTGTATGAATAATATACAACAAGGAAAAATAACTCAAATATTTACATTTTTTTTTTCGTTTTTATTATTTTCAGCTTTTCTTGTCTACTAAATCAAATTACTCTTTTACTTTTTAAATATTTTCAGATAAAATTGAAATTTTACTTTTTTTCTGCCATACAGTTACATTTATCGCTGGTTCAAATAAGAGAAAAAATGTTTTAATAATCGCAGGTATATATTATCTTATACTACGGATCTTCCTCACACTGCGCCATTTTCATCGGTAAGTAAATATACTCAATAATTAAAAACCTAACATTTCAGACGCATTTCCATAGCATAATTAAATTCCTGAAGAAATAATTGATATTACCCGGTTGCACTGGCCATGTAAGGAACAGAGACTGAAATATGCAGACATAAATTGTTTTGATGAAGAAAGTTATTGTGTTATAGAATTATTGATTGATAAGTCTAACAACAATGAATTATTCATCAAAGAAGCAGCAATAAACAAGAACACTAAAGTATGAAGCTTTAAATATTCATTGACTCGTAATTGTTTGTTTTTTAAAGGAACCCATAGAGAAAACAAATGTTGCATTGAAATATTGAAAACCTTTATCTATATTAAAGTAAGTATTCCGAAAAGTCATTATGGAAAAATTAAACAAGTTCTAATCACAGGTTTAAAAAATATTTGAAAAGTAACTTACACCATACACAAATTTTGCATAAAATTAACTCTTGATAAAACATATGAATCTTGAGACATGATTTAACGTCATTATATTGAGTTTTTTTTTTGAGCAATCACGATTGCTTATTGTTCTCACTTGACAGTCCTTGATGTTCCGGTTCCTTTTTCAGCTTGGACCAGGCCTGCAGCACCACCGTCCACCGGCGGCGGCGCGGCTGGTCCTGAGCACTGTCCCCCAGAATCCACTTTTGCTGGGCGGTGGCGTCCATGTCCTACACACGCATGCTCATACACAGTCGCCTATGCGCGCACGCCTTTACACACATACACACGCCTACGTGCACACACGTAAGCCTACACACACACGCACACAACTATATACACGTAAGCACCCAGGAGAGGGGCATGCTTGGGCGGGGGAGCCATTTCTAGAAACAATAACTCTAACCAGTAGAGTCTTGAAGCAACTCGTGATTGCGAAAAACATAATTTGAATTCAAAGTTTCGGAATTCAAATTAAAGTTTTTTTTTTTTTTTTTTTGCATTTGATGCAAAATTGAGTTCTGCGAGTAAACTGTTTCCAAAATCATACTTCCACCAGAAGCACACCTATTAATTTAAAACTACCACAACGCAGTTTTCGTTGACGCTGAAATTGACTAATACATGTTGCATTTTTCTAGGAACTGAACCCAGTACAGGTGTTCCTCGTATAACACGGTTAATTTGTATCGTGTTACATAGAAATCGTGTTATCCCAAGGAGACATTTTATTTATTTATTTAAATTATTTAATTTATTTTTCTGTAATTTCATAACAAATCAGGGCAATATACACCGTGTTGTATCGAAACCGTGACATACGAAACTTCGAAATAACGTAGTTCAAGGCAATGTGTACCGTATTGTATCGAAATCGAGTCTTAAGGTGTAAAATTTTTCGGTTTTGGAAACTTCGACCAAAAAGACATACAAAACAAGTTAATTGTTTTCGTTAAAATTAAAAATTAAGAAAAAAATTCAAAAAAACAAAAAAAAAAAAAAACAGTTTAAAAAATACAAGACTTGATTAACTTCATGTACAAAAACCAAAACGCATATTATTCAAAAGGAAATCAGAGAATTTCTGCATTAATCAAGTTTGTAAATACAACAACGAAAAAAACAAATAAATGGAATTTTTCTTTTGATAAATTTTATACCATTTATCGCTTTCAAAATAAACCTTAATATTATTTTCCGTGTCTTTTTAAAAGCAAATTAAAACAAAAATTGATATTATTATTTTTTTTAAAAATCCCGTTACATAAAAAGTGTGTAGCATTCTATTTAACATTGTTACAAAGTAATATTGAATCCGTGTTATAACAAACGCAAATTTTGTTCTGCGCAATATCAAAACCGTGTAATACAAGTACAGTGTTATACGAGAACTTCTATATACAACAACAGGACTAGTGTGCAATATTGAGCCATATTTACATTTCAGCAGTGGGGTATTACTAACACATGCCAAGGTAACCACGACCTGCACTGTCAAAACTACGGGTGCCTCTGGAAAGCTATTTAGCTCCCTGGGGGTAAAAACGCGGTGCCTCAGGTTGCAATGCAGGCTAGGAATTGTGACCAAGGTGAATGACGCTAATAAGTGTGAATACTTAACTCCTAAAGCAAGGGTGACATGTTGGCGCATGCGCGCTGCCATCGTTCAACCACAATCAATGGTGGACGAAGGAAGTAACAACGTAGATTCACTTCCACATTGAATGAAGTACGAAACTGGATTAAAACTAAAGGTTTCTGCAATTTACTCTTCAACATTTTGCGTAAGTACAGGCATTTAATCTTAGTGTTGCTTTGAAGGCTTCCGAACACATTTAAAAGTGTTTCAAAGTACTTTGATTCTTCACTTTTCCGTTATGTACATTTGTTATTTCTATTATGCATAAATTTTACCTAAAAATAGTTATCAGCACTGGATAAGTAACATTTAATAATCAAAACGGTTAAACTGGATGATATTTGAAAAGTTAATTTAACTATTAATTTTAAATATGTGGTTTTACTTGCTTGTGTTGTTAGGGATCTTGTATATTTTTAACTGAGATATTTATTTTTAACAGTGTGATGCAATCAGTAAGTGAACGGAAATTCTAACGGTGCTGCGTATAAATAAAACAGAAGAGCACGAAAAAAAAAACGGTTTGAAAAAGAAATACCTTCTTCTTCTCGATTTTTTTATTTATTATCTCATGTCAGCGTTATTGCTTGATGCGAATGACTGATCTTTTTTTGTCAATCTAGTAATAGTAAGAATGAATAGATCGTTAAAATTTGTTTTGACTTTTAACTTGTCGAAAGACTTCACATTGAAAAAAAGTGCTTATTTATATTCTATAGGGATATTCAAATGTCTAATTATATATACGTACGTATTAATATGTTGCTCTGGGTTAAAATTTTAAACTTTTATGAAACGATATTATTTTTCCATGATTGCAATATAATTGAGTATTTATTGTTCGTGTAAATTATTTACAAATAGCACCCACGCTCTTCATTTTTGGTACGATCGTGCTGCAGTAAATGTCAATAACATATTAAAATTACTGAGCAATCCAAGTAGAACAGACAAATTAAAGTCTTGAACATTTCTAAACTATGTTCGAAAGTTTAAATGTGATTAAATGCTTTGAAGTACAAGTTTTAATCATTTTCAGAATTATTCAATGTGGAAAATGAACCAAGATTTAGTTTTTTATAACTCAAAACAATAAATAATAACGTACACATTTGTATCCCAAAATGCACACAACACCGGGGGGCGGGCAGCAACAGGAAACAGAAAGGGTGCCAATGTTCTGCCATAGGGTTTCATTTTTCACCGCGGTGCACGCGGGGTTAAGGGTGCCAGTTTTTCACTCGTGTTAAGGGTGCAATTTCGTATTGTGTGACGTAATGTTTCCGAAGCGAGTTACTTTGATGTGTTCGGAATCTTGCAACTTCGGTAATTGGCTTCAGTATCGAATTAGGAACTAGCAGCAGGAAAATACTCGTACGTCATCGTATTTCAGTTCCGATGCTGGATAGATTAGTTTCATACATCTGCTATCGTGACGAGAGCCATTATTGTACATTTGGAGGGTTGATATTGCAAAGTTGATCAGATAAAAAATTTAGAAATGATTGAAAAAATTTTAACCGAAAACTTTTTGGTGAAACATTTTTTGATATAATTTTCCAAAGGAAAAAAAAAATGAAAAGAATTATTAGCTTTGCAGTGTTGTACGCTATATGACCAACCACAAATTAAAGATTCAACCTCTTGTTGGCTGTATCAGCGCATGTTACAGACTTATCTCCATTATAATTCAGTCAAAAAAAAAAAAGAGAAAATAAAAAGTTAAGGTAAATAATTTAATGCTATAACTTTAAAAAGGCGGTTAACAACTATGTTTTTATTTATCTTGATAAATATTTTGACTATGTAAAGCATTGACGAATTTAATTTAAAAAAAAAAACTCGCATAAAACTTAAATACTTTTGTTTCCATTTTTCAATTAAAAAATATTAAATCATTATTATCTGTGTGAAATCAAGAACAATGTAAACATATTACTTACTAGCAATCATATTAGTATTAAAGGAGAATTCCGAAAACTCAGCCACCATAGGGCGTAAAATTCCCCGCCGAAAAACTTGTTGCATGCGCATTCTCGATAACTGGGTGTTTTCCTAAACTTGGCCACTTTTTGGTCCATATAACTCCGAGTTTTCGGGACTTTACTGTATTAAAATTGCATAAATAAGATCTGCAGGCATGTATTTCGAGATCACAAGAAACAACTTATTTTTCTTGCAAACAGATTAGATTTTGACGTAAAGACTATTTGATGAGTTAATTTTAACGTTTTTGATGGTCAGGCGCTGGCCTTCTACGCCTGTGGACCCAGGTTCTGACCTGGAATGGCCAGTCGGTGGATTTTCGAGATGCAGAAAATCCTCAGTGCCCATGTCGTATGATTATGCAGCACGTAAAAATCCCTTGGGTATTCGTTTGGCTTAGAATTCCCTCGGCAAAATTAAAATTCCTAGTGCAAATTTCGCATAAAAGAGAGCCTAAGGGCCTCCATCTGGTGGAAACTGGACATCCGCGCCTTAATGGTGGAATATAAAAGATTGATGCCGTATCGGGGGATCGCACCAGATCTGCTAAAGGCTGAATAGCCTGAAACGCAAACTCCATTAAACGCAAAAAAAAAACTAATATATATATATATATATATATATATATATATATATATATATATATATATATATATATATATATATATATAGTTTTTAACTTAATGTGCAAAAGTAAACATTTTACTTGTCAATTATTTTCATACTCTGCATTTCAGTTTTTGTAAAATCTTAACACTAAAAACTACTTGACATTATCATGAACAAATCTTCATTAAATCAGAAATGTTGAAAAAATAAATAAATAAATAAATAAATAAATAAATAAATAAATAAATAAATAAATATATATATATATATATATATATATATATATATATATATATATATATATATATATAAAAATCACATTTAACCAATACTATTTAAATCGTTGTGCATCTGTCTGTGTGTTTGTTTATATCTCCTCCAGACTGCCAATGTCTATCAAGCCAATAATATTATCATTGAACGGGGGAGGGGGGGTTGCAGGACTTTCAGAGGAAGCCATTCCGCCCTGTCTCACCATTCTAAACCTTGTAGAGAGCTATGAATTGATAAAAAGATAATAACAGTTACCATTTTGCCCCCCCCCCCTCTCCAGGCGACGAATGGGATTGGTGAGCGATGCGAGCAGGGGACGGTGCTCAAAATTTTAAGTTTTAAGTAGCATTATCTTTTATATTTGAAGTGCCAATTCATTTGTGGTACTTCAGTATGTCATCATATATTCAATGCCGCTTTATTTTAACATGTAATATAAGCGACGCTTGAACTGTTTTATACATAAAGTTAAGATTATGAACCCCTTCCCAAAAACATAATAAACGCTCAGGTTGTATTTCAAAAAATTAAATTTTTTTGCTCTTATGTGATATATACCTTCTAAAATAACTTAAAGCAGGGATGCCCATGGCGCAGCCTTCGGAATCGAATTTCTAGTGGGGTTGTTTTCAGAGGTATTTTTCTCTGTTTTGTGAGGGGCTCCCGATCTGGGAGGGTTTTCGTGGTGTTTAGGGAGAAAGGGGGGGGGGTTGCGCAATTGCTCTGATAAAATATTTCCATTTAAAAATTTATTTCTGACAAAAATTGTACTCATGACTGAATGATACGAATGTATGCAATTTAACGTTTTTGTAGGTACATATGAAAGGGTAATAATTTATTTAAGTAAAAAGTTTTAGTTTTGATTTCTGCTACTATTTGACAGCATCCCAAATGCAAAATAGCTGAGCAGCAGGCACATTGTCTACTTAATCAGTTGAGCTGGCATACTGAAGTTGGACGAATCTTTTTGTTTATTTGTGCTTGTGAAAATTCATTGATAAAGATATAAGTAAGAATAATAACAAAAGAGACTACCCTGAGAATTTTTTACCAGAAAAATAAAGGAATAGAATAAATATTTTTCCAAAGTGTTCAAATATTTTAAAGGTAATAAAATAACAAATTATATAATAAAATGATGAAGTGGTCTATGTTCTGTGGATATGATTTCGGGAGATTAAATTAAAAATAAATAAAAAAATATGATAAATAAAATCAGATGTAAACATTTACTACAAGGTGGCAGAAAATGGTTTTCTCAGTAAGAAAACTTTCATGAAATTAATTCAGCACCCGCGATACACATCCTCCCTTTAGCTTCCGTAAATCCTTCTAAGAATAAGAGCGGGAAAGGGCCTCTTTTCGGGAATATCTCCGATATCAAATCCCCCCACAGCGATAAGACAGCCCGAAATGGCTTTCCTGAAATAGTCTAAATCAATCGGTACTACATTCCTGGAAAGTTAGCCTGAAATAGATACATACATTTCGTTACACCCTGATGTTAATTATGCGAATATTCTGGTTTTAAATAAGCGTCTGCTGTACAATGGTAACAAAACTCCCAAATCACGCTTAGGTTCAAATCTCCAATAGGAGCTTATTTGCTGCAATATAAATTTATTAAGAAATTTCTGTACGAACAAAGATAAATGTTTGGAATATTATAGAGCAGATGTTTAAAAAAAAACCTTTTACAGTTTTTTTAGATGAATTAAGGGCCTTTTACACTTATCCTGTTTATGACGTCATTTCAAGAATCATTTTGTTGCATTTTCAATCTTTTATAAGATTATTTAGTTTGTGCTCATACTTGCGGCTGTACGGATAATTATTTTAAACCTAACTGATGTTTTGTTCATTTTAAGTTGTGGCTAATTTGGCTTTGGCGTTTATTAGTTTATTTATTTAGTTTGTGCTCATATTGGCGACTTTAATCAAATTCTTGAAAAATCTCTGAGAGCAACGGATGTTTTGTTCATTTTAAATTGTGGCTAATTTGGCTGTCTTAGATTTCTGAATTGACTTTCACTAATTTATATCCCCTGATCTTATTTCCCAAAGGATCTTAGTTTTACTGTATCAAGTCACGTTTTTCAATTAAAAGGTGAACAAATCATAGAACATTTGTAAATAATATAAGATAAAAGATTTTTTTTAAGTGAGTGCGCGAGCAGCAATGTTACATGTATACGTTTTATACAATTAAAAAAAAAAACATCTTTGTGTTACTAATGAACACGGAGTTATTTTACATTACTTACTGAAATTTAATTTTTTTTCCCGTGAAGTCAGTTAAAATTTATGGCCTATAGTAATAACTATAATATTTAGGAAAATAAACATTTTGATCCAATTAAAAAAGGTTTATGTCAGCCACTAGATGAACAGTAAGACTCACTATAATGCGCGCTCTACCGTTGAAAATTGTCACATTCACATAAGCTGAAGCACATAAACGCTATCAGCATAAGCCATTCACATAAAACCTTGACTCGGTAGAAGAAAATTAACTGCAGTTTAAAAATTAACACATCTATTCTACTCAAAAATGTTTAAATATATAAAAATTTACGGAGCATTTATTTATTTATTTTATTTTATTTATTTTTTTTTTCAAGATTCTAATTTGCCCAAAGACCATTTGCTGACTTTTATCAATTTTAAAAATAAAATAAAATTAAATTAGTAGAAAGAGTCATTTTTCTTTAATCTGTACATTTTTCATTTCCCTAGGGTAAATAGGGAGAATTCTTGGAAATTCAAACAATAGTGCAAGCTTGAGGAGAGAAAAAAACGGTTCTTTTAAGATTTGGTATGAAAATTGATAACATTCAACCATGCAATGATCACAAAAATCTATAATTTTAACACACAAATGAATGCAGAAAATTGGGATTAAATCTGATTGACATGTCTTTCAATAATTTAATTCCAAAGAGTGAAGATAATTCAATCCCTACAGTACGCACACGGACTTACCAGAAAGACCTCCAAACAACTGGGAGGGTAGACATTTCCCCCTTCATTTCATGGAAAGTCTGGTGACTCCCGGTTTCAGAAGAAAACGAAAGTATTTAATTTTTACTTGTAAATAACACTTTTGAAATATCGCTCTGAAACTGGAAAATAAAAGTTTTTTTGTATAAAGTTTAAAGGTTATTCTGAATGTAACGAATAACGAATAAATACCTTTGTGCTGAAAATTAAAATAATCAGTAATCCAACGTTATGAAGCACACAAATTGCAAATTATTGCAGACACGTGTCTGCAATAATTTGCAATTTGTGTGCTTCATAACTTTGGATTACTGATTATTTTATTCTGAATGTATTAAAATTAAAAATTCCATTTTTTTCTCTCTACAAATTTTGTACTCTTTCGTTAGGCGTAAGATGACTCCACTGTGTGGTATTGTATTTTACCACACAGTGCAGTAAATTGACAGAGCGAAAAGAGCGGATGGTCAATGCAGCATCTAGTGTCTGCACCACACCTAGATAATATAGACGCACGCCGTGCGCGGATACATTTGCTGTAGATATGTGCATTGGCAGAAAATTGTTAATAATATCCATATTAAACACTGGTTATCTTCAAAATTTGAAGATAAATTAATGAAAAATGTTTATTAGAGCTTTCAAGAATACATGATTGAAAGCAAAAGGCATTTTCTTACTAAAAATTTTACCTACCCACTGCATGTTGAGTTTCATTCGTGCAGATAGTTTTGCGCTATGTGCGCAGATATTTTATATTTTTATCTTACTATGGTCTGCACTAATGAGGAATTTATTAAATAACATTCTGTCACACGGGGGGGGGGGGGGGAGCTGCAAAAATAGGGCATGCGTCAACTATTCCAATCTTGTAGAAGTTTATTCCGTCCTTAAAGATGAACAACATGCTTAATAAGAGCAAAAAATAAATAAATAAATAAATAAAGTGTTTAATAAGCTTGAATATTTACTTTTTGAATTAATATTGTAATTCTTTTCTAGAAAGTCTGGGTGCATTTCGTAGAGAGATGGGTGATGAGTTTCATCAGGACATCAAAGACAATGGAAGAGATACGAAAGTAAATTGTCTACTATAGTGATTGCTTGATAATGCTGGACGATGTACCGAGGCGAGCTTTATAAAGAGAAAATAAAAAGTAAAACCTAAAGCTATGTAATTCAATTGAACTGAAAATGAAATAAATTAAAGTGTCATTAAAGATTTCTTAAACTAAGTTGATTCATTCAATTACTTGTTTGCTTTTAGTATCTGTTTTTATTTCACAACCACTTGTAAAGTCAAAAGTTATTTTATAATTAAATTTTTACCTCACCAGTCTGCTTGCTAAGTTTTTAACAAAAAGTCTTAGACACAAACTTGGATTATGGAAATCAACCGTCGTCAATATTAATATGCGAATTACAAAACTTTATTTGTTCGTTAACTACGTGCAAGTTTTTCAGAATAGCACATACTACTTCAGTACTCAGTACGAACAAACTTAAAGATCTGAAACGAATTGTAAGAGAAAAAAATTAACTTCTAAAATTTTCGCTTAAATATTATCAGGGGACATAGAAATGAGAGATTAATTATTGAGACGAATGTTGTCAAGTCAAAGCCTTTTGTTTTTCACACCAATTAGAATTTGAAACAGTTGAAATACACGAAAGAAGTTTATTGTCAATTTTGACCCATGATTCCTTTATTTTTCTCTATTTATTTATTTCGACCCTTTAACCACTTAAACTTTTAAACTTTAAACTAAAGAAATTTCAAAATTTCTTAACATTGATGTTTTGAAAGAAATCATTTCATTGACCGTATGCGATGCAAGTTGTAACAATTCGCACATGTAAGGAAGAATCGGAAGGGTTGGGACATTTTTAACAAAAGTATTTCTTAAAAATAATTTTCTACTGCTATAATGTTGCTAATTTAAAAACAAAAGATTACGACATTTTAACATGATTTAAAGTACAGCGGACTCTCTCTTTTCTGAACACTCACGAGACCGAACAAAAGTATTCATATAATGGGGGTGTTCATTACATAGGGAGATATGAAATGCACGCATCTGTATTCTATTGCGTTAATGGACTATGTTCAGCACTTTACCAAGTGAGTTATACCAGTTTTTGAGATAAAGGTGCCGAATTTTGGATTGGCAGCAAGTGTACTTACTGCCAATTAAACTCAGTAAAAAAAAAAGAAAGAAAGACAAGAGTATACTCTTGCCTTTCTTTCTATCTTTTTTTATTTTGCAAAGTTTTAACGTAACATTCAATGATAAAATACTACGATACAGTTAATGGTACAATACCTGCAAAAAAAATAATAATTTGACTTTGCATTGTGCATTCTTGTGCAAGGTACGTGCTATCATCCAATTGTTTAAGCAAAAAGGTTTCCAGTCGCGTATTGCTTGTAGATAATCGTACTTTAAAGGTCTTGAATACTACTTGATACAATGGTTGGATTCTTGAAATGTACAGACAGTTCAGTGGCAGAAACTTCAGGCTCATATTTCTCAGCTGAATGGTTTTATGTGATGCAGCAATCTCCGCAAAAGTATTTTTTCTTCTTCTTTTTAACACTCTTCAATCATTGTGATAAAACTTTGAAAGTGTTTTAAGTTTTTCAATTTGGTTCATAAGAATTCCCAACTACTTATTGTGAACATGTTCAGTATATAGAGAGGTAATTCTTGAAGGGGGTTCAAAATAGCGTTCATAATACTGTGGTGTAGATATTATTGGGTGTTCAGAGTACAGAGAGGTCAGCCTATGTTAAGTCTATGGAGTTTTGCAGGGAGCATCAAAATGTGCTCAGAATATTGGGGTGTTCACATGAGGGAGTGTTCAGATAGAGAGAATCCACTGTACATGAAATGATAGTAAATGCTACAATATTAGTTTTAAAAGATAATTGATATAACAACAAAATGTCCAGCCTTCTCTTATATGAGGAGCAAGGGATGAGACATGCATTTGAAAGTTACATTAACACATAATTTTCAAAAATATTATGCAAAATGACAAAGACTTATGTTTTGAGGTTTACATAATATTGAAAAAGTCTACTTTATTTAATATCATACTTTAACAATAAGCCCCCATCAAATGAGAAATATTACTCCGCTCCCAACTATTTTTGGCCATCTTTGCAATCATATGTATTACGTCGAAAAAAGTGAAATCAAGCAAACTTATTAAGTCTCGGTTATGAAAGGTAGGGATAGGATCTCTCTGAGTCATATTATCCCATTCATCTGTTTACACAACATTTCAATAAATGAGCTTATTACTAGAAGCATAGTATATTTTAGGCTTAACTTAACTGCTAAGTGTAAGACATTAAAGAACTATGTTAAGATCAGTAAATGAGAATGGAAACTTGTTGTTGAAAAAGATGTAGTTGTTTACTTTAAGTGGTGTGAAACAGTATTTTCTAAAAGTAATTTTACAGATGTAAGTATGCTGTAAATCAGCTAAAAGGATTTAATGCGAAGGATTGCTCCTTTTGGTGAAATTGTCAGATGTTAAAAACAATATTTAACAATATTTCTTTAAAGAATTTTAACGTATATTATCCTCCCTACTCTCCCTTTGTGCTACTTACTTTTTTTTACTTCCTTTTACAAAAAAGGAAGTATTGTATTCGCGAAAAAAAATTTCACTCAAAAATCGACCTTAATTTCCATTTTGCTCACCCCCGAATGAATGTTGAGTTTTAGTTTTGACTCGACCACACGTGGATAAGTGCCTAAGAACGTATAGACACGCGAAATATCCATTTTGACGATTCCCGAGTTAGTTACAACGAGTTTTGTCCCGTGACGTCTGTATGTACGTATGTATATACGTGCGTATGTGCGTATGTATGTCGCATAACTCAAGAACGGTATGTCCTAAAAAGTTGAAACTTGGTACGTAGACTAGTGGGGTCTAGTTGTGCAACTCCCCTTTTGAATGAATTCGGGTGTTGCTAAGGGGGCCTTTTGTCCCTTTTTGGGGGGAAATCATTGTTAGTTTCGATGTGTTTTCGATTCTAAAGTGGTGTTACAACTTGGCGGACACTTGGCGATATATTGCCAGTTTTTTTTTTTTTTTTTAATCTGGTTTTAATTTGACCATTGTTGGTGATATTTAGAGAGTAAACTATTGAACCACATTAAAATTACCAATAATGGGAAAATCACATTAAATTGGAGCAAAAGGAAGTCATGTGAGACACGCATCAGCTCGTCACATTAAATTGGAGTAAAAGGAAGTCATGTGAGACACGCATCAGCTCGTCACATTAAATTGGAGTAAAAGGAAGTCATGTGAGACACGCATCAGCTCGTTCTATTAAGTGATTGCACGAGTTAATACAGTGTCTAGTAAAAGCTCCTGTGGGTTATTGTGATTCATGCTTAATGTTTTCAAATAAAAACAAATTAAGTAAGAAATTTTTTTTAATGTATAAAAACATTTTCCATTCGAAGAAAATATATTACATTAAGAGTTATTGTTGTTAGAAAATAAACTACAGTTTTATTAAGATCAATAAATACCTTTGTGCTGAACAGTAAAGTAAGACAAAACAACGTAAGTAGAAGCACAAATTTGTAAATTACAGCAGACACGTGTTTCGGCGTTACAGGGAACGCCTTTTTCAATGCAAAAAATAATGAGCTTATGGATGATGTCTTTTCATCCATAAGCTCATTATTTTTTGCATTGAAAAAGGCGTTCCCTGTAACGCCGATACACGTGTCTGCTGTAATTTACAAATTTGTGCTTCTACTTACGTTGTTTTGTCTTACTTTACAGGTTTATTACCAAAGCAAAGAAGAATATTGAAATTATAAAATGTATTTTTAGTTTTAGATGTAACTGTTCTGTATTGACTACTATTAAGTATTTAGGATTAGAAAGTGTATTTCACTTTTTCCCTTATGATTTTAAGTACTAAGTAAAAATTGTTTTCGATACTAAAAAAAAAAAACCACAAATCTATAAATATTAAAGCACAAAAAAACTTTATTATTCAAGCTACGTTTATTCAATTAGATTGCAGTTTAAATCGAGTAAATATGAATGCTCATACGTGTAAAAAATGCGGTTTTCATCTTTCTATTCTCGCGTTATTCCATATAATGTTTGTGATCAGGTGGTATAACTTGAAGAAGTAAACTTTGAAAAGAAACTTTTTCGAACTGAAGTATTATTGATCATTGGATTACGTCTGACTGAACAACTTGTCATTCCCGAGGTTAGTACCAGTAGCTTCAGTAAAGGAATAAACAAACATGCCTTATTGCACATTGATTAAAACATTTTCGAGAAATCATTGGCAAATTTCCTTTTGTAAATATTTGACTTCCAGATTTAACGCCAAGTGGAAAAAGTCGTGAATTTTATTTAATCATCAGATATTGGAAATAGTTTTATTTGCATAATTTACGTACACAAACAACTTCTCGTATTTTTTAGATGCTACAAGAAACAATCATTAGTTGACTCATTTTTAGAAATGAAAGAAAAGCTGAAATTAGTGAAAATTGAAAAAGGGACCAAAAAAAAAGAGTTAAAGAATTTAATATAAAAAAGGTTAAAAAAAAAAGCTTGTAATAATTAAAACTCATACTTTATGTTTAACTGATTCCTGGTCAATCCTCAAGTTCTCATGTGCATTGTCGTTTTGTTATGTTATCGGTTCAGTACGAGAGTTAATTTTTTAGCTGATTTTCTATCTGAAATAGTCATTAAACTCATAAAAATAAGTTATTAAAATTACGATACAAAACATTAAATTAAACTCAGTAAATCGCAGTTTAATTTTTTTTAAATATTTCAACAAAGTAAAAGCTTGAATTTTAACTTTTTTTTCGTTTTTTGTTTACTGCAGGAATATAAATTTCGAGTGCGAATGCTTCGCACGGGTCAGTTATAGATATAATGTTCTTCAAAGGCGTTTTTTATTTTTTGTGACAGCGTCAAAACTCATGAATAATTCATCAAATTTTTCGTAAGTAAGGCCTCATTTTAAAGATTTTTTTTCACCGCTTTCAGCAAAAAAATTAAAAGAAAAATCCCCTTGTAATGTTTTTTTTTTTTTTTTTTTGAAGAATTCAGTTTATTCAGCTTTTTTAACATGCATTGCTTTGTTGTACAATACCACAAGTGTGAAGCTTCATAGCTCACTTGGTTAGAGCGTCGTGCTAAAATCACAGAGGTCGTGGTTTCGATCCCACCATGTGTTTTGTCGTTTGTGAATGACTTTTTCCCCGGAATAATTTTGGTCCAAATTTCCAAGAATCTGTTATCTTAAGCTATTGCAAGATTTTGAACCACTGTTGTACTGTTGCGTTAAAATCAGAAAAAAAAAAACCTTTTATATTAGCCTTTTAAATCGCAGTATCAGGAGTTATATTTCTTTAGAGTGTTTTTTTTTTAAGCGGGAGGGGTGTTCTTTTTAAATAATGCATAAAACTACAAAAGCAAGGCCTCATTTTATTTACTGTTTCATCGCCATTAGCGAAAAGTAAGCAAACAATTCACAATGTTACTGTTTTTCAAAATTTACCGTTAAAAAAATAAATTCTTAAGTAATTGCTATCAAACGCGAATGCTCCAAGCGAGTCAGCTAGTTTTGCATCTTAATACAAAGTATAGAGTTGATTTTTTTTTTTTTTTACTACTAATTTGTACATCTTGCTAGTGTGACTTTATAAGTCAAACCCACCACATGAGCATTTGTTTTTAATACAAAGACAGTTTTATGTATGTGATACTTTTTCCAAAGATACATATTGGTTACTCATTCTGAAATAATTCTGTTCTCTTTCTGAACATTAAAGATCAAAACTTAAAATTCCTTATTGAAGAGTAAATAATTTATGCACAAATTGTCACACCCGCATCAATGGATTGAGCATATAGTCATAAAATCGCTTCATTACATCAACCAGTTCAGCGAGTTAGAAGCTACAATTACTCATTTGTAGTTGGAGTTTTTAAGTTAAAATAACTATTGTCTGTACATGTATCTTTTTTTACATTTTACTACGGCACGCATAAACCTTTCTATGTTAATTCAATTAGATATATTAAACACCCACGTAAATAAAAGATCAAAGCTACTGAGTTCTAAGAATAGTTACTTTCTCTTTCATACAGAACTAGTGAACAATCTTAGAAGAAAATGTTTGAAATGTTTCTAAAATGCATGTACTAACGATTTGCACTAAAAAAACAGATCAGGCACTAGTGTATGCAATAAAAAGCGGCTAATTTGTGTTGTTTTCCGTATGGAAGATTAGGTGACATAGCAATAAATTTAGTGGCAATGATTAGAAATTGGGAAAAGTTTTCATTTTACCTTTAATTTTTTCTTTCTTTTATTCCCAATCATTGAATATTTGTATTTATCGAGTCAGGAATCTATTAAAAACACACAGCTTAAATAAGATAAAATATAGCTATTTACATTAAGCCTTGAGTTTTTGTATAGAATTTACTTATCCATGTTTAAAACCACTGCACATATCAGACAAAGAGAAACAAAGGGATGTAAGTGATAAAGTTTAAATCATTGAGATAACCAGTACAAATGATTGGTAGACCTCCCCTCTGTCTTGAGACAAGAGATAGCACTAGTAGTCCTAGATACCTTACTTAAAATGCAATTTTCTCGAAACTTTAAATAGTCCACTTATATCCCTTTGCACCTCACTGCCTCATATGTGGTTTTAGTATCTACCAATTTTTTTTTACTAACCATCTGGGCAGCTATTTAAGTCGCTGAAGAAGGACTTTTCACCTTTGCTGCCTACAAAAGTTCGTGCAATCCCCCCCCCCCCGTTGCAGGTCGGTGAACACCGGCTTCGGCGATGTACATCGCGGGCTTCATGCCGCCTGTGGCGGTATATCAATTAATGAGCAGTACATTAATTTTTGACGTGCAGTGGCTCTTACCTAACCCACTTTCGCTCGAACCCTTCCGAAGTCGATTTTTTGATCCCGTATACCAAATCACTTCCACTTTTAGCACAGATAGGAATTATTACCAACTTGCCAGAGCATTTACTAGATTTCGGGCGAAGAAAGAGAGGGGAAATAGGACGTTTTAAATTGAAATCTCCACTAATTAAATTTGTTCAAATATGCAAATTACCTCAACATGATCCCCGAAAATCAATGAATATTTTAATACCTGGTTTGAACCTCAAATCGCAACCATTCTGGAAAAGTGAGAACGGCATGCATACATACATAAAGATACATAAAGGCGTTGCCATTTCTCGTTTCATAAGACGGATTTTAATATATAAGGCTAGAGGGTTTCTGCTCTCTGCTTGCTTAGCTCACCAACCGCCTTTCGCCAAGTTCGCCCTGTTAGCAACAACCACACAAAGACTACTGTCAACCTTGGGAACATGAAAAAAGACACTCACTTAATGTGGACTAGTTTCCAGCGTATTTCGACGAAGAATCTTAACATATATAAAGTTTCCCATCACGTTAATCCGCGTCTTTCGGCTTGAGCGTTTAACTTGTCCATCTTTGAAGAGCCTGTCCCATTCGTACACCTTCGATCTCACCATCTTAAAATCAGCGTATTCTCTTTCAGCATTTCGAATAATATAGCTATATTATGCATTTACTTTTTAACCTCTTTCTCTTTTAACTACTTCATTCCAGAAAAGTTTTGACCAAAATTCCTCTTGGGGGGTGTTTCAGAATACTTCACTCTTTACATTTGTGTTCGACTAGCAAAAACGAGCTGTTCCAAGCTTTCTGACGAACTTCAGATCGGTATTCCAAAATGATTTCAAATAGTAACTTTACATTTGGTGGGTTTTACAATTTTCTTTCTATAGTTTTCCAAACTTTTCTTTTAAATGAAGAGAAAAAAAAACAAATTTAATAAAATCGCCAGCAGATGGGCCTTCTAGTAATTTAATTTTTTTCACAGCTTTTACATTTTTTTGCATAATTCAATCAATAATTCGCTTCTTTCTTTTTTTAAGGAGAGTTTAAAATTATTTTTGGTGGTTTCAAATGTTGTCGATCGACAACTTTGCGGGCTATATCTACAAAAATATTAGCACTCAGTTTTAATCAGTTAACTTAAGTTGCCTGAAAAATATTTATAATTAAATGAAACTTATTTTTAACGGGAACATCACCTTTATACATTTGCTCTTTAATCAACTATTTCATTTACTAAGTCTAAATTTTCAAATCTATCTTTTGAACCTTTGCAAATAAATTTCAATGTTTAATAATTGTTTGTAAACGAACTCGTTTACTGACTGTCCTGAATTTCATAATTCCCAACAAAAGTTTTGAAAGCAGTTAAAAATATTTTTCTTCTGGAAAATTATGTAAATTCTTCGACAAGATGTTGTATTTGCGAAAATTTAGTCAAATGTAAACTTACTGTACATTCTAGCAACTTTTCTATTTTAAATGCTAAATATTGTGCGCACTTCTTAAGAAACTTAAAGATACTCACAACTCATGTGCATTTTCCATAAAATGTCCCAAAACATGTCGGTTGAATCTTTAATGTAGCTTTAAATTTCGAATTACCAGTGTACAGTTGACACCGTAAGCTTTTCTCATATGAAACTAACTTTTATCAAACACTCTCCTGACCTCAGAACATTTTGCTGAAAATGAATTGTTTTTGTTCTCGCAAGGATACTATCTTACAAACCTGTTAAACTAAACGGTATATTAAAAAATCCAATACAGTACATGCGAATGATTTTTAAAAAATCAATTACCTATTCTTGAAACAAAAATATTTATTGAAGTGAACTACGATTTAATCAACTAGGTATCTCAATTGCTGTGTTGCCTTGAAATCGATTGTAAACTTGCAATTAAAGCTCCATTTTTGCATTTAAAGGGCTGTTCCTTTCGAAGAAGACGGAAGGAGCTGAAAGATCAATTGTTTGCAGTTCAACTATTCTGAGAAGTTTAGTAAATCCGTTACAGCTATAGGTGTGGTTAAATTTCATGTTAGAACACCGTTTAGCAAGTTATAAACATATGAGTACAGTAACCTTTTATGCCAGATTGGACTATGAAAGTTTAAAGAAGTTGATATATGCTTTCTTGGTTTATTCAGTTCATTTTAAAATTAGCTTCCTCTTGAGTAATGTTTATAATTACATTAACACAGCTACTACTAGATGTTGAGTTAATATTATCAAGGCTACCAAGATTCATCTACGAGAGATAGAGAAAAATGTACAGGAGTTTGATACTCCCCTACTTTGAAATGATATAACAGCAAAAGCATGTGAGATAGAAAAGTTAAACTTGCTGTACGTTGTACCAGTGCTTTGGAATTTTTTGTACACCGGTTTTGAAAAGTAGTTCAACAATTCAGAAAGCGCAGTAGTCAAGAGACGTATGAAAGTGCTTATCGAGCAGAGGTTAAATCTCATTGTGATTTGTTCGATGTGGTCACCTCTCAGAACGGCAATATGACCATTCGTTTGCATAATGTTACAGTTGTGAAAGGTAACCATACCGAATCAATGATATCGATGTAGACAATGAGATTTAACCTCAGTTCAATAAGCACACTTTCATGCACAAATTCAAAAACATTTGACTATAGCGTTCCCTGATGTCCTATTTTTGAACTATTTGAAAACCGGATATAAAACTTTCCAAACCTGCTGGTGCTGCATACCACTTGTTTCATCCTTCTATCTCACACGGTTTTGATGTTATGTCCTTTCAAAGTAGAAAAGTTCTTTTTCAAACACCCTGTATATCTCCAGCACCTAGTACACTACTGCCACATCTGCAAAAACTACCTTTCGGGAAGATCAATTTAAATACAACACGCCTTAGCTTAAATTCTTATAATAACACACTGACACATCTAAAATATAAGGATTTTTTTTCGTTTGTGGCTGTCTTGCATTTTAATAGAACTAATAAAAATGCACCAGGGCATGTATATTACTCAAAAGCTGTACAATTTTTGATTTGTTTTGGTGTGCGATCCATTAAAAATGCTAATATTACTGCGTTTATAAATATAAAATTTCAAATGCAGCCTGCTGTTGTGAAAATAACAGGACTTAATGTCTTGTAGTTCCTTTCGGTCCTAATGGGCAGGTACGAAGCGTAGATAAGACTTCATTCTCAATTGGAATCATAAATATCCCTTTTTTCATTTTGGCTCATGAAATGAGAATTCTTATTGACACTTCTATTTTAAGTACGGAAAACTCGAGCTTAAAGAGTTCAAGTTCAAGAACTGAGTAGTTCGACCAAGTTTTTAAAGTATTTCTCTATTCTTCAATAGATAAATTACAAGTTTTCAACACGTTTACCATAAATCAGAAATTCATACAATACATATCTGTAAACGAAGATTTTTCCTGTGTTATTACCAAAACTTAGCCATAAAAAATATTTTGAGAGAAACGCCTGCAATTTTTATCGAGATTCATATGTAAATTTTACTGAAGGAATGTCATAATGTGCAACATTAAAACCTGAGTCATGAAGCAAACTACTGAAATTTCAATGACATATCTATAAACAAATTAGTTAAGAAAAGTCCGGTTTTAGTGCTGAATGAAGCCTTTCATTCAGTACAAAACTCATTTTCTCAGTTAACTTCGTAGGGAGAGGAGATCTTAGTTTTACAAACTAAACGAAAGCATGGTTTAAAAGATATTTATATGGAAGAAGGTTAAAATCTTAGTTTTGAAGCAATCTAATAAAAGTATAATACAACAAATGTAAGCAAATAAGTAGAGAATAGTGTATGTTTAATGCAGAATGAAGCCTCTTACATGAATACAAAAATTTGGCAGACAATTCTTTAATGACACGAAATTTTATTTTCAACAATCTTAATGGAAGCATGATTGAACAGATTTTATATTGACTAATTTGAAATTTGGGTTAAAAAGCAAGAGAGTAAAAGTACAATTAAGCATTTATATAGAAAAATAGGTAGAGAATGAGGTGGATTCGACGCGGCGTGAAGCCTCTTTTATTCAGCACAAAAAAAAATTGTCTTCGTAAAATTCGTAGGGAGAGAACAATTCATATTTTTACTCTTTCTCTGTGTGAAAGCGAATTGAATAGTCTTAAGATAACCAAGGCTTAACAGTCAAAATCAACACAAGGCTGCCCAAACGAAAATCATAATTCAAAGACTGGTGCACGCATGTTCTTGAGAATACTCGTTTTTTGTTGTACTAGGAGTATTGGTAGTCAGGAAGAAGATTACAGGCCATTTGGGGGGGGGGGCAGAAGAGGCCTTGAAAAGCCTTCATTGCTATCTGACAAGTTCCCCTGTAACTGGGAGCTTTATGAAAAATTGTACCCATAGCTTCTACTAACCTCTTAAAAAAACCTGTAAAGTATATAAATTAAGACAAGCTGTAAAGCAAAAATAAGCATTATAGTCTCAGCTACCTTCATAAAACATTTTCACTGGAAGCTTGAATAATAATGCCGTGGGAAGGTAACGCGACCTGCAAATTTTTCATTTGACATGGGAAGGTAAAGTGACCTGCAAATTTTAATTTTTCATTAATTGCATTTTAATTATCAATTGTACTTTAGCTCTGTTGTACAAGTTGGCTTATTTGATTTCTGTCAAAATTGAAACAAAAATAAAAAACGTAAAATTCTAAGATTTCCCAATAGTTAGTATGGAGTCTAAAATGCGTTTCTTCAAATATATAAAAACCTCATTTCTGCAGGCACTGCTCTTTATCTTCCCAAGCAGAGTAGTAATAGTGTATTGCATTTTATATAAACCAGAAAACTTAAATAATCAAGTTCTTATTTACCTCTATGTTAAAAAATCCAAAGATCATTTTTTGCAACAACAGTTATCTAACGTTAACAAATCCCCATTTTGTGGAAGTTTCTAAATAATAGGAAGAATAATTGCTACTCTAAAGTCAAATAATACATAATGAAACTAACACATGCATCTATAAGTCGCATACAAAAACAGGAGGAAAAGTTAGCTCTGTTTTTTTAAATATTAATTAGTCACAAAAAACCATATTGTTACATTACACACATTCACTGGGATGGGTGTAGCAGCTTAAAAATAACAAAGCTATCATACATTTTTGTAAACAATTGACGCTTTGTTTTCATTCTAAAACATTCTAATGTAAACAAAGTTCGTATAGTTAAATAATAAAATCAAAAATCCTTAGTACAATTTAATGCACTAAGGAAATACTCTAATGAACGTAAAATCCTCTATTAGTGAAAACTACAATAGAGGATTTTACGTTCATTAATGTTCATCTTAAACATCATAAGAAGTGTTCTTACATGCTGATGCTAACCACGTTCTACAGAAAAAAGTGCATTTGTTTTATTAGGTTTAATAGGTGTAATAGGTAATTTAGTTATCCTCTGCCAGATCTTAGTCAACTACAATAAATTTATATTTATCAAAATTGCGATTTCGTTAAGAATCATTATTAATACTACAACAATTTTTTAATTAGAACATCATGACCTTAATAAAAATACAAATTTTCTGTGGTAATGGCTACGTTGAAAAACGCATTGATACAAACGCAACTAATCTTGCACGTGATTAGTTACAGATACCCTCTTAGGTCAATAAATCAATGCTTCTTTAAATGAAATACAATGATTTTTGATTATGATTACAAAACAGTGTTAAACAATTCATCAAAAAGCTGACTTTGAAATGAATTTTAACCGTGGCATTTGACAGTTAAACATTGTGACACCTTTACGTACCAGCAAAAATGTGTCACTGTAGTGAGAATATTTCTCAGGTACAGTCAAACCGAGCTATGCGACAATCTCTGAACTTCGTTCAAATTGTTTTCTTGCAGTGAAACGGCGTTTCAGCAAGAAGTATTTTAAAACAGAGACCCAAACAACAACATGCATTGTGATTAGAGGATTTAATAAATTTATTGAGAGCGACACATTAAGCTAGATTCAGTTAACATAATTTTCCATAACATATATCAAACAGGGACTAAACTCTCTGGCAAAATGTATATTTTTTTAAGGTGAAAATAATTTCAAATAGGAGCATCGATTTATACATACATTTAAGATACATCTATCTGCATTTCTCTCTACCCACACATGTGCAAATTTTTAGCTTTTAATTTTAAGGCGGTATTACAGCGTTAACATGTTGTATTGAAACGAAGTACAATTACACTTAATAATTTACACTAAATGATTAGAACTTAACAAAGTTTAATTTTATTACATTTCAAAGACCAGCATGTTAGCTCCGTAATACCACTTTAAAATCAAAAATTAAGAATTATGGTGATATTTAACTGGATGTCCATTTTTTCTTAGACATTTTGGCAAAGTTGTATATATTTTCAGGGGGAGAAAAATTTAAAGCATCGACGTGACGTTCAGCCTCCGCTTTAATTGAAAGTTTTTTCTTCTATTTCAGTTTCAGTTTCAGAAGACAAAACAATGGTTTTTTCACGTTCTCGTACTTCAGAAACAATCTCGAACATCGTTGCTATATCTGATGTAGAAACTAAGTTACCCACATCAAATAAACGTATGCATCTGAATCTTCAGATTTCCCCTCTGCAGTTCAAAATTCCACAAAAATCAAAGGAAATGAGATACATAAATATAATCTTCTAAAAAATTAAAAATATAATTTCAAGAGAAATATGAACAAATGGTTTTCTCAGAAAAACTAGCTAATTTATATTGATTGATAGAAATTAGTTTTACCAGTTATAAACCTCACCTCAGTTTTTTAAATCATTTTTACATAATACTTACATATTTACTGCGCAGAAAACATTAACTTTTATAGGTGAAATAGTAAAAATGACTCTGCATTGATGTTCAGATGGGTTTAAATTACTAAGAGCTTCCTTTTTTACTTAGAAAGCATACGACCGTATAAATAGTATCTATTTCTTGGAATTTGTTCTCGTAATCCAAATTGTACGGTTTCGAGTCAATATTACAGAGTAAAGACTTAATGTCTTGCATATATCTTTACCGGTGAAACTCGAACCAAATGTATTACCTTCTTTTAACTCAAATGAATGCATTTTTAGTTTTGTCAGTTATAAACATCATCTAGGTATTTCTCCTCTTTTTAATAAAATACATACATATTTAACGTGCCGAAAACACATAAATTTCAAAGGTGAAATAGTAAAAACGACTCAGCTTTGATGTTCAGAGAGGTTTAAATTACTAAGAGCTTCAATTTTTACTTAGAAAGCATACAACCATATGAATAGTTTCTATTCCTTGGGATTTGTTCTTGTAATCCAAATTCGTTAGGTTTCGAAAACTCGTCTTGTAAATATTTGAGCTTCGGAACAAATTGCTCGTCGACTGCTGCCTTTGCTAAATCAAATTTCGGTTCCGCGAACTACATGAATACTCAATTGCACTTGACTATATAAAAGGTAATCAATAAGGACACATGCAACTTATATTTAAAAAGGTTTGTGGACACTGTAAGCTTTATATATATATATATATATATAGCGTCGCTACGTGAGAATCGAAGGGGGTGACCCACCCCCCATTTTACCTGTTTGGGGGATTTAACCCCAAAGTGGAATAAAAGTTTTTGAAAAATAAAGATCCTTCAATTCAGAAAATTTTCTCCTTCATTTAAAATACATTTGATCTATAAATCGCAGTTGCATCACCACGAATGGGGGTGGGGGGGGTGTAGGATTGCTTGCGCTGGGCGACACTCTCTCGAGGGGGGGGGGGGCTGATATTGAATTGGATCAAAAGCTTAAGAAAATATAGATACTTAGGTTCTGAAACTTTTCTTAAATATTTTAAATGTGTTTAATCTATTAGGTAATCGAGCATCGCTAAGGACGGGGGGTGGGGGTATATCCGCCGGCCAACGTCCTTCTTCTTTCATGAGGGTGGTACCCAAAATGCATTTAAGAGTTTTTGAAAAAAATAAATGCTAAAATCCTGATTTACTCAAAATTATATTTAATCCATCAAACGCAGTTGCATCGTAGCATCACTACGGGGGGGGGGGGGGGAGGGACTTGTGTGGAGGTGGCAACACTTTAGAAAAAAACAGCAAAAAGGTATTAAAAAGTTTTCTGAAAAACATAAATTCTGAAACCTCAATATACTGAAAAAATAATTTTCTGTAGCAAGAGCTTTAAAGAAGTTCATCCTATGTCAGCACAAAAAAAAAAAAAAAAACTTTCTCGTTTTTTTTCTTTGTTTTGTTAAATTTATAATTCGTTAGATAAAAAACACTGACATACAACGGCACTAGAATATTTATACCTTTTTTTTATCACTAAGGTTGGTGCGGGTAATAAGGCCTACTTAAGGGAGATTTGAAATAAAATAAAAACTATGTCTCCGAATCAACTAATTGTAATATTAATTAAACATACAGACCAATTACTACAAGAAACTAAAAAAAAAGTCACCAGTTTTGCAGAAAACTAACTTGAAATAAAACATTTTTAAAACCTTGTCATTGCCTTATTATACTATGATAGGATAATAAGGCCTAAGAACTTCAACTCTCTTAAATAATTAAAATAAGCTTCTAACATTGATAATTGAGATCAATTGTAATATAAATGCATTAATCAAGCTTAAAGTCGTCAAAATTTAAAAAAAAATTCCTTTTTTAACTACAGTTAGGGCACTCAATATTTTCTTTGTCATAGACTGTCATACCGACGCATTCCTTATGATACCACTAGCCGCATTTTAGATATAGTCTCATGTCATTCATCTTATCTTCTCTCAAGCGTCTGACAGTACCAAATAGCATCGTTCTCTTTACTATCATTTCCCTCATGGAGAGTTTACGTCTTTTTTGTTTTCTTCTCTTTCTTGTTTCTCTCAAACTAGTCTTTGATGACTGGGGCTCTCTAATAGTTAATGGCTTTTCTTCCAGCAATTGGTGTTTTTTTTTTCATAATTTTCTCTGGTGTAGATATACATATTTTTTAATGGAGCGAGCCGCACATTGTTTTTCTCATCATCTGAACTAGAACCGTAAACCATGTTGTAAAACTTTTCAGGATGTCTGATTGGGGTACTACTATAACTCTGAACCAATTAGAAAATAGTCTTAACCACTTATAAAGATCCACAATATGTTGAGAAAGATTTAAAATAAGATTTAAAACTGACAAACATTGTTGCAAAAACAAAGGAGTATAATAAGGCCTATGATCAAATTTGGTAGGTTTTATTAGCCGCTGACATCGTGTACAAAGAAGTACACAAAAGTACAATAATTGGTTTATATACATAATTCAGACATCAAAGATCGATAGGAGCATTGACTACAGAAAACTGTAGCGCAAGACTATATCTAAAAGTGTAATATCACAAAAATTATTTAACATTCAAACGTACGGTTTTTTATTATTCGTGTTGCACAACCGCTCCGCGCAAACGAATCGCGTCAAGTGAGCCAGTGATCGCAACAAGTGAGCCATATGTCGCGACAAGTATGAAGAGCCATCTATGAGTGTTAGCTACCTAAGAGTGCGACCTTGACTGGATACGAACATTTTAAATTGTATTTTTTATGTTTAGGCCTTAGTAGCCGATAGGCCTTAACACCCGCACCTACCTTACATTTTATGTATTTATAATTATTTTAGATTCTTTAGAGGAGTGTTTACAAATGTTTTTATGTAGATGTGTGGATAACCTTTTTACTTTTGTTTAACGCAGGAAAAGGGATAAATTATAGCCGTTGCCAGTGCACCACATTTAGGAAAATACTTAACTTAAAACTCAATTTAAGCCTCCAGCATATATTGTAAGATTAAACAGAATGGATGTGACTGTAATCCATTCAATGTTTTTGAGTGTGTTGGTAAAAAAAAAAAAAAAAAAAAAAAAACTGGTTAGTATATTTTTAATTTGTGTTCTCATGCATTCCTTTTGCAGTAATGTATTGCTTAACCAATTCCTATATTTTTTACCTTTTTTTCATTTACAATGATTACCTATTATAAAATATTTAAAATAGTTATTTTAAAATCATGTTTATGATCACGTGATTATTTGCACACGAGAAAGCTCTATGCTATTAAAGAAGTTAACTACAGGTATGAATTGTCGTAGCTATTTATGGGAAAATATCGAAGTTGTGTCTTAAATTTGTTGTTGTATTAAGCAACTAAATTACTGAGCAACGGCTTTCAAACTGTAAAACTGTAAATAGAGATTCACAGATTAGTAGCTATTCGTTAAAGTATTTTATTTTATTTTTTTTAACTTTAAAGCTTTCTAAGTAATTGTTTTAATTGCAGTTTTAGAACTTCTATTTCAAAATATTGTCAGTCCTCTAAACGTTTCTAAAAATGGCCTACAAACGCATTTTCAAGAGTTCAATTTCGAAAATTCCTGCGGATGGACCCCGAAGCTCTTAAACCAATAACATTCTCTAAACCGAAGGTGGTGTAGAATGCCTTTTTAATACTATATATTAGAAAAATTTCCGAGGGCTGGCAGTTGAACAACTCCTTCTCGTAACATCCCCAAAGTTTGTCCAAAATTGAGTTTAAAGAGCTACAATTTCGAAAAAAATTCCTGGAGATTTTCCTCCAGCCTCCCTCTCTCACAGACATGGGGATAACCTTTGTGTTTCTAAAGTTTCAATTTCGAAAAATGAACATGCGAACTCTCCCAAACATTTTCTACCTAACATTCAACACCTCATTTAAAATGCATTTTTAAGACTACAGATAAGTTTACTTCCCCTTTACTTCTAAATTCGCGCGCTCCAACGCGGCAAGGAGCTGCCGTTACGGAGTTACGTATCTTGCTATACTAGTTATGTATGTAGTTAGATGCTATACACCTCTGTCACCTTAGATTCCTAGGATGCGAAAAACTACCTTTTTTTTTTTGTAATTTTGGGAGTCTCAACCGAGAGAGCGCCAGTCACAAAAAGAATTCGTTTGAATCTCCCAGAAGAATTAATTCTAACCCCTCATTCTGGTTTCTTCACACTTATATAACAAGAGTAGTCTTATGTGTCCTTTCTCCCCTTATGTCCCTTGGTTTCCTCAAACCGAAAACTCCTTTAGCTGAGGGTGTGTTGAGTTTAAAGATTAGCCGGTCGTTACGATAGGTTTCGATGGTCTTTCCAAAAGGATTTTTAACAGTTAGTAGATAGGGGGAAAATCGGCCATTAATGGAGTTGGTTGCTCATACACTGTTAAAAAAAAATCCTGAAATTTTACGGTGAAAGTTACTGGCATCCATGTTGCCAGTAACTTTTACTGTAAAATCATCTTTTACTCTAGAATGTTGAAGTAGAGTTTAAAGATTAGCCGGTCGTTACGATAAGTTTCGATGGTCTTTCCAAAAGGATTTTTAACAGTTAGTAGATAGGGGGAAAATCGGCCATTAATGGAGTTGGTTGCTCATACACAGTTAAAAAGAATCCTGAAATTTTACGGCATGGCATCCATGTTGCCAGTAACTTTCACTGTAAAATCATCTTTTACTGTAAAATGTTGAAGTAGAATAAACGATTGTTGAAAAACTCAAAATGTGAATAGCAGGTTCCATCTCGGGACTTTCGAATTGGCATGCGACTTTGCTGCCCACTATACGAGTTGGGACACATCGAGTGAGGGGAAATACGGTGTTAAGTGCTTTTCACTGTAAATCACGTGTTGTATCGATTGGCGCTGCAATCTTTTATTTTTCTCGGTACAATTTACTGTAATGTTTTTCTGTAATGTAAACACTCCATTTTACAGTAATATTTACCATAAAAGTTTTCTGAATTTTTAACAGTGTAGAAGTTTTAAGTTTCACCTTCTCCAAGTTAATCCTTCTCAAAACCAAGATCAAATCTGAATGATAAATTTTAAAAAAATGTACTAATTTGTTCTTAACACATTGAAAAATACATTTTTTTTTTTACAAATCATCTTAATTTTTATTTTAGAGAAAATTGTTGCTTCCTAGGAGAGCGACACTAAAGCAGTAATGTTCTAAATCAGAAGAAGGAAGATTTCATTTCAAATTTGATAATCAGACAGAAAAGGCGCACTATCTAAAGAATTTAGCAGCATGTTTAATAATTTTCCACTTAAAAAAATTAATGAGGGACATTTCAATATGCGCATGAATGTAATTTTCTTTTTTCTAGTAAATTTTAATTTTAAACATTCCTACCGCCCTTGCATTGTCTCCTACACTCGAAGCCGGGACTGAGGAGGATATGTGTCTGTGTATGTAATTTGTTGCTAGTTGAATAAATAAATTTCTGTATTCAAACTGCCTCATATGCAAATTTATTTAATAAACATTCCTTCTTGTATTTTGAAAACTGTTTTCTATTCTGTCAGATGCATGGCAATTGCTTCAAAAATATTTAAATTTACTGTCACATTTTTATGCATTTATAAGTATAAAATGGTTTCTGAACTAAGAAATGCTTGTTACTTTTTTCCTTTTAGAATTTTTCTGTGTAGTGAAATCTTGAAAATATATTACAATACTCAAATGTGTTAAGTTTATTCATAACAGTAACGTTTTATCATGAAACATACTATTACTATTTAAATTAATGAAACATTGGAAATGCATTAAGTTTTGTATTTACTTTTACAAAAAGAAAAGTCATACACTTATTTTAAGAGGTACTTTTGTCCATTTTGTATTTGTACGCTAAGTATTCTAACGAAAGTAGTGCACATAAGACTACACAAGGAAAGCATTAATAAAACACAGCAAATGAAGTTTGACAAAAGCATTAAACAACTTGAAATGGGAGTCTTGCAAAGAAATGTTCCAAATATTATCCCCCCCCCCACGAAGAAAATTTATTAACGCTCCAACAATAAAATAATTTCTTGTAAATATGCAGATATTTGGCAGTCATTTGGGTTAAAGCGTATATCATTCGAAAATGCAATATATTTCCGAGTTAAAAAGAATTTTTTTGAAAATAAACAAAACATCTTGTTTTCCACTTAAGAAAAAAAAAAAAACCATCCCGCACATTTAGAATTGTCTTTCAGGCGAGTCATTTAAAATAAGTACCTCAAGCCTAATGTTAAACAAAAGCGACTTTTTGCGTTTTAAGAATATTTGAAACTTAATTCAAGTTCTGGTATCTTTAAATGATGTCATAAAAAATTCAAAGGATTAGGTAACAAATACTATGTAAAATAATTATATGTAATCAAAATTTACGGGAAACACCGATAAGCTAAGGAGAATACAGTACAAATGATTTTGCTCTATGAATGTATGTACGTATGTGTGTGTATAACGTTTCAGTTTCAGAGAAATTAATATGCTTACTAAGTTGAATCTGAACTTAAAAAATATTTTCTAATTGTTTAAATATAAAAAAAAGTCTTTGGAAAAGCTTAGAAAATTAATTACGTTTGGGTTTTGTACAATTTAAATAACGGTTTCTCTAACGATTTCTGAATATTGTTTTTGCAAAAAAAAAAAAAAAAAATTAAAATTAATTACGGTAAAACTTTCTGTAATTTACCACGCAAAGTTATTTTTTGTTAATTGGAAAATTGCATAATAAAAATTAATTAAAGACGCAATTAAATATAAATAAAATAAGGATTAGGAATAATTTAAAAGGAGTAGCACAAAACTGTGCTAATGTTTTGAAAACCAAAAATAGTATAAACATTTATCTCTAAACAGTTAAAATAATCCTCCTTTTCACAAAAAAGTGATTTAATTTACATTTTTCCTTTTTAACATTAAATATTTGAGAAAAGACGGCAATAAAAACGTCTTTTTCGCAGTTGGGTAATAACCTTGGACATTAAACAAGAAATTTTAATTAGGTTTTCTTTTTCTTGTGTTATTTTCTTTCATTAGCATTTTTTTCGAACAACAAACACTCTTATATGACGATTTAAAATGCAGTAAAATAGTTTTGAATCAGTTAAAGTATTGACTTAACATGATTTTATGCTCAAAATTTTTGATTGAATGTTTGTTTCGGTTTTGTTTTTCTGAATATAGGGGGGACCGGGGTTAGTTGTTACAATTTTTTTCAATATTTTTTTACGCTAAACTATTTCAATTATTTACACGCGTGAAACTTTAAAATGCCTCTAGATTGTTTAACATTCACAACATATTTTTTAAAAAATGATTAGAAGCCACTACTCCAAAATATTTCAAATTTTTTGAATAGATGTAGAGTGTAACAACTTACCCCACCACGGAGCATGTTGTTACAGTATATGGGGTTAGTTGTTAAATGAGATATATTTTAGTAATGAAATTAATTTTACACATTTTCTGGTTTATTCTGTTAAATTTTAAAAATTCTTAACCACGTTAAAAATCAAAAACTTTTTGGCTTTATAAATTTACTTCATTAATGACTTATTCTAATAAACTATCATCATCATTATCATTGTCCGCGAATTACAATTTTCACAAGCATATAATTTATCAAACTTAGCACATCAGTCATGTGCCTATTTGTCACAATTACGACATTGAAGCCGTTTAGTTGGTTTTTTGGATTCTAAGTACGGTTTAGAGCACTCTATGTAGAACCAGTCTTCATCATCTTCATCCGAAGGATGCACTGTTTGGACGCACCTTTTTGCATTTTCTTTTTGCCTTTGTGTCTGTTGATTTCTTCTTCTGTTTCCTAGCGTCGGTTTGCAAAACATTTTTTACTGGTGCATCTGTTAAAGTGGCGCTGACCTATGGTTTCCGCAGGCGAACCGTCTTCACTTCTGCACTGCCTGCAGCGTTGGAGAAAGATCTAAACATTCGAATAATACATTATTTATTATTATTATCATTGTTGTAATTATTATTATTATTTATTCAACCATACATATTAACAACGAATTAATCATAAAATGAGAGATCAGAATTATTTTTATTATTATTATTACTATCGTCATCCAACTACAGTACTTTATATGAATTAAATCATGCAATAACACAGATCAGAAATACTACTTACCACCACTAGCATTTTTCATCTTACTACAGAATCTCTCTAGTGTCATGAAATTCATCGGCTGCCTTTCGTAATGAACTACCTGCAATTACTTCTTTAGCCACTTCCAGGTATTTTTCTTTAGGTGTTTTGCCCCTGTCCGTCATGTTTTTATAGTCCCCCGCCATATCACATTTAAAAAGAAAACATAATATTAAATTAAAACTTGCATGGGGCAAGTTGTTACTTGTAACAACTAACCCCAACAAAATTGTAACAACTTGCCCCATACGACGCCACTTTAGTTATTGGCACATATTACTGGTATTATATCTTTGTACAAAACTTTTAACTATGTTAGCACTTACCTAAAAATGTAGGCTTTCACGTGATATAGAAATAAATTCGTTATCTGCAACGGCTTCGCCAGAAATAGAAAAATAACAACGGAAAGAAAAATTACTTCCAGACTCTAAAAACCGTTTTTCTTGAGCACTCTCCATGCTACTGATTGCAAGCACTCCAGTGATTGTCAGGGAATGCAGATGGGTGAGTGCTATCATCTACTGCAAGGAAAGTCAGTTCTCCTAGCGGTTACTTTTAAATTCGAATGTAACAACTTACCCCATGTAACAACTAACCCCGGTCTCCCCTAATGTTTTGCGATTTTTTACTTTTAACTAGTTTGTTAAGTTACACTAATGTACGCTTTACCTGGTAAATCCCAAGCATACATATCTAGAGAAAAAAAATAAAATTTGATAAACTCTGAATTATTTAAAAAATATTTCATGCCCCAAAGGCACAGACTGTTTTGAAATTCAATGGAATAATAGTTCTAGTTTGACTGAATAGGTTGGCATTTAAAAAAAAAAAAGACAAAAAATAGATTTTTTTTTTTTTCAATACTATATTGTGACAGTTGGAATGGAAAATTGTTCGCACTTCTAAACATTGATCTTTGTGGTGGTCCTTCTCCAAAACTTTTATCCAAGAAAAATGGACAATCTCAAGGAATATGGGTACGATACTAAATATGTTGGTAATTTTCGAGTTTTAAAGTCAACTGTAATTTTATTTCCGGCTGAATAAATATTTTCTTAAATACTACCGTGGGAATGTAAGCGGCAGTAACAGCAAATTTGTCATTATTATTATTATTATTTCAATTTTTACCATCGATTGTACGTTATTTTTACTGTACAAGCTTGCTTATTTGGTTTTTAAAAAAACGTATATTGAAACTAGTATTGAATCCAAAACACGTTTTTCAATTACCTTAGAAACTGATTTCTTCAGATACTGTCGTTTACCTTCCCACGGCAGAATAGTTTCAGTATGTTTGATTTTTATGTAATAGCTAACTTAATTTCAATGTTTCGGCTTTAAATTTTTGAAAACACATTACAGTTATTGCAGATTGTTATTTGTTTTTATGTTATGGATTCAGTGTCAGTCTGTTAGACACTAAAATATCTTTCATATATCGTCGCATCAGAGAAACAGTAAGATATCTTAGTGTTATTTCTGGGATTAGATATCTTACTGTTGCTCTGAGGCGACGATATGCTTTCTGATGTAAATATTTTTTTTTGAAACACCTCTTGCTGAGCCTCTTTTGTTCTAAATAATATTACTTTTAGAAAAAATTGTCAACTATGTACCTGTACGTAATAAACCCAAATGTCAAGGTACATAAAGCAAATACGGCAATTTGCCCTATTTTGCTAAGGTGATGTACTAAACAAAATATTTTTCTCAAAGTAACCATACGTATTTATTTTTTTTATTTTTATTATTATTTTTTTTAGATCAATGCAGCGATCAACTACTTCTGAGATATATATGTAACTTTATTTTAAAGCTCTATGGACATTTGTTCGCTGTGAATGCTATACTAATACGATATACAGATGATTATAATTAAAGTTCCATTTTCAAAACGGTGTAAAAATAAAACCACTGGTCAGAATGACGTCAAACTTCAACGGAATATTATCGAAGAAGGGGGGAACTTGATGAAGGAAGAAAATAAATAGTTAAAATTTTTAGCAACAGATGGCGCTGTAAGTATCATAATTTAATAGTGGTCGACTACAAATGACAAATAAATCATAAAATATTATCTAAGGTGTAAAATATACGTTAAACCACCGTACTACTTAGCGTGCACGAGGTTACAGGTGTGATACTTAGTTAAGTAAGCCCATCCAACACGGCAAGGTCATATCACATCGGATGGGAAAAATAGGTTTTTAATTGTCCCGAGGCCGAACACCGCATAAAAAGCATCAGTAAAAATCAAATCAGTCTTTAATTTTCGTGAGATTTGCGCAAAAGATGTTCAGTATGATGTACCCCGTTTTCTCTAACAAGTTGAAATCGAGAAACAGCATGTTCTACGACTGATTGAAGTGTTTCCGGGTCACTTTTAGAATGTGTTGCGCGATGCATGCCTTCAGCTCAGCAAAGTTTGCAATCGAAGCACTGAACACAACAGCCTTCAGATAGCCCCATATCCAGAAGTCACACGGGTTAAGATCAGGTGATCGGGATGGCCAGGTCTTTTATTGAGACAGTCATAGTGAACTTCTCAGGTGTGAAATGAGAAAAAAAAACGTATTTGGCGTTTTTATAACAACTTCAATGACTCGTGCGCATGACAGGTGTTTTGATTTATATATTCTGACACTTGCATCGCCATCTATTGCTAAAAATTCCAACTATTCGTTTTTCTTCTGCCATACGTTTTCCCCCTTCTTCGACAATATTCCGTTCAAGTTTGAGGTCATTCTGATCAGTGGTTTTATTTTCACAGCGTTTTGAAAGTGGAGCTTTAATTATAATCACCCTGTACTTGTCCCTTTGTAGCCGTGATGTGACAGAAAAGTGTCTCAAAAAAGAACGGATTTCTCTTCTTAGCGTATCGTCTTATAGCCAAGTTGAGAGCTGTACCTGTAGCCGCTTGTGACAAGGTGGAGAAAAATATTTCCCAACGGTTTGTAGGATGTCCTCGACACAGTTATAATGGGAATGACTGAACCACGTGGGTTAATAGTTCGTTTTTGAAACCTTATACAAAAGTTTTGAAACAAAAAAATTTAAATTGTCTTATTTTATCTTGAACATTATTGATAAACAAAAGTTTATCATTAGTTTCTAAAATAATGCTTCAAATATTCTTAACGATTATATTCTTAAAAAATCGGATGGGTGTCACACTCACCCCATTGAAAGGGGTAAGTGGGTCACCCTCCTCTTATTTAAATTTAAATGAAGCATATCTAAAAAAGGGGTAAGGGGGTCTTATATAATAAAGTATGTAAATTTTTAGTGTGAAATCTTTTTTTTTTTTTTTTTTTTTGTAAATGCATCCATTTATGAGATGTTTACTGTCTTTTAAATATGTATAGCGAAAAAGTTTAAAGCGAAAAACAAAACAATTTCATTTGTGAAATTTATTGAAAGCCTATGGGGATATATTTCACTTTCACATATAAAGGTGAGTTTAATGAACGTAATACAGTTGATTAAGATCAATTTGAGTAAATTTGCCAAAACTCAAAGTTGAAAAAGAAATTGGAAACAATAAATGACTGTGTCTATGTAAAGTTTGCTAAGGAAGTACCAATATCGCTTCATTCTCAGTAATTATTCCAACATCGTCTGCACCATGCCAATAAAAAGTGTTACTATCTCTATTTGTTCTTGCAAATTCAATAGTATTTTTAATTTGTATTATCAACTTCCAACGTTAGACCTACTTAAATCTTAATGGTTTTCTAATGGTTAAATATTGATGTTTCACAAATACATAATCACCAGCTTTAGCAGTTTTTGTAGCTGAACTATCAATTCCTACTAAGTCATCATAGTTGTCCTATATTTCACCAATACAAGTATTTGATCAGAGTTGCTTTTGATTTTGAAATCAGCATTATTATAGGGGGACCCACTTACTCCATAGTGAAAGGACCTACTTATTCCGTGTAGCAAAAATGAACGGGGTAAGTGGGACCCCTTCTCTTACTCTTGATCTTTTCCTACATGTGACTTACTCGTCTTATCTAAAAGCTTTTGGTGCCTCCTTTGAACTGTTGGGAGTCCTGTTTACTCCATGTTGAAACATATTGATCCATCAAGATTGTACTTCTCTAAAATTTCAAATAATTCATAGCCATTTCCTTTCTAAAACCAAAGGCTCGAGCTTTTTCAGTATTCACTGGCAGTCAGAGACTTAATTCAGAATGCCATCGCATGAAATTATAATATCATTTTAACAGCAATTTTTCGTCATTATTAAATCTATAGGACATAATATTTCTCTCAGTTACTTGAAAGGCCATTTCTCGCAAATCTTTGAAAGCAATTCTAAAAAACGTGTGCTGTATTTTCAAAACAGGATTCCCTAATTCTTTTTATCTTTGGGGGGTGGGGAGGGTGACTTTCAAACTTCTAATAAATTACATCTCCCATAAACGGAAAATCTTATTTATATCTATTTTTATGTAACACTTTCAAGCCTTCGGTAATCCATATTGTCGGCAGACTTCGATAAGGCCCATTTCACAGTTCCTGTACGATGTTATAGCACGTTCGATGATATCCACTTTCAGTCATCGACTGGCTATATTTCAATTCTTTTGGTACTTTACTGAAACAGCAAATGTACTTAAAACTAATAAAATTTGTTGAAAAAAAAAACTAAATCGGTTCTAACAGCTTTTAAGTTGCAGTTAGAATAACTTTAGGGAGTTTCCAAAAATAATTTAAAGTGTTTTTTCATCATTATCAAACTTATTGTAAAAAAATTATCAATTATTAAAGATAATTGAGCTGAAATTATACTAATATTTGTGAGATTCCATAAATGAACCACTTTGTTAGGTGGTTCATTCATAGAAACACATACCGGTCCAATAATAGCAACTGCGTCATTTTGAATATTCTCGTTGTTGTTACTGTTGTAACAATTTACAATTAAACATGAAATACGACTTGAAAATGCTCTCTTTCAAGTTGATATTCCTGATCAAGTTGAATTGCTCAGTGATAGTCAAAGCATGTTATAACAAAATGAAAATGTCGGTAAATAGTAAGTGAACAATAGAAATCTTACGTGGACGTTTAACAATATGATGTATTAACTCATGTTCCTAGGCGACTCTGCATTAGACTCTTTTTCAGACAAAGGAAGGCACTAAAACGGATTCCGTGCCTGAGAAAACTCGAGTAGGGATAATATCTTCGCGTTCTAGGCATGGGAATCGGTTCATTGACAGTAACTTTCCCATGTATATCAATCTTTACAAGTTGAACACTTGTTCAAGTTAACCGCTGAAGCACTGCACCGCAATGTCAACTTACACATATTTCACTGCATTTGATTTCAAAATATACTGTGTTTCAATGCCGCACTCTTCTGACTGACTTACAGTAACAGTTTTCAACTTATTTTGTATGAAATAAGTTCGCAATACCGTGCACAATATTCAGCATGAGTCAAAAAATTAAGAAATTACTGTTTGGAAGTTACTCTCAAATGCTGATTTGACGTTGTTGAAATGTCACTCCAATGCTGTACAATGTCGTGAATAATTGAAATATTGTGATTTTCGAACTACAAATGAGGAGTTTTAAACTAGTAAGAATTTAAATTTTTCTGGATAAAAGTTAAACTGCTTTCATTAAAATATATTTGGTATCAATTTTCTCATATGATTCAAAGTTTACCTATCACTTGAGATGCATGTAAAATATTTAACCAGTAATAAATCAAACACCAAACCGTAAACCATGAAACATCTAAATGAAAAACAAATAATTTCATCCTGGAATCTGATTAAATGGATTTTTTTTTTTTTTTTTTTTTTTTTTTGCTTTATTAATTAGGAAATAATAGTATGGTAAATAAGTCTCAGCTTGAATTAACCGAAGGATGTGCACATACAGATGAATGACTTTTCAATTTCAGTTACAGTTTAGCAGTAATTCATTAAAACTATAAAAGTAAAACAAAAACTATGATAAAAAGAAGAGAAAAAGAAAGGAAACAAACTATAGTTGCTTGCAAAATCCTTTAGCAGCGTATTGCAGTAAGTTACCGCAATATACTAAACATCCCGGTTATTACGTCCAGAAACTGCAATTTTGCTCTTATTCAAGCTCATCAGTCTAGAATAGTGAATAACCGAGCTAGAGACAGATGTCATCTCACTGAAGCTGAGAGCGCCAACGAACTGGTAGATAAAGTAATTTTTCTCACCAGCGAGTGTCCGCAGCATGGTGCTGTTCGACTCGAAAATAAAAGGCAAAGTTTGAGTATTTTTAAACGGATATATTGCATGTGGCTTTTCCTTTGCCCTGGCTTAAGGGCGGTAACTTACTGCTGAATACCCGAGCTTTGCCTTTTATTTATTATTTTATATTGCATGTCATCAGAAACGTTGTATTTTTTTAATGGATGATAAAATCGTAGCTTAAAATCCAAAGTGGATTTCTTTTCCGAAATTACCATTTTAGAAAAACCCTTGCAATAGCGCTAATTATGAATACCATGATTTTCTAATTAACTAAAAGTATGGTTCCATTAAAACAGAGAAAACAGGAGATGTACTTTGCAGTGAAAGTATTTTAATTTCCTTTTCTTTTTCACCTTTAGTATATATCACTTAAGCGGTTAAAATAAAAATAAATAAAAATAAAAAGTAGGTTTTACATGCATAAAACGCTAGTTTTATAGTTAGGCTTCAACACGGAGAAAAATTTCCACTAGGGTGCTTTTTAAAGGAATACCAGTGGAATCAAATTCAAAAATTTCCCATCATTCATTCGCAAAGTAATAGCAGTTTTACGACCTTTTATGGTTAAAAATTGAAATAAAGAAAAAACATAAGCGATGCGTAGTTTAAAAAAAGCTTTGAGGTGCACATCACTATGCTCCAAACAAATGTTGTGCCGAATTTAACGAAAATCGACCGAACGGTAGTCTAAGCAGTGAGTCACATAAAGACAGATATGAATCCAGACATCCGAACTTCGAGCTTTCTACTTATATTCCTATTAGTGATCAGAAAAACCATCTAAACATGAGATTGTCATTTAGTCTGTTGCACTAGACTACACGAACCAGAAATTTTTATTTAATTACGCTACGCATCTCTGGTATTAAAATATGTTGGTCTGTTTTGAAAACTATTCATTGATTTATAGCCGTATAAATTTTCTTAAGACATTTTTATTTTTTATTTTTCAGCTTATCTTTTTTCAGTTTTGTCTTTATTTATTTATTCTGTCATGTACTTATTTCATTTACATATTTATAGCACCAACCGTCGCATTGGTTTTTGTTCTGATCATGAACTGATGTTATTCTTATAGATTTATTTCATGTAAAACAGTTTTTAATCCTCTCATAAATATTCAACATGACTGCAGGAAACTTAAACATATAACTTTATTTTTCCTCTTGAATATTTTGTTTTTATCATTTGGTGAAGAAATTCACCCGGGAAGTTTTTCACCCGGAATTTCTAATAAAACGACATAAAGTTTACTTATGAGAAAACAACGAAAATTATTGTAAACAATTTTTTGTGCAAAATGACGATAGGTAGTTATTGATAGTAGCGTACGTATATTTTTTTTCGAAAAGCATATTTTGTTTTATAATTGCCCTTTAAAATACGCACTGATTCATTTTAATGAAGAGGGGAAATGCTTTAGTTATATTTACAAATAAAACTTCAACGATAGAAAAAAAAAGCAATTCAATGTTAATTTTTCCTTTTTAATAAGCATTTCATATTTCAAAACATGAAGATGAAAGCTACATCGAAGTCAAATATATCATCAATTCTTCAACCAGTCCAGATTTCTCATTAATTTTCCTTTGTATCCCGAACTGACACAAAAATCATAAATCATACAGCAATCTATATTAATGTTTTTGATGGAAATTCCGAAGCAAATGAAGTTAAAAGTAATTGTTGAAGTATTCTGATGTGATGGAAATGAATTGTTATTTCGGTTTTATTAAAAGTTAAACTTCGAATTCTCTATCCAAATAAGCATTTTCCTCAAACTAAACGTTGGGGAGAAACTGAACATAATTATAATGTAAAATAGAAAGCGTTTTAAACCTGAATTTTCACCAATGGGCATTTTAAAATATTTAATGCATACTGCATACATTGTCTCAAGTGATTCCAGATAGGCTCGATTTGTGACAAATGAGGGCATCGTGCAGAGAAGAGATGTTGATAATGTGGAACTATACGTACTATGAGACCATTGCTATGTGTGACCGGGAATTGTTCTGTTAAAAAGTGTTCCTGGGAGCCCGCTATGAGATGGGAGGGTAGGGTAAGGGTACGTAACTCTTGCTGCGGGTGCGGGTTTTATTGGAGCATTCACACTGTCACCTAAACTTGGAGTAGTGTCGATTTTGACGGAATGTAACTGCAACCGTATGGATTCAGATCGTCTTTAGCGATGAATTCAGATAGAATTGGGGGTATTGATGACAGTTTTGGATACTTATGTAGAAACTGTTGTGAACGCTACAATAGTGTTTTTGCTTTTCAGCAGCATACCGCACCCACACCTGTTGAGATATTATGGAGTATGTCATATAAGAAACATGGTAACCCTTATTATTGATCTATGGCACCATGGACAGCCCCCAAGAAGTATCTAATTACGGAAAAAATGAATTTTGAAAAGTCATGGTATGAGCCCGGTTTTGTTACAAAACGACTATTTTAAATCCACTTGCCATAAATCGAGTAAACTTTCGATTTCTGTAACTCATTATATAAGTAAATTGTGTGCTTTCACGTTTACTGGAATATTAGGCAACTTTAACTCATTTGAAAAAAAAATTTTTTTACAGCTCTCTACTTTTCAGCATAATTTTCCACTGTAATCATATTTTAGCTAGAGGTTGGAAGTTGTCTGCCGTCAGCTGTTGGCTTATGTCGTCGTCGATTGATCCTTCCGTCACATGTCTACGTTTTGTCAGTTCGTTAATGATTTAAATTTAAGAAGAAAAAAACATGTGTATCAATATTCTTGTCTTATTTAGGATATCAAAAACAAATGCAGTCTGTATTCTCGATAGATGTTAACATATCATATTAATTACCGTTGCTGTAGAACAGCTTTACTTGATGATAAAATTTAAACACTTGTTGATTTTTCACCGTTTTCAATCAAATTTGTTCATCCTCTTATGTTTGTAGTGGTAAGTTTTCCTATTTCCACCACTCTTGATTTATTTATTGGTATTTAGCAGTCATTTTTTTAACCAATAAACTAATTTAACAATTTGATAGAACTATTTTGGATGCTTCACGATTTTGTTGCTTTAAATTTTTGCACGTATGTCTTGTTGATCACGTGTGCCTAAACTTGAACAAAGATGGGCAAAACTGAAACACTTACCTAGCATCACCTTGCAAGTACGAAACAATAACTTTAAGAAGAAACAGAGAAGTTGGAATCATAGCGATGCTTGCTGCGTAAGTGGTAGTGAAATCTACTGAACTCTCGCGAAATTATTAGTATAAGTACAGTAAAACCCCTCCTAACGGACATCCCTCAAATGTGGATACCCCCCTTATGCGGAAAATTTTTAATTCCCCGATTCCAAGGCAAATAACATTATTAAACCCCTGTCCACCAGACACCCTTCCGTTGCGGACAAAAAAAAATTGTCCCGTTAGTGTCCGCATTAGAGGGATTTTACTGTATTTAGATTTAAGTAAGTGAAATCACACTCAGGGAGGCATTTCCTAAACTTTCGTGATAATTCCTAAAAGCAGCTTTTTTTTCTCTTAAGACAGTCTGCAACAAAATGAAAAAAACAAGCTGTTCTTAAATATCCTTTGTTTGTAATTTATTGCTTAGTATTGTGTTAGCTACCTGTTCTGGTGGGAAAAAAATCTTTTAAACTCGTTGTTTGTGTTTTGAAAACTAACTTTGGCTCACTCATGACGCGTTTTTGCAAAGCATCTCACAGTTTAAGCTTCAAATAATTCACTAAACCGAACACTTCACTCACTTCGAAAATTTATTTAAGTATTTAAAAACCGTATTAATTTCCTCATACACGTAAATATTTTAATTATGTGTTTAGTACTAACCCTGTTCTTGGAATAATTCATGAAGAATTATTTTTTCATCACTAATTTTTGTATTTCAGTGTCATATTTTATTGATTTTAACTATTTGTAAACTGCTTTGACTGTAAAATGAAACCACAATTGAAGTAACATTTATAACTCTTTTTAGTGAATTATAGAGTTGGGAGTTTCTTGTTCTATCTTTTGTAAAGAAAAATAGTATACTCAACCAAAGGAATTATTGAACAATTTATTTTCACAAAGTTCTACTTGAAAAAGGGCATCCATACCTTTCCAGAGCACCATTTGTGCTGCAAGGTATCAATTCTCAAACGGTTGTTAAACGAGCTTTTGTGAGTAGCACGATAAAAGCAGTCAAAAGTTTAACTAAACATGATATAAACTTATTTTTGTGAAGATAAATCCAAGAAAGCTCTTTGTAACTCCGCTCCTCTACTTCACAAACAGCTTAAGTTCAGTTTAACTAAGAAAAATATCTTTTTAAATTGATTTAACCAAGAGTAGACATAACAGAAGCAACGGCATAAAATATATTTTTATGAACTAAGTGATTTAAAAAGCATGAAGGCATAAAACTCCAAACACGGAAACTGCAAATACGGCTTATAAAGAATGCATAAAATAGTACATTGTCTGAATTTATTTTGTTTATGATTTGAGAAAGATAAATTTACATTTAATCTCGAATCATCCCCATATGCAAAATACCTTCGATTAATACATAAGATATCTCAGCGTTCAAGACATACCTTATTTCTAAGGGTATGCTTATTCTGGATAATAACTATTTATAATTACTTAAGGTCGTTCTACATTAGTCATATCGTTTAATTTTTTTGGAAAGACAGAAGGTCCTATAACTCTAGTTTTGATAGATTTTGTAACAGATGAATATGTTTGATTCGTGTCGAGAAATTGCCTCAGCTTACTCAATACAGTCGAGCCCGCTTATTGAAATATCGGTTAATAGAACATCCCGTTTAATGGAATGAACTTTCAAAGCACCAAATCGCTGAAACTAGACCCTTTGATCCCGGGTAGAGGAATATCCCGATTATTGGAATATATTTTTATGGATAATTGGCTATTACATTAAACGGGTTTGACAGTACTTCAAAAACATAATGCAAAAAAAAAAATCATTTTGCTTGAAAAAGCCCTAAATGATTAATATTTTTATGTGAACCCAATTTTTCCTCCCCGCAAAGTATCGCCATATACAGGGGTGATTGTGAGTTCATCAAAAAATACCTGAAAGTTTCAAAGCGAGAACTAGGGGAAGGGGGGGAACCTTTGACCCCTATTACTTAAGTGCACCTTTGCCATAGTATTAAATAGTTCTGAGTCAAAATATTGTGGGTACATTTGATTAAATTTTTAATGGGTTACAAAGTTACTTTTGAGCTGGTGTTATACATGGCGTTATCTTGACATTTGTCAATCTTAAGGGATAGGTGTTTATCTTAAGGCTCTTGCAGGTATATTTGATGAGTATTATATAATAAAAAAAATTGCGCAGGTAGGGAGATAAAAGCATAACAAAAAAAAACGTAATTTCGGTATTTTCGGAACTAAAAATACCGGAAATACGTAAGAAAATACCGGAAATTCGGTAAAATACCGGAGCACAATCACCCCTGCATATAATTAGCAAGGCTCTGATATATTTAGCAAGGGTACATGTGCTAGTGTTAGATTCCATAGCAAAATCCGTCCACGTCTGTTTTATTAACTTCATCGCTTTGCTCAGATTAATAGACATGGGACAGTTCACACAATAATCCGTACCATTAAGCAAAGGGATTCGAGCCAGTACAGCTTAAACGAGAGCATCTCGTTCTAATCATTGCTCCGTCAAGTACACACCGACTCGCATTCAACTCCAAATATCCGCTCTAAACATCGTGCTCTGCTTGTGAAAATAGTTAACATTAAATCAATTGTGCATTCTTGCTAATATATCATCAGTCCGAATTTTCAAGAACACTCGTATTTGCTATGTATAACGTGTTCAAACACGCAAATAGTGTTAATTATTACACAATTAACACCGTTGTTGCACTTTTGATAGTGATTTTTGTTTGGTACAAAAACAAATCTTTTTTGTAGCACTTTTCAAAATTTAATACATAGCTCCTAATTTTTTAAGTGTGATTCTTTTATAACTCGCGCAATTTTAAAGTTGATGCTCTTTGTAGAATTTCCTTGCATCTGATATAGCCATTTATCAGATGCAATTTTCGGATTACTCGCGCAATTTGAAAATCACTGTTCTTTGTAGAATTTCCTTGCATCTGGCAGAGCCAATTAAAAAACATTAAAGTATGTTTCGTGAACTGACAATATAAGGATGGAAATATTTCACTGCAGTGATAGAGGATAGGTTGGTAAACGAAATTAACTTCTTTGGAAGCGCTAAAGTAATGTGTTTTGCGATCTGTTCTTCATTTTAGGCAGGGTGTTTTTTCTGAAAGGAGAAAAGGAACGAAGCATCTTAAAGACTGGAGATGATAGGGAGTAGGATTAAGTCCTCTCCTATTTTAGGAAGTACATAGTCCGTAGGTCAACTTATATATCTATGAAGCACTGTGCAATGAGGATTTTTGCTTACTTACAATTTATTTTCGGTTTGGATATCCAGCATGCGTTTATAATTTTTTTTCCAATTTTCGGTGGATATCTGGAATTGAGGTAGTGTGATAAATCCAGAGTCACTTGTACGGAAAGCATTTTACACTAATACAATATTACAACGTTTTCTTACACATATTGTGCTTCTTGGGAACATGCTTTCATTTTTTTCGAACAACCGATATTTCAAATAATTTTCATTTTAATATTCTTTTTAGTGTACTTTATTAGTTAGTTTGCTCTTTTTGATTTAAAAAGGCATCGCCGATAAGTAAAAAAGATTCGCAAAATACAACTTTTTTTAAGGCTATGATTTTGTGGCAAATGTTTGTAATCAAGTTTCAACAAGCATGGAAACATTATGTTTCCATACTCGTATAAGATATGCCATAACTTGTACAAGAATTGCCATAACTATTGCCATAACTTGTATAAGAACAGTTATGGCAATAGAAAATCTTACATTGGACCTTCTTTTATCATCATATGGCCTTAATGACAATGTAAACATATAGGTAAAGAGTTAGTAAAGCAAAATGGTTTTATTGTAAGCATTTGTTTCCATGTGGAATGAGGTAACTGTTACATTATGACAAATCAAGATTAGACATATTCATCGAAACATTGTCATGGTTAGACCTGAGGAAATTTACCATTTCCGCATCGATAGGCAAATATGTAATATATGATATAATATATGATGCTCCTGCCTACGCAACATGCATTGAATTGAAATAGTAGTTGTTGATTAATTTTGATCAAATCAATCTGTGCGATCGACGGCTATGAATTAGGTTTCAACTTATGCAATAGGCTCTTTAGTTCTTTAATATGTAATTCCTTCTGCTGTAGAATAACAATTGAATATTTAAAATTGACAAAACTGCAACTGAACTTCCTTCTCAAATTGCTTCAATTTAGGAGAATATGGTTTATGTTACACTAAAAAATGAAAATATAATGTTACTCTGATTATTAAGTCTCTGTAAGTAAAATCAAATCTTGCACCTCCCAAAATTTTTATTTTCAATTTAAAAAATATTAAGTGATATTAATAAAATTATAACAAAAATTTAAACCAAGAATTGCAGCCGAGTTTTCCGGCACTTGCTTCTAAAGTAATGAACTGCAGCAAATATATGTATACATAGATGAAAGGAGTGTAGTAAGGAATACCATTTACATTTCTATGGACAACATAACTGGCTTTGCACAAAAAAATCGCCAAATGAACATGAGCATATGCTATAACTACCTATAATATTCAGTCACTTGAAAAAAAGTACCCCCTTAGAAACACCCGAACGCAACCAAAAGGGAAGGTGCACAACTAGACCCCACTTGGAGTCTACGTACCAGATTTCAACTTTCTAGGACATACCGTTCTTGAGTTATGCGGCATACATACGCACATACATACATACACTGTAAAAAAATTCCGAAACGTTACTGGTTATTTCCGTGGTACGTTTCGTGATTTCAGAGGTTTTCACCTATTTCCCCAAAAAATCAAGCATCTTCGCAAAAACGTTTCCTGAATTCCTAAAAGATGCACGAATGCAGACCTTGCACTGGTGTGAAAAATATTTTTGCTACCAGTTTAAATATTGACGGAGCGTGTTTATTAAGTGTATTGGCTTTAGATTGTTTATGGCCCGTCCGGATTGACTAAGCTTCCAATGGGAGCAAATAAGTCACTGGATAGCTACAGCTTTGCGAGGCAGGAATTGCAGGCAAGGAGTATGCTTGGTTCTTGCTTGCAATTTTCGCGTAACTTGGCCGTGGTTGCTCTAATATTTCTAGAGCTTTCTTGATAAATCAGGAAGGTTCCAATCAAATGAATTGAACCTATTTAATTATTCTAGACGGTTCACGACTGGCGTTAATAGGGGAGATTTCTTAATATTTCTGAAAGCTCACTGACTTTTATTGGAAAACGTTCCTGGTTTTTGTAAGCTATGTTACTTGTTGAAATTGGGCACATCAGCTGCCTATTATTTTCCAGTAATGTTTCTGAATTGTTTTTACAGTGTACGTACATACAGACGTCACGAGAAAACTCGTTCCAACTAACTCGGGAATCGTCAAAATGGATATTTCGCGTGTCTATACGTTCTTAGGCACTTATCTACGTGTGGTTGAGTTGGAAAAAAAAACTCAACATTAATTCGGGGGTGAGCAAAATGAAAAGTAAGGTCGATTTTTGAGTGGAAATGTTTTTGCGAATACAATACTTCCTTTTTTGTAAAAGGAAGTAAAAATAGTTTCAGAAAGGAATAAATAAACTTACTTTAAAAATACTTTACACAAAAAAAAATATTTTGTTCCCTTACTGCAATAGAAATCCTAACTCAAACATCCTTTCATTATTTCTATTACTTTCATTTTAACATTAACATGGAATACTTTGTTGAAATCATATCACTTTTATTAATCTAATGTGGATTGTCATTGTACAGTAAAAGTACGTCAAATTGCTCTTAAACTAACAAAAATCTATACTTATATCACTCCAGAATTCTCTAAGAACTAAAACATCAAGAACCTATGTGGATTTAATGTGTAAAATTAAACTTTTTTACTTCCGACATACAGACGTCACGAGAAAACTCGTTGCAATTAACTCGGGGATCGTCAAAATGGATACTTCGGGTGTCTGTACGTTCCTAGGCACATATCCAGGTGTGGTCGGGTTGAAAAAAAAAACTCAACATTCATTCGGGGGTGAGCAAAATGGAAATTATGGTCGATTTTTGGGTGAAACTTTTTTCGCGAATACAATACTTCCTTTTTTGTAAAAGGAAGTATATATATATATACATATATATATATATATATATATATATATATATATATATATATATATATATATATATATATATATATATATATATATATATATATATATATATATATATATATATATATATATTAGGGTGGTCCTTATTTTTGAAGTTGCAGATATTTTACGCGACGCCCCCTCAATTTGTTCCATTGTACAAATAAATGATCCTTGCAAAATTTCAAGTCAATCCATGAATATTAACACGTGCCAATAGGGCCTTTTTTGAGTTTCGAAGAAAAAATTGCGGATTTTCTCATTTTTATGTAAAAATATTCTAACGTTTTATATTTAAAGTAATTTTGAACCTCAATAGGTGCTGCTGCTTCCAGATCGACCATTCTCTCACTTTCACTCTGTAAAACTTAACATTTTACAGAGAATAAAATGTACACCAATGGCCTTGGGTAAAGCGTACCGCTCTTCTGCGCTTGTTCGAACCAAGCGGCAGGGGAACGTTTCTTCCCATCAAAATGGAAACAAGGGATTCTATAGTCCATTAATGAATGACTTAGGCCATTAATGAACGATCTTTGACAACAACAAATTGCCTTCTCCAGGCTTTGGGGGCGTTGATTTAAAAAATGTTCTGTGTATGTAATAGGTGTGTCAAATAGAGTCGCAAGGTTTCAATGCTATAAATATAAGTAATTGCAATTATATTTTAATTCGCTGTTCTTTAGTTATAAACATACCTAAATGCTTATGCAATTTTTAATTTTTAAAATATAAATTTTGAAAAATCCTCGATTACTACTAACATAAAAATATACTGTATTTTCCATAGCTAAAATATAAGTTTAAAAAAAATACATCCAGATCGGAACAATGTAGAAATCTATACTTTAAATTAATTTTCTTCTATTTCAGTACATAGTCCTTTATTATCATCAAATTCTTGCGATTCACAAGATTTAGAAACCAAAATGGTATGTTTGACAACTATTGATATCTGCTCGCCTTTCATCACTGTTAGACAAATGCCATATTAAGGATAAAGATGTTGTTCATTTATTTACAGCCTATGTAGATGCAGTAAATTTACATCCAAATGACTTAGTGATCAATCGTACATTCCTTAAGAGAGCAAAAGAAAATCTTCGAGAGGTAAAATTAAATTTCATGAATTTAAAATTTAGATTTTGTAGTTATTCACTGGGACACAAAGTTACCTACATCCAGATGTAATTGGAAAAAGAACGCCGACAGGATTACCGTGATAGCTTCAGGTCCTAATATTAAACAGCTACTCGGAATTCCTTAGATATTTCTTCAGTTGTATATGATATCTTAGTTGATAGCTCTTTATTGCTAACTGTTCTAGCTGTAGTGTTTGATACAACGACTTGCAATACCAACAGTATAAATTGTGCATGCAATTTTTTAGAGTAAAAACTGAACGGCGATATATTACATTTGGATTGCCATCATCATGCACTTGAAATCGTACTGCAGAGTGTGTCCTTAAAGAAGTTCTCGCCATTCTTAGTTCTAGATCAGATATTCAATTATTTGAGAGCTTCAAAATTTTGTGGAAAGATCTCCATCATTCAGAACTTACAACATTTCAATCGAGTACACATACCACTGAAATTCTAAAAGACGAAGTGGATGACATATTAATGTTTGTAAAAAGCGGAATTCAGAAAGATTACAGAGAATTCTCATAATTTGTAATAATATTTCCTGGTGTTGTATGTTGTATGTCCTATATGTTTTCGGCAACCTGGAGCTTATCCCTGAGCCCCATGGGTGGCAAAAGGAATTTTTGTTTGAAAATGTTTATATTTAGGAAACAATTTAAATTGACCTTACATGAAAAGAAAGCCCTTCAATGCTGTTTTACAAAGCTGTTTTACAATTAAATGCTGTATGAAGATATGGTTTTCGCAGCAACCCAATCGAGGCTCCTTTGAATAACATAATATGTCTGAAAAACTAGCAGTGTACAAAATAACGACAAACATGCAGCAGAAGCAGTTATTGAAAAATTCATAAATCCCTTCTGTTATTTAGGGGATAAACTAGTAGCTTTGTCCGTATTGGATGAAGGAATTAACTTTGAAAATGGGAAAAGACTAGTCCAAAAATTGCTTGTGATAAGGAAGACGTGTCTGATGACTGTTTAACAAATTTCAGATAACAGTAGATGATTCAGAATACTTTCTTAGTAAAGATCTTCCTCTTTATAGAATAAAATACGAGTCAATAAAATTGTTTGATAAGTTGCAAATACTAAAAGATTTTTTCCTATTTGATCCTGATTCACGGCAAAATGTTTAAGCTATTTAAAGGGACGAGAGATTGTTAAAATACTGAAAATTGTGAATGATACAACTGAAAGAGGAGCACAATTAATCGAAGAATTTCACAACTAATTTACCAGATATGAGTCACAAAGCACTTTATTTTACAAATACAAATACAAAAGTGACGACCAGCAACAGGCTCTGGGCCCAGCTAGACTGGTCCTAGTCAATTTACAATCCCCAGTGAAGATCAATGGCCCTCTTAAAACTATCTACTCCCTTGCTCATTACCACCTCTTCCGGTAAACTGTTCCAAGGTTCCACTACCTTGCTAAAATAATAGTTTTTCCTAACATCCATGTTAGCCTGAGATTTAAATAGCTTAAAACAATGCCCCTTTGTCCTGTTTTCAGTGCTAAACTTCAGCCCCGTAACATCTTTCATTTTAATAAATTTAAACAACTGAATCATGTCCCCTCGGTCTCTTCTTTGCTCAAGACTGTACATTTTTAGCCTTCTAAGCCTGGAATCATAGGCTAAGTGACAAAGTCCATTTATTAGCCTTGTAGCTCGCCTTTGAACCATTTCCAATACATTAATGTCTTTCTTAAGATAAGGAGACCAAAACTGACCAGCATACTCCAAATGAGGTCTTACCAAACTTCTATATAAGGGCAGAAGAACTTCTTTAGATTTGTTTGAAATGGATCTATTGATAAACCCAAGCATCTTATTGGCCTTGTTACTAGCAATGCTGCATTGTTGGCTAAACTTTAAATCCTGACTTATTAAGAACCCCAGATCAGTAACTTTGTCTGCTTGACTAATGACTGAACCTTGCAAATAATAACTTGTACACTTATTTCCATGCCCTAAATGTAGCACTTGACATTTCCCAACATTAACAGCCATACCCCATTTATCAGCCCACTCCGTAATATGATTGATCTAGATCCTCTTGCAGCTGTTTTGCTTGTTCTTCATTTTCTACTGTCCCCATAACTTTGACATCATCAGCAAAACAATTCATGCTCCCAGAAATATTTTGTGAATATCGTTCATAAAAACAATGAACAAACCAGGCCCTAACACTGATCCTTGAGAAACCCCCCTTAAAACCTCACTCCAATTAGAATAATTTCCCCTTACAACTACCCTTTGGTTCCTTCCGGTCAGCCAGTTTTTTACCCAAATGAAAGTTTTCCCTCCTATTCCTATATCAGCTAATTTGCTAAGTAGAGCAACATGCGGTACCTTATCGAAAGCTTTTTGAAAATCAATGTAGACAACCTCTACAGGCTTCTTATTTGCAGACTGTCCAAGACTATCGGAAAAAAATACACAATATCGAGATTCATTGCGAAAAACGTACGATTAAGGAAAGTACGATTTAGTTGTTGACTTTTTTTGGAAAAATTCATTGCTCGTTATAATAATTACTGCAATTATTAGCATTGAAGAAAAATGCTTTTTAATATGAGCCTTTAATTTTCGATGCTTATTTTATTCTTAAGTTCAGTTTCTTTGTTTGTAATAAGAATAATAATTAGCACTGCAGCAAAAAAATGCGTTTAGATATGTTCCTTTTATTTTCGACGTTTATTTTATTTTTAAGTTTAATTTCTCTGTTTGCAATAACTACAATAATTAACATTGTAGCAAAAAAATGTTTTTTGGATATCATCCTTTAATTTTCGATGGTTATTTTATTTTTAATGTTTAGTTTCATGACAGATAATGTTGCTGTTCGCTTTGCCCAAGTAACGAATCCACTTTACCCGGGATGTTGGGCAAAGAGGATATTCATGCCATTTTTGAAAACTGGCCTTATATCTAATAGTGCAATTAATATTAAGGACAACTGTTATTGAATTACTCACGTTCATTAAATGAAGACTGATTATAAACATTTGTTTCAACTTCTAAAGTTATAATTAAACGACAATAATCAAGAAAAGCTTAAGGTATTCACGTTGCCCGGGTTTCCCCTAAAGAAAATATTTTTCGCTATTTAAGACAAGTATTTTTCCGAGAGTGTTCTTCTAATTTATATATTTGGCAGAACACGAAGCTTGATAAAACTCATGAAGCCATCACTTAGACTTCTCAGTGAGGAACTTCAACGAAATATCGAGATTTCGAGGCATCTGCCTACTATTAATATTCGGCTCTTGCTTTAACTGACACCATGACTAATGAAAGATTTCGAAGTACTGAAGCATTTTTGATTAGAACCGCACCATAACGCGTGTAAGGGTAAATGAAATATTGTGTAAGAGCATCAAATATGAAATTGTTAGCTTGTTTTCTAAGAGACATTGCATAAATATTAAGTAAAGATTTTTAGTGCCAAAAACATATAGTTTTACTTGAAAAATAGCAGAAGTGTTACAGTAAAATAGTTTTTTCAATGTTTCGGTTTTTAAAACGGTGCATCACACCTGAAAAATATATGTAACATTAAAGTTTAACTAAATGATTTTAAGAGGTTGACCAATTAAATAAAAGTCAACAATGTATAAATTAAATATCAGGTGTCAAATATTATTAGAGTCAACTACTAGCCGGTAGTTCGTTTTACTTGAGCATTTGTGTCTCCAACATTATAAAAACCCGCTGTTAGACCTATAAAGTGTAATAAATAAATTAAAACTCCCACCAATTCTCCAATGCACCATATAGTGCAGAAGTGAAGATGGTCCGCAAGCAGAAATCATAGGTCAGCGGCATTTTAACAAATGCACCAATAAAAAACTATTTTGTAAGCGGAAGCTGGGAAACGAATATCTGCGAAAAGAAAATTGTCAGAAATCAACAGACAAAAAACAGTGCAAAAAGGTGCGTCCAAACAGTGCGTCCTTGGGATGAAGATGACTAGTTCTTCATAAAGTGCGCTAAACTGTACTCAGATTCCAGAAAACCAACTAAATCGCTTCAATGACGTAATTGTGACGAATAGGTACCTGACCGATGTGCTAAGTTTGATAAATTACATGCTTATAAAAATTGTAATTCGCGAGCGAAAAATGATTATGATGATGATAGTTTATCAGAATAAAGTCATTAGTAAAGAAAATCTGTAAAGCCTAAAAGTTTTTGATTTTTAACGTGGTAAAGAATTTGTAAAATTGTATCAGAATAAACCACAAAATGTGTAAGACTCATTTTATTACTTACATATATATTTCATGTAACAAGTAACCCCATATAGTGTAACAACATGCCTTGTGGTGGGGTAAGTGATTACAATGTACGGATATTAAAATGACTTAAAATATTTTGGAGTAGTGGCTTCTAATATTTTTTTTTAAATATGACATGAATGTTAAACAATCTAGATGCATTTTAAAGTTTCATACAGTTAAATAATTAAAATAGTTTATTGTAAAAAAATATTTAAAAAAATTGTAACAACTAACCCTGGTGTACCCTACTTTAAATATTTTGGTTATAAGAAAATAATGATGGTGCATTGACCACCACTTTCGTTTTTCTTAAACCACATGTTTCACCTCAGGACGCATCCCAATGTGAAACATGTGCATGGTTCTTAATAATTAAGATATGTTTAGGAATATGGAAAAATGTTCTAATCCGATGTAGTCTTTTAAACACCTTTAATGTTAGACAATAATTCATAAATTCATTATTTATGATTCATTATTTATTATTCATAGTTTAATTTATTACCATGATTTTTTTTTGTGAAAACTTAGTTCAAGTATATGGCTACTTCCTGAATCATGAAGTCATGGCACACCAGGATATGTCCCAAGGTGTCCAAGGCAGTGTGTAGGCGTCAGTGACAGGTGGCGTAACGGTCGGCGCGAACGTAGACTTCGCTGTCTCAACCGTCTGAAAATGGTCATGATGAACACTGGTGTTTGGGTTGAATGTCTGATGGTTCCTAGAGATGAAGAAAGCACTGTGACGGCTGATCGGAAAATCACTCTGTCATCACGATCTGGTGTGACCCTAGGTCGACCGCTACCATCCTGACGCTGAACTCTGCCATTTTCCACCCATCCTTGCCAGCATCGCTTCGGCTCTAATGACGAGTGATTCTCCGATTTGACTAACCGGCCTCTTTCAGTACAATGATACGAACTGTTTTAAACTCTCACAGTTGCTCGTAATGAACACGAACCACGCGGCGCGGTATTTATAAGTTCTTGAAATGTAATACGAATCGAAACCAAACCGAAAGTTTTAACAACTGTAGAAAAACTGCTCTTTATATAGATCTGCTGGATGCGCAGTTTCGATGCGCTGGAGATCAAACTATTCATTCATGGACACCAAATTTTAATCATTTGCATATCTGGTCAAAACATTCATGCATACAAAATTTCAAAGCAATCGGATGATTGCTTCTTGGTGCGTCAATTTTTTTTGTTATAGAGTGTATCTACATAAAAGTGTGTGTGTGTTTGACACATATTGGACGGCGTGAGTATTCTTTAAAAACAACCTAAAATAAAACAAAATCAAGAAAGACAAAGTTGTGTAGAAATTTGTATGATTATCTCAACCACTAATCTTATACATTGTATTGAATGGTTTGCTAGCAAAACATATTTTAAAACCAGACCTCAATAAGCTATTTTAAACGCACGACATACTTGTAACTAAGTAAAGAAAGCAAAATTTTCCGATTTTATTTATCATAATTGCAAAATCAATGATGCAGTTTGTACTAGACATTGAACCACATTAAACTAAAGCAAAGCGTCCTCCCTCTTATGCGTTTTCTATTTCGGTCCACGCTTCTACACTTACATATTTTAGTGTTCTTTATTTTTAGCTCATAAATTTCCACTGGTAAACAAAGGCTCGTTCTTGAAGTGCAGTATTCATTCATTTCTAAATGTTTAATGTAACGAATATGTTTCTTGCTACGCTGAAAAAAAATATTGTTAAAAAAAATATGCCTCGTTAACAGGGGTATGTTTCCTAAAAGCTACAGTTAATCATTCATTGTCAGTCAAAAGGATACAAAAAAAGGCAGAGGCGTATATTTTAAAGCTGATATCAAATACTTTTTGGCCTTTCTTTCAGGCATATGGTAGATGTGGTACAGTAGACTTTTTTCCATTAGTTTTTGTTTCGTTTTCGTTTCATTTCCCTAGAATAATATTCAAAATTTTTCTTAAAATTGAAGCAGGTAAAACTTGAACAAATTGAGATGGTAACCCTACCCAAGTGTGAATTACCACACACAATTGGAATAAAACTTTGCACATTGATACAACACTTTAAAATACTGAACCTGTGTGTGTTTTTTTTTTTTTTTAATTTTTTTTTATCGGCAAAAAAAAACCTTTAATGGGGTAGATTTTACCCCTAAATATTGGCTAACTGGGAATTGGAGGGAACAATATATTATTTTATTTTAAATTTTAATCACAAAATTCAAACAATGATTGACAATCTGAAAAATAAAAAGTAAACAAAGTAGCCATCTTTCAGGAATACTACTTTTTCTGAAATACTATTAATAAGAGTAAACCATCCTTCGCAATATTACCCCGTCACGGTGGATGACCCAAAAACTAAAGTAATTAAAACAAAGTGCTTTTATGCTATTCTTTTACTTACAGCTCGTATTCAGGAGCAGGCTATCAACTGAAAAAAATGCGATTCTCAGGCAAGCGCGGTGTTCGCAAATTGAAGATACTGACAGTTTTTGGTTAAATCATTTTCCTTTGTATATTCAAGTTGATTTGGAAGCTCTAAAGATATTAGGACAGCTTTCTTCCATATAAATATCTCTGCGAGTCGAGATTTTCAGCATTAGCATACTTAAAATGAAAATATCGTGCAAGGCTGGACATGAGAGTGACCTTAGGTGAGCTTTGGCACAGTTAAACCAAACATTGAAAAACTTGCCAAGGACAAACAGTTCCAGCCCTCGCATTAAATTTTGTAAAATCGATTCATATTACGTCCAATTTCATCTAATTCTTAAATTACATAAAATTAATTTGGTATCTAGTTCTTTTATTTCATGTTTTTCAAATGTTCTAATAATAATGTGCTCAAAATGTGTAGTAGTATTAAATTTTGTGTATGAAATTTTTGAGTAATCACGATTGCTTATTGTTCTCATTTGACTGTTTTTGATGTTCCGTGCCTTTTTCAACTTGGACCACCCACCGTCCTGTGCAGGCGGCGCGGCGCGGCTGCTCCGGTCCTGAGCTATCCGCTTCTCCTGGTCGGAGGTGTCCATGTCCTACACACACGCACGCTCACACACTCACACATATACACACACACACGCCTACGTGCATACACACAGGTCTACGTACACGCACAAGTCTACACAATTACACACACAACTATGTACACGTAACCGCTCAGGAGGAGAGGCAAACTTGGGGGGGGGGGGCAGGAGCTGTTTCTAGAAACAATAACTCCAATGAGTAGGGTCCTGTCTCAGTTCGTGATTGCGAAAAACATAATTTGAATTCAAAATTTCAGAATTCAAATTAATTTTTTTTTATTTTTTATATTTTAGTTTTAATAACCAGCTTAAACAGCGTCAGTTTCAAATTCTTATTGTACCACCTGCATCGGTGCGACCTCACATCAGTGTTCAGAGGTGGGAGCAGAGCCTGGAAAGGTTTAGAACCGCTCGCTGCTTTGATAGATGTTTTTTTTTTTACTTACTTAGGTTATAAATTTAATTTTGGAGCAATTTAATTGTTGTAATGAATTTACATAATTCGTTTCTTCTATTGAAATCCACTCACATGTCGCACACTCCTTTCAACAACGTCATATCTCAAAAAACGTGATTTTTCAGTAGAGCGATTTTAAAGTTTTTAAGTAAGAAATTCTATTAAGATATACAGGGAGTTTCTGATCCGTTGGGCAAAACTTTAAGGGGTGATAGTACATATCAAGGCAAATAATATGAAGTAAAAAATTAGGATCCTAAAGGTCTTCCGAAGGAGATAGGTGCGTTTAAAATTTAGGCTCCAAAATTTCAAGTGATCATAAAAAACGGAAAAATTGGTCGATTCGTTTGTCGTTTTCGCTAAAATACACTACTCATTCATGGCATTCTAAAAACAAGCATAACTCAAAATCACTAATTTTATGACAAACTTCATTGATGAAAGAGTATTTGAATTATAAATAATTTGGTTTCAAAAAGACGCTGGAATTCATTGAAACATGATGTATAACAGTTTGAGAGAGTGAAGTTAGTAAGAGTTATATATTATTTTACTAATTTTGTTTTTTTTTATGAAAGTCTTACACATTAATTTGTTTTCAATAATTGTTATATATCATAAAAGAAAGGTATTTTTGAGACATTTTCTAGCCTAAAACAATTGAGATAATGCTTAGTAACAAAACAGAAACTTAAAAGAAAGTCAGCTCGTTTATTTCCGGGGAAAAAGCAAAACATGTGTTTAAGTTTACTTGGTCAACAATTAAAGAATAAAAATGACCGTAGATTATTATTATTTTTTTTATGATCACTCCTTTAAACAGTCAGTCGGGGTATCTTTGAGCCCAAATAACTTTACGCTAATTCAATTTTTTTATTTTATTCGAATTCTAAGAAATAAAAAAGGCTCAGTGCTGTATTTTGCTGGGAGGGTCATTAAATCAGTTTTCTACTATGTATTTTAGGAAAACTGTTGGCGAAAATGTTTACATAAAATTGTAAAATACAACGAAGTTAGCATTTGGAACTTTAATTTGGGTTGCAGTTGTTTAAATCTCGTTTATTTTTTAAATAAGATAAATTATTCCGATTGATCATGCATTTTATTTCCTCTACAATGACGAATTTATCAACATCGCTCACAGTTTATTTATTAATATTGATTAAATTGACAAAAAATAAGACATTATAGTTTTTCACCAATTTTCAGAGCAACTTTGAACCAGACTCAATGTTAGGCTTATCTCTGTTGTTTACCTATTGCGGATACATACCGTATTCAAAGCTACCCTGAATGTCAGGCTGACTTTGAGCCAGGTCAATAATTCCTTTTAAGGGGGTCCGGGACACATTTTGAAAAAATTTTTATTATATACTTTAGAGTTTTGAAATTTTTTGCACTGATTCACCATTTATTTAATAAGAAAAATCATAACATAAATATGAAAAAAAGAAAAATTTTTATTTAAATTTAATTAGTTTTTTTTTATAAAAAATGGGTAAATTGCTATAACTCAAAATATTTTTAAACAATTTTCAATTTTTTTTTCAATGAATTACGCACAAATATCTAAGCTTTAATTTTTATTCGGCGATTTTAAAAATATTGATTCAATAAAAAATAAAAAATATTTGAAGAAAATTTTCGAAAAATTCGAAGATACTTTTTTTTAAAAAAATCGTAATTTTTGAAGTAAACGTTTTTTTCAAACTCGACGAATAAAATTTAAAGTAAACTGTTTGAAAAAGATATGCTCCAAGTTTCATTACTTTATCTTTATCGGTTCCTGACTTATAAGAGTTTGAATGCAAGAAATCGGGAAAACATGCATCATGGAGAAAAACGCGTTTAAAGTTTTAAAGTTAAGTACACATTAGTTAGGTGAATGAAACAAAAATAATTATATCTTTCGTTCTATTTAAGATAGAAACAAGATTCAAACCTCCTCTTAAGCAGAAAAACACGGAGTAATTTTTTACATGATAAAAAAAAAATTGCAAAATTTGACGATTTTTGTGTCCCGGACCCCCTTAAATGGTTTAAATAATTATTAGTTCCTAGTTTTGGATAACTACGAATACTAAAGGAGTTTTTCTTCCAATTTATGCCAGTAGATGAAATACCATATTAAAAAAAGCGTGGTGTAATGTCTAACAATTATTGCGCAAAGTAATCCTGAATGACTGTATGTGTTTTTACTTTAAATGTTTAATAAACAAGCTGATGTGTGCATCACATGACTTCAGTTTACGCCAATTTATTGATAATGGTTCCTTGGAGTAGGCAAGAAAACACTTTAAATATTTCCACTCCTAGTTCGTCACTAACTGACGCAAAAAAGCGTTTTACAGAGGTTAATTTTCCCGGTATCGACACCAAATTGAAAACAAATAGGAAAAATTACTTTTTTCTCCAACTTCACGACAAAACTTGATGAACAATAGTTTGGCGATATAAGCGAAGTGCTCTCCAAATTTTAACATTCCTTTGAACATCCAAATGAAACCAAAATGGGAGGTGCGCAATTAGACTCCAACTTTTTTCTCCAACTTCGCGACAAAACTTGATGAACAATAGTTTGGCGATATAAGTGAAGTGTTCTCCGAATTTCAACATTCCTTTGAACATCCAAATGAAACCAAAATGGGAGGTGCGCAATTAGACCCCAATAGGAGTCTACACATTAATTTTAAACTTTCTACAACATGCCGTTTTTGAGTTATGCGCTATGCGTACATAAACATACATACATACGCACATACAGACGTCACGAGAAAACTTGTGGTAATTCCCTCGGAGATAGTCAAAATGGATATTTCGGGCGTCCATACGTTTTTAGGCATCTATGCACGTGCGATAGGGTCGAAAAAACCACTCAACATTCATTCGGGGATGAGTAAAATGGAAAATTAGAACCAAATTTGAGGGTTTTTTTTTTTTTTTTTTTTTTTTTTTTTTGCGAATACAACGCTTCCTTTATTTTGTAAAAGGAAGTAAAAATACTAAAATACGCATTGAAAAAAAAAAGAAGCATTTCATAGACGAATTATATCAACTTTCAAATATTGCCATTAAATCGTAAAAAAGTTTGGATGTCAAATTTGAAAGCATGCAATTATTTCAATCACTCTCATTATTAGGTCAATGACCTAACTATAATTACTTCATGTCTTTAATTGTGAGGGTTATTTCCGAGGCATCAACTGTTAATAATGAGGGAGTTATTTGCATCATTAGTAATTGCGATTTATTGTGCTTCTATTTGGAGCAGCAATTGATATTAATGCATGTTAGTTCATTAGATAAAAAGTTATGGAAAAGCATTTAATTTAAGTAAACAAAATGCTGCAAAATCAGCCTGAGCTTAAGGCTAAATTTTCAATTCCTGAAATCTCGAGATCTAAGCGAATATCTTCGAAATCGAAAGTATTAGCGTCAGTACTGTCACTCAGCATTTGTGATTGACAAGTAAATATGTGTAATTTTCACCAAAATAGGAAATGCCACACAAAATCCTTCTACAAAGCATTGAAAATATATAGACATTTTAAGGAAACAATATAAGAATGTTCCAAAAAATAGAGAAATTTTTTTCTTTTTTTTTTTCATTTTTGAATACTGCAGTACCAAGAGTAATTTAATGTATTTTTTTTTAATTTTCGATTTCATTATTTCAAAGCATAGATATATTCAGTAAATTACCGCCCGTTAGCAAGGGCTAAAGCAGAAATACGTGAAATACACCGCCAGCTCAGTCATTTCCAGCCGAGGACTGCAGTTTCGTGCTTATTAGCACTCATCAGCCCGGCATAGGAAAGTGACTGAGCTGGAGATGGAAAACCTCTAAGGAAGCCAAGAGTGCGAAACAAACTGGTAACTGTTGAACTGAACCATTGCTTCGGTCACTGTCTGGTCTGCTAATTCTATATTTGCTACCAGTTTGTTTCGCACTCTTGGCCCTTAGAGGTTTTCCATCTCCAGCTCAGTCACTTTCCTATGCCGGCTGTTGAGTGCTAATAAGCACAAAACTGCAGTCCTCGGCTGGAAATGACTGAGCTGGCGGTGTATTTCACATACATAGATAGTTTAGTTTTCAAATTAAAAATTAATCTATTTTATGAAAAACGTACCTATATGGGTCATTCTCCAAAAAACGTAACTTTTAAACGCAAATATTTTTCAATTTCGAAATTTTTTATTTTCAATTTACTTCCTTTTACAAAAAAAGAAGTATTGTATTCGCGAAAAAAAATTCACTCAAAATTCGGCCTTAATTTCCATTTTGCTCACCCCCGAATTAATGTTGATTTTTTTTTTTTAAACCCGACCACACGCGGATAAGTGCCTGAGAACGTATAAACACTCGAAATATCCATTTTGACGATTCCTTAGTTAATTACAACGAGTTTTCTCTTGACGTCCGTATGTACGTATGTATGTATGTGCGTATGTACGGATGTGCGTATGTGCATATGTGCGGATGTGAGTATGTGTGGAATGTATGTTGCATAACTCAAGGACGGTATGTCCTAGAAAAATGAAATTTGGTAAGTAGACTCCTAGTGGGGTCTAGTTGTGCACGACCCCTTTTGGTTGCATTCGGGTGTTTCTAAAGGGGACTTTTGCCCCTTTTTGGGGGGAAATAATTGTTAATTTCGATGTATACTCAGGTGGTGTTATAATTTTGCGGACACTTGGCGATATATCGCCAGTCTTTTGGTCGCCAAGTTTTGTCACCAACTTGGCGACAAATTTGGCGATTTTTCTAAAAATCTGGTTTTAATTTGGACACTGGTGGTGATATTTAGAGAGTAAACTATTGAATCACATTAAAATTGCCAATAATGGGAAAATGACATTAAAATTGGAGTAAAAGGAAGTCATGTGATGCACACATCAGCTCGTTTTTTCATTCTTTCATGAAAGTGTCATCCTTTAGAAGTAACCATAAACAAAGGCCTAGCTAAGTTCTAATTATTTTACTCATAAAAAAAAGAATAATAAAATGCCTTGTTCACGGAAATAAAAAAAAAATCAAAAAAACTTTTAATATTTAAAAATTTGATTCCAATTTAATATCAAAGTAGTAATTTTGTTTATTGTGCATACAATCAGCTATTTTAATGATTAGGGGAATATAATATTAAGCTCTCTTAATTAAAGTACGGCTGAATTAGTAGTTTCAAATGTAGTTAAAAAATAGTATTTAGTAAATTTGAGGATATACTGGCAATTTATAATTTTAGTAGAATGCCTATTATTGATGTATTTCCCCTCCATCATTTATTTTCACCTCAGGAATAATGACATTGATAAGGTCTGTCACGGAGGTTAGGAATTTGCCATTAATATAGGCCTAATAGATACATTTTTCAGGGAATTTTTTTTTTCTTCGTTTATACAATCTGCACATCTTAAGCATATGAAAACATGGTGACATCCTTTTTTACATTAATTTACATCCCTGAAATTCAAGTTCACAGAGGTGAGAAGTCAGAGTAACCATACTAAGTTTTAAAAGCAAAATCTATCTTCATGTTTTTCGACAAAAATCTCACAACTTCAACTATGGCTGAACGTAAACAAGGGGGGGGAGGGGGCCTTGTATCATGGAAAATAAAAATCAGTGTCATTACTGATACGTGTTAGTGAGGAATGGCATTTTGAGTTTAGGTAACGGAGGTGAGAATTTTTTGTGTGACTGACTTCATTATCCTTCTAAAACGAATTAAATCACAATAGAAAAAAATGAAATACACTTGAGCATTTAGTGTTTGAGACTTGTGATTAAAAAGTTATAGAAAATAAGTTTATTGTTTTATTTAAACAAGTTATTAAGCATCATTATTAGCTACACCAGGTGTGTGACATGCCACGTAGGAGAGAACTCACATGTTGTGAAGCAAAAAAAATTAAAAAAAAGTTTTTCCCAAAAATATTGAATGATGGATACATTTATGGGGAATGTAAAAAAATATTTTTAAATGAACTATTCTTTAAAGCTTTTAGTGTAAAGTGCGTGTGATTTAAAAGTTACACTTTTTGGAGAATGATCCATATACATTATTTATTCAGTAGTACACTTTAAGATTGTAAGCTAAACTATATTTTGCGCATTACACCAAAAAAAAAGCTATAATGGTTGAACATTATTCAAAGAAAACTAAATGTTCTGTATTGAAGGTTAAATTGTGTGAACTTGATTATCACGTCATTTAAAAAATAATTTATGATTAACTAGCTGCTTCACTTAAAAGTTTTCCAACGCTGCCCATAATTTTTATAATGAAAGAGGAAAAGTTAAGTTCACTGAGATTATTTAATTGTAGCAATGCATATAAGTTGATAGTAATTCCAGACAAGATACAGTAGCCCTTCGTCATATTGCTCTTGTCGGGAGACAATAAAAAAGCCCGATATATCCAAAAACGCGGTATAACTCAAGTCATTAAAAACAGATATTCCCTTAACATTCAAGTAAATGCTATGTACATCTAAAATTAACTTAGCCTATTCGTATACTAAACTGAATTTCTGAGAAAAACACTGAAAGGTAATTATCTTATAGTGCAACTCTGGTTAGTTGAACTGTGACCTTGGCTATGTTTACCTGTTTTAGGGGAGTTTACTGAAAAATAGACGTGTTATTGGGCTCGGATTTAGTTGGAATATTTTTGAAAAACTACTAAGAAAGTTTCTCAACTCAACTTAGCGCCAATTACCCCTCCTTATTTACCAAAACAGAGGTAAACATTGTCAGAGTCGGAGCTCAACTTCTCAGAGCCTCACAATACCAAATGCTTAGAAAATTAAAATATCTAAAATATTTCAGTTGTATTTTGGTGAAAAAAGAAATCAAATAATTATTTCTTATTCAAATAATATTCGCTAAATGTAGCGAGCTCAAAATGGAATACATTCCTATTTCGTTACTATCTAAAAAGGGAAGAAAGTAATATTCTTAGGAAATAAAACAATTATACTACTTAATTGGTTTTACTTTCTTTGTTATTTCGGGACACAGATGAAAAGCGCGATGTATCCAATATAACGAGGTGCGATGGAATTCAGGGCAACACTTAAAAAACCATGAACTTACACCGCAAAATCATATATTTCTATAAAATCATATATGTGTGTATCAATTGGCGCTGCAATCGTTTAATTTTTTCGGTCCAATTTACTGCATTTTTTTCTGTACTGTAAACACTCCACTTTACAGTAATATGTACCATGAAAGTTTCCTGAATTTTCCACAGTGTTCTGTAATTAGTTTTCACGATCAAGTTCCACGGATGTTTATGTACAAATCGATAGATATACTTATAGTAAAAGTCAAGCATTCTGTACCATGTGGGATATCTTCAAACTTCTCATCAACAAATGCATACATGCAGTGGTACTAAAGTATTTTCAAAAGTATGCCGCATTACGTTCTCTGTCTTAAAACTTTTCATGACTATGTGATAACAAGACTTGAACTTTATACTTGTATAAAGTTCAAGTATTCCGTAATAATTATAGAGGTTCACTGCAACAATGGATAAACCTAATGCAATAGTAGCTAATTTGCTAAATTACCTCTTGAATTATTGCTGATTGACTGACGCTCAGCATATTCCAATTTATCCTAATTTCATACCTGAATTGAGTAATTTGATGCTACAAACTAAGACCAGAGCTTTTAGTATAGGATCATGGCTAGTCGTTTAGAGTTTAGAATGCATGTTGAAGAGAAAAATTGTTTTCGTAGACTTTAAATACGTTTCAAAGCGAAAACTGATTGTTTGGAGTAAACACATGCAACTATTTAAATTATTTAATGTGCTTAATTCTATGATCAATATATGAGTTACTGGTATTAGAAAATATTTTTCAATTTGGATGGCTAAAGATAAACCTTAAAGTTAAAATTATATTGTTCACGAAATGTACCAAAAATTTATTTGATGAAAATGTTTCAAAAAGAAAATTATAAATTGTATGTTTTAACAATGCTAACTATTTTTATCTCTAAATATCTCTTTAAAATATGAATTTTTTACAGTTAACATATGTATTCGAAACGTCAGGAGTAATAACGTAATAAGTTTTATGCCTGTAATAAAAACTAATAGTAAGGATACGTTTAAAGTATTTTCTTCCAATAGAAACCTTTTTCATTATCGCTTTCAAAACATTAATACTGTTGTAATATTTCAAAATATGTCGTCTGATTCTTAAAATTTTCTCAACAAATGTAGAATGAAATCTTGGCAAATACACCAAATTGTTTTCCCCTTCTTATACTTTCTCTCTTATAACAACTATTCAATGCAATGTTATAAAAAAACTTTTGTGCGTAAAAAATGTTACAACTATTTTTAAAACTACTCTTTTAGGGTATAATTTGCAGTGTAACAAATTGCTCTAATTGTTTTACGGTTTTAGATTATTACGTAAGATAAATTGCTCACATGTTTGTATCAACAGGTCAAACTACAGTAAAGAAATCCTGACATAGCTATTTTCTTTGTAACGGTAAAAATTAAAGAATAACTGGTGATTCCATATAAGTTTGTACCTACATATTTTAAAGCAATGAATGAAAACAAAATAGTTTCTTATTAACACTTGTAAACTCTTTTTTTAAGAAACTGTATAACTTAAAAAAACTTAGACCAACTAATTTTCGGTCAGATTGATCGTCTACTCAGTTCAACGTTTTTTATAGTCAATCATCATCATCGCTTGTTTCAGCATCTGATTTACAGTTAACACAAATATAATAAGTTTCTTTTGTTGTACATTTGACATCACATTCATTGCATCAATCTTTTCCGAGTCTAAAATTTTTGCATTGCTCCAAGCAAACTAGAATCACAAGCAAAGTAACAATTTTCATAATTTTTAGAGTTATCCGGTTCTTGCATCTCAATTTTTTTCCATAATGTAGTGCCGTTTTTACACAGTGTTTATCCTTTCCTTGTACTTTCTTTGTTGCTTTTTCTTCTTTAATTCAAATCTTGTGTTCTCCTGCTTTTTGCTCTGCTTGAATTTTCTCTTTTACAGGTCCACTAGTAAGAAAGGCTGATTGAAAACATTTACGAGTGGAGCGCTTGTCTTACGTAGTCCTGCTTTAAGCAACGGTCTTTTTTCTGTAAGACTTACCGCGAATACATTGCTGACGTCAGCCGATATAGAATCTATCTCCAATTGCAATTTCGCAAAAATGCATCTAAAATATAAAAATCACCATTAAAAATTATGACGGGGCAAGTAGTGACACTGTCTCAGCGTGTCTCATTGACATTGTCACAATTAGTCCCGAGTTAGACAATTTTGAACTTCATTCATTAGTTTCGAAACAGTGTCGGAATCATCTAATCTTGAAAACCGACCAACGCTGTACTTCCAGACATACAAAACACACTGAGACAATCAATCTGCTCAGTCGCATATCACGACAGGTGCCACGACCTATTTGTTCAGTCAGGAAGCTCGATGGCACAACTTTTCCCTCGCAAAATTATATCTCCAGTTTCCCCTATAGATTTCAAGAAACAAGTTCTAACTGAGATCTTTCAAGCACAAAATGTTTTTTTTTTCGAATTGGACTAGTACCTAGTAAGTATTTAGGCGAAGGAAAGTACAAATAGACCGGTAGAAACTTTCTTTATGAATCTTTAAGTTTTCTTTTTTTTTTTTTTAATGTTTCCTTTTTAAGCAATATTTTTACATTGTATTAAACTTTCCTTAATGTTTTATTTTATTAATTACATTTTTAATTTACAGGAAACTTGGTTAAAAGTACCTAAGCAGCAGGTGAGACTGCAAAAATATCAAATGAAAAGAAAAAGAATACAATGATTTGCAGAGAACATTTTTCTGTATTCAATGTTAGAAAGCCTCGTATCAGAATTTTTAGTTTTCAAAGGAAAATAACACCGATAAACAGAAATGTGGCTTTTGAATTTAGAAAACATAATGTAAGAAGCACCTCTCTTCAGGAAAAACAAAACGTATATCCGATGTAAAACCGAAGCATGAGAAATATAATTACGTTGAATTTGTGGAAACTTGTATCAAATTTTTGTTTATTTGCCAACTAATTGCCTTAAAGTAAGTTTGAATGCTCTAAAATAAAATAACTTCTCTTTGAAGCTTTGAAAAATATTTTAAATACATTACATTTTGTGTTTTTTCAACTACGATGAGAATGTTCATGCTACGAAAATAAATTAAAATACATTTTCAAAAACATTTCTCACAACATAATGAGATTTTTGAAACCGAGAGATTTAGTAGGCAGCATTGTGGTATAAAAAAATATTAAAACTAAACTGACAGCATCCCAATGGAATTATGTATTCTAAAATATAAAATAAATTACACAATACTGCCAGAGTGCCATATAAATGCTACAATCAGCCATCTCTGACTATCGCATTTATGTATAATGGTAAAAGATTCACTTCGACTTTTTTTCAAACTCAAAAGCCTTAAATTTTATTCGAATAGTGTGTGAGAAATATCTTCCTTATTTTTAAACAGCACAATTGATTAAACAATTTCTTCAAAACATGCGAAGTCATGTTTCGAATTTCTTGCTTAATTCACAAGAGAATCTATACTCCTGAAAATTATAACATCCAAACCTTTTTCAAAGCAAAACCAGGTAAGTGTCTGAATATTTTATCCCTACTTTTCTACAAGATATTTTGAAATAAAAGAAGATTCGAAGTGAAGTTTATTTCAATTTCTTTCATGTTTCAAGTCAATGTATAATAAGATAGTGTAACCTGTCGCATAAGGACTGCAGCAAATGCAGTAAAAAATATAACTTGAAAAAATGTCTTAAATGGAAAGGAAAGATTAAACTATGGGCACAGTATGAAAATTAGAGCTTTAAATACTTTTAAAATTTTCCATTGTAATTCTAGCATTGAAAGGAGTACTGAAGCGTAAGTATTTTTTCACAACCTGTCTAAAAAAAATACAATGATATTTATTGTTTAAATTATACAACTATTATTATAGAACTGATCATATTAAAGTTATTTATTTTAGTGTGAGAAAAAAAAATGTAGGGGAGAGTGAAGCATTTTTTTTTAAATTAAAATATTTAAAACTCTTCGTGTTCCGCAGAGTAAGCCACGAGGCTTACAGACGTAAGTAGAAAAACAAAAACAGAAGACAAACCTGCTTAAAAGTTTAAATTGCTAATAAAATCAGAGAACCTTTTTTTTAAACTTTTGATCTGTAATAAAAGATATTGAATTGACTAAATTATATTAAAGATATTGGTTAATTAAAAATATTGGCTGGACTTCCTAATCTTATACCATAGCTACAAGTATTAGTCAAACTTATATACATTTTTTACTTCCTTTTACAAAAAAGGAAGCATTGCATTCGCGAAAAAATTTTCAATCAAAAATCGACCTTAATTTCCATTTTGTTCACCTCTGAATGAATGTTGAGTTTTTTTTTTCGACTCGACCACACGTGGACAAGTGCCTAAGAACGTATAGAAACGCGAAATATCCATTTTGACGATTCCCGAGTTAATTACAACGATTTTTCTCGTGACGTCTGTATGTACGTATGTATGTGCGGATATGCGGATGTATGTCGCTTAACTCAAGAACGGTATGTCCTAGAAAGTTGAAATTTGGTACATAGACTCCTAGTGGGGTCTACTTGTGCACCTCCCTTTTTGGTCGGGTGTTTCTTAAGGGGACTTTTGCCCCCTTTTGGGGGAAATCTTTGTAAATTTCGATGTAAACTCAAGTGGTGTTATAATTTGGCGGACACTTGGCGATGTATCGCCAGTATTTTGGACACCAAGTTTTTTTCATCAACTTGGCGACAAATTTTGGGATTTTTTTTATCTTTTTTTTTTAAATCTAGTTTCAATTTGGCCATAGTTGGTGATATTTAGTTAGTAAACTATTGAATCACATTAAAAATGACAATAATGGGGAAATGACATTAAATTGGAGTAAAAGGAAGTCATGTGCCAGCTCGTTTTATTTTAAAGTTCATATGCAAGAATATAACGAATTTTGATGCAACAGTCGGCAAACTGTTATAAGTCACATGCTGGTGTATGTTGGATAGTTGAGTAAGGAAACATAAGGTTAAGTTGGTATATTAACTTGGAACATAATTGAAAAAGCACCTCTTCTCAATAAGAATTTGCTTCTTGCGTGATGTATCAATTATTTTATATAAAAAATATACATATGCTACATTGCTTTCACATAAAATACAATCTTATTTCAGAAAAATTTCCGTGGTGGGGTCTGGTTTTATTCAACTCAAGGGGCAATGAGTGGGGTAAAACTGGTTCGATATAAATTGTGAAATAATGACTTTGTCCTTCTCATGGGACAAAGTCACTATTTTACAAAGATTCAAAAAATGAATCAATATTATATGAACTGTGTACATCGACATTTCCAAACTCAAAATATTGTCTCTCAAATGTATTAGGAAGTATGCTGAATAAGTTTTATCTCTTAAATACCTCTGAATGCATGTCTTATATTTTTACTTCCTTTTACAAAAAAGGAAGTATTGTATTCGCGAAAAAAATTTCACTAAAAAATCGACCTTAATTTACATTTTGTTCACCCTTGAATGAATGTTGAGTTTTTTTTTTCAGCCCGAGCACACGTGGATAAGTGCCTAAAAACGTATAGACCCCCGAAATATCCATTTTGACAATCCCCGACTGAATTACAACGAATTTTCTCGTGACGTCCGTATGTACGTATGTATGTATGTGCGTTTGTATGTCGCATAACTTAAGAACGGTTTGTCCTAGAAATTTTAAATTTGGTGCGTAGACTCCTAGTGGGGTCTAGTTGTGCATCTCATCTTTTGGTTGCAATCGGGTGTTTCTAAAGAGGGCTTTTGTCCCTTTTTGGAGGGAAATCATTGTTAATTTCGATTCAAACTCAAGTGGTGTTAAAATTTGACAGACACTTGGCGATATATCGCCAGTCTTTTGGTCGCCAAGTTTTGTCGCCAACTTGGCGACAAATTTGGGGATTTTAAAAATATATATATTTATTTATTTTTTTGGCCACTGTTGGTGATATTTAGAAAGTTAACTATTGAATCACATCAAAATTGCCAATAATGGGGAAATAGCATTAAGTTGGTGTTAAAGGAAGTCATGTGATGTACACATCAGCTCGTTTCATCTAAGCTTAATGTTGCAGTTTTGTCCCATTTTCCCTGATAATTAAACTATATAAGTGATTTGAACCTAATTCATTGTTGTTTATGCTTCTAAATCTATTTTATTTTTTAACAAAACTTCAAGTAATCTAGTTTTCCTCTTGACGCAAGCTATAGTAATCACATTTACAACGTTTTTGCCTTTTAAATATTGTTTTATTTTTTCGCATTTAAACTAATGCACAGTTCATGAAGGAATTTTTTAAAAACTGTTATAAAGATTAAACTCAGCACGTCCGTGATGCTGAAAAACAAGCATTACAACTGCAGTCTATTGAAAAGTTTTGATGATATGATTTTAACAGTAGCTGTATCAAGATAGTTTCAGTTTCCAATTTATAAATACCACGCCAGTTTGATTCCTCTAGGGATGCTATTCAAAAGCTTCTATTTGTGATTCTCGATAAAAAAAATTCTTTCTAAAATTTAGAGGAGAGAAGCACGCCACGATGTTTTTTCCTAAGGGCAGAAAAGTAACTACGCACTACTGAACCAAAAAATGTTTTCGGCTGGCTAAAGTGCTACTTTTCAAAAGTTATCATTCACGACATGTTTTGTTTATTGAAGAACAGGAAAACCTTAGATTCAATAGCAAAACTGTTTCCATAAATACTATGGAGAGCAGGAGAAACACTTTGAAATAAAAGAAAACTTTTATATAGTGTTAAATGCGAAAACTGGAAAAGTGGTGTAAGTGGTACAACAAGTTTTCTCCCAAAAAGTTTTTCACAGATTCTGATAGTAAATGTTTTCTTTGTTAGTTTTAAAGATTTTATACTATTTTTTTTGGAAAAAAAAACTTATGATCTTATTTCACAGCTTTAAGAAAATAGTCTCATTTTTTGCTTCATAAAGCACATCAATAATTTGCAGATATTTTTAATTTTAGATCTCCCTTGCAACAATATTTTCTTGAAAGTTGTGAAATTTTCAGCACATGTTCTATCTTCACGAAGTATCTGCTCAGAACCTATCAATATTAACGAGGCGTAGTTCAAGAGAATTGAACTAGGATGAGGCTTGGACTTCTTATTAATCAATTCAGCTCTTTGTGAAGAAAATCAATCTGTTGCCATCTTTTATTAATGTGAAGTGGTCAAATGAAGCCAGAAGGGTACAAAACCTTTTAACTTTTCTGGCAAAGGCAAATAATGTTTCTACATGAAATTATTGACGTATAAGAACTCAGAGAAGAAAAGTGAGCTTCTATCCTCACATAGAAAAATTTCCGGTCAGACAAGAAATTTGAGGAAATTTTTTTCAGTGGGAATATTTCTTTCAGAATATGGATGGTCATTCTTACTCTTAGTGCTAAAATACTGGAGCCCAGCGATTGCGTAAAAATCACCTTTGCTATCACATTGTAAGATTTTTTGTTATTTTTGAAAGAATCATGCAGAATTTCGGATCTAACTTCTTTACGTTACTATGTCATTTTATTCATAGCTTAGATTAGATTTCCTAGAAATATAGTAACATAGCAAAATAGGCCCCTTTAGACTTTACGGGGTTCCTTGACTGGTCAAAAAGGAATGGGCCCGACTGTTGATCCTTCTATTCTGCTTTTGAATTTATGATTTGTCTTATGTGTGTGCGGATTATAAAACTATTTCAAGTGTAGTTACTCAGTAGTTCTTAATAACATTCTAAACTACTGAGCTTATTTTTTTTTCTTTTTAGTATTTTTTGTTTTTAGGCAGTCGGGTTTCTTGCTTTTATTTAATAAAAATTTTTATTTTTTATAGGTAGTAAAAAAATGATTTAGTTTTAAAAAACAGCAGCACACTCAATATCGTTAGAAAAAAAATGGTATTACTGTAGCGCATTTTCGAAACACTATTTTTTTACTTATAACAGTTTTTTGTTTAAAGCATGGTTTCTTCAATGTTTCGTAAAATATAGAAATCATGCACAGTGCTCTTTCAGTTCATTTATGATGTATATTACTCAAGAACTTGCTTTCAAAACTAATTAAAACTTTGACATATATCAGCAATGCCAATGTGAACAATTTATAATTTATAAATTTAGAAAACTTTTTAAACCGATCAAAGTAAATACTAACGATAAAAAAATGTACATAACTGAGTCTTAAACTATCGGTATGAAGTTGGCTATGTATTTTTCCTTTGTTCTATCGCTATTGCTGACGTGACAATAATTGACTGATCCCATGTGCCAGCTTGTGTGCAAATGATCTATTAAATCATAGTCTACTTCACGCAATTCATGATCTGATCGCGTGACTAAATTTGAAGCTTTGCCAAAGCACATTTCTAATTTCTTTTTCATAAAAAATAATTCCATTCACACCTCAAAAGAATATTCCTTTGATTAAAAAGCTTTGTGCTTTAATTGACGTTTTACAATATTTTCTTCAGATTTTCATATAGAGAAATAATTGAAAATTTTCTCTTATATATAATATAAGTAAATTTTTGCTTAAAACTAACGACTCACATTTCAAGAGGAAAAAAAATTACTTCGATTTAGTATATAGCTAAATGTGTAAAGAGTGTATATTATATAAATCGAAAAAAAAAGAATGTGTCGTTAAATATTGACGTCACAAAAGCTTTGTAAGATACAATACTGAAAGTACTAAAACGTGGAGGAAATGGAGGTTTTTATTGGGCAATATCCGTTCTTTATTAACGAAATAGTTTATGTATACAGAGAAAATAGTATCCAGTAACATGAACACATTTAATACAATAAATAAATGCTATCTTTATTAACAATCAAATCATAGGCATACCTATTTATCTCTAGTTCGATTAAGACCAAAATTATCGGAGGAATTTTCATGGCATTCGATTAAAAAATAATCATGAAATAGACTTTTTTTTTATATTTCAAGATGAATTTTTCACACGAATTCACAAATATTGAAACAATAAATTCTTGAGCGTATTTATTTACTTTTCCACTTTTTTAAGGTTCATAATTGATAAATATGATTTTTTTTCTGAAAGATCGGATGACGTTATGACGTTTAGTTCGTTTGCCTATAATAATAGTGTTTTAATATTCATAAAACAAAGGTTACTATCTACAAAACTGACCAATGAATACGTAATCTGAGAAAAGCTTATCTAAAAGAATATTTTTATCAAATGAAACATTTTCGTAATAAAAAATATAATGGGTTTCCCCCCTTTTTTATACCTTAAGTAAAGAAACACAAGCCAAATAGGAAAACTAAAATAGTATGAATAATAGCAATAATAAGTATTATTATTTTGAAGATTATAAATGCTTTGAACTGAGAATATTTTCAAACTTCATCAAATACTCTACTATACAAAGTTGAAAGATCCTGCCATCAAATAAATAAATGAATGAATGAATGAATGAATAAAAGTAAAAAACAAAATAACATAAATTAATAATTAAAGGGTGATTTAACTTCAGTTTCCTATCTTTAATTTCCAAAAAAAAAAGCTCATAAAATATTATGAAACGTTAGTTGCACTTTTCCTAATCGAATATATAGTACAATTTACTATACATATATGAAACAATTTTCAGAAACAGATTTCATACAAATGGCCGCATCAGGACATTCTGCAGCAGCTTAATCGTTTGAGACAATTTTTGATGACTTTAAGTTTCGGGGGTTATCCCTGCGATTTCTTGACAAATATTAGTTTTTAGGCTCTTGAATATTGAAGGTTTGTTGATGGAGACTCGATTCTTAAGATCCTCAAATTTATGCACAATGTTGTATATAGTTCGCTCAGTAAAACAATTAAATTCACCATAATTTTTCCTTAAATTTCTATAAACAGTCCTCAACGAATTTTAAACCATGTAGAACAACTGAACAGTTTTCAATCGATGAACGTTAGTTTAACGATTCTCATCGCAAATGTGTTTTTTTTTCTTTTCACATTAACAATTGACTCTTGAAACATGCGTTTATAGTCATATCTGTCTAATTCAATGTTGCCAACAACTAGAATTGAATCACCTTCTATTAATGAATAAATACAAATGAAAAAAAACATAAATAAATTAATATAAATGAATAAATATAAATTAACAAATACGTTAAGCCACGCTTCAAACCGATGTATGACTAGAAAATAATTTGCAAAGCAAACCCGAGTCCAAGCAATTAAGAATAAATAAGCAGTTAAAAATTTAAAAACAAATGGCACATGCTGCTGAAAAATATTTCGGTACTTCTAAACTTCCCACTGCACTTTTCATTTTCAATATTCAATTTCATTGAAACTTTAGTTATCCCTCCCTGTTTTTTGCAACATTTTTTTCTAATAATAACTTTGAACTAAATCTTTACAAGCTATAATCAAAATTCATGGCACAACGTGACATTGTTTTTATCTTTAGAAGTGAAAATGAAAAAAAAAATGTTTTCATAAATGTCAGAAAATATGTACTACTTTACCTTTAAAAATATACCAAAAACTGATTTGACATTAAAATTCAAACGACAGTAAAATTATGAATAATATGTTTTTTATTGGAGTCGATACATTTTGTCTGTTGTTATTAATGTATCAATATCACGTAAGTACTCGTTTAAATTAAATTCACACAAGTAATTGTTTCAACGCTTTCTTTTTCAATTTAATACTTAATGCGCCTCAAAAATGAATTTATCGTAATTCAATAAAATAGAATATCCCTAAAATATTTCAGCATTTTAAAGATAAGTTACATAAAAGAAATAATACCGCTTATTTACATTAAATATTTTAACTCTTTCATTCTGAATTAGTAATTACCCATGCTGGAAAAGTAGAGAAAAAAACAAACCGAGATTAAAAGCCGACACTCATGAAAAAGAAAAGTAAAATGAAAAATAAAAACACACAAAATTTAGAGAAATAATGTTGGCAAATTTTAAATAGACAGCTTAATGGAATATTGTATTTTTGGAAAGTTTTTTAACAAAAGAAGTGACTTTTTCTAATTTTACTCAAAGCACAGAAAAAGGCAACGAATATTTAGAAAGCTTCACGGACATTAACGAAAGGAAGGAAAAAATATTTGAATTGATTTTTTTTCTACGTTAAATTATAAAAACAATGTTCGAGGTCCACTGTGAAAACTTTCACGCTATGCGAGCAGAATTTTACAACTGTATGCGAAAAATATTTTTGTAGACATTGGACACACGTTCGTAGATACTCTCTTTCACAATAAAGGGAAATAATTCCCTAGAGAACAAAAAAAAAGAAAAATAAATTTGAATTTTGACATCTTGAATTCAAATTATGTTTTTCGCAATCACGAGTGTGTGTATGTAGGCGTGTGTTTGTGTGTTGGGGAGGGGTATGTGTGTTTGTATGTAGGTGGTATGTGTATGTGCGTGTGTAGGCATGTGTTTGTGTCTCTGTGCTGGCATAAGTGTGTGGGTAGTTGTGTGTATGAATGTGTGCGGGGGGTATGTGTGTGTAGGCATATGTGTTTGTGTCTGTGTGCAGGCATGAATGTGTGGGTAGTTGTGTGTATGTTTTCGTGTGTGTGTGTATGTGTAGGTGTCTGTATGTATGCGTGTGTGTATGTGTTTGTGTGTGGGTAGTTGTGTGTATGTGTTTGTGTATGTGTGTAGGCGTATGTGTGTGTATGTGTTTGTGTGTGTGTGTACGTGTGTGTGTAGTTGTGTATGTATACGCGTGTGTGTAGGACATGGATGCAACCTGGAGACGGCTTTCGCTATAGGAGCAGCATCGTGAGGAACGGGTCGACGGTGATAGTGCGGAGGGTGGCGGTGGGAAAATAAAATGATAGGACGCCAAAAACAGTCAAATGAAAGCAATAAGCAATCGTGATTGCTCAAAAAAAAAATATGAAATTTTGCCTTCATTCTGGTTTTAAATAATCATTTTTTTTCTAATTTTGGATCGAAAAAAAGCAATATGCAAATGATTTTATTTTTTCGATCAGCTCTTGTTTTCAAGATAAAAAAAAAACTCACTGGATAAAGATGCACAGCAACCACCCATTAATTTGAAGGTAAACAAGGGGAAAAAATGTGGAACAAATGAGTTAAATGGAACCTGTTAACAGCATTTATCCCCCTGACAACACTAATTAGGGACTCGAAAAAGGTAGGCAACCTTACTTAAAAGTTTTTTTCCATCTTTTACTCTTCATTTATGATAACAATTTTCGGGAACTCGATGAGGGTAAATTGCTCATTTTTAGGCACCTTTCAACCCCTGGCAACCTTGAATTTTTTACGTGAAAGAGGTAGAAATTCTTACTTTTGCGTTTTATTTACACTTTTACTCATTATTAACAATTGAATTGAGATAACAATTTCTAGAAACTCGATGAGGGTGGGTCAAGCCTAGTAGGATCTTAAACTATTAGAAGTAATTGTAACACACCTTTTAAGTCCACCAATTTCCCCTCCCCTTCAATATTTTAATTAAAAAAACATTTTCATGACTGTGTGTATTTAAAGGACCGTCAAAAATTCTCTCCTTAACCTTAGCTGCAATATATCTTGAGAATTTACCTCTCAGGTATTGGAAAACAATCTTTGTCCATAGTTGTCACTAAGTTCTTTATTATTTCCAGCAAAATGAGCATGAGCGTAAGTAGCAATGGCTGGATTTACTATAGATTCATTTTGGACATTTATCTTCTCGCAGTTTAAACGTCTTGTAGTCTGTTTGTGCTTTATGTAAAGAGATTTTCCATCTCAATCAGAGATAGAAGTTCAAAATACGCCCATGTCCCATGGGAGGGGCTTCTATCATCCAGGAAAAGGTATTTGTGAGATTCCATTACTCAAGTTGGTTCTTTATTTTGAAAACGACAGCTAATCTCATTTTTAATGGTGATTTTCGTGTTTAGCAGGACAAAATACTTCGCAAATAACTATGTTTGAACCGGAAGAATTATTGGTGTTGGATAATGTTAGCGAAACAGCAACAAAGAGTATAAAAAACAATACAAGAGTTAAAAAAAAAAATAAGTCCTGTCGACGAACTGTTTTATTGTGACGATAACACCCAAAAATATAAGAAGCTATCTCTTAAAGGTGCAATAAACAATCTAGCTTTAACACGGAGGTTACATCACGATTTTATAGACGTGAAGTCATACTCTGCAAAGGTAACATTAAAGAGATGGGTTCACCTGCTGTTAGTGAAGCTCATGGAATGGAATGAGTTTTTCTAGAGATTTGCTAAGCTGGTATAATTTTTTTTCTTTTTTTTTTTTTTTTTTTTTGGCGTTTAATTTTAACTTTTGTTTTGAATGAAATTGATAAACTTCTGAATACCGTTTCTATGTAGCTGTTTATCTTTGAGCTTTGCAGCTGGCCTAGATAGGGTTCAGTGTACGATATAGGATTCAGGTAGAATTATACATATTACCGTGAGAGACAAAAATCAAAGAATGTCAACTCTTACGGGTGATTCTCCGAATATATTCGGTCCTTTGACGATGCCTTTGGTATACAAATATAGAGATTCATTGGCTAATGTCAACATTTACCGCGGCTTTCTCAATAACATTATACATGTATATTAGGGTGGTCCTTTTTTTGAAAGGTAAAGTTATTTTTAAGCGAGGCCTGTTGAATTTGCTTCGTCATGCAAAAAAAAAAATGATTTTTTGCAAAATTGTAACTAATAAAACAAAATTAACCCGTAAACCACTTTATTTTAAATACATATTTTTTAAATGATTTTTTTTTACTTTTAAAATTAAATTTGATTCTACATTAACATTGAACTTCAATTTTTTACTACATCCCCACCCGTTTCAGACCGTAAACTCTCGTCGCTTTGTTCTGTTAAATGTTACAAGCTGTACACAAATGTCTTTAGTCGGACACCTAACGAACGAATAGTAAGAGGTTATTGTTTTCAATGAGGGAAAATGATATGTGTAAGTCGTAGCTCATATAAGTGATGTCTGACATTATGTTTCGGAAATTCGGAAACGGAAATCAGTTTTTTCTTGTTGGTTTAACGAAAAATCAAAGTACCGGTTCTAAACTACCGTGGGGATGTATTCTTCTACAATGAACGTGAAATTAATTTGAACAATCAAGTTAGTGTTTCCCTAATAATGGATAAAAGTATGATCCATTATTATGGAAACTGCCGTGGGGATGTATTCTTATAAAATACTCGCGAAGTTAATTTGAACCATCAAGTTAGTGCTTCCCTAAAAGAATTATACTTTGGGAAAAAACTCGAATATTTACTTAAGGTTGCTCAAACTGCATTAAAAAATGTAAAATACATTATGCAACAAAGCCAGGGGTGCCCACCCCTCTAGGAGCAAGGGCGCACCCCCTTAAATATTGAGAAGACTCCTTAAAAACGGGAGTCGCTCCCCCCCCCCGAAAAAAAGAGAAAAATACCCGTTAAAACAACCCTCCTAAAAATTTCAATGGTGCAGTCCGCACCTTGACTCTACCTTGGTGGGCACCCCTCATGAAACATAATTTAGATAAGCATACCTAAATATCTACAAAAATACTTTTTTTAGACAGAAAAGGTAAAAGTTTAATGCAAAACTTTTCGTCTTTTTTATATTGCACCTGGAAATACATTAAAAATAGGTAAGAAAATGTTGCAACTGCAAAGAGAAAGGAATTTCTAGAGATATATTCATCCTTAAAATATTGGAACTTTAAATCAGAAAAACGAAGTTGGTGGTATTGCATGTAAAAAGCAGAATTAAAGTTCATCTTCGTCGTGAAGAATACAGAGAATCCTTAGAAGTATAGAAATGCTACTTCTTGAAAATCCAAGATACTGACGATATATTTTCTGAATCTGGAGTTTACTCTAAGGTGACTATAGGATTTTCCTTTCACTTTTCAATGCTTTATAGTTGGAGAACAATTAAAGTGACCCTAAACGCATTTTGCTGCTTTTTTATGTTGTTGAATGGTACATCAAACCGTGGTTTTTAGCTATTAACTTACAAAACTTTTTATCCTTACTTAACAAGGATGTTTCTAAAAGATTAGTAGTATGTAAAAATAACTACAATCAATCAGAGATGCAGCTATAGCGTAAATTTACAAACCATTTGTGGTATCGGAGGGATTAACTAATGATGGCCGCTTGTGTATTTGGATGAACGAATAAATTTAGAAAGAGGCTGGCCGAAGAAATGCTTGTTTTTAAAAATATGATTTTGATGATAACATTCTTAAGATAAATTCAGATAAAAATAGATTTTTTGGTATGGAGGGCTGTTTTAATCAAGCTCATTCTTTTCGTAGGTTTAATTGCAAAATAACAAAACTACATGAGAGATTAGAAAAGAGTTTTTTTAACTTGATCCTGTTTCTTAGCAAAACAAGGGACGCATTTTAAAAGGAAAAGAAATTATAAAATCAATAAAAGTTGTGAACAATACAAAAATGAGGAGTCAAATAAATAGAAGAATTTAACCACCAACTTACTTAAATGAATTTAAAAACATCTCGCTTACAGAAAGTGCAATACTATTAGAGAAAATACGTATCAAAAGCACGATCTGGTGTCATTAAGAAAAGGAAATAGCTAAGATGCAGTTTCAAAGGCTTATTCTGTTATTGTTTGGTGTAAAACCTTCATCTGATATAAAGAAAAAAGTAAATTTTTAATTTAAGTGTTATCTCAATGCGATATAATTTTTTTAAGCCAAAGATAGATGAACTATGTATTGAGAGAATGAGATTTTTTTTTTTTCATAGTATCACAGAACTATGAGACGTCGCTGTTTCAACTCCAAGAAAAAAAATCCCGTATAAATATGGACTATATATATGTAAGGTAAGTTTGAGTATTAAGGCATGTCGCCTAATGAGGCCTGAGCAACAAAAATACAATTATTTAATTGTTCGTTGCCACTCAAAGACACACTCGTAAGTAGCTAACACTCATAGATGGCACTGAATACTGGTCGCGACACGTTGCTTACTCGTATTGACCAGTGCGACGCAATTACTTTGGGCGTAGTGGTTGTGCCACACGAATAAAAAAAAATATAAATCACGCGACTAAATCTATAATAAAAATATGAAGCAGTAGAGTTTGTTTGAACGCGCTAATCTCAGTAACTACTGGTTCAAATTGAAAAGTTTTTTTGTGTTGAATAGTTTATTCATTGAGGAAATCTATAGGCTATATAACATCAGGCTATGGCTAAAAGGAGTTGAGTAGCAATAAAAAAATATTACGAAAACGGGAAAATTTATATTGTAATATAAAATGCATGGAACGCAAAACATGCGTCGCCACGGTGGCTCGACCTGAAAGTGCGGCCTTCATGATCCAGTGAGTGTAGGTTCGAGTCAGCAATAAGGCAAATCTCGAAGATACTTTTTAGAGAACATCCTAAAAAATGCTAAAGATGATTTGCAAAAAAAATTTAAATGACGTATCATTGTCTTATTTTTCTTATTAATTATTTAATTAAAGAAGATGAACAGTTTGTTTGAACGCGCTCGTATCAGGAACTACTGGTTCCAATTAAAAAATTATTTTTGTGATCAATCGTCCTTTCATGGAGGAAGGCTATAGGCTATATAACATTACACTATGACTAATAGGAGTGCAGCAGCAATAAAAAATCTTATGAAAACGGGAAAAATTACTTTTATACTCATATTATAAAGCTGAAGAGTTTGACTGTTTGAACGCGCTAATCTCGGGAAAGACTGGTACAAATTGAAAAATTATTTTTGTGTTGAATAGTCCATTTATTGAGAAAAGCTATAGGCTTTTTTTTAAAACCAGATTGACCGGAATATTTTTTATGCAAATTAAATGCTTAATTAATTGTTTAGTTCTATGAATTCCAAATAGATGCCGGGGTAAGTAGTTTAGTTTTATGAATTCCTAATAGATGGTAAGGTAAGTTAAATCTTCGATAGGGCGCTGGCCGATAGTGTTGATAGCTGCAAGGAACCATGCCCATGCTATGTACGGGTTACGGTAGCGTGGTTGCTTGGCGTGTTAAGCGATGAATTATGTAGTTGAAGGATTATTATGAGTTTTAAAGCTACTGTTAATCTTTTTATGTATTTTCGCAAATAGTTTTCAATTCCTGAGAGACTTTAATAGGTATTTCGAAAAGGTGTGTACGCATTTTAGTTGAAGAAAAATTATCATTTAAGACCAGAAAGGGGGCGGGGGAGTGGATTTTTTTTGTTCAACGGACTTCCTTTAACTTCTTAGCACGAGCATCGCCGTGCGGGTACTGCTAATCGTAAATAATTTTTGTAATAATCCACCTTTATATATAGTTTTGTGTAACAGTTTTCTGTTTTTAATGCTTCTTTCGATCTTTCATGTCCGAATAATATATATGAACCAATTATTGTACTTTTGTGTATTTCTTCAGATACGATGTCAACGGAATAAGGCTTACCCTTTTTAACCGTTGGCCTCATTATACTCCTTTGTTTTTGCAACAATGTTTGTCATTTTTACATCTTTTAAATATTCCTTAACATGTTATGGTTGTTTATAAGAAATTCCGACTGTTTACTAACTGGTTTAGTGTTATACCAGTACCGCAAGCAGATTTCTGAAAGATTGCACCACATGGTTTACAGTTCTAGTTCGAACGGTAAAAAATACAATACACGGCTCGCTCAATTAAAAAGTACAGCATTTCAAGAGCTTATGCCTACGCCAGAGAAACTTATGAAAAGACGGCAATTGTTAGGGAAAAGTCATTAGTTATCAGGGAACTACAGTCACCAAAGACTTGGCTGAAAAAACAAGAAAGAGAATAAAATAAGAAAGACGTAAACCCTCAAAGAAGGAAATGATACTAGAAAAAACGATGCGGCGGATACCGTCACACACTTGTGAGAAGATAAGATGAATGACATGAGACCATATCTTCGCCTCAGAGCAACAAAAAAACATCTAATCCCAGAAATAACAGAAAGAAATCCTACTGTTGCTCGGAGGCGGTAATATTTAAAATGTGGCAAGTGGTATCATAAGGAATGCATCGGTTTGACGACAGTCTATGACAAAGATAATTTTAAGTGCTCTGACGGTTGTTGAACATTTTTTTTTTCATTTTAAAGGCACTTGAAGCACGATATGTATATATATATATATATATATATATATATATATATATATATAATTGATCTCAATTACTAATGTTAGAAGCATATTTTGATTATTTATGAATGTTTAAGTTCTTAGGCCTTATTAACCTGCCATAGAATAATAAAGCCTAATGACGAGGTTTAAAAACAAAAGGTTTTATGACTGTTTTCGACAAAAAAGGAACTTTTTAGTTAGTTTTTTATAGTAATTGATATGTATGTTTAATAAATATAGCAGTTTGTTGATTCCGATACATAGTTTTTATTTTGTTTCAAATCTTCTTTAGGTAAGCCTTATCACTTGCACCTACTTTATATAGTATTATTACAATTATTTTCCTTCTTAAGAAAAAATGGCTCTCATCCAACGCAGGTACGAAGAATTATCGCTTCTGCACTACGATATTTCAATTAGGCTTAAACGAATCGTTAAAACAATAAAGCATATTAAACCAGCTTTTTTACTTAACTTTGGAGCAGAATGAAAAAAAAAGGTCCTTTTTTGCAAGAGACCTGATTAGATTTTTTGTACATTTCTAGCGTTATGTTCCTCACAGTTGATGACATTAATCACCATATTTATTAAAAAAATCAGTGAAAGATAATTAAAGTAGAAAATGAGTGTCGTGATCTTAATTAAGATGATCGCTTCTTCCATTTATTAGATTTCAGATACAACATAGTATACTTGCGATCCATCAAAAATTCATCGTTTTAAGCAAACGTTATTGCTTTGTATAAATAAATATGCTCTAAGTGTATTAGAAAGTAATTACTCTTTTTATTGTAAACTTTTAACTTTACTGTATGATAAGAGCTACTTAGCTCCAATAAAATAATAAAGTTTCTTGCATTTCAGTTCAATAGTTTAAACGCCAATATACAACAGGTTCTTCGATACTTGAATTAAAACATCGAATGCTTTTAAAATTTAATTTTTTCATGGTTTTTTTAGCTGAAATTTTTTTTTCGTTTTATTTGGACAGTGAAATAGTGTAATGTACGGTAAATGACTATTTATGCTCGTGGCAAAGTTTTTTTTTTTTTAAATTAGGATTGCTGTTGAACTGTTGATGGTGATGTTCTAGTTCATAGAAAAAAATAATTCTCATGACGTTTGGACTTAGAAATTGCATTTTTATAGCTGTGAAATTTTCATGAATGTTAAACCATAATTTTGATACTATATATAACTAGCTGACTCGGCAAACCTTGTTCTGCAACATAAATTATTTCTAGGATTCAAAAACTCTGTTGGAGTATTTTCAACTTCGTCAGCATAGCAAACTGTATCGATCAATTTGTATGATACCAAGTCGCCAGGCCGTGTCTTGAAGTTTAAATTATCAACCTCTAAATATTTTGCTGCCAAACTGGTTCTTTCTTCCAGCCATGCATGATGTGCATGTATTGCATGCTTACATCAGGAAACATGCGGTCAATGAGAACATTTTTTGAATCAACGATGGTGTAGAAATTAGTGGGCAATTTTATGCATTTAGTATTTTCACAGACATCAAATTTTCCATCGTCGATATCTGGCGATGAGCCCGAGAATTTGTCAGCAAATGGATCTTGAAGCATTTGGACGTACATGTTTTTAGTTGAACCTTTTCAACATTACGATACAGTGGCAATCAACGTTTCGTTTACTTGAGTAAACGTTAATCTCATCATCGACTTTTGAACGTAGAATGACGGAAATGTTTGTCTGAAATTACTTGAAGAGAGTAACAGAGTGCCGCCGAATAGTTGTTTGCTGTTTTTAAATCTTTCAGTATTCTGTTTAACGCCTGCATAGAATGTTTGTGTGCCATTCATCACATGTAATAATTTTGCGTTGTTTCTGAACATTGTCCATGAACGATTGTTGTCTTTTGATGCACACTGCGCCTGGGTTATTTTGAATATTCAATGGCAGCTTGAATGCTGAATGAGCTGTTCTATCTCCATACAGTAAAGTTACTGCAATGACAAATGATCTAACGGCCAATACGATATCATTATTAGATCATATTTCGGCATGAATTGGCAAAATGAGAAATGATTTGCTAGTTTCACATGGTGCACTGTCCTCCCCCCTCCCCCACCCACACAAAAAGCACCTTGTCCCGCCGAAACTGCCAACCATATAATCGGGATGTCAATATCCAGATTTTTTTTTCGACAGTTTTTTTTTTTTTTTTTCAGAATCAAAAAACAATGTAACCCCAAATTTCCACACTTCCACCTTTCCCCAATACCCCTGTAAAAGAATCAAAGAAAGAAATTGAAAATTATTGCAAAATCCTGGCTTAAATTATTCAAATATTTTATTTGTTAACAAATAGCAGATGGCAACAGATCAAAAATTTAAATCTTTGAGATCTTTTACATTCCAATATTTTTCCCGAGCGTCGCTCCGTTTGACATTTGGTAGCCAAAACGATTCTAGATAGAGACACTCTAATTACGTATCGGTATGATATATACAACCTTTTCTCATATCTGCCAAATACAAAAGAGTTTCATAAAAATAAGTCGAGCCATTTGGCAGAAGTTCAAACACAAACACCGTGACATGAGAGTTTGATATATTTGATTTTTTGACTTATTGTATTTCCTTCATTTGGCGTCAAAAGTACCTAAATTCCCAAAATTTCACCCTCCTACCCCCACCTTTCCATTTTCCTGAATCTCCCTATTATCAAAATATTTCCGCAAAAGAATCAAAGAGCGAAACTGAAAACCATTGTAAAAGCCTTGCTTAAATTAGTTTCAAACTTTTTATTTGTTGCCAATAGAAAATAGAAATAAATAAAATTTTAAATCATTGAGAGTTTTCGATGTTTTGCAGGAGCGTCACGAAAAAAAAAAAAGTTTGGATAGAGAGACCGTGAGTACCCAGCGGTATGAAATATACTTTACGTCTTATTCTCATACCTACCAAATACACGTCAAGAATTTCATAAAAATCAGTCGAGCCGTTTTGGACGAGTTCAAACACTAACAACGTGACAGGAGATTATATATATATATATATCAGTAAAACAAAAATTGTGAAACTTTTTTACCAGTCATGCTCACACTCGCTTAGTTATGGGCATAATAAAGACTAGTAATAGTCATGCTAGCTGAATTTAGTTCTTTTCAGATAATGCACAAAAAAAATGTTTTACAATATCAGAACACTTATTTTTCTTACAATATAACCAAATTTTAAGTTTCTCGACTCACAAATTGCAGCAAAATTAATATTTAAACATTTTGATAACTGTTAAATCACTTTTGAAAGGTTCATCTGAACAACAACACAAAAAAATATGTTTATATATATATATATATATATATATATATATATATATATATATATATATATATATATATATATATATATATATATATATATATATATATATATATATATAATGAAAAAAAACTAATTTTATGGCCATATTTTCCGATAACTAAAATACTTACTTTTAACTAAGTACTTAGGGCCACATTCGCTAGAAAGGATCCTAAGTATCTTAATTTTAAAAAAAAGTATATATATATATATATATATATATATATATATATATATATATATATATATATATATATATGAAAGCTGAAAAACGAGTACGTAGCAATAAAACTGCAGTCTGATTCAAAAATAAATAAAAAACATTAATCTCACAGCCTTAAGAAAGAAATGCCTCACAGACTTAAACGCATAGACATTCCCAATTGGTGACTAAGAAGCATTAACATTATAAATAACACGTTAGATAAAAACTCATGTCGGTAAAAATGTGACGGGGGTGTTCTTGAAAGATTTTATTTTGAAACTCTACTGATGGTGATCCTGGAATATCGATTACAAACTTGATATTGGCCAACTTGATATTGGTGTTCATAGCTAGTCATTTTTTTTAACTTGGAAACTTCACATTTTTTAAAACCTCACTGAGTTAGGTGTCATTCCATAGAAATGTCAACCTCAACCTCAGAATTTTTTTTTTCCACAAAGCCTTAATTGTGACCTATCATTTCATTCAACATACTTTCTAGTATATAAATCCAGTAACAGTTTGCAAAAATTTCCTTCGGTGTTTTTCTTCTGGCTCTAAACGTGCGAGGTTGTAGAAAAGTCTTAACATGTGCAAAAAACATGCGTCTACGTTTTCTTGTGTAATGTAAAAATTTTTGCAAATTTTTAAAAGAACTATGTTTATTCTAAATTATTAGATGTTGATCCAATAAAATTGACTGTTCTTTTTGCATACATTATAAGATAAGTATTTTAATTAGTTTGGTTATTTCGCTGAAAATGTTTACGTTACGTTAGTCACGAAAATGCATTATTTTCTGCTTAAAAACGAAACCAGATGATTGAACCAAACAGCACTTTTTATTTTCTTACATCAGTGTCATATCTACTTAAAAAGTACAAAATATTTATTTTAGTATTAGTAGATATAAAATAATTAGTGTGACTAACGTAACATTTGAGCTGTGACTAACTTAACAGTTTGCATGTGACTAACGTAACATTTTAAAAATGACTGCTAATATTAAAATCTTATTTAATTTAATGTACATTTTCATGAACAGTTTTGAATATGTAGGTATTCTATATTGATTAAAAATTTAATGGGTGAAAAATATTAGTAGAATTACATTGTAGATCTTCTCTTTACTTAGAAAAATACTTTTTAAAAGTCTTTGAAAAGATACTTCTAATTTAAAGAATTATTTTTAAAAAAAATCTGAGTAAAGCAAAGTGAGTACTTTGCTGAATGTGCATTCAACACAAGAATCCAAGCTTAAAAATTAAGATAATAGAAATACAGTCTTAACAAAGGAGAACGTCTCTATTTTTTAGAAAATACATCTCCACCTATTAAAATGAAGTAATGGCTGCTCGTTGGAAAACATTTGAAGATGTTACATGATACAGTGACAATAAGCGCTGCTGCCATATATTTCAGAAAGTGCAAGAATGATCATTTAGAAATTCAAGCATTTGCGGTGATATCTGGAATTAAAATGCATTCTGCAAAAACGTTTGAATATTTTTCTTTCAATATTACATTTTAATTCAAAAAGATGCACAACACTATTCGTTTGATGATTCAGTAAACTCTTAAAGTTAATATGCCATTGAAAAGTACTAGGAGTTTCTTATGTCGATAACTAGTATATCTGCGGAATACAAGAATTCGATAAAACTATCAACTTGCATAAGGTTAATTTTTTAAAAGGGAGATATTTAAGATTTAATTAGCCCCAAAATAATGTTATTCAGTTTGTAAAAGCAGTTTTTTTTTTTTTTTTTTTTGCACATTCAAATTGAGTTTATTGAACTGAATCCTTCCATTTAATTTCTTACACTAATATAGAAAAAAAGTAAAAAAGAACCATAATGCAACCCAAAGAAATTTCCTAAAAAGTGTAAAAGTAATATAAGAGCAAGAGATTAATTACAAAAGGTTTTTTATATGCATTCATTGCTTGTTATTCGATGGTTATGTTAGTCACACACAGTTTTTCGTAAAAGTACCATTAAGGGCCAAAAAAGCTTCATCTGTAATAAATCTGTAGTACATTTTAAAAAATAGATTGTTTACCTCTTACAAATATATCGGCCAATTTCAAATGCCTGCGTAAGTTTCAGAAAAAATTGCCTCGTAACATAAGCATTGTTTCTCAGGGTTGCAAAAATGTTACGTTAGTCACGATGCCTTTTTTGGTGAAAAAACACCTGCCAGCGCTTATTTTGCTTCAAATTCGTTGTAGAAATGTAAAATAGTCACCTTGTCCTTTTTAAATCTGCATATTAAACCAAAACACATTTATTTTTACTCCTGGTCTAAGTAAAAAGAGTTTGAAAATCTGCTGCGAATGTTACGTTAGTCACTATGGAATGACCCTTAGTTATTTAATTGCAAAAATTTTAACTTCAAAAGTTTTTCTACAGTAAAGGACTAGTTCCGTATTAAGCTTACGCATGCAACTAGAACTAAATTAGAATTTTTCATCTTCAACAACGTTGAGTTATTTTTAGAAGTAAACTGCTTCAAAGCGTTTTGTACGCAAAGAGGAAACTTTTATGGAACACTTTCTACCGCATGAAGAAGCTTTGTCCGACCCTCTCATTTAATGTGATACCAAGTGACGCCGAATACAGATATTAAGAAGGTTAGCTAAAGGTGGCCAGTGTTCCTAAGGTAATGATCAACATGTTACCGAGGTGACCACAATTAGAAAAAAGATGCTTGAACTAATGTAGGAAGGCAGTTTTCAATTTCAAACTGTATTCTATCAACAAAATGAAGAATGAACTTCATTTTTGATCACAAAATGGTGCCACAGCATTGTAAAACATGTATCTGTAGTGCAAATGGCTGAATGTGAAGGGAATACCTTAATATGTCCCCATTGCATGCAGGGAGCATTGCATGCAGTAGTTCTCATTTCCAGGTAAGAATATATTTTAATTCACAAGTATTTAAATTCTTAAAAAATCGAGTTAAGATACGTTTTCGAAGTATTTTTTCTTTTTCTTTAAATATACTTATTTTACTTCATTTTAACTTTAATAACTTCAACTGATTAATACTTTTACGTAGTGCAAATGGTCAATATATTTCCAAGGTGGCCACATTAAGAAAAAAAAATGTATTAACTAATGTAGTTAGGTAATTTTTGGTTGCCCACTGTATTATTTTTATATATATATATATATATATATATATATATATATATATATATATATATATATATATATATATATATATATATATATATATATATATATATATATATATATATACATATATATAAATTACTTATTTCTTTGTTATTATGTTTTCAAATACTTCCACATCAAATTAAGCCATAACAGCGTAAGATTGAAAAAATGCTCATCGGAACTTTTTTCCCTTTAAATGTCCTTGTCAATATCTTTCTCTTAATTAACCATCGAATTACTCTTCTATAAATAAAAATTTCTTGTCTTTTTTTAACTCCAGTTTTAAAATTCATTTCGACACATGGACAACCTTTAAAGCACCAAACACCAAAGTTGGTTAACAATAATTTTGAAACTGAATTATGAAGATAGTTAATTTTGTTTCTTTAAAAATAGCTCCTGATAACTGTTACAGATAAATATAAAATTCAACTTTAAAGAAATCAGCCAAATACAGAATCAATCCAAATAGAGGTTCAAGCCAAATAATAAACCGGAAAATTACAAAACAATCTATGGCCACGTTTGGCTCACATACCTTATAATGTACGTAAAAGATTAAGTATATCATTAAATATGAATCAACATATGTTATTGGCTTATTACGGAAAAGAGAAAAGAAATTGACTTATTATTTCTCGTACTTGCTGCAAACTAATCAACATCTTAGCTTTCTTCGAGGCTGTTTCAAATTTGAAGGCAGAATAATGATGTTTTTGAATTGTATGGATGAAAATAAATGAAAATGTTCCTTAAGAATGAATTTGAGTTTAACGAATTTCCATCAAAATAAAAAGAATATGAACAAAGACGCCGTTCCGCTGTTCTTTTACTAATTTTTAGAAAACTTCACTGGTTATTGAATAATTAACTTTGTGATTGAAAATTAAATGAACGAATTACCAACGTTTTAAATCAGTAATTTGCTAATTTTGTGCATTAAAATATTGGCAATTCATTCAACTTTATTGGTTGTATAAAAATGTCCTAAGATTCGTGTTATTAGCTGATTTTGATATTAAAAGAGTTTAAGTCTCCATTTACTTAAAAACAATCCTCCTAATCATAAAAGTATTTGATAATTGACTACATTTTTGTAATTTCAAAACCGTTACGACTTTTGATGTTTTACAATCTAATTTTGGTCTTCATGTTAGAATGATTTTTTTCTATCAAATGTGATCCTTACCAAACTCAATTGGAGTTATATCTCTTTTTAAATGTTCTAGTTGCACTCGATTAAGTATGGTAAAATGAATAGTTTTGTTTCAAACTCAGCTCAACTGGGAACTTTTATTTAATATTCTTCAAGCGGTTAATACAATATTTCGAAGAAGTTTTTAACCTAATTCAAAATTATTTGCGATCGAAACATCAAGTTTCGGGCGTAAATTGAGTAACGCATTGTTCTCCTTCATTTTAATTTAAAAATGCGTTCAAAAATGTCATGTGGTTAATCTTTTTTTAATGATGAAATATAATAACTTTTATTTATAATTAAATATTAATTTGACTTTTTTAAGGTTAGGGGAAGGTTGCCGTCAATGAACCGCATAACAGTCTTTGATTTTTTTAGAAAGGAAATCCAACTCTAATTTCACGTTAATTATAGGAACAATTTCTCAGTATATTTCTCTTTTAAAAATAATATTCACTTTCATGATAAATATACACAATAAAGAATGAAAATTAAATATTTTAGCATGTGGTCTATTCGTGGCTACCGGTTGCTATGGATGGACCATCGAGTTTCCATCGGTGGACCACATTCTCAAACTGAAAAATCAATGCGTAATTTAAAAATATTTATAACAGGTGATCAATAAACACTACAAATAACAATAAGTGATAGAAAAAGAGATTTATTTTCAAAAATGTTTTATTTTTGGATAAGAGGAACATAAAAAACCCCAGCACTCACACAACACACAGCTGTTGTCATCACATCTGGTTCACCACTTGATATTTTCCCAATTTGTGCAACACTGTTCTTATCTAATATATTTTCTACCTCTTTTGAGCTGTTGAGAATTTTGTTAAATCAATTATGAAAATTTTCGTTCGAAGCAAGATTGAACTTGCTTTCTAAAATGTCAGAGAACATTTTTGACCATTTTATTACTGAAACCAGAAGCTTAAGTCTCAAACTACCAGAGAATATCGCACTAGCAGACATTTGTCCTTATTAAATCTGTAGGACATGTTATTTTTCTCAGCCTCTTGAAAGGTCAATTCCCCCAATTTTTCGGAAGTAATTCCAAAAACATCTTCTCTAGTTTCAAAGTATGATTCACTAATCATAGTCTTAGTTTGGGTTCGAAGGGCTTATCTCCTGAATTTCTAATAAATGACTACACTGTAACAAATTTCGGAAACGTTTCTGGGTATATCGGAAACGTTTCCGAAATAATAAGAATCCTTCATCCAATAGCGAACTCCTCATTATTCAGAAAGCTTTTTGTTATTTCAAAAAATCTAGAAGCGGAAGTGAGGCGCAATGCTTCGAAACGTATTGTATCCTTCCAACACTGGCGCCAGTGAGTCGGAATTAACGGGAGCTTATTTTTTTCCTTATCTATGGTTGCTGCAGTCAGCAACTGATTAGCATTGGATTACTTGTTATTCCATGTCTAGAGAGTAGTAAATTGTGTCGAAATTAATTTACGCCTTTGCATTTTGGGCTGCGCTTGATTTTTTAGACGATGTACGCAGCTATTAAGTTAGTTTAATAACGATTTGCTTCTTTACAATTTCCAGTGCGACCATGATTACATATATATTGTGTTTTCAAGCGTGAATAGTTTCAACACCCGTTTTTATACTTAATGAAACGAAACCCTTTGGATTACTTATCCGGTTGTTATGGAGGTACTTAGATTTTATTCCGCTGATGTTCACTTGTAAGTATTAATAGATATTTTAAAGCATGTTGTTATATACATTTATATTTTTGTTGATTTGCATTTGATGAGGCTCCAATTGTAACTGTTTTTGGGTTTATCGAATTAATTTAAAGTTATCCTACATACCTATGTGCGCAGTGTACTATTTGTTGTAACCAATTGAAACTGATTAATTACGCAAAAGAAATAAGATTTATATTTGAAAAGCAAACACAGAAAAGTTATTTCGAAATACTTGGATATACATACATTGGTTCAAAAAAAAATCAATTGTTTAATTCATTAAAAATATGGTAATGCAAATGTTTTCTAGTATTGTAATATGCTTCACAAAAAATGTGCCAGTATTATTTATCTTTTTTATTATAATTTATTCATTTATTTAAAAATATTTATACCATTAGAAAATGGCCCAGTTATCTATTAATAAGCAACATAGTTATGCAATTTATTCATGTGCTTATTCATTTTGTTAAAAGTGGTTGACAATAAAAAATTCCTTGACATTAGTTGTTCGGTAAATAACATTTCCTTCGTGGATATACTAGTTTAATATAGGATAGTCAGGAGGAATGAGTCAGTGGCAAAAATGGAACAGCTGCATTTACAAGCCGAAATAAAAATAAATATTATTTCATGTCATTGCTTTAAAAGTGATCATTTTTTAAATACTATGTTATTAATATACAATGTGCATATGGGGAGAAGACGAGGGGCGTTCACCACGCAGACTGCCATTGGCATTTTCAGAGATTGCTTTTTTTTAAAAGGGGGGCGCTTTATAGCATTTTACGGGTTCACCATCACTCTTATGGTGTGGAGGGGGGGGGGAATCTCGTATATATGAAATGGAGTATTCATGCAATAGAATTCAATGTTTTAATAAATAAAATATATAATGCATTTTGCGCACAATGTAAAAATAAAATCCGTAACCTATTTTCATTAAGTATTTATATTTGTGATGAACTGGAAAAGGGCAAGAACAGAAGAATCAACCCGAATGGTTCCAACAGGAGGACTTGGTGTCATATTTAAATTCACCAATTTCTCTGTTGCACTTTTCGGTACACTTTGTTCGTCAGAGAAATAGACTTGACGCGAAGGGAAGGTAAGTTCTGTCAAATTTTATCCGAAAATAAAGCTATCAAGTTTGATACAAGATATATTTTTAAGTTCTGCATTAAAAATACAATATGTTGATAATTTTGTCTTGAAAATATTGAGAGAAAAACTGAAGTTCAAGATTGTTTAACAAACAATCCCACTTTTGAGAAAGTACCCCCCCCCCCCCCCCTCCCCTCCCCTGACGATTTTGTGATTAGGAATGAAACTACTATATTATTTCATAAATTTTCAAAAATTTATAACTGTGCATATGTTATGCTGTTAACCATGCTATTTGTCATTAGAAATTCAGAAAAAAATATCCACGAATGATTCTAAAATTGCTTGTTTCATTGCTGTTAGATATGAAAGAACTGAAACTGATATGGTATGCAATACTATAGTAAAGAATTATATTTTAGAAAAAATCACGGAAAAAAGAATCGGAAATTCTCTGAAACGTTTTTGAAAATTGTTTAGAGAGTTCCGAAATACTTGGAAACGTTTTCGAAACTTTCATGAACCACAGCTGCACAGAATACTCAGAAACATTTCTGGAAATTACGGAAAGAGGATTCCGAAATACTCAGAAACGTTTCGGAAAATTACAGAAAGAGTATTCCAAAATACTCAGAAACATTGAAAGAGGATTCCGAAATACTCAGACACGTTTCTGGACATTATAGAAAGAGAATTCCGAAATACTCAGAAATGTTTTTGAAAATTTTATGAACCGCAACTGCACGATATACTCAGAAACGTTTCCGGATTTTTTTTACAGTGTAAGGTAACAACAAACCGGTTTTATTTTCCATGCAACTGTTTAAAGTTGGTTTCAGGACTCTATATTGTAGGCATATTTCGCTAAGGCCCATGCCACCATTTCTATAAGCTACTGAAGCACGTTACATACTCTTACTTGTCCACTGACCATATTTTAGTAACTTTGAGCTTTTTTTTTTTTTTTGGAACAGCAAAAGTACTTGGAACTGTATTATTATGAACTAATTAGATTTATTTAAAAAAATGCCTTGAAGTTACAATTAAGTGTAAGAATTTTCATGAATAACTGAGATTATTTTTCTCATTGTCATATTGATTTTAAAACAATTGCGCAACTTTCAAAGGTAATTGAGCTGAAGTTACAACAATATTTGAGATTTTCCATGAATGAACCACTTTGGTAGATGTTCCATTGATAGCAACTGCGCCATTTTGAATATTCTTATTGGTGTTACTGCTATGACGAATCATGAAGTATGGGGAATTGTACTTGAAAAGGCACTCTTTTAAATCAATGTTCACGTTTAATTGATCAGTGATATTCAAAGCAAACTAAATGAAAATCACAATAATTAGTAAGACAATGGTAGAAATCTTTTCTGGCCGATTAACAATATGATTAAATAATTTTAGCTACTTGACGACTCTGCAGTAGATTGTTTTCAGACAAAGGAAGGTACTAAAACTGATTACGCGTCTGCACAAACTCTGGTACGGGAAATATCTTCGCGGTTTAGTCATGGAACCGGTTCATTAACGGCAACCTTCCCCTATAAGTGAAAAATTTAACTTAAATGTTTTTTTTTTTTTTTTGATTTTTGTAAAACAATTACAAAAGGTTGGAGAAAGTTAGGCAAAATGCGGACGCATGAGGTACATAGTATAAAGACATTTATTCCCACAAATATATTATAGTTGGACCTGATACCTCGGAGTACAAACTCCTTGGAATGCATTCTACCCTAGGTCAAACATGAGCGTATAATTTTAAACAATTATTTTAACATATTTGAACAGTTGAAACTGTAAGCAGAAAAATTTTTGGTGAGATTACGATTAATTTTAAGTACATACTTTTTTATCGTTGAATTATTTAAATAAATGTTTCTCAGAGAGGAACTGCTTTTTCAAAACTTTTTTTTTTTTTTTTTACAGCAAAGCAGGATGTTCAGTTTTCTGTAATGAATAACGAGTGTCATAAAAGGTTCTTTTCATGAAAAAGCTTAGATCAAACCCACAAATTACTAAATAGTTTACCCCCGCAGTAGTTCAAGTCATGCAATGTATGAAACACCGTATTCCCGTAAAAAATGATTCCACGAGACAGACCTGAAATTATGTGGACAATAATAATATTGCTTGATGGTATTTGGCAATTTATGTATTTTATGGCGATACATGCAAGTAACCTTTATTATTTTGTCTGCTTCCTCACATTCAGCTTTTCTTTGTTCGAGTTAATATCACACATCCATTCATTTTGTTCGCGGTAAAGCTTTTGCACCAGAGTTTATTTTCTCAGCACTATCCCTTCATTTTATCAAAATCCTTTCATATTTGTTCACTTGTTATGAAAGCATTGGAATAGCATTGCATAATAATTAATTCAATAAATTTCCTTTTGGTTTAATTTCTGCTCGATCTCTAAATTTTGTCTAGCCTAAAAAATGATTTTTGTAAGATCCATTCGTTTAGCGACAACCAAGAAATGGAAAGCTAAATTTTTATTTAAATGAGAGATTAAATGATGTACAATAAAAATCAAGGGATCAAAAAAATTTTTGAATAATAAATGTAAATAATTTTTCTTCCAGAAACTTCAAACGTTTTGATTCATATTCACCATTTTTTACGATTTATCTTCTTCAAAAACTCAGCTTTTGCTGTTATATTTCTTTGTATTATCCCAATGCAGCGTAAAACTTATAATTTAAATTATACTTTTAAGTTAAAGAATTGATTAATAGAAGAAATAGTACTTTTCATTAAAATCCATTTTATTTATGCTTGTTTCTATTATTTGTATATATTTTTTTAAAAAAGGAGTTTTTCATCCCTAAGAATATCTGAGCCATTTTCTTCAACAGTACATCTATTTATATTACAAAGAGTTAATAAAAGGTTTGCATCTGAATGGTGTAAGGGTCATTTACCAGAAAACGAAACTTTTGAACTAGAAGCAACCATAAACAATGGCCCAGCTAAGTTCCAATTATTTTATGCATACATAAAAAAAAATTAAAAATGCTTTGTTCATGGAAATTCAAAAAAAGAAAAAAAACCTTTAATATTTAAAAATCGAGGCCAATTTAATATCAAAGTAGTAATTTTGTTAATTGTACAAACAATCAGCTACTTTAATGATAAGCGGGAATATAAAATTAAGCACTTTTAATTAAAGTACGGCTTAGTTAGCAGTTTCAAGTGCATGTTAAAAAATAGTATTTAATAAATTTGAGGATATACTGGCAATTTATAATTTTGGTAGAATGCCTATTATTGATGTATTTCCCCTCCATCACTTATTTTCACCTCAGAAATAATGACAGTGATAAGGTAAGGTCTGTCACGGAGATGAGATTCATGGAGGTAATGATCTTTACTTTAAATATAGGCCTAATAGAAACATTTTTCAAGGAATTTTTTTTTCTTCGTTGCTACAATCTGCACATGTTAAGCATATGAAAACTTATTCATTTTTTTTTCATTAATTTACATTCCTAAAATTCAAGTTCACGGCGGTGAGTAGTCACAATAATCACACTTAGTTTTTAAAACAAAATCTTCTTCTTTTTCTTCAAAAATTCCAGTTTTTTTTTATGTCTGAAAATAAACAAGGAAGCTCTCTCGTATTATGGAAAATAAAATTTGATGTCATTAGTGCCACGTGTTAATGAGGATTGGCATTTTCTGTTTAGGTAACGGAGGGAGAATTTTTTGTGTGACTACTTATCCCAAAAAAACGAACTAAAATACAATATTAAAAAATTAAATATACTTAAACAATTGGTATTTGAGACACTTGTAAAAGGAATAATAAATAAATGTATATATATTCTTTTAAATTAACAAGTCATTAAGCAACATAAACAGTCAAATAAGGTGTATGACATGCCACGGAGGTGAGAATTCCCATAAGGTGAACCAAAAATATACTAAAATAAAAATTATTATTGCAAACTTGTTGGAAGGTTTAAAAAGACATATTTTTGATGAAATTAAAAATCATTGTAAAATGAATTGTTCCTTGAAGTTTTTTCTGTAAAAGGCGCGTGACAGAAAAGTTACTTTTGAAGAATGACCCGTAAAAAATAGAGGTGTTTAGGTTTAAAAAGATATACTTTTGATAAAATTAAAAAGCATTGTTAAATGAACTGTTCTTTGAAGTTTTTCTGTAAAAGGTGTGTGGCATGAAAGTTACACTTTTTGAAAAATGACCCGTAAAAAATAGAGGTGTTTAAATACACCCCTTTCGTTTTTTTTAAACATTAAACTGATTTACGCTTATATAACCTGATCGTTTTCGTGTTAATTAAAAGATATTTATACATTTGTTGACCTTAAATAAACTTAAATGATTATCAAAGTTAACAAAATGTAAAATCCATACATTAATAAACTGTTAAGAGTTCAATTAAATCAAACAAATGCTTTCATGAAAGTTAAATCAAATGTGTTTAAAAAAAATGAGACAGTTTAATTTCAATGTATCATCAGGAAATGCCAATAAATAACTTCTATAACACTTTCATCGTTATAATTTTTTTCATTATAAGAAATTTTTATCTGATTAACAGTATTGCCATGAACACAAAAGTGAAGCAAAGAAATTATGCAACAGGGTTAATAAAATGGAATGACCGCTACAGGAATAGATGCCTCACCCCTCGTATTATTTGTATTTATTGATAGAAAGCAAAGAGAGACGCAGTTTAAGTGCAAAATTAAAAAAAATCAACTAGTGTATATAGTACAGTAAAAATAGGGGTCAGGCCGAAACATCCCCCCCCCCCAAAAAAAAAAAACAGTTTAAACTAGTTGCAAATCGTTTATTACCCTCCTAATAAGAGCAGATTAAAAAAGTCTCACCCCACTGTGCGTCGGTTTTCGGAATGGGGGGGCATCTAAAAATTGCTATTTCGGGGGGTTTTTTTTGGAATTTTTTGAGTGCATTTCAAGTGGGACTATTATGCCACACTAAATTTAAATCCATTAAATTAAAGGTGTGTATCCCCCAAAAGGGATGACACTATCCACCAACGCTACAAAGCTCCCCTCTCCCTGTAAAACGAAGCAGTGCCCCGAACCCCCCTCCATACATTTCAAGTAGAAATGTTATTTTATGCAACATTAAAGTTAGAAATCAAGTGTGTTCATCCTCCAAGAACGATGGCGCACCTCCCAAAGCTACAGCACCCCTTCGCCCAATAGAATAATACCCCATTCCCCCTTCCCATTTCAAGTAGAAGTATTATTTCACGCAAATTTAAAACGCATTAAATCAGGACTTTCCATCCTACAAGAACAGTGGCTCACCTCCCAAAAGATCCCGCCCCTATTCTTTCTGGTGGCACATATGATGGCGTCTAGATCCTCGGCAAAACCGTTATTGTTGCAGCTATGTCCAACACAGTTTTTGTATACAGTTGAGCACTTCAGTCCACTTTCAGACTTTTCAAACATTTACTACATCCAATGAACCCCTCAGAGCAGGAACAAGATATGAGGCACAGAAAGTCCTCTAGAGCAGAAACTTTGACTCTTGTAATAGGACGCAGATGATACTTCGGTGGTACTTTCTATTTATTCTTACCCATCAAAAATGACATTAGCTTTCCCATATTTACAAGTGACATATACACTGCATTGCTGGCATATTTCTTTGAAGCTTGCAGATCATTACCGAAAAATACATGATGGAGAAGGTATTTTCCATTTATAACATATATGACAACAGCTGTTTGTTTAGTGATGGTGGATAGATCTTTTGCTTCAAGTAATAACACTTTAACGATACAGGACTTCTTTCCTTAAGACACCAAATTTTTTGAATACTGATGGAGGATGAGCGCATAACTCGTACTGGAAGTTTTTAGCAATTTGTTATTCTATCCTTACCGTGTACATACCCTTCAATGTAAGAGATGGTTTGGGTTTACACATCTTTACAGATAGTAACTACTCTACTAAACTGCATTCAGTGAACTCCCGATTATCCGCAGAATTCGGGGGCACGAATGCCGCGGGTAACAAAAATCGCGTGACTAACGTGAGATACAAATTAAGTAAAAATTTTCCTTTCTCAAAAACTTAGCAGTATTGATGCATAATAGTTTTTTCAAACAGTGAAAATATATACGGTGCAGTAAAAATGTTTTGTATTTTTGCACAACAAAACTTAACATCAATACAGAACAAGTGCACATACGATAAATAAAGCACAAAAAATGAATAGATAAATAGAACAAAAACAACCGAGTTTAAATTTGCAATTTTCCGGCAAAAAAACAGCCATCGGTATTTGCTTTTTGCTGCGAAAATACATGTTCCTGATTGTTATTGAATCGTGGATAATCCGCTCGCGGATAATCGGGAGTTTACTGTACTTCATTTGCAAAGAAATTCCACTAAATGTTTTGCCTTCCATATCATTTTATGTTGCTGCCTCAACGTTAAAGGCCTCATCACAACTCACTTTGTTATCAGCGACCGGCCAGTATCAGCGAGCAATACCAATACCAACTTGACTCCATACCCGTAGAAAGGAAAGAATCTTCTGGTGGCTTTAGAAATGGATTGTGATCCCGAAACAGGGAGACAAAAAGGTGTGACTGCCTAACAAACCACCAAGTCCTGAGTTAAACACTAATTTAACAAAACGCGAAATTAGTCTTTAAAACTAAACCTACTCAGTTACGTTAGGTAGTGCTTTATAGGAGGCACCGACTTCAAATGGTTATTAAAAATTAAGAGATCGTATATAATTAGTTAGGTATTAAAATAATTCATCGTATAGTAATTAAAATCAGTGTTTATTTTATAATAGGGTGCTTAGTTTAGTTGATTTTTGTACTGGAATTGTAAAAAAAATTTGATTTATACGTTTGGGTAGCAAATCGTATAAATATGACTAATTATTTTTTACTTTTTAGTTCCTCTTTCTTTTTTGAACTCGGTTCTTTTCTTATTTGAAAATAATTTTTATTCCAGTTTTTATATTGAAACATATGACGAAAAGTATTATCTGTTATTCTATATAATAAAGAGACATCTCTAATCAATATTTCATGAAATGTTAAAGGAAAGAAGTTGCATTAAGCTATATTACTGTAGAAGATTGAATTCTCAATGTAATATTTTGAAACTTAAGCTTAGCCAGGTTACCTAGCCCAATTGGATAACTTTTAGCCCCTTCATTTATAGTAGTACATTTCAAAATCATAAGGAGCAGAAATCTTAATTTATGACCTAGCCAGAAGAATCATCACTTCATATTTTTTAGCTTATTTGACCTAGGAATAAAAAAAATGGAAGTGTAGCAAAGCAATCCGGACTGGATTAAATATATCCTGAATTGCTGTCTTTTTTATCACACTATTCCTATTTCTTTCTTATTTTCTCCAAACGAAGAATGTTAGAAAATTAACGCAAGATTTCAATTTGCCGCCATTTTTCCAGACAGTTGTTGGTGAGCCTGAAAATAGAACAGTTTGACAGCTGAGAATTTAGGGTTAGTAAAAATAGAGTGTTATACGATGAAACAAAGTTGTTTTCATTATTAACAATGTTTCAGAAATTATGAAAAATTGAGGCTGGTCAGCAGTAACTGTTCCTGGTGCTCGATATCGCGACACGGTAGGGGAGAGTGTTGTACCTTGGGACACGTTTCATATTTTAATTTTTAGAGTCAACAATTTGAACCAAATTTAAAATCTAAAAGTCAGATTAAAATACCCTAACATACTTCTATGCCATATATTTTTTAAAGTTCAGACCGTTTGAAAATAAAATGTTGCCAGCCATTCAAATAAAAGTTCCAAGCTGTCTCAAGGTACAACATCCTATTGTACCTTGGGTTACATCCTGTCGTTCTATGAGCAAGTCTTCATGATTCAGAAAACAGCCATATACTTGAACCAATTTTGCACCAGAAAACAAAAAAAATATTTTTTTTTCATGGTTGTAAATTAAATCATGAATGTTTAATAATGAATAATGAATTATGAGTTATTATCTAACATAAATGTGCTTAAAAAACAACATAAGATTAGAACATTGTTCCATGTTCCTAAATATATCTTAATTATTAAGAACCATGCATATGTTGCACCTTGGGACGTGTCCTAAGGTACAATATGTTTGACTGTCCCGAGGTACAATCCCCACGTGGTTTAAGAAAAACCAAAATCATAGTCAATCTAGATGCACCATCAATATTTTCTCATAAGTAAATTATTTAAAGTACTTCTCTTTTATAAGAAAATAAAATTCAGTTCATTAAATTTACAAACACAAAGACAGAAAATTAAATAAAAATAAAGAAAATATTTACTTTTGAGTCATGAAATTATTTTTCTCTCGCAAAATCATAAATTTTACTTATTTGATGCTGATTTTGACTATGGTACCATTTTGTGGTGAAGGTTACTATTAGAGATTACAAAAACACTGCTGCTAAAAATAGATTCTTAGAAATTAGCCGAGTCCCAAGGTACAACACTCTCCCCTAATGCACGAGGGTTGTGGGCTTGTTGACAGACTTTTCAAAAAACCTCTTAAGAAGAAATCTAAATGGGGTTAAATCATACGATCTAAGGTTCAGTTCTGATCCCCAGTAACAGTTACTGCTCGGCCAATCTCAACTTTCCTTATTTTTAAAATATTGTTCAATAATGAAAACACTTTTTCGTATCGTATAACGCTGCATGTTTATTAACCCTAAACTCTCCGCTATCAAATTGTTCTTTATTCATGGTTACCAACAAGTAAGTTACTTCACAAATGGCGGCACATTAAAATCTTGAGTTAATTTCGGGACACCCTTTATTATTCGAATTCTTACTGAAAATTCATAATACATTTAGGTTATTTTATGCGTTTTGAGTAAGAACAAGACAGCTCCAGTACGTACCAATTAATTAAATACAGGTAACATTGCATTTTGTTAAAATGTCGTGGAAATTTATGTCAGAGAGGTAAATAACATCGTTATGCTCGCATTAAGTGCAGACAATAAACTTTAAAAATAAAATGAAAAACGGTTTTCTCTGATTCATAAAAGGTTTTAAAATCTGGAGCCCCTTTTTGCACGGATGACTTTAACTATACATGCATAAATTCATTAATATCGTAAATGTATAACAACAACGTAATAAACAGCTTGAAGAAGTTTTGAGTGGGATTGTGTGTAAATAAAAAAAGGTTCATAAAATATTGCTTTCACTATAATCATTTATTAAATTATAGTGAAAAATAGACTTACATAACTTTTAAAGAAAATGTGTTTTACGTTTAAGGGTTTCTAATTTTAAAATTGTGATACATTTGATTTTCCTAACCGGATTTTTATCTGCTACTCTCTGTCAGTTTTTCTCTTGCAAATTCCATTGCATTCTCCGATTCCGTTTTTTTTTTTTTTTTTTTTTTTTTTTTTAAAGCAATCACGATTGCTTATTGTTCTTATTTGACCGTTTCTGAGGTCCGTGCCTTTTTCAGCTTGAACCAGAAGCCTCTGCAGCACCACCGCCCACCGTCCTCTGCAGGCTGTGCGGCTGCTCCGGTCCTGAGCTATCCGCTTCTCCTGATCAGAAGCGTCCATGTCCTATACACACGCACGCTCTCACACACACATGCCTACGTGCATACACACAGGTCTACGCACACACACAAGCCTACACACTTACACACACAACTATGCACACGTAACCGCCCAGGAGAGAGAGGCAGGCTTGGGGGGGGGGGGACAGGAGCTGTTTCTAGAAACAATAATTCCAATGATTAGGGTCCTGTCTCAGTTCGTGATTGCGAAAAACATAATTTGAATTCAAAATTTCAGAATTCAAATTTTTTTTTTTTTTTTTTTTGTATAAGGGATACTTTTGACTCTACAGACGTTTATGACAAAGAAACAACTTTATCCTTAAGTTTTGGACGTGAGAGAATGATTGGATGGAATCAATACAATTAAAAAACGCTTTCGGGATGCGTTTTCGTCAACAACGCTGCGTTTTAAGCAATCTTATTATTTCTAATTCTTCTTCTCTCTTATTATCTCAAATGAAAGTAAGATAACGGTTAGAAAAAAATGTAACGCAAGAGAATACATTGATTAAAAATTATATAATGCAATTACTAACCTCCAAATGCCATTATTTTTGCTGCATATGAAAAACTGCAAGACAGAAACGGTTAAACCAATAAACTTAAATAATGACTCCAAGCAAGAGCCCAGCAACTTGATTCTTCTGCACACCAGTATCAGTGTGAAAAAAGCTTTCTGATTTATCCACCAAAATTTTCCAAAATCATTGATTAGTTGTTAAGTTAGAGGTTAATGTTTCAATCAATTTATTCATGTTCCAATTATTAAAGCAGTCAACATTTTCAAAAAAAAAAACCAGCTAGTTTAACTGAAAGGTTACCTGCATATCGTCACCTCAGAGCAACAGTAAGATATCTTAGTGTTATTTCTGGGATTAGGTACCTTAACATTGCTCTGAGGCGATGATATGTTAACATTTAAATGAATACTCAATTGTTTATTCAATTCGCTTTGGAAGTACATTAGATAAAATTAGTCTCCAAGTTTTTTTTACCGTGTAAGAGACTGAATCCATCAGTTATACGGAAAATAAAAGCATTTTCCCTGTGGAATACTAAAATAGTAAGTAAAGAAACATTGTTTAAGCGTTTTGTATAATCATATATATTTAACATTGTAATTTGGCGATATGAATAGAAAATGAAAAATGAGGGGAAAAGCATAGGCATGCATATTAATGCCACAATTTGTCTTACTCATGCATAAATCTTTTTTGAAAAATCTGAGAAATGTATATTCAAACGTAGAACCAAAAACTTTATCTTATAAATTATTTAATAAATACAGGGTGATTATAATTAAAGTTCCACTTTCAAAACGCTGTAAAAATAAAACTACTAGTCAGAATGACCTCAAACTTCAACGGAATATTATGGAAGAAGGGGGGAACTTGATGGCAGAAGAAAAATAAATAGTTGACATTTTTAGCAATAGATGGCGCTGTAAACATCATGATTTAATAGTGGTCGACTACAAATGACAAATAAATCATAAAATATTACCTAAGGTGTAAACTATACGTTAAAACACCGTACTATTCAGCGTGCACGAGGGTAGAGGTGTGATACTGTTAGTTAAGTAAGCCCATCCAACACGACAAGGTCATATCACATCGGATGGAAAAAATCGGTTTTTAATTGTCCTGAGGCCGAAAACCGAATAAAAAGCATTAGTAAAAATCAAATCGGTCTTCAATTTTCTTGAGACTGGGGCAAAAAATGTTCAATATGATGTACATCGTTTTCTGTAACAAGTTGAAATCAAGAAACAACATGTTCCACGACTGATTGAAGTGTTTCCGGGGTCACGTTTAGAATGTGTTGAGCAATGCATGCTTTCAGCTCAGCAAAGTTTGCTATCAGAGCACTGAACACAATAGGTCTCAGATAGCCCCATATCCAGAAGTCACACGGGTTAAGATCAGGTGATCGGGACGGTCAGGCCTTTTATTGAGACAGTCATAGTGAACTTCTCAGATGCGAAATGAGGAAAAAAACGTGTATTTGACGTTTTTATAACAACTTCAATGAGTCGCGCGCATGACAAGTGTTTTCTGATACTTGCAGCGCCATCTATTGCTAAAAATTCCAACAATTTATTTTTTTCTGCCGTACGTTTTCCCCCTTCTTCGATAATATTCCGTTGAAATTTGAGGTCATTCTGACCAATGGTTTTATTTTTACAGCGTTTTGAAAGTGGAACTTTAATTATAATCACCCTGTATATAGTTAGTACAGTTATCATGCAATGAATAAAGCGAAAAGCTCAAAACTTTAAATTATTTGGTTACTTGTTTAATTTAAAATCCTTGTTTTTAATCATCTTCAAAACAATTTATGTTTGTTCATTCTAATGTCTTAAAGAGTATGACATTACTTTTAAGCATGAGGATTTGATACTTAAATTGAGACTTTTAAACATTTATTTAATTTTGCAAAGGATCAGTCATATGAAAAAAAAATATTTTGGCATTTTTACACATCAAATTTTGACTCTATTTCTAATTTGGGTACTTATTACACAGGTGAGGCCAGATTATAATCTTAATATTTGTCCATTCCTCGGAACATATTGAAGTTTTTTTTTAATTAAGAGGTGGACTAATTATTAAAAACTACAATCAATTTCTTTATCCTGTTCTTCAAATTTAATCTTGAAATTAACTCTAGTTACAACAACTTTATACTTGCCAAAAAATTAATTCTTTTGGTTTTTATGCTTTAACAATTAAACGCCAATTATGTATGAAGTTGGTGTCAGATTGCAAAAAGCAATGTGTTTTCATTTCTTAAATAGAAGTTAGAGACTGTCTAAACAAATCTAACACTTAAAACTCTTAGCTTGAAATATTTTTTACATTTTTTCTTGAAAAAAAAATCAAAAATCAATATTCTTTAATTGGAAGATTAAGGCTTCAAGTCCATCTGTTGCAATATTTTTTACACAACATTTCAGAAACTATAAAAACGAAATTAGCATGAAAATTATTAAAGTTTTCTTGTGAAATTGTTCATGTTTTTAAAAAATTGCTATTGCTCATTTTACACCTCTCTGGTTATTAATTATCTTTAACTTTTCCATTTTCAATAAATATTTCTCCAAAAAGCCGTTATTTTGCAGAACATCGAGCAAGTACAAAAGAAAAAGGAAAAATCTTATTCATGATTTTCAAGTAGCAAATTATGATTCCTTGTGTATAGTCTAATGTGAAGCTGTCTTTAAAATGCTTCAGTATATTTTCTATTGTCAGTGTCGACTCCTATTTAGCATTTTATGTTTACGAATCGTGTAAAAAATAGTTTTTACAGTTACAAAAAATTAAATACTTACTAGCCCGTTCATAAAAGCTCCCCGGTCTAATGAAGGCGACTAGTTTTCTTGATTGTGCTAATGACACTTATTTTTCCTTTCCTGATATTTTCTTAACATTTCATAATTGAGGCAGTGAAAAGCAGAGGAATGTTAGTAGACTTTTTAAAGTTTCGAGTAACACGAGCTTTATAGTTCCAATCCTAGGTAGACTTTCATTGAAACTTTTTCCCACATCATGCTGTATAGCAGCACCCTTCAGAGCTAATAGTATCATCTCTTGCCTTAAAAAGAGAGGAAAAGTCATCCTACCATTTGTACTGATTATCTCCAAACCTTTAATTTTGGCACTTGCATCCCTTTGCTTCTCTCTACCTCAATTGTAAACATCTATTACTAGCTATGTGCTATATGAAAACGGACATTTATATTGTCTTGTACAAAACTGTAGTACTGTCAAATTTGGCGGTTGTAAGGGTATTTTGTTTATGTTACCCATCGATAACAACCTTACCCCAATATTTACATAGGGGAGACCAGGACAAGATGACGAGCCGGGCAAGATGACGAATGCCTTAATTTTTCCGTTTTAAACTAGGTAACTGCATCAACTACATGCTACTGGCTCTCCAATCCACTGTTCATTCAGCAACAGTATAGAGCCCCTGAAATCGCCATATTTGTGTTAGTTCTGAAGCTCTGATTGTTTACCGTCGCCCCGGTATAACTTTTATGCATGTGTAAATAAGCTCTGCTACAGATACATATAGGATATATCATGTCTCTTTAGTATTTTTGGGTAACTTAGTTTAAATACTACCTATTACCATGAATAAATGTGAATTAATCTCCTTTTTATGGCAATGGAGAAGAATCCGTTCAAACAGGCAGTCTAGGGCAAGATGACGAGCTTGCCTATTGCCCGTGCTTCGGAATTTATTAAACTAACTATGTTGTCCATTTTATTAAATCCTGTAAACGCTTTTTGTCTGTGTGTTTGTCCACGCCACCTTGCGCTTCTCCACTGGGGCTAAAGGACGCATTGAATCAAGGGAGGCATTGTTCAAAAGCGGGTGACCAGGGGCTATTTATAAACTAGTTGACCAAATGACTAGTTGAATGAATTAAACTAAGCAAAGAATCTCCTGCTCTGTTGATTATTGACAATCATAAATCTCACATAACTTTTGTTTAACTAATATTGCAGGAAAAAACATTATCATGGTTGGGTTGCCATTCCAGACATCGCATCATTTTCTGCCTATTAAAAACCTACTATAGCCAAGCATGTGACAACTTTATGGTCATTCATCTAAGACAAACTATCACAAACAAAAATATTGGGGAGCTTTTGAGCACCGCTTACTTCAAAGCAGCTACAATTGGAAATGCTGATAAAGGGTTTAAAGAATGAGGGATAGAGTCTCATAATTTTTCTTGTTTTTTGCGGACTATGACGTCGTTGGCGATGAAACTGAGAATAATAGTGTTAATCCTTAGATCTTGGGAGTTAAAAACCAACATATAAACCCTCTAGACGAAGCTGAAGTTATGGCAAATGCTGATTTCGATGCTTTAGAGAAACCAGTAAGTGTTTCTGATTTCAATGCATTGCCTAAACAACCCAATGCGAGAAAACAAAAAGGAGAAGCAGAAAGGAAAAACTGAGCTGGAACATTCTTACAAGCACACCCATCAAAGAAATGCCAGAACAAGGAGCAAAGCGGAAGGGAAAAAAAGATTATTTAGAAAAGCAGGAAAAATAAGCTAGCGAAGTTAAAAAGGGAGTAAAAAAACTCAGATCAAGTTCCTGTAGGCACAAGTCTATACAACACATGCCAAGCAATGCAGTTGCATCAACTTCCAAGAATGGTGATCTAAGACGCCCTGCTTGGAAAGTGGAATATTGTGACCCTCCAACAGAAGAATGGATCCATAACTCTAAAAGCCAAGAGTGGTGGCATGAGGAATGTTCCAATCATGACAATGGCATTTTTATTTGTGTCTATTGCTAGCTGCACAACTTAACACGTCAACATTACGCTACAATGCATTACGCTTAATTTGACACTTCGTAAGATGTAAAGACAGAGTTATCATTTGGGCAATTCCATGAAACTAGAGACATCACAGTAAAAAAAAAAAAAACTTCATTGTATCAGTAACCTTTTTCTTTCATATGAGGTTAAAAAGACTGTATTTTTATAAAACTATGCAAAAAAAGTTATAAACACATTTTTTGTAAGTTTTATAGGCAAATTTGAACAACACTACTCAGTGCCCACGTGTCGTTGTATAAGCGGTTCAAAAAGTTAACCCCTTTTTTCACTTAGAAAATTAATTGTTATGTCTACAATCTTATTTTTTATTGAAATTTAGTTTACATAGGAAGAGATTAGACCAACAAAGAAACTTTAAGCTGTTATAATTGTCTTTTAACATTTTTTTTTTAAACTAGGCCTCATACGAATGTAACATCAGTCACAAAATTGTATAAAAGTTTGCACTGCTTAAATAAAAACAAACCCAAGTTTTTAAAAAGTCATATTCTCTTCATTTATGATGATATCTTTAATATTAATCTCTTAAATATTTAGAAATAGTTGAATTTAATTATTTAAAACTTATTTAAAATATGTCACATCAGTCACAGTAACATCACTAACATTTCTCTTTTCGGTAATAAATCTCAAACAAATTGCACAAATGCCATTAACTGCTGCAGAAAGGCAAAAAAGGAGGCGAGATAATTAAGAAATAAAGGAAAACATGAAAATTACAAAAAGTAAAACAAAGTAGAAGCTAAAAAGAGCGGACGATAAAAAATAAATAAAATAATTTTAAAAACCTAGCATAATTACCAAAGTTAGTTCAGAATAGAACTAAAAAGAGAAATTAGATGATGAAGTAGAACAAGAGTAGAACAAATTTAAAGTATTGAAGTCACAGGTTTAAACTATTAACTGCATTACCCCTCTTTAAAATAATGAAACCTTGGTAAAATCTGTTAGTTATTAAAAGCGCTCTTTGTTATATCTTCACAAAGGAAAACTGTGGCCGTAAAAGAATTTTCCAACATGGAATTTGACAAACAGATACAACTAATTATAAATGTAATACATTTGAAAAAATAGTGCTATATCATCGATACAGAAATATTTCTAAATGTCACAGCTTCATGCAAATTTCAAAACTATCGCCATCTGACTTGCAGTTATGTTATAAAGAGTTATCTTTGAGTAATACTAGTTTAGCAACAACACTTTTTTTTTTGCAGTTAAGGAAGGAATCACTTCCAGCAGAGAGAACATGTTACAAAATTGTTGAATGCAACTGGAGAACGGGTTCTTGAAGAATATGACTAAGAATTATATCACGAGAAGTTAGATGAATTGAAATTAAAAACTAAGAGTATTTAGTAACTGTCAAGATTCAAGCAGAAAAACATTGGAAATAGCCTGTCAATGTGAAATGAAATTTATTATTCACATGAGAAAGGAATAAAATAATTAGTGCACTAGATGTAATAAATGCAAGAGGACTTTTTATTTTATGAAATACATCAAAAATATAACTTTTAAAACTTTATAAATGTACTTTTCTTGTAATTTAAATACAATTTTAAACAAAACATGTGCTAATTTCATTTTTAAGGAGAAATAATTTATAATTGCAGTAATTTATTGTAGATGTAACGTCAGTCACAAAATCTTTGTATCATCACTCACGGGGATTAAATAATTTTTTTATTTTCCGTTTTTAAATTTTTCGAATAAAACAAAGTGTTTTCATCAAGTCTAAAATCTCTACTTTAAGGGAAAAAAATCTGTTTAGATTTTACGTTATTAGTTTGAAGAGGATTTCAAATTGTATATAAGTCAATTTTCTCAATGTCTCTTCTGAGTAACATCAGTCACGTTTTTTTATTCCCCTTAATTTCACATAAAAAAAAATTCCTCAAGTCTGAAAACAAGTGTGGGGGTAGTGATGTACCATATCATGTTATTTTAGATCGATTTCAGGAGAAACAAAATTTAATTTCAAGACAGTGCTGAGTTTGTAAGTTAAAAATAGAGTCAAATTGTAACGTCAGTCACCGTGGACAGACCCATTTGTAAAACTAGATAACCTATTCAAAGCATAAAATATGTTCAACCTTTTTAAACGTTGTCATCTTGCCCCTAGGTCAAAGTCACCTTGCAACAGTACTGGGGCAAGATGACGATTTGTTAAGGTTATGAAAAAATAAAAATATCCTTCGTTATTTTATTTTAAAAATTAAATGGTAATATATTTAATACTACAAAGGACTACTCTAACAGCTCATGTAAAATTAATTTTACTATCCTTAAAAATAAATTTATAAAGCACGAAAACTGTTAGCATAGTCATCTTGCCCCGGTCTACCCTACATTTAAGTAAATCAAGTAATTAAGTTGAATGTCCTGTTACATTGCTGCTTATTTGAAAAGACACGGAATTCAATATTTTTAAATGTTTTACTAAATCAAAAGTATGATATCCAATTTATATTTCACGCAAGGACAAGACTATTCCATCAATTTTCATGATACTTATTGATGTAAAGATTCTCCAAAACATGAACAAGTGCATCTAGATGCGATTTTTTTTTAATTATAGTTTTCAAATTTGAATTAATAAATTATAGTTTTTGCACCTATTTTGAGCGATTTTTCATAAACTTCATTATTGTGTTGTAAAACACGTTCTTATTTTTCTTTTTTTTATTATTACTTCATTTCAAACTTCGCAATATAAAATTTATTCGTGTAACTATTAGAACAAGTTTAGTAATCGTTACTAACAGTGCAATACATCAAGGCTCTTCCAGATGGGTAAATAATAGCATAAGTAACAAAAAAGTTGCTGATTAACATTGCTAGTGCAATATATGAATGAACTGAAATAAAGAACTTAAAAGTATTTATTTTATTTCTTGATATCCTTTTCGTTAGTAGTACATTTGTTAAGCATGGCAACTGGTAAGGAGTTAGGTGTGTATTCCATTTGCCATGCATTAACTCTTTTGAATCTTTTAAAAAAATTTTTATGTCACTAGAATTTTTAAATACGTCTAACAGTAGTTTAAAATTTGGTATGAGATCTTCGAGTCAATTTATTGACAGTGAGCTGTTTTTTTTTTTTTTTTTTTTTTTTTTTTTTTTGCAAAAACCTGAAGTTTTTTACGGCTTTTCGGGTTTTCACCGACATATTTTTTTGATTATTGTTCACAATTTAAAAAAATGTTATCACAGATTTGTTTTGTTAATTCTTCTCAGAAGATATTCGAATGTATGGTCTAAAATCTAAAATCCTATGCAGAGTGATTTTACTCAGATATATAGTGCTAATTTATCTTTATTTAAGATCTCAGTCTTTGAAGCATACAGTTTGCGTTTCAGTTTTTGACACTTGATTTTCTTATTTTATTTTAAACTTAAATGAACAACTTCCTTTCGCAAGTCTCTACTTTTCTTAAGAACACGGTATCTAAATGAAGCTATTAAGTGAAGTCCAAAAATTTTATTGAAACAAGAAAAACTTTTTAAATAAAATATTTTGTTTACAGTTATGCAAGAATTCTCTTAAACAAACACATTTTAAAACCTAAATACAAATTAATATTTGTTTCTTAAAAATGTTTTAACCCTTGGTTTATATTTAAATTGAAGCTTTTACAATTAATTAAGGCTTCTTAATATCACGTTTCAAGTTGGCACTTTAATTTTCTGAGAAATGTTAATAAGATCCTTTTCAAAAAGATCAACTTTATGTGCGACATTTTCACAAAATTCTTTGTGTCACAAATGCTAATTATATTGAGAAAAGGAGCACTGCTTCATGTCAAAAGTTAATGATAATTAAATGCTAAATATAACATCACCCACGAATGCGTGCTCTGAAAATGAAAACACAAAGTTCTAGGAATTAGATTGGTCTTCCAACATGCATATTTAATCATGAAAATAACGGAGGCAATTATCATACTCTTTGTTAAAAGCTGTGAAAACCATTAAAACGTTATTTTTTCTTCAAATTTAATGCCCTTTTTTTATTATGAGTATGTAAATGTCAGAAGTATAAAAAAGGAGTATTTGTGAAAATGCAATTGATAACATAACAATTAATTGTCTTACAAAAGATCTAATATTTCCCAAAACACATTCTTTTAATGTTGTATTGTCAGTTTTGAAATCGAAATAAAACTGAATATTTACATTTTACTCTATTTGTGTGCCAGCCTGGCATTTAAATGTTAATTTTTATTACACTGAAGATAGTTAAAAAAAAACATAAACGAGCAGGTTTTTTTTTTTTAATTATTCAATAGTTTAAAGAATAACTTTTGTACACGAATTTAAGCAGTGTAAATGTAATTTAAACACACACATTTTTGAGAAAACAATGAACTTAAGCTTATCTTTTCTGATTGAAATGTTAAAAGAAAACTTTCTTGATCCAACTAGATTTTTATTTAAAGTAAGGCGTAGCAGATGAGAACCACAAGATAGAATGGAACACTCCTTTTGTTTCCTCCATAACAGTTAAGCTGACGTGAATCATGTCCACTCCATGAAAATATCCAGTTTCATTTTAAGATAACAGTGCACTTTATTCATTGTATTTCTGTGAGATTTTTTCATTTTCTAGCAATTTATTTGACGTTTTAACATCTGAAGTTTGATTGTTTTCTTTACTAAATTTTTCTTTAGGCAGATCAGAAGATATAGATTTTGATATGTGTATTTAGGTTCATTTTACTACTATATCATAGCTGCGTCGGCAACTTGAGTACTAAGCATGAGGCGAAAAGGACCTGGGTAAGATTATTCTTTCATTCAGTAATCCATTTATATCTCTTGTAATATAAACTCCTTTCTTCATTTTAAATACGTAAATTTAGGCTAATTAGTCTCATTTAATCTTCTCTTAAACTAAAGTTGAAAATAATATTTTGTCAATGTGAAAATGATGAAAATCGACTGAACTTGATATGAAACACTTTAACCATATTTTAATTTTAAAGATTTACAGGAAAAACGATATAAGATAAAGAAGTGAGAAAAAGCGTGAAATTAAGCTACCAAAAATAACTTTCAAACTATCTGTTATCGTATACTACAAAAAGTTTTGCTCCCACTTGTTTGAAAAACATGTCATGGTGCCTTCTTTCTCTAGACGACTCCTCTGGGTACATTTATCCTACCCTTTTAGAATTGCACTACCAACAAAGAGTGTGATAGTTGACTCCCCTGGATAAAGATAGAATTCTCTAAAAGAGCTTTCCAGAAAAGGTTTTACTGACCAAGAAACCGCAATGTGAAATTTTGAGAAAAGGCTAAAATGAAAGAATGTTGGCAGTAAAAATTGGACTGGAATAGTAACTGGATGTTGCTTTAAGGGTGTTCCTGCAAATGTGTGTCAAGTTGGAGAGATTTTTGCCCACTGAAATTAGCATTGGGCCAATCACCCATTATTGGGCGGTAGAATTATCCGCGTTTCGAGATATCAAAGTTTAACTCTATATTATTTCTCGTTTTTTTTTTTTTTTTTTTTTTTTTTTTTTTTGAACGCCATAACTTTGTGTCAATACTATATCAAATTTAATAAGGCATTATTTCAAAGACTTGTTTCATCGGTTTCGGTGAAACATAAAAAGACAACTCATAATTTGGTTGTTTTGTCGAAAAAACTATTTATTCTGTTTTTATTATGTGTTGATTCAATGCATTGCAGTTCGAAGTGGAGACGCATTGACTTAGTTCGCTATAGCGTCGTGTACGAATGCGAAGGCGGTGAGAGTGAATCCCCAACAGTCGAAAAATATTGTCTTAACTATTTATTTCCTTTGGCAGATTTCTGATCCACATTTTCATGAATTTAAAATCTAAATTCATTGTGTGATTCTGCACAACAGTTATGTTATTGTTAAAATCAGTTAATTTCGTTTGATTGCATGTAGTAGTTGTTGCTCTAGAGCGACCACAAGAAACCGGTCACTCACACAGAGAGAGAGAGAGATTTTCCAAAAGTCATTAAAATGGAATTAACACATCTCAAAACGTCCAAATACGTCAAAATACGTAATTTGAAATTTTTAATTTATATAGAAGAAAGTAAAAAAATAATAATAAATAAATGTAGTAATCGTGTTGAAATCCTTTTTTTTCTTCTGCGTGTATTTCCTAAAAATAACTGAATCCAGCTAGCTGCAGACCATTACTATTCTTTGGTATGACCATAACTAAACGAGTTGGACTATTACCAGTCAACCCATTGTATTCCAATTTATTTCCAAATATATAGGGAAAACCCGGCTAAAGTGGATACCCCGGGCAAAGCGAATTTTGCCTATAACTCCCAAATAATTAGATGGCCGTTAGCCGCGTTGTCATAGCAAGGGTCGCCTGCTGCTGATCCGTGTGCGGCAAACACGTCGGGACGAGTGACCGAACAAAGTATGTTTTGGGGAATACAATATTAGTTTACAGAGGTTAGAGTTTCATTTATAACTTTCATACTATTTGTGACAGGTTCTTTGTTATGAGTAGGATTTGATGTACGATTATGTAGCTTTCAACTATCCGTAGACGAGGAGTTTAGATGCTCTGGTTTCTTAGTAATTTTTAGTAACCTCAAAAATGTACCTGAAGGGCAAAGTGGATTGGGCAAAATGGATACCATATTCACTATGCCCGGTCACGACAAGTCACTACAACCGAACCTGGAAGTCCTTCAATTTTAAGATCTCAAGACAATGCTACCATTGAAGGCCGTCCTTATACTCCCATGGGATCTGAAACAACAGAATAAGCCCAAGGTAATGATGTTCCCGCCGCTTCACCCAAACCTGGATGTTCTAGGAACTACTACAGTCCTTCAGTTTAACGATCTATTCCTCAGCCTGTTAAAACAATAACAACACGTAAGCGACAGCTACAGAGATCTACACTCTTGACAAGTACTCCAGTAAAGGACAATCTCAAACAAAAATTTAAAAAATCAAAAAAGACTGTCATGTAGTAACTAGATGATGTTTCAACTAAAGCTTCTCAAAACACTGTTAAAAAGACCACTACCAAAAAGACTAAATCAAAAATCTCTGCTACAAAAAGTTAGGACTGCATAAGAGAATGATAAGAAGGAAGTAAAGAAATTTGAGATTTAAGGTGCATTTTCTGTGATGAAATGTTCATTGAAGAAGATGATCAGCCAACGGAAAACTGGTTACAATGTCGTATTTGTATTTAGTGGTGTCATAAAGAGTGTTCAGCACTGATAACTGCAATGATTAGTATTGTAGCAGAAAAATGTTTTTTTTTAACATGCTCCTAAATTTTCGATGTTGACTTTTTTGAGTTTAATTTCTTTGTTTGTTATAATAATTACTGCAATAATTAGTATTGTAGAAAAAATGTTTTTTAATATGAGCCTTTAATTTTCTATGTTTATTTTATTTTTAAGTTCAATTTATTTGTTTGTAATGACTACAATAATTAGCATTGTAGCAGAAAAATGTTTTTTGGATATGTTCCTTTAATTTTCGATGGTCATTTTATTTTTAATGTTTAGTTTCATGACAAATAATGTTGTTGTTCGCTTTGCCCTAGTACCGAATCCACTTTACCCGGGGTATTGGGCAAGGCGGATATTCATGCTATTGTTGAAAACTGGCCTTATTTCTAATAGTGTAATTAATATTAAGGACAACTGTTATTGCATTACGTAAGTTCATTAAATGAAGACTGATTATAAACATTTGTTTCAATTTCTAAAGTTATAACTAAGCGACAATAATCAAGAAGATTTTAAGATGTTCACGTTGCCCGGGTTTCCCCTATATAAAGCAGAGTTGAAAATAAATGAGAATTTCACAGTTGCAAAAGTGCAATTTCTAAGTTCTAACATTATTAGAATTAGTGTTTCTGCACGAATTGGAACTGCAACATTTGTAATGAAATTCAAAAAAAAAAAAACTTCAACATAACCATGACTAGTCATTTACCCTTAGTCATACAAGAAAACGGCAGCTAACTAGCGCCGGTCAACCCTACACATAAAAGAATTTGCTTGTTCTGGTGTTGGATAACTAAACCATAGAAAACGATTCTTTATGCTTTTTTTTTTTTTCTTTAGCGACATATTTTTACTCAGTGCCACAAATTACTAGTAACATCAAGACAATATACTTACTTTAGTTTCATAAAACGCAATATTGTTTTGGTCAATTTTGGAAAAAAGGGGATCATATACACTGTCAAATGCGGTCACATGATTGATTGCAATACACCACTGCAATCCATATTGTACCATCAAATAAAAATTAATTTTCAATCTATGTTTTGGAGAAGTTAAACTTTATGATAAGTGAAAAATATTAAGAAACGGATCTCTTAAATATTGTATAAAAAGTACATTCTTCATTTTTTCCACATAACATCTAGCTTTATCAATACAGAACATCTAGCTTTATCAGTACAGAAACACTCAACGCATTCAACTTGCGTCACTCATTTAAAAATGTATATTTTAATTCCAAATACAAATACCTTTTTTAACATTTTCGTTAGTTTGGTCTTTCTTTCACTTTCTTATACTGCATATTTCATTTGAAAACGCATCACTATCACAGCATTCCATTATTTCGCTATTGGTTTCAATTCCCGGTATCTCGCCATGATCAACAAAAGCATGCAAATACAAGTCCTATTTCTCCGTTGGTTGCTGAAATTATCAAAATTTGATGTTGCTAAACAAATAAGGTACTTCAGAAGATCTCATGAAAGATTACTTGCTTTGTCATGAGTATTGTCGATCTCTTTTGTTTAAATTTTTATCAGTATTCCCCTTATGTTTTGAAAACACGATATTTAACTTGCGTCGAGTTAAATGCTCTGTAAAAGGCAAGTCTAATTTCCGTTACAGGTATTTAAATGTGTAGTGATATTTACTGAGAAGTTTGCTACAGTCGTGCACTCCTAACTTAATTAAGAAAATAACTACCAGCCTTTTTTTTTAATTTAGTACTATAGGTTCATTCAAAAATATTTTTGTATTTTGGAAAGTCTGGAAAGTTACCGAAGATGTGTTGTTATTATATGAAGGAAAATATCGAATCTACTTTTAATGTTGAAAAAAAAGGAGGGTGGAGGATCTGTTTCGACGCTTGGAAACGTTTTAACTCGAAAAACATGTTCCGACCGTTTTTTCTCTCATTTTCTTTTTTCTTATATTATAAACCGTAGCAAAAATTTCCCATAGAACGACTAGCTCTTAAGTATAATTTTGTGCATTTGCACAAATCCACATTAAATTCAAACTGTACTAAGATAAGTGTTCGTTAGCAAAACTGTTTCAAAGCAAAAATGTGTGCTAAAAATCTAAACGATAAAAAACTCAACTTTGCACAACCAACGGAAATGACGATTAAAATTTTACATCTTTAATAGATATCGTTACTAAATTTGCAGGGAGTTTCTTTATTTTGTAATTATTAATACGCATGTCTTAGTAGTGATTTTGTCACACAATAGCTGAGAAAATAGCATAGGCAATTACAAAAAAAATTCCATGTGTAAATATAAAGGATACTTCGAGTACACTTTTGCAGCTTTTTGAAATCAGTAAGATCATTATGGGTTTTTAAGTAAGTATTGCTAGAACTAAAGAAAACAGTTAAAATAAACTCCTTTCTAATGAATAACATTCCTATTTTGCTAAAGGAAAAATGACGTGAATGACTCAATAAATAGCGTGCAACGGGAATATTTAAGTATTTACAGGATATTCTTTCTTTGCATTTATTTAAACAGTCACGAAGTTTTAGTCATTGAATCCGTTTCCTCGGGAAAGAGTTATAATTTGAAGAAAAAAAAATAATTTGTCATAAAATATATTGCCACGAAGTAAAGTGACAGCCATAATAATATATGCACTATTGAAAAAATCTGGAAATGAATAATGGATCTTCAACTCTGATATTTTCCGGATGCTTACTTTTGATCATTTATGGTTTGAAAGTTTTACGTAAACTAATGAAATGCGCTTCTGTGTAGTCTGTATTGGTAATTGAATATTTTTTTTTCATAATTTTTCTAATACTCAATCGATATAATTTTTGGCAAAGATAGACATCTTACAAAGATAGAGAATTTTTATTGACGGTTAAAAGAATGTACTTTTATCATACTGGAATTATTGATAGTTTACTGTGTATCGAGTTATGCTTTATCATATGTATACGATACATTCGACAGTAATAACTGTTGTCAGTTAAATGCTTATTCGTCACATATTGTAAATCTTTTCTAAGTTAATGGAAATTTAAAAACCTAAAAAACTTCCTTTAAGAGGATCTTGAAATTTAATATAAAAAATAAGAAATTTAAAATGTTTTGCTCGGCGGAGCAATGAATTGTTCGAAAGCATATTACATAAAATTACAAATAAATATCAAAATATGAAAAATTTTGCCTTCACCCGAACCATAGAAATTATAATAAAACAGCATTCAAAGAGAAAACAGTTTTTTTTTTTTTTCACATAGTGAACTGCACTAAGAATATTATTTAAGGAGTTTACTAAATAACATTATTATAAGTGATCGTTTTCTTAATTAAATGATGTTTTATAGAGGCTGTTCATTTTAATGGAAGCCTCAATTGACTCTCTTATTCACTATCATCTAGACGCAGTGAAAAGCAAAGGGGTATAAGTGTCAGAATTAAAAATTGAAGAAAACCAGTTCAAATGGGAGTGAAAACCTGTCCTCTGTTTTGGACTAAGTGATAGAGCAAAACTAGTAGTAGTCTTAGTTGGTGCTTATATACGAAGGAATTTAGAAATAAACTTTGAACTAAAGGTTTGAACTTTAAACGTGCTTGATTCGAATCTTTAAAAAGTCCACTTGCATCACTTTGCTTCTCACTACCTCATAAACAATGCGCCACAAAAGTTTAAGCACACACTAGATGTTTCAATAAAATAAAAAAATGTACACCATAGTGCTTTGAAATTTTTAGTTTGTCTAAACAATTAGACCTAAAATTCATGTTTGAAATTCGGAAACAATTAACTGAAAGAAAGACAATACAATTCTAAAAATTACAAAATTAGGAAGTCGGAAAAAAGTTTGTGCACAAATATTTATATTTCACAAAAGCACAACATTATTCCAGCTGTCGATATCGTTTCGATTACATCTGATGAGATTTAATGCATGATTTTACTGATACGAGATTATGAGAGGTTTCAGAGAGAGTCAGTAACGGAATTAGTCGTTTGCTTATTTGAACCTTTTTACTGATGGTACTGCGTCCCATTCTTGTGGATGTCAGTTGAGAGAGTTCCCCGGATGTGATCCAGCAGGTTAAGGCCTGACCTGAAGTCAGCTCAGGATTTAGCCTGATTTGCCTTGTGCTTGAAAGTCAGCTGAAGTCAGATCAAGCCAATTCATCATACTGCTATTCTGAGATGCAAACCGTTCTTATGTACAGCTGGAAGTGTCTATCAACGATTACTGAAGGGTTTTTCGGAACCACTTAAGGTTCATCAACCGGCATCATATCGCACCTTGACAAGAAAAGTGACACAACTCAAAATTTGGGGGAAATGTATTGACTACTGATTGAAAACCTATATAAATATGCTCTTTCTTACCACAGAAACTACGACTAAATTAGCTTTCATAACTGGTGCATGGTGGCGTAAAAACGAAAAAACCAAGAATGACACATTATTAAAATTTCATAATTTAAATAGAACATTTTCGAACTTTAAAGATGCATTATTCATTTAGACAACAAAAACTAACCAGTAAACACCACTTACTATTTTTTTTTGCAAGTATTGCAAACTCAAAACTAAATCTTTTAAAACTACTATTGCATTAAACCTTAATTTTCTCCATTGCTGGTTTTTTTTTTTTTTTTTTGAGCTGTGTTACTTTTTTTGCCAAGGTGCGCTATGTTGGCTCAGAGTTTCTTTACGCTTTTTGGAGTTTTCTCAATCATTTAGGAAGCAAAGAGAGGTATGTCCACGGTATCCAAACGCGTCCCATACCATAAGCGAAACTTCTGACTTGTTGCCTAATGTATATGCTCTTTAAATTTTTTCCCAAGTCATACCAATAGAATGAAAACGTAGATGGACAATCTAAATTCAATTTTTGTTCATCAGAGAAAACAACACTAACTTATTCGTCTTGCATACGTGGGTCATTCCATGCGAAATGAGCAAAATTCACAAAAAAGTGGTGCCGCATGGTAATAGATTTTCATGAAATTTGGTATACAGGTTCCTTTTATGCCTATATAAAAATATCTAAAATATTTTGGCTTAATATGTTCTATTTTAGTAGTTATATGCGATTGAAAATTGGTCACATTGAACAGTATTCTCATAAATGCTAAATGTTGCATTTTTGAAGGCTTCTATTTTATTAACTATTTAATCAAAACAAAAGTTATATATTGTTGTAATCTATAGAGTAGGGCAATTCATCTAATATGAGTAAAATTTTCAAAATGATTATAGTTAACTTTTGACCCAGTTTTTAAAACTAAATTTATTTCAGTTTTCTCATAATTAAGCATTATATTTATTAATCTCATTCTTTAAGGAATGTATTAGCTTTGCTGAAATCTATACCCAATAACATGCTAAGTATCATAAAAGAAATACCTTACTTTTGAAGTTGTATTTTAACTCCTTTGTTTTCAAAATCAGTTTTGAACTTAGTGAAATTTTGTAAAATGATAATTTTCCCCTTCACATAGACACAAAAATTTGAATGAGGGAAAATTCAGACAACTTTAAAATTTTGCAAGAATATAGAGAAGTATTTCTACTATTTGCTTGAAGAAACTCGGAATTGGTTTTCGATTTCTAAGCTTGAAATAAAATTCAGGATAATAGCATTTTCTTTGTGTTTTATGTGAAATTAAAAGAATTCAAAGAGCTAGATAAACGACTAAATGATGCAAAAGTAAATATATATATAACATTTATTTCAAATTTTAAAAATTAACTGCTGTAATGTGAGTTTTATAAAAAAAATTGCGGATAAAATTTATATCTCAATTAATAATAACAATAATAACTTCAACAAAAGCATTAAATAAAATGGTGCTTTTTTTCTTTCTTTGCTCTCCACAAAAAAAATCTTTCAATCTGGCTAAAAAATTGTGACTCATTTTTTTTTGTAGGAAAATATAGTTGAAAACATTAGTAGTACTTTCATTAATATATTTCAAGTAGTTTCAGACAAACATCTTCTTTAATAGGCCATGTGTACTACGGTGACGGTCCATGTGGATTCAGTAACTTAATAAGAAAATCGCTTATCTGAAAAGATATCGATGCATAAAATCAATGTGTAGAAAAAAATTACCTAGCCAAAAATAACCGCTATATATATGTAACAAACAAATGAAATTATTGATGTTGGATTTTAAGACTGATCTCTGAACTCTTTCTCTTCAAACATATGCTCCTTTCACTGATGATTGAGATAAATCTGAGATAAAAAATTTAGGTGTTCAATTGTTAATTGAGTTGAAACGATGATAATTTCATTTCTTTAAAACACCTATGGGCACTTTAATTGTTATTGAGCCTAACTTTCAAGATAGATAATTTACTCATGAGACAGAAAAAAAAAAATATTTAAAAAAAATATTTTTTTATTGTAGCAGGCAGAAGTTGAAACTATCTTGCAGTTATAAGTGGATTATTGTATGTCGTATGCATACATGTTTTGACGCATAATAGTTTGAAAGTTTTATCGATATGCCATAATATACAGTTTTGCGATTGATAGTAGAAAGAAAAATGATCTGCTTTCCATCGAAAATTAGATTAATTGTGTGGCAAATGTTGTTCATTTGGCAATTTTTATTCCGGATAAAAAAGCTATTGCTAAAATAGACGAGTTTTGCAACCAAAAGAATCATTTTGTTTCAAAGAACGTTGCAGCAGGACGGTTGAAATAAATGGGTGTATTTCGTCAAATATACTTATTCATAGATAAAACAATATCCTCAAACTCATAGCCCAATCTCAAATGCTATTGAGAATTAGACGAGATGGTCCTCTCTCTTAATCTTTAAACTCAGTTTGTTCTTTTAGTCATGTTGACATGATACATTTTCTAGAAACTTTAGAGTTATTTTTTCCTATACCACGGTGGAGAGGAAAATTCAACTTTCAGTGGCACGATTATATTTAATTATGCATACTGGACTATTATATACTTCACAATAATTAAGGAAACATTTCATCAAGTACTTCATAAACATACTTTTGAGAAAATGAAACATGAAATAAATGGCTAAGTCTTGATCAACTTACAATGAATAGCCGTAACTAATGGAATTTTGCCTTAGTTCAAGTTACTCTAGTAACAAAAGTACGTTGATTGAAATTATTAAAGTTCAGTATTATCTAAAAGACACTTCACTATGTTAGGTAAAAAATATTAAGTTACTTAAGGGCATTCCCTCATGTTCAAACAGACTTTTGAAATAGAGGAAAAAATGAAAATTTCGGAAATTTTTGATTTTTTAAAGTACGATTTCACTATTAAGAAATTCAAAAACAATTACTAAATCAGAGCAGATAGATAGTTGTAGATAATTTTTCAATCTGAATCCTTTTTGCTGTTACTTTTTTATTAAAAGAACGAGAAGAGTGATTTGAAATCTAAAGTAAATTGGCAAGTTTTCGATCTTTGTTAATATCTCAGATTCAAAAAAAACTCCGAGTAAATTTTACTTTCCCCTTTCCCAATAGAGTTTTGTTTGTAGAATGTGGAAATATTTATTTTTTTTAGTGTACGTTTATAACTTACGGAGTTATTGAGTCACAAACTGGCTGCCATGAACTCTGAAAATTTAGGCTTAGCGTAAGCATCAACTTCTAATTTCAATAACAAAGCAACAAACAGTTTTTAAACTTCCATACTTTGCATGCCCTCATATATATGCATGAATTACCTAAATAAAAATTTTCATTGAAATCTGAGACATGTCAGTCACAGCTGATTTGCTCATTTCGCATGGAAATGACCCATGTGATGTTTTGCCATTGAATTCCTACCTTTTGTGTCATTGTTTCAGAAAATGCTTACGAGAAGATTTTTGATTTTTGATGAAATTTTGTTCGGTTATTCATATGCATGTGGTGTCAAAGGAAATTTTGAGAGCCAAGTCTAATTTTTATGTGATTAAGAGACAAAGTGCTAAGAAGAACCACATTTTTAATTTTTCTGTCTTCTAAAAATGTGGTTATTCCCGTCCCTCCCGATTGTTATACCTGTGCTTTATTTGCTCTTTATGTTTCAAAATGATAAAAATACCACGTATGGACCAATGTAAAATAAGTGGCATATACAAAAAGAATATACCTATAGCTTTCAGCTTTCAAACTTTTGCATTTTCTCGAAGAGAGAACTGCGGAAATTTCGACAACTTCCCTAATCCCTGATCAGTCACCCTAAATCCCTGATCAGTCGCCTAACTTTGCAGTCAAAAAAAAAAGTCTTCACGACCCTAGACTAATCATCTTTGATAGATATTTGCTTAAAATGCCATTTGTACATAATTTTTTGCGAAATCAAAAAGAAAACATTGCGATTTTTTTGACCCTACTGCGCGTGCGCGACGCAAAGGAGGGTAATGTGTTTATGAGTCTATGTATGTATGTTTGTTTCTATGTGGCGTTGTACAGGCTAAACGCCTTTGCCAATGTTGATAATTCTTACGTCAATCGATTTGTCTTAACCTTGGGAGTGTCACTAAACACATGAAAGTGATCAAAATTCACCATATCAACAATTAGTCGCCATATTGTCATTTCGGGATTGTGTCGCACGCTACCTGCTTGCGACAAATGCTGGTAGCGTTTTCATTGCCTGAACTTTTTGTTTACTAAGTCTACTATTTCGATTTTCATCTCTAACATGTCGCATGTTTTTGTCTTGCTTCAGGGGACTGAGTTTTGCGACGCGTACTTTCTTGACGTGCTTTTTTAGTCATGCTAAAAAGATTTGACTGACGAAGTTTCCGAGGTGAAATTTTTGGTAAAGGTCAAGCATATGTAGCTTTAAGACGAGTTAGGTCCCTAGAGGGACTAGTAAATCAGTAGTTTAGACCATCGCAGGTTGCTTAATAATCCTCACGATATAAACTCTCTCAATAAAATGCAAGATTGTGAAATTGTCTGTCTTATAATCATAATCACTAAGTCAAACAAAATTAACTAAAAAGTGTAAAATAAAAAATAATTATTAAATAAAAACAAAAAAACCCGACTGCGTAAAAACCAAAAAAAAACTAAAAAGAAAAAAATATAAGCCCAGTAGTTTAGAATGTTATTAAGTTGTACTGAATAACTACAACATTGAAATAGTTTTTATAATCGATACACAAATAAGACAAATCATAAAATTCAAAAGCATAATAGAAGGATCAACAGTCGGGGCCCAATCAAATTTTATGTTCCTTGATTGGTTAAAAAAGAATGGGCCCCGACTGTTGATTCTTCTATTCTGCTTTTGAATTTTATGATTGGTCTTATGTGTGTACCGATTATTAAACTTATTAAACTTCAATGGTGTATTTATTTAGTAGTACTTAATAACATTCCAAACTACTGGGCTTATGTATTTTTTTCTTCTTAGTTTTTTCGGTTTTTACGCAGTCGGGTTTTTTGTTTTTATTTAATAATTATTTTTTTTAGTTTCCGGTTCTATTTATTATTATTATTATTTTAAACTACAGGTATGTATTCAGGATCACTTACTGTAGATATTTCAAAGCATTCCGTTGAACAGTTTTCTTTTTGTTACAATATTTGCTTTGGGGTGCTATAATGGTGTAATAATGAAAACTGTATTTTTGTGGTTTCGGGTATAAGAGGGGGGACAATTCTCTGAGAGATCAAGTGTATCCCCACTCTCTCTCCCCGTTTTATTTTATTTACCTTTTGTAATAACGTCTCAATAGACATGCAAGTTTTTCAGCATAATTTTGATAACTTTTGATCTTTGTGGGCCAAACCTCTTTCTAGTGGGAAGGTTCGGCCCAGTCTGGACAATCTTGAAAAATCACTAATAAAAATATTACTATAAAAACAATAATGTAAACGTTGCCAGAGATTACAAATAACGAAAAATGTCAATTTGGAAAGTTTCTAACAGAGAAAATATTTTCGTAAAAAGTGTTTCCAATGATACGTTTTCCCCAAAATACTGCTGTAGATGTTTTATAAAAGATTCGTATTAACTTTAATTTAAATAACTTTAATTTCAATCACAAAAAGTCCTGTGGCAAAAACTGAATGTTTTACTTTTTCTTCATGTATCCCACTACCAATCTTTTTTCAAAAAAATATTTAGCCTTTTTTAAACACCAAAATTACTATTTTCGAAACAAATTCCTTTCATAAAAGTTTTATTACAAATGAAAGACGAGTACAATACAAAGCATTGGATAATATTATTACCTTTAGTTTAAACAATCATAAATATTTCTACATTCAAACCCTCGTCGTAAACATAAAGTAGTAAAGTTTTTAAAACATTTTGCTGCGCTATGTTTTTTTATATATTGAAAAAGAATACTTTTTTTGAAAAGAGAACAATAGAAAAAAAGCTTATCTTAGAAATAAAGACTTTTGTGCAAACGAAAAGAAAAATATTCTAACGTAAATGTAAAAATTCAATTAGCAACGAGTTTAACAGCAGTTTCTGTTAATGTTTCATTTTTCATTATTTTTGCACTTTGTCATCTACTTTACGTGAGCTACATTGTGCAAACATTGCTTTCCTCAGAAAATAAATCACAAAACAACGTACAGTTCGAACCATTTTACTGTTGTTTGTGAGGAATCAAAAAATCGTTTCTTTAAAAGTATCTCAAAAACTCATTTTTCGTAGATTCTGTGATGATCCTACCCACAGCAAAACGTAGCCTTAGTCTTTGTTCGTTTAAGTTTTTTAGTAGCTTTTGTTAAAATTTAAATGCATAAAATATAGTGTGACATAAAAGAAGAGTTATCAAGCATGAATGAAGAATACAACACGTTATAGAATTGTATTTACGCAAAAATATTTTAAAACCTCAAATCTTTGGAGTACTTCTTATCCGAAAAATGACAAATTAGTATTCAGAGACCGTAAATGTTGCTTTTAAAAATGAAAGACGAAACTTTTTATTCGTAGAATATGATGTCTCCTTTACACGGTGTAATATTTTGAGAGGGAAGCTTTTTTTTTTTTTTCCACTGAAAGTGAATGAATGTTTCTCACGCAAAATGCCTGTGAATAAATTGGAAAAACTGCATAAATATTTGATGTAAACGAAAAAAAAAAGTTTAATAATATTAAGAAAAAAAATTACCTGAGAAAATTATTAATTGTAATGTACTCGATGATGACTTTTTGGAAATAATTTTATTCAGAGCTAATTGAGCCTAACTTTCGTAAAATCAAAATACATCTCATAAGACATGTTTCACTCACACGCTTCAATCACTCCAAAATAATTCCATATTTCCATCTTTAAGAGGCAATTAATGGAATAATCTGTTGCGATTGATTTAGAGACTATGAATTTTTCCTTTCAAGGAAAATAATTTTCTTAAGAACTATAATAGTTCTACCACTTTTTATTTTTTAGATTTATTATTAAAGCAGTTGACACTCTTTTTGTCATTGAATAACACTTGTAAAAACCTACAAAACGTGTTGAGAATGTGCGTAAATCATTCCAATATTAACCCTCTAGCCCTGCAATTTAAAAAAAGTGTGGTTTTTTCCCCCCTGTTTTAGTACTTAGCCATTTCTTCACAAATAAGTTCTTTAATTCTCTCACTAGTGTATCTAATTTATAATCTTTCATTGACTATATTTTTTATTGAAAAATAAATATGCTGTGTTGCTTAATAAAAGCTGAGTAATACTTCAAAATCACATGACGAAGCAGTTAACGCTGAAACAGTCTTTCCTATGATTCTATAAAGTAATTCAGTTGATCACTGTAAAGTTATTGTGAGGACTGAAGTCACAAGCAAACTGTTTTTAAAACAACGAGTTGCGCTATAAATTCAATTAAATTTGATTTTATATCATTTCGTCGAGTTCAGTCCGCCGAGTAAAGCAGACAATTCGCTAGTTAGCGATTGGCCCTTAACCAAATCCTAGTCAGTCCATCCCTAGGAGGAAACTTTCTTCAACATTTCAACTAACTGGGAATCAAATCATCAGAAAGTAAACGGCTTTCAAATTTATTTTTATCCTGAATTCAAGAAGATTCTATGTAATGACAAAAATGCTAGTCTAGTTATTTCTATATCAATTTCAAGCCAATAATAGTCATTCTAAAGGAAGAAATATTATTCAATTTAGATGTAGTTTTGTTTGGTAGCCAAGACACAGCACTGTATATTAGGGTGGTTCAAAAAAACTTTTTTTCAGCTAGAGCCCAGGACACCCCCTATTTATTTTTTTACACTTACTAACAGTATTATGCTGTAAACATTTTAACTGCTTACTCAAATTTTAAGACTGTGCTCAATGACTCCTCAATTTAACATTAGCCGGAGCATAATAAATGCCAAAAATGTAGAAAAGTTTTATTTTCCCTGCTGTTTTTTTTGTAAATTATTATTTTATTGCAATGCATATGCATATTGTTAGTGCATATTATAATGTGTAGCACTTTTTTCAGTTCAACGCATTTTTTTTTTAATCTCCCTCCCCATACGTTGGAAGTTTGGGGCAGGGGGTGAGCACCCTCTTTCAGTTGAAATAGGAAGCTAAAATTCTTCCAGTATATTGCTATCCACAAGTGCAAAAATATTGAGGGGTGTCCTGGTATCTTGGAGAAACTTTTTTGCACGTATTTTTGAACCACCCTACTGTATATATTGCAAATTAAAAGTATTTTATAACTTTAATTTGCTTTCTTTTTCAGTTTAAAAGATAACATAAATTGAACGGACATGCATCGATCAGCATAATTCACATTATTCATGTTAGAAAATGCCATGTAAGTTTATGAGCAGTAAAAGCATTTAAATTTTCTTACCAAAATAATCCCATTGAAATGTGATAAAACAATCGCTTTTATTCATGGCCCCCCTAGGTGAACGAGTAACACACCACAGTGAATGAACAGTTCACAATTTTGTGAAAAACTTTGATTTCACAAAACTTTTCTTAGATTCATTGGTAATTGTAACTTCATTCCATAAAACTCCAAAACGGAAACAGACAAGAAATTGTGTGTTTTGTCCAGTAGTTTGATATGTGCAATAACTGTGGAGCTGAATGTTTTCCATTTGACCCCCGCATGACACTTGGTACAGGGCCCTAAATATTCTCTCATTTCTTTCTTCACACATATCAGTAAAATGGATTTTTAGTCTCACGTATCAAGTGTTACAATTATTAACGGAATTATAAATTTCTGTTAAATAAAGAGTGCTTAGTGTTTATTTACTAATCCAACTCACTAACTGGAAAATACAACTTTTTTCTGCTTAAGCCTAACAGAAATTTTGATATGATGAAATTTGGCATGGAAAAAAAGGGCTTTTATTGAACATGGTTTAAGAGCAAATCGAGATTAAACAAATAGCTACGATTTTAAGTGCCTAACATGCAAAACGAAAAAAATCATACAAGCGTTGAGAAAGACAAATAGTTTTTTTTTTAATAAGGAGAAAAAGTTAAAATGAACCATACGAGTTTATGCATTAAGAAATAAAGATAAAAATGCAATTTAAAAAAAGGAGGAGAAACTAAAACAAAGTTTTTTTTTTGTATTATTAGGCCATTATATTACTGTTTTTCAAAAAGTAGTCACTATTATTCAACTTTTAGTTCCGTTTCGTAAAATAAATATTATTTCAAAAAAACTGAAAAATAAATCAGAAATTGCTTAATTTCATACAAAATAAAAAATAGTAATGAATCTAAAAACATTTAATACAAATGTAACAGCAAAATATTTTATTTATGCAAACAAATAGTTAGTGATAATAGTAATAATAATTAATAAAAATAGCTAATAATAGCAAATGCTTATACAATAAAATGCAAATACCTTTCATTTACATATGCCAAGCGACTTTCAAATAGAAAAATTCATGAATAAAATTCATACAGAACTTACTCACGCGATTTCTTCATGAACAAACACCGAATATGTATGTGACAAAAGTCTTCACTGATATTTGTCCATTCATTTCATGTGCTTTTTTATCGGTTAAAGTAATTATCACGAAAAGAAAACTAGAAAAAAAAGTCTCTTGGTCTTTGTCAATTTAATAGAGAGAGAGAAAGAGAAGAGAGACGCGTTATTGCAATGAATTCTAACTACTGGTATCATGAAAATCACAATAATTTTGAATTTGATGTACGCTGTCTAAGCTAGAAGAAATCCTTAATTATATTATTTTATAAACTTTTAAAATTTAAATTTTTATATTTGTAGTAAAGTTTAGGATTTTAAATTCCTGAAATTTTTATAGTTTTTCTCCGTGCGTTTGGTTTCTCCGACGTCTGTTTTGGCGATTTCCATAAATTTGAGCATTTGTTGTGGGTATTTTTGGGCTCCTCTATAATAAATTTTCTTCGCTCGTTTTATAGTTTTGCTATGCGTTTGGTTTGTCCGACGTCAGTTTTGGCGATTTCCATAAATTTGAACATCTGTTGTGAGTATTTTTTGGCTAAGTAATTATAAGTTTTCTTACACAATTCTGATAAATAGTGAAATAGATGGAATTATTATAATATTTTCTGCAAAACAATTCCTAACACTACAAAACCTTTTCATATACAGGACACAAGAACTAAAGAGGGGTGTATTTTATTTTTCTGAACCCCATAAAAGAGTTCGGTACGAATTTTTTTAAAGTTTTGATCCGTTCGTTTGGTTGTCCGGCGTCAGTTTTGGTGATTTCCAAAAATTAGAGCATCTGTAATGGGTATTTTTGTGCTCAACCATAATAAATTTTCTTACACAATTCCTATGAATATAGTAAAAAATGGAAATATTATAATGATATCTCAAAAAACTATTCCTAACAATACAAAACTATTTTATATACACTACACAAGAACTAAAGAGCGATGTACTTCATTTTTTATAAATCCATAAAAAAGTTTCGAAGAATTTTTTTTTATTAAAGAGCTAAAAATACTCATCTTGAAACGGTCAAACACTTTTAATCCAATCCTAAAAATGCGCGGGCTTTAGGCAGTTTTTGCGACCGAAATACAGCGACATTTACAGACATTTTATTTTTCGATTAGGTCCTCATACATAGTAGGTTTAACACATTACATCAACGTTTAAAAAACGGATTTCAAAAATACGTTGTTGAAAGGGGAGAATTTAATCTCAAAGTATTCAAATCATGTTAGTGGTTGCTGGTTGTATTCTCTTATATTTTTAGCAATAAAAAAAAATATTGCGCTTTACTCGAAGGTCCAGTGAAGGTCATTAATTAATAAATAAAATATGTTGCTGTTACATTGTTTTTTTAAACTTTTTGATTTATATTTATATCGGACTTCTACTGTTCGCGGATTGAAAAAAAAAAAGGTTTTCTTTTAACTCTACACTTTTTACCTAAAAAATGTTGAAATTAGTTTCGTTATGGTTATTTATTTTTAAAGCACGCTAAAAGAAAAGTACCCCTCCCCCTTCCCACTTGAACTTCACATTTCAATTACTAGCATTTTATCTTGCTCGCAGGGAAAGATTAATTCAAAATCCTTTTGAAAATAAGAAATACTTTTTTTTTCACAAATTCCTTATTCCTTTATATCAATATTTTTCCTATTCTATCATTGCTTTCAGTGAGGTGGCACTCTCTGCGAATATAAAAATGGTTTTCGTGTCTATTCTCAATTTTATGGGAATGAAAACAAAATTAACGACGGCGAGAAAATGGAAAAAATTAAATATTTTTATGTTTCACTTCACATCCTGTATTCGGGACTTTCAATACCTTTCGCTCAGATTGATACAAATCTAATTTTAAAGGTGTATAATGAGAAGTAAAAGATCTACATCAAGCTAATCAATCATCTCGTTTCTGTATTGTACCACTGGTTACAACTTGAACAAATTTATTTTATTTTTTTAAGAGAGAGGGGGAGATTTGTTTTGTAACAAATTTGAAGTTCAGTGCTTTATTGATTTCATAAAATGAAACCATTAAGATTATGCAGGGCGAGTCGAAACTCCTGGAAAAAACTTTAAGGGGTGCTAGAGGAGAGGATAAGAAGCAAGAATCATTAGGAACATATGGTCGCATACGCAATGCTGACGCGCTACATGCACACAAAGGCAGAAGCTAGATGATAAACAGATCATAAATTTATTACAACAGATCATAAATTTATTGCACAAAAACGATTTTACACAATATTTTAGTTTTTAAGAAAGGTTCAGAGCAGTTGTTAAAAGTTACGGCCTGTAGTAGCTCCAGCACACGAGTCACAACAAAGGCGCGACGATTGATGAAAGTTTGCCAAAATGGCACATTATTGTGACAGCGAGTGCTTTGTCATGAAATTTCGCATGTATAACAGCTGCAGGCCGCAAATTTCAACAACCACTTTAAATCTTTATGAAAAACTAAAATGTTGTTTGAAACCGTCTTTCTGTAACTAATTTGGGACCTGTTTTGCATTGTCAGTTATACTGGCTTTGTGTACATGTAGTGCGTCAGCATTGCGTTTGCGACCATATGTTCCTGTATGATTCGTGCTTGCTTTTCACACCTCTAACTATCCTTAAAGTTTTTCCCAAGAGTTTAGACCCAAATATTAAGAGTTTAGACCAAGTGAGTCCCCAAGTTTTTCCCAAGAGTTAGAGGTTACCCTGTATATAAGAATGGATGCGTGTATATAATCCATGTCAAATGTCTGAGCACACCCATGCTTTCAAAAAAATTTTGACAGGTGACACCGAAACGGTTTAAAACTTTGTCTATTGTACTTTTTTTATATTGACAAAGAATTACTGAGAAAGCTTACTTTGATCAAAGTGGCATTGGTGAGAATTTTACGCATTTAAGGCATTTGTTTGTCCAAATAATCCAAAGTTTGACGCTGTATGCGACTCCAACAGCAGTAAAAGGCGTTCCATGCGTCTTCTGTTTTTGTCAGCATCTGCTTCCGTACTTCCCTATATGGTTCAACTTACACAAGTTCTATTTTTGCCAGTTCAGGAGAATGTGGTGGCCACTCCATTTTTGTTATGATATAAGCATCCACTTGGCTTTTCCCATAATTACTTCAAAACTTGAAATCATGTTTTGGATCTTGTTTAAAAACAAAGAAATTTTCCAAAATTCGTGTTTCCGATACAGCAGCTATTACAATGTAGTGATTCATTTTTTGATCCATTATTCCAACTACATAACTAAATCACCAACTTCGCCAACAATCATTTTCATACGGTGTGCCATTCATGCTTTACTGTAGTATTTTAGCAATTGTGAAGGAAGATCTCATTGGGATGACAACGAAGAACAGTCAGATGATAAAGAGAGAAATGCTGAAGACTAGATTACTCGATCCAAAGGACCCTCTCTTCCTATTCATTGTGATTCTGCCAAGTTTTTACTTTTTGCCAAGGAATACCTTCCTAAAAATGTTTCAATCTCGAAGGAATGGTTTCTTTCCGCAATCCTACACTGAAGACTATAAGTTCCAAGCTCTGGGCCAGCGTCTTGTCCTATACCAAATTCTTGATACATCTGATAAATTAATAGTACTTTTACTTTTGCTAGTCACAATTAAGTTATCCTCACTAGTAGTTAGGTATGAACTACCGGTTAGTTTTCTTACAATATTTCCATCAGTTTATTACTTTCTTTCAATAGACCCCGACTCACTCTTCTGATGGATATCTTCAGTTCCAATTTCCCGCAGAAAATAACCCTCTTTTTTTTTTTTTTAATATGATGGTTTTACTTGACCATGTGTTTTGAGTCAATTAACAATTACCGTTATTATTTTTTTAGAATCTTCACACAATTTAACTGAAGTTATAGAATAGTGCATGGCCAAATAACACCAATTCGTATCTAATTTCATCTGTACATGAATATTGATGAATAGCGCAGTGGAATTAAGCAGGCAAATTGCAGTAAAGATTTGTTAACTCGCAGGTTGAAGTCGTTAATCAGATGTATCCGAAAATAAAGTGCACGAGGAACAATGTCTCTGAATTGTCGTTTGTGTGTTACCAAGAGGATTTCTCAAATAAATGTGTCTCATTATACAGACTAGCTTGCACTTTGTTTTCTAACATCAATAATGTTGCCCGTTTTGAAAACAAGTCAAATGAACAAAGTTTAGGATGGATACAATGTCGTCTATTTGTAAATTTCTGGAAAATATAAGAGCGTGTTCAGACTTTTGGAAATTGCTATGTGTGAATAATATATATAAGTATATTTATTAGGGTGTAGCTTAAAAGCTGTGAAAAAAACTGATTTTTTCATGTCTCACTCTTTTATTGAGTTCCATTTACTTAAAAAATGATACATGAACAGTTGGAAAATGTACTTCAATATTTAGAGGTAGCTCAAGCCTCAAAGTTGAGAAAATATAGCGAAATTTACGATTTCTTGAAATGTAACAAATGCGTTTGAAATTATCCCATTAATTTCAAAATTCGTAAACATTATTGCACATATCGACTGTTTATTTGAAATTAAAAATGTATTGTCTTAGTAAAGCCTAAAGCTTTCGTCTCTGCTAGCAGGATACTTTGTCTTTTAATAATTTGTAATAGGAATTGCTGGCTGTTTTCATCACGGGTTGACCCACTATATTCCAAAAGAGCAATTTCGCATTTGATATGACCATTTACTACTTCTAAGGCTTTAGTTCCATATTTTATCTGTTTAAAGTCCATTCTCCTTACTCCGTTAAGTGTTCCAGATTAAATCAAAGTTTCCAACTTGAAATTTTTACAATTGATGTAGTATTATTGACTCATATGCAACAAAATCTCAAAAGATCTTATTTTTAATTCAAATGAATTCAACACTGAGGTTTTTAAAGCAATTTCTACTTTAGCAGGGGCTTTATTTTACATAGCATTCACCAACACTATCAGATTTTTGGGGGACATGCTGACAGCTGTTAAATGAATCAAAACAAACAAGTCCTAATCAATATTACATGTAATTTAGAAAATTTACGCCTGAATTTGATTCTGAAATGATGAATTATTGAAGAATACTCAACAAGCGATCTTAGAAACAGAAGATTATAAGAAGCCCTGAAAGTTAGCAGTGTAGCCAACTAAGCTTGAGAATTTATAAAACATTGCATTTGATTCAGTCCTTCTCCTTTTGAAAATGATTTAAATTGAGCTTTGGATGTCTAATTCATGAGAAAATATGACTTAAGACATCCATCAGAAATGGTAGATTGCTCCCTGTGACATAAATGGGCAATTCCATTGTAACAGCTGTGACATTCAGAAACTGTTTTTGCTAATTAAACCAACATTTTGAGCACTAAATCAGTTAACAAATACAAACAAGCTATTTTCATCATATTTAACTATACATTTGCTTGAATAATTGAGCTGAAACAAAACTGTAGGACTTTTAAATTCTTTAAAGAAATTTTTAAAATCTTGTGACGGGTGTAACTCTTGCGAGACATTAGTTTTCACCTACACTCATATTTCTAGAAATTCCTGTGAATATTTTAATTTTTCATGACTATAGCATTTTTCCTATCGAAAAACATTTAAATGAAACTTAATACATGATATTTATGATGAATTAATATTTTTCTTACTGAACAGGAATTTTTTCGTGATGTGACGGGTGTGAAAAAGTGTGTAACGGGTTTGACATTGTGCAAAGTCCGCAAATTGGATGAACAATGTCTAAAAGAATAGTGATCAGTATACATATAACAAACTTTGCAATAGTGAATATACATAAATTTACATTTCATAAGAAAGATAGCTAGTAATGGTGTACATTCATGGTGTACGTTGATGAAATTTGTGCTCTAAAATGAGCTTCAGGCTTGAGACCATTCAGCAGATACGTAATGTTTCTTACTATTTTTGATTTTATATCATATGGCGTTAGTTTCTTCATTTTGCATTTGTTCATAAGACTTTCCATAAATAATACAATTTTTGCACAAAGTTATGAAATATGCCAAAGAAACAATACATTTCCGATCATTTTCTAAGGAATTTCTTACATCGGTATTAATACCGGTATTTCGGTATCACGTTAAAAAATACCGAATACCGGTATTGCATTTTTGGTCCGGTATTGCTATCCCTACTGACGACACAGAATATTGTAATTTACAAACCCTTCAATGTAATTGACATATTCGTACATGTGTCATAATAAAAAAGTTTTTCGTTGAAATATGATGCTTGTCCTGCATTTTTTAAACATGTTCATATACTCCCCAAGCCTGTTCACATATAGCTCCTGTAGGGGCACATGTAAATAATTTAAAACCTTTTTTTCTTTAACATATCATAAAGTTTTTTTAAAAAAATCAATTTTAAAATCTCCAAAAAAATCAATGACACACAAAAAATACTATTTAATCATTGGGACATTTTTCCCTGATAAATTTATAATATTTTTTTAAAAATAAAGAAATGGAAAAATATGTTTACATATGTACCCCCTTCTCCCTTTGTACTTAGAATAATCAGAGCAACTCTTTTAAAAACGTCAATTTACTTCGCATGCATGTTGATCCTTTAAATGATTTTGTTATTTTAGCAAACCGTCAGGGATTTTTTTTCCTTCAGATTTCAGTCAATTGTTTGACTTGTATGTTGCAAAATGTTTCTATAAGTTTCTAATGTCGAGGAAAATTTTTGCGTGTTATAAGTCACAAACATGCGAAAAACGTTGCCAGTTGACACCTCCATAAGAATGTAAGAGTTTTTTTTTTCTTCTGTTTGTTGTCGGTTTTCTATTTAATAGTTTGATTAAATTTTTACTTCAATGGGTGAGCTTAGGTTTTTCTTAATATGACTGAATTTACAAAACAATTTGTCATATTTTTACAGAAGTTTGAAAAACAGTTTAACACTGAAAGAGTAGAATGGTTTTCGGCAATAATGAAGGATTTTTTTGTTGAGCGTTGTAAAATGTAAATAGCAAGTTTAAATAAAATGATGTAAAGTACAAAGGTGAAAAAACACACATGGAAATCAAAATAAAATTGGTTTTATTTGATTGGGGGGGGGGGAATAACCTCATTTTAGCGAAATTACCTAAGCTCTTTCTCTGAGAAAATGCAGGTTGCAAATCATATTTGTTAATCTTCTTTAGTCTATATATTTCAATAAACACGACCCCATTTTGAATTATTGCCATGGAAAATTCATATTATTTCTAAAACACCTGTGAGCGGTGTTCTATGTCAACGAAAATGTATTAATATTTTTAGTAGATAAAAGTACTAGATTGTTCAGGTATATGCGCTTTTATATTATACAGGAAGATGAAAATCAATTTTTGACCAATGGCAAAAGCAATCATTCGTTTTTCAGAAAAGCCATTTCGATCTCAAAATATTGATTTTTCATTGTGTCAACGTACTGAAAAAACTTCAGGTGCAATATTTTTAGAAAAACTGTTGTATCGTTATTTTTTTTAATCGAAGTGTGTATAGACATTACTTCAGATAAATAAATTTCAAACTGACAGATAAAAAATAATTGAAATTTCAGTAAAAATTAATAAACGCAATCTTTTGTTCGCAAAACATCCTAAATTTTAATAACTACATTTTCAAAAAAGAAAATTGAAGCATTAATACTTTTTTTACAGGCGTTATTCTAAAAATAGGAAACACATAGTAACGAAGTCCACAAGCCCAATATCGTCGACTCTTATGTTTACGGAGCTGGTTCGATGTGTTGAACGTTGGTTTACGTTTGCAAAAAAAAATGTAGCTCAAAAAGCTTTTACATAAGTAATTTTTTTTATTTCAAAATCACTGGTACACCATAGTTAAGCTTCGATAACTTCATTCTGAACTACATAAAAGTTATCATTGCACAAGTAATACAGAAACGAATGATACCTGTCATTACCGTTAACAATGCATTTCCTTTAAAATAAAAGAAATGTTTCTTGTATCCCCTTTGATAGTAGGTGAGAATAAGGAGGAAGGGGACAGATGCATTTATATGGAAATAAAATATGAAAAAATGTTTCTATAGAATATGTATCATAAGTACCTGTAGCATTGGACAACCTGAAAATAATTTTTAAGGGTTTTTCCAATATTTACAATTAAAACTCTTTGAATTAAATTTTAATTTCATATTACTTGCCTCTAAATTGTGCTATTTTTTGAGTTGCTTCATTCGTTTGCTATAAGGAAATAAGTTATCTATAAGACCAAAACACGTGAATGCAATTTACATTGCAGAATTTAACTATAACTTATCATGATTCACAAACGTATGCAATTGGACGCAAGGGTAAGTTATTTATTTATTAATTTTTATAACAGTTATAACTTTTTAAGTTACTTTTAAAATAAGTTGACAAGTATGTCTCTCAGAGGTTGTAATTAGTAGTTGACAGCATTATTAGAGGTTATAATCAGCTGAATATAACAGTACATCGTGCTTTTGAAACGTGAACTCCTCCAGATTATCCAATTAAGTTACATTTTCATTATTTTTTTAACCAGAAAAACACGATTTTGGTTGATTTCATCATTTTTCATCGACTTTTTTTAATAAGTTGATCATTGTGCTTTTGTTAATTTACCGGCTTGTTTTTAATATTCATTATTTTTGAAAAGAAAATTAGCTGTTTTTTTTTTTAAATTTTGTTTTCGATTGTGACTAACAACAACATAAAATGTCAATTTGACTTTTATATTGCTTTCTGCACACGAAATGAGCACAGGGAAAGTGAAAAAGAACAAAACGCTACAATTTTCCTTCATACCACTCTCATATGATATTCATGAACGTTTTTTGTTTCAGAACACAGACCGATTGGTGTGAAAAGTACTAGGTCTCAAGTTTAGTCACGTGCATGCATAAAGCTCGTGAGGATCTCTCATTTAATAGTTTGCGTTTTCAGGTAATGATTTGGTTAAAATTAATGTATAAGTGTCACGTTCTTATAATGGATTGCGGTTGGATGAAACATCGTAGATTACATATTTCGGCAATGATGCAGGGTAATATATGATTACATTTTCGGTTACTTTTCTCTCGGCTAGTCAGAGCTAAGAATAAACAATATCAGTTAAAAATGTGTAATAGTTTTATTTTTATTTATTTTATTTTATTTTTTAATTTACTATATTATTTATTTATTTATTTATTTGAAAATAGGGAAAAAACACAATTTTGATCAAATTTTAGAATACCATTACTATTATACGATAAATGACGTTGTATTCGGAGAAACAATCATAATTAATAGAGATCAGTGTCTCAACGACAACTCAAATCGACTCAAAGGTAAAATTTTGAGGCTCTTTTTTTTTTTTTTTTTTAAATATTGTGAAAAAGAAATCCATATACTTTTGTTTAAAATCTAATAGAATATTTTTTTAAAAAAATTAAAGCTCCATTCAAGATAGATTTTTAGCATAAAACTTTTATTTAATTATCTAGTCGTGTATCTAAGGTCACATAAGGGGCTTGAATTTAGGCTACTACACCCGTATTCAGTACGTTCTCATTGTATTGTTATATCATTTTAGTTCATTAATGAAATTATTAGTTTACGTTTACTTTATTTTTTTACACATTTTAATTTTTTATTATCCTTACTTTATCCATTTATTTGTTTGTTAATTTCATGGCATTTATATCGGATGGTTCCATATTTTTAGTCTATAATTTTTAGAGAACTTGAACTACAAAATTACGTTTGCTATTACTAGTGTAGATATTATTGCTCCTAGTCCACTGTCAGAGTGAGAGTGGAACAAGAACTAGAGGTTATGTGTACGTGCCCAAACAACATGAGCGCACTAAATTTTATCCTTTATATATATATATATATATATATATATATATATATGTTAATGTATGTAACTATATATATATATATATATATATATATATATATATATATATATATATATATATATATATGAACTGCTGCTATTATGGAACAGTCAAGAAATATGAAATACCTCGGATACCTCCAATCAGAGCCCGCTCTGATGGCAGCCTATAGTACGTTAAACTGCCCCATGAACAACTGAAAAACAACTCTCATTATACAGGGAAGCAAAAGTTTACCGCTTGTTGTTGCTACGCCATTCGTTCAAGAATATTGTGCGTTTTGCGTTTTTTAGGAGCTTCTGCAAGTAAGTTTTCAAACATTCCAATCTACTTGTGCACATGTGACTTGAATATCGATTTTAATCATAATATGTCCCAGAGGAAATGTAGTTTCTTTCTGTTGTCAGTTTTTAGCTGACGATGTTTCTACATCAATTTCAAGATTCTTTTTTCAAAATGGCATGCTGGGTGTGTTGGAATGCCAGGTATTCCGCAATCTCCGTCGCAACTCTACTCAGTTAAGAGTTTTGATGTGGTTATTACTAATGCGACTAAATCAACAAGAACTTAACAGATACATAAAAGCTAGATACAATTTTATAGCAGATTATCCTCCACATGAAGAAGTGTTAAAGGATCAAATGAGAGACAGAGTGAACCAGAAGCAGTCTAACAGCAAAAAAAAAAAAAAAAACCTAGCGTTCAAAGTTTTCGAATGATTTAAACTCCAATTCCGACTTTTTTACTTATTTTTTTATTTACAACAAAATAAATAGTGCTTTTTTGGCACGTTGTCGTTCATTACAGATAGTTAAAGTAAACAAACATGCTGATGTGGGAAATGTTTTTCAAAAAACCAGTTAAGTTACACATTGAAAAGCAAATGCTATTCTTGATTACGCACAGTTTATATATGCGTATAGTGAAGCACCGTTAATACGTTTCTCTTTTATACGTTTTTATCAATCATACATTTTTAAAGTTGGTCCCTGCAAAGTCACATTAACCTATACCTATTATAGTTTTTTTCGTTTGTGCGTTTTTTTCATATAGTCCCTTCCAAAACGTATAAACGGTGCTTCACTGATATATTCCGTCGTAGGATGGTAAAAGACAGTATCCGCAGAAATGAGTTTTGGAAATATTTGAAGAGACTCGACTGGGATTCCATACTTACAGTTGAGAAAAGTTTAAATTTGACGTTTTTTTTCGTGCTTTTTTTTAAAGCGAAAACCAAATAAGCAAGCTGATACAATAAAACTGCAGTACAATAGATGATAAAATTGCAAAAAAAAATATTTGCAAATATTTCCCTTAAATTTCCCACGGCAGTATATTAATAAACATCATTGATCTGAAATCGAAACTTATATTATGTATTGCATGCTGACCGTGCAACTTTTCATCACTCAAGTTCATCTCTTCCGCTAGAAAAAAAGTGCCATTACGGTGCCATTTTTTGTCAGCTGTAAGTCACTATGAATTCACAACTTAATGTAAACAGTTCTTCAAATTATGTAATAAAATTGTCTGCACAATCCCTCAAAGTATCACATTTCATATTACAAATGCCATCTCACCATATAATCATGTATATACATCATATATATTTATATAGAGTTAATATTTATTCCTTTGTTTATTTAGATGCCAATTCATTTGTTTGTGTGTTTTTTACGTATTTATTTATTTATACAGATAGATACATGTTTAATTACCAAATTTATTTTTTCAACCCTCAAAACTATGATATAAGCCCAGAATGGAAAATGAACCCCAGAATCCATCACCCCCTTACCCACGCGCAAAACACACATGTGCAATTGAGCTTCAAAAAACAAGTGTCGATTAAAGTATGTAATCAATAGAGAAAAACAATCAAAAAGCTGAAAGTCATGCGATCAAACTGCAACTCACCTGAGTTTGAAGAGTTTTGAAAAACATACTCGTTGTTCATCACGAAAAGGAATGTAACAAAAATATCAGACAAGCTGATCTAGGTGTAAAACTCTGTCCTGCAAACATGAAAATAGATGGTAAAAATGCAGTGATAACATTATAGAAGAATAAAATACATAATTTCTGTAAAGATGCCAAAATACAGGAAAAAACCAAAGTGTTGCAAAAACAGCTTTGCTCAGTGAAGGTACATCTTCGCATACTACAATGGTCTTGTGTAGTACAAATTTAAAAGCAATTTTAAAATTTCTCTTTAAAAAGGATTATTCGTTTTCGTCCTTTAAGTTAAACAATACAGCATTTATGTTTTAAAAAAACGAGCTCATGTATACATCACATGACTTCCTTTTACTCCAACTTAATGTCATTTCCCCATTATTGGCAATTTTAATGTGATTCAATAGTTTACTCTATAAATATCACCAACAGTGGCCGAATTAAAAACAGATTTTAAAAAAAATCGCTAAACTTGGCGCCCTAAAGCATGGCGATATATCGCCAAGTGTCCGCCAAAATATAACACCACTTGAGTTTACATCGAAATTAACAATGATTTCCCCTCAAAAAGGAGCGAAAGACCCCCCCCCCCTAGAAACACCCGAATATAACCAAATGGGGATGTGTACAACTAGACTCCCACTAGGAATCTACGTACCAAATTTCAATTTTCTAGGACATATCGTTCTTGAGTTATGCGACATACATACGCACATACATACATACATACGTACATACAGACGTCACGAGAAAACTCGTTGTAATTAACTAAGGAATCGTCAAAATGGATCTTTCACGTGTCTATACATTCTTAGGCACTTATCCACGTGTGGTCGAGTCGAAAAAAAAAGAAAAACTCAACATTCATTCGAGGGTGAGCAAAATGGAAATTAAGATCGATTTTTGAATGAATTTTTTTTTGCGAATACAATACTTCCTTTTTTGTAAAAGGAAGTACTAACAAAAGTAGCTCACGTTAAAATATTTAATCTGTACACTAATATTTTAATGACACATTAAATTCCTCAAGTACCCACCAGGAAAAAAAATCATACTAAATTGCAATATCAGTATTGCACCACATATTTCGAAAAATCATGATTAAAGTGCAGAATATCTTTAAATCGATCCATTATAAGTCATTGCGGAATCGTCTCAATATATTTAAGTGAAGAGTGCAATTTAGAGCACATCTGTAGTGACTGTAGTTTCGCTGCGCCTGAATATAATTCGCAGTCATTTAATCACCCATGGAAATGAAAGTTATATAATATCCGTCACAGAACTTGAGGCCTATTCGATAATTTATAGAAACTTCAAAACATATGCACCTTCGGTCTGTGTAAGATATGCCAATGATAACCTATGTGTTTTGGCACCACTTTTTGTATTTAAACTAATAACATACGTCCAGAATATGAATATAAGTCTTTGGAATCAAGAGACCCGCCTGTAAAAGAGCGTTTGATGGAGATAGAAGTAAACCAACTGCATGCTTTTTTCACTGAAACAATTACACAAGTTGTTTTTTGAAAGAAAATAGAAAGAAAACTATATTCCTTTTACAAATAGTTGAATTATAAATGATTGAACTTGTTACTCCCGGAATCCTCTAATAAAACAAATGTGAGACCACGTCCTCCAATCATCGATCTAAAATGTTGCAATCAAGGTCGATGTTTTCCCATTGGCAGTACTTATTTCCAAATGTGAACAACACATTTGTGATGTCAATGCTTAGTTCAGGCAGTCAGGACTGTGATGAAGCATAATCATCTGCTCAGAGCTGTCTGAAAAAGGTTTTAAGGAACGAGATATTACGTTTTTGATCATGGAAATACCGTCTGAGAGATTTGCGCAGAGAAGGTTTTTTTTTTTTTTTTTTGAAAAATCACACAGACTTAAAACGCCACGACAATCACGAATTTGTGAAGACAATTTCTCTTGGGAGTGCAGAAAAATGCTCTAGAACAGTACGTGTACGATCCATACACAAAAAAAATGTGTAATCTTACTCCGTAAATACTGTGGCAGCATCTTGCACTTTGTGTAACCTTATTCCGGCGGCTAGCTTCCTCCATAGCAATGGAATAACTTACCTGATAAAACTGGTGTAACTAGTGATTGCAATACCGGTATACCGAATACCGGTCTTTCGAGCAATTTTGCAATTTCGAAATACCGGTATTTTCGGTATTAGCTGAAAATAATAAATGGTTTAATTAAGTGATATTCAATTATTTAATTTAACTTATTAAGATCTTCAGACCTGGCGCCCGGTATACCGGACATTAGCTACAAATAGCTGCTAATCATTTAATAAATGGTTAAATCACTTGATTTTTTTTTTTTTTTTTTTTTTTTTTGTAGTTGGCTCTTTACATTCTGCTTATTAATATCTGCGAAAGGATCTTTTGTTTTGGACAACACTAACATTTATAGACACTGGGAGTTAGAGAGTGGCACATTTTTCCAACCATGGATTCTCGTCGCAAAAGCGAAGTTATTTTTTCTGATTTTTTTAAAAATATATAATTTTTTATTAATTTCAAATGCTTATATAATGTTTAAATATTATTTTGAGAATATTTTACAGTGAAATTTGTTTGATAATTTATTTTTTTTATCTCAAATATTATTTTCAAAAATATTAGTCTGGAATATGGGACGTGCCATAACTCTTTTCATTTTTTGCCTACAAACTTGAAATTTTGCCTATAAGATACTCTTTGCCATTTCAAACTTTCGTATTAAATACAAAAATATTTGGTTAAGTTCGATTGAAAGGATTAAATATCTACTTATACTTTAAATGTACATTTCTTTTTTCATGATACAGAATCAAAATACATCTATTGATATGAAAAATTGCCTTCAAAATCACGAACTAATGGAATGTTAGTAAACAAAATTAGCGGAATGATTGCAAAATGACATTTTCATAACTAGATGGTGAGATGAAACGCATTTTGTGCGTTTTTGTGCATCATGTTTTTATTTTTTTCTACTTCCCTGATCACTCACTTTCCCTTTTATAAAAGTTAATTTTGAGTGCAATTTGGAATATATTTGTTCTACGAATAATTTATTCCAACCAACAATTGTAGTAATACTTTATGATATTTTCTTTACATATTTGTCTCAACTGCACTGAAATTTGGCAAAAATATTTTTCTTGTTAGTAAAACAAAAGGTAATTTTTTGTCATCGGTATTGGTTTGTTGTCATGTCTCGCTTTATACGTGGCAAGATAATATTTAGAAATTATATAGTACCTTAAAAATTTGCATGGAGGCTAAGCATAATCATTTGAAACAGATTTTCAGAAACTTTCATAATTGTAATTGTAAAGAATTTTGAAATGAACGCGAAAACGAGTCAGAGAAACTAACATGATTAAATTCAGTCAAGTTTATTGTAAACGTCAAACCGAAAAGGGCTAAAAATAAAAATCAAACACAAACCTCTCCTGCTCAAGAGAAAATGAAGTTAATGTTGGAAAAGTATCGTTTTTCGAAAAAAATTACAACTAGCTATAAATGTAAAAAAATAATAATAATAATATTAATAATGCACTCAAAACAAAAAACACACACGCGAAAGGATTTTTCAAAAAATAATACGTAAGAGACCGAATTATTTGAAGATGAAGGAGGTCTAGATAATTATAGGAGGTGTATCGTGCTTTGTTAATAGTACTACCGACTTGCGTGAATTCAGTAAGACTGTTTTCAACTGTTGGAAAGTTAAGCACTAAATGATGGCACATTGATGACTTAGAGACAATTCAATATGCATTATGTTTTTTGCTATTGTTAATTTTTCATTATGACATTTTTTCTTTTCATTTTACATTTTTTCACAATACGTTTTCATAAATGATGCAATTTTAGTACAAAATTATGAAATGTGGCAACGAAACAATGTGTTTTCAATCATTTTTTCAGAAATTTCAAACACCGGTATTAATACCGGTATTCCGGTATCACGTTTTGAAAATACCGAATACCGGTATTGAATTTTTGGTCCGGTATTGCAATCCCTAGGTGTAACGTATGAGCATTACATTCACTCCATTGCTATGGAGGCACCTAAGCTGCGACCGCTTTTACGGAGTAAAGTTACAAATTTTTTTTAGTGTAGGCAATCTGTCCCAAACATACCATGACGGGTTATTTTCTACTATATTTTCTGTGAAAATAAATTTCGCTAACTTAAATAACGGATACAGGCCGTTATTAGATTAATTGTGATAATTAAAAATGACAAAATTAATACATGAGTAAAAGGTGTTTTTGTCTCGAAAAGAAAATGAAATAAAATGTCATATTTTGTTTTTTAAAACACTGTCATATCAAGGCTTAAGCAAAATGACGTATAAATTCAGGTAAAATTGAAATTTAAACTAGAATATCAAGTTGTAAAACAATAAATAGATATAATTAAGGATATCAAATAATAATATGATTTATTGAAAATAAAATAATTAAACTTTGGGGTGTTAATTAAATTATCAATTGCGAATTTAAAAGCTTTGAAACAGCAAATGAGACTTAAATTATTTCTAAGATATTATTCCATTGTTTCCTTCAAAGTTGGATCATTAAACAAATGAATTAATTTTTATCCTACCTATGCAAGCGCTCGCAACTGCAAGTTTTGAATGATGAAGCTGGTATTCTAAATTTTGGGTGGTGATTTGAATAAACATTTCGTTAATGTTTATTCAAATCACCTGTAAGATATATGAAGTTAGGAAAGTTTATGAGTGTTTACCAAATATTTCGAAAGTTTCTTTAACCGCGTTGGCAACCATTCCGAAGTTTTGATTCAAGATTTATAATGGGGAAAGAATATATCGAACAGATAAGAAATTTTGTGTCGGTATTTTGATGTTTTCTTCACATTTTCTCAATTATACATTTATCGTATGGAGTAGCCCTGCTGGTGAATGAGCATACACTTGTGGAACTCCCTGTTCGTAAGTTCTTTTTTTCTTTGGTTTATTATTATTTTTTTTATAAGGTTTCAACAGAATATTTTTTCTTTCTCTCTTAAAGGAATCGATAACAGTAACTTTTTCACATGCAGAGCTTACTAAAAATAATGTAACTTGTGAGTTTTTGTTTCTTATAAAACAAAATGCATGCGATTTTTTTTAAAGCAAAACGTAAAAGTTCCTCTAAAACCAGTATTACAAACATAAGAAAGTTTTTAGATTATTTCTAAGCAATGTTTAAAGTCGTCTGATTTCGCAAAATAAGGAAAATGTTTCATTCGTTTAAAAAATATTTTTAAATACAGAGATTATGCTATGAGTGGAAACAGAACAAATACAGAGTTTAAAAAATGAAAAATTAAATCTAGAATTGCGTGAAAAAACAATCTACCTTCTAGCTCAATACCGTTTTAAAGAGTTGAAAGAAACTATTTTTGGGAAAATCAGACGTGGTCAATAGTTAAGAAGGAACACACTAAATAAATGCTTTTCTTTGAAACCTAAATACATATCCAGAATTATGGTCAATGACTTTTCCTTCCTAATTTGATGATAAAATTATCATTAAATCTAAATTTAATATTTTTTCAAATTGCAGAAAAAATATCATATATACATATATATATATATATATATATATATATATATATATATATATATATATATATATATATATATATATATATATATATATATATAGAAACGTCTTTCGAAATTGAAGGAAGAGAAAAATCTATTGCCCATTAGCTAAATATTGCTGTATTTCTTTTAGCAGAAATATCATCCTCTCTAAAAATAAGTAAGATTTGTTACCCAAACTGACTCAAAATTGTATTTTTTCGTACGTCATATAATGTTTCTTTTACATTGTTTCAAAAACTGAATAAAACCAAAACTATTTTTATTCCTTATTAAGTAGTTTAAAACACTTAAACTGACTTTTAAAGTTTCTACAGCATTTAGGCACAATCGTTAGTTTCCCTTTCGCGTGCTAAAACTTTCTTCAGTTCCTCCAACTAGAACTTTTTTTGTGATAAAAATCTTTCCAGCATCATTGATTCTCGATTTTCGCTTTCTTCACAAACGGTTTACAAAATATTGCATGGGAATGTTTCATATGTATGCAGCTTTCATACAAAAGTTTTTTTCAAACAAAACAAAAGATTGTTCCCATCTTAACTAAGAATTTCAGCACCTGAAATCAAATATATTATATACTGTTATGGTTGCATTGAAATGCCCGAAGTTGTTAAAATTAAAACAAAATTAATGCTAACGGCAATGGAATAATTTTCAAGTCAATTTAGTACGGAATGGCATATATACCCTATAAGCTCAAGAGTAAATATCAAACTTCAAATTACTGCAAAAATGATAGGATGTAGTTAATGTACAGGTAAGCAACCTACCCATCGTATCAGTTTGGAAAATCAAAGTTTACTGCAATATAAAATATAAATTAATTTTGTTGATGAAAACTGATCATTAAAATATTAATGAACACAGAAAAATGTTTGGAGAAAAAGCACCATCCTAGGCCAAGAGAAAAAAGTCGTATTTCCAAAATAAGATGGTGGGGTGTTTTTTACAACTTTTCAAACACAATAATAATTCAATTGCTGTTACACACCGTGAGGTATAAAATAACTTGTCTTTCGTACAACAAAAATATGACAGCAATTCAACTTCATATAAGCAGCTTCTGAGAAAAGTATAGATGCATACTGTCAAAGAAATTTGCAAAAAACAAAAAGCGATCTCAATAACTTTTAGTTAAAACATGCTACTTATGATGAAATTGGTTTTACTTTCAAAACATAAAGAAAAAACAAAAAAATTTTCAAAACTGTTTCGTAACAGGTGTAGAAGTACAGTGGCTCCCAAAAGTGTTCGTACACTTTGAAATTTTTTAGTAAAACCAAAATAACTCAAAACTGAATTCGAATATGAAGTCCAATATTTTTTCACATCATTCCTATGTCATTCGAAATATAACCCATTGGCTTTTTTCAAAATATTGACGGATCTTCTTTTTGAAATGGGTCAGAAAACGAAGAGACAGAAAAACAACACGCCACAAAAGTCATCGTACACTCAAATATTTTCGAATAAATTCATAATTAAAATTATCATATGTCGTTTTATTAATATGTTTGCATTGTGTTGACCCTTAAAAGCCATTTGGCTTTAATTTTTTGTTTATTTATTCCTTAATATATTGCTTAGTACTGTAAAATGGCTGGTATTCGTAAAAAACCGCAAACGCCATTCACAATTTGAATTTTTTTTCCCACAGTAGGGGTAAATTGGATTGAAATGTCTCTAAATTAGTTAATTTATTTGTTTGTATATAAAGTTCTTGATAAAATGCTTTAAAGAAAGGAATTGGACCGAAAACAAGGTAAGAAAAGGTCAACCGGCAAAGATGACAAAACGTGATCGTAGATTTAAAGTTAAAAAATTTATGAAAAATACACATTTGAGTCCTGTAAAAGTTTCTGCAGAGTTAAATGAAACATTTTACATTTAATTTTCACCTAAAGTTGTTCGCTAAGTTCTTTGATTAGCTGGATTAAATGGGACCTCTTCCATCAGAAATTTTCTTGGTCGTGCGTAAAACAGAAAGCTTACGCTTTTCGTCGCAAAATCAATGATAAATAAGCTAAAATAGTTTTAGAATCATGTCTTACTTACAGATAAACATTAATTTAACATTTTTGGTTAAATTGTTGTATAATTGTAAGTAGAAGAAAAAATTAGGAACTTAATCGTAAGAACTTATTTGGATCAGTTTATCAGGACGGTGGAGGTGTTCTAGCGTGAGGGTGCATATCAGCATCAGGACTTGGTAGTTTGTAATTTTTTGATGAAATAATGAATCATGCTGTTCCTTTAAATATTTTAAAAACAAATTTTGTGAGATAAAATTTCCGGCACTTTTTGATTTTTGATTTTTAAAAAAAATTAAGTTTTAATATTTTTTTGAAAACTTTTCAGGCAGTTTTGTTAAAAATTGATCATAGATCTTATAATTAAATACCTATTCCGAAATATTAAGTCTAACCAATGAATTCGTAGGTGTACGAAGACTTTTGGGAGCCACTGTATATGAAACTGGAACTTTCCCTACAGTTGCTGCTACACATGAATTTAGGGTCCGTAAAACCGCTTCTGAAGCGCTACTTTCTCTCTGTAACAGATGACGAAGATTTTAAACACCAGCTCCATACACGAGTATTTTTTTTTTTTATAAATTTAACAATTGGAGTTTGTGCCTACGAACAACGATTTTTGGACATAGTTGCTTTCTGATATCATTTGAAGAACTGTTGCAGAATTGCTTCAAATGTTTGTCGTAGTTTACGGTGAACACGCTCCATTGCAAGATACTTGTAAAAGATAGTTTCGATGCGTCAAATATCGTGAATTTTGCAGACAGACGATACTCTGTGTTTGGTGGGACCAGAGGGACGTGGTCCGTTACGAACTTTTAAACCTGAAAAAAAAACAATTAATAATAAATATTACCAACAACAGTAGACAGATTTGAACCATTCACTGCTTGAAAAAAGTCAATAATGCCGAAAAAGGTAGCCCAAAGTTATTTTTCATAATGTTTAATGTTCCATATTATACGGCAAAATGGGTTCGCGACACGTTAGAAGCACTCAGCTGGGAAGTTCAACCCCACGTGTCTTAATCGCCAGCCAGACTTGGCTCTTTACAATTACTATTTGTTTGCATCGATGGATCCCGCACTTGCTGAGCAGTTCGAACGAGGATGTGAAAAATGGCTCGGCGAACGGTTCTCTGGAAAAGATTTTTACTAGCGTAGTATTAACAAATGGCCGAAAAAAGGGAGGAAATATATAACAAGCCACGGAACATAAAAGCTGTCCCAAAATTAACGCAAGATTTGTATTTGCCGCCAGTTTTATAGTAAATGGTAGGAAACCCTGAAAAAGAAAAATTTGACAGTCGAGAGCTTAAGGTTAGTAAAAATGAAGCGTCATACGATACAACAATGTGTTTTCATTATTAAACAATAGTACAAAAATAATGAAAGTTGAGAATGGTGAAGCAGTAACTGTAACTGGTGCTCAATATCGCAACATAACACAGTTCCTTCTGTCGAAATGGGATGCTATTGATGTTACCAATATGCGGTTTCAACAAGATGGTGCCACACGCCATTCATTTAGCGAAAAATTCAATCACTGCGTGAGACATTTTCTGATCATGTACTCTATCGCTTTGATTAACAGAATTGATCCCAAAGATCATGAAATTTAATACCATTTGATTTCTTCTTATGAGGTTATTTGCAGTCAACAAGCCTACAACCACCCGTGCATTACCATGTCGCGATATCTAGTACCAGTAACAGTTGCTACTCGACCAGCCTCAACTTCATTATTTTTAAACTATTGTTTATCAATGAAAACACGTTGTTGTATCGTACAATGTTTCATTCTTTCTAACCGCAAACACTCAGCTGTCGGATTGTTATTTTTTCAGAGTTTCCAACAACTTACTGCAAAAATGGCGGAAAATTCAAATCTTGCGTTAGTTTTGGGACACCCCAAAACTAACTTGCTGCTTGATAATAGTGCTTCATTTTATTCTAAATCAAGCACTATTTATCATTTCAAACAACAGGCGTATAATGTTTACAAAACAAATTTCATACTTATACACCCGATAAACTAAGCAAAAACTGAAACTGCTTTAAAAGTTTTCAAATAAATTCAGATGCACTAGAAATTCAACAGAGCAACTCCCAGAATGCAACATGAAATTTTTCATTTCATATATTTAGTGCTAATTGATTACCATAAAACAAGAACATCCCAACGGACAACCTGAAACTCATATGTCATTCAAAACTAGCTTATACCTCTAGAGGATCCTGTTTACCTGGAAACTTCATTAGTGTCATTCCATTTCGTAATCCTCGGTCAATAGCAGGTAACTCCTCTTTAAATGGGACAGGATTTTTTCCCCATTGCTTGCCAAAATTATCTCCCATTTCAATTTGTGAAATATTAATTCCCATGGAAAGGAGTAACAAAAGCTTCAGCTGTCATCAATATGTAGTTTGCGGAATTGATTCTTCCTACTTCTTCGCAATTTTGGATAATTAACCAGAGGACATGTGAAATGTAGCGTTCCCTAACGTTTATGTTCATTAAAATACAAAATGCCTCTACTTGCATTTTTCATTAAGCAATTCAGGAAGGAATTTATGTAATTTCTTCATAGTAGTTTTAAAGTTTCTTCCATTTATTTAGTACTGTGAAACCAAAATTAAATATTGCTAGACTAGGCTGGCTCAAAAAAATCGATTTTTTTTTATTTCAGAATCGCGTTACCTCTCAAAAGTTGTAGCTTGGTATCCTCCGTTGGAGAAACATAGAAAAAAAATTCTGAGTTTACATCTTCAGTTCGCGCATGAGGTTAAAATTTTAAAAAATGTTAAAAATTGAATTTTTTAAAATTTCGTAATTTTTTTTTCTAATTTTTATAGTGCAACAACCATAAATTATCTGTATTTAGCGTAATTTGTACCTAAAAATATTTTATAACTTTTAAATAAGATCTTTAGTCGCTCATACGTAAATTTCAAATTTTAGGAGATTTTAGCCCAATTCAAGGCGAATGCGCAAACTAAAGATCTTATGTAAAAGCCATAAACTATTGTTTTTAGGTTCAAACTACGCTATATACGGATAATTTATGGTTGTTGCACAATAAAAATTAGAAAAAAAAATTTTTTAATTTTTTTGAAAAATTTAATTTTTAACATTTTTTTTTTTGAAACTTTCGACCTCATACGCGTATTAAAGGTGTCAACTCAGATTTCCCCTCCCCCCCCCTAATTGTGGATATCAAACTACAACTTTTGAGAAGTAACGCGATTCCGAAATTAAAAAAAAAAAAGATTTTTCGAACCACCCTAATAGATAGTCAGCAATCACGCGCAATATGAAAACAAACGCCTCAGTCGACATACAACGAAGACTACCCTTAAATTAGAAAAATAAAATTTTGAAGAGAAATGGTATAAACAATAAAATTAACACGAACTTCAAAATTATTTTTACAACAAAAATAAGTACTTAACCCTTTCAGGGGCGCGTCATTAATTTTTGAGAAATCTTAAGAAAAAAACATCACAAATGGGTTTATTTGATCATCTAGCCATAGATTTTTCAGTTAAAAAAAAATTTTTTTCAGAATTTTTTTCACTGGAGGTGGTGTCCCCATTTATTCACACCCCCCACCTGGGGAAGGACAAAAACATGTTTATGCATGTAAAAATGAATTTGAAGCTTTTCGAACAATATGATTGACTTTCTCACGAAAAAAGAAGAAAAATGATTCACTCTTTTAGCGCTAATTAAAAATTTTAAAATCTGAAAAAAATTCCAATTTTTGGGGTAAACGAAAAATTGAAAATTTGATGATTTGAACAAGAAATTGAGCCTACGAAAAAATTTTTGTTTGTTATTCTGCCATCTAATGTTGTTCATTGAACTTAAAAGAAGAGGACTCAAGCGATTTTGATTCAAAAAATTCGGAAAAAAGAGAGAAAAAAATTCATAAATTAGTGGTTTCACAGCGCAACCACCGCCCCTGAAAGGGATAAGTGCTTATTGTGTTCTCAACTCTTGTTCTACCCCTGAACTTAATACGCGTTTCTTAATGAAACAGAAGTAAATAAGACGGTGAATTCATAATTACAAAAAACGAGCTGATGTGTGCCTCACATGACTTCCTTTTACTCCAACTCAATGTCATTTTCCCATTACTGGTAATTTTAATGTGACTCAATAGTTTACTTTCTAAATATCACCAACAATGGCCAAATTAAAACCAGATTTTAAAAAAGAATCGACAAATTTGTCGCCAAGTTGGCGACAGAAGTTGGCGACCAAAAGACTGGCGATATATCGCCAAGTGTCCGCCAAATTGTCACACCACTTGAGTTTACATCGGAATTAACAATGATTTCCCCCCAAAAAGGGGCAAAAGACCCCCTTAGGAACTCTCGAATGCAACCAAAAAGGGAGGTCACATCTAGACCCCACTAGGAGTCTACGTACGAAATTTCAACTTTCTAGGACATACCGTTCTTGAGTTATGCGACATACATACGCACATCCAACATACATTCATACGTACGTACGTACATACAGACGTCACGAGAAAACTCGGTGTAACTCACTCGGGAATCGTCAAAATGGATATTTCGCGTGTCTATACGTTCTTAGGCACTTATCCACGTGTGGTCGAGTCGAAAAAAAAACTCAACATTCATTTGGGGGTGAGCAAAAGAGAAATTAAGGTCGATTTTTGCATGAAATTTTTTTTGCGAATACAATAATTAATTTTTTGTAAAAGGAAGCAAAAATGCTTTCGCTAATGACTCTTTTTCTCCAGAAGCAAGTTGTAATTGTAGTAGGAAATTCATATAAATTTTGTGGTCGCATTTTTATAAAATGTATTCCTCATTTAAAAATCAGTTATAAAAAATGACTATCAGCTATGAAAGCAAACCCTGAACAATCACCTCGATTAGTGCTCCAACCACTGATTCTTTGTCTCTGCATAATATGACGCTTTGATTTAATTTCCCCCCATCATTTTAGACACTGAAAGCTCGGAAATATTACTCTATTCAAGTACATTGATTGATAAAATTGTTATTGCAAAGAAACTTTAAATCTCGTCCGCCATCACATTTACGTAATTAAATCAACCTATTGCACTAAGAAAGCCATGTAATCTCTTTTCAAAAGTCCACGAATTTGATCAAACTATTTCCTTTAAATAAATTAAAGGTTATAAAGCTGTGAAATTTTTTTAATGATTTGGTGTAAGAAACTCATGCGGGTAGAGATCTTAATGAGAAAGAAAAGTGTAAAACAGTTCATTGAGCAGATAAAGAAAAAGTTTCATGGCTAACATTTTGCTGTGTCCGATTAAGAAACGTCTTGCGTTTAATTTAATTGTTTCTACGAAAGAAAATTAAAATACATCTGAAAAAAGACAGGTTGGTAGAAATAAAAACTAGACTCACATACTCTGCGATTTATTGTTACTAATCACATTTACAATAATTTAATTGTCCGCCTACACGGATGAAAATATTCCTCAGACTGCTTATTCATCTCAGTCACATGGTAACAATGATTTTATGTTTTGCCGTATAAAATTGCATAGGACTTGACAGAATTCAGATTGTGTTTCATAAAATGTAATGCACGTTCGATATAACTTGTTCCTTATAAATTTAAACGCTAAAATGGCCATTTACTGGAGTTTTTTCCTTAACAAAAAATCCTGCCAATATGTATTTTAAAAAGTATGCCATTGCATTGTTTTTGCTCTGTATCAGGAAGGGAAAACGTCAAAAGCATATATTTAATCAAGCATCATACAATTTTTTGAAGAAACAGTGAAAACGGTATCATAACATTTTATGATAAATAAAATAATCTGTATGCTGAATTGCAATTCTCCTGCAAAATTACTTTGATTATTAATGAAAAAACTAAAAACAATCCACATCACGCGAGTTGTTATTAAGTTCATCTAGTTTTCGCTTCAAGCTGCATAATCTATTTTTGGACACTTTAATGAAATAACTTGTGTCTGAACTGCTTTTGAGGCCGATGTTTTACAACAACAAAAACAATTTGCCTATAATTGTTGCACAAATGGTTTTTCAAAGTCTTATAAAACATAGCAGATATATGTAACTCTAAAAATATCAACCTCAAAATTCTTTACACATATATATTTGCAACGCAATATATACACGCAATATTTGCAATGTCTTTGAAATATTCGGTAAACAATAGAAATCTTCATTTAAAATTTTAACAAACCGATTGCTTTATAAGTAGTTTTATTTTAACATCTTAAATTGCTTCGACATAATCCAATCATGTTACCATAGTTCACCTATGTTACCAGAGGCAACAAAAATGACATTTTTTTCCTCTGTAACTAACAACTAAATAAATAAAACTACTTATCAGAAAGAAACAAGTTAGAGAAAATGGAATTAATACGAAGATTTTTAAAAATAATTACGCGTAGTAAAAGATGATATATATATATATATATATATATATATATATATATATATATATATATATATATATATATATATATATATATATATATATATATATATATATATATATATATATATATATATATATATATATATTTCAAATCATCGATTCTTTGAACTTAAATATTCTTTCGAAATTAACCCATCTTCGACAAAGTTCACTACTGTAAAAAATGTGTGTAAGGTTACCAGGATTAATAGGGTAACGTTTCACGAATTTCGGAGTAAGTCGTATCAATTTTTAAAAAAATCAAACGGTTGAAGGAACCTTGCACTATGGTTTGTGTAAAATCCCAACTGCAGTCAAAATTACTTTAAAACCTGAGGTAGAATTCATAGAGCATGCGTTAAAATCAGCATCAACGCAGAGGTCATAAACTTTTACTAGCGAAACGAACACAGGCCTTCGTGATCGAGCGATAAAAAACTCTTGCTTTGCGAGCTATTTGTCTGGCTGACGTTGTGAGTTCGATTCCGCTTAGGTGTCCTGTGTGCTATTTCCTCTCTTCGGGATATAAATATGTCTTGTTTGCATGTTAAAATAAATTTGAAATTGGTGGAAAGCTTATTGGTGTATATTGATCGTAAGAAAGCATGAACGTGATAAATATTGAAAGAACGATTGATTGAAAGCAAAAGCTGTGAAGAAGACAAAAAACAAGGGGTTTCTAGAATGAAAATTGCTGTTTTTTATACTCTTATAACGAAATTTTCAGTATTGTAACCTACTATTTTATTTTTATACTTTCAATTTAGACAGTACGGAAAAAATACTACAGTCGAAACTGCTTATTGGAATACCGGTTAAAAGAATATCCCGCTTAATGTGATACATTTTCAATGCACCGAACCATTGCAATTTGTCCTTTTGATCCCGGATAATAGAATATCCTTTTTATTAGAACAGTTTTTTATGGCAAATTGACTATTTCATTAAGCGGGCTCGACTGTGCTTGATCATTTAATATATATTTAGATACTTTCAACCCTCGAATAATTAACATGATGAACCTAATACCAGAGCAGAAAAAATACCACGAAAAAAGTTTTAAAATGAGTTGCAAAGGGTCTAAATGTTTTTTAAACTGTTGAAAAACTATGAGAAAACGACTAATGACTTTTGCACAAAACCCTTGGTTTACTTGCAAAATACACTGGCCTCAAAAAGTTAAAGTACGACATGTTTTTCAAAGCTCACCATTAAAAAGAATGGCAGTAACAATAAAATGCATAGTTTGCATGAATGATACTAACAAACTTTAAAACAATTTATGAAGAAACGATGGCCGCCACTTTTATTTTACAGAAAAAAACATATCTTTATGAGTGAGAAAACAATATGCAAATATCAAGCTTTCGTACGTCAGTTGTGTTGATTTTCAACTGTTGTTGGCAGTTTCGGTGACAGTAGTCAATAGAGTTTCGAGAATGTCTCAGAGACGTCGTTTGCCCGATTCCTTAACTTTCCGATCGACTTTTCCGAAAAAGATTGCTTTTTTTGTTATAAATCTTTTTGCTTACACACTTATACAAATTTCTATGACGCATTCAATAAAAAACTATTTAATGCACATATCCTCCTAATTCTTTGTTTCTACATTCATTCATTTGCAAATTAGACGCAAAAAAAGAAAAACGGTTGTACCTTAACTTTTTGAAACCAGTGTATAAAAGGTCCTTATGAAAATTCAGAATTTTCAGAAATTGTAAAAGCTAGTTTATTTTTGGTGTTGATGATTTCAATACTTATTTGACTAGTTTGTTTTTTATTATTATTGTCACAGTGTATACTATTATCATCATTTTGATTACGATTATTTTCTAGAAACTGTTTGTTAACATTTGCACAAATTTGATCCGTAAATTAAGGAAGTAAGAGTGTTGATTTATTTCGTTCAAAAAGTATTTCAAAAAAAAAAAAAAAAGAGAGCACATATTAACGAGATACGGAGAACTGAGAATATTGCTATTTATTACTCTCCGACTGACTTTTTACAAACAAGTTTCACCAAATACGATCAAATTATCAGTTAACTTAACAATTAATTTGCATGATTACATAGATATCGATGGTACCAATATTTGGCACAATATTCTAATTGAAAGTACAACTTAGAACACAATATAATAATGACGCATTCCAGTTGAAATTGGCCTTTCACTCAACATAAATTACTTTTTTCGATTAATCCTCTTGCTCCTCGGATAACAATATATAACTGATGAAGTTTCTGAATTATTTTTAATACAGATATTTTTCTTACAAATTCTGAGTTATACATACACTTAATATGTTCCTGAAGTTTATTCTTTAATCAGAAAAATGAACTAATTAAAAACATCTGCAAGAAAAGGATAAACAAATCAGCAATGTTATTTTGCACTTTTTAAACTGCAAAATAGATTCAGTAAAAACTTCTTAACACTTATTTCAGTAGGCAAAAGTTAAAATTGTTAGACAGTAAAAATTTCTTGACATGTTTTCTCATTAGATGTGTTAGTAGGCAATAGTTAAATTGTTAGACATAGCAAAAACTTCTTAACATTTTTTTCACATTAAATGTGCTAGTATACAAGACTTAAATTTTTTTGTGAGCACTTTCAATTTGGGGGTCCGATTTAAAGTGGAGGTGAGGGCTAAGTCGTCGAATACACTTCCGTAAAACGATTCCCGGACACTAGTCCCACGAAGAGAATTGTTATTTTTTGCTTACAGTGAACTAATTTTAGCAATATTTATGCCTAAGTTTTAAAAAATAAATGTATTAGAAAAACTTTTAACTGAAGAAATTTCAAAAGCAGAAAAATATGAAAAATATAAAAACAAAGTTGAGTTTCGCGTTTGTAAAGTAATTTTTGAATAATTTGTCTACAAATTTTATACTGTTTCATATGAGTATTACAAAGGTTTCTTCGAATTATTTTTTATGAAACAATAACTAGAATTATTTTACTGGTTTAATTGTAACAAGAAGCAAAACTTTTTTAAACAAATGTGTTTAAAGCCTTTTTTTTTAAATAAAGTTATGATATAATTGTTGCTAATAAACTTTGCATATTTTCTACATGCCTGGATGCAAACTGCTACGCTATTTAGTTGAAATTTCAGACGCGATAAGAATCAAGTTTGGTGTTTTTTTTTTATATTTTGCCTATTTTTCCATACTTTTGAAATATTAAGTGAAAAAATATTTCTAATCAGCTTAATGTTTAAACTTTATCCAAAATATACACCAATACTAAAACAAGTTTAACGTGTCCCTTTAATTTTCAAGTTATTTTCATATTTCATGTGGCTAACGTGGACGCGGCAAGGAGCAGGTCATTTTTTCCACTAATTTTGCTACTACTCAATTGTGCGAAGGAAAACGCGTATATTGAAAGCATAAATGGTTTTTTACAATTAAATATTGATAAAAATAAATTAAACGCATTACAGATGAATATGAAACGTATAAGTAAATGAAATTTGAACAAAAAGATATTTTGATTGAAACTGAGAGGGGGAAAAGATACATTTGGACCAAAAGTTCGGGTTAGACGCTACCATAAAGAGCATTTTCGTTTTTCTCTAATGCTGATATAAAAATCGATAATCTAAGATCATCTTTTTTTCTTTGAAAAGTGAACTAGCAACAGCTACTTTTCAGAAAGCAGATATTGTGATGTTTTATTATTGGAAAATGTCTTAGGTTTCTAATGTGATATCTGAAGCGATGAAGATTTTGGTTATAAATGAACTGTACTTTCCAAAATATGCTGAATATTTTCGAAAAGATACAGTTGATAAATATCTTAGCAAAAAGCAGTTAGTGATCGAGATATACGGTCAGGTGGGGAAAGTTTGGTTGAAATCAAGCCATTTTTTTTCAGAAAAGATCCAATAACCATGTTATTACATTTGTCTCATTGAAACTTTTCATGTATTTTATGATCACCGAGTTTATATGGATTAAACATAAGGTAGAACCAATTAATTTTGTTTGACTGTTTACTCACAGTGATATCGTCGCTAAAAAGACGAATGGGCGTAACTCAAAAAAATCTAAAAATGAGTTTTGACCACCACAGAAATGTCAAAAGTTGATTTTATAATATGACCAATGGGCGTATCTCTACAATAAATAATAAAAAACTTAGTCCCTCACACCGGCGGCAATTCCCAAGCAATACAGTAAACTGGAAATCTTTAAATCGGTTTTCTGCAAAATGCTTAAAAGTAAGATACGCCCATTCGTCTTTTTAACGACGACATAATTAACTTGACTTTTTCTCACCAAATTTGGTGCCCCCCAAAAAAAAAGAAAATGCCATCTTAAAGATGCTCATTTATTTCTCTATAAGCCCTTAGATTCCTATATTAAGCTGATGGCGAAGCAGAAAAATTACATGCTTGTCAAAGTTTTACAAAACAAAAGTAAGTTTGAATAAAAATTAGCACCCAATTTAGCAACACTGCAACAAATTGGGTGAATTAAAACAATGGATACAGAAATTGGAGCTATCGACAAAAACGCGTAGAAAAAGATGGCGATTGTGTAAAGAAAATAAAGCAAAGTTTCTTCTTTTAACGATGCAAATTTCAATGAGAAGGAACATAGTAGTCTGCAAAATTTATGATAACCTTATTTCTGGATAAATCCTCGTATATCACAATGTTTAGATATTATATAATGTAACTGAAAACAAAAACGAAAAAGAACAGTGTCATTCAATGATATACTAAATGCGAAATTAATTCAAAACGGATCCACTTTTACTTCAATTCCTCCTGCACAATTTTACCGCAATATAACTCTAAGAAATCATTACGTAGAGTGTATAACACTTGCTCTGATTTTTGACTTAGTATGCGTACCACATCTTCACACGAACCTCATAATTAAGTTTTTCTGCAATTTATCTAAACCGTTTTGGAAGTTTCGGGTACATACCTTTTGTCCCTTTTAACGCTTTTCTTCAAACGCCCTGATTAACAATTAAAAATATTTTTATAACATTCCGCGGATTTTGGAAAAAAAATTATCCGTGGCAAAAGAAAAAACCCATACGCATTAAAGTTTGCGAAATAGTTCTTATTTATTACTTTACTCAGTAGAATATGTTCAATAAATGAACAAATACAACACGATGAGAAAACAAATACCATTTTTAAAGTAGAAAACGAATACTCTTTTCCATAATTAATGTTGAAATTTCTTTCACTAAATACATTTCTCTATACTAAAAAGGTCCGCGAAAAGTAAGACAACAATGAAACTTAAAAAGTTACAAAAGAAACTAATGATATAAATTTTAAGACATGGCAAAATACACAAATGAAAAAATGAAAAATACACAATTTATTTCTATTTCTAGCAAAACATTCCATCTGAACGCATTAAAAATACTCAATAATGTCCACTTAGGTATTAAAACGTTTAAAGAATGTTGCTAATAAGTTTCTTGGACAAAGCGTTATGAGTGAATAACTGGCAATTTTGGGCTTCTTGAAAAACATTTCGAGCTGTTATGGCTCGAAAAGTCAATACAAAGAACTTAGTTATTGTACACACTGCGGATACTTACGCTTGTATAGAAAACTATGTCTCTGGCATGCCCTAATACATCTACGCTTTGCTTTCAGAGGACTCATTCTTCAATTTATTTTTATATTTTCATTTAATTTTGCTACGCAATTTTTTGTCCTTCTTAGTCAAGACAGAAAGTTTTCTAAAAACGAGCTGATGTGTGCCTCACATGACTTCCTTTTACTCCAACTTAATGTCACTTTCCCATTATTAGTAATTTTAATGTGATTCAATAGTTTACTCTCTAAATATCACCAACAGTGGCCAAATGGAAACTAGATTTTTTTAAAAAAATCGCCAAATTTGACCCCAAGTTGGCGACAAAATTTAGCGTCCAAAAGGATGGCAATATATCGCCAAGTGTCCGCCAAATTGTCACACCACTTGAGTTTACATCGAAATTAACAATGATTCCCCCCCCCAAAGAGGCAAAAGACCCCCTTAGAAACACCCGAATGCAACCAAAAGGGGAGGTCATATCTAGACCCCACTAGTAGTCTACGTACTAAATTTCAACTTTCTAGGACATACCGTTCTTGAGTTATGCGACATACATACGCATATACGCACTTACATACATACGTACATACAGACGTCACGAGAAAACTCGTTGTAACTATCTCGGGAATCGTCAAAATGGATATTTCACGTGTCTATATGTTCGTAGGCACTTATCCACGTCTGGTCGAGTCGAAAAAAACTCAACATTCATTCGGGGGTGAGCAAAATGGATATTAAGGTCGATTTTTGAGTGAAAGTTTTTTCGCGAATACAATACTTCCTTTTTTGTAAAAGTAAGTAAAAACGTTTGCTCACAGCCTTTACTTAAGCATTCAAAAATAGGATTTTAACATCCTTAAACGTATTTTAAAAACTGATATTTTTATAAAAGTCAATAAAAATATATATTTTTTTTAAATACACAACGTTTACTCTCCATATTTTAATGGATAAAAACCGTGAAAAATGTCTCATGTTAAAACTACTAAATACAATGTTATGCAGGGAAGAAGCTACAGTGCATTTATTAATTTATTTTTAACAATTTTTCATACATGGCTTTGTTAGAAAAATGTTAAGTTTCTTTTACATTACAGGTTGTGTATTGAGGGATCCTACTAAGATAATTCAATTTACATAAATATACTTGTGTATATGCATTAAGTACTTCATGCATTAAGTTTCAGAGTAAATTTAGAACTTAATAAATTTTTTTGGTTCTTTTGGGAGAAGTAAAACTCCAAATTACTTTTTTTTTGCAGCGTGCCTGTAATTGATTACAACAACAAGGTAAATACACTATTATCCTCCCACATTTCTCACTCAAAAAATATTTCATACAGCGTTTCATGATTTATCACTGAACGAATTAAATACATTGTATAAAACTCTACCTATAAAATATATTTTTTAACCACAAAAAAAAGAGCGTATAGAAACATTTGTGGATAAATGTAACAAAATGTCGTGTTTAAAGTAAAATTTTATGCACTAAAATAACTATTTAATCCGCAAAAATGTTCCCAAAACAAAAAAAACTAAACATTCTAGGGAGTCCCCGCCCCCTTTTTTTTAAATTATTTAATTTACTGAAAAATATTTCTCAAATGTCGCATTGCCGCAATCAAAACCACTTTCATAGAAATTTACTTTCACTTTTTAACATATGTCGCATTACCGCTATAAATTAACTTTCGCAAGAAATTCATTTTTGAAGCTACTTTAAAATTTAAATTAGTATGTAAACTAAAATGGTGGTTACGATATGGAAATCAACCATTCTCTAAGTAAACGCGGTTCGTCTTCATTTCTGTGACTTATAAAGTAGAAAAGTAATCTATTTCCTGAAAGCGAAAAAGTAAGTATCACGATGTTTCTTTTAAAAAGATTTACTTAAATTATATCTTGAATTCGTGAGCTTTTAAAATTAATGCAATAGATTTGCAAAAAAAATGCATTTAACTTGTTATTTTCATCAATAAGAGTGTTTTTTTTTTTTTTTTTTCAATATTCGAAAATTTCAAAAACACATTTATTATTTTTTTCTCAAATATTAAAATTATTTTCAATTCTAGAAAATTTTGTTTTCGCTGGCTTTAGGGGCTTTTAAATCACACACATTGTAAAATAGAAGCAAGAACCTATAAAAAAAATGTAAAGACTGTTGTCCTATAAAATAACTTTTTTGTTCCTAGTAAAATAACGCTTCCTATTGTAGAAAGCCTGATATAATATGAAAGAAAAGCGTAATACGCGTAAGGTAAAACTATAGGAGAGAGAGTTAGCGGACAATTCAACAGAATAATATAAAAACTCTAGTTATCAATGTTTTGCTAAACTGTTCATGTATTAAGATAAATAAATACCTTTGTGCTGAATAGTAAAGTCAGACAAAACAACGTAAGTAGAAGCACAAATTTGTAAATTACAGCAAATTTACAAATACAATTTACAAATTTGTGCTTCTACTTACGTTGTTTTGTCTGACTTTACTGTTCATGTATTGTTGTAAGTTCATTTGTTGGTTATGCATTTTCATTGCTATTTTGCTGTTACGCTTTAATGCAATGCTTATAAGGAAACCAAGTGGTTGTTTTTGCGTAATCTGCTCTTGTAAGGCTGGAGAGATTGCGCACATGGGTAGCAGAGTTTGCTCTAAATATAACTATACAACTGAAATGTTAACAACAATAATTATACTTAAAATTACATTATTGCTCGATTTTTGTATATTACAATTATCATAGTAGAAGTAAATATTTTAGCTTAATCCTTAATGAATTGAAAAGTAAACAATTTTAAAAAGGGACGCAGATATTGTAATTTTAGAAAAAAAATTAAAGGAACAAAACAAGGTTTGCCAGAAAATTTAAATAATTATATTAAGTTACGTTTAACTCTAAAATTGTTTATTTTCGTTTTACAATAAGAAGTAACCAATGAGTCGTGTATTCTATCCTACCATGTGAACGAATGAGAACAAGTGCGCCATCTGTCTTAAGTAGCAGACGAGCGAACACATTTTATTTTTTTTTTTTTTGAATTCAAAAAATCATGTTACCAAAGGCAATGAGATCATTATTTGATAGGAAAATAGTTTTAGCATTATATAACATTATTGTAAAATGTGTACCAACTATACCCAGTCTTTCCTAATCGTAAAAAAAAAAAAAATATTTCGCAATGAATGGTAAGATATTTCTTAGATACATTACAAGTACTTAAAAAGCAACGCGTTCAAACAAATAATAAAGTTTAAGCATGCTCTTAGCCTTACTTTGGGTTATTCCACGAAAAGTAGACATTTTGTCTTGCACTTGATACATCTACATTTAATTTCGAAACGTGCTATAAGCAAAACATTGTTTACACTTTTTAAATATTAATTTTGACGCAAAATTTAGAGCTGTCTAGAGACGTCTCAAACTTACTTTTGGGAGAGCAGAAATTCTAAATTTGCCTAATCTAATGAAAGACACCATCCGGGATTCAAAAATTGCAATTATTTCCCCAAATTGTCAAACAAAATTTGCCCAACATGGAGGTTTTCGGGAGGTCACAGCACCAACCATAACCTCCTATCACAGTTCACCTGGAGCTGTCAGGTGTGGGACAAAATGTCCCACACCTGAACCCCCCGCGGACCCCCCGCGGAATGTCCCAACATTTGTTTCTTTTTAAAGCTAAAATTAAAATGTAATTAGTTGGAAAGCAAAATAAGGTTAACACCCTAGTAGTTGCCAATGCTTCAGTAGTGGCCAAGTTAAGGTTTATATTTGAAAAAATAGAATTCCAGGCTTCCTAATGGATTTAAACGTGCAGAAAATACCTCCTGCACGTTTGTTGCACTTTTGAAACCATATATATTTTATACCTTATATATTTTTTTAAAAAATTGCAGAAATAGATTCACAGGATACATTGCTAGAATTCAGAACTCTAAAGCTGATGTCCAAAAGTGTATTTCACACGTGACAGGTAAACACCGTTAAGGGGAGTCAGTACCCTAAATACTTTCAAAAATTCGATTTTTTGATTTTATATATTTTGAAACTCCATTTCAATACCTTTTTAATGATACAAACATCTTAAACGTGCTCATATTAGAAGTAAGTAAAAATAAGCTTTAAAAGATGTAAAACCTATTTTGATGAGGTATGATTTTCCCCTTTAAATTGCAATATCTCGAAATGATATTTTTTAAACTAAATGTTCCTTTTTCTCAGAAACTAAATTGTGTTAGGCTTTGAAATTTTTACCACCTATTCCATACATCTAACTGCATATACTGAAGTAAGCTTTTTCTCCTATTCGAAAATTATTTTTTATAGAGCTGATTTTGTGTGGCAAAATGGTATTTTTTGAAACAAATACAGTGACTTACACATTAGAATTTTTTACAAAAAAAAATAAGCTTTCTTACTGTAAAATTTTTCTTCAATATAGAGAACAGAGTCTACTTGAGGTACAGAAAAAAATTCATACTTGTATCTTTAATTGATTTTCAGAAAAAGGTACATGAACCTGTGCAAATTAACATTGACGGTATAGAAGGTACTGACCAGCCTTAAAAAAGTAATAATTGCAAAAAAAAATTAGAAAAATGTTTATTGCTTAATATATAACATCGATTCAAGTACTTACATGGTCACCAAATTTTTAACTTTTAGTCCTTATTATTTTGTACATTTGTGAAATTATAAGAAAAATTTAGTCTAAATTGTCCCATCTGTGACAGTATAATGACCCTTTTACTGTCTTAAGTATGAAATTGAAGATCGAAATTGAGGTATCAGCCCAGAGTCACGTACATCAGTAACGTTTTCTTGTCTTAAGTGAAACTCAGCAATATATTTCAACATGAATTCTTTTCCGGTAAGAGAATAAATTATTTATGGTTGATACGAAGGAGATTGTTTCGATTCGAAATTTGCAGTTTTGCCTTCTAACTCGCATACCATATGGATACAGTATGTATAGCATACGTTAGATCACGTGCAAGAAACGTTTCACATAAATAAGTGCTTTTTCATTTTTTAGAAAGCTCTGATGCGGAACGTTGGTGGTTAAATTCCATTTGCTGGCTTCAGAAGCTTTATTTCATTTACTTACAAAAAATACTCAATCTTCATAATTTGAGTAGAGTGTTTCACATTGGTTTCTCCCGGAGTTGAATCCGAATATGACAGACCACATCACAATCAAGGAGTCAAACTTAGGACAGAGTACAAGAGCATTTTTTTCAAATTGAAGCGTTTTAAATCACAGCCAGCTCAATTCATCTTTCTTTGATTTTTTTATTTGAAAACTTTTACAATTTTTACAAACTTATTTTATTTTCAAACTATTTTTTTTCTTTGAAAAACATTCGGCACACGACTTCATTTTTCTTTTCTTTTTTTTATTGCAGTTCTTTCTAATTATTTAACAGCTAAAAATAATTTGGAATGCGTTGCTGTTGAAGTAAATCGGTCATATATTTCTTTTAATTTTAATTTTTCATTCAAACTTCAAAATCACTTTTTTATGCCACGTTCTAGCCCTTACAGCCATCGCGAGCATATTAATCAATTCATTATAATGATGTTGTTAATGTTGCCCATACGTTTTTGCAGTTGCTTTTGTTAAAAGTTTGGATTGAGGTGGTCCATCTGTGTAAAATCGGATCTCTTTACTTTCCGAAAAATATTAGTTGATCATGTACAAAGATGTTGCTTTCAAAACTGATATCATAGCCACAATGCTGATTTGCGTTGTTAAAGAAACGCTGGAATTATATAACACATTTCAGCTTGCTGATGTCTAACTGGATGCTTATGAGGATGTGTTAACTAAATTAGAAAATTATACAACCCCAAGAGAGAATTTCGAAGCGTGAAAAGATATATATTCCAATGTCGTAATCGCAGTGAAAGAATCGGCGGATTTGTGTCTGACTTAAGAACTCATCTAACACTGCGAAACTGGAGTTTGATCTGACATCATAGAATAAGAGTGTATTGCATGGGGAATAGCGGGTAAATATATTCAGGAGAAAATGCAGCGAAAGGTAAATTTAACACTGACGAAAACCATTGATGTATTCAGATCTGCAGAATTGGACAAACAATAGTCTGATATTATTCTACAAAGAGGGAAATAAATCTCCTAACTGGAAACGTCAGTCTGGGAAAAACAGGATGAAATATAAATATAAAATTGTCGGTGCTATGAGAAAGAATAGTTCCGCAAAAATTGCCTCCTCATGAAAAAATAATGACTTTGTACATCTGTATAAGAATGAAAATCAGGATGAGAAAAGAAGGTATCTCGCTTATAGAAGATTGTAAACTGTGATAAACCTCAAACTGTTCTGTGATAAACCTCAAACTGTTTTGTGATATGTTGTAAATGTAAAGAAAGCATTCCAAATAATGCCAACCTGAGGTTCAGGACGTCATGTCTTGCTCATTTAAGCTTTAATTGGCTCCAATATTTGTATATTCATCAAATGAGACAGTGAGAAGCAAAGGTATGTCAGTGGACATTTTCAAGTTTTAAGTAAAACGCGTTTAAAGATAACATCCTAGGTAGACTTTCATTGAAATTTTTTTCTAAATAATGCTGTATAGCAGCAACTACCAGGGCTACTAGTACCATCTCTTGCCCCCAAGACAGAGGAGAGATTCACTTTCCCTATGTACTGGTTATCTCCAAATTTTTAATTTTGCCACTTACATCATTTTGCTTCTCACTGCCTCAAATGACTCATAAAAAAATAAGAAAAAATATTCCAAGAAAATAATGGGACACTGACATTGACTAGAAATCTCTCATGTCCATTATGCTGTCTCAAAATGTTCAGGAAATTGATACTTAAAATTAAAGATAATATGTTTTTACTTGTGTGAATTAATGGAATCAAGTTGGGAATTTGTAATTTTCGAATTTTGTAGGTTGCTCAATCTTTGTTTATGACAGCTGTTTAGCCAACCAGTCGATTAGGCGCTTTAACCTCATGTTTTCTTTTTGTCATAAATATTATGTTTTGTTCAAAGTGCTATATATTTCAACATATTTTTAATGTTTTTTCTAAATCCGGTCATTTTTTATCTTTTCGTTAGCCATGGCTATTTCTCCAAGGAACAGGCAGGCCATTGTGACATTGAGTGAAAATCTGATTGCACAACAAAAGAAAAAATAATTTGTGCTTTGCTAAAAACACGGTTTAGAGATCAAGAATTCAAAGAAAAAAGCAAACCTTAGTTGATTCTATGCCCAGGTGCTGGACAAAAAGGGGGGTCATGCTAAGCAGTGATTTTGATTTTATAATTAAATAATGTAAATAAAGGTGATTTTGCAAAACAATTGGCTTGATTCCATTAATTTTCACAAGGGTGTAACTTTCCGCAGATATGAAAAACAATTACTACTGCTGAATGTTAACTCTTCTTAATATGTGCTTAAAGAGCACTTAATCTGAAAAAATACCTAAATTTTGATACCAATTTTTTCAGGAAATAAACAGAAAATTTTTCAGATGTAAAATAATACATCTTTTAATTCTTAAATTTTTATTATTTATTAATATACTTGAATGGCAGTTTATCATTCAGTAGGATACTCTACAAGCGCATTTATTTTGTTTTTCCTATGCCTTCAAAGCAAAGAATTAAACCCTAGTTTGCTTTGAAATATTGTTGCATAACATTCAATCAATATGATGTACTCGATTATATGTGTGACGGGAATTCCGTGTGCGTTCAAATTGCAAATATCGGTCAAGGTATAGTATCCACCATTCGCATCTGGAGATTATTAGACGTGAAATTAGAGACATAATACTTGACATTTATATCGGTTGATTTAGATTCAACTAGATTATTATTGCTCAGAATTAACTGAATCCTTTGATTGGATTAACATCCTTTAACTGGCAGAATTCCTGCAAATATTACTCATGTTTGCATTCCTGTTTTTAGGCCGAATTAGAGTTATCAACAAAAAACTATTAACTGAGAATTGATATTTTGTTATGCACATTTGTTGCAACTAAGTTAAGGCTACCGTTTTTAAAGTGCAAGGGATTTTTTTTTTCCTACAGCAGCGTCTGTAGTAGTATATAATATTGAGTGGAGTATTTCGTAAAAACTCTGTAAATCTATTTACATTTCGTGCGGTGCACATTTTTGGATCTAGTTTTTTGGAGGTTGTATTCTCAAATAAAATTCAGAAACAGGTACAAGTGAAAATATTTTCTGAGTATTTATAAAACATAACCTAATGAAAAAAAAAAATTAGTAATCTTATGATTCAGGAACACTTGTTTTTAACTAATAGATTCCACATAGATTAATTAAATCCGAAAAGCGTTTGGCTAGATATATATATATATACTAGTTTGCTGAGAAGAGCAACATGCGGTACCTTGTCAAAAGCTTTTTGAAAATCAATATAAACAACATCCACACATTTTTCGTTATCTAAAGCTGAGGTCCCCTTCTAATAGAAATGCAATAAATTAGTAGCACACGATTTACCTTCCCTGAAACCATACTGCAAACTAGTCAACAGACTATTCGTCTCTAAGAAATTCATTATCTTAATTTTGATCAAAGTTTCGAAAATCTTGAAAATCACGGAAGTCAGACTTACAGCTCAATAATTCCCAGCATTAGCTTTAGACCCCCTGCTTGAAGAGCGGCGTTATGTTAGCCAGCTTCCAGTCCACTTGAAAAGTTTGTAAGCAGTAAAGAAGTTTTTGATGATAGAAGAGTCATTATGTTTGGAGGAATTGTACGAGTAAGTGGTGGTTTTTCCAAGTTCATTTTTCAAAATATTAGTATATATATATATATATATATATATATATCTTTATTCAGTTCAATAGTTTAATATCGCCATAAGTGTAGATTTCTATTTTCTGATGTTATAGTGGATTTTACGACCGTATGTTGAACTTTGAAATGAAATACAGCCACAATTGATTAAATTTATCAGATGTAGATAAGAAATTATTAACTTTAATTCTATTTCATTTCAAAGTGCAACACGTTCACCCTGCAATACCAACATAGAATTAAAGATGAGCATTCTTGGCAGTATTGAATTGGATCTGCGATAGATAATGCACAAAAAAAATCTGTTTCAAAACAAGCACAAAACTCACTAAATTACTTCAAACTATTTCCGCAATTCAGAAACTTATTTTATTTTGAAAGTGAGTAAATGGGGTGAAAACTCTTTCTACGGCTTTTGGTTGTAGTCACGTGCCCGGGTTGAAGATCGTGAGAACGTTTTGTTTTATGGATGGCACACGTAGGAAACCATTCGATTAAAATTAATGTATAACTGCCAAGTTCTCTTAATGGATTTTAGTGGACAGAAGCTCCGTAGATTATATATTACTGCCTTGGTGTGGAAACGAACAGTCTGCATTTTATGTTGACCCGTAATTAGAGAAGACAAAATTCTAGTTAATGGAGCTGGAAGTTGATCCAACTAAAAGTTTCTCTTTCTACCTAAAGTAAAGGAATAGTTTTTGAAACATCGTTGCGTAATTAGTAAGAGAAAAGAACCGTTTTAAAGTGTAAAGATATATTTCTAATGTTAAGCCCACAGTTTCAGTTTGTCTTTATGCGAACAATGAAAATAACGTTTTTTCGGTAAAAAGAAACAATACTGAAAATAATAAATCTTCTGTTATGTGAAATTGCAGCCGCAAAAACATTCTTTTTTGCAATTTATCATTATAAAGCCTCCTTCAACTGGAAGGTAACCAATCCACTGATAATGCATTTAAAATACGTTCAGAAGATTCCGATGAGCTCGAGTTTCAATAATTTCAGCATTTTTGATTATTTGCCATCCTGAAAAAAAAATGTCATAATTACGTGGTAGTCAACATTGCAGAAACTATTTGAGGAGCATCTGTGGTGATTTTGAGGAGCATTTTGAAATTTTGCGGAGCAGCTCGGTATTTTGTATGAAAATCAATATAAAATAATTAAACCTCTATTATTAAATTGTTTTTGAGCAATGATAACCATTCTAAGCACTAGCATAAAAAATAATTATTTTTAAATTAATAAAACAGTTTTGAACACTATGTCATGCATTGAGTAAGCATCTTTAATTTCCCATACTTACATGTGCGTGTCATAATAAACTAGCAAAATATAATAAAAATTAATTTAATTTTATTAGAATCTTTTGTAAACCTGGTCAGAATTAAGACCAAACAGTAAATACGGAGCAAAATAACTAATTTGTGGAGCTGCGGAGTTTCGCTATTTTTGCGGAGCAGTTGGCAACCTTGTAATTACTAGCTCATTTAAGATTTAACTGTACTATTTTGCAATGTACGTCGGGATGAATTATTTTTCACGAATATTTGATAATTTTATAAGGTTCCAAATCTTACTAGGGCGCATAAAGATTACTAAGACTATTTTTAAAACTCTTTTTGTCACATAGACTGTTGCTTGGGTAAGGAAGATAAATTATCAATAAATGAATATATTTACAATCTATCTAATGAATATATTTACAACTATTTCCATGAGAACACTCAATTTCCATGTCTTTAGGCACGTCTGGGGGACTTAACTCAAATATTTGTGATTCGGTGATAATCAGGAACAAATCTTAAAAATGATAATCTTCTTTTTATTGAAGAAACAACGCAATCGAGATCGAAAGATATAACTTATTAGAAGTTTGGAAGTAACGAAATTAAAGTTATGAAGTAATAAGTACTTCATCAGTACTACGTAAAGATAAAATTTACGAAAACCAGAATACTATTCAGTAGAAAATCTGCCTACAGTGACAAGATACGTGACTGTTTGCTGCGAAATTTTTAAATAGGGACGATGATAATTAAGTTTCATACGTTATTATCCAACCGATAAGTTAACGCCATAAATTAGGATAATTAATTAATAGAAGAAAAAAAAAGTAGTTTGTGTAAAAATTATTATTCACCAGTGCACTAAATCATTCGTTTCATTGTAACTATAAAGAGACTGTAAGTTAATAATTAGTCACACACACATACAGTGGAATAAATGTAGAAAAATTATTTATGTTTTATTCAAGCCCAGTTCCCATTTTTTGTAATTAATATTTAATAGAGAAATGTAAGAAATATTATTAGGGCTGAAGATAAAAAAAATATTTTCAAGATAAAGCGCAAAAGGAAATTGTATTCATCTCCTAATGATTTAAATAGGCAATTATGTTTGAGGGGGAAAGGCAATAAAAAAATTTTCAGACTCGTAATAAAACTACTTGACGAACAAGAAGTCACTTAATATTAATCCTCTTAAAAGTAATTAGAGAACATAATTTATAAAAACTCTCTGTCATGGTTCCATTAACTTAACTTTTAAATTTTCAAGTTTTTAGTAATAATGATGCACAATTTATTGCTTTATAAACAAAAATAGGTAAAATATTTAACTAGCAGCAAAATTTTAGAAGCTATGACTTCGAGCAAGAAGAGCAAGAACTCTTAAAATAACTCGTAGTCGAACACCTCACTTTTGTGTTTAAAGCCCTTTTTGGCAAGGAATCTCTAAAATTGTTTCCCAAAATGATATAATCAATATAGTGCATAAAACTTGCGCTCATAAAATATTACTTTCTTTTAGGAAATTGATTTGGGAACTTTTCTTTCATGTTAGGAAACCTGCCAGTACATAGATTTCAATAATTAATCATTGATGAAAAAAAACTATAGTGAAGATATCGCCCAAGTATTTATTTACTATCTTTACCTTATCAATATGATTAAAATCATCAAATGCTTATTTAAGCACATTTATGCTTAGAAATCTCAAAAATAACGTTTTTCCTTTTAATATTCTTCATGCTAGATACGTCTTACTTTTTAGTATGAAAAAGTAATACCTTTATTTTTTTAACATTTAATGACCATTTGACGATCGTTGCGGAAAAGATTTCTCATAATCCGAAGTTATTGATTTTTACATCAGTATTTCACTCCTCTAGGAAAGAGTATTGGCATGATACAGTGTTAAAAAACTCTAAATCGAAACTGGGTTCAGGAAAAAAGAATCCATTCATAAGTTAAGGTATGTACAATAATTTAAAGGCAGAATTTGATAACTGAAGAGTAGATTAATTTCTACTATCATTAGCAAACGATGACGCATGATTTTGAAAAATGAAAATTTAGCTTTTATCTGAGGCAACATGTCTCCCAAATATTTGATGTAGCTTGAAAAGTCAGTTCTCAACATATTATTGTATCTCTTCTATCAAAACGCTTATTATAATTTCCTCCACTAACTGGGCTTTATTCTATTTATTAGTGTTATATTTGAACTGACAATCCATTAGCAGTTATTCAAGCATTAATGAATCAAAACCGTTTGATTTTTTTCGTCAAATTTCAAAAGCTATCATGGGGTTTTACGGATCAATCATCAACTCATGTTCAAAATTGTACGTGGACGATTGATGTCGGATTTGAAATTCTTTTTGAAACTTTGAATTCAGAAAAAGAGAAAACAGTCAGTGTCAAGACACAGCTAAAAATACACTCATATATGAAATTAAATGTTGAAAAAATATTAAAATTAATATTGATATTTCGTAGTAAAATATTTTGTTAAATACCAAAGCTCTAGTTGCAATCTATGTTACACTTCGATAAAGTCATCGACATATAAAACAATACGAATCGAATAACAAAGAAATGTTGGCTTGAGCCTAAAAGATAAACACAAAAATCTCGCCGTTAAAGGTAAAAACTGAACATGGAACTGCTGTATCTTCAGCCGACAAGGTCATTAACAAACCTTTCAGCATCTGAACTTACTTTATCAATTACTTCATTAAATGAAATTATGTTCATTGATTGATTTCATGCTAGAAAATGACTTACAATTATCAACCTTTCTCGCGACTTGCCTGATTTCCCTTCGCTGTCAGAAAGGCGGAAAGTTCCCTTGCTGGCTGGAGTTTTGATCACGTAAAACGATATGAACGTTTTCTGTTAATGCACACTTTTCAAAATACTTCATTGTATTAGCGAAAATATCTATTGCCATTTACGGCTGTACTGATGTTACTTTTAATAATAATAGCAGTAGCGTCACAACCCGGGGGTGGGGCGGGGACGGTCCGCCCCAGTTGTCACCCGTCTGGTGGGTTAGTGGAATTGGAAGTTTTTGAAAAATATGAAGCTAAAATGCATTTTTAAGACTACCAATTTGAAAATTTCCCAGGGGAAACCCCCGGACCCTCTCTTTACCGCCCCACATCATGGAAGGAATAATATACTTAGGATTAGGTTCATATTTTCAATACACCTATGTTTGAGATGAGTTTGAAATAATTAGGAAACCATTAATTTCGTAGACCACCTTACTTTTTGACCTATCGACGCGACGGTATGCCCACGTGCGTCAAGGGCAAGTTATATAAAAAACATTCGTAGTTTTCATTTGTCTTTTGTACATAAACCCACTTAAAATTTCGTTTTTTTTCAAAAATGTAGTTGTTTCTGAAAAATGTACGAGTTTCTTTTTTCCTTTTTACATAGAATATTGAAACTTCTCTTTTTTTTTCGTTTATAGGGGTGAGGGTGACCTTAAAAGTTACCGCCCCGGGTGCCACCCATGCTAGGTACGCCACTGATAATAGCACTTATAATCATCTTTCAACCAGTTACAAGCAACTTTAAAATACTAAGAGAAATGAACAAATTCCTAAAAGCTTATAAAAGACAACAGAGTCATAAATAACTATCAAAGAATTCACAAGATCTCGAAAAGTTAAAAAGGGGCAAAAAAGGATAATATAATTAATAATTTTCATTAAAAAAGAAGGAAAAAAATATTTTTAACGGTTAAATAAATCATTCCACGCACCACAGTTCACATAAAAAGTGGTACCGGGTCACATAAAATACACCTTTTATATTTGAGGTCATATAAAATGCGTCTAGAGAAGCCGAACTATTATTTAGTTGGCATAATGCAAAAAGAAGTGTGTTTATAATGTTGAGCATTCCGAAAAATATGAATCAAATAATTTCACCTAGTGAAACCTGTATTTGTTAACGTTAAGGCGAATTTTCTAGATTAAGAAGAGGGAATTAGAGTAAGAACATAAATTAGTCGATAAATGACCTCTTTTAAAACATCTTATTTTAAAAATGTACGGGAGTAGAAGTAAAAATGTGTGCACGTGTATTTATGAAGTAAACGAAATAAAATAATATTCATTTTAAGATTAATTAGGAATTAAATCTGTGACCAAACTGAGAAATTCAACCAGTTCCCAAAATAGCCTTTTCATTGCAAAATTTATCACGACTTCCTAGAAACTATTATTAACTTACCAAAATGTTATCCTTACGCATATGAAAGCGATTCAGTGAATTGTTTCATGAAGTTTTCAGCAGGAAGTATATTAAGGAAATAAATTTTACATCACCATCATATTACTGTCAAATATTATCAGTTCTGATTCCTGTTATGTACTAATCCAGACTGTTGACAAGGCGCAAATCAATTTGTAAATTTGAAACTGAATAAACAACTTTTGCGCAACAGTCGACTCTTTGAATATTTATAACTGAGCAGCGATACACATCAGATTACCGATTTCTAATGAGATGTAAGATATACATAATTTTTTAATTGTTATGTTTAAATGAAATGAAAATATATAATTCAAATTATTATAAATTAAGACAAATTAAAAATTAGTTGCTAAAATGCAAGTGAAAAATAGTCAAATAGTAAAGGGCACCAAATATTGAATATAATCAGTAATGTAGTATAACTTGAAAGTTATAATCTGTAATGTAATATAACTTTCTAATAACACTTTAGCTTTTATTTTCTTTGGTAGAGTTAATTTTCACGAAAGTGTTAACGGCCTTTGGTTTTTCTTTTTTGACCTAATTGTCTGTGAACAGTGAAACATTATTAATATCATTGATATTTAAGTATGTAAAGTATGTAAGATCCATTTAGGAAATTTGAAACATTGCTGTACAACAGCAAAATGCCCATGACCAATTACGCCCAAAACCAAGGTCATAAAGGCTGGCCCCTAAAATGTTATTAGTTATTTAGTCCTCTAGGGTAACTTTAAATCATGTGGGTTATATTAGCATCAATATTTTTTGCCATATTTTTCTTCAAAATAAACTGAAGAAGCCCCAATGTTAAAACTTTCTGACAAGGTTACTATATACATGAGCTCAGTCATTCTAGCCGAGGACTGCAGTTTCGTGCTCATTAGCACTCATCAGCCCGGTATAGGAAGTGACTGGAGGTGGAAAACCTCTAGCTGGAGTTTTTCCACCTCCAGCAGTCCTCGGCAGCAAACTGCAGTCCACGGCTGGAATGACTGAGCTGGCAGTGTATTTCATGTATTTCTGCCTTAGCCCTGGCTGTAGAGCGGTAATTTACTGAAAATACCATGCCTTGCCTTCAATCTTCGAGTTGAATCGAACCATTGCTTCGGTCAGTTCTAATTCTATATTAGCTACCAGTTTGTTTGGCACTCTTGGCTTCCTTATGAGGTTTTCCACCTCCAGCTCAGTCATTTCCTATGCCGGTCCTCTGCCTATTTCCAGTCCTCGGCTGGAATGACTGAGCTGATGGTATATTTCATGTACTTCTTAGCCCTGGCTGTAGGGCGGTAACTTACTGAAAAAAACGGTTACTATATGTTTTTGATTTCGCAAAATAATTTAGCAGCAGTGCCCTGTGTGCTTCAATGGTTCTGAAGTTTCTGTTTTTAAGTTATTCTTTACTGATGGTTTGAAATTGTTGAAATCTCTAAACAGCTACATTATAATATTCTGTGCAAAGTAATTAGTTACAAAAATCTCGGGATGTTATGAAATGAAAATGGTGAGGTTTTCAACATTTAGAATTCATGAGTAAAATAATCGAACGTGAACAAATTAAAGCATTAAAAAATATTTAAAAACTTAGAAAACAGCTGTTTCGAGGTTATTAAAAACGAGCCACTTCACCAGTGCATAAAAAAATGGTTCACGAAGTCCCAACTAACGGTCAAGTGAACGAGCTCACTAGCTGTTTGTTCAGCGTTTAACTCTTTTTAATGCTGTTATACACACACACAAGTTGACTTACTTTACTCATTGCTAACTACAAAGTTTTTCGACTGTTTTTTTTTTTTTTACATTTATAAAATTTATTTTTCTCACTAAAATTTGCACTACTTTTTATAAGAAAGATTCCTTGCATCACATTTCTCACATGGTACAAAGTTGCACTGAGTGTCAGGCTGCTTTGAACCAGATAAATAAGTCATTTAAAATAGTTTTACATGTAATAGTTCTTAATTTATGATAACTACGGAAATTTTTCTTTACTTTAATGCCAATAAGTGAAAACACTATTAAAAGATTTAGTCCATGCGATAAAAATATAGAAATTGTGGATCAAATTTGCTCTGTTAATTTATAAATTGAATACGTCGATTCTAAATTAAATTTAACAGCCATTTAAATTTTATTAATACATGAAATTTTTCAAGTTTCAAGAATGAAACAACTATTAATACGTTCGTAAAGGGAAATTTTGTCACGCCAAGAATTGAAGCGTTGATATTGAAATAGGAGTAAATCAAAAACCAGCTCTTGCTTACTTCTTCCAAATTGCATATGTATCCCAGTCTTCAAATTTATGGAAATTACATGCTGGTAGAACTCAACCTTATTAAATCAGGTTCAATTCTGCCTTAAAGACTGGGATACATCTGCAATTCGGAAGAAGTAAGCAAGAAGAAATCATTTTTGACTTATACCTTTTTCAATGTCAACGCCTCAATTATTCATTTCAAGGAACTCCCCAAAAAGCTTAATTGAAATTGCTTAAGCAGAGTCAAATATCTTTAAAATAGAGTACAATCGGTGAGCCTTCCTCAAAGTCGAATATTTAGTAGCACAAAGCAAGCTTATTTGGCCAGTAAATAATTAATAAATCCTCTTTAAATAAGCTTTCGCGTGGGTAGAAAGAAATCTCTGAATAAATAAGACACCGATTTGAAATTAGTTACTCGCATAGGTTAAAGAACAATGTTTTCTTCTAAAGAAATGAATAAAATTTGGCACCTTTATTCCGAGAAAGATATTCTCTTTCAACAACCCCTTTAGCAAAAAAAAAAATCAATGCATTTTAATCGGCATGTAGCTAAGTTTTTCTCATAAATACATTTTCAAAAGGATTTAAATTACTCTACATCTATTCAATATTTTCTTTCATAGAACTTGGAAGTAGCGGAAGAAAAGAAATGCTAATTCATTGGCGGGAGCTTTATTTTGAATATAGTTTCAGCAAAAATAAATCTTAATGCGTTGAAGTGCGACATGTTTCTCAGAAATTAAAAAAATCATTGATTTTTGCTTCTGGCATTTCTGATTCTTAAAAGAAAAACTGAACATTTTTTGTCTGTAAAGAAAACTAGAAATATAAATGAAAAATATAATTAAACATTTTGATTGATTTTTTAAATTGAATTAAAATATTTCAATTTTGCATTAAAATTTAAAACTTTGTACCTGCTTATATTTTGTAAATATAAGTAATGTATTATGTATTTATTGGTTTTCAGAAATTAAATATTTCTTTGATTTTTGCTTCTATCATTTCTTATTCTTACAAGAAAAACTAAACATTTTAAAGAAGACTAGAAATTTAGATGAATACCATAATTTAGAATTTTAATTGATTTTATTTCAACTTAATTAAAATATTTCAATTTTTTTACATCAATTTAAAACTTTGAAGCAGCTTAAATTTTGTAAATGTAAGCAATGAATTATTTATTGTTAATATGAAACAGTTCATAATTTTTGACATTTAAACTCAAACGTGTATTAAAAAATGATTTACAACTACAGCTAAGTGCATTGTTGACAACCATATCCGATAAAATTGCTGATCAACGATAAAAATGAGAATCAACGCGTTATTACACACAACTTCGTTATTAAGTTTTCACACATATTGCTTTAGTCAGATCAAACAAATTGTAGAGATTGACTACTTGCTCCTTGAAATTAAGTTGTAAACCAAAGTAATAAAAAAAAATAAGCAATAATGATTGCTCAAAAATTAATTTGAATTCTGAAATTTTGAATTTAAATTATATGTTTCGCAATCACGAGTTGCGACAGGACTCGTGGAGACGCATTGGAGTTATTGTTTCTAGAAACGGCTCCTTCCCCTCCCCCAAGCCTGTCCTTCCTCTTGGGCGGTTAGTGTGTGTGTAGACTTGTGTGTGTGTATAGACCTGTGTGTATGCACCGCGTAGGCGTGTGTGTATGTGTATGAAGGCGTGTGTGTGTATGAGCGTGTGTGTGTGTAGGTCATGGATGCCACCGACCAGGATTACCAGAATCTGGGGGACAGTGCTCAGGACCGGAGCAGCCGCGCCTGCAGAGGACGGTGGGCGGTGGTGCTGCACAGGTCCCTGGTCCAAGCTGAAAAAGGCACGGACACCAAAGACGGTCAAGTGAGAACAATAAGTAATCGTGATTGCTCAATATTGACTTCTTGATTGTAAATCAACATATAGTTGTGCGCAAATAATATTTTTCTTTAAATAGTTTCTCCACATTTTACTGTTTTGGTACTTAACAAAAGCTTCATTAGAAAAATCTCCAATGGTTTTCTTTTTGAATGTTAAAAGATTAATTTGTAACATCAGAGAAATCTACTTCCTCTTTCACCGCTTCTTGATATAGAAAACTTGTGAGTCAAGATGGTTGGTTGGTTGGTTGGTTGCGGACGTGATGCGATTTTACTTATTTCTTTATTTTCGATTTTGAAATCTAAAGGTTACAAAAAGGAACAAAGAAAAAAAAACCTAAAACTTCTAATGAATTCTTTCTGATGTCGTGTAGGTAAACACTTTTTTGAATTCGGAAATAATAAAATAGTCCAGTGAATCACACACCCCAGGGAATGAGCTGTTGACAGCTGTTTTTTTTTTTTCTTCTTCTTTTTTTTACGTAGTGAAAAAGTATTTTCTTTGCTGAATTTGCAACAGTAACTTTCTTCTATAGCCAGGATTTCCAATCTTTTTCGACTAGCTTCCTATGAAAAATTTGAATTGTCTCACGGCATCCAAGTAAATCTCTTACTATACAAGTAAGTGTGCCAAGAAAGGCCACTCAAATGTTCATAACCTAATATCTCATTTCACTTATAATTAAATTGACTCCAGTTTTTGCATAATCGTCAGATTATTCATAAACAAATAAGGAAAAAAAGAGAATATTTCATTTTCAAGTAGTTTTTCAGCAGTTGCAACAGAAAAAGACGATTTGGAGCACGGGTTCTATATAAGGCCAACTCTGGAAAAAGATTACTTCACTCATAGTTGAAGACACAAAATAAAAATAAAAACTTCGGAGGAGAACTAACAAACGAAAAAGATAAGAAAATTTCTATAATATCAAAATAAAACCCTATTAAACCACATTAAATAATCTCCAAACATTACCAAGAATTACATGTTTACTTCCATGAAAAAGAGAAAGCTTTATCGTCACTTTCGGGCCAACTGACAAATCTTTATTTACTGTTTTTTATCACTCATGCGCACAGTTCTCGCACATACGTGCAGCATATGCAGCACATCATTTATGATTATATCTCCACCCGATGCTCCGATGTCAACAATGTAAGGACACAAGAGTGCTAATAAGGCAAAACGTGTCGTTATTGGGCTATAATCTACTTTTCTAGGTTATCAAATCAAGGAGAAAATTATGGTATACAACGACAATTTTATTTTGAACTTGTCAACTACATAGATTAAGTTTCAAGAACAACAAACGACTTTTTATGTTGTCGACAATGCTTTCTGATGACGATGAAGACAGGATATAGGGCCATTCCACGGAATACGGTTATTTTGTCCCGCACGTGACGCCTCATCTACTTTATCAAAAATAATACTTTAAACTATTAATGAACAGTTTTTTTTCTGCTTAACAAATTTCAAACTTATGTGTGATTTCTTAAGCAAAAAATTTCGTAATTACCCTTTAAAATTATTACTTTTTAATGAAATATATGAACCGTCACATGCGGGACAAAGAGTTGACTCTTTCGTAGAATGGCCCTATAGCGATTTTTTTTTTTTTTTTTTTTTTTTGTACAACATCAAAAACCAAAGAATGACTTTATTGGTCTACATGGCCTTATTTGGCTCACCCATCTAACAAATATAATGATGACATGGACCCTTCGAGGAATCTCTTACCTCATCCTATAGCCTCGAGGTAGTTCACAGTATGAAAACCCTTATTCTATACAATTTCTAAACGGAAAACATTGTGTTTGGCCTCTGGTTGTGGGAGGTTCATTTGCTGGATTGTTTTACTGTTTTCAACACCCCTCCCACACACACACACACAAACAAAAAAAAAATTATGAAAAATCAAAAAAGTCTTCAAATTCAAAAATTCTTTCAGTATTCCTGTTTTATGTATACACTTATCAATAAAATGTATTCAATTTCATGTACCAAGTACAAGTTCTCTCTCTGCAGTTACTAATAACTACATTTGAAAGTACAATTTAACGAATTAAACAACCTGAAGAAACGAGTTTTGGTGTCTAGATGCGACATAGTTTTTACCAGGTTAACATAAATCCACTATCCCTTTGCAGCCATTACGATCAATGCCAACTTTAGATTAAATATTTTACTTCATCTACCATAACTTTCGGATTTTGACTAATGTGCCAATCGTTTAGATTTTAATGACAAAATTTTGTGCGATGTAAAAATGAATTCCTTAAAATTCTGATTTGCTACAAATATTTTGATTTGCATATGAAATATTGCTTTTGTATCAAAAACGAAAATGGGAATAAAAACTAGAATTTGATTCTGAAAGTGAAGTTACTTCCCATTTAATAATCCCTTTCGAGCAGTCCACAACGAACCGTCGAGTTATTTACATAGCTCAACCAAATTATTCACCTGATATTTCTTAAAAAGTAACGAACTTTGAAACCACTTATGCTAAGAAGCTTCTTGGAAGTGATATTCTCTCTAATAACCAGAAATAACGCAGCAGAACAAAAGGATCCGCGAATTATGTTCTGATGATATTTGAAGCATGTGTCCCACCTCTTCATGGAATTAAATATTTCGCAAATAGAATGTCTGCAACCAACAATAGGGAAGCAGTACTGAATCATTTGAAAGGTGGTTATTTACTACAGGTAAGGGATGAATAAATGGAATGACACTAATGAAGTTTCCAAGTAAGGGTGTATCCTCCAGAGGTTTACTTTATTCGAAATAAACCTGCAAGAGGTGATGTTTCAGACATTTGCTGGGGTTTTGTGCTCTTTGAAAATCAAAGGGCATTAAATATATTTTAGTGAAAACGTAGTCTTATCACCGTACCTTATCTTAGCTTTTAGCGAAGCTTACTTCTTTTTATCCTCTAAACTACATATATATATATATATATATATATATATATATATATATATTACGTTTTTCTTACTTTACTTTTAACTTTAAATTTAAAGGGTTGGCGGACTTGGTTGGGGAAAGTATATTCAAAAGAAACTCCATTGTATGATGACAATGACGAGTCTGTTTTGCTAATGGGTAATGCTGATTCAGAGCATATCAAAAGATCTTTGTTTTTAACGAATTTTTATAATCTTATAACCATGCGAACTCATTCAATACTGAAACTGATGTGTGACAAAAATTAAATTCTATTTCGCACGAGGGAAGGTCCCAAAAACATGCTACTTTCCTCGAGAGCCTTGAAGAATAAATAGAACAAAATGGAATAAAATAACTAACCTGTAAACGTACGGCTAAAACAAGAGCACACTGGAATTGCAAATTATTATTAATATGTATAACAATTAGTTTATATTTATCAACAATTTTTAAGAAAAAGCATTCTATTTTCAGTCAAATAAAATTTTGACTAAGCAATTTAAATGGGAATTTCTTTTCATGCAGTTTTTGTGACTACAAAAAAAAAAGTTTACTCTGGGACAAAAAAAAATCTCGCGCTTGCCCTAGATGCAATTTCTCTGTTTCTGTCTTTTGTCTTTAATATTTCCTGCCTGTCTGTCTTCCACTATCTGTACAATTGTAGCAATTCAAGCTTTTTTTTTTTTTCAGTGACAGATGGTTAATATTTTTTAATGTTTTTATTGGTCCAAAGAAATAATTTTTATAAAAATGAATTTTATAATTTATTATCACATTTTATTACTTTAAAATTTTTCAGAGGAAGAATTAACCATTGACAATAGTAGTGTTGATATTTATATAATCCAGGGGTTTCTTACCTAGATGTTGAGAATTTTATAAGCCAAGGTCCATCCATGTTTTAATTGAAACCATGAAAATGGAAAAAATGATTCCATCCCTATATAAAAAGAAACATTCTTTACTTTGAAAAAGAGAATTAAAAGTTCATTTTAATATTATAAAAAGTATTTGCAAAAAAAAATTCCCTTTTTTCTTGGCGATACATGCTATTTAAACTCGTCACAGGGAGTTACTTGTTTTTTATTTAAATAGAAGCTTGATTTTCAAAACGTATGAGTGCAAAACAAAGAAATGGATTTGACAGCTTTTTACAAAAACATGTAAGGCAACACATTAAAAAGATAATTATTGGTCAAAAAAGTATAACGCGCCCTCTTTATGTTGCCACTAACTACCGTAGCCTACCTAAATAAAGCTTATCCCGCCATACCTCCGGATGTGTTTAAAGATTTCGCTTTACATTTGCATTTCATTAAATCCAAATTATTTTTCTTTTCCAAAATACAAAGTTATTTTCTTTTTTTTTTTCTGTTTTAGTTTTGTTGAAAATCAGGAAAAACAGGGCATCAAAAATGTTCATAGTCTAGAAAGAAAAACCACGTACAGCTAAATATTTTATGATGAGGAATTGAGGAAAAAAGATGAGATAATAATTGCAATATCATGCATGCTGTATATGAAAGAATGACAAAAGAGTATGGTTTTTGAAGACAATTTATTTAAATATGTATTATTTTTAGAAATATAGAAGATTTGTATTGCCTTTTTGCTTAAAAACACACAATGGTAAGTGGAAGGAAAGTTGCTCATAACAAATATAATTATTGCTAATTCCTTAAAGAAAAAATGTTATGAAACAAAAATGTTTAGTTAGATGATGACTTCCAGTTTTATACAAAAACTAGGAAGAACATTAACGTAAGGCATCGAGTATAAACTAGTAACAGTTCAATACAAAGAGAAGATAGCGCATAACTGAAAGATTCTAGTTTTTTGCAACATGACATTCAGAATCCTTCGGCTCCGATTGTAACATTTTTCAAAATTTATCTCAGTTATGAAAAAAAAATATTTACTGCGAATTTAGGTGTCATTCAAACAATTTGCTGTGTTTCAATAGATTTCAGATATCAATGGTTGTAAATATTACAGAATCCCACTGAAAGCTTATACCTCATCTGTTTTTAAGCAAAACACAGTTATTAGATGTTTCTGCCACGTCACCTGTCAAAATAAGGCAGGAAGTTCGAGAAACTCGCTCCGCCATTTTGGATTTTTGGGGTGCGGGTTTTTTTTTTTTTTCTTTCTTTTTAATTTTCTTTTTATATTGCAAAAACTGTTAACTTGTGAGTAAAAACATTAGCTGATTACTTTTAATGAGTTATTTTTAAGGAAATATTTAACTCCACACCAGGGCCATCCGAAGAGCTGACGACGCCCGGTGCGAAAGCTTCCTGCCGCCTCCCCCCCCCCCCTTATTAACACAGAAAAATCAAGTTTTTTATAACATAACATCATTGCATAATACGCGTGAACGCGTCATACTTGCATTTTTTTAAATATTAATTAATAAACAAGAGGATTATAGATTGTACAAATTAAAGTAATGAATCTGTTTCTAATATTTATCATACATTAATACTCCAAAAACGTTGCATAAAACGGAAATGTTAAAATTCCAAATATTTATCTTGTAAAAAATGCTACCCCACAAGATAAAAAACAAATAAAACTTAACTTGATACTCACATTGATCAAACTAAGATTATGAACCAAAAATTTATTGAGTATAAATGGAAAACGTATTTATCGAAGAAACATTAAAATTAAATTTCAATATGGATTCATCCAGTGATTCTTTTCAAGATTTTTTTGCTTTTACTTCTATGAATATAATACCATTTTTCATATCTCGCTCATTTGAAAAAAGACTGCCACAATACGAAAATTTTCATTTTCTTTTTTTTTTTTCGCTTAAAGATTTTCAAATGAGGTTATCTTCTATGGAACATAGCATCAGATTTTTTGTTCTAATGTAAACCACGGGAGAGCACAGCAAACTTACCTATTTTAATGCAAATTGCCTGAAGAGTTCAACTTCAAACGCTTCTCTTGTAAAAATTCATTTTTCGTTTCTGTTTTGTGTGTTTATGACTGTGCATCTATGATACACGAAATGAAGGGGCACCTTGCGGCGCCCCCTCGTTTCGTGACGCTCGGGGCGGTTGCCCCGCTCGCCCCCCCCCCCCCCCCCCTCTTCGGACGGCCCTGCTCCACACGCATGTTATTACAACATAAAAAAATCACTCTGCGTTTTCCTTTCATTCCATTTTATTTTTGACGTCTTAGAATACTACAAATCATTTTTTTTTCTACATATTTAATCAATTTGTCTTTACTTCCTTCGATTTCAGTTCAAGTAGAGATATCTATTATCGCATTGACGCTTTAAAAACATGTTTCATAATAAGTCAAAAGTATATGCAAACTCAGAAGTACACGTGGAGCCCCTTAAAGATTGACTATGATTAAGAAAAAAAATACAAGACTGTTAATTCAATACACTTTTGACGATGTTCATGTGAACTCCAAATTTTTCAATCCCAATGTAAGCGATGAACAGCAAAAGGTGTGATGGAATTATATACCATTAGATAGAACTTTTGTATGTTAAATGTTTCTCCAAACGAACATTCACAATAAATTAATAAGCGAAAATTTTAACTTTTATCTTTATATATAAATATGACACCCGCACGGCTTTGCCCGTAATAGAAAAATCAAAAGGTCTTTTGGTTCGCCTGTATATTTACAAACAATGTATGGTGAATTTTCTCGCCAGTTGGCTTGTACCCATCTTACGGTTCCACGTTATGATAATTTCGTATCTCGCCAATTGGCTTGTGCCCATGTTACGGTTCCACGTTATGATAATTTCGTAATTTACTCGTCCATCTTATGATATTTTTTTTCTTAAAATTGGAATAGAAAAAGAACCACATCGAATTTTTGAAAAATCTCTTCGAGGTGCACACCCCCATGCTACATACTAACTTTGTGCCAAATTTCATGAAAATCGGCCGAACGGTTTAGGCGCTATGCGCGTCACAGACATCCTACAGACATCCAGACATCCTCCGGAGAGAATTTCAGCTTTATTATTAGTAAAGAAAACACAAATTCTAAATGAGGCAGAGAGAAGCAAAGGGATGTAAGTGGACATTTTCAAGTTTTGAGCAAAACGCGTATAAAGATCACGTCCTAGATAGGCTTTCATTGAATTTTTTTTCTAAATCATGCTATACAGCAGCACCTACCAGGGTTACTAGTACTATCTCTTGCCCCAAGACAGAGGAGAGGTTCACCTACCATTTGGGTACTGGTTACCTCCAAATTTTTAATTTTGCCAATTGCATCCGTTGGCTTCTCACTACCTCAAATGTGTATGTCGGGGTAAATTTGGTAACTACCGAACTGATTTCATAAACGTTTTCACAGTTTGTGTTGATTATAGGGATGAGAAAGTTTATAAACAGTTTAAAAAATTTAAAAAAAATTAAATAATAGTGTGATTTTCATTCAAAATTATTTTTAGGACTCAAAAATGGCTATTTCTACTAGAGATAATTATCGCATTGTCTCAATTGAAGTTTTATTAGAAAGTCCGGAAAAAACCGTAGAAGGTTTCCTACCTACGGTTCAAGGGCCTTAATCAAAAGGGAAAAAATATAGGGTCTGGTGGGGGAAAGTGGTCAATGGGGTAAAGTGGTCATAATTCAAATAAATGGCTATAGCTTGGAAATTAATGTTCGAATGAATGTGAAAATTTTATTTTAGAGTATTGCATTTAGAAACTACATTTTAAATACAAAATTTTACAAATGGCAAAATTTTATTTGGTAAAAAGAAATATTTTGTGTAAATATGAAATTTTTTAAAATCTAAACACCTTTTTAAACTTCCATGAGAAATTTTGTTTGTTAGAATTATGAACAGATTGACTGCACAGGAAGCTTCCTACATGTCTCAAGAACTCTTACTCATTAGCAGTTAGCTGAATCTATTTTGAATAACTTTTGAGAACAATTTAAGTAAGATGGGGTAAAGTGGTCATAATATTAGGCTTAACGAATATTGTTCTTCTTAAGTCACTTAATCTTTAAGTGTAAGGCAGATATAAATTAAATATTAATTTCACTTATTATGTATTGTTTTTAAAATAAACAGGGTTAAATATACAAGTATATGCGTATGTATACGCATATACTCGTGTAGGCACGTATATATACGCATTCACATAAATGCACCAATACATACGTATTTGGATATCTGCAAGTATTTTTTATCTATGCAGATATACATTCGACTATACACGTATATACCCGCTTCTGCTCGTATATATACGAACACTTATATACTCAGGGAGACACGTATGTACGCGTACGTACTCGAGTAGACATTTATATACAAGCATATGATATACAGGGTGAGTGTAAACTCTTGGGCAAATTATTAAAACGTATTAGACGGTAGGATAAGAGAAAGAATCATAAGAAACATATGGACACAAACTCAACGCTGACGCGCTACATGCACGCAAAGCCAGAAACTGATGGATGCAAAACAGGTCACAAATTTATTACACAAAGATAATTTTACACAACATTTTAGGTTTTAAGAAAGTTTTAAAGTGATTGAGGAAATTTGCGACCGGCTGCTTTAATACATGCATCGCAATCACTCTGTTGCAATTACGAGACTTTTGAAAAACTTTCATCAGTCGCTGCGCCTTTGTTGCGATTGGTGTTTTAGAGCTACTACAGGCAGTAACTGTCAACAACTGCTCTAAATATTTCTTAAAAACTAAATTGTCGGCTAAGATCATCTTTGTGTAACAATTCTGTGATCTCTTTTGCTAACATCAGTTTCTGACCTTGTGTGCATGTAGCGCGTCAGCGAAACAAGTTCCTTATGATTCTTTGCTTCTTATCCTCCCCTTTCACACCACTTAGATTTTGCTCAAGATCTTGGATTCATTCTGTAAGCATTAATGTACATTAGCGGATATACGTGGATACATGCACTGGTGTATACACGTAAATGCACGTATATACGTCTAACACGTATATAATCGTGTTTACACGTAAATATACGTATATACTCGTGCTTCCATATATATACGCACGTGAGTAGACACGTACAAACATGCACTGGATATATCCACGAATTAACTCGTGTATACTCGTATAAATATGTATGCACACTTGTATATGCGTCGACTATAGACGTATATACTCAGGTATGCACGTATATACTCGAGATACGTGCAAACACGCATATGATGTTCGTTTATACGCGTATATACTCGCATATACATGTGACACGTATATACTAGTGTAGATCACGTATTCACTCCTACAGGTAATCAAGTATACATGCTCATATACTCGTGCATATACGTATATACTTAAGTAGGCACGTGCATGCATGTATCGGATGTATACTTTTATCTATTCATATATGAACATGTTGACTCATGTCTACATGACACATATAGTATACTCGTGTATACCCGCATATACTCGTATATATACTTGCAACTGTAGAAAATAACCTAAATATACAAAAATTAGGGTTATTTGTAACGGTTTTGCATCTATTTTTAACTATGATCACTTTACCCCATGCTATGACCACTTTCCCCCACCCCATGGGGTAAAGTGGTCATAAATACAAAGGGAAAAGAAAATGTTATAAAACTACTTAAATCAATATTTTTTTTTGCTGAAATTCAATGCACCGTGTTCTTTAATAATACAATGTAAAATAAAAATAAAAAAAAGTTAAAGTGTTTAAAGAATTTATAGTATTTATTATCCACCAAAGTTGAAAACCTGCGATTTTATGACCACTTTACCCCACCAGACCCTAAGCACTTTAAGTAAGGGAAAATCACTTTTAAATTCGACATTTGAATCGTTGCCATTTTTACTCCAATGTGGAGAAATAAAATTCGTCAATTGTTTTCGGCTTAACCGATAATTAGGCATTTAAAATTTTCCCCTTTTGATTATTTTCTGCCATTTCACTTCTATTTATTTGCTTGTACAACATAGAGACGTCCTCTAGTTATTTTATTTTTACTTTATCATTTAAATTTTCATTACTAAAAAAACCACTTTTAAATTCGACATTTGAAATCGTCTATTCCAGATTTCAATTTGTTTTATAAAAATGAGTTTAGCTGAAAAAACGTTATGTTGTTGCCATTTTTCAGGTTCTTTGTATCAATGAAGATTCATACGTTTTTTGACTTATTTCAGATCAGTTCTTTATTTAAATGTTACAATTTTGGCTATATTTCAACTCATTTGTTCAGTTAAAAAAGATTGGGAATGCATAATGTGACCTCAGTTCCGTTCTCTGTCAAAGAACGGTGTAACAATTGAGTTACTATCCCTCGCAGTGAGAGTATATTTTGATAGGGATTGGGATTTTCAATGGCAGCACTGATTTTATTTTAGAACTGTTGTCCTCATTCATTTAGGGACTAATGTCCATATTAAAAGGGGATATTTTTATGGACTAATGTCCTTACTGCAGTGAGGTTTATCAATAACTTCGGTCATTATAATTAAGGAAAATTTTGCCCTGAATTTCTCTTTTATTCACGTCTGATGGATGAATATTCGAAAAAAGTTACAGAATAATTGTTCTCTTATTTCCTGAAAAATTCTTGAAAATGTGATTTTTCTCGCAAGTTATGCAATTTTCTTTGTCCGCCCCTGTATGTACCTTCGCACTAGATAGTGTTCCTTAACAACAACAAATATATATATATATATATATATATATATATATATATATATATATATATATATATATATATATATATATATATATATATATATATATATATATATATATATATATAAGTTAGCCAAAAAAAATTGCTTTATAGTTATACTAAAATCATGCTTGATTATTTTCTCATATCTCGATTGAAATGTTCTTGAAATCGATATTTTCACATTTAATTATTAAATAAAATTTTTAATTATTTAAAATTATAATTCATGGTGATTCTTTTAACTATCAAAGTAGCTTCTAACAGCGAAATAAATTAGTTATTTTTCCTATTTATAATGGAATCAGAAAATTTTATAATTTGTACAAAACATTTTATTATGTATTTCGTACATAAGCAATTAAAAAAAATATTTTACCTCATTATTATTTTTTTTCTCTTTCAAGCGACCTAAAATAAAATCATAAATCGAAGGATTTTACATGCATCATTATTTCTCCCGACTCCATTTACTATTTAGTCATATTATTTTACTTAAAAATTTCTCAAGCCCTTAGTTCAAATTGCACATGCATTTCTAATACAGAGTAGAAACATAACGTTGTACGTATTTCTGATGCTTAATGGTTACTGACAATCTACGTTCATAGTTCAGATCCCAGATCGCTTCAAACATCTACATTTGGTCAATTCCCAAAATCTTCAATCAATAACCGTGCTTGGGCAAAGCTCAATGTTGTCAACATAAAGTCGTTGCTACAAGAGACATCTGAAGCTTAAGAGAACTATTCTTATGATTTAATACGAGCGTAGTAATCGTGCAGGAATTAACTGCGCAAAGAGACTGATATAGTTTTGCGGGTTATAAACTTCTATGTTACTGACATTTGTTATTTTAAGGCAACATTATTTTCTGACATAGTGAAAGAATTTAAATAGAGATTTTTACGATACCTATATACAAATACCGAGTGTTCCATTCTAACTTGCAAGTCCTTTATTTTCGCAACCGTTAGTCCTAGATGTATACTTCCAATCGCAAAAATGTTCAAAATCAGATATTGAAAGTTTGAAGCAAAAATAAAAATGAGTCAAAATATACAAAATTTAACTTTTTATACCGGCTCCAGTTTCTCTAACTAATATTTAGAAAAATAATCTATATTGAAAAATATTTCTGACACAAAAACCTTGACATTTGTGCGACCAAAACTCAAGGAGATATTCGAGTTTAAAGTTTTAAGGGACCATACAAAAGATGAAATTGGAACTTATCGCCCTTTCAGAGGAATGTCAGGTTGTCGAAGTAAATACAATAAGTATTTATATTTTTCATTGCTATTCCAAATGATATACCAGGATACGCAAAAGCACACTACAGAACCTCGAACAATTTGAAAAATAACACTATAAGCACACATGCAATTTTAAACACTTGTTAACTAGTATATTTTCCCCCCAAAAGGTGTTATTGACGGCGAGTCAAAAGTGGTGTAAGTCACAAAACGCTGCGTTTCATATCTCGGCGAATACTGGTCGCACTACTTTCAAACTTTTTGTGTTGGAATTATTTTTCAATCGAAATTATTTCCCTAAACATAAGTTAGGGGACCTAGGGCCCGTATAAAAAGTTAAATTTTGTATTTTTTGACTCATTTTTATTTTTACTTCAAACTTTTAATATCTTAACCCTGGATCTGATTTTGAACATTTTTGCAATTGGAAGTATATATATATAGGACTAACGGTTGCGAAAATAAAGGTTTTGCAGGTTAAAACGGAACACCCTATATATTGATATAAAACGAATAAAGGAAAAAAAATATTTGACTCATGTTTGAATGCCCCATTAGAATTTCTCGTCACATTTTAAATTCAAATAAAACAAAGATTTTTTTGGATAACAATATAAATTTCTCGGGTAAAATAGAAGAATTTCATTTTAAGCTATGATGCCACATAAGTTTTAGCTAACAATATAAATTTCTAAATCCGAAATTTGCAGCGAAAATAAAGCATGCCAGAAAAATTGCAAGTGAGTTTCTTGGATAGAGACTAAAAGTAGAGCAAATTTCATGCTGAAAAGAATTCTTGATTGTTTTTCTGACTGCTGCTAGTTAGAATCTATAAAAAAAAAATCAGTTTTAAGATCATTTTCTAGAGTTTACAAACAGAAAAAAACTTTTGCAATGGGAATAAGTGAACTCTTCATTGATATGGTATGTGATGAAAAGAAAAGGCTATGTCTCGCACATGCTCCTAACAATATATTAATGTCCTTGTAAAATCATTTATGGATTTTTTTTATCTCTAAGATGCTAAGCTTGTACCTTACAACGTTACTTACTTGATGAGATGAACTAGTAATTACTTATATATATATATATATATATATATATATATATATATATATATATATATATATATTAGGGTGGTCCTTATTTATATGGGAAAAAAAAATTTCGGAATTCAACAAGTGACGCCCCCTAGTTTTGTGACACTATAATAAAAAGTAAACGTGTGCAAAATTTGAACTCGATCTGTCAATAATAACACGTGCCCCTAGGCCGTTGAACTTTAACACATTTGATAATTTTCCCACAAATCTTCGAGTTTTTACTTCAGACCCAGTACATCGCTTCTGCTAGGTTTGCAAAATATTTTTACAGTGATGTAGCACTAAAATTAATCTTTTTAATTACTTTGTATCATCTAAAGATTTTACGTTGAATAAGAAAAAATAATGCTTTAGAAACTTTCCTTAATCGTACGCTTTTCTCAATGTATCTCGATAGTGTGTATTTTTTTCCGATAGTCTTGGACGGTCTGTAAAATAAATTGCTTTGAGACACATATTTGGTAAAATTAGTTGTGAAATTCTTTGATTAATATTGTGCTCCTCTTTCAGTTGTATCATTCACAATTTTCAGTATTTTAACGATCTCTCTTCCCTTTAAACAGTTTCCTTCATTTTGCCGTGAATCAGGATCAAATAGGGGAAAAAAATCTTTTAGCATTTGTAACTTATCAAACACTTTTATTGACTCGTAATTGATTCTATAAAGAGGAAGATCTTTACTAAGAAAGTATTCCAAATCATCTACTCTTATCTGAAATTTGTTAAACAGTCATCAGACACGTCTTCCTTATCACAAGCATATTTGGGACTAGTCTTTTCCTATCTTTCAAAGTTAATTCCTTTATCCAATACGGACAAAGCTACTAGTTTATCCCTTAAATACAATAAGTGATTTATGAATTTTCCAATCACTGCTTCTGCTGCATGTTTGTCGTCATTTTGTACGCTGCTAGTTTTTCAGACATATTATATTATTCAAAGGAGCCTCGATTTGGTTGCTGCGAAAAACCATATCTTCATATAGCATTTAATTGTAAAACAGCATTGAAGGGCTTTCTTTTCATGTAAGGTCAGTTTAAATTGTTTCCTAAATATAAAAATTTTCAAACAAAACTTCCTTTTGCCACCCATGTGGCTCAGAGATAAGCTCCAGGTTGCCGAAAACATATCTCTGTTCGAGGAAATTTACTAGGAAATATTATTACAATTAATGACAATTCTCTGTAATCTTTCTCAATTCCGCTTTTTACGAACAATAATATGTCATCAACTTCGTCTTTCAGAATTTAAGTGCTATGTGTACTTGATTGAAATGTTATAAGTTCTGAATGATGGAGATCTTTCTACAAAATTTTGAAGTGCTTAAATAATTGAATATCTGATCTAGAACTAAGAAAGGCAAGAACTTCTTTAAGGACACACTCTGCAGTGCGATTTCAAGTGCATGATGATGCAATCCAAATGTAATATATCACCGTTCAGTTTTTGCTCTAAAAAATTGCATGCTCAATTTATACGGTTGGTACTGCAAGTCGTTGTATCAAACATTACAGCTAGAACAGTTAGCAATAAAGAGCTGTCATCTAAGATATCATATACAACTGAAGAAATATCTAAGGAATTCCGAGCAGCTGTTCAATATTAGGACCTGAAGCTATCACGGTAATCCTGTCGGCGTTCTTTTTCCAGTTACATCTGGATGTAACTTTGTATCCAAGTGAACTACAAAATCTAAATTTAAATTTATGAAATTTAATTTTACCTTTTGAGGATTTTCTTTTGCTCTCTTAAGGAATGTACGATTGATCACTAGGTCATTTGGATTTAAATTTACTGCATCTACATAGACTAAATAAATGAAAACCATCTTTATCCCTGATATGGCATTTGTCTAAAAGTGTTTCAAAGGCAAGCAGATATCAATAGTTGTCAATCTTTTTTGCATTGTGGTAGACCAGCTGTAGAAAACAAAAGTTCAACAGGTTAGGATAGATACCCATTTCGGTTTCTTAATCTTGTGAATCGCAAGTATTTGATGATAATAAAGGACTATGTACTGTAATAGAAGAAAATTAATTTAAAGTATAGATTTCTACATTGTTCCGATCTGGATATATTTTTTTAATTTACATTTTAGCTATGGAGAATACAGTATATTTTTATGTTAGGAGTAATCGAGGATTTTTCGAAATTTATATTTTAAAAATTAAAAATTGCATAAGCATTTAGGTTTGTTTATAGCTAAAGAACAGCGAATTTAAAATATAATTGCAATTACTTATATGTATAGCATTGAAACCTTGCGACTCGATTTGCCACACCTATTACATACACAGGGAATTTTGTAAATCAACACCCCCAAAGCCTGGAGGAGGCAATTTGTTGTTGTCAAAGATCGTTCATTAATGGCCAAGGCCATTCATTAATGGCCTATAGAATCCCTTGTGTCCATCTTGATGGGAAGAAACGTTCCCCTGCCGCTTGGTTGGAACAAGCGCAGAAGAGCGGTACGCTTGACTCAAGGCCATTGTTGTACATTTTATTCTCTGTAACATGTTAAATTTTACAGAATGAAAGTGAGAGAATGGTCGACCTAATAGTAGCAGTACCTATTGAAGTCCAAAATTACTTTAAATATAAAACGTTGGAATATTTTTACATAAAAATGAGAAAATCCGCAATTTTTTCTTCGAAACTCAAAGAAGGGGGCCCTAGGGGCACGTGTTAATGTTCATGGATTGACTTAAAATTTTGCAAGGATCATTTATTTGTACAATGGACCAAATTGATTGGGCGTCGCGTAAAATATCTGCAACTTCAAAAATAAGGACCACCCTAATATATCTATATATATATATATATATATATATACACTAAAGCATTACATATGCTTACTAAGGTCCCATCTTACTCTCTTAGCTTTAGAACGGCTGCTTCTATATATTCATAAAAGTCATAGTAAAGTGGTCATGCACTACTGAATAAAACCGCCTACGGCGCCACATGAGGTGGAAAATGCCAGATTTAGAATTCCTATCCTAAAAACGAATTGAGATAGAGAGAAAAAAGAGGTTTCCAAAGTTGTAGAGCATCATTGATTTAGTACGAAAAAGATTTGCTAACATCAATACAAAAAATTCAAAGTTGAAGCGAGCATTTGTTTTTCCGTGATTTCCTACACTGTGACATGAGAAAACAATGAGCTAAAAAAAAGAGCAGTAACAATATTGTTATTTTACATTTTCGGTGTCATATTTTACCCAGAAGAATATTACTTCTCCTTCCGTTAAAATTTTGTGACGTCACAGAAACGTGAGTTCAGGACGTTTTCGTGCAATCACGAAAAACCAAAAGCACGTTTTAGCAGTTTCATTTCTTGCATTTTTATCTACAAGGTATCTTTTTGTACTAAATCGATGGTGTCCTACAACTCTTTAAATCACTTTTTTCCCCTATCTCTAACCGTTTTTGAGATAGGAATCATAATTCCGCAGTTTTTGATCAGGTGGCGCCATAAGTAGTTTTGTTCAGTAACGCATGGCTACTTTACTATACCTAGACACCATTTTTAGGAATATAGCAGCAATAGTTATGATGTTAAGAAGGTGAGAAGGGACTTTAGCGGACATCCTGTATGTGTATACATACAGGGTGAATTTGACCTAATCTACTAAACGAAAGGGGATGACAGAGGAGCCCTAGTGAAGCATAGAGCTACTCATTATCTTGTTCAATCCCCAAATGAAACCGAGTCATGGCAGAAAGAAGGAAAATGGGTCAATTTAAAAAAATCTGAGAGAAAGACCGAATTCTGAAATTCTTAGAAAACCTAAACACATAATATGTAAATATCGCTCATTTGGAAAAAGAGTGCCTAAATACGAAGAAATGAAATTTTACACAAGAAGTGTTTGAAGTTGAACTCTTCAGGCAATTTGCATTAAGAAAAGTAAGTTTGTTGTGCTCTCCAGTGGTTAATATTAGAACGAAAAATCTATCATTATTTTCCAAAGAAGATAACGTCATTTGAAGCCTTTTAAGCGAAAAAGAGAGAAATATTAAAATTTCGTATTGTGGCACTCTTTTTCCAAACGAGCGATATATTGAAAGAGCAGATAAAATCCTATAAAATGAAAACGTTCAAAACAAGATAGCCGAATTTTTCATCGGGCTACGAACTTGAAAGTATTTGAAGCACTCAAAGTTGAACTGGAGTCAAAATCTGCAATTGGCATTTTCAAAAACAAACGATTGTGCTGTAGTCGGTCAAATCTACCAAAAACTAGTCCAACCCACTCACATTCGAATTATATCCCAGTAAGCCCCATACGGGTTCAAGTTTGGCAAAAACTAAACCTTCTGTTTGAAACATTCAGAACAGCGTTTGTCAAAAAAGGGGTCCAGTAAAGGTGTCCTAGTCTTTTTGGTGCAAGATACCTCTAAAAACTTCTGCATCCGTCTTTTAATCAAAGCAGAATTTTTATACATAATTATGATTAGAGGAATATGTTTCTTCCGGATGACCTATCAAAATATGGTCGGAAGTAAAGGAAACTGGTCCTAACATCCTGGATTTTTGGTGCGTTTTATTTATTTATTTATTTTATTTTTATTTTTTATTTATTTTATTTTTATTTATTTTATTTTTATTTTTTTATTTATTTATTTTATTTTTATTTTATTTTCATTTTTTTATTTATTTATTTATTTTATTTTATTTTCAGTTGTCATTCCATGACTCAAAAATATTTTAGTTGCGAGTAGAATACATTAAAGACCATAAAATTACCTTTAAAGATGTGTTTTTAGTTTTATTGTAAGCGTTATAGGTGCGGACATATTAAATTTCTTAATTCGTGACTGTTGATTCAGAGTTCACGAGCTTTAACCTTAAATATTCCTGCACTTTTTCCACCAATAATAAAAATAAATACACCTTTTAAAGGTAATTTCATGCTCTTCAGCTCATCAATGAATACTTTTAGTCACTCTTAAGTAAAAAGATTTCACGACATGAAGCAAAAACTGAAAAAGAAAAAAAGAGTAGAATCCAAGGAGTCAGTGCGAGTTTCCTCTGCGCCTGTCGTATTTTGATAGACAACACGGTAAAAACATGTAACATCTAATTATAATTATCTATAAAAATAGTTTGAAAATAGATAGAGGGAATAGAGTTTCAGAGGGATCTTGTACCAAAAGAGCTGTGACATCTTTGTTGGTCCCCTTGCCTTTTTCGACAAACGCTGATTTTAATGTTTCAAACAAAAGGCTTCGTTTCTGCTGAACTTTAACTCCACAATGGTTTACTGTGGTATCATTCGAAAACCAGTGGGCTGGATTAGTTTTTTTAGACTTGACCGATTATAGCTAAAACTCAAAATGCCGAGAGCAGATTTTGGTGATTATACAACTTTGAGTATTGCAAATGTTTCAAAGCTTGTAGCTCGCTGAAATATTCGACTGTCTTGTTAAAAAAAGTTTCACTTAATAGGATTTCGTCCTATTCGGAGTACTTATTCTGAGTGGGTTTTCCAAGAATTTCAGAAATATGGCTTTCTTTTTAAACTTAATTTTTCGTTAAGAATTGAGCAAGCTAATAGGTCATTCAATGCTCCACTTGGGCTACTCTATCACTCCCTTCTGTTTGTCAGATTAGATTAAACTCACGATAGATTGAATTAGTAATATTTACGCTTTATATACGCACAAGGATTAATAATAATATATGCATTAACACTTATATATTTAAACTAAATCACGTTTAGAAACAATAAGATACAGGCAAATTTTATTATCAGAGCCTAGATTTTGAAGCTCAAAAAACTTCATTACTTCATAAAATTACAGAAACCATAACTATATTGGTTTTTTAAATATTTTTTTTCAATCAGAAACATTTTTCGACATCTACAGATGTGGTTGATCATATTTCAAAACAAGTTACCGACTTCTTTAACTTTAAAAGTCTGCAAAGAAACTCAAGTTTAAGTTTTTTTTCCCTCAAGGTTAATAAATTATAGTTCTCGAAATATCAGCTTTTTTTATGGTTATACTCTGTTAGGTTTTAGGAGAGAACGAATTTTCAAGCATAATTATAACTTAAAACGCGAAATCATTTAAATAATTTTACATTTCATACAATGGTCACCCAAGAGAAAATTACCCTCATGAAATGTAAAATCCAAATCTTACCCTATTAGAAAAGTATTATTAGCCTCTGCACTTTATAATTTAAATCTTTTAATTAACTTTTACTATATTTCACTACGTGTGCAGTTTTGTATCCATATTTGTATGCCAGTGCTTTAAAAGATGATAAAAAGTGTTACTAAGCTGTAGAAAAGAGAAAACCTTAACTTCGTTAAATTATTGAAGAATTATTGATTTTTCAATTTTCGTCTCCTCCTCATAAAATTCGAAAAACTTTTCCATCTGAAACTTTTTCTCTTTGCTTTTCGACACTATCCCAAGTAATTTTTTCTTCAAGAAAGTATAAAATCAGGAAAGTCAAGAGATATATTTTCTTATTTCATCCATTAGAACTCAATCATTGATTGAAAGTATTACTCAAATAGCAGTTTAATAGACAGTTAACGTTAGAAAATAAACTGGGGCAATTTTATTTTCCAGAAGTCGGGGTCGTGGAATCGGAGTCGAACTGGTTCTGAGGTAAACGAGTCGGAGTCCAAGGCTTTAAAATTCAAGGAGCAAAGTTGCTTATTTTCTCTCGGGGTTCTAAGACCTGGTTTTTGTTAGGAAATACAAACGTATTGCGTCTTATGTTCAGGAAAATACAATATAAGTGTAAATTAAATAATTATTTCGTGTATTTCTGTATTTTACCTTGCTGAACTTAGTTTATTACCACTATCGTTCTTCGCAGGTCAAATGAAAAATCCGGCTCTAAAAGTTTAGAAATACATCAAGAAATTTTCTTCTCGGACTTATCAAGAGTTGAATATAATTCGCTCTAAAATAATGCTCTACTGTTTAAATAATTCAGTGCTGTAAAATTTATGTTTTTGTTTTAATGATTTAGTTACGTCCTGTTAAAAATAATACTGTGCCCAATGTTCATTTATATACAGCCCACCTGATCACTACTAATCACAAAGCTGTCTCTCAATTTTGTTAGGATAAAACATATTGACGTCCTGTTAAAAATAATACTGTGCCCAATGTTCATTTATATACAGCCCAACTGATCACTACTAATCACAAAGCTGTCTCTCAATTTTGTTAGGATAAAACATATTGACGTCCTGTTAAAAATAATATTGTGCCCAATGTTCCTTTATATACAGCCCACCTGATCACTACTAATCACAAAGCTGTCTCTCAATTTTGTTAGGATAAAACATATTGACGTCCTATTTGACGATTTAAATTAAACACTATGATGTTATCTAAAGTGTCGAAATGTATGAGTTGTGACGTGTGAGAAAAAACTGCGGCCTTTTCCTGGAATGACCCAACAGCTTGGAATAAAACCTCGTATAAGCCCATTAATAACTTTGGATATTGTGCGAAAAAGAATATTTTAAAGTGATTCTAACTCCAAATTATTTTTGAAGTACCTTTGTAACTTACTTAATAACTTTCCTAAGAAAAATGATAAATGTCAGTTTTTTTTTTTTTTTATAAATATTACTTCAGACTCGAAAGCATGTAATTTTTAATCGATATTGAACGACATATTTTTTACAGTGATACAAATGCAAGAATATTACGAAATTCACTAATCTCATGAAATTGTCGCCTCCAAAGTTCGAGTGTTTTGGGGGTATTTTTAGCATGCTGAAATCAAAATCAAAGTCAGAAAGCGCCTACAAATTACCATTTTTCAAAGAGCGGTATTAAAGTTAATTTGTTTGACAAAGAAAGCATATTTATTTTTTTACTACACAGTCAATTTATATCTATTTCTAAAATTTCTACACCATCAAGAAACATTCAAAGAATACTCTGTGAAATTTTCATTAACTTTTATGCAGAATTGAGCCATTGACAGCGACTCTCCGCGGACATCTCAAAACAAAGAAATGTTTCATTGCAGTGTCCCCCATAACTCATCAATAGATCATTTGAAATCAAGAAATCAAAGGGTTTCATTAGTTAATAAGTTCATGCAGGTAACAAGGTCTAATTTCTTTTCTTTAATTGATTTTTCAACTTTTTGGTAACACTTGGAAGTCCAAATACCGGTTTTTCGTCAGAAAAACTGAAATTTTTGATATTTTAAAATTATGTTAATATTTAAAAGAAAACAAAATCAACGTCCTGCAAAACTTATTAGTTAATAAAAATGTTTTAGTTTTCTGGTCTCAGATGAACCAGTGATTAGTGTTCATGTGCACAGCAGTGAAGCAGTGAAACTTTTTTTTTTTTTTTGAGACGTCTGCAAAGAATCGCTGTCAAGTCTAATTTCTTTATTAAAATCGATAAAATTTCACAAAACATTCTACAAATGTTACTTTATTCTGTAGTAAATATAGAAATAAATACATACACATTATCTGTGTCTTCAAAACAAATTAAAGTAAATGTGCTTTTTCTTTTGTATTGAATTTATTCCCCCCGCCCCGAAAATAAAAGTTTTAAGTGAGAACTTCCATTCTTCCAAAGAGTAATTCTATAACTATATTCAACAGGTTGTGTGCATTAACTATTGTTTTTTTTTTTTTGAAATAAAATCTAATTATGAAAACGTTCGAGATGAAATTTGCGTAATCTTACGATAAATTATACGAAAGTGATTTTCTAAGAAAACCTGACGTAATAGAAGTAAACGGATTCCTCAGTGCATCGACATAATGAAAACACTTTCAATACTTTAGGCAACAAGTGAAGCGTTTAAACTCACTGGCTAGTGTTATTTACGGCTTAGGTTTTTGGTGATTTTTCTTTCGCTTTAAGTTAATTACAGTAAAAAATGGCGAAATCTCTATTTTTAAAAAGTGATCCATGTTTAATAAGAAATTGCTAAATATTCATTCGTGTGCATTAAAAAATATTATGTTTAAAAATAATTATTTATTTAATTTTTATTTTACCGATTTCTTTGGCATTAGTTAGAAACTTTCATATTGCTCATATATATGCTTATAAATGAGTCATTGTGCATCAATAACCGATGAAAATGGACATATTTACATTTTTAAATAAGGTGTACTATTGGAGTACATAACACTACTTTTATCGTTTCTTGAAATTTCTCTGAAAATTACTGTTAAGACATTTTGCAAAAGGCTTTGTTACAAAAGTGAAACAAAACGCTGTCATAAAAATTTTCAAAAATAACATCTAAGTATGCATTTTAACTATTTCATTACTTTGAAGTATCTCTAAATATAAAATAAGCATTTCAAAAATTTAAAACTAGTCCTAATGGTTTCATGTTTTGTACAACCAATTACGGCATAACAATAGAATTTTATCCTAGATCTGAAAACGTATACCTTATGAAGATTGTAAGCATGTGCATTGAAAATCCTATATTTACTGATTTTCTTCGTTTATGAATTTAGCATTTTGAAAACATCAAAAACAATAAGCTCCTTGATGTTCATAGGGAAATATTTCTCATTTAATTCAATACCTTTCTGTATATAAATTATTCAAAACTTTTGAATGTTCATTTCTTCCCTTAATCTTTAAATAAATTATCATTCCAACTTGGTCATGCCATTTCCACTTTATCTCTTGAGCATTAAACACAAAGTATTTAATGATTCTTTGAAGCTGAAATTTGAATCCATGGACAGTTGTTTTTCGCGTCACGTTTCGTTACCTGATTGATAGCACCATGAAGATTTTCGTTAGTGCAGAAAACTGAAGTGTCATGTTTACTAAAATAGACAACATCTGTTTTAGTAAACGTCACAAGAACTTATTCGTTCTCTCTTTGTAATGTTCTTTTAACCGATTTCCATTCTTGTCGACTTGTAAATAAATGTGTAAAATGAGATTTAGTTCAAGCCCTTAGTTAATGAAATTTGCCGTAATATCTGCATCTTTATATATTTAATGTTATTTCTGAAAACTCGTCGACGGCCAAATCAAAACGAAAGAATGTAGAGACTATTTTTAAATCGGTATAAAATGAATTTTTAAATTTGAATAAAATATTTTTATCAAAAGGATAGTAATAAATTTAGGTAACAATTTTTGAAATACATTTACGTACGCTACCAATGTACTGTTACAAGCATAATTTTACAAAAAAGAATCATAATATGTATAACTTTTAAATAAAAGCTTTGTATTTTAAAGCTTTTCAGATTTAAAAACGCGCAGCAGAAAATGTCGAATTCAGAATAAAAATTGCGCCGTTGTGTTTTGGAGTTAAAAGGGATATTTTCTTCTGTATTTCGGAATGAAGGTACGTGTGATTAGAAAAAATAATAAGAAGAAAAATTTACTTGATTGCATTGAGGTTGATTTCGTCTTGAGTTCATGCAAATAATTACCACGAGCATTACAATTTTCATGGTTTTATGCAATCCAAAACCAAAAATATCAAAATGGACATAAAAATCTGGGCTTAACTTTTAGAATTTTTAGTGTACGTCAGAAAAAAAAAATGTCTCAAAATTCCAGGTTACTTACTTATTTTTTCAGAAGTGTAATACATTTATAATAAAATCAAAAATATCAAATTGTAAATTATTACTCTCTTTCTCTCTCAAAGCCTTTCTAATTACAAATGAAGAGAGGAATGCAATCCCAAGTAACTTTCCAAAGTATTTCAACCAACACGTACATATACGTATATGAATTTTTCTCCTTGTTTATGAATCGCGTTAAAAATTTTAAACACAGTCTAAGGTAAACACACTAGTAGTGGTCAGTGCTTCAGTAGTGAGCACTTCAAGCTTTATATTTGAAAAAATAGGATTCCCGGTTTCCCAATGAATTCCAACGTGCAGAAGTTAATACCTGCTGCACTTTTGAATCCATTGGGAGACCTGGAATCCTATTATTTCAAATATAACCCTTGAAGTGGCCACTACTTAAGCAGTGGCCACTTCTTTTTAAATCTTTAAAATATAGGAAAGAATTAGAAACGAGCTGATGTGTGCATCACATGACTTCCTTTTACTCCAATTTAATGTCATTTCCCCATTTTTGGCAATTTTAATGTAATTCAATTGTTTGCTCTCTAAATATCACCTACAGTGGCCAAACTGAAACCAAATTAAAAAAACAAAATCTCCAAATTTGTCTCCAAGTTGGCGACAAAACTTGGCAACCAAAAGACTGGCGATATATCGCCAAGTGTCCGAAAAATTATAACACAACTTGAGTTTACAACGAAATTAACAATGATTTCCCCCCAAAAGGGGCAAAAGACCCCCTTAGGAACATCCGAATGCAAGGGGTGCACAACTAGACCTGACTAGGAGTCCGTGTACCAAATTTCAACTTTCTAGGACATACCGTTTTTGAGTTATGCGAGACAGATGCACACATACACTGTAAAAACGATTCAGAAACGTTCCTGGAAAATAATAGGCAGCTGATGTGCCCAATTTCTGCCAGTAACATATCTTCCAAAAACCAGGAACGTTTTCCGATAAAAGTCAGTAACCTTTCTAAAATATTGGGCAACCTCCCCTGTTAAAGCCAAATGTGAACATTTTAGAACAATTAAACAGGTTTAATGAATTTGATAAGACGACTTCCTGATTTACCAGGAAAGCTCCACAAGCATTGAGGCAACCACAGCCACTTAAAAAGTGCAAGCAAGAACCTAGCATATTCCAGCCTCGCAAAACTGCAGTTATCCAGTGATTTGCTCCCATTGAGAGCTTAGTCAATCTGGACAGGTCCCATAAGCAAATTAGATCCGATACATTTGATAAACACGTTCAGTCAATCTTTAAACTGGTAGCGAAAAATATTTTTCATACCAGTGCAAAGTCTGCATTCATGCATCTTTCAGCAATTCAGGAAACTTTTTTGAGAACATACTTGATTTTACGGGGATATAGGTGAAAACTTCAGAAATCCCGAAACGTTCCACGGAAATAACCAGTAACGTTTCGGAATTTTTTTTACAGTGTATGCACATACATACGTACATACGGACGTCACAAGAAAATTCGTTGTAATTAACTCGGGGGTCATCAAAATGGATATTTCGGGTGTCTGTACGTTCCTAGGCATATATCCACGTGTGGTCGGGTCGAAAAAAAAACTCAACATTCATTCGGGGGTGAGAAAAATGGAAATTAAGGCCGATTTTCGAGTAAAAAATTTTTCGCGAATACAATACTTCCTTTTTTTGTAAAAGGAAGTAAAAATGGGAAAGTTGATGCATTTATGGCAGTTAAAATGCGAATAAAAACGTTTCCTGCTAGTTCACAAAATGCAGCAGCTTTAGACTCTTGCTTGATTGTAATTGAGCTACATTTACTAGACGAGCCTTTTATTTTCGTATGAAAGTAGCTGTCCCACTTCTCGCGTCGTTCCATTCCTATCGGTTCTCCCCTAGCTGTTATTCGTAGCAATGGGATATAAGTGATAAATAAAAATAACAGTATTAAACTCATTTCTTTTACAGATTATCACACGTAAAATTATCAGTTTATCATTAGTTCTACGGGTTCTTTCTTACCTCTATCCAATTAAAGCTTAAAACCACCATTTATAAAATTAATAATTCGTTAATTCTATAAAATTAAAAATTTAAACTGGTTTCTTGAAAATACATTTGTGCAATATTGCAGAATTATTTTTCGGAAGTAGTGAACTAGTATCTCCATAAATAGCATAAATTCAGCTGATCATCTCTGAACGAATTTCATTTTTAAGTAAAATATCTAAAATAATGGAAATCAACAAACTTGCCAACTTTACATGAGAAATATCTAAATAATCCAATACTCCTAACCCTCAACTGCGAAATATTTTCAATACCAAGTGTTATCGATAAAAGTTGCGGAAAAGTATGTTCAACATCTTACAGATTTCCATTTCCTATGCGAACTATTAATCTTTTCTACTAACAGCTTCCTAGCTCAAAAAGACCTGATCCCTTCAACACCCTACCGCATTCTTCAGTGGTAATATCTACAGTCGCTGTATTTGCATATTTCAGCAAAATTTTGTTAACGCATTTACTTTAGTTTTAATTATAAGTTAAACGCAGTTAAACATTACTTAAAGCTTGAGAAAACCGCGCTTCGAATTCTGCTTCCAGTACAACTCTTCAGTTTAAAGCCCTTTCTTTTTTATGACCACATTAATTAGATAAGTTATAGAAAAAGATGAAGAGATTATATTTGATACATTGTGGTTGTTGATGTTTAATCTTTTAGTAGAATGATTCGTTAATACATTTAATGAACTGAAATCATTTTTCATGTAATAATTTTTATACATGTTTTTCAAAAAAAAAACGTACATAGGTTATTCTCCCAAAATTGTTCGACTTGACACAATTCACTATCAATCTATTGACAATGGTCACTGTTATTAATTTCCTATACTAATATTACTTGTACAGGGGAAAAAATATAAATTATGTTGGCGAGGGGCAAAATTAATTTTATATATATATATATATATATATATATATATATATATATATATATATATATATATATATATATATATATATATATATATAAAGGAAACATTTAATTTCTCGGAAGGAAAATACGATTTTTGATATCATTATTGGAAGAAAAGAAAAATGAACTACACAAGATTTTTCCAATAGTTTATCAAAACCATATAGTTTGTCTTCAGAAGCTCTTCACTTAAAATGTTGCAGAAGTATAAGAATAAGTCTCAATTTATTGGTTTACTTTAAAAAATGAAAACTTTCATTAAAAAATGCAAGAAACTTCATCATGAATCATCTGAATTTTAAGTACTCAGTTCCTTGAGCTATTTTTTGAAAACAGATATTAGGCAGAGTAAAATTAAACGTACATTTTAAAATTTTACGGGAGACCGTAACATGTTGGCGAATTTTTAAACTTTATTTTTAAAAGGTTGTAAATACAGGAAAAAGAACTTTTTTTATGCCTTGGATGATCTGCATAGTATCATTGATAAAGTTACATTTCTGTGCTGACACTGATATATGCTTTGGGTATTTTTGCGTGTTCTTTTTAAGCTTTGAAGAGCGAACACCATGGGAAAAGTTTGCAAATTGGGAAAAGTTCACAATAGACAAACATAATTTGAAATCAGGCCTGGGGAATGATTTAAATAAGCATACTTATCAATCAATAAGAACAAACCGAAATTAACATTAAAACTGGTTTAAAGTGTTTGTTAAAAAATGAAAAAAAGCTTAGCTTTGGTTTTAGAAGAAGATGTTGAAAAACGCAGACACTATGAATTGAACAACGCTATATTTACTTATAAACTTCAATAATTCGAAAAAATTCATTCAAACAGTACATAATGTTTTTCTCCTATACCCCCTCACCAAAAGAACTGCAGTTTTCACATTCAAAAATGTGTGCTCCTCCAGTCCACACTGTAAAAAAATTCCGAGATGTTACTGACTATTTCCGTGTAACGTTTCGGGATTTCAACGGTTTTTACCCACTTCCTGGAAATCTCAAGTATCATCGTCAAAAAGTTTCCTGAATTGCTACAAGTTGTCCGAATGCAGACTTTTCTCTGTTGTAAAAAATATTTTTAGCTCCCAGTTTAAAGAATCACTGAGAGTATTTTTAAGATGTACCGGCTTCTGTGCGAATACGGCTCGTCTATACTGACAAAACTCTCAAAGGGAGCTAATAAGTATGGACTACGTAGCTTTGCAGAATTGCAATCAGGTGAGATGCTTGATACTTATAAGCAATTCTGGCTTAGCTTTGGCCATGTTGGCGATATTGTTTTTGGAACTGTCTTAATAAATCAGGACGGTTCCAAGCTTTTATATTATTCCTTCTTAAGATTACTCTAAAGTTCCAATGGCACGACTGACTTTAAACGGGAAGATTCTGGATTTTTCAGGAAAGTTACTGAGTTTTAACGGAAAACGTTCCTGGGTTTTGCAAGGCATGTTACTGCCATAGATTGGGCACATCAGCTGCCTATTATTTTCCAGGAACGTTTCTGAATCGTTTTTACAGTGCACTGCTTGCGAACCACCTGTAGTATTTCGTTTATTGGATCCAGTTTTTCCGATATCTACTGTCTCTGAAATTTACCAAGCATTGTAGGCAAAATGCAATATCGTCATACCTAGTTTGTCTTTTTTTTTTTCTTTTTTTGCTTTTCGTCGGTTTACTTTCACCCTTCTTGGTTTTGGGGATTTCTGTTTCGTTTCGCTGCAGCAATTTGTTTCATATTCAAGAACATTTTAGACACGAATATCAATAAGTATTTCAATAGAACGTTTTCACTTCTCACCCTTTTTGATTTTCCACTCCTGCCTGAGGACAAAGTTGTAATAAACTAAAGCACATGCTAGTTTGGCTCAGATATAGAACTGTTTTCAGTAGGCATACTTGAAACTCAACTAGTTAAAGGAAGTAGTGTTGAAGACCATGCAGAAGTAGAAAAGGAACTATCCCCACTGGAATGAGAGGTAGCGCCATAATCTGTGTCGAAACTCGTGGATGGAGACGATGGAGAATTTTTTTCAACAGCTGAAACAGCAACCGAGTCTGACCATTGTATCCAGCTTCACTTTCTTCTAATTTCAATACAAGACCTTTGCATAGAGAGGCAGATCCCCTTATCGATCCAGGAAGTTGAGGTCCCTGGCCAGATGGAAATAAATAATCATAGGTTTTCCTTGATCTTTCATCATCCAAGAGTCCCAGGTCGTATTCATCTGACTTTTTTAATGAGTCCAATACACTTTTTATCCATAGTCTGCAATTTATAACTACAATGAAGTGGGCAAGAGAATTGCCTTGTGTTATTCAATTGCCTTACAGTAATCAAACCCTTCTATTGACAGATGTGAGTCGTGATTGTCAAATAGAGAATAGAAGGTGATGCTGCATGAAGCATCTGGTGGAGTTTACCCCTTGTCGACTTTTCTTTTGAGTTTCTCATTTTCTGAAGCAGCAGGGCGTATGTAGACTGTAGTCATGTGTGTAGGATTGTACAAACGTTATGTAAGAAGTTAAAAGCTCAAGTACAGTGCTATTTATGCAATTATTTCATTAAATCAATATTTTGCATAATTATACTTCGATTGTTCAACGCTTTGACACTGAAAATGTAACAATGGTAAGTATTCGAATTTGTTGCGATGAAAAAGCGGCTACTCAATCTTAATAAGTTTTGGGAGTTCTCTTCACTATTACAGGTTGTAGAAGAAATAAAATATTCAAATAAATGTTTTTCTTACACTACGAAAAAACACTTTTTTTTGCCTCACAACCCATACTGTGCAACAGATCTGAAACATACTCGTAGTAGCGCAGCAACTACATGGTCATATGACAGGTGCTTCAGAGCTGCCAAACGGAAAACTTCGCATACTAACCCCGGTATCCTCTACTTGTGTGTGTGATCTGTTGCCTCGAATAACATACCAAGCAGCAAAGAAATTCAAAATGAAAAACCGAGATGGATATCTTACAATCTGAAGCATTTCCTGAATCGTTAATGCTGTTCCATAAGCTTGAAATATACGGCAACGAAATTCCCCTGACATCGAACAAAATTTGCGGTCCCTTCTTGAAGTTCTTTGCAACGGGAATTAACGTACAAGACGCGTCATAAACGTTCGGTGAATGGATGGATATCTCAAAAGTAACGTGTGGGGAAAATGCGCTCACGCACATGCGCAGGGAGAGACCTATGAAGAGACGAAACCCGAAACGTAGCAAGTAGTCCAATAAAGCGACGTATATTAGTCTGCTACGGCCAGTGGAACGGTGTGTGTGCGAAAACTCACGTCAAATTGAAATTGAGCAACGATGCTTTTGAAGTGCTTGCTGCTGCGTATCCAACGTGTGCGGCCACAGTTGTACATGACTGGAAAATGGTGTCTGTTGCATGACAACGCTCGCCCCCATACTGCGCTCCGTGTTACGCACCTTTTTGGCCTACCGCCGTGTCATTGTATTGCACAACAACCGTATTCATCTTATCTGGCGCCTGCAGACTTCTTTTCTCTGCCTCATGGGGGTTCTAAAGGGCACACATTTTTCAGACACTCGACAACGTGCGACATCGGTCCTTCGATCGACCCCGAAAGAGGCTTTCGTTGACTCATTCCAGCAACTTTATCAACGATGTCGAAAACGTATTGTGGCCAACGGATGTTTCTTTGAAGGTAAATAAAGATATTTTGTTTCCATGTTTTGTTTTGTTCGTTTAATGCTTCCATTCACCAACTTTTTAGACGCACCTTGTATACTTGACGCTTGGGTTATGAGAGAGATATATAATATATGTGTCTGCATGTGCCTCCTTGTAAACTTTGGGTGAATTAATTTTATTCAAAGGGAAAAACTGTAAAGAAATTTTAAACAATACATTTGGGCTGAAAATAAATTGCGTAATTTTGAACAGTTAAAATAATAAAACAGGAGCGTTTGAGAGGAATTGAGAACCATATTAAATGTCTTGAACTAAATGACAAAACTGCGAACAAACTTCAATGGAAAAAGCTCTTGACGTTAAACACACACAAAAAATATTTCTTCATTTTGTTATTTTAAAGAGTTTTTGAATCGTTCAAGGAGCCTAAGATTTGCACCTGCGGGAGAATATTAAGCATTTTCATCCGAATACATAAGAACTCCCACCCCCCTTCCCATTCAAAAAAAAATAATAATAATAAAACTTTTAAATAAGTAAAATCGAGAAAGTACCAGAAGGCTGAGTATAATTTTACTATTTTATGTCAAGAAATGGAAAATAAACTGGTTAAGAGAAAAGAAAACAAATTGATTTATTGACTAAATACTAAACAGCAATGAAAGTTGGACATTGATTGATTGAATCAAAATAAAATGAATTCAAACTGCTTTATTTATCATCCACTAGAAATATCTACAAGTGATTTTAATTTCGTAATAAATGACGTATTGAATGCATTTTTTTTTTTCCTCGACAGCGGAGTAAGTTTAAAAGTAAATTTTTTCTTATGAACTAGCATAATATCAAGTGCCTTTACAGGTTACCACAAAAACCAATCGTAGTTTTTTGTTTACTCATTGATTTGTTTATTTTTCCTTTTTGGATTCGACATTCATTTCTGGGGGACATTTTTCGTTTCTCAGTTTTATAATTTTCTTTCCTAAGTCTGTACGATCAAATACTTTGCAAAATGTACTTGAATTTAAAATGTCCCAAATAAAAAATGTACTACTGCTTAGAATTTATGGAAGCAATGTGCGTAACAATTTGAAAAAATGAATTGAATATCGTTTCAATAAAAACAAACAGTTTTATTTTCGCGCGACACATTTTTTCCCCCAGAAAATTGTTTAGTTGTTAAAAAAGTATGCTTTTTGAAATGGTTTTTATTCTGGTCCGATTAAGATGGCAATATTCAGCTGGTGTTAAACAATCTTATGTGGGAATGTATGTTCCTTTTTTTGTGCAAGAACGTCTTTGTGTTATTGAGTAAGGGAAGATTTTTGGGATTAAAAAAACAAAAACTAGCCTCTGTATGATTTTGTTCTCGTATTGTCCACAAGTTCATCGAAATGTTTTGACCTATGCAGCGAAGAGCTATGACTAAACAACACTTGCTTAGATCAGTTGTTTCTTTAAGTCTCAAGTGAACAGAGCGCTCAAGAAGCTAAAATCCCTTACTTTTGTCCTGTCTGTCTTGTTTTACGTGAGGGATTTTGAGTTTATCTCTGGTGAATAGATGAGCTGACAGTAAAGGAAAAATATTCTTGTCTATCGTTACAAATTTCGTGAATTTAATGCTGATGATGAATTACTTTCTTTCAAGATGTACCTTTTCTTAGCCTTGTTTGTATAATATAGCAAAGGAATTACTGAACATAATATTTATCTAATCTATTTTGCATGTTGCAATATCAGACAGATTTTGTTCAGTTTTAAAAAGAACAAACCATTGTTAGTTACAATGATCATTCCCTCAAAAGACCATTTGAAAAAATACGAAAACCTTACAAGAAAAAGTCTTTTTTTTTTTTTTTTGTTTTTAAAAAGAAGGCTTTCGTAAAATCGAACGTTTAACATATTTTTTTCTTATTATTTTTCATTTCAAAAACAGTTTCGCATAATAAAATTTGTTAAATTGCGGCTCTTTTTCGCATTGTTACGTTAGTAGTCATTTAGCGAGACTTTTTTTTTTTTTTTTTTTTTTGTTAAATCTTCAGAGTTAAATGTTTTTTTAAGCGTTAAACATACATTTAAACAAAACTGTTAATATTTAAATCATCATTCGCGAAACTTTTCCAGTGAATTATTTTTGCAATATTTAACTACTTGCACGTGCATCCAAGCATGTATTATCATTGAGAAGAAATAAAAGGTGGAGAGATTGATGCCTTTTATTCTTGAAGCAAAGATTCTAAGTCACATGACAGCATTTGATGCATAGTATTGGATTAAAACATGTTTCTTTCATTAGTTTTACGTAAAACGTGTCGTCCATTCGTTGCAGTTGAATCATAGGACTTGGGATCTTTGCCTCAGCTTTTCCTAAGCCAATCAATGGACTTGCCCCCCATTTACGAATTCCTGCTCTAAGTGTATTGAAGACAGGTTGTTTTCTTCTCGCTGTCACTTCCTTAAAGTAAAATAAAATAAATTTAAAAAAAAAAAAAAACAGCACAGAGCACACTATTGTTGCAATTATAGATTTTCGTGCATAAGGCTATAATTTAACACCAATTTAGTAAATTGTACACATTTGAGGACTAATTTGGTCACAATATAGGAATAAAAAATAAGAGTCTCTGGAACCTAGAGAATACATGCAGTGCTCTCTAGAATTTTCCAGGACTGTTTAGAGTCAAGTCTAAAATCGAGGTGCAAACGAAAATATCACATTAAGATGCGACTTTGTTACGTTTGACTATGAAGTACTGCGACAGTGTATGACTTCTTTCAGAGCGATTGTATTCGATGTTACTATTAGCATAAGAGTAGTACTGTGTCCTTCTTTGAATTTTGTAAAAATATTTTTTGTTGATAGTGTTCAGTTGAATCATATATGCTTTTACGCTTATGAAAAAGCTTCATAAATGCAAGACCTGCATTATGTTTGTCATGATGTCACTCCAAAAAGATGAAATTTGTTACAACACAAAAACCTAACTAGAATATAAACTAACTTTTGACGAATAATAATATGATGAAAGTACTCGTTTGGCAACAAGTATTTTTTTATAACTATTTATTATTATTTTTGTTTATTTATTTATTTCTAGGTTTTTATAACAATGTGATAACTAATTTCTAATATACAATACAAAAGTTCTGAACACTTGTGTTAAAAAAAGATTTCAAAAGTTTTGCAAAAATAATTTGCTAAAGCAAATTAATTGTCAAACAGCGAATACGTTTTTAATTAAATTATCAGTTGAACTCTTAATTATGCAACTTCAAAATATTCTAATGAAATCCTTTGGGTTTGCGGCATTATTCAAACAATTCAAACAGAAAACGCGCATTTGTTGCGTGGAATGTTTATTATACTTTAAAACTTTGTTCGATAGGAATTAAAGCAACAAAACTAACGAACAAAACTACTTTTCATTCAAAAGCTCCAGAGAGCTTAAACTTGACAGAGCAGTTGTTCCCCGACAACCGTCATTTGCTTCGCCTCATTCGTTCAATTCTCTGTCGATTGCGTAGATTTGTCGTTAAAATTGCTTGAAAATTTATCATAATAAGAGTTAAACGACAGCCTTTATTCACAATTGTTAAGTATTTAATCCCAAAGAAAAGAGGCTTTAATGCTTTGTATGTCATCAGCATCAAAATCACTATATGAAAGCTTTATTGTGATTGCTCGTAATTGCTTTTCAAAATACAATGATGTTGAGTGGCGTGGTCCTTTTAAAGTAATAATACAATGTATCCAGGTATTTCTGGGTTAAACAGATTTATTATAAATAAATATTGCCAAAAAGTGCCAAACTATAGTTTACCGTTTTAGGCTCAGTAGATTGCGCATTTGTGATTCTAAGGATTTATTTTTCCCGCAGTTTTGTCGGTAAAATATGATTCATTAATAACAAATTCAAATAAATTTTCCAAGTGGTTTCGAATTAAAAAAAACATTTGTTGAGAAACGGAATCTTGCTTTACTTATATCAGCTGAAATTCCAGTCCCTTCTTCAATTTTATCTTTAAAAGGGGAATGTGGGGCTGAGTGATATGGTTAAGACAATGTACATTCTTTCGAAATGAACAAATTATGAATTTAATTTGAAATTTTCAGTACATAAAGGAAGAACAGTTATTTCATAAGAAAACTTGTATTGAAATGTTATTTTTAGTTTTTGATAGTAAATTTATGCCTTCAAATTAAAAGCGTGAATTTTCAATTTGCCCCAGACCATCATGGTAAGGGGCAAAAAAGAGAATTAGGCATGCATAAGCATTTACAAACACAATTCTTAATGACCCAAAGGGCTATAAAATAATTAAAAAAAAAAATTGCCTGCAGTTAATGAACCCTAAGTTCAGATGATTTGACGCTATTTGAAGGCCAAACGGTTTTTCGCCGTTTGGATAGGAAATTTATCACAAGAAATTGCGCCTTCCTTTTCGAAAGCTATTCATTGAAGGAATGCGTAGTGAAAAACAGCAAAAAAGCATTTTGCCAAAAAATAATAATAATAATAAGATCATGCTTCTATGTTTTGTCATTAACCAGCATGATACGAATTAAAATTATTCGTAAAGCATGGAATTTGATTAAAGAATGAGGAAGATCTCATGTAGCGATTGAAACAAACATTCTAGAGAAGTAATAAATTAGACTGAAAATAAGTGTTTTTATCTTTGAATATTGAACTATTTCACATGAAGGTTGCTCTAACCGTTACGGCTTAAATGCCCGCACATGTTTCTCTTTTAATCGAACACTTAAAATTCAAAACCAAAACCAGTTGAACTGAGTCCGTTTTTTAAGTGTGATTTTTTGAACATAGACAAAATGTTTTTTTTTTTTTTTTTCAGCAGAAAGCAGAGGAGTAGAAAATGATTTCTTACTAATGAAGTTGATAATAATTTTAATGTTTTATATCGTATTCGCGCGAATAAAAAATTAAAGGTTTAATGGGTGAAACTCGTAGTTTCAATTTAGCGTAGTATTTTTTCATTTGTACAAAGGTCGAACACTACTATTAGAAAAGTCTACATTTCAGCATAAAATGAAGATGTTTTTCTCCACAAAAAGGATTCCCTTGAGATAAATGTAATGCTTTTTTTATGCTTACATTATGCTTGGTGGTCTGGACAGAGTCAGAGTTTTAAAAAAGAGGAAGAACACCCTTCGATTAACAGTAAACTTATCTGAATGATAACTGTAGCCTGCATAAAGGAGTCGAAACACCAAGTAGCATTCCCACTGCATTTATTTTATTTATTTTATTACGTGTGTATGTTATGAGTACATGTAATGCGTAATACTAATGTAAATTTGATATTATGTCGGACAGCCCAATGTTGCCCGAAGTTCAGATAGTTTATAGTCGAACGCTCTACCGAAAAAAACTTAGCAATTTAACCAAACAACTAAGTCCAGTGCTTTTAAGCTTTATTAAAATATGAACACACACACACACACACAGGCTATTTTCATTTATTTATTATTTTTCTTTTTTTGCCGAAAGCGACGTAAAAAATTGGAAAACTGTATTAGAACTTTGCTTAGAAAAAAAAATGCATAAGAACTACAGGCTGCATCAAGGTTTTGAAACAGCAAGGGGCGTTTCCGAAAACATGATTTTTCGACTGTAAGTCTATTTTTCGTCATTAGCCAGCCTGATAAGTTTTAAAATGAGAGGGGAATAATATATAAGATAAGATATTGAAGAGATTTTTTTTTATTTTTTTGAAATTTTTTACAATTTGTTACCGCACGTTGCTTGAACCGTTATGACTTAGATGGCAGCACGTGTTCATCATTTAACAGCACGGTTAAAATACAAAATAAATTGAACTATGCTCTTTTTTAAGCGTAGTTTTTCAAATGTAGTAAAAATGTGATAAGCTATTTTTTTTTTTTTTTTTTGCAAAAGAAGAAAAAATTTATATTTTACCCTTCAAATTGAGGTAGTAATTTTTTTATTTGTACAAAGAGTCAGAAACTCATTAGAAGAATATATATTTCAATATACGATTTATTATTTTTTTCTGAACAAAAAACAATTCTATTGTAGTCTGAAATCTTAAACCTGTTACTTATATTTTCGCTTACATTATGCTTTAATTTTCTTACCAGAGCCAAAGCTTTAAAAAAAAAAACTTACAATTCAGAAGTAATTCAGCACAAGGTCACATCAAGTCTTCATAACAGCAAACAGCGTTTCCTTCTCATTTATTCTATTCCCCCATATTTGTTATTCACGTAATTAAGTGTTCATGTATTGCGCGATATTTCTCTAATTTTTTGATGCAGATTGTCCGGACGTGGGCCCGAACACTCATTCTCCTGGTTACGAGATGAACGCTCTGCCGATCAAGCTATTCAGCTCTGTCGGACGTAGTGCAAGTTAAAGTTATAAATTTAACTGAAAACCTCATTCCGGTTCTTTAAAAACAGATTTTTTGCCTGAAAAAAACAATTTTTAGACCGTGGGTCTATTTTTCGTCAGTAGCCAGTGCATTTATTTTATTATGTGTGTTATTTGTTGTATTTTATGAGTACATGTAATGCGTAATATTAATATAAATTTGCTATTATATCGGACAGCCCGAGCTTGCCCGAAGTTCAGATAGTTTATAGCTGAACGCTCTACCGAAAAAAACTTATCAATTTAACAGAAAAATTAAGTCTAGTGCTTTTGAACTTGATTTAAAAAAATAAAAACACACACACACACACACACACACACACAGGTTGATTTTATTTTTTTTTCCTTGCCGAAAGCGACGCAAACAATTGGAAGATTGTATTTGAACTTTGCTTTAAAAAAAAAAATTGCATAAGAACTACAGGCTGCATCAGTGTTTTGCAAGAGCAAGGGACGTTTCCGAAAAATTGATTTTTAGACCGTAAGTCTATTTTTCGGTATTATTAGCCCGCACATAAGTTTTAAAATGAGGGGGGTATTTCTTCAAGAGATAAGAAAGATCTCGCATACTGACAGAAAAATAATCCACTGAAATAATATATAAGATAAGATATTGAAGAGAAGTGAATTTTATTTTTGAAAATTTTTACAATTTGTTATCGCAGGCTTTTTGAACCGTTATGGCTTAGATGGCAGCACGTGTTCATCATTTAAGAGCACGGTTAAAATACAAAATAATTTGAACCAAGTTCTTTTTTTTTATGCGTAGCTTTTCGAATGTAGTAAAAATGTAATAGACTATTTGTTTTTTTGCAAAAAGAAGAAAAAATATATATTTTACCCTTCAAATTGAAGTAGTATTTTTTTTTATTTGTAAAAAGAGTCAAAAACTTATTAGAAGAATCTATATTTCAATATACGATTTTTTTTCCGAACAAAAAACAATTCCATTGTATATTCAGTAAATTACCACCCATTAGCCAGGGCTAAAGCAGAAATACGTGAAATACACCGCCAGCTCAGTCATTTCCAGCCGAGGACTGCAGTTTCATGCTTATTAGCACTCATCAGCCCGGCATCACTCGTCTGGTCTGCTAATTCTACATTAGCTACCAGTTTGTTTCGCACTCTTGGCTTCCTTAAGAGGTTTTCCATCTCCAGCTCAGTCACTTTCCTATGCCGGGCTGTTGAGTGCTAATAAGCACGAAACTGCAGTCCTCGGCTGGAAATGACTGAGCTGGTGGTGTATTTCACGAATTCCATTGTAGTCTGAAATCTTAAACCTGATACTTATATTTTCACTTACATTATGCTTTAATTTTCTTACCGGAGCCAAAACTTTAAAAACCAAAAAAAAAAAAGCCTTACAATTAAGAATCAATTGAGCTCCATGTTGCATCAAATTTCCATAACAGCAAGGAGCGTTTCCATCTCATCTATTCCCTCATGTCTGTTATTACGTGATCATGTAATGCACGATATTTCTCTAATTTTTTTGATGCAGATTGTCCGGACATGGGCCCGAACACGCATTCTCCTGGTTATCAGTCGAACGCTCTGCTGATCAAGCTATTCAGCTCTGCTGGTTACGGTGCAAGTTAAAGTTATAAATTTAATCGAAAACCTCATTCTGGTTCTTTAAAACAGGTTTTTTTTGACAGAAAAAAAACAATTTTTAGACCGTGGGTCTATTTTTCGTCAGTAGCCAGCACGATAAGCTTTAAAATAAGATGTAAATCAAAGAAATCGATCAAGAATTGAAGAAAATCTGGCGTAGAAACCAAAAACAGGCTACAGAAATAATATATAAGGATTGATGAAATATATTATTAAATATTGAGGAAAAAGTTTCATAATTTATGTATTGAATTCCATATAAACGCTTCGAAATCTATTTGCTTTTAATCCCCGGAAAGGTGCCCCGTGCACAAACATCCCTCGCGCCCTTAACTTAGACAAATCTACTGGGTTTGATCGATAATACATAATTTAAAATATTGGGGGAAAGTTCAGAAAGAAAATATTTATATATTTTTAAAAATTCTTAAATCCGTTTGTATATCTCCAGCTCCCCTCGGAGTGTTGCTCTACGCAAATGCATCTCCTCCCCCCCCCTTTCCCCCACAACCAATAAAGATGCTACTAGCTTTGACAGAATGCACTTAAATATTGGGTTAAAATTAAGAAATGAAAAATTTTAGTTTGAAGTTTATTTTTCAGAAACACTGAAATACATTTTGAGTGTGAACGGCCAGAAGGTTAGCTTCCGTAGTGGACCCCCCCCCCCCCCGCATTGACACTACTGCCTTCAATATTCACAGTAATACACCTTTTTAATGCCAAAACTTCCCCTGCTGGCGGTTTTCGGTACTTATTTTTTCATTTAAGAAATCGAAACCCCATGGTTTACAGTGTAGGTCCATAAATTTTGTCAACCTTTCATCCAATACTTCACTCGCTAGAGGGCTATGAACACCTCAAGTTATTTAATAAACCACTCTCTCTCTATATATATATAATAAAATATATATGTGTGTGTGTGTGTGTGTGTGTGTGTGTGTGCGTGCGTGTGTAGACAAAAGAACGGACGAGTGAAAGCTATGAAGTAATTTGCTTTTTTAATTATAATTAACATAATGTTTTTGCTTCCAAACATATCCCTCTAACTCAATACTGCAACATGCAGCATTTCTTACTTCTACATTTACGTCTCCCTCACGCTACATTTTAGAATTTATTTCTTTTATATATGTAAAATAGGATAAGCTAAACTTTTATTTACTTTATAATGACAACATGGAACTAAAAGCTTTGCTCGCATGTAAGCAAAATGACAATTAGACACTTCAAAATCTGTAATCTTCTTAAATTGTCTTAGTGTCAAATCATAAATCCAAAATACAAACCTAATTATGTTACTTGGCTTTAAACATTTGACACTTTCAACAAACTTTGCAAGTCACTATAAATAAAGAAAACTATTTTTAATTCTTTGAAGCTAATTCTGCACATATTGAACTAGAATTTTCTTTTAAGTGGGGTAAAAATTAAATCACAGAGTAAAATTACTTTCAAACTAAGATTTGCAATCATTATTACTAAATGATTTAGGTCTTAATCACGCTGTTTCTTAAAGATTTAATACTATGATGTTTTATCAGAAAACAAAAGCAGTAGGATTGAAATCATTAAGTCTAATTGTTCTAATAAAGGTTCAATGGAAAATATCTGTATCTAAAGTTATAACCAAAGTTTTTTTTTTAATTTATTGTAGTTGTTCTACAATTTTATCCCTGTTGAATTTACATTCCCCGAGTTAAGAAAAGAAAATGAGTGTTAGTATATTACTTGTGGAAACCAATGTTGCCCAAAAAGTTTTAAAAGCACACATTGCAGAAAGTTCTGTGACTGTTTATGGGAAAGTAGGCTCATTTAGTTCTCGACGGAACTTCTTGACATTCCTTTTAAACCTTTATTTACTGTACTTCAGCAGTGTTTTTCATGAAAAATTACAAGTTGCAAAAAAACCTATTATCTTCGATGACAAATTATGTAGCTATGAAAGCGCAATATATGTTGAAATACATACTCGTAATGTAGTTGCAAATAACCTTCACAAAAATCGGTGATTATAAATTATAATTCGTAAAAAGTAGTAGGTTTTTTTTTTCTGCTGTGTAAAATTTATTTTTAAAGAAAATATTTGTTGACTCAATATTGATCGTTTTTGTTTTTACTTTAAGTTAAAATCAGAGCTGATTTTGGAGGGATCGAAGATGGGGTAAAAACAGGTCAACTCCTGCTCCATTTTTTTTTTTTTTTTTTTCTGGAACCTTTATTCACGACCTTTAGTTTTTTTTTTTTTTCTACTGATAGCCAATCGGTTCCAATTACTTGTACAGTGAGCGCCGGGTAATTGAATCAGTGGTTAACTGAATCAGCCGCTTTGATGAATCAAATCTACAAAAACAGAACAAAATCGCATTATAGCATTTAAAATTTGCCGAATATTTAAATCAAACACGCCGCTTAAATGAATCACGAGTATGTGACGAACCATTTCCCACAAACACGTGGTGCTTCAACGAAGTCTATTTTTTTCTTTGCCTTCTTTTTGTAAAATGATTTTTTTTTTTTTTTTCGTAAAAAGTGAGAATAGAAAAAGTCAAACAAAGTTAGTGAGACGAGGAGAGACATGGTGTCGAGGAACTTCTGCACGAGAGGCTTCGTCATCGCTAGCGTTACCGTTGGAGACATGAAGTGGGGGGATACTGAGGATTATATGTCGTTTTATTACATTGAAAATGTGGTGTGTCTAAACTAGTTGCTACGCATTTTTAGCAATCAAGAGCAAATACCTTTTTCGAAGCAAATAAGTTTAAATTTCAATGTCATAATTGGGGAGATAACATTTCTGGGCTTATTGGCCGTGGTCTAATTGGAATACTGCAAGCCGAAACGTCACCAAACTCAAACTACTGATGATGGCTGCAGCAAAGCAAGCCGAAACGTCATCAAACTCAAACCACTGATGATGGCTGCAGCAAAGCAAGCCGAATCGTCTGGAATTTTTACTCCAATTAGACCACGGCCAATAAGCCCGGAAATGGTTATCTCCTCATATTGACGCCGGCCGTGAAAACCTCAAACAGTATTTAACTCGCCTCTACGGGGAGGAAGTTCACCTACAAGTCCTGTCTCACCAAACTCAAACCACTGATGATGGCTGCAGCAAAGCAAGCCGAAACGTTTGGAATTTCTACTTTAATTAGACCACGGCCAATAAGCCCGGAAATATTATCTCCCCATATTGACGCCGACCGTGAAAGCCTTAAACAGTATTTAATGTCATAATTGCTTTTTATTGAGGTTTTACGATAAAATTCTTTAAAGAATCAAAGAATGAATATTTTGAGGGAATGGCATTCTTTAAATGTTAGTTTATCTTGCTTGAATAATAATTCAAGTTCTCTGAAATTTTGTGTAGAATTCTAAATTAAAAATAAACACTTTTTTGCTTTATTGGAAGACAAACATTATTCAAATACGCGACGATGCGTTATGAATGTGCTCAGTTCTGTAGGCTGCTAGAGCTGAGATTTTTATCTGAGTGTTTTTACGTATTTTGATTTAAATACTTGTTGATACGTGTTTGGTGCGTTTGTCTAATTGCTACTGCTAATTTAGCAATAGTTACCGAACTACTTGTACACTTGTAAATAAACCTCCTGCGCAAAATAATGTAAATAAACCTCCTTTCAAGAACTGTGTCATGATTTAAAGAATTTCTTGAAGTGTGCCGGACTCTTAACAATATCTTCTTGTTTACCATCAAAAGGGGTTCAAATTAACCTATATTCCGATTTTATAAATATTGATTTGAGTAATCTCACCTCAAAAATCTTTTTTTTTTTTCTTTTGGAAAACTTAAAACTTTGAAATTTAAGTTCCAAGGCTGTGTAAACTTGAGACTAACAATAAAATATGATATAAAACTTTCATTAAAAAAATTCTAGACTGCACTCTGAGCAGTTTTAAAAGAATCAGAAGAGAAAGAATAATAATAAATTGGTTAAATTCAAGAAAATCATTGTCAGCGTCAACAATACTTTGAAAAAATGTGTCTAAATGAAGTACAGTTCTTGAGTTTTTCAATGAAAAAAATATACTGCTAAATATTTTTGAAACTGTTATTTTCAAAATACGTGTGTAGGTCATAAATTTAATGGTTTCTGCAATTAATTTATTTTCACAAAAATTACGCATGGTTATTTTTTTCGCAGTTACAATTGAATTTATGTTTACCTTCATGTTCATACAATCAGAACACTGTGGCAGACATTAACACTTCCAATTTATTGTCAGGTCGCTTATTTTTCTTTAATAAAGAAGCATTTGTAAAAAAATATTTTATTGCTCTAAGCATCTGACAGCTTAATCAACTACATATTGAATTATCCAGACAAAAGTTGACACTGCTGATTTAACATTTCATCTTACTACACCAAATACAAAAAAAACTGCAGAAATTCCAATATAACTTAGGGACAAAAGAATTTTTCTATGCATGACATAATGAAAACATTTGTTTCTAAGCTAAAAGACATAACCGGAGAAATATTGATTTCATCTCAATTATCTACATAAATTCCAGAAAACAATTTAATTAATACCTTTCAAACTCAAGTGGTAAGACAAGGCAAAAATACAAGGCACTTTAAAAATTGAAACTTTTTTTTTGAATTAATTTTAGTCATTACTCTTTAATTAATTTCTTGTCAAATACCAGACATTAAATATTCAATAAATTTAGTAACGAAATTTGAAGGAGAGAAAAAGAGGAGAATTGAAAGTAAAAAGATTTTCGATAATTCTCCGACATTCCTGACGATTGCTTTAGTAAAGAAAAATAAATTACATTTAATAACACTTTTTTCTCGTAATTAAACGAAAAAATTAAGTCTCAAATATTTATTTTTTGAATATAATTGCAAGTGTTTTCCTGTTATTTCGACATTTTTTCAGTCTTCCTCGTGAAATTCCATCACTTTAAACTATCGTTAAATTTTATTTTATTTTAATGAGGACGCGTTTTACTTTGAAAAGAACTTCGCTGAAAAAAAGCTTTAATTTTGCTTAATTAAAGGAAGTGACATTGATTTAACACTAAAGTAAATCTAATATTTGATGTAAATAGATACATCTTCCAGACGCAAATAATTTATTTTCCATGCCATTTTATTTGACGCTTTTTCCACTTCTGTAAAGACTCATTAACGCCGAACACCATTTAAAAAATTGCAGTCGTGACAATGTTTCAAATGAATTTTGATTTTAATTATCATTAAAGATTCAAAAGCTTTGATCCGGATGTCTCATCAAACAATAATGTTTTTGTGTAGTACTTTTAAGATTATAAAAAAATTAAAAGTCATACATTTTCTAACAGTAAAGAAACTATTAATTACAATTTACATAAGTTCAACAAATATGAGTTCAATTGATATGAAATTGGGCCGCATACCTTCTAAATAAACAATTTTAAAAAAGAATATTTTTATTAAAATATGATTTTTGCGTTAACACAAACTTAAAGCTGGTAAATTTAAGTCTTTATTTTTCTTTATAGTGGATGTAAGAATTATTCAGCTTTCAATTGAAAAAATATCTGACTTCTACGCTAAAAAAGGAGTGTTATTAAGCTCTTAAGCTCCTACATGTAAGATATATCATGCCTTCAGAAACCACTTCTTTTCCTTGCATATTCTTCAGAAAGTATGCCTTCATGCCCATATAACAATCTAAATCGTTGTATTGTCCTTTATCCAAGAGATGGCACATGACTCCGCCTTCGTCATGTGGTATCCGATGATTCTATTTCGCTGTTTTCGGCAAGAAGTCATAGCATTTTGTTGCAAAAGCAGCAGTTTTTAAAATGTAAGAATAACTAAAATGGCAACAGACAAATGAAGCCAGTGATGTAAAGGACACCAAGACTTTTTTGCATATTAAAATACCTGCCCAAGTTAAGGTGGTCTGGTTGTATCATTTAGAAGCACGTGGATAGGTTTACCGATCACCCCCGCGTAAGATGAAACTCTGCGTTCGAAAAGGCGGGGCAAAGTGCCTTCTCGTGAAAAAGGGAAAATACTTCTCAAACACGTTACTCTGGAAAACACGTTCTCCGGAAATCAGGAGGAGTAAAAAAACTGTCAAAAACCCCGAATGTCAGACAAGTTCATACACCTCTTTTGTTATTTCGTAACTGGATAGCGGGATATATTTCAAAGTATTTTTCATTACTTCGGACAGTAGATGCCTTTTCCTCTCATTTTCTACTTCCACTATTCCTTACCCTTACCTATATGGTCTAAGCTTTTACATAGAGTGTTACCATCTTACGCATAACGAAAGATTTAGAGGATGAAAAGCAGCATAGGGAAAGGGTGCCCAAACTTTTCCGATTCGTAGCATCCTTTCAAGCACAGTCGGATCCCGACTTACGCGAGGGATGCGTTCCAAGACTCCTCGCGTAAGTCGAAATTTCGCGTTGTGGAAAAGTGTTGATGCGTATATGACTTTTTTATTAACATATCCAATCATTTTAGACATTCAAGACCTTTTAAACTGTTTTTGACCTTTTGCTAACTATATATTACCGTTTCTTACATAAACAGCTGAATTTTAACCGTATTTTTAAACAAATTGTATTATTCAATATAAAATAATGTTACGATGCACAAAATCAATGATCAATGGGAGAGAGATATATAAAAATAAAACAGTACGGTAAGTACAGTATGTAGTAATAATAAAGCACTACACTGTAATAGTACTTTACAGTAGATACAATAAGTTACATTTATAATTTAAAAACTAAAGATGATGATTTATCCTGCGCAGTCTGATCGTCATTCTAATATATTTTTAAATACAGTAGCCTTGCATTTACTTTTGTAACATTTACATCTATGGTTCTGGGACCCCCTGGTGTCTTCTCTTGACTTTTAATTATACGTATGAAAGATTCACCCATACTTAATTGTCGTGCTACCTTCGACCCACTTTCTAGTTGTTCAAGCTTATCAAGAATTTCTACCTTTTCTTAAATTGTCGAAAACTTTCGCTTTTTGTTTCCATCTTCAAACTTTAGATGAAACAACGTGCATGGATGCCACAATATTTCATCACCTTTCATGTTTAGGATAAATGAATGAAAAATGAGAAGTGGTGATACATACACACTAACAATGCTATGTTTATAATGCGGTACGTCGAAGTTTACGCAGTCAGTGATGCTGAAAGCAGGGCTGCGGAGTCGGAAGGAAAATGGCCGACTCCGACCCCGACTCCAACTCCTGGATTTTGAAGCGCCCGACTCCGACTCCGACTCCGGATGTTTTTGATTTTTTTAATTGTATTTTTTCAACTCCCTCTCTCCCTTCAGGGGAAGGGGGAAAACCTCTAAACAGAGATTGAAATATTGATTCCTTTTCATGAAAATTTCGCATTTTGTTTTTTATTGTAAACACAAGACGCATACAACGTTAGAAATTCAATTTAAAAATCAAATTTTCCAGCAGTTACGAGTTAAGAAGTGAGATGACTTAAAAATCCCTTTTAAAAAATTTGAAAAGGATTATCTGCAATTTGCCCCCCTTTAATGTTTAACAAATAGATATTGATCAAATCGTGTGCTTTCAATTTTTGAAAGCTGTAACTTGAGAGAAAAAAAGCTTTTTTTTTTCTAAATCCTAGTTCTTGAGAGGGGGTGGTTTTCCCTGGGTGACACCCATCAGGTAGATGACACCCAAAGTTAATTTCAGAGTTTATAAATACTTTAATTATGAAAATTTTCGCGAATATATTTTAAATTATATTTCATCAATCAAATTTCAACGAAAATAGGGCACATATACATCAGGAGCTAATTTTACACAAAATGCGGCCGGTATACAAATTTATACCAATAGCTTTTACTATACCTATATTTCTTCTTCGCTAAATTTTTAATTTAAATTTTATTGTCTGCTTTAGAATTAACCTTAATATTAAGATTTTAAGATTAGCTGCAATCATTGAGTGTTGCAATCAAGAAATCATTTACACTTATTTTGTTCTATACTTTTTAGTGAGAACCAAGCTTATAGAAATAGTCTTAATAAAGAAAAAAACATTAGATTATTTTTCATCGGATCTTTTGGATTCGTGCTTTCGCGCCAGAACGTTTTTGAATTTGTCGATCACCCTTAAACGTTTCAACCTTAGCTACGGGCCTCGACTTATTAATTTGTTACGTTTCTTTCGCTATTTTATAACTGAGATCGAACAAAACACCATATTTCTATTTTTATTTGAAAGTGATTACTTGAAAATGTTAGGCAACAAAACCGTTTGCTGACAGTCGCTATTAGTTAAGTTAAAAAGCAAGCAAACTAGAGGACGGCTACAGTAAGTTCGGTAAGCATTCAGGCTAGCTGATTGCCATAATGGCAGTTATTTTCTCATTAGTATCTTTTTATACATGTAATTGAACCAATTGGTAGTCAGTTTTTAAAAAATGCAAGGAGAGTCAGTGAAAAGGAAAGAAAAAAAGAAACCCGGAGTCGGAGTCGGCAAGTTTTCTAACAACTCCGACTCCGACTCCTTTACCCCAAAATCAGTCCGACTCCGACTCTTCGACTCCGACTCCGACTCCACAGCCCTGGCTGAAAGGATGAAAGTACATTCACGAATTAATGCTTAGTAGTCAACAACAAAGCCGAAACTGAGCATCACGATTCCTTCCAAATATTTTCGTGTTGAGAGCGAGAAATTCGCTTTAGCTCTAAAATTCGTTGCTCCTGAAAAACTCGCGTTATAGCCATTTCGCGTAAGTCGGATCGCGTTGTAGCGGGAGTCGACTGTACTGCAATTTTCTCACGGCTTCCTATAGCCTACCTCTATTACATATGTATATACAGTCGACTCCCGCTACAACGCGATTCGACTTACGCGAAATGGCTATAACGCGAACTTTTTGAATTTATAGCTAACGCGAATTCCTCGTCCACAACACGAATAATTTTCGAAAGAAGTATCAGCTACTAAATACTGATTTCGTGAATATTATTACATACGTTTAGCATCAATGACAGCGAAAGTTCCCACACCAAACTAGTCTACACATCGCGCTGTTAGTGCATCAAATAACTACTCAGTATCTTTCATTTAACTTTTTTCATTCTAAATATTAAAGTTGATAAAATATAATGTCATCTTAGGGCGCGGTTTTATCTAAAGTTTGTGAAGATGGGAGGAAAAACAAAGTTTTTTTCTGACAAAGAAAAAAGGGCTAAGATTCTAAATATGCTTGAACAACTACCAAACGTCAACGGTAGCACGACATGAATATGATTGAATCTACCATACATACAATTAAAAAGTCGAAACAAAAAGATATCCATAAAAGTTTAGAACATAGTATCAATATTGAAGCTTGCAGAGTAATGTCAAAGCAAAATAAATGTTATGAAAATGGAAGCTGCTCTTGTACTGTGGTTTAAAGATAATAGGAAAATGAACTGTTTTCATAAATGGAAATGTATTAAAGAAAAGGCAAAGCAATCGTATTTTAAAATGTATTAGATAATAATCTGATCATAGAGCATAAATCATCATCATAATTTTTTACCCATAATCATTATTACTAATCCACTGTGAGTACCGTGTTGTTTTATTTAAGTCTTTGATTATTCATTTTGTGCAACTTAAAGTATTTCATGTTTAATAAAAAGAATTTTTTTTAATTTTTCAAATCCAGTAAAATTTTAGTTCTTTAAGTAAGAAACTGTAATTTACAGTTGAGGAATGCTTTAAAGCGGTCTGAGGGATGTTTATAAGTGTCTAAAAGAATTTGATATGCTTCTAAAAAAGAAATTATACCTACATTATTCCACAACGCGAATTTTCGACTTACGCGAGGAATCTTGGAACGCATCCCTCGCGTAAGTCGGGACTCGACTGTAGTCATATTATGGACACTTCGAGGTACCCACTTTGGGAATCCTTGGCATAGCAGAAACTAGGGAGGTTTGAGCCATCCTCGCTTTTTCATATTTAAACATTTCTGTAACTAAAGAGAATCGCGTGATAGCATGATGTCTAGTAGAATCTAAAGTCGTTTCTATTTTCTAGTCATTTTGAAGTACAATTAAGGAGCGATCATAAATAATGTCTTTTTTTTTTTTTTGCATTCGTAACTAAGGTACACAAAAGCAAGTTGAAGTATTTGTTACTCAAATTTATATACTGAAAGATCACATGCTTGTTTTTTATTTTCACTTTTTATATGACTGTGTGTTCTTTTTCATTTTCCTGCAAGGGCTATTAAGAGAAGACCCCTGACAAAGCTTCCCATTCCCCTTCTTCATTTGATGATGTAACAGTTTGTAAACTCTGTAAAAAATCTAATTAGTTTTAAAGAGGAATGTTTTATAATTCTAATGAAAGGAGTTTGGTTTATAATTTTCAACCAGTCCCTCGATATTCATTTAAAACCCTACATGTTAACGCATTATTTTAATCAAACTGACCACAAATGAAATTTGCTTTGCTCACTTGTTGGCAAACTTGTTAAGATAGGGGAGACCGGGGCTAGTATGCGAAGGGGTAAATGTGCGAATGTTAAAAATTTTTCTCGTTTTCGGTTTGACAGCTCTGAGTGAGCTGTCACGTAATCACGTAGCTGCCACGCTACTGTCAGTGTATTTTCGGTGAAATCTGCCAAATTGAACGTGTTGCAGGAGCGAAAGTTGTTTTTCGCAGTGTTAAGTAATTTTTTTCACCCTTAGTTATTTTCTTACAAAACATATAATAGTAGAGTAAATTACAAAAACTTATCAATATTGAAAAGCCCATGCTTCTGTCAAATGGCGTCTTAGTTGAATTATTTTATGAAACCATTTTCAAACCAGTGTAACTTGATTTCAGTACGACAGTTGGGGTTAGTAGGCGAACTTTTTTCGGGGTAAGTGTGTGAATTCGCATACTTGCCCCAAGTTAAGTTTTTAGACTCCAAACATTAAACAATTGAAATTTAAATTCCGTAAGTTGTCAATTTAATGAAATAATTGCATTAGTTACACTATTCTTGAGCTTATTATTTCTTATAGACATGCTTACACACTTGCCAACGTACGTGCTCTTCTTTCCACAGAGATGAGAAAATACAAGAGAAAAACCAACAGCTTGACACCCCAGCCAGATATATGGCTTCATGTATGGCGCATCCTCTAGTGGGTAGATGACAGCTGAAATGTTTCCAAATTTCTTAAAAGATTTTTCTAAAAACACTAGATGTTCAAAGAGAAAATCTCTAATTCTATTCTCTTACTAGACATTTACAACTCCCACGTCAATAGAGGGGTTTGATTTTTGTAAGGATACTACTACACTACGAAAAATAATAATAACACTACTTCCTTTCTCACTACATTGTAGCCACAAGTTGCAGCCTCTTGACAAGAGCCTACATAGCTCATTGAGAAAGGTATGTTAATCCCGCATGTGATTCTTGGATGAAGAATAATCCAGGAAAAGCCAATGACGATTTACGACGTACCAACGGTGGCAACAATTGCTTTTTCCCCAGAAGAAAGCCCCATACATATTATGAATGATTTCAAGGGAACTGTCGTTTTTCTCTGCAATTACTAAGTACCTTTAAGTTTATAACATGTTAATCAATAAAATAAGGACCTAGAAAAAGCAAATGCGGGGGAAACGTACAAAATCTAAAAATTTTACAGATACCTTGCCAAAGTTAATACCTAAAATGTGCACAATATGGAAAATATAAAGAAAAATTCTCGAAATGTTAAAGAAAAGACCAGAAAATAAACAAAAGATTGAAGATTTAATTTGCCTTCAGATAATGAATCTAAACTAAAATAATTTCATATCTCAAGAGACGTAGGTGATTATTTCAAAGACTTCCAAACAACTGGTATATCATTGAAAATGGAGATTTTGTGTGCATAATGTTTAACCAACTAAATTTTATTAAATTATATTGGTGGTTTCTTGAAAGTAAATGGTTATGAATTTTCCATAAATTTTCTTAGTATATATGTTGCAAGTAATTTCCGCTTTATTTCCGTTATTCCGTAAAAAGTTGTTTTAACAATATCCAAGACATGTCAATTATTTCCCTCATCCAATGATCAGTATGATACAGAAAGATTTGCTTTGAAAATGAAATTTGACTGGGACATTTCTAGAATTCCTAATCTCTACTGATTGAAATTAAATTCATTTAACAATTAATGATACATTACCCACTACTAATAAAATCACTGGATTATCAAATCAGCCGCTTTCTGAAATGAAATACGGAAGAACAGAATCATTACAACTTCAAAACATGTTAAAGCAACTACTCTTCAGTAAAATCCCTATCACCGCTATATAAAATCAAACTTTTGGACCTATCTAAAAAATTGATAAAGAAACCCCAAGAAGTGAAAGTCGGTTGATGATGAAATCTCTATTCCAAATTTTCCTTCTTCAACAGATCTCAGAAAAGCGCTTGATTTTATACGATGCACTTTAGAGCAAGAAGGAAAACATAATGTTAAAAGTTACAAAACATTCAGTAAAACTTTCAAACGATTTTGAATCTTTGCTCTCCATTCTGTTAAACAAAAATAAGCCAATATTTTAAGATCCTTGTGCAAATAAAAAAATATTACCTCATGTTTATTTTAAATCAACAGTACTTTGAAACATTTAAAACAAAAATAAATGAAGCAATTCATTTTGTTTTTAGGGTATTTAAACATCAGAACCTTTAAATTTTTTAAGTATGAGTATGCCGGTTAATAAAATCAGTCGCTTCATAAAATCAAATGCCCTCAGGACGAATGTGATTTTAATAAGCAGCGCGCACTGTGTTTCCTTAGATGTTATTATTGACCTTCCCTTGAAATAGTACAGTCGGACCTCCATATATCGAAGTAGCAAATTGCCGGAAAAAAATTCGATATATAGAAATTTCGATATATAGAAACAATCTGTTTTTATCATAAAATTTCCTAAAACATTAAAATTAAAGCTCATTTTCGTGTATGAAACCCAATTTCTAATTTATACGAGCATCAGATTAAAAGTTAAGAATTGAAAAATTAACAGAAATTACACTTTTGCGTCTTCACACATCTTCATTTTTCGTCAATTCAACTTGATCCGCAATATTAGGGTATTTTCGTTTTGACAATGCGACCGAGAGAAAAAGAAAAAAACCACAATCTACTTAAGCTGAATGATTTTTACTGAAGTTAAAAGACTAAAAATGATAATCAACAGACAAAAGGGATAACTAGAAACTGATTTTACAGTGTTACTGGTAATGAGATTTGAAATGAACTTGACGGAATTTAAGAACTCCAGAACGGAACAACGATATATCTACATGCACACCTCTCAGCCCCAGATTCCATATGAGTTTCATAGCAACCTTTAGTGAACATAATATTCTCCCCTAACTTCTATTTTTCATGAGACAAACAGTTTAAAGTGAAAAAAAAATGTACGAATGTCTCGAGAAAAAATTTCGATATATAGAGATTTTTTCGATATATAGAAACAATTTTACTACTATGTAATGAACATGGAAACGTGCTGGAATTTCGATATATAGAAAATTTCGATATGTGGAAGTTCGATATATGGAGGTCCGACTGTATTTCATTACAGATGTAATTATTTCATCATCATCTTTTCAACTTATAATTTCTGCGGGTCAAACCTCCTTTATGACTCAAACCTCTCTTATGATGGGTCAAACATCTCTTATGATGGGTCTAACTTCCCTCATGTGGGGTGGTTTGACCCAGTTTGGACACTCTTGGAAAAATTACTATAATAAAAAAATTATTTGCAATTTAAATAAAAAAATAACAATGTAAAACGTTGCAAACATTATAAGGAAAGAAATAATGTCAAATTGGAAAGTTTCTAACTGTCAGAAAAAAATAGAAACATGTATTTAAAATGTAGGTCAAACCTTCCTTGTTTTAGCTAACATTCACCATATTTGGTTACGGGTTTATATTCCTCTGCTTTACCCCTGTCTGTGGGTAATGTTTTACATATCTCACACATAAAGTGATAATCGTTTTGTTTTACACTTCTTTAAATGGGATATGTGTAAGCAAATCAATCAGTGAATAATATTTGACTAAAACAATTGTTTTGTTCAAAACTCTCCGAAATTTAACAGTAAGTTACCGCTCCTAAGCGAAGGCACACATACACACCACATACAATACACCATGCAGAACCACAACCATGTAGAACCACAATATTCAGAACCATATACAATATACCAGACAGCCCTGTTATCACATCCTGAAACTGCAGTTTCGTTCTTATTAGAGCTAATCAGTAAGGAATAGCCTCCAGAACATCTGCCTCCAGTTCGTTTATTCACTACTCCTGATTGAAGAGTTCTAATAAGAAAGAAAAAGCAGTCTCAGGATGTGTTAACTGGGTTGTGTGGTGTAAAGCACGTCTCCGAAATTTGTTTAAAATGTAAACGAAGGCATCCCATAGAAAACATAAAAGGAGTCTTAACGAGGGGGAATGTTAGGGATCCAAATAAACTTCGGCGTATGCAATACAATATCAAATAATTTATATGCTTCGTCATTAATAGTTGGTGAAGATGGAAGTGGTTTTCGAAAGATCATAATACAATTCAAAAATTTATTAAATAAATTAACTTTAATTTAAAAATTCATCCAAATAAAAATACAAATACAAAATATTAATGATAATAATCATAATACTAATAATAAGCTACGCACGAAAAAAAATTATTTGCGTCATTAAACGTAGTGGAGTTATCAGTGACGTCAAAAATTATGGTGGCGTGGATTTTGAGTGATGGAAATAAACCCGGAAACTTAGGGAAACTTTGAGAGTTTCGAGAGCAAACAAACTTTGATTTTGTACGTTCACATTATACTTGAAAAGTGATTGTGTAAGATTTTCTGATATAATTGCTTAAAATTCTTGTATGTTCTCAACAACAAGCTGTTGCTTAGGTAAAATTGGATAAAAACTAGAAATATGCTTGCACTCCCCCCCCCCCTTTTTTTTGTTGCCAAAAAAAATTGGTTGTTGTCTGAAATTAAGTGTGTAAATAGTATTTCTTCATATGAGCGGTATGACTTGGATTAGTACTGTAACAATGATTTGAATATCTCATATCTATCATTTAAATACTTAATTACAACCCAATAGCATTTTTTTATTAATGCAATTCAATTATATCAGCAAGAGTACCTATAATGTTTCACATTTCATTTCATCTAAAAGTTTGAGAAAAAAAATCTAAGTAATTTCCATTTATAGCAGCAGAAAGCATTAAGAACTAAAATCGAGATTGAAAATGTTAAAATCAAAAATTTAAATTGTATTTTCTTTAATGCGTAAAAATTCCCGGTAATTTTCAAAATTTCCTTCCCCAAGAACCGAGTTTAATCTCGGGAATAAACCCGGTATTTTCCTCCCTTTGCAAAGACATTTGTAATTGAGCCCATTTTCGTGCGGTAAGCTTGGGGCCATCGTTTCTAATTTTTTAGTTCTTAAACTCAACTAGGAATATTTTGTTTGGTGTCCGAAATGCAGTTGAGAGACATAGTGGCACGATGCAGTACTCATTAACTAGGCAGAACAAAAAAGTTCTGCCTTGCAGCCGTTACCGAACGCATCGGCATCTAAAGCCCTGTTTTCCTAGGAGCGAATCGCCCATCTTCGACGTCGCTCCTCGCCGTGAAGCTGAAATCAAAGTCAAGTGGATTCCGGCGTGGCCATTCACGACGTCGATTTAGCTCGGGCGCGCATGCGCAGAAGAATCAAGTTTTCCCCACGGCTAGGAGTGACGCCGACGATCGGCGTGTTCGCTCTTAAGCATTGGTTTCCTAGAAGCGAACACGCTTAGCGTCGGCGTCGTTCCTCGCCGAGGCGAAAACTTGATTCTTCTGCTCATGCGCGCCCGAGCCAATTCGGCGTTCTGAGTGGTCACGTCGGAATCCACTTGACTTTGATTTCAGCGTTACGTCGATGAGCGACGTCGAAGATCGGCGATTCGCTCCTAGGAAACCAAGGCTTTAAGCATTGGTTTCCTAGAAGCGAACACGCTTAGCGACGGCGCCGTTCCTCGCCGAGGCGAAAACTTGATTCTTCTGCTCATGCGCGCCCGAGCCAATTCGGCGTTCTGAGTGGTCACGTCGGAATCCACTTGACTTTGATTTCAGCGTTACGTCGATGAGCGACGTCGAAGATCGGCGATTCGCTTCTAGGAAACCAAGGCTTTAGGAAACCAAGGTTTAATACTGTCAAAAGTAGCGCGTTTGTACAGCAGCGCTAGGTGGGACCTTCATTTTTGACGTCAAATGCGCAGTGCCGCGATTTTGAAAACCTGGTTCGCGCATCGACTTTGAAAATTAATCAAAACCTAAAGTAGCACTTTTGGGATTTTTGTAAACAACTTTTTAAACCCTCTTCTAACTGAAAAAAATAATAAATCAATCAAAAAATAAGAACCAATTGTGTAAGTTTAATAACTTTACTCCTGGAAATCGCGGACAATCGCAAAAAAAGATCTCCAGCGGTCCAAGCTCGCTTATTAACACGCTAAAATGCAGTTTATTACGTGTTATCGGCAATCTCAGAAGTTTCAATTTTAAAAGAGAGAAAAATTTATCTGTTTGCAATGCCGCATCTGCGTGCAATCAAATCTTACCCGCGTAAAATAAAATCTCAGCAAAAACAACCCTGTTGTAAACATTTCCCCGCCAAGAAAACCTTTAACTCTTTCCCACAAAAAAGAAAGCCTTCATCCTAAACCAAAAAAAAAACCTCAGCCTTAAAAAGTCATGATATCTAGTTTGGCTGCCAAGTATCTGCCAAACTATCATCCTCCCTGTTCTCCTCTTTCATCACATACTTCCGTTAGATCCTCCTCCCACCATCAACTCCTCAGAAATATGGATAGATCCTTTAAATTGTTTATCTAGTTTAGCGGGAAGCTTTTTACTCACCAAGAAACCACCTCAACTAGAAAACTAGTCTACTGTATTAAGAAATTGTTTCTGAGATTCTGGGATCGACTACTGTCGAGTGTGATCAGATAGCCGCTAGAAGATTTCCAGTCTAGTGTTTTTTCTATTTTTGATTTTGACTTCGGTGCAAACCATGCTTAATGTATGAAAACGAGGAATAAATGATAAATAGCTTTAATTCCTTTGGAAAATCTCCCTCGTTTAACAGAATTTATTTATATCAGAAGCAAAAGTTTTTCTCACCAGAACTTCCATACACGCAATATTTTTAACAGAGTTTTCAAAGTTTACTTTCTTAGACAATATTTACGAACAAAACAGCAAAATTCTTTCAAAAATACATTTTCTATAATTCAGAAACAATTCAAAAATTGGGAAGTGATTTTTAAGAATTCAAATGTTCTTTCAAACTTTTTGATAAATAAAAAAATTGATATCCAAAACATATGCTTCCATAGTCAAAATAAAATATCCATGTGAAAACTGTATGTATAAAGATATGTTAGGAATAACTATTGATAAATAAAACTTGGAGCGCAGGCAGCTTACACGCAATTATTGTATGATTGTTAGGAATTTCGGTAAACTTTTTTTTTCTTTTGTCCTTTTTCTACGTAAAAAACAAATATTTTGCTCATAAGATATCCGTTTTAAAAAAAGTTCATGCTCAAATGTGTCGATTTCTGCAGAGGGATGGGAGAAACTGATATGAGGAAAAAATGTATTCATCAATCGGAAATCATGATCCCACCTCCTTAATACCATCAGAGGCAGCCATAGCTGCGGTTTCTAGAGCTCAATTTCAAAAGGCTCCGGTGGACAAGACTACCTCCCCGTCTTTAACACCACCAAACATGGGATTTTGAAATTGAAGTCGTAAAACTAAATTTTTACGACTTCAATCTCAAAAATATTCTCGCTGATATCCCCCAGTGCTCATAATTCGTATCCCACTGTTTTGATCAGATTCGTAATGAAGAATTTCTTTCATTGTATGTAGGGTCTGGTGGGGGAAAGTGGTCAATGGGGTAAAGTGGTCATTCGTCAAATAAATGGCTATAGCTTGGAAATAAATGTTCGAATGAATGTGGAAATTTTATTACAGAGTAGGGCAGTTAGAAACTACATTTTGAATACAAAATTTTAGAAGTTGCAAAATTTTATTTGGTAAAAAAAAATTTTTGTGTGAATATGAAAAGTTTTTAAATCTAAACACCTCTTTTAACTTCCTTGGGAAATTTTGTTTGTTAGAATTATGAACAGATTGACTGCATAGGAAGCTTTCTACATGTCTCAAGAACTCTTACTCATTAGCAGTTAGCTGACTCTCTTTTAGATAATTTTTTAGAACAATTTAAGTAAGATGGGGTAAAGTGGTCATAATATTAGGCTTAAAACAAATATTGTTCTTCTAATGTCACTTAATCGTTAAGTATAAGGCAGACATAAATTAAACATTAATTTCACTTAATATGTATTGTTTTTACAGTAAACGGGGTTAAATATACGAGTATATGCATATGCATATAATCATGTAGGCACGTATATAGACGTATTCACATAAATTCACCAATAAATACGTATATGGGTATCTGCAAGTATTTTTAATCAATACAGATATACATTTTACTATACACGTATATACTCGCTTATATTCGTATATATATAAACACTTATATACTCAGGTGGACACGAATATACGCGTACGTACTCGAGTAGACACTTACATACAAGCATATGATATACAAGTAAACAGGGTGAGTTAAAACTTTTGGGCAAATTATTAAAATGTGTTAGAGGGGAGGATAAGAAGCAAGAATCATAAGAAACATATGGTCACAAACACAATGCTAACGCGCTACATGCACGCAAAGCCAGAAACAGATTAATGCAAAACAGGTCACAAATTAATTACACACAGAAAATTTTACACAACATTTTAGGTCTCAAGAAAGTTTTAAAGCGTTTGATGAAAATTGCGGCCTGCAGCTGTAATACATGAGCGTCGCAATCACAAAGCAATCTGTTGCAATAACGAGACTTTTGAAAAAGTTTCATGTGTCGCTGCGCCTTTGTTGCGACTACAGGCCGTAACATTTAACAACTGCTCTAAATATTTCTTTAAAACTAAAATGTTGGGTAAAATCATCTTTGTGAGACAAAATTGCGATTTGTTTGCATCCATCAGTTTCTGTCTTTGTGTGCATGTAGCGCGTCAGCGAAAGTAAGTTCCTTATAATTCTTTGCTCCTTATCCTCCCCTCTCACACTCCTTAGATTTTTACCCAAGAGCGTGGATTCATTCTGTAGGCTTTATGCCTACAGAATGTGAGTTATAAGTTATATACTCGTGTATACATACATGTAACTGGTGTATGCCCGTAAATGTACGTATATACGTCGATAGAAGTATATAATCGTGTTTGCACGTATACATACGTATATATTTGTGATTCACAATATATATATATATGTGAGTAGATACGAACCCAAACACTCACTGGATGTATCCACGAATTAACTCGTGTATGCCCGTATATGTGTGTATGTACTTATATATGCGTGTATGCGTCTACTGTACACGTATATACTGAGGTATGCACATATGTACTCGAGATACAAGTGCATACACGCACATGATGTTCGTTTACATGCGTATATACCCGTATGTACACGTGACACGTACGTTCATGCGACACGTACTTATATACCAGTGTATGCACGTATATACTTTAGTAGGCATGTGCATGCATGTATCTGATGCATACATGTATCTACTCATATATGAACGTGTTTACTAATGCTTATATGGCACGTATATACTCGTGTACATACACATATGCTTGTGCATATACTTGTAACTATAAAAAGAACCGAAATATACAAATATTAGGGTTGTTTATAATGGTTTTGCATCATTTTTACTATGAACACTTTACTCCATGCTATGACCATTTTCCCCCACCCCATGGGGTAAAGTGGTCATAAATACAAAGGGAAAGGAAAGTGTTATAAAACTACTTAAATCAATATTTATTTTCCTAAAACTCAATGTGCTGTGTTCTTTAATAATGCAATGTAAAATAAAAACAAAAAAAGTTTAAATGTTTAAAGAATTTATTGTATCTATTACTCACATAAGTTGAAAACCTACGACTTTATGACCACTTTACCCCGCCAGACCCTACAATGCAAACATGCGAAGAAGAAAGGCTGAAAAGTGAAACTTCTTTTTCAAAGAATATAGCTCACCGAAAAGTGCAATAAATGTGATATACCAGGGTGTATAACCAACTCCCCCCTCCCCCCCCCCCGCTTCAGTATAAATAATCTTCTGGGTGGTTCAGTATCTTCTAAGAGGGGCATGATAACGATTCGTAATCACAACATTGCAAGGTCGAAAATAGTTTCTTACAGTAATGGGGGATCGACGGCAGAAAACTCTTGGTTCAATGCATTCGAATGAAGAGACTAGTTTAATAAATGCATTTGAAGAAAAAGTTGATTTAATGCAGTCGTATTGTTTCTGTCGCATACTAAAAACATCATTAAATACTTCTTTCAATTTAGCGTTGTAAGCTTAACTTTTCCTGCATTAAAAATTTAGTTGGTGAAAAGCTTGCAGTAAATTTGCAATTCTGGTGCTGTAACAGTATTGATGTCATTTTTAAAATAAATTCTTTCAAAGCATTTAGCACCCTAAGAAAAACTTTTGAGCTTTCAAAATCTCGCACGCTGCCCTCTGCCACATAGAGGAGCTATTTGAAAAGCTTTGAAACTATACTTATATTTCTTCTTATCTCAATTTTGAACTTAAATTTTATTGGCTGCTTTTGAATTAACCAGAGATTAAAAGATTAACTTCTATATTGAGCATTGCGATCAAGAAATCATGTACTGATTTTATTTCATACCTTTAAATGAGAACCAAGTTAACAGAATAGTCATTAGATATAAAAAACATGTGTTATATATTTTATTCCATCTTTTGGATAAGCGCTTTCGCGCCAAAACTTATTTCAATTTGCAGCCCCCTCAGAAGTTTCCACCCAGGCAACGGGTCCCTACTTGCCCCAGTCATACATTTCTTTTACCGTTTCATAACTGAGATCAAAGTAAAAAATATAAATATTACTATTTGAAAGTGATCACTTCCGATTAAAAAATTGCTTCTACAAACAAAATACTAGGGAACAAAACCTTTGTTAACAGTTGCAAATAGTTAAAGTTATAAAAGCTTATAAAAACAAAATAACGGGTCTGCGAAGGTAGCTATTACAGAAAGTGAAAGTTCAATAAATAAAGAAGGCAGCTATATAGTTACCAATTGCAGTTACTTTCTTATTAGTAGATCTTTATGCATATCGAACCAATTTGAAGTCAGTTTTATTAAAAAATGAAGGACTATCTAAGAAAATGAGAGAAAAAAAGAAGCTCGAAGTCGGAGTCGGCATGTATTTCAACGAGTCCGATTCCATTACTCCACAATCAGTCCGACTTCCGACTCCACAGCCCTGTTCTGCAGACAAGCAGATAACCACTACATGCATAAAGGGAATGAAGGCTTAATAATTTCTTTCTCACCTGTAAGTTAAATCGTAATCTATACTAATAATACAAAGCTGAAGTTTGTTTGTTTATTCGTTTGTTTGTGTGTTAGAACGTGCTAATCTCAGGAACTACTGGTTCGAATTGAAAAATTATTTTTTTGTTGAGTAGTTCATTTATTGAGGAAGGCTACAGGCTATTTTTTTTTAAATCAGATTGACCGAAATATTTACAATTGCAAATTAAATGTTAAATTAATTGTTTAGTTCTATGAATTCCTAATAGATGGCGGAGTAAGTTAACTCATCGAAAAGGCACTGGCCGACAGTGTCGACAGCTGTGAAGAACCATGCCGACCGGCTCAAGTGCGTGGTCGGCTACGCTATTGTGGGACTGTTGTGGTCAGCGAACTAATTTTTGAATGCGTTTCAGTTTTTTTTTTTTTTTTTTTTTTTTTTTCAATATTTAGGTACATAATTTGATTTTGTAGGATTTTTCTATTGGGTTGTGTTTTCCTTATTTCCTCAATGTTTGTTTTTGTTCTTATAGTTGAAGATAGTTACTTACCTAAGTAATTTGATTTTGTCGTATCATTCAATTGTGATTGTTCTTTATAACGTTTTTAATATAAAATTGTTGATTTGGCGAATCATTTTAAATTTCAGAATAAAAACGCTTCACTCCGTAAAGGGTAGGGTTACAGTAGCGTGGTTGCTTGGAACGTTAAGCGACGCACTAATAAAGTTGAAGGATTATTTTGAGCTTTAAAGCTACTGTTAATATTTTTATGTGTTTTGGCGAATAGTTTTAAATTTCAAGGAGACTTCAATAGGTTTTGAAAAGATGTGTAAACATTTTAGTTGAAGAAAAATGATCATTTCACATCAGAAGGAAGGAGGCGTGTTTTTTTTTTTTTTTTTATTCAATGCACTTCCTTTAAATTCTTAGCACGGACGTCGCCATGCGGGTTCCTGCTAGTAAACAATATAAACTCCACTATTCTTTTAAATTTGTGCGATACCGTTATACATGAATTCGGCTCATAAACCATAGTACCCCGCAGATAAGTAGATAACATGTTTAGTCGCTTCACTAACATGCATAAAGGGACTGAAGGCTTCATAATTTCTTTCTCACCTGCATCTTAATTCGTAATAAACAATGTATACTATACTATCCTTTAATCACGAGGCTAATGTTTTAACTTTTCGAACTCCAAGGAAATCTAATCCCATAATCAAACACGTGTACGTGAGAAATCCTCCTGACAATTGATGCAGAAAATAAGTACTGCAATCTTAATTACAATCATCAAATTACCATCTTATTAGGAAACGTGATTAATAAAATCGAGAACAGTGCTTCAAGATATCGTTAAGTGAAGCATAAGTATATTCTAATCATGGACGTAGAATGAAGAAAAGTTGAGCCAAATATTCTCAAGTTTAATTTAAAATGTCTTTCACGCTATTTTAAGGCCGTTCTTCCGTTTATATATCTATCTCTCTCTCTTCTCTCTCTTTGCTATTACTTTCTTTTAGTTTTACCCTTACTCAGTAAGTTTTGTATTTGAATCATTGTTTAAAATATTGGTAACTGGAGAAACTTTTTTTTTCGCTGTACAAACATTTAGTTGAACGTTCAGAATCTGAGACGATGACTATGAAACATAGCTTCGCAAAAGTTGACTTTCGAGAAGTTGTATGGGTAGTATTTTCTAAATATCAGTGCAGTAACGAGATATGGTTGATGGGAGGGGTACTCACTAGGGTGGGTCGAAAAACATTTTTTTTTTCCTAATCAATTTTTAATAGCGCGGAAAACTTGCGCATATGCATCCTAAAATAACGGGTAAAATAATTTTAAAAAATATTTTTAAAAATTGAAATCGCGCAAGATCTTTCAAGTTGAGAAAAAATAGAAAAAAAATCGGCAATTTTTAAAGACGTATATTTTTTTTTCAAAAAATAATTTACTCCATTTCTAATGGTATAAAAAAAAAACACATTTTTAGTTACCAAAATGTATTGAAAAAACTTGGGGGCACATTGTAGATCATTTGAATCCGCGCAGAAAGCCTTAAAATTCCATTTGTAAAGTAAAAGTCATATTATTTCAAAAATCCTTAAGCTGTCATAAAGCTATGAAAATGTACTATAATATATGCATTTTGATATTTTAAGTACATTTTTCTTATGAAGAAATGACTGAGGATTCATCACGTGCAGGCCCGTCATTTCAAATTTTTCCAGGGGGGGGGTCAATGGAAGTTTCAACAGAAAACAACAAAACTCACGCTCACCCAAATGTAAATAGATTTAGTTCTCAAATCCGTGGTGTGCCAGTGGGGGGCAATGAACCACTCCCTGACCCCCTAAATGACGGGCCCCAGCGTGGCGTTGGCAGCAAGTCCCCGAGTCCCACTCACTACCCTACCCAATCAAACAACCAATTTGGATGTCATTCATTATCCTGAAGTTCATTAAATTCTGAATTTGTATCAAATGTTCTTGATCTGATTGTTATATTTACTATGAAAACCTTCTCGGTTTTCACACTTGCGACATTTTCCTTCATCCTCTGTCACAAGTTCTGCTCACCTCTCTACTGGTTGAGTGTGGTATCAAATATTCAAGTTACGACAGAGTTTTGGCCATCAATAAATATTAAACAACCGTTTTAATGCTTTACTTATTTCTCCATCATGTTAAAATGCCTCAGGACTCACCACGTGGATTTAGCGAGTTCTCCCCCCTCACCCCACCTAACCAATTTGTGTGTGATTTTTCTGTTAAGGTGAAGAAAAATTTGACTTAGTATCAACTTTTTCATCAAAGTTCTTCATCTAAATGTTGTCTACTCAATAAAACCATGCGGGTTTTCATGCCCGCAAACTTTTCCAACAGTTTTTGTCACAAGTTTTATACATCTCTCTACTGACTGAGTATGGTACGGAATTTTCATTTTCATTGAAATGTCCATACCCCGAGCACAGAAATTTCAACACGTGATCCAGAATTAGCTGTTAAGATTATCAGATTCTTCAGTTAGTCCCAACGATTAATTGTGCTAACTGGGTGTTAGGACTTTAATGTTTCCCAAATTAGTCCAACAAACGCAATGCAGATACTGGAAAAATTACAGTTAAGACCAACGGTCCTGTTTGGTTTGATATAAAGATGCATTACCCCGTGAAAGACGGTTCGAAGATCATTCAAACAAAACATTTACCGAATAACATTAAAAGAAATCCTTGATACCGTCATTCATAGTCATTCCCGTCAGTTTTATTAAAAAATAAAGGACTATCTGTGAAAATGCGAGAAAAAAAGCAGCTCGAAGTCGCCATGTATTTCAACGAGTCCTACTCCATTACTCCACAATCAGTCCGACTTCCGACTCCACAGCCCTGCCCTGCAGACAAGCAGATAACCACTACATGCATAAAGGGAATGAAGGCTTAATAATTTCTTTCTCATCTGTAAGCTAAATCGTAATCTATACTAATAATATAAAGCTGAAGTTTGTTTGTTTGTTTGTTCGAACGCGGTAATATTATGAACTACTGGATCGAATTGAAAAACTATTTTTGTGTTGAATAGTCCATTTATTGAGGAAGGCTATAGGCTATATAACATCACGCTATGACAAATAGGACTGCAGCAGTGATAAAAAAAAAGTTATGAAAAAGTGAAAATTTATATCTATACTAATATTAAAAAGCTGTTGAGTTTGCTGTTTGAACGCGCTAATCTTAGGAACTGCTGGTTCAAAGTGAAAAATTATTTTTGTATTGAATAGTCCATTTATTGAAGACGTGAATAGGCTATTTTTTTTTAAATCAGATTGACCGAAATATTTGTAATTGCAAATTAAATGTTTAATTAATTGTTTAGTTCTATGACTTCCTAATAGATGGCGGGGTAAGTTAACTCTTCGAGAGGGCGCTGGCCGACAATGTTGATAGGTGCGAGGAACTATGCCCATGCAACCCTGTTGTGATCAGCAAACATGTTTTTGAATGCGGGTTTTTTTTTTTTTTTTCGATGTTCAGGTACATAATTTGACTTTGTAGGATTTTTCTATAGAGTTTTGTTTTCTTTATTCCTTCAACGTTTGTTTTTGTTCTTATAGTTGAAGATAGTTACTTATCTAAGTAAATACTTTGATTTGTCATATTGTTCAATTGCTATTGTTCTTTGTAACGTTTTTATTATAGCATTATTTATTTGGCGAAACACTTTAAATTGCAGGGGGGAAAACCAGCTTCACTCGCTAAAGGGCAGGGTTACGGTAGCGTGGTTGCTTGTCGCGTTAAGCAATAACTATGTAGTTGAACGATTAATTTTAAGTTTTAAAGCTACTGTTAAATCATTTATGTATTTTCGCGAATAGATTTAAATTCCAAAATTATCATTTCACATCAGAAAGGGGGCGGTTTTTTTTTTTTTTTTTTTTTTTTTTTTTTTTTTTTTTTTTTTTTGTTCAATGGACTTCCTGTAACTCTTAGCACGGGCATCGCCATGCGGGTACTGCTAGTTGTAAATAATTTAGATTAGTGCTTTTTCTTTTCTAAATAATCACCAAGCATTTGTAAGTAAGTTGAAAAAAGATCATTTGTTTACGTTTTTTGATCCTTCAAAACTATAATTTTTTTTTTTTTCGTAAGTTAGTACAAAATGTCCTCTAAGTGAAGATTTAACTATTACTACAATGCAATGGTTTTAAAGATTCTTTCATTAGTTTACGAAAAGACCTCTAATTAAAGATAAAACTGCGAAGTAATGGTTGTAAATAGGGATTGCAATACCGGCCAAAAAATTCAATACCGTTATTCGGTATTTTCAAAACGTGATACCGGAATACCGGTATTAGAAATTCCAGCAAAAATTGTCTGAAGCCTATTGTTCCGTTTGCCACATTTCATAATTTTGTGCTAAAACTGCATTATTTATGAAAATGTGAATTAATACAAAATGAAGGAACAAATGTCATAATGAAAAATCAGTAATAGTAAGAAACATAATGCATCTATTGAATTATCTCTAATTCTTCAACTCATGTTAGTGCTGTTGGCTCATGATAACTTTCTTTCAGTTGAAAATGCTATTTTTGAACTCACGCAGGTCGGTGGTACTGGGACTGATAACCATACGCGATACACTTCCTATAATTGCATAGAAGTCCTTCATCTTCAAATAATTCGGTCTCTTGCGTGTTATTTTTGGATAAATCCTTTTGTGTGTGTTTCTTTTGTATTGTCTGTATCATTGTTTTCTTATAACTTTTGAATTTATAACTAGTTTCAATATCTGTACCTCAGAGCCAGAAGGACGTAAGTCACATTATGATAAGGGATGTTTTTTGCAGGAGGTGTAAAAAAAAAAATTTATGGCGCATGCAAAAGGATGTGATGCGCACCCTTATAACCGTGGTAAAAAATTGAGAAAGATTTTATTTTAAGAATTAAGCGTTATTTGAAGAATACTCATATGCCTCGATGCAGAATAAGCTCCTACATACAATGCATTAATAAACGGAAAATCGTAATTTTTGGACTTACACCCGTCTTGCTCTGAGGTACAGATTTCTCTTCGAGAGTTCCAATATTAACATCATCTTTAACGATTTTCTCTTGATCAGGATAGGCTTGTGTTTGCATTTTATTACACCTTTAAGTTGATATTTACGATAAACTGAACTAAATATAGTCCTGTTAGTTTCTTTAATCCGTTTTTGTTGTCTTGAAAAATTCTTGACAACTATAACAATACAAATATCTGAAAATATGTTCCATTTGATTACGTCTTACCTCTATGAAAATTTTTAAGGCACTACATAATTTCTAAATAATTTTCCCAATTATAAAGCTAAAGAGCGGGACAGGAAAAGAACCCGATACTGGTGACAAAAAATTACCATTTGTAATACTAACACGAAACGTTTTTTTTTTTTTTTTTTCAAAATTCAGTACAGTTGAGACAAATCTTTTTTTCAAGAAATCATTTAGTAATAATGTAATTGATTGTTGGAATTATTCATAGAACAAATACATTCAAAATTACACTTGAAATCAACTTTTACAAAAGAGATAGTTAGTGGTCAGGGCAGAGTGGAAAAAATTAAAAGATGGTGCGCATAAATGCACGAAAATGTCGTTCATCTCATCATCTAGTAATGAAAATGTCATTTTGCAACTTTCCGCTACTCTTATTTAATTATATTCTATGAGTTCGTACTACTGAAGCCACATTTTTATATCAATAGGTTAATTTTGGCTCTGTACCATGGAAAAAGAAATGTTCATTTTAAATGAAAGTTGATATTTAGTAACTTAAATTGAAAACTCTTTGATTAAAACTATTATTTTCTTTTAATACCGAAAATACCGGTATTTTACCTCAGCAAATAACGGTACAGTGAAACCTGTGTAAGTTGACCACTTGCGGTGCACTATTTTAGTGGTCAACTTAAAGAGGTGGTTAACTTATAGAGGTTGAATTATATGACATAGATCTAATTCTGTGCCTGAAAATAGCGATCACCTTAGACCTTAGACAGGTGGTCAACTTACAAGGGTAGTCAACTTTACAGGTTTTACTGTATTACGAACCGGTATTTGCTGAAAGTAAAATACCAATATTTTGAAATTGCTAAATTGCACAAAATTCCGATATTCGGTACACCGGTATTGCAATCACTAGTTGCAAATATATCTAAAATAAGAGTCAATTGCAGTAAGTTTTAGTAAACATTTGTCATTTGCCCTTTCAGATTTCCTAAACAAAAATAAATCCCTAAATCCCATCCCCTCATATGATTTTTTTAAGAACCGTATATTTTGTTTCAAATAAAAACAGGCTCAGCGTTTTGATTTCCTAGCATTTATTTAGTTACCCATTCTTTTTGAAGAAAATAAATTAGCATATTACAACTTTCCCTTTTATTACTGTGGTTGTTGTTGTGGAGTTAATCAGAGTAGAAATATGATACAAAACATGATTTGCATAAATACATTGCTAGATGTATTTGGATCCATTATCGAGAATCGCCCGAAAGGCATCTTATTATATGATAGATACGAGTATATCTCTGACTTCTTACAACACACAATCAAATTTGTTATGTAAATTCCCAAGTATGCTTCGCAACGAAGTTAAAAATTGTTATCTCTCGAGCATATGTAGTAACGAAGTAATACATTTAAAGCACCATATTTTATCAGATACTCAAAGTATTTTTATTTCAGATTTCAGTATAATGTTTATCTTGTATGTTATCAAATTTAATGTTGACATTTGGAGTAAACCTCAACGTGTTATGAGCCAAATACACGAGAAATAAATCTACATCTTTGAAATACTTTAATTCTGTTCCCACTTCATAGTTGAAGAACGCTTAAAAATAACTTTGGCAGAAGCAATCTTTATATAAATTAAATTACAGCTCTATATAATTCAACTTCCATCCCTGCAGTTTGCTTTTTTTTACAATTTCAATTAAATTTCCCAATTAAAGACATGGTAAATAACAATTTCATCAAGTTAATTAGCGAGCGCTGCTCATAATTGATTAACGCCGCCTAAAATAGCATAATTAGTGAAAAAAACTAAACTACCGTAAATGGAAAACAACCTTTATAAACTAATCGTAAAAGATGATTAGTTTATAAAGCTTACTATTTAAATCTCATTTCGTTGGAGAATATAGCAGAGGTAATATATTATGAATTTTTATGAGATAATATTTTTTTTGCCCAAAAATGCTGCAGTTCATGTATGTAATGCATTCATTCAATCTATTATAAATGAATAATGAAAATATAAAAATGAGTTACTTAACTTTCGTATTAGATTACTCAATTACCTGTAGCCGAGGTAAGTTTGCCCAGATAAAAGCCACTCTGTGAACATTCTGCATTGTAAAGCTTATATGGTTTTTTTTTCTCCTTTAAAAGATTGTTTTAAAGTCTAGAGTTCAAAATTAGAAGATTTAGCTAAAAGAGTTTCTTGACTCAACAAAATGTAGTTGCTTTTAGACTTTTTTTTTAATTTTTCGCTTTAAATCGGGGAAGTTTTCATTAAACTTGTAAAAATGAAGATATTTGAATCAACGCATTCAATGATTTAAAAGACTCTCCCATTAGGAAAACGAGTTATTTTGGAAATAAAGTGAAAGTTCAAAAGTTAGTTCATTTTAGAAAAAAAAAGAAAATAAACTCAAATGAACGATTTTAAGATTTGACATATAGGACTTTCGTATTGTTATTTGTCAGCGATCCGTTTTTAGAATCTTGATTTTTGTAAAGGGTTTGTTTTTGCGTTTGCGACTTTGTTTTTTGAACTCCTCCTTTACCATGCACAATGGCAATCTAAGTGAAAAGAAGGAAAGGGAGTGTGTATATATTTAGAGTCAGGAAAAAAGGAAGATGCGTTTTACGCTCTACTATTTCTTTCACATTGCAAGATTTTCTTCTGTCTTGGATGTTGCAATTTAAGACATTTTTAGGGATGATTTAAAATAGTGATGGTTGACAGATGCATTGTTAATCACCATTTTTTTTTTCATTTAATCTCCGAATGATCGATGGCGACCGATAGTATTACCCTCTAATACGAAGCACATTAGCGAGTTAGAATAAGTAAATCTTAATAGATTTCCATCATTTAAATATCACGACTTGGAAATGAACTTGAAAACAAATTTCCTGATATCAGCTCTAAATTTACAGATGATTTTTTGGTGCGCGACTCCAGTGAGATGCAAAAAGATCACGTACAGATTATACTTAACTTAGCTAGATACGTAAAATCGTAATTTTAAAAAGAATGGCGTTGTCATTAATTAAAATTCAGTTTTTATAAAGTTTAAACTAAAGTAAGAAGTTTTTTGCGAGAAAAACCGTTATTTTCAGCAGATTTCTGAATTTCACTCCAAGATACTTTCATCTCAAAAAACTTTGAAAAATAATAGCTTCAGTTCTAAAAATTTTTTTTTTTTTAAATTGCTGAAGAATCTTTCGGAAAAAAGTATTAATTTGAAAGGAGAAAAATGTTCAAACAGTACCTTAATCAAGAAAGATAGGAAAATTATTTCTTTCTGTTCAATTTATGAATATAATGATTCTAAAAAATAGGTAAATATATGTTATATGCATTATATTCAAAAGCAAATATTTATTTAGATGTGTGAACACTATTGCGTTCGATACATTTTAACATCTGAAAAATCATTTTGAAATCCTGCTTCGGATATGTCACGAGTAAGAAATTCATTTAACATAAAATTCCGTTGTCCATTTAACGATAAAATTAGTACGATAGAACCTCAACTAACCGAGCTTCGATTAACCGAAGTTTCTGTTAACCGAGCAGATAATTTTTGCAAAGAAAAGTAACAGACTTTTATAAAACAATGTAAATTAAATAAAATAAATTTTTTATTTGAAAATAAAAAAAAACTTTCGGGAAATTTGTGTTTTCTTAAATGCGTCTTTCAATATTGAACTTGATATCGTAAAAAAAATTCAATTGACGTCTTAAAACTCACTACAAGTTGTTTTCTGATTTTAGTTTTTTAAATGTAAAGCACTGCTTTTTATCTATTCATTTTCATCTTTTAAAAACATCCTGTTGTACTTTTAATTAATACGTTTTAGAAAATTGCAATTCTGACAAGTTTTTATGATATGTTTGTTACTATCCAAGATTTCCAACATCCGAGGCACTTAGCGGTCTCAATTAGCTCGGATAATCGAGTTTCTACCGTGACTAAACCAGCACTTGTGACCAAGTTCCGGGGATTGTTGATTGGTGTTCATTGCTATTCTACATTTTGAATAACAATTTTACTAGTAAGAAATTTTGCGGGATTGTTTTCAATGCTTTTGGAATTTCCAGTGCCAAGTATTGTAATTTAATTATAGATACTTTGGAGCTGTTCATAAATGATGGCACGGAACAAATCTGATATACCCCCCTCTTGGCGACTTTTTCCTGTGGCGCCAAAAAAGCGTCGCCAAGAAAACTATGTATGACGTCATATGTCATACATCGTTCTTAGCGATGCTTTTTTAGCGCCAACAGGAAAAATTCAAATTATGTCATTAATTATTTAATGAAATTAATGCATTAATTTTTTTCCGTTGTTTCTCCGGGATACGAGCCCTCGGTCTCATAGTACTTTCGTAATGAGACCTCGGCTCGCCGGCCCTGCCTCGGTCTCATTACGAAAGTACTATGAGACCTCGGGCTCGCCAGGACCTCGCTGCCGCTCGGTCCGTTATCCCTCCGACTTTTAATATACATCACAGTCGGATATAAGTCACAGATCTCCTCCGTTCAGTATACAATAAAGTCACAGATTTTATGTGAAATTAACACCATTTTTGTGCTATAAAAATGCCAACCAGACCAAAATACAAACTACCAGAAACACACTAAAAACACAATAATTCAAAATATGTTCACTTACCTTTTTTACTTTTCTTTTACTTCCTCACGTGAGGCAGTGCACATATGTTCCGCTCTTAGGGAAATTTTCCCATTTTTTATTATCATTACTTTACAAAAATATTTAAATATAAAATATATATATAAAAAATCTATTTAGGACTCCGGTACGTCCAAACGTTGGACGACCTGACGAAAAAGAAAAAGAAGATTCATTCAAAAATTTCAATTGATACATTTGGACAACATCACAAACCGAACTCATAATTAAAATAGAAAATTCAACTAAATTAACATTAAAAAACAACAAGAAAAAGAATACTCTAAAATAAAGTTTGAATTGAAACTTTATTTTAGAGTATTCAACTTAAAATCTCCCTAAGAGCGGAACATATGAGCACCTACCTAATACCATACACACACGTGCAAAAAGACAGACTTCGAGCGAGAAACTACATTCCAGCGTTCAAGTTGCAAAACCAGGGTTGCCAAGTTATCGCCTTATTGGCGATTTTCGTATCGAGCGAAAAATTAAAATCTCGCCAAGAGGGGGGCATATCAGAGGAGAGCCGATGGCACATTTTTTTCCAACATTTTTGACTCCCTTTCCCTTCGTCACAAATTGTCAAACTTCACCTTACCAGCTCCCCCCCCCCCCCTTTGTCACATGTCACGCTATTTTTCAAAAACATATTCTTGTAAAAAAAATACGTGTTGTCACATTTCTTGTTACCCTCTCTCCCCTTTTGTGACAAACTGTTACAACTTCACGAACCCCTCTCCCCTCCTAAAAGCGTGACATCGTTTGTAGACAGCCTCTTTTAAAATGTAAAACAAATATTTTGATTTCTAATCAGCATTAGTCTTCAAAATTTACGATGAAAATAATTTCAAATGTATTTCGCTCATCTACTGTGCCTTCGAACCCGGTATTTAGATTGTAGATTTAATGCTTAGTTGATGTCTGCGATGTTTATATTTGTTACTGCAGAAAATGATAATTGTGCGGTCTAACCAAATACAGTGAAACCTGTGTAAGTTGACCACTTGCGGTGCACTACTTTAGTGGTCAACTTTAGCCAGGTGGTCAACTTACAGAGGTTGAATTATATGATAAGATCTAATTCTGTGCCTGAAAATAGCGGTCAACTTAGACAGGTGGTCAACTTACAAGGGTGGTCAACTTTACAGGTTTTACTGTATCCGAAATACAAAAATCAAAATAGATCAACTACTAATCACTTAATTAGACATTGTTTAACCATGCAATGGAAAACCATTTTATTTTTTCTATTCAGGAGTAAAAAGGTGTTTACTTGTTTAATGAAATTGACTGCGGCGAGTTTAACCACTCAAAAAGCACTTTGAAGACCAAAAATTCATTTTTCGCATCATCCAAGATATAACTGATGATTCTGTAAAGCCATATTACATGTGACATCTTGTTTTGATCTTTTAGTTTCTTTCCTGTTGCTTTGAAATAGTATTTCAAAAATTTTCAACCAAGATAACACAAGATGAATAACGAAGATAACACAAGATGATTACCAAAGTATAACACTGCCACTTTAGCAAAATAAGTTTATCTTTCCGCTTTGATTTATTAACTCGAATTACAAATTTTAATTTGAGGACATACTGATAACGTGGGAAAGTTAAGGATTGTCGATTTTTAAATGGATTTTATATCGACGAAACGACACATGATGCTAAACTAGCCCAGTACATAACAGAAACTTTCAATCACTTAAAAAATAAATTACTTACCTGAAAAAATTATTTTACAAAAATCAATCAGTTGACCACTTTGTCCGAAATGTTCGGACAAAGCGAACACTTAGCATCTAAGTCAAAAATATGCAATAAAAACACAGTTTAAACTAATAATGTATTTTCCTCATAGAAAACGTGTGAATTTTTTTAGAATATTTACCAGATAAACATCGAAAAACGAATTAGTCTTTTGAAGGCACTATAAAAGATGTTAGAAAATTCAAAATGTTAATTATGGTAGCGTAAATGTACTTTTTTTTTTTACAAAATTACGAAAAAGTTACGAAAGTAAAAAAATTAGGAAAAATGGGTTAATGTTCAAACAAAATTTCACCTACTTGCAATTTTCGGAGATGGAAGAAAGACCTTCTATAACAGCACAGAGTTCGTCGGCTGACGAAGCACACTTCACACTCAATTCATTGTTCTTGTAATCTTGAAGTTTGTTTTGATGACACAGATGGAGGTCTTTTGCTATTCTCAACCGAGAAGCTATCCCTTCCAGTAATCCCCCCAACAATAATGAAAAATATTCTTCACAGCAGGACGATACACATGAAAATTTTACCCAATACAGATTAAGGAAAGAACACTCCAGAATTCGGTGGGACTCCACGACCTCTGGCGTTTCAAGCGAAGCTTCAGCAACAGAGCCATAGGGGCCGTGGTAGCCCGATCGGTAGAGTGTCGGATTCGGGGCCGGAGGGTCCTGAATTCGAACCTCGATGGTCGAAGATCGACCGTCGTCATTAAAGGGGACTGGGCGACGTTAAATATGCTCGTGGTCTCAATGTCCTCCAAGTGAAACGATACCTCTGGGGGTGCTAGCACCAGGTAGCCATTAGCTCCTGGTCTAGTTCTAAATCCTCATTAACTGTTTCGATCCGGTGATGGTGCTGCCATCTATCGGTATACAAAATAATGGAGGCAAGGCACTTAATATGCAGTCCTCGACATAAAAACAGTTGTAGTCAGTTGTGACTCGGAATCGAAGTAAATCGAAGAGCCACAGAAGACCCCGATTAGAAGTTGAAAAACTTTTGTTTCGGCATAGGCACACAAGGGCTACGTTCGGAAACTCGCCGGGGTCGCACGGGTGCAACCGCAAAGCATTCGGAAAGGCCATCAGCTGATTTTTGATGCCACCAACCAGCGTTCGGAAATGCTTGCGATTAGTTTCTAGCGGTAGATCCGGTTGCAACCGCTCCCACCGCGGTCTCGACGTGGTTAACGAGATGCGTGGTATTGTTCGGCCAATCCGATTGTGTTTCAAGTTTTACACTCTCTGTGATTAGAGCCTCGTCTGCTACTGAACTAGAACTACCGCGCTGTGATCACGATTTTTCAGAAACACAGCTGTTCTACTGAGCTCACCAGAAAAAATTCCAGTGATGTCATAACCGCAACCTGACCAATCGCGTATTGCGACCGGCGAGGTGTTTCCGAACATAGCCCTTGTCTTCTTTTCTTTCTTAACACACAAATTGAGGTCTCTGCTTTTCCACAAAGAACGCCTATGCCTCTATTAATTCAAAATGTTTTTCCAAATTTTTATTCCCAGGACAATAGACATGAAAGAATTACAAATACATACAAGGTATGATTCAGAAATTTCAAGACTGATTTTTTTTTTCAGAGAAGGGAAGCTCGCGCGGACGGGCTCGGGAAGTCGTGGGGAGGGGGGGGGTGTCGGTTAACGAACGGAAGCTGCGACAGTTGACTTCGGAACACTGGAAAGTGTGTATCGCTTGCTGTGTGAGTGCGTGTCATTGACCTCGGTCGAAAAGTGGGAGGTTCGAAAATGAAGCAGCACTTAGCGCACCCGGCCGCTGGAGGGTCGGGTCCGCCGCGTGCGCTCGGCAATTAAGGGCGATTGGATTCTCCACCACGACAACGCGCCTACTCACCCGTCGCGCGCCGCCGACAAAGTTTTGGTCAATTTCAACGTAACAACCCTGCCGCAGCCACACTACAGCCCCGACTTTGCTCCAAGTGACTTTTTCCTCCACCCCGAATACACACAAGCCTAGAAGGGAAAAGATTCGAATCCATCGACGGAAAAAAAAACAGTCATGCAGACTTTGACGAGAGTCCTTGATAGCATGTCGCCCGAGGACTTCCAGAAGGGCTACGAACAATGGAAATCGTGATGGCAGCGCTGTGTTGATGCTGACGGATCATATTTTGAAGAATTTTAGTCCTCTGTATTTAAATGTCCAACAAATTTCAAGTTCCGAGATCAGTCTTAAAACTTTTGAATCATACCCTGTGTAAACGATAGGCACAACACCCAGGGCTACAGACGGGAATCGAACCCGCGTCTATTCTTTTACAAAGCAGCCTGACAAAACCACACGGCCACTGAGGCCCCCTTGTCTTCTTGTTTGGCATGGCCATCATCTGCAAAAAACACTATTCATGAGTTAGTTTCATTTCATTTCATTTAAATCAGCTGCACTTGTGCTGTCAGTTGCACCTAGAATCATAACAGACTAAATGTTTTGGATGGTCACGACGCAAAATGCTGGGGGGGGGAGCTTAAACTAAGCAAGAAACAAAAAAAAGTCTTCAATTTAGAATACTTGGAGTGTGTGTATATTGTAAAAATATATTCTAGAGAGACATTTTTTTTTTTTAATGTCTGCACAGACCATTAAAGCCAGAAATTCTGATTACGGACAGGGGATATTAATATCTTTTTAGTGCCAATATTAAGCTTTCGCAAAAATAAGTATTATTTAACACCGTTAAGTCCTGTTATTTTACTCTTTAGACGGTATCAAACAAATAATAATGAAAAAAGAAACGAAAAACACTTTTTTAAGGTTCCTATGAGCTTTGGACAAAACTCGGATTTTCCCAGAGAATTGCCAACATATATATATATATATATATATATATATATATATATATATATTATATATATATATATATATATATATATATATATACTATATATTATATATATATATATATATATATATATATATATATATATATATATATATAATATATATATATATATATATATATATATATATATATATATATGTAAAGAAAGTACAAATATCGTTTCATATATATGTCATTTCAATTTATACCGAATAGTTCGACGATGTAACTTAATGTAGTACAGTAAAATTAGGCCAAAAAATGGCCAAACCCAAACATCCAAAAAAAAAAGGTGAAAACTGTTGCAAATTACTTCTTACCCTTCCAGCAAGAAGGGGTAAAAAGTTCCAGCACTTTGCGCGTCGGGTTTTTGGGGGGGGAGGGGGGACGAAATAATCCTCTATTTAAATAAAAATAATTTCTATTACTTGGATAAAATTCTCAAACCTCGCAGAAACCACTCTATAATAGTAAAATAATAAACTCTCACAGAAAAAAAATTCTAACTAACAGGGGTGCACAGGCGGGGGCGGGAATGGGGGGGGGGGGCATGGAGCAGCTTTGCGTCATTGGAATTTTTAAGGCAGTTTTTTCAAGGGGTATTTCTTTCTTTTTTGAGGGCTTTTATTCTTGATGGATACTCCGTCACACTTAAGGGGTGCGCCATCGCTTTTTTGGGGGGGGGGGGGACCCTGAATTTACATTCTAAAATCAACTATTGCAGTGAAGTTCACGAAAAAATTTCCCTGATTTAAACTTTTCCGAAGTACAAAATGCCACACAATGATATGGTAATGTCAGAATGATAATTCTAAAAGATCTAAGCGACCTCAGTAACCAAATTATTTGTGAATGGAGTTATTAAACTGTTTAGAGCGCTGAAAACAAAATTCTTGTGCAGCATAAAAAAAAGTCCAAATTGACCAAAGTTTCATTACTTCTTCTTGATTAACAAACTTCAACTATTCTACAATCTTTTGCCATCACCGTTAAGGGGGACAAACCGAAATTACCAATAGTGAGACGGGCAATGCTGCAATTCTCTAAGTCGATGGGGGTTCTCAGTTGCAAACACCGAGCTACCTCTCTTTTACCGCTGCTGGTTATGTGAATTATGCTAAGTATGCAGGACATGATACTTGCAACACTATCTCAAACTTTTGAGTACATTATGCGATAAAAAAAAAATTTAATCACATCAAACATCAGCTAAAACATCAGCTAGCCAACGATCTAACGCAGTGACAAATTCAGGTGGTCTAGAACCTGTGGTGATTCAACGATAGAACAAGTCTTGATGAGAGCAATGAGCAATACAACAATAATAGAATGCTAAATATTTACACCTTTTTGTCTCCCAGTTTGGAAATCACATTCGTTTCTAAAGCCCCCAGAAGTTTCTTTCCTCTTAAGTTGGTAGTGGTATTGCTCGCTGATGATAAGGTGAGTTGCGATGAGACCTTTAACGTTCGGGCAGTAACATCAAAGGATATTGAAGGCAAACAGTTTTTGTGGCATTTCTTTGTAAAGGAGGTAAACAGTTATGTCTTTAGCTTCTGTTACGAGAGTAGTTACTATCTGTAAAGATGTGTAAGCCCAAACCATCTTTTACACCGAATGGTATGAACAGTAAATATGGAATAACAAATTGTTAAAAACTTCTGGTACGAGTTCTGCGCTGATCCTTCATCAGTATTCGATGAATCTGGTTTCAGAAGGAAAGAAATCTTGTATCGTTAAAGTGCTATTATCTGAAGCAAAAGGTTCATCCACCATCACAGAAAGATCAGCTGGTGTCATATATGAGGCAGTGAGAAGCAAAGGGATGTAAGTGGACATTTTCAAGTTTTGAATAAAACGCGTTTAAAGAAAAAAGTCCTAGGTAGGCTTTCATTGATTTTCTTTTCTAAATCATGCTGTACACAAGCAACTACCAGGTCTACTAGTACCATCTCTTGCCTCAAGATAGAGGAGAGGTTCACCAACCATTTGTAACTGGTTATCTCCAAATTTTTAATTTTGCCACTTGCATCCCTTTGCTTCTCACTGCCTCATATGTAATAGATGGAAGATATCTGCTTGATCATATTTTTGGTAATGATCTGTAAGCTTCAAGGAAATATGCCAGCAATGCAGTGTATAGGTAATTTGTAAGTATGGGAAAGCTAGTGTCATTTTTGATGAGTGCTAAGAAAGCACCACATAAATATAATCTGCGTCCTATTACAACAGTCAAGCCTTCTGCTCTGGAAGACTTTCTTCGCCTCATATCTTATGCTTGTTCTAAGGTGTTTATAAATCTTTGAAAAGTCTGAAAGTGGACTGAAGTGCTCAATTATATGCACAAACTGTGTTAGACATAGCTGCAACAATAACGATTTTGCTGAGGATCTAGATTACAAAAAACATCTTGATAACGAACACTTTTTTGTTACAAGCTTAGGAGAAATCATTTGAAAGCAAAAAATAGTTCAGCGTAATTTTTCTGGCCATTTAATCAAATGTGCACCATTAGAGGGGGTGGGGGGGAAGGATAATATTTTAGTATATAATTTCGTTTTGGGAGGTGAGCTACTGCTCTTATGGGGTGGACAGTCCTGATTTAATGCATTTTTGATTTGCATGAAATAATACTTCAACTTCAAATAAAAGGGGGGGTGAGGATTTTATTTTATTTGGCGGAGGGGGGTGCTGTAGCTTTGAGAGGAGGTGCACCATCGATCTTGGAAGATGGACACACTCGATTTCTAACTTTAACTTAGCATAAAATAATGTTTCCATATGAAATGTATGGAGGGGGATTTAGGGGTACTGCTTCGTGTTACGGGGGACAGGGGGGCTCTGTAGCATTGGTGGGTTATGTCACCCCTCTTGGGGTCAAACACCTTTAATGTCATGCTTTTAAATTTAGTAAAACATAATATTCTCACTTTAAATTTACTCTAAAAAATTCTGGAAAAATACCCAAAACAGCAATTTTTAGATGCCCCCCCATTCCAAAACCCGACGCACAATGGGGTGGGACTTTTTACCTGTTCTTATTGGGAGGGTAATAGACAATTTGCACCAGGATTAGCTTTTTTTTTTTTTTTTTTTTGGATGTTTGGGTCCGACCCCTATTTTTACTGTACTAATGTGTACGTTTGTGTGGATGTGTCGTCCGTTGTAAACAAATAACTATATCATATAACATCTCTTTACTCTTCACTACAAAATACATTATAAATACCAATAGCAAAGAAGGCAGTTTTTGTTTTGAAGAAAACCGAATAAAATACGAATTATCATACATTGTAGCACTTTATAATAAAAATGTACATTATAATTAAACATACATGATACTTTTTAACTAGGTTTTTACATTGATTCTTAAATCTTAACTGTTTATGCCACCAATTAGAAAGTGCCTTTTGCAAAAAAACACATTTATAACCAGGCAAATGATTCTATTTCAAAAAGTTGTTCGATTTGTACTCAGAAGAGATTTCATTCGTTTTTATTTAATTAAGAACTGAATTTCAAAGCTTCCACAAAGTGTTTTCGCTTGACTTTCGGGAAAAGATTTTGATATGTAAATTAACTTTATGTGGTGAATTTAACTTTGATAGAAAAAATTATTCTACTTTACGAAGCTTTTTCTAAGCATCTAAGCTATTGAAAAGTATTTCTAGGAAGCTTAGAGAACAAAAGGATAGAACTCGGGGAAAATACCAGTTTAAAATCTTGAGATTCTTAGGATAAAACTTTTACAATTTTATTCTTAGAAGAAAAAACGCAGCGGTATCGTGCGTGTGTAGATGGATAAAGTTAAAGCCTTCAAAATGTGAATTCGATCCTCTTTTTCCTTGCAAAATGCTGTTTCTGGTTCACTTTCAAGATATTCAGCATCGTGCGAATTGATATTTCACATAAAAACCTTCAGAGAACACTTGGAAGAATATTTCGCTCTACGGTGCCAAGAAAAATGGTTTTTGTATAGGCGTTCATAGTATTGATTGGAAACGCCTGTTAAATACCAGGAGTTTTTCTTAACAATTGGAAGTTTGACAGTATTATAAGTTTTATCGCAATCACCTTCGACGTCTGCTTGACATTTAATGATATTTTGGTAATTTGGAGACCATTTCGTGATAACTTCATAAGACTTTGCCACATTTGTCGCCAACCACTATTGAAGTTTTGTAAAAATCACGTTTTAAAACCTTTTCTTTTTTCTAGTTCATAAAAAATACAGAAATTTTACAATTGCCAAAGACTTTCTCTAATTAAATGACAAAAATATTTCACTTACGCTGGTTCGAGGTGTTCATTCACTGGTTCTCGTTGCGCCATTTTTCCATTTAACACCCAAAAAAGCAGGTAGTGATATCATTTAAGTTCCCGTATTGTTTTTTTTTCTTTTCTGACGCATTTACCTACATCAATTAAAATGTTTTTACTATCACGAATTCAGTATTATAATTTTTAAAAAATACTAGGATTTTTTAACTAATGAAATTGTGCTCAAGTGTTCATTCACTGGTCGATCTACTCTATGAGAATAATAAACATTGACTTCGTTTATTTGCTTTCTTTTAAATACGCTATAATTTTCGAAGCTATAATTCACTAATTGGTGATTAGATAGAAAATGGCACTGAATTCATCTTCGGATTTGCATATACGAGTTGTGCAAATGCTTTTCTTTTCTTTTTCTTTTTTTTTTAAATGTTTATAGAATCATAAATGTTTAATCTGTTGATTAACAAGGATTTTCTATTAATAATAAAGTGATTCGGTCTCACAAAACTAAGCACTAAGAATGTAAACAAGAGAAGTTGATGGTGTGCCTATACCACGATAGATAGTACCAATTTTTTTATTTTTAATTATACCTCGTACAAATAACAACTAAGATTACTTCTCTGTCAAATAAAATGACCTGATAAAAAATTACCACACTGCGCTGTTTGTGTGCGTGAGTGTGTGTGTGCGTTTATGTAAGAACCAATCCTTTGGTATGTAACCATCTGAATACCATTTTAAGTGCTGTAATCTATAAAAATAGTTGTATTTGCGTGTTACTTGTACAAATCCACAGTTTATGTCGAATTTTTTCCAAGTTTGGCCCAGAGGTTCTTTGATGCTCAGGAATTCTCATAGGGGTGTTTCGTATCCCTATGAGGGGGGAACTAAAAACCTCCATACGAAATTTCCTTACACAAATCTAGCTTACGTCGGATCTTTGCCAAATTTGGCACAGAGGTCCTTTGATGCTTTGGTTCTTAAAAGCTCAATCCGTGAAAGGAAAGGTTTACACAATGACTAAATTTTTGGAATTTTAAAAAACATAAAGAGATCTAAATTGAAATTTTTCTTCATAAACTTGCTTTTTTCTGCACTTTGACGGGAAATTTTGCACTCTTTTTTTTTTCTTTTATTTATGTTTGATTGCTGAGTAGCTGTTATTACATATATACATTAATGCCATGCTTACTTGGCACAACTTTTCTTTTCGTGGTAGACCGTACAGCGCAGCTTGTATTGAACACAACGACCTCCACTAGGTAGACATGACATTTTTCTCTTTCTTTTTAATGAGGAACTGACATTGGTTTTTGAGGCTAAGTACTATGGATATTTCAGTCCAGCGAATATTCATGATCCCTATGAATATCTTTTTAATTGAGTTCTTAAATTTCCTTGATTCATTAACAACTACCTGAAAATCTACTTTATACAGTTTTGGGAAAAGAGTGGTACTTTATGCTTAAATGTATTGAGTAATTTATAAGTTCTCAAAATAGTTCTGCTCATAAAAAAAACTAATATAGCTCCTGAAAATGATTTTTGTTGTACTAACAACAAAGTAGAATTTCCTTGAAAAAAGAGTTGTAATGTCCAAACCGGCAATTTTCATATTATATATTTGCATCAATACATTTATTTTACTCAAATCCATAATCGACACAAATACAAACATTTACTATTCAAGAATAAGTCTTGCAAACCGGATTTTGAAAGTCAGATCCTCATATCACGCATGTTTTTTCTAGTGTCACCTGTGGTACCACTTTTTAATGCGTTTTGTGATTCAAAACTCATTGGCAATGTAAGCAAAGACTTAAATAAAAAAATAAAAGCAAGAATTAACTCCTTCTTTTTCAAAGGTAGATTGGATTTGTGGAAGTAATAATACCCTTTTTGCATGTAAGATGGCACGAATATTTTCGAATGTAAAAAGAAAACACATTTCCTGCTAGTATTCCGGTTAATTTTTTGCTTCGTGGAAAAAAACTGAATATTTTATATTAGTGGACAATGTGTGTTTATTTTGTTTTTCAAATAATAAAAATCAAGCTAGTTAGCATTTATGTTTGTAGTTATTTTTCGTCACAGAAAGACTCTCATTAAAATATATTTTTAAAATAAAAAATTCATCGATTTTCACTTACTCTTCTTCTCATTTCATTAAACCACATCTTACAAAAGATTTTCCAAAGAATAACTTAATGAAAAAAATCGAAGCAATTTTCCGTGAAATTCTTTTTACTTTTGCTCTCGGCAAAATCTGAGCAAGTCTATCACTGATATTCTAATTCCATTTTTATGAATTGCGCCATTATATAGGAGGAGAGAAAAAATGAGGATTTTAGAATGCTAAAGAAAGTAGAAAAAATGTTCTGGAGAGTTTGATCCCTTCTCATTTTCTAGAAAAAGAACTTCTCTTAAAGTTTTTAAAGATCATAAAACGTAAAATGACGCTAAATTAAAAAAAAAAAATTTTTTAAAAAGCAGTACATTACCTTATACTCTTGTTGAAAGTTTCATAAAAATAACGAAGTTTCTTGCTGCGAAACACATGATAAAATTAGATGATAAAAATACAATGAATAAATCATAAGATGCTTTTAACAGTTCAAATGCATTTTTCATTTATGTATGTAGTTCTTTGTTTTATTCATTGCATAAACATATTTACTGCTTTCCTGCCGCATTTATTATCAATCAAAGCAGTACTTATCCATTTTTTCGCATTTTATCTCTCCGTGCTTAACTTTTGGCAGTGAGTGTAGAAATCCATATTAACAGTTACGTTGCTCTGTATAAAATATGAAAGTTATTTTAAGATCATTCAACAAAATTTTAACCTTCTGCTGCTTGGGCTTGCATAAAAGTTTATCAGTTCCCCTGTCATGCAATTATTAATGATTGCATAGTAGAACTGACCCCCCCCCCTTTTTTTTTAAATTCATAAATATTTTTCATTCAACCCCGCTCACTCCCTTCTTGTACTCAAAGAAATTCATATTAACAGTTACAATGCTCTGTGTAAAATATGAAAATTATATTAAGATTACTTAGCAAAATGTTGAACTTATGTTTTTTTTATTGATATGAAATTCGAAATTCGGTAAACAATTGCTGTTACGTGGTGCTTTGCTTTTAATGAGAAACTTTGAGTTTAATCATCCATTATGGTAATGAGTTTAAATGGCTACTCAACAATTTTTAGTTAAAATTAAAATCTTTTTTGGTATTTATGTCAAAACAAGATGTAAAAACATTGTGATTGTTTATTAAGTGAGTTGTGGTATTTTTCAAACTTCAATTACGAAATAAACTCAATTAAGACGGAAAATGCTTATTTATACTTTTTCATTCAACTACTTCACTCAGCAAAATGTTGAACCTATGTCTTTTTTTATTGACATGAGATTTGAAATTCGGTAAAAAAAAATTGCTGCTACGGGGTGCTTCGCTTTTAATGAGAAGTTTTTAGTTTAATTATCCATCAGGATGATGAGTTTAAATGGCTACTCAACAATTTTCAGTTAAAATTAAATTATTCGTTGATATTTATTTCGAAGCAGGAAGTAAAAGCATTGTGCTTTTTGATGAAGTGAGTTGTGGTATTTCTAAAACTTCGATTACTAATTAAAGTCCATTAAGTAGGAAAATGCTTATTTATATTCCTTCATTCAATTACTTCAAAACAGATTCTAAGTCACATAGCAATTCTTCGATGTCATAGTCTTCATAAATACATAAAAATGTAGACGTAAATATCCGAGTAAGTTTAAAAATTATGTTGAAGCAATCAATGTGTTTGGTAATCCGTAAACACTCAATTTTGACTTTCCTTATTAAATGATAATCAAAGTTTTTAAAGTATATCTTGAAGCATCTTTCTTAATTAAAATTTTGAAAAACATACTGGCATAAGGTAGAGGCTTTTTTTTTTTTTTTTTTTTTTTGAGAAATATTTGATTTGTTTTAGAAATCTGCATTTCACCCCATTTGGTTTTTATTTTAAGGAATGATTCTTTTTTTTTTTTTTTTTTTTTAAGAAAAACGAATTGAAACAAATAAAACTGATGTATAACTGTATTTTTAGTGTACAAAAAATCTCAAAATATACTAACAAATTAAAATATTTCACTTCTTTTTCAAGTTCTAGTACTTGTTAGAGACAGCAGTTATTAGTAATTAATCCTGTTGTTTACAAACTCATGATTTGATTTCATCCAAATGGTGCTTCAATATGTATTTATGCTAATAGTAAAGAAGAAGGAAATTCGGTTATTATCAAGCAACATTTGCTAAGAAAGAGCAAAGAAGGAAGTCGAGTAATTAATACACAAATTTAAACGTACACAGTTTTAAGGACTTAACTTCGTAATTATAATCTCCTGGAAAATCATATTAATCGCTTAATTTTGAGAACTAATTAGAATATGCACCTGATTTGAAGACAAAACGTTTTAAGCTAACTCTGATTTAAAAAGAAAAATTGAGTTTCTGAAACCTGCATTATTAAATTGAACCGACATCGAAAACAATTAAGAAATCTCTGTCAGGTTGTACCTAGAGTAGATAAAGCAGTGAAATCATTGACCGCTTTTAGCAGTATAGGAAACTTAAGTAATGAGTTCTCCAGTCGAGAAATGCTATTGGAGTAACTGCTTTTTGAGTTTCACAAGCGTTGGAAATGAAAATTCAATTTAAAAACCTTTCAGAAAACCATGCGAGCGGTTGATAAATTTGTAATTAAGTGGAAATTCGTTTTCTAGAACATAGAGAAAATTTCAATCGGTTCTTTTGGTCATTGTCTCTTGTTTTGCTCTTTAACAAGAAGCTCTCAAGTCACAATCTGAAATCAAATTATTTCCTAAACTCGGAGGGAACTGTTTGTGGCATCAGAAATCTAGAGCTCGAAAGTTATTTTCCTTTACGATGTTCTAATTTAGCAACTTGTCTTCAAACTATTTCGTGCACTTGTACTCAATTAATGACTTTATATACTTTAGTGCTGCTTGTATACATTGATGAACTCAATATTATTTCTCACAACTTTGCAATAAAGATTGCAGTCCCGGGTTTTGAAGTTAAAAATAACTCCTTCTTCGGTGCAAGAAAAAGGAAAACGAATATATTTATAAAAAGGGCCAAGCTTTTTGGTTGGGAAGAAGCTGCTGTTATTCATCTTAGTTACGAGTAAATGAAGGTTTTGTCAAAACATTTGCAAAAAAAAAAAAAAAAACAGCTATATCTTAAGTAAATACAGATTTTTTATGAACTTCTGAATTTTTACAGAAATACGTATCTTGTCTTTCAAAAAAAAAAATGCCTACCTGCCCTTGTGAAAAGTTGAAAAAATAAAAAGTTTAGTATGCAAAATAACATACATGCATATACACATAGACGAACATCCTCCTTTTTTTTACATCAAATTCGACAATTGGTTTCAAAACGTTATTACCAATACGTCAAAATCATAACAGATGATTCTTGAAAGAATTAATAATATTTAAACGATTTGAAAACGAATCATTTTTTCTCCAACTAAGGAAAAAATCAACCATGCATGTGGAATGTTCTAGAAAAACGCAATCTTTGTTTTTAAAAAAAAAGTCAGGAAAAATTGGTTAATTCTCTCTAAATCCATTTTGAGCGATGAGAAGCGCTTTCCAGTTCAATTTGCATTTCTCAAATGTATTCTTTCTGCTTCCAAAATTTTTGTTGCTTAATATAAATTGCATTTGTTATTTATGGATTTATTGACATACTGCAGCGGGGTTTTTTTTCCTTTTTCATTTTTTTTTCAAACTAGTTTATTTATTTTTTATTAATTTTTATTTATATTTATTGTTTTACTTATTTGTTTATTTCTTTTTTTTTATAAATATGCTTTTTGGGAAACTATTTTTGCCCTTCAAGTTTACTTTTGTTACTATTTTATTCTGCCATTGTTCGTTTGCGTTTTAAGATTAGCGAATGCTTCTAATGTGATAAAATTCATTCCATTATCGAGAAAAGCAAAATATATATTTTTTTTTACTGCGTTAATTTCACATTTTAGTATTCTCCTTTGAAAAATTTGAAATGTAATGCACTGTATGTGTCAATAATGCATTGTCATTAGAAACTGATAATCCTTAGAATTCTCTAAACCCAAAACTTATCGAAAACATGTTTTTGAGAAAAGGTAAATTAAAGGTGTTCGTTGGTATTAAACAGAATGGGTTACATTGAAGCTTGATAAAATATAAAATGTGAATGACATTTTTCAGAAACAAAATCTATAATTTAATAACAAAATGAAGGGTAAAAAACAAAAAGAAAAAGCATACTTAAATGTAAAATAATATTTGTTTCACTGTTGAAGGTATTAAGTGAATTAGTCAAAATAATAGAAACAAATTCGAAAAATTGTCTTAAATTTTACATACTTAAATTTAAATACATAATAACGGATTAAATTATGATTCATCTTACAATATTTGTGGTGATTGAATTTGTAATGCACACTACCTTAGTTGCTTGCAATGGTGGACCAATTACATGCATTGGAGAGAGTAACCAGATTTGCCTTCGTAACAGCCATATTATTTCTCCGGAAGGCGAAAGCAGGCTCCTGCACTGTTTAGTTTTGCATTAAGGCTTTAACTTGCAATTTATAGACACTGATAGATATCTGTCTTAAATAACTGTCTTAAGTAACTGCTTAATTGATTCATTATCTTTACTTATGAAGCAGACTAATTATCAACAAAGTAGCTTGTACTTAAGGTTACTTATTGGCACTTAACTTTAGTTTGAATTGATTATTTTAATTTTTCTGATAAGAATATTGTCATTTGTCTATGTAATTTACTTGGAATGGGAAGTACTTTGACATTTAAGGTAACATTTACCATATTCTTCTAAAATATTCACTCTTGACAAATTATTCATCCTCACAATTCTACTGGACACTTTCGACCCCGGAAAAAAACTGGTTTTCACCTCATTCCGGTTATTTGCGGGGTATATGTGTATTTTTTCTTATCCTGCTTGCTTCTGTGAGGCAAAGCGGAATTTTACCCAGAATGCATAACGCGAAACAAGTTCGTACACTAGCCGCTAAGGATGCTGGGTAAAAACGGCTTTCTGTGGCACAATGGGAAACCTCTTTTTACATGGAAACGGGGAATTTTTCAATCGATTTTTTGCGCAGCTAGAGCGGGGATTTACCGGGTCGAAAAGTGTGTTGTGAACGCGGCTAAAGAGAGGGTTCAGGGGGAATTTCACCTCCCAAGCATGGAGGTAGGAGTGTTACATCAGTGCTTCCAGGAACTGGAGGGGGCGGAGTTTAAAATTTAAGAAAGCGATATGTTTCTGGACTGCTTCTTTGTAAACTTTTTTTAACATGAAGAAAGGATTTTGTGTCTTTAAAATATGGCTATGTCAAGAATAAATTCATTATTTCAATAAATATTTAAAAATGGAAAATTTGAAGGTAAGGTAAAAACTCTCTGCTTAACTGCTAACAACTTTTAAGGGAATATCCCTATTTGAATCAAATAGTTTTTATATTTGCAAGCTATTGCCCGGGATTCCTCATTCTGATGTTTCATTGTTTGATTAGAACAACTTTTCGTTCAAGCCATAACAGTTTTTAAAATGTTAACATTAGATCCTACGGGGAAATTTGAATCCTATATAAATCCCCGTTTAACAGGTGGATTTGCTTCAAATGAGCTTTAACAAAAAGATCTTTTTGCACACACACACACAAAAGATTTTACTACTTTAATGTATCTTTTTTACGTTATTTTTCTTTTCTCTCTCTTGTGATACATTAGCGCTCATGGGAGGAATGCAACCCCCTTTCCGAAATTACTGCTGAAATAAATTAGTTGTTTCTGATAAAATTTCCGAAACTAATTTCATCACTCCGCAGACATCAGTCCCAGAACCGCCTTTCCAAGTGGAGAGATAAAAATGAAAGTTGTTCATAGCTAAGTGATTTTGAATGTCAAGTTCTAACTATATAGGAATCTAACTAATATGGATCAAATAAAGCATTAGTAATTTCTGTGATTAAAATAAAATACTGTTAGTAGTTCTACATTTTGAATCCGCGTCGTTAAAAAAATACTTTTTCTGAATAAAATAGTTAATGTTTATGGTCAAAATTTTAGATTATCTTTTAACTATTTTTCTTAAAAAGCTTGCAAAAAATGAATGAGATAACTATGATCAACCATTTCAAAAATATATTGCATACACGTATTTTGGGTTAGATGAAAGTAACTAAACTGACTTGAAAGTTTTTTAAACCAAAGAGTTTTAATTGCCCTCAAGAAAATTATTAAGCAAGAGAAAGATACCGAACAGTAAGAACACTTTATTACAATTTGAAAATTTAAGGAAGGAAGAATATTTTTCAGAAATACATATGAAATTGTACACTTAATTGGTTTTTTTCCGATTTCAGATATGCACGAGGGCTGTTTCTTTTTCAACTTCCGGTAGTCCACAATGAAGACGAGGGCCAGGCACGTGATTGTACGTTGGTGGGCATAGTTTGGCGACTGTATACTCCTCCTTTTCCGCTTCCTCTGTCACTGCCGAGTCCAACACGGCATGTCTTGCTGAGCTGCATCCTTGCAGTATGGCTATCTCTATTTCTTATTCTGCCAAGTCGCTCACATCCTTTCAAAAACGTTATATTTCAAAAACTAGCGATTTTGAGTTATGCCTTTATTTTGAACTGCCATGAAGGAGTAGCATATCTCTGTAATACCTGCATTTACAACTTAATAAATCGTCGTTAGGGAGTAGTAAGTGTCGTATTTGCATTTTCAATTACTTTTGGAATGTTCTTTTCAAGAATGTCACATCTTGGGTTGCGCTTGATCCATTAGGCATGAAACATCTGCGCCGTTTAGTGAAAAGTGATATTATTTATTCCGAAAACAATATTGCACACAAAAAAGAGCATTTTTCATTCTTATTTTTTAATCAAAATCTCACTAGTTACATTTCTGTCGGAATTATCGGTATTGTAAGGAGAACAATTGGTAACAATAATGACATATTTTGAGATATTACAAATAGTATCTTTGAAACTTAGTGCAAGAACGTCATAATTAAAGCGCAACTTTTTAAAACTTACACTTTTTACACTTCATCTTCATGAAAGAGAGAAGAAACACCAGATTTTCATGAAAAAAGATCTTATGCATACGAAAAAGTTCAATTAGTGGCTTGAAATCTTGAAATATAGTTTTACTACATGATATCTTACTTTTATTTTTTGGAATCGCTCGCCTGAAAAATCAGGGTTTTTTTAGATATGACGCTGTTGAAAGGAGTGAGCGAAGTGTGAATTGCGAAGCGTTATTCGCTTCTCGCTGTCAAAATGCTATAGTGCAGCGGAAATCCATCAAAGAATGAGTCGAGTGTATCAAGGCAAGGGTGTCGAAAGTTCGAAGATGGCAGAAACAATGCGTAAGATGAAGGGGATCATGAACGCAAGTCTGTCGCTACAAACGACCTTTTTCAACCAGTTGACCTAGTGGTTAAGGATTATCAAAGGTTCATCATAGGTGATTTGACGGGCTGACATTCGAAAAACAGTAAGTGACTAAAGGTAAATTTTACAGAGAAAGCATAAAACACCAAGTGAAGTATCGTGGACTACATACAAGTGTCATCTTCCGCCGCTCGTAGAAACAAAACCATTTTGCTTATTGACTTGCTTTTTATTCTATGCCATTGGCGATTATCGCGAGCTTGAGCGTTTACTGTTTTTCCGTGGAGGGGGGGGGGGGGGGGGGGGGGAAACGAAGACTCGAAATGTGTGACTCATTCTTCCACGCGTCGGCAAATCTCCCATGTCAGCCCTCAATTATCGATGAAATTAGTGGCTTGGGACGCAACGCTTCCAAAATTACCAGGAACTAAAAGAAACTGTTACAACTCTTTTCAAATCATTGGCGGCATACTTTTGTGAGAAAGAGAGTTCAAAGCTTATCCACAAACATAACAAATGTCTTACTAATCAAGATGATAATGTAGAAAATCCGCCTTTATTTTACATTACTTTGGCAATAAAGTCATATTTTGCATTCAACCGTCTTTCCGTTTTGTCCATCGGTTAAAAAAAAAAATTTAAAAAAAAACATACCTCGTTGATACATCTTCATAAATGTACAACGTAGCTGTGGCGCTGCACGATCTACCTCGAAAATTAAAGTTGTGTAAGGTGACTCATGTTCAACAATCAGGCTGAAATAAAACGAAAAAACTAGCCAATAATTTCCTGTCAGAATGATGACCACAGTCCCTAATCTTAGTCCCTGAAAATTCCCATTTGAATGAGGATACTTCGAAAATAAAGTTAACACTCCACTAAAATGCATGATTCCCAAAAAATTGTGTCTGACGTTACGTGAGCTATCTCGATACCTCGATTTCAGCATCGATCCCTGGTTGAGCAGAAGAACTGAGTGTATACTCGAGACGCGCCGTGTGAGGCACGTCTGTTTCCCCTGTTTAAATTTAAAAAAAGCTAAAAGAGCAATTAGGATAAAAGCAACAGTTGCAGAATAGCGTCAACATTCTCAATAAATTCTCATTAGAATTAGGACAACAGCACCCAAAAATACAAAGTATAATCACGACATTAGTCCCCTAAAATCCTTACTTGAGTAAAAACAACAGTTTTAACAAATCTCATATCAGTAAGTAGAGAAACAGTTCCTAAAAATTATGCATAGTTCAAGAAATTTCCGTTGTACGGACCACAGAAATTTCTTGAATTATAGTCATTCTCTTCCATTAAAAAAATCCTTTTATGTTATTTTTGGTTAGATGAGGGCAGAAAAAGCGGTTATGAGGCTCTCCCCAATAAAGTAATTTTTCGAAATTAAAGTCCTAAAATTTCAATTTTAAATTATCTTTGGTGACATTAGGAAACAGTGTGGTAGACAGAGATTCTCTTCGAGGGAGGGGCAGTTTCCCCTCCTTGCCCCCCTCTCGCTACGCCCATGTTTGAACGTACATTAAATAGTTGATATTCTCTGCTACCATAGATGTCAATAATTAGCCATAAGTGAAGCGGAAATATTCTGCTGCTTCTAATTTTCAAATATACCAAAAAAAACTAGATAAAAGCTACAGATTGTATCCATAAAAAAAGCCTTACACAGAACGCAAAAACCTAAGCAAAGCTAATTCATCCGAAACCCCCAGAAGAGCAATAAATTCACCGAAAATCAATTGTAATCTCACACAAGGGAAATAGCTCAGAAATCCGAAACAAAAATAACTATTTAGAAAGTGCCTAAATAGCTCTGTTATTTAAGCTATACACTAAACTAACATTGGTTGTTCTTTATCGAATTAAATGTCGAACTCTCCGGGACTTTTTAGTGTATTAAATGATGAATCTATTTGCCTTCGTTCAATGAAAAGCAAAGCAAAAAAATTAATTTTTACAAGCGCGGGATTCAACTACAGTAGTGTAGATTAAACATAACTTTCCTTTTAGGGCAGTATTTACCTCGAGTTAATACGAATTTAGTTCAGTATCTTTTAAGAACTTTGAGGAAAAAAGAAGCGAAAAGGAAATGAGGCGCACACAATGGATTTAAATTAAGTACACAGCATATAAAATTAAATCCACTTTATAAGGTTACTTGCAGAAACAAAGAACTATTTCCGATGGTGTGTTCTGTATGAATGTAAATGATGAAAATAACGTTTAAAACGCACATAGTTTTGCAAATATTTGTTCCCCACGTGTTTCAACAGAAGCAAAGACCCCTATTTCGGTGGAAAATAAGTAAGCTGATAAATGAAAGAACAACCAGCAAGAGCCTAAAATATCTTTTCTAACTCTTTTATCATTCTAACGTCACATATTATTTCTGGACAACGTTCCTATATTTCACAGATTTCCATCATTTTCCTGTTAAAAAACAAGTACCTGTCGGAAGAGAGAGGGAGTGGTTTCGTACTTTCAGAGTGCGACACGACCTCTTGGACTTGGTCTAGGGGTCTGAACCAAGGAGATAAGCAACAACAACAAAAACAAGTATATTTGTGAAAAAAATTCCTGAATTGCTACAATTTGCATAAATACGCACTTCTCACTGTTGCGAACACATTTTAAGCTACCAGTGTGAAAATACATTCAGTAGTTTATTAAGTGTCTTGCCTTCAGCTCCGTCATGTACCTTTCTGAGCTACCCCCCCCCCCCCCGACTGAGCTCTTAACAAGGACAAAAGGCTGTCTCTTGATATTGTAGCTTGGCAAGAATTGCAGGGTAATAAGTTGTTCGGTATTTGCTTGAAATTCTGCCTTAGCTTCGGTCGTACTTGCTTAAGTAGCTTTCCTGGTGGAAGGGGCTAAATTATTGCTATAAACATATATACGTTTTCCCTGAAGATTCGTGAACAAGACTGACCTTTATTGTGAGTGTTCCTGAATTTTTCAGAAAGATTCCAGGTTAATTTCAGGAAAGTTACTAACTTTTAGAAGAAACTTTCCTGATTTTTCTTGATATGTTACTGGAAGAAATTATACAAATTGTGGTAAACACACCGATAGTGGCCAGGGCTTCAGAGTGCTTCAGTTGTGGCTACTTCAAGGTTTTTGAAAAAATAGATATCAAAGTTTCTCAGTGGATTCAAACGTGCAGGAGGTGATATCTTCTGCACGTTTGATGCATTTTTGAATCAATTGGGAGACCTGCAATCCTTATTCTTTCAAATATAAACCTGGAAGTTGCCACTGTTATGTTAATGTTACTGATTTTATGCGGGGCGGGGGTGCCACCCTTAAGGTTCGCCGAGGTGCTACACCCCTCAAGTATGCCGCTGCATAAATGAAGCCAGTTTAATGAAAATTTATTCCTTGAAAAGAAAACATTTTGTTTTTTCTTATTGGTTTTCAGAGAAAGGAAGCGAAAACAAACTTAAACACCCACGAAAATAGAGAAATTTTTGAAAAGGACAATTTATGCGAATACAAAGTCTTTAAAATTAAAACTGGTGTTTAAATTTGAGTTACGATGGGGCAAATATTTCTGCAATATCACGTCGTTTTGGCTTTATTTCAATATCTATTTAAAGTTATTTGAAACTTTAAACATATTGCGATTTTTTTTTTTTTTAACTTTCTTTTACATTGTAAAGGAAGTATTGTATTCACGCAAAAACTTTCACCCAAAAATCAGCCTAAATTTGAATATTGCTCACCCCCGAATGAACGTTGAGTTGTTTTTTCGGCCAGACTGCTTTTGCATAGGTATCTAAGAACGTATGGACGCCCGAAATACCACGAGTTTTCTTGTGATGTCTGTATGTACGTATGTGCGTGTGTACGTATCTCGCAGAACTGATAAACGGTATGCGTAAAAAGTTGAAATTGTTTAAACTCTTAGTGGGGTCTAGTTGTGCACCTTCCTTTTTGGTTGCATTCGGATGTTTTAAAAGGAATATCTACACCTTTTTGGGGAAAATCAGTGTTAATTTCAATGCATACTTAAGCGATGTTATAATTTGGCGATTATTTTGTGATATATCACCAAGCTTTCGGTCTCCAAGTTTTGTTGCCAACTTGTCGATATATCGCCGAGTCAGCCACAAATTTGGGAAGGGGGGAGCTAATTTTCGAACAATTAATTTGGCGCTAATAAATCACGTTAAAATTGCCGATATTAGGAAAATGTATCTCTCTACTCTATAGAGTATTGAACTATTAAAGTAGAGTACTGTAAAGCACTTTTTTTTGAATCGGTTCAAGACAAACTAGGGGGAAAAGTGTTGGAAGTGTTTCCTTGCTGACTCCAAGGAACCATTACAGTGTACTTTTGTTCTTTATAAACCTTCCATACAGCTTTTATGCAACTTTAGAATACAAACGACATAGGTATCCAAAACCTAAATTTTGGAAGGATGAAATTTTTAGTTTTTCAAATGAAAATCCGAATTTGCTGAATGTGGCAAAAAAAGGCAAAAAAAAAAAAAAACTCGTGTATTAAAAATTCACACATAACTCCATTTATTGAGAAATTACATTAGGCATTATTAAAAGGGTAAAAACTAACTGTAATATTGCAGTCCTGTTTTCAAATTTTTTCAATCTGCAGTCAAAATTTACCGAAAGGTGTAGTCAGAATGTAGGGAGGTCAGAGTGACCTCTCGTGATCTCCTATTGAAGCGTCACTGATATACGCTTGTAAAAAAATCACCTTTTCTTACTCTTGTGTGAATGTACATTTCTCGATACATTTCCATTGCACGAACACCACTTAATTTGGCAACATTTTTACCTTATCTCATTCAGCGAAAATAGAAAAGTCGCATTTGCGTCGTCACCATATACTTGCTCTTATTTTACTAATTTTACATTTTTAATGGGATTTTTAATAGCAACTAATGATTTCATAAAAATATTTCACGGCTGGTTTCACATTTTACTTTTATTATTTTTATTAAGTTGGCAAATTATTTGAATTCAACTTTTCAAGTTTTTTAATAACATGTTATTTAGGTGTCGTCTTATTTTACACTAGCACTACCCACACGGCGATGCCCGTGCTAAGAAAATAAAGGAAATCCGTTGAACAAAGAAAATTCACCCCCCGCCCCCGACCCGCCCCCTTCTGATGTGAAATGATCATTTTTCTTCAACTACATAAAATGCGTACACACCTTTTCAAAAGACCTATTAAAGTATCTTTGGAATTTAAAACTATTCGCCGAAACACATAAAAATATTGAGAGTAGCTTTAAAACTCAAAATAAAGCTTCAACAACAAAGTTCATCGTTTAACGTGCCAAGCAACCACGCAATCGTAATCTTGCCTTTTAGTGAGTGAAGTGGTTTTTTTCCCCTTGCAATTTAAAGTGTTTCGCCAAATAAACAATTCTACAATAAAAACGTTATAAAGAACGATAGCTTCTAAACAATATTACAAATCAAATTATTTACTTAGATAAGTAACTATTTTCAACTATAAGAACAAAAACAAACGTTAAAGAAATAAGGAAAACAAAACTCAATAGAAAAATCCTATAAAACCAAATTATCTACCTAAACATGGAAAAAAAACGAATCCAAAAATTTGTTCGATGATCATAACAGCGTAGTATGGGCAGGGGTCCTCGTAGCTATCGACACTGTTGGCTAGCGCTCTCTCGATGAGTTAACTTACCCCACCATCTATTAGGAATTCATAGAGCTAAACAATTAATTAAACATTAAATTTGCAATTACAAATATTTCGGTCAATCTGATTTTTAAAAAATAGCCTATAGCCTTCCTTACAAATATTTCCGTCAATCTGATTTTTAAAAAGTAGTCTTTCCCAATGAATGGACTATTCAACACAAAAAGAGTTTCTGAATTCAAACCAGCAGTTCTAGCGTGTTCAAACAAACTTTTCAGCTTTATATTATTAGTTAATTAATAAGTAAAATAAGTATTTATAAATATCTTTTTTTAGCATGGTTTAGGATTTTCTCCGAAAAGTACCCTTGAGATTTGCCTCATGGCTGACTCGAGCCTACGCCCACTTGATCGCGAAGCCCGGACTTTCGGGTCGAGCCACCGTGGCTACGCAAATTCTGCGTTCCAAGAATTTTATAATATAATCTAAATTTTCCTGTTTTCTTAACATTCTTATTACTGCTCCACTCCTATTAACCATAGCGTAATGTTATGTAGCTTATAGCCCTTCTCAATGAAATAGCTATTTAACACAAAAAGAATTTTTGAATTCGAAATAGTAGTTCCTGAGATTAGCGCGTTCAAGCAAACAAACTCTACAGTTTTATATTATTAGTATAGATTTTAATTTGTATCTTTACTTATTTAAAGCTTTTTTTTTAATTGATTTTTTTTTTCTTCATTTTAATGGAACTTTTGTTTTGTTTTAAGGTTTGATTTTTTTTAAAGTCCAAAAGGAAAAACAACATATGATATCGCCAAACAATTAATTTTTATCTAAAATTGATCAAGCATAATCGCAATGAACAAATGATCGCCAAGGTTTGAAATTAGTAAAAATAATAATAATAATAATAATAATAATAATAATAATATGAGTTTCTCTGACTGACAAGGACGAGAACGGACGAGAACAGCACCAGCTGTTGCTACGAATTTCTCTATAGAAGGTCAAGTGCTGTACTACATTCTCAAATGCGATTTAAGAAGATTTTATCCTATTCTATTTACCGATTCCCTAATACCGTGACTTTAAGAATGATTTTCCAGTGCGAAATGGATTTCGTTTAAGCGTTTTAACTTACTTGGTATTAACGTCGGTGTCAACGAAACAGTGGAAAAATGATTTAAACTGACGAAAAACTAAATAAAATATCCTAACAAACCGTAAATAATTGCTTAAGTCTCATCTTGCGTAAATTTACACTCCTGTTTGTGAAAATTGCAACACCACGAAGAACTGACGCGAGTAAGCTGAAAATTGCAGGAAATGTAAAGTAGGGCATGATATGCAAATGATTAGAATTGCAAACCGGTAGCGCATGCGTATGCTGAGCAGCGCCCTCTGAATGGCGGATCGAACCGAATATAAATAGACGGCTGTAGCGAGGCGTGTATGATTATCGGTGGTTATATGCTAGAGTAAACGTTAACTGAATCTTTACTATGCCTCATCGACGAAAGAAAGCGAAATTTGAGCAAATTTCGGAGTTTGAACGGGGTAGAATCGTCGGCCTTCGTGAAGCTGAATTGTCTTATCGTTCAGTAGCCGCTTGTGTGCAGCGTAACAGCAGCACAATCATGCCTGTTTGGAAACAGTGGACGGACGAGGATCGGACAGCTCGGAGATCTGGGAGTGGACCCCTAAGTGTGATGACAGACACCTGGTGCGTATGGCGCTGACGGACAGCGCAGCTTCTTCCAGACAATTGGCAGCACAGTGGTCAACAGCTACAGGTGTTTCATTGTGTGCTTAATCAGGGGCGGACTGGCCCTGAACTTTTAATGTGGAAAAAAAATTCATGCCGGCCGCATCCAAAAAAGTTTGGCTATAGTTTTCCAAACCTAAAAAGTTTCTAGTGTGTTTTTTCAAAAAAAAAAAAAAAGATTCCTCCACCACCCCCTTCCCCCCCCCCCCCCCCCGCTGAAATACCAAGATTTTTTTTTTTTTTCAGAAATCCTTATTTAACTTTTCATTTCGAGCAAACTAGTGGGCAGATTGATTTAAACCAAGAATACAGCTAACACCCATAATATATAGGTGATATTTTAAGAATCTAACTTTCTCAAAAATATTTGCACAAACTTAAATTGATCTACGCAATAAAAAATACACTGAAAACTGTGTGGCTTCTTTGAAAATCCGCGTTTAAGAGTATTTCGTTTATGTAAAAGTGAATAAAAATCTTATTTTAAAACAAAACGTAATACATTTGCAAGCTTAAATTGCTCTACGCAATAAAAAAAAACACTGAAAACTGTGTGGCTTCTTTGAAAATCCGCATTTAAGAGTATTTCGTTTATGTAAAAGTGAATAAAAATCTTATTTTAGAACAAAACGTAATACATTTGAGGGAGTGAGAAGCAAAGGGGTGTAAGTAGACATTTTCAAGTTTTGAGTAAAACTCGTATAAAGATTATAGGTAAAGATTATAGGAGATTACATCCTAGCAGTGGCGCACACAGGAATTTTGCAAGGGGAGGGCCCATAGTTAAAAGTCCCATTTTCATATCATATTCCAATATGCCGTCAAACATATTGACTTTATTTTATTGATTCTTGAGATAAAAAACAGTAAAAAATAAATTATTGAAAAAATAATTAGCACTAATTAATAAAAAAATATTAATAACAGATACTTAAATTAGCAGAAAGCAAACGAATTTATGCAATGTATTTACTTTTATCATTGTTCATAAATGAAAACAGATGCCCAAATTCAAGTATAAGAAGCATCAAGTCTGAAGAACAAGAAAAATCTCATTTTAACCTGTCATTACAAAACTAAAAACATTATTATTACTCTGTTTTCATTTACAGTCACCCATAGTCTGCCTCTATAGGTTTACAAAACATCGTAGAATAAAATTTAGTTTTCTAATTCATTTTTCGATTTTATTTATAACTTCCTCAGTGTGTGATGGTGACACTGCTTTAATTCAGCAGTACAAGAACACATTAAACGTTCATTATACATAGTACTATTTAAGTATGTTTTTAGCCTTCTCAAAGTCGAGAAAGATCTCTCGCTAGTGCCATTCGTTACACGAAATGTACACATTTTCTAAAAAATCTTTTAACAAGAGAATTTTTTTCCCTATTATTAGAACTGAAATTCTTGTTTTCTTTGTTTGGAAATATTTTATGTATAAAGTACATAGAATCATAATCAGTTGAAATAAGAAAAATGCAAGAACTATGGGAGGGGTCCGGACCCCCTGGACCCCTCCCTTGTGTGCGCCATTGCATCCTAGGTTGGCTTTCATTAAATTTCTTTCTAAATCATGCTGTGCAGCGGCACCTACCAGGGTTACTAGTACTATCTCTTGCCCCAAGACAGAGGAGGGATCCACCTACCATTTGTACTGATTACCTCCAAATTTTTAATTTTACCTCTTGTGCATCCCTTTGCTTCTCACTACCTCATATGGCCATGAGCGGTACTATTTACCCTTTAAAAAAAAACTCTTTATTTTGAAAAAGTCTTTCCTTAAAATTGTATTTATTGTACGTATTCAAACTAATGAAAATTTTTATGTAAACCAAACGTAATATATCCGTTCAGAATGAATACATCACAGATCATGAGACAGTGAGAACTGATCGGAAATATCGGATAAGCCCGAATTACTCTACAAAAAAAAAAAAAAAAAAAATATATATATATATATATATATATATATAATTAATTTGAATTTTGACCTCTTGAATTCAAATTATGTTTTTCGCAATCACGATTGTGTGTGTGTGTATGTAGGAGTGTGTGTTTATGTGTGTGTGGGGGGTATATGTGTTTGTGTGTGGGCATGTGTGTTTATGTCTGTGTCAGATATGAGTGTGTGGGTAGTTGTGTGTATGAGTGTTTTTGTGTGTGTGGGGGGGGGGAATGTGTATGTGTGTGTGTAGGCATATGTGTTTGTGTCTGTGTGCAGGCATGAGTGTGTGGGTAGTTGTGTGTAGGTGTGCGTGTAGGTGTCTGTATATATGCATGTGTGTGTGTATGTGTTTGTGTGTAGGTGTATGTATGTGAGTGTATGTGTTTGTGTGTGTACGTGCGTGTATGTATATGCGTGTGTGTAGGACATGGAAGCAACATGGAGACGACTTTTGCTATAGGAGTAGCATCGTGAGGAGCCGGTCGACGGTGATGCTGCGGAGGGTGGCGGTGGGAAAATAAAATGATAGCACGCCAAAAACAGTCAAGTGAGAACAATAAGCAATCGTGGTTGCTCAAAAAGAGTTTCGCCCGAAAAAGTCGCCATTTGTCTCAGTGAGAAAACTGATTTTCAAAGGTATCTCTCAAAATGTTATCTAGTGAATGAAATTTATTTGTCAGGTTCTAAGAACTAAAGTGAAAATCATGGGATATACACTTGGGGTGGGGGGATTGCGGTCTCCTCCCCGGGCCCTTGGTTTTAACGTAGATTTAGATTGCCAATAATTTTAATACGGTAGTTTATATGCATGTAAAGATAGTTATGATCAAACTCCCCTCCCCTCTCCACAGAAGGCAAGTTCTGGCCGCGCTTGTGCTTTATGGTATATGTGTGGCCTATGCTACATATTCACTTGCCTTTAATAATATTATTCCACTGACTCACAACGTTTGGAAGTAAGAACAATTTATTTATCAGCTTCCAAGATTTAAAGTGAAAACGGAGAAATGTATTGGGAAAAGCAATAAGATATGCGTATTCTTTTTCGTAAGTAAATATATTCAACTAGAGTTTAACCTTACACTTTATTAATCTGTTTTAAGAATTCATTAAGGTTGTTTATATGAAACATAAAACACCAACTTAATATAGGAAATTATGATTGGTTACTGTAGCGTAAACCCTTTCTCACTTTCTCTCTCTCTCTGTTTTTTTTTTTCTTTCTTTAACTAATTCGTTTATTTAACAGCAAAACTGAAATTTACTTCAGGAATGTTACTACGTCATGAAATTTAAAGCTAAATGTAAAAACAATTCATGAATTAAATAGATGTATCTAAAAATGTAAGACATTTTCTCTTTAAAAATCAAAACAAATCACATAAAAGCTTATGGATAGCTTTCAATACGAATTACAAATTCTATAGCATAATTGCTGACTGTCAACTGAAATTTTAAGTTGATTTTCATTTTGAAATTAACAAAAGTCCTCAAGAGAACGTTATGAAAAGGATATTTTGCTTTTTATTTCTAATCCAGTATATTTTGAATCAGTGGTTTCCAACCTGAAGCGATTATCCCCAAAAGGTTGATTTGGTTCCTCCAGGGGGCAATGAACATTCAAAACAAAAGTTTAAATGATAATTATAATAATAAACATAAGTAATAAACATAAATCATTATATTTTTTCAATTTTTAAATTCTAATGATTTGTGTTTATTAATATTAATAAACAAATCATAAGAATTTAAAAATTGAAACAAAACAGCAAATATTCAAAGTGAAAACGTATGCAAAATCGATGGTCCAGAGTTTAGACAAAAAAAGAGTTTAAAAAAGAAATGAAGTTTAAAAAAGAAATGAATTAAGTTCAGGAGGGTCATGCACATCCTCATATCTTGGACAAGCATACGAATTGTACTCAGGGCAGGTTGGCAGGTTCTGGATACCGGAACAAACCATTCTCTCTCTTTTTTTTTTCTTCAAGTTTAAACTGCCAAAGTTTTTTATTCTTCCAAATCCTAAATTTTATACACAAAAAAAAGAAAAAGAAAAAAAAAGAAAATTGTTTTGCTGTCTTTGAAAAGGACATTAATAATCTTAGTTTATTATCTCCCTTCAAAAATTAATTACTCTTGAAAAAAAAAAGAAACATAAAAAATGAGTGTAACAATTAGTGGATAAAATAGGTAAAGTATTTAGGCTTTAAATTAAAATTAATCACAACATACCCTTGTAAGTTGACCTCTTTTGTCAGGAACGGAATTAGTCCTATCTTATATAATGAAGGAAAACCTCTGTAACTTGACCACCTGTCTATCTTGACCACTAATGTACGCCAAATTTGGTTTGGAGCATTGTAAAAAAACCCTTTGTAAGTTTAACACTTGGTTTATTTTTAAAACTTTCTTCAGTAAATTATTTTATTTTATTATTTATCAATTTATTATTGTTGTATTATTATTATTATTAATTGATAGCTTTTTAAGAATGTTTTTAATGCTTTGGAGACGGACTAGCATTTTACTAACTCAACAGCAGAATAATGCTTATGCTGCTCTTTATTCTCCAAAATTGTTTTTCATTTGTTGTTCTATTTGAGATAGTTTTTTATACTTTGTTCAATAAAAATAGGTGTCAGTAGAAAAGTACAAAGTGTTTTCTTTCAGTTGCAATAGGTTGTTGCAATACTGGAATTGTGCTAAAGCTCGGATCTGTACATTTTGGGCCCTCTGCAACAAAATGGGTAGGGCATCTCCCTAGTAGTCAGCAGTGTCTATTTGTAAAGTTAATAAGTAGTTTTTTTAAATAACTACTTAATGCTAGCTTTTTTTCTTCAATTTTTAGGGTCGTTAGCTCCCTTGAGGAAGTGAGCCCCCCGCACTGTGGGTACGCAGATACGGGCTTGCTAAAGAGCCCTTCTGGCTTATTTCGGGTGCAAGGGATTAAGATATAGGACATTTTAATTTTGCCTTTATGAACTGAGAGAGTCGAACTTGTTGCTCTTTGTGCTATAAGTGTTACATAAAAAGGCTTCAAAAAGAAAGTTACTGGAACTTGAAATTAATAGAAAGTATGAAATATTAAAATGAACTGAAAAAGGAGAAAGCCAGAGAAAATTAGCTGGCACGTATGGAATTTCTAAAACTAGAGTGTCTAATATAGTTTAAAACAAGGAAAAAATAACAAAACTATTTGAATAGTATTTTTAATTATGGTTTCACTTCCAATAATGTTAAGCAATGAAAGTTAGTTGAACAGAAAGAGTAATAAGGGTGAATTCCTCGAAAAATGAATACACGGTGCAAGAAATGACAAAAAATATTTCAAAAAATCATTACTGCCCTTTATGAGTTGACCACCTGTCTAAGTTGACCACCTAAGTACTGCACCGCGTGGTCAACTTACAAAGGTTTCACTGTATGCAAAAAATACCTAATATTGATTTTACGTTGCTCTAAAATTTGCTTTTTTAAAGGAAAAAGGTAAGGGGGGCGACGGATAAAAAAATGTTGGAAATCACTGTTTTAAATATTTATACTGTTTGTACTTTTGTGAATTTTATCTTTGCTAAACGGAAATCGATGAATTGGACGGTGTTATACAAAAATGAGCTATCCAACAAAAATTTTCAAAAACATAATGAGTTATTCACATAGGTTGGCAGATAAACTGATACACAACGGGGATACAAAGACGATTTAAGCCCAAATTCTGAATTAATATGCCATCTATGAAGTTCAGCTTAGAACTCAATTTAATCAAAAGTACTGCTTGGTGGGTTGACCCATTTTTGTGTAACACGTCAATTTGTTTTAATTATAACCGATAGTTCAAGTTCTTATTATTTAAAGTGCTGATGACAAAAAAAAACATGATGATTAAAAATACTTACTTAACTAGCTTAGAACTTACCTAAAAAAGATTCTTGTCACCCTTGGATTTAAAACACATGCAATCCCATTGAGCAGTCAACACGGTGTATAACAAATGACTTGTTTTTTTCCTCGGAGACGAAATTGAGGAGATCTCAAAATTATCTAATTGGTTGAGACAGTCATGGATCCAGTGGCGCACACAAGGGAGGGGTCCAGGGGGTCCGGACCCCTCCCATAGGTCTTGCTTTTTTCCCCCGAATGATAACGATTGTATGTATTTTGTACGTAAAATAATTTCAAACAAAGGTAACAATAACTTCAGTTCTAATAAGCGAAAAAATAAAACCCTCATGTTAAAATGATTTTTAAAGAAGTGAAATGGTGATTATAAATGAATACACTGTAATACTCATGTTTTTAGTTTTGTAATTACAGATTAAAATGAGATTCTATGAACTTGAATTCATTTTTTATTTATGAGAAAATTAAAAGCGTAAATTATTTTGCTTTCTGGTTATTTATTTAAGTGTATTTCGTTGAATAATGCTAATTATTTATTCATTAGTTTATTTTTTACTGTTTTTCATTCTCAAGAAACGAAGAAATCAAGTCAATATGTTTGACGGCATATTGGGTATCAGGGTTAAAAAATACTATATTTTCGAAAATATCCGATATTTTGATATATATTATGATATATATATTTTCAATCAGCACAAACTTTAGTCTTCAAAACAGTAAGTGCATCCTCAAATCACTCTTTATTTTCTTATATTATTATTAGAATATATATACACTTAAAATTAAGGTTTCTCTCATTATTTATATATAATATTGCATTTTGCATTTTTTTAAAGAAATTAATTTAGCATTAGCTGTTTTACTCATTTTTCTTCTGTTAGCTACTTTTACAGTTATATGATTCAGAAATAAAAAATATGCATTTTTGATGAACAGTCATAAGAAATTTTCTATTTTTCTGACCGACGTTTAACATTTAATTAGGCACTTTTAATATCATTTAAAATTGTTGCATTACTAATAGCAAAAATGAATGCAAAATAAAAAATACTTTATTACTTTGCTGTATTAATGATGCGTTAATACATCATAAAAATATAATGCATTACTTTTTGGTTATTTTCAGTAATAAACGAACAATATTACTATGATTAATATAATTTTTATATTTAAAATACCTTAGTTGAAAAAATAAATATCGAAAATATCAAAATATCATAATATTTTCAAAATAAATATCAGATATATATTGTGATATATATCAAGATATGTATCGGCGAACCCTCTTGAGTATGATATAGCAATGTGACTATCGACCTTGGACCCTCCCCTTGCAAAATTCCTGTGTGCGCCACTGCATGGATCTATCTATTGCAAAGTGCTCGGAAACATAACAAGAAAACGAAGGATGAGAAGGAAAAAAAAAAAAGCTTTTTAGCAGTCGTTTCGCTCCTATACATTCTATTCTTAGGATGGCGCCTTTCTCTTCTTTCATCAGAAAAAGGTTCAATGTAATCTTTTCCCAGACAGTCTCAGATGGCCACAAAAAAAGATCCCCACCCCCAATAAAACTCCTCACCAGAATTCCCGGAAACGTCAATCCCGAACAGATACGAGAGACACCCATGGACCCAGAAAGCTTCGCTTCGGATGAAAACCAACCAACAAAGACATTGTTTCGTTTTCCTATGTAACAAGATACGATAATAGTTAGGCAAGAACAGAGTAACGTCCTGAAAGTGACCGTTGGAAAAGGAGCGGCCGTCCTCCTCTCCCCCCCCCCCCCCCCCATCCAAAAAAGAGCAGTTCTGGCTGTAGCCCTCGACACAAGAACGGCTAAGAACTTTTTTTTTTAAATAAAATTGAGGAAAACGGTACGCACACATTGAATGCACAGAAAACGGCCCGAGTTAAGGACGGCCCATGTGGAATTTTCCACATCTCACACGTGGCTAGTCCGCCCCTGTGCTTAATCAATTCGCAGATATCTGCTGCAGCGTGGGCTGCGCGCAAAGATTCCTTTATACAGGATTCCTCTCACGCAAAATTATCGCCGCCTGTGGCTACAATGGGCCAATGTGCATAGAAGCTGGCGTGCTGATTGGCAGCAGGTAGTCTTTTCTGACGAATCCCGCTTCAATTTGTGGTACCATGATGGCCGAATTCGTATCAGGCGCTATGCCAGTGAACGGCACATTCCGGAGCGCATTATCGAAAGCCACAGTGGAAGAACACCCGGAGTTATGGTCTGGGGTGCCATATCATATCATGGACGATCACAATTGCAACGAATTGTGGGCAATATGAACAGTACCCGATACATAAACGAAAGTTCTACAGCCCCAAGCTATTCCTTTCCTGCAAGGATTGCCAGGGGCCTTTATTCCAGCAGGATAATGCCCGTCTACATGTCGCCAGGACTGTCAAATCCTACCTTGATTCGCAGCAGGTACAGCTTCTTCCTTGGCCTACATATTCCCCGGATATGTCACCGATTGAACATGTGTGGGATTTCGTTGGGCGGCGTCTCGCTCGTAATCCTCGTCCTGTTGCTTCGACAGACTAACTTTAGTTTCGCATACAAACAATATGGAATACTCTTCCACAGGCAGATATTCAAACTTTTTTTCACTCCATGCCGAGTCGTGTAGCAGCTCTTATTGCGGCGCGTGGCGGCCACACAAAATACTAATTTCTATCTCTTTTTATTGTTTGTTTGGTTTGAAAATGTAATCATTTATTTGTACCATTACCACTCAACTGTGTATTAAATTTCTTCAACTATGATGCTTCCTTCATGGTGTTGCAATTTTCACAAACAGGAGTGTATAAATGTTTATGCTCTCAACACAAAATTTTCAATTATAACAATTTTATTTAATGATATAATGATAGATGATGCGCCGAAAAGGAATCATTTGTGAGGTCACAGTGATTTCCCGTGACCTCCCATTGGGGTGCCCATGCCCGTGCCGGCAAAATTTCGGAATCGAAGTGTTGGCCATCTCAGATGACGTGAAGGCAGCGGTTCTCAACCTTTTTAGTTGTGCGGCCCAACAGTTTTGTAGAAAACACCATTGAGGCCCACTGCTACATATTATTTGCACAGCCAAAATTCACTTTCTGGAGCAGGAGGGGGGGGGCAGAATCTGCTCGTATAACTGTCCTTAAGTGTAGAAGTCATGTAAGCTAAAGTTGCATTAGAATTTTGGCGCTGTTTTTCCTCTGCGAGAGAGTTGATATCTGGACTGAAATTGGATAGTTTTAGCCTCTAAAAATTCGGAACACCCGATGCATTTCTACATTATTAAAAGAAGAAAAAAAAAAAGAACTGCAATGAAAAGTCGCATTCAAATAGGAAAGTTGTCGAAAAGCCCTCAAGTGTCTCGAACAAAGGAGGAGCATTTTTAACTTGTAGCTTGAAGCTAATATGTGCTGGTTTCACTGGTAATTTTCTTTAAAGGGGTTTCTGATTCTTTAGATTTCATCTTCAATTACAGGGGGAAGGTTCCTGTTCCTAAGAAATAAGAAAAATCTTGAAGTTCCTTATTGGTTATGAGCCAGGGCTCTTGAGTGAGAGTGACGAATTTTCGCAACAAAACGGAAATTAAGACTCCAAGATATATCTTGATGTTTCATATTCTCGGCCAGTGTCCGCGGCCCATGGGTTTGGAACCGCTGCGCTAAGGGAAGAATTGGGGTTTGAAACTGCCCCCCCCCCCCCGGAAGCTTTTTGAAATTGAAATTTCAAAAGGACAATTTTAGAGAGGCCCTGGACCTTTTGGGAAATTTAAGTCGTAAAGACCCGATGGTAGACTATCTCATGTAGTGTTGAGGGAAGGGATCGAGTTCATGAATTTTCCTCCTGTAATTTTTCGGAACTGAAGTTCGAAAAGAAAAATGCAGCTTTAGGCGACCTTCGATGATGGAAGGCAGAAAGTGTTTCGAAAGAAAAAATAGGTTCGGGAACCCCATGTTTCCCCTCCCCTCTCTTGGCTAAATCTCTATATTTTTATTTTAATATTTTCGCAATAAAAATCATTGTTTTGCTATGCTAAAAATCCATGTCTCGCCATCTCGTATCTGAAATTTATATTAATTTAGAAAGCAGAGGTATTTTCAGTTTCAAAAATAATCGGGAAAATAAAAGTAACGTCTGCGTAGAAATTCCTTTCAAGTCGGATATTTGTTGAATTCTTTTTTTTTAGTCTATCAAATATTTTTTAGTCCTAACTAGGGATGCACCGGATATCCGGTAGCTATCCGGTATCTGACCTATCCGGCTGATGTCTTTACTATCCGGCGATATCCGATCCAGCCGCCCCCTCCGGACAGGATCCGGCAGTTTTTTGCAGGGTATCCGGCTGATTATCCGGTACTGTTGGGATGGTTATCCGGTGTTAATGCGACGGATATCCGGTGTAAATGAGGGGAATTTAACAGAAATTTTTCAATGTCCCCATGTCTACATTTTAGTTTCAAATAAAAATCATACAACAGGCCTTCCCTTTAACAGGCCTTTTGTTAGACCTTTTGGATGATATGTAATAACTTTCATGTCATTAATTTCTGCTTATAAAACAAAATTAGTTTATACCTTCAACTTTGTACTGGACACACACACACATGGGAGCTTTCCCCACCATTTTGAATTTTTCACTATCTCCTCTCCAATTTAAGTATGATTTTCTTCAGCTTAAAAAAAAAAAAAAAAAAGTACATCAAATATTGTATTAAAAAAAAAAAAAAGAGCTACAATTCCTCATGGATAACATACGGAAAAAAATATTAAAAAGAACTTGTAAAGATTACAACAAATATTTTCCTTTTCTTTAATTGAGCAATGACAAATTGTTTATTACCCTCACTTAACCAAAGTGGATATTGCCATGACGACAATTGCTTTCAATATTTATTAAGAGAGCGAAATTTTCGTTGTCATAATTTCAAATCGTCTGCAGTTTGATTTTATTGATACTTTTTTCAGGGCTTAACTCAAGCGGACTTAGCATTAAAAAAATTTTTTGTGTAAAATTACGTTTTTCAGGAAAAAGCACCGATATAGATGAATTTGAATAACAAAACTAGTAAGGTCCAACCGCAATTCGTGTTTACGAAAACAAAATTTGAATTTAAGCTGTCAAAATATTTTATTGTATTTATTTATTTTTTTTTAATTTATTATTATCTACTTTCTTTAAGAACCTATGATGATCATAATCATTCCATAGCTATTAAAATTGATCATCCACAGAATTATTAAAATACAATTTCCAAATTATTTTATTTATTGTGTTCTTTTAT